>NC_080192.1:36327945-37577945 GCF_030028045.1 Hippopotamus amphibius kiboko | reverse complement strand
TGAATGAATGAGCCACCACTTGGAATTTCTTCGTGACTCTAGCTTGCTTTATTGTAGGAGCATTTTATCTTTGAATTGTATCAGTAGTAGAATTTGATCTTCTTTTCAAGTAAATTCTAGCAAGAGGTTATGTGTGAAAAAATTTAGTGTATTTACATTTGGCTTTGTAGTTCAAGGTGAATGTTTCTTTCTTGAATTTCCCATACTAACAACTCCTATCTGCATTCCAGGAGACATGTGTTTATTGTGTCCTCCTAGCTCTTTTCAAATTAGTAGTTATATCAAACCTTCATGAGAAAAAGGAGTGTGTGAGTTTATGTTTGCATGTGTATGTATGTATTATATAAAGTATTTATCATTTTTAGAAATTCCTACTCTGAGTTTATTTTCTCTATATCTGATTTCATTTTAAATTTACCTCTGTGTGTGATGTTTTGTTTTTTTTAGTATTCAAACAATTGTGAATTTTTTTGTATTTATTCACTAAACAAAAATATGACCCCTAAAGGGCATTTGAGAAATTTTCGTGAATATATGTATATGGGGACAATTGATGAAACCCAGTGTGTACTAAATTTTCCTGATTTAATTTGAACTGAAGGCATCTATTATCTTTACTAAAGGTAATTTTTGAAATGTAATTATGGCAGTAGCTGTAATTATGAAGGTGGAATAATTTAGAGGAGAAAATTACTCTGAAATCCAGGGCCATGTCCCATAAGAAGTGCTCCTTCCAACCTCTGTTGTTTAGGAAGCTCTCTTCAAAATATGAATTTCATCTTCTCAGAAACATGTCAGAGTAAGATAATCTGATATTTCTTTGTCACATTGACAGTATTTCCATAAGCAGAACTCTAAAACACCAAAACCAGAACATGCAGTAATTCAGCCCTGCCAGAGGTTGCCTTGTTGAGGAGAAAATATACAATGCAGTGCATATGATTAGTTTTCTTTCCTCAAACTTCCTAAATAAGCAAATAAATACTTCAGTTGTATTACAGTCTGTGCCACTGAAAAGTGTCTCTCTCTAAGGTAAATTACCTTTTCCATGCTTGGTAAATCAATGAATGAGGTTAGTATGAGATTGAATTTACAGTGGTTCATGTATTTTCCTAGCATGCAGGTTTTTAAACTTATATTGAAATGTAATATACTTTCAGATTAGTGTACAGGTCATAAACTTGTTAGATTTTCACAAACAGAACACACCCACATCACCAGATCAGGAGACAGAGTATTCCCAGCCCCCAGAAGCACCAGTTATGCCTCCTTCTAGTCATGTCTCACTCAGCACTCAGGTAATTGTTATCCAGATATCTCATTACCATCTATGATGAGGTTTACTTGCTTTTTTGAACTTTGTATAAACTGAATAAATCAATGTACTCATTTGTATCTGGGTTTTCTCATTCAACATTTTGTTTGAGATTCTTTCATTTCATTGCAATAGGCTGTAGTTTGGTCACTTGTGTAATGACTAATTTGTGACTATTACAAATAATGTTGATATGAATATGTTTGTGCACAAAATTTGGTGACAATGTTCTGGAGATGTGCTTAGGAGTGAGATGGCTGGTATATGGGGCAGGCACATGCTTGGTTTGCATAGATAAAGGGCCAAACGATTTTCCAGAGCGGTTTTACCAACTTACATTCCCAATGGTGTTATATGAGGATGCCAGTCGCCAACACTTGGTGTTGACGATACCAAGTCTTTTAAATCGGGACCTTTCAGGTGAATGTGCGGTGATATTGCATTTTGGCTTCAATTCCTTATCCCTAATGGCTAATGCAGTTGAGCTTCTTTTCCTGTGTTTATGGGCCCTTTGTTTGACTTTTCTGAAGTGCCCATTCAAATCTTTTGTGCATTCATTTTTCTTTTGGATTGTTTTCATGTTAGCAAGTTTTGGTGAGAGACTTTCTTACCAATTGATAAGAGAATATCTTATCAATATCTGAAAACCTTAATTTAAAAGATGAAGATTTTTAGTGCAAGTGTTGATGATTAAGTAGTTTTAAAAACCTAAAGATGAGGATGTTGTCCCCTGTTTTAAAATAATTAATGACAAAGTCTGTACTCTACTAATCTTGACTAGCCATCACTTGGAAGGAAATTTGGAAGCAAATGCCTTTACAGTAGAATATCTTAAAGCAGGAAGCATGACCCCCAGTGTTAAGGCTGTAAATGTTCTACTGAAGATGATGCTGTGTTAGTAGTTTTATGGATGTTAAAAGACTCTAGTTACATTGATTTTTGAGTGGTCTCGAAATTTTTGTGAGCTAATTTGTACAATGCAAAGTTAGATAATGTGGTGTAGCAGAAACAATTATATTTCATTTGAAATTGAAGATGATTATATGCCAACTGCTGATTTAAATTTCTGTCAAAATTATAACTGGAGCTTTATTTGAGTAACTTTTCAACTGAATAAAATTTAAGTTAGATTCTGAGAGTACTCCATATTAAAAAGAAAACTATTCGACCAATTTAATAGATAGTATAGGAGGGAATAAGTTAAATGAGAAAACAACATTTTGATATTTCCTAGTTTCTTTTTTCCCATGTTTAGAGACATGTATTCAGAACTAAAAATGTCTAAAGATAATGTTTACATAAACCCAAAATAGCAATAATATGTGTGACCCCTTTGAGTTTTCTTAGCCAGGTTTTTAGAGAGATTTTATTGTTTCTGAAATTATGATTACTATTTGAAGTATAAACTCACTTCTTTTCATTTCCCCTTATGCCAGAAATTCTCACCATACTTTGAAGTCCAGACCACTTTTCTTGTACCTTTCTCTAAGCACTGGTTCATTTTTGCTTAGCAGTGTACCTACGTTATTGGTGTACCTACTTATTTATCAGTGTTCCCCCTGACCAGAGTAAAAGCTTCTTGAAGATAAGGGTAATATATTATTTATTAATTTATTTTATCTATACAGTGCCTAATACAGGCCTTGTAGCATAAGCTCATATTACATACTGGATGAGCTCTTTCATTCAAAAGTAAACAAAACAAAACAAAACACCAAAAAACTTTAATTCTTATCTAAAAGAAATGATTATTTCCAAAAATATCACTTGTTTCTTCCACGCTGTAATTTTTTTCACATTGGGAAATTTTAATTTTTTAATAGGGTGAAAATCTTCTTCATTTTAATGCATTGCTTGGCTGTGAAGGTTTATATCTTTCTGCATCTAAAGCTTGGCTTAAAACATGTACCTTACTTGGCCATTTTAGACACCTGGAAGTCTGGTCTGTAGTAGTTTTTATCTTTACATTTGCTTAATGAATTTATTTTTATCACTCAATAGGTTTTTTTTTAATTTATTTATTATTTTTGGGGGGGTACACCAAGTTCAATCATCTGTTTTTATACACATATCTCCATATTCCCTCCCTCCCTCAACTCCCCCCCCCCCACCCTCCCCACTCAGTAGGTTCTTATTAGGTGATTTGTCTTACCTCAGGGTGGTTAAACTCTGACCTTTTTGAAAGTTAACTCAATAAAGTCTGTAGACGATCTGCTTTGAATTTATTTTCTTGGATTGGAATGATGATGGAGCCAAATTTATTTATTTACTCAAAACATCCTTTTAGAATATCTAAAATATATTCAGCACTTCTGTGGACACCATGGATTATAGTAGTGAACGATGCAGTCTTTGCCTACAGGAAAATTGCATTCTAATTGGGGAGATAGGTTACGAATAAAAAGATAATACAAGTGAAAAGATAACATGGTATAAGGGATATTTATGATATATTCTTGGCATGTGTGATGATCTGTGTTGCTTTGTTTATTAGTTACTAGTGTATGGATTATATTTGTGAATTTTTCATTTTTTAAAGATATGTGTGCCTCCTTTGGTTGAGTGATATTAATGCTGTTGGGAACAGACCCAACTGTTGCAATGACCTCATGTCCTTGTACCACTCCTGGGATATTTAGCAACTTCTCTGTGAGCCGTTTGTATATATTGATTGACTTTTAGGATGTATTGACCAACGCAATCATAAAGGTTAATAGGAACACAGGCGAATTCTGGGAAATGTGGTCAGTGTACCCGGAGTAGTTGTCATGTTTTATGTATTGTCTAAAAATGCTGGGGGGTGTGTCTTTAACTAAAGCATTGATTAAATAATCAGTGCAGAATTGATCTAAATTATGCAAGCTTCCTGTTGACATCTCTTGCTTCTATTGTATTTGTCTTTCTTTATGAGAAAAAAGAAATCAAATCATTTTTCAATTGGTTTCTCAAAATTGAGACATATAAATACTTCATAAAGAAAAAACATTCTTATATACTTTCTGTATTGACTTAAACTATTTTTATTTTAATGTGCAATTAAAACTAGGTTTTAATATCCTTTATTTATAGCTCAATATATATATAAAGCCATATCTGATTTATAAGCAGGATAAAAACAAATGTACAGAGTCAATCAATCTCAAATTGACAATATTAATTTCATATAGTGAATGGTATTGAGCTGGAATGGGATGACTGATTGCAAGGTGCTTATGGTTTGAGTGCTGTGGCTCTGGGTCCTTTGAGTTTGGCAGCATGTTCCCTGTGAGGCCTCAATTCTCTTGTCACATAGTAGTACTTGAACTTTCATAAAGCCTTTTATTATACAATTTTATTATTTAAAAAATGACATCATCTGGCTTTTAATTAATATGCAAGAGATTATAAAAAACAAATAAAGTAAATACAGTGAAATTGCATGTTTTCATATAATGCAGAATATGCTTTGCTTTATTAATTTTTAAAAATTAGCATCAAAATTAAAACACAGAATTTAAAAATTCTCATAGAAAACTCATTGACAGCCCTGAGAATATCTCCACAGACCCCAGGTTGAGAAACACAGCATTAAACAATTTATTAGACTAAGAGCAAGGAATCTGGTTTTGATTCCCTTAATGCTACTTAAAAATGTATTCTCCTTGAGCCTTTTAATGTGGTGTTTATAGCAGCCACACTGTAATTGTTTTAAAATATTAACTTTGTTTTACATTTTGCATGCTTATTATTATATATATGAATATGTAGGGCAATAATTATTATCATGGCCTTTATGTTCATTGAAGAATATTGCCATATCTAGATGACTTACATAAATTTGTATTGAATTGAATGTTCTTTATTAATAGAGCATAATAGATTCTGTACCTTTTTAAACATACATTTGGAAAAATGTATATGTTAACCACATTATGCTGGATTTTCTAGAATATCTATGTAAAGATATGTGAGTGCAAAATTGTGAAAAATGACTTCTCTAATAGTTGAATTTTATTTCATTTTAGTTCAAGTGGGTTATATTTTTAAAAAATGTGATAAAACTTGCTTCAGGACTTGGAATATTTTCTTTAGAAATGCTCTAGGAAACATACAGAAAGTAATCAACTTTGACTTGAGCTATGCTTTAAAAATTCATCTGAGAAGTCTTTAATTGGAATTTGTATGATATTTCTCCATACATCTCTGAATGGTACTTTTCTGAGTGGTGCTTGGGTTCCAATCTAGCTACCAAGCTGCTTAACACATAATATAGCTGGAATACAGTGCATTAGCAGTGACAAATAATAGTCAATATTCTCACAATACTCATAATTCAAGGGATTAAGGGAGGGAAATAAAATGAATACAAATGAAAAACTATTGGAAATATTGGTGCTAGAGGATATGTTTCAATTAGAGGAAAGTGTAGAGATAGAGACAAGTGGATTAGCTTTGAGAGGTCTTTCTGAGTATTTTAGAAAGTTACAGAGGTTGATGTATTATAGAGGAGGCAAGTGGAGGTGGTCTCTAAGAAGAAGATTTACCTGAGATGGGGTGAACAGTGGAGCGAAAGGGGGATGTCGTAGATGTAATGTCCCAAGGACAAAAGGAAGACATTGTGAGGATCAGCTGGAAACAGATGCATGAGGGAACCCTAGAGTTTGGCTTTTTCGGTAGATGGAAGGGGGGAAAGGGTCAAGATCATATGTAAATTGGGGCTTATAACTTTCAGAGTGTCTGTTTTAAATGTAGCAAAACCACATTTTCAGACAGTCTGCGTTTTTAGACACAGTATCATTTTAATCTCATAGTTTTAAACACTTCTGACTGTGTGTAGTCACTATCTAAGGTTTCCCTGATTTTGTCTCTCAGCTATCCTGGTTAGCTTCTTTACTTTAGCAACACAACTCTCTTGCCAATATCCTCACCTGTCTTACCTGTTATTGTTCCATGTCCCCTCTGGGGCGGAACTCCAGACCTGGATCAACCCAATTCTTGGTTATCTTCATTCCTTTATCTTAACTTGTTGAATCCTGCTGGAGAAAAATTACCTAACTACAAATATGGGTTTACTACAAATTCATGGTCCCTGGTATCCATTGGGGCTTCAGTGCTGTGTTTTTTGTTTTGTTTCGTTTTTTTTTCCTTTAGCATTTCCTTAATAAGTTTTGCCTTCTGTCCTCCAAAGGCTATTTTAAACTTTTGACCTTCCCATCTCCATGCCTCAAGCTTAACAGGGAACGTTGATTCAAACCCAGGAACCAACTTTGGGACTGAAATCACTTTCCAACCAGTTGCCAGAACCAAAGATCTGAACCCATTCTTCCCTTCCTCCCATTACTCCCTGCATCCATCAGTCATCAGTCCCTCTACAGTCTACACAAATTGTTTCTCAAATCATTTTTTATCCCCACTGTCACAACCCTAGATCTTGCAATACTAAATGCATTGTAAGAATAAGGAAAGTGCCTGCTTCTACAGAGGATTTAACACTTTTGAATTATTACACATTGTCCTAAGGATAAATCTAAACTTAACAGAGCTTAACAAGGCTCTGAAAAATACAGTGTGTGATGCTGAGTCTCTGTACCTTTCCAGGCCATCTCACAATCTTCTTCGCTCTGAATTCTTGCTCTATCTATTCTGAACTGCCTTTACTTTCTCAGGCAAATGCCTGATTCAAATAGCAAATTCCATGAGGATTAGGAACTTTGGCAGAAAATATCAAGTGAGTAAAAACAGGAGGAAGTCATTATTACTAGACCATTAATGCCTAGAGTGGAAAAATGTTAAAATGGGAAAAAGTGGAGCCAATCATTAATTATTTCTTCTCTATGTAATTACTTTTTATGACACATACTGTAGTCATGTCATGAGTAGATGGTAGACATCAATTACATTTTCCATTCTGTTAGACCTTGGACTTCTTGATGTAGGATTATTTTCTCTGTCAACAATGGCCTGCCTGTTAAATAGAAGTACTATTTTAAAATGAGCAAAGCGTCCTTTATAAGATGTGATAAATTTTGATGATGTACTTGTAAATCACAACATATGAATATTAAAGAAATGAAAGAACATATTCCTTACCAAATCTATGAGCACATATGCATAGAGAAATGTAGGGTTGAACTAATTTTCTTTGAAATATAGTCTGAAATCACACCAGTCTTGAAAGCACAGATTATTGAAATTGTGGTTATTTTGAGCCTGAACTAAATGGATAAAACAATTCTCCATTTCATTCTGCTTGTAAATACATAGTCTTAAAATGATGAAATATTGATTGAAACCCGCTTGTGAAGAAGATGGGAATGAGGAAAATGATTATTCTGAGTAACGATATTTATTCCTTCATTTGGAGAAAATTATTTGAGAAGAAATGTGTTAGTAAATGTTTTCTGGCTCACTGTCAGATAACTGTTTTGAACATAAGATACTACTTTATAATTTTTTTCTAAAATTTAATAAATTCCATTTAAAAATATCAACATATATTCTTCTTTGTTTTAGATAGTAATAATACATTTTACTCTTGGATATAAATGGTACACTTTTATCTTTTGGGGAAAGATTTCTCTTCTTTTAATAACATCACATCACTTCTACTTTACTGCTATTGAAAGGAATATCTCACAACTGAATGCACTTAATATGGCATCATATTTAAATGAGAATTATCTCAATGTCATATCCAATAAATAGTCACTGTCTTAAAAAGTTACATTTCTGGAAGCTTCTTATGTTAGATGAAGATATTTGCATTCCTGAAAGATTTCCTTTCAAAAAGATAGCTTTATTATTATTTCAGATCTTAAGCAATTTTAGTATAACTGATTCTTTTCACAGATATTTATTTACCTGGATGCATAGTTGGTACATGGCCAAAAGAAAAAACAATTCATTGGAGATAAGTTTTGATTTTTTTGGTGGCTCTCTGTGTGTGTACAAGTAAAGAAAAACCAAAAACGTGCATATGTGTGTGTGTACAAAATATGTGATCAACTTATATGTTTAAAAGTAAAATGCAGGTATTGTAGGTAATTATCTCTTTCTATGGGAAATTCTGAAGAACAGGTCATTCATCACCAATTTTAGTAAACTGTTTCCTCAGATATTATAATTGATTTTTAAAGTAGTTATATTTTCTGATATTGATTCAACCAGGGTTTGCCGAGTAACGTCATTGCTGCTTAATAATACGCTTTCTCTTGTCTTCTCTTTCATATAATTTTCTTTGACATGGCCCTGAGGTTGCCTCTGATTGTTAGCTTTTTACTGTAATTTGGACACCAATGCTATCTTTGTCGTACACATGGTTTTCTTTAGATGGACACACTGGCAGTTTGTGAAGCAAGTGCTAATTTACTGTATAGAACATAGTCTTTGATCGGTTTTGACTAATGTTTATATTTGTGTCATGGGCTTTTGGTCATGAAATTATACTAACTCACAGACTGTTTTTTTTTCCTTTATGGTTTATTACAGGATATTGAATATAGTTCCCTGTTCTATACAATAGGACCTTGTTGTTTATCCATTCTATATATAATAGTTTGTATCTGCTAGTCCCAAACTCCCAATCCATCCCTCCCCCACCCTGCCCCCACAGTCTGCTTTCTATGTCTGTGAGTCAGTTTCTGTTTTATAGATAGGTTCATTTGTGTCATATTTTAGATTCCACATATAAGTGACATCATATGGTATTTGTCTTTCTTCACAGACTGCTTTTGAATGAGGATTTCCCAGAATGAGTACATAAAAATTTTATTGAAATTTTTTTCATTATTTATGCTTACGTTTTTATTTTACCATTCTAAAATTTAAAGTTTTTACTTGTATCTAGACCAAATATATATGTGTTATATATAAACCAAATATATGTGTATACCGTTTTCCATTACATAAATATCTATTGTTGCATTTTTTTATTTTATCATTACTATTTATGTATGATATTTTTTCCTGGACTGTGAATTTCTTTGCCTTAAGGAACATGTCTTCTTCCTTTTTTGCATGTGCAGACTTGACCTCAGTATAGAACACATAGCAGATACTATATAACTTGAATCAATGGCAGGATACTTAGGTATTAAAGTAACTTTAAACTAGTACCAAAATATAATTAGTTCATGTAATTAGTAACTAGTGGGAAAAAGCAAACGCTGTTGTTCTAAATGAATATGTATATATACATGTGTTTAGTTTCTTCAGGCCTTGTTCTCAGCTCAGTTATCCTCATGTTAGAGGAGTATCATGGCCTGACCATGATTATACGGGTTGTGTGTTACCCTTGACATCAGAAAGAAGACCAATTTTAGTGATTTGTGCCTGTATAAGACTATTAAATTGTTGATAAATTAAGATAGTTGTAAGAAGGTGCAAAAATTAATGTAGATTGGGTGAATGGCACATGATTTAATTTTTTCTTCAGTTGAAACTGTAGGTTATACGAAATAACGTGTTAAAATATTTTCCTCTTGGATAATAATAGAAATTATAAATCTATACTCAGAATATAACATTGAATAAGAATATAACATTGAATAAAAATAATATCTATCTTCCTCCTGTTTGATAATTTTCCATCAGAAAGCCAGTGAAAATAAGGTGAACCCTGAAATAGCCATAATCAAATTGTCCTTTGTGTTGATTTCAGAGAAGTTTATTTGAGTGATTATGAACTCTTAGGTGACTGAGATTTCTAGATTTTTCCTCTAATTGCTCGCTGTTACTTACACTTATCTTCAAAATGATTATTTTTGCATCTCAGTGAGACTATTACGTATTCTTTTCTGGGGTTTCCAAATTAACAAACACTAGATATAGTTATTAATGAGGAATATTTTTAATGAAACATTCTCAAATATTTTCATGTTAAATCAGTTCCATTTTCCTGTGAGCTAATATTTTATTTTTCATAAGCTTATTTATTAGAAGTCTTACCTGAATCATATTTCACCATTCATTTTCATTTTTATAAAAATATATTAAATATGTGTATTTTAAAATTTACAAGTAACAATGGAAAATTTTACTGGAGTGACAGTTACCCCCAGAAAGTACTAAAAAAGATATTTTTCTCTGTTGATCATATAAAACTTTTGTCTTCAGAGCAACTCTGGTGTGGTTAGTATGGTATCTGAACATTGAGGAGTAGCCGCAAGAAGGGAGGTTAACTGCAAGGCCAAATGTGCACCATCTAGTGGTGATACAGACATAGTGCAGCTTAATGTGACAGAAGATTGTCTTCAAGGCAGATGGTTAACAACTCAGACACCTGCAGGAACCAGGCAGATAATATAAATGGGAGAAATGGGTGAGAGAAAAGTCAATTATCCGTATATATCACATCTCTATGGTTATGGAACTATGGTGTAAGCAGATTACAAAATAAACAGGATGTAGAAGAATATATTTTAAACTCAGAAGGGAAGAAAAATGCAAGCTCTGTTACAAATAGACCCAGCGAATGGCAGGTTCATGGAAAACCTAACAGCTGATCATCGGGTTCAAAAGATTGTTGTCATTCAAGAACACAGACCCACTGTGGCTAGACCTTCAAGTTTTTCAAGAGAACCTGGAAATCTGAATTAGCATATGAAATCTTCTAATTTTAATGTTGGCTCATTCCCCCCCCCCCCCCGTATGACGTGACCCCACCTTAAATACATCTTGGGGCTACATTTAGCCATTGTGAGATCTTTCTTTTAAAAGAAGTCTTGAATTTATTGATTTCATTTCTTTCAGAGGACAGAAAAAATTGGGACACCTTCCAGCAATGTTGTGAAGTGAGACTGGATTATAAAGTTGCTGAATCATTGCTAGATTAGGTTTTGGTTAAGAATTCTTTTTATTCAACACTATTTAAGATGCCAAGGCTATAGCTGTAAATAGGACAAACTCTTTTTGCTGGTCTCACCCAGTGCTGTACCTTAAATGGGACACCCAGGAATGCGATCCCAGGGCATGGTCACTTTCTGCAGGGCTTACACTGAGATATTTGGATATAACACTTAGTGTTTATCTTGGTTCTTGAGCTGCATACAGTAGAATTTAAGTTCATGATTGTTATTACTTTGATTTATCTTTCTTGTAACTTTCTACTGGGCAACTTGGGTTCTTAAAAAAATAGCACTAAATTAAAGTTTGCAATATAGGGTGGGATAAAACACTGAGATAGTTGTTTGTTACTTTCTGTCTTTCCCCAGAGCCCTTAACCTTGACCACCTCTTTCCCCTTCTGCACAGAGGAAGTGAATAGAGAGAAAAAGGGGAAGAATGATCAGGATTCAGAATCTTTTGAACTTGTTCAAAAAGTAGGAGAGGCAGAGTGAAATGAAAGGAACCTCAAATAGTGGTGTGGCCTAATTCCTTCTCCCAGGCCTCCTCTGTTCACTATCTTGAACAGTCACATTCAAAGGCAAGCTGTAGTCCTTCCATTTGCCCAGCAGATCTCTTCTGGCCCTTTAGCTCTGTAATCTGATCTGTGACCACTTTCTCACTTATTCTTTCTGTTTCAGCTCCCCTGGTCTCATCTGTATTCCTCAGTCCCATCACATATGATCCCCCTTATGCCACTGTACTGGTGTCCTTTCTGCCTGAAATAGTATACTCACAGATATCCACTTATTCTCGACCTCCTATGTGTCGTTGCTAAAATGTCGCTCTCTTAGGTCCATCCTTTTTTTTTTTTTTTTGTGACATGCAGGATATTAGTTCCTTGTCCAGGGATTGAACCTGTGCCCCCTGCAGTGGAAGCGTGGAGTCTTAACCATTGGACTGCCAGGAAAGTCCCTCTTGGGTCTATCCTGATCAGCCATTGAGAATGACATCCCCTGCACTCCCAATCTACTCTATGTTGCTCTACCCCCCCCATCAAATAGGACTCAATACCTTTTAACATAATACACAATTATTACATTTATTGCATCGTGTCTACTAAAATGTAAGTACTCTGAGAATATAGATCTTTGTCTTGTTTGTTTACTGATGTATCAGAAAACTGTGTGTGATGTGTAGGAACTCGATATATATTTTTTAAATAAAAGAATGTTGAACTTCTTATTCACTTAGATCTGGCCTACTTCCCACAGCCTGCTGTAATTGCCCATGGAAATGTTTCTTGCAACAGATTTTATCATGTGTAGGCTTATGATCCGTTTTGTCTTTATTACTAAAAATTACAAAAACATGTTAAGAGGGAAGAGACATTTGTATGTTTGGTTCCCCAAATGCATGTTAAAAGTAAAAAGAAGTTTGAATGAATGCTCTCGATATAGAGGGCTGTTGCTTTGTATAGATAATTAGTATAAAAAAACTAAAGAAAAAATAATTGGTTTAGGGCAACAGAAAGAGCAAAGACTATGAGATCAAAAGGCCTGTGATGGATCCTGGTTAGACCATTTATTAGCTCACTGACCTCAGATTAGCTGTTTATTATCTCTGAGCCTCAGTCACTTTATCGTTAAAGTAGGAATAATAAAAAAATAATAAAAATAGAATCGGTCTTATTTACCTTATAAGTATATGATTGTATGTTTTCCTTCTTAATCCATACTTGTTTCCATACCTGTTTTCAACAGTTAACCCAACATATAACTCAATTTGTAATTATTTTATTTTTCTGCTCACTTGACAGATTCACCCATTAGCATCAAAGTTCCACAGGGACAAGTCTGTGTCTTTGTTTTTTCAGGGTTGGGTTCACAACCCTAAACACAGTGTCTGGCACATGGTAGTTGCTCAGTAAAAATGTTGTTAAATGAATAAATAAGCAAATTTAAGCCATGAAATTCATATGGCATAATAATAGTAAGTTGGCTTGTAGTTGATTATTATAAGCCAGATGTCTGTTATTATTGTCAGCATCTAATCCCTTATCATCATCATCAAATATGCATAACTCGGGCTTCTGTAATCTGCTACCAAGAGGGTGATCATCTCCTTGCGTTCCTGCTGTAACTTAGAAGTTTAGTGAATTAACACAGAGAACATGTTGCTGATCTGACGATGTTGTTACAGGTCTCTAAGCTGGCTGGTGTGTTCGTCAAGCATGGTGTTGAGAAGGGTGACACAGTGGTTATCTACATGCCCATGATCCCGCAGGCGATGTACACCATGCTGGCGTGTGCGAGGATAGGAGCCATCCATAGTCTCATATTTGGGGGATTTGCATCCAAAGAACTAAGCACTCGCATTGATCATGCAAAGGTAAGCGCTTTATTTGGAGAAATCAAGTAGTAGCTACAGATAGTGCAGCTGTTTTTATCTGTGGATGAACCATGCAGGAGTGATCTGTACTTATTAGATCCTCCTATCAAATGAGATAAAGTTTACTTTTTATTTGGCATACACTATTACCAAATTAACACGATACACTGTTAATCACAATTTTATTTTCGAGTCAGTCCTATGTGAAAGACATCTTTCTAGATACTGTGAGGAATATGAATAAGATAAGGTGTAAGCCTTTCAAGTTAACTTGCTATATATTTGGGTGTATAAGACAACTAAGAAAAATAATAACTAGTTTACTCATTCAACACATGTTTATTAAGCTTCCACTCTGTGTCTGGTACTGTCCTTGGAACTGGTTAATAAATGAAACTTATTAAATGGGTGGGACACATGACTAGTTTTATAATCTATATGTTTCCAGGAATGGTGGTATAGCGCAGTGGTTAAGAGGGGGTGTCAGGGATGGTTGAAATTATACATTTAGATGCGGTACTAAAATCACAGACTTGAAAGGCTGCTGTGAAATGTCGTTGAGATATTGAATTTAAAACACTAAACACAGTGCCTGGCATATAGTACTCATTAAAACCAGTTAACTGTTATTGTTGTATGAATTTAGAGCGAGGATCAGCAAACTTTTTTCTGTAAGTTACCAAATAGTAAATATTTTAAGCGTAGCGGGTGACATGGTTTCTGTTGCAGCTACTCAGCTGTGCTGTTGTAGCACAAAAGCAGCCTTAGAGACACAGCAGAAATGAAGGACATGGCAGTGTCCCAACAGCACTTTACAGAATGTAATTTGGTCAGGGTTTGGCTCTGAATCATAGTTTGCAGACCCCTGATTTAGAGGTGGCAATGGTATCTTTTATTTGGGGTGGTTGAAGAAGGCTTCCTGAAGGAGGTAAGATTTCAGTTGTATCTTGGCTAAGATTTTGCTAGTAGAAGAGAATGACGCAGTGGGATCCAAAAAGTGAGAAAAAGAATGAGTCTAGCATTAGAGGCAGGAAAGGGTAAAATTCATTTGAAGGACAGCAAATAGACCAGTGTGATTGAAGAGGGAGAGAAGGTGAGCTTGCAAAGGCAGTTATTGTCTAAATTGCATCCTGTAGACACTGACTGGTCAGATTTTTGAGCAGGTGACTGTCATGTTTTAAGCAATGTTAAGAGGAGGCGTGTCTTGCAATATGATGTGAGTGGGAGAGAGGCTAGAATGAGAACCTTAGGTAAGTGGTCTCTCTGTGAATCAGTGGCCAGTGGGCAATGTGCGGGAGAGTAACAGCAGTGGGAAGATCAAAGGAGGAAGGTTGTTATGGGGGTAGGAGATGACTGACCTTTAGAGTTTTACAAGCCCAGGAAGAGACATTCTTAACAAAAAAGGGAACTAATACATATTGAGGGTCCCCAGAGTGCTAGGCGTGAAGTGAGGTTTTGCATATCTGACTTCAATCTGGGAATAGATCAGTTATTAGAACTAGAAATCTGGTATGCACACTAACTGGCTGGATTCTTTTTCTCTCTCTCTCTCTCTCTTTTTTTTTTTTTAATAATTTTTAAAATTTATTTTTGGCTGCATTGGGTCTTTTGTTGCTGCACGGGCTTTCTCTAGTTGCCGCGAGTGGGGCCTATTCTTTGTTGTGGTGCACGGCCTTCTCATTGTGGTGGCTTCTCTTGTTGTGGAGCACTGGCTCTAGGCATGCGGGCTCAGTAGTTGTGGTACATGGACCCTAGAGCCATGTGGGCTTCAGCAGTTGTAGCACACAGGCTTCGTTGCTCCGCGGCATATGTGGATCTTCCTGGAGCAGGGATTGAACCCGTGTCCCCTGCATTGGGAGGTGGATTCTCAACCTCTGCACCACCCAGGAAGTCCTTTTTCTCTCTTTTTAAAAACATGTTGAGTTTTGAAGGGAAGGAAATCTTATGAAGGGAAATCTAAGGGGAAATATCAGTCACTGATCTGCAAGTCAGTGGGCAGTTGGAGACGTCTCTGAGGAAGCTACAGACTCCAGCTTTTTAGCTACAGAAATCATGAACTCCATTTGGGCAAAGGTATGAGATATATTCTTTTTTAAAAGATTTTATATGATGGGGGAAAATAAATATATACATATATAATAAGAGTTTATAAAACATGCTGTATCACTGGAGTTTTCATTCATAAGACACACACACACACACACACACACACACACACACACACACACACACACCTCCCCAAACCTTGTTATGGAGTTTAGGCAGTAAGTGCATATTCTTATGGGCAGGACCATTGAGCAGGTTAAATTAACAGTGAGGAGATACAGAGATAGAGGTACATACGTAAGATATTTGGATAGCATTAATAATTGAAACCAGGGATTACTTTGATGTCATGATTTTCAACTAAACAGGCTGAAGAAAAAGTTTTAACAGATGAGAAGAATGTGTTCCACTTGAGATGGATTAAAACCTCCAATAAAAGGCTGTTAATAGAAATGTGACAGGGATTATTTTCTAGAGGAAGAATCTAATTTTGACTTTATTAAATTATTCAACTTTTGATATATTCTATATGTTTTTAATTTGATGTGTAACTTTCATTTATTCAGAATTCTGATCTTAGGGAAAGTTATCTAGAGTTATTTTTATACATATTTCAGATATTAAAATGTGAACTATATTCAAATGTCTGACCTTTAAAAATATAATAAAAGGATACAAGATTTACTTTTTCATTTCTTTCCTTTTTTTTTGCTTTTAAAAGGCAGCTTGAAATAGTGGAAAGAGGAAGGTTTTGAAATCAGAACTGGCCCTCTTTCTGATTCTACCGCTTATAACCTGGGGCAAGCTATGCAACTGTCCTGAGCCTCAGCTCCATAAATATTAAATGATATTAAAAACCAGAAAGTGCTATATACGCATGTATTTGACATAATATAAACCTTCCCTAGATGAAATGTATTGTAACCAAAACTCAAAATTCAGGAGTAGATGCACTATCTTGGATTGATTATCTGTCTCCTGAGTAATTTATTCAATATTATCTGCCTCCTTTGCTTTGGATTTCTCCATGAAGAAACACTGTACTTAAAAGAACAAAGACATTTGTTTTGCAAATTAATGAGGATTTTGGTTCAGTGCCACAAATATTTATTGAGAGCTTATGGTATGGCAAGCACTGTACCAGGCATAGGAGACAGAGAGGTAATGGGGTCCAAATTTGGCCTTGGAGAGCTTCCTGTGCAGAGGTGGGGATGAAGGAACACTTTGACTATAGTTGGATATCTGAGGCCTGCCCAGAGTTTACCAAGGAAGGGAGATTGATCCTAAGTCTTTTGGCTACACCTCTGCATATCTTGAAGAATGACTAGCAAGTCGTCAGGTAAAGAATAGTGCCAAGTATGTCTTAATGACAAGGGTACGTTCAGGCTTTTTGGGCCTGAAACCTAAATGAGGGCCTGTTTAAGAAAAATATGACAAAATTACAATATAAAATTTGGTGAAAATGAGTATGTATTTGGAATGAGAAAAAAATCATAAGTAATTATTAGAGATTCAGGTCTCTTCCTTCTGAGGGCTCTTTAGGTGTTTAAGCAGAGATGCTTACATAAAAAAACCTTAGAAATGCTTCCTAATAGCAGTCAGGCAGGGTCTCCCCACCTAAGAAGTGCTACAACTTCAGCAATAACCAGCTGTTATGTGGACCTCTGCAAGTGAAAGGGCCCTAGTTTTCCATTTCACTGGTTCATGGCAAATTTACATCTACATGACTTAATAAATTCTTTGGAAATATTTTTTTAACAGCTCATGTTTATTAGCCAAAAGCATTATTGAGTGTTGAATTCTGAACAGGTAAGTGAGATTTATGTGGAAGTGGTTAGAGCTATAACATTTAAAAATAGTTTGTTGGTTTTCAGGCCATTTATTCAATAGAGAACAGAATCACTCAAACTTTTCTGTAAAAATGTTAAATTGTCAGCCTGCACCTGAAATATTGTGGTTATCTTAATTAGGATGGTTAAGCCTTCTCATTTATTTATTTACTTATTTTTCATTGTAGCCCAAGGTGGTTGTTACAGCATCGTGTGGTATTGAACCTGGAAGGAAGGTGGAATACGTACCACTTCTAGAAGAAGCACTGAAAATAGGACGACACAAGCCACATAAAATTCTCATTTATAATCGTCCAAATATGGTAATCTGAATATTGAATCTCGTCCTTGCTTATGGTGATGTGCTAAGGATGACCCTTTTTGACCATTTGAAAGGAACGCTTGATTTATAAACTGTTTAATATATAGTACTTCATGAATGTCACTATTTTTGGCAAAAAAGAATATTTTCTGTCTTTATAAAAAACTAGCTTAGGACTTCCTAGGTGGCACAGTGGTTAAGAATCAGCCTGCCAATGCAGGGGACACGGGTTCGAGCCCTGCTCTGGGAAGATTCCACATGCCACAGAGCAACTAAGCCTGTGCACCACAACTATTGAGCCTGTGCTCTAGAGCCCGTGAGCCACAACTACTGAGCCCGTGTGCGGCAACTATTGAAGCCCATGCACCTAGAGCCCATGCTCCACAACAAGAGAAGCCACTACAATGAGGAGCCCGCGCACCACAGTGAAGAGTAGCCCCCACTCACAGCAACTAGAGAAAGCCTGTGTGCAGCAACAAAGACCCAGCACAGCCAATAAATAAATTAAATAAATAAATAAATAAATAAATAAATAAAAATTAGCTTAAAACGAAAAGACTGAAACATAGGAATGTCTGTAATATTAATGAATTGGAATCAATGTATAGTCTAGCGTGGTGTCCTTTATTAATTTACTTTATAACTATAATAATAATACAATTGACCCAATACAGGGGTTAGGGACTGCCCCCCTGGGGCAGTTGAAAATCTGCTTATAACTTTTAATGCCCCCATAAACTTACCTAACAGCCTATTGTTGACTGGAAGCCTTACCTATAACATAACCAGTCAATTAGCATGTTGTACGTATTATATACTATATTCTTACAATGAAGTAAACTAGAGAAAAGAAAATGTTATTAAGAAAGTCGTACGGAGGAGTAGGTAGATTTACAGTACTCTACTGTGTTTATTCATACCATAAGTTTACGTCATCTGTTTACAAGGTGAATTGTCTATTAGTACCTGCATCAATATTAGCTTATATGATACAAAACACTACAGGTGTTCTATGTATTATAATACTAAACATCAAAAATGGAAAGATAATGTGAAAAAGAAACTCATGTTTATTTACAGGTATAATGATTCATTGATAAAGAAGAAGCAGTGACATGACTGCTTCATGGTAGCCCAGCCTGTATACTAATGAGTGAACAATTATACAGTTTTATGGCATATGGCATTACAGTCATATTCATACTACAGTATTAGAAACATTGTTAAATTTTTTTAAAAAATCACTTACCTGTGATGATAGGCTGATACCCAGTTCCTCCAGTTACCAGAGAAAGAGGCATACTGTATAGTAATGTAATTCTTTGAAAGCAAAGTTATAAAACAGTAAGAAAACTAACACATTATTAATTTTATATTAAATATCACTTACCTTGTGCCTAGGTAAGGATAAACTAATATCTACATATACGTATTCATGGCATAACTTTTTCTTAATTTTTTCAATATTTCTAAGTAATGTAGTTCACTCTCAAGTTTTTCAAATTGCTGCAAAACTCCAAAACATTTTCCAGTATATTAATTGAAAAAAACCCTCATGTAAGTGGACCCTTGCTGTTCAAACCCGTGTTGTTCAAGGGTCAGCTGTACTAAGAAACACTTACTGGCGGCTCACCGTATGGTTTTTAAGACACTCTATTCATGGATAATTTAAAAAATCTTCCTGATTTGTTTATGAGCTAGGCATTATTCCTGTTTTAAAGAAGAGGAATCCAAGAGAAAGAGAGATAAAGTAATGTGTCCAGCTGTTGTCAGGGCCGTGATCTGAATGCATGTAGTCTGACTGTATACTTCATCTCTCAGCTACCTAGTCTTGTGGTGAGATGTGATTAATTTGCATTTAAAATGTCTTTTAAAGACTTTAGAAAAAGTAATTGGAAATAAAAACTATGTTCAGGAAAATAAAATATGAATATTCTAAACAGTTAAAGTATTCTGTGATCTGTAAAGGAAGAAAAAAGAGTAAATCCATCACTGACTCTATTTTACAATGCTTTTTTCTAGTAAATTTGCCCTAATGATCACCTCATTTCTACATCCAAGCTAAGTCTCCAGTTATTTATAGTGGGACCAACTTGGGTTTCTAGCAGATTAAAGTTTTTTGCGGAAGGAAAATTGCAAGTGTGCAAAGAATCATGTATAATTTTGTAGAATTCTTGAGAGGTTATCTGTGGGAAATGCTCAAATGGCAAGAGATACGAACAGAGAGCATGAAAGCTCTCTCGCTTTGATTACCACCTAGCATTTCCCATCACCACATTAAAATCCTGTGTAGTTTTAGCAGTCTGTGGTTCATGACCTGTTGCATTCAGTGATTTTAATGTTTTTACTGTTTCGGAGAATTTTAAGTTTCTTTCAGATGACCTCCATGTTTTTTTAAAAAGGCTTGTTGCTGTTTGGTCAGGGAATGCAAAGTCAGTCATAAAGAAGGCTTTGGGTAAGAGAAAGGTAGAGGAAGGGTAGGAACACACACACAAGTGTTTAATGTGTGCGTGTGTGCTGTTCACACGTGTGAGGCCATGTAGAATTTACAAAGAACTTAATGCTAAGCCCAAAGTACTTTCAGATACTCCTTATTTAATTCTTACGTTCTTATAAAACAATAAAGTGGATGTTATTACTGGCCCTATTTTACGGATGAAGAAACTGAGTCACAAACCGGTCATAGCCCAAAGTCACAGCTAATAAATGGTGGAGCCAGGATTTCAACTCAGTAACTTTTAACTAACAAGATATATGCTATTTTCTTTTACTTCATAAATACACTGGATACGAATATGAATATTTCCTATTCAGATTTTTCTCAAGCAAATATCTTTTTCCTCTTTATGATTAATTTTTGTGCACCATCTCTATTCAGCATTATTCACATCTTAATACAATATTATGCACATTGTAGGTGCTCAAATTTTATTTTAATTTTTGAGATATAGTTTACATAAATAAAATGGAAAGAGTACAGTTTGATGCATCTTCAAAATTGCATGCACTTGTGTAACTACCATCCAAATCAAGATACAGAATTTTTCCACACTTCCTTTTTCCAGTCAACCATTCCCCATCCCCAGAGGCAAATGCTTTCTGATTTCTATTGTCATAGATTATATTTGTTCATTCCCAGCCTTCATATAAATAGAAGCATAGCATGTATACTCTTTTATGTCTACCTTCTTTTATTCAATATAATGTTCTTGAGATGAACTCTTTGTGTGGCATGTAACAGTAGCTTACTGTTTTTTTTACTATTGAGTAGTATTTCGTAGCATAAATATATTAAAAATAATTTTCCCATTCTTCTATTTGTGGATATTTAGGTTATTTCCACTTTGGAATTATTGTGACTAAGATTACTATGAACATTCTTCTACAAGTCTGTCCCTGGACCTGTGTTTTCATTTCTCTTGTGTAAATACCTCGGGGTAGAATTACTGACTCATATAGTAGATATATATTTGACTTTATAAAGAACTAGTGAAAAATTTTACGAAGTGAACATGTCATTTTACTGTTCCACCAGAAAATTACAAGAGTTCCAGTTGCTTATCTTCATAATCATTTGGTATTTTATAAAAATCTACTTTGATGTATAAGCATATAATCTTGCCTGTACTTTTTGTTGCATGGTGTAATTTTTCCCATCCCTTTCTTTTTAACCAGTAATGTGTTTATATTTAAAATTTTTTTTCTCTTATAGATAACATATTTTGGGGCCTAATTTTTTTTTTATCCAATCTTAACATCTTTGCCTTTTAAATAAGTATTTTGTCTATTTACATGAAATTTAAAAAAGAAAAGAAGGTGGTAGGCTTCTCTTTCCTCTTAATAGGTAGAGGTCCACTTTCCCTTTCCCCTTCCCATAACTAGTTTCCTTTCTCTCCCTCTTTCTTATTCTTGAGACCTTTTGCTCTGTTTTGACTTTCCTTGTTTTAGTTGAATGTCTCTTGTCCTTCATATCTGACCTGCTGTTGAGGCAGTAATTAAGCCCAGTGGGTTGGCTTTGCTTTGAGTTTAGAGAGACACAAATTATGAGGCTCGGTGATGCATCTCATTAACCAGGATTGCATCTTGTCCAGAGGAGATAAAAAACCTGGCTGCCACTCTTAAGCCTCAGGCAAGCAATGAGGACTCAACTGGCAGGTCACATTGGTCACCCCTGGTGGTCCCCCAGGATTGCCTTTTAAGAATGCTAACAACTAGCAAGGACATGTCTGTAGAAGTAAATGCGTGTTTGTAAAGCCTAATGTTGATTTTTCCCCTCTCTTCCTTTCATCAGATCTTTATGCATGCCTGTGTTTCTTAGCCTGAAGAATAACCATTCACTCAAGTCCTCATTTCATTTGATCTGCAATTATTCTTGTGATTACTCAATTGACATTTTTCATTACATAGTGTGATGATTTTTTATAGGTCTATAATTGTGATGGCAAGAGCTTGATAATTTGAAATTAGTTGTGTTTATCTGATGCATGAAAGCAAATGGAAATATACAATTTGGTCACAGCTAACTGTTTTTATTTATCTAAATGGCACACCCAGGGTGAGGCTAGGGAAACCAGTTGGGCCTGAAACTTCCCCTTCGTGAAGGTCAATTCAGATGGTTGTCTCTCAATGTGCTTATTCATATAGGTATCGTATTTGTGATACTATATTGAAGTGTTAATTTGTAAATGTACCCATTTAAATATATGACCATTTTTTTTTACAACCCTGGTCAATACATTAAGGAACCAGAAAAGTGGAAATGGCCTGGCTTTTAAAAATCTGTCTGAGGCTCTGGACTTAGTTCAGGGATCACCTTGATAAAGTGAATGGTTACATGTACTCTCTAGGTGGTGAACTTACTTTCACTGAGGAATGTGTAGTCTTGCCTTGTGCCTAATAACACGTTCACCACCTATAACCTTCCTGGTGTGTTATCTTGAGCTTAGTCAACATTTCAGAAGATAACTAGATATGTACTGGAGCATAACTCAAATTAAATAGCTATAACTCCCCACTAGAATAATTACAAGAGTAATTTTTCCATAAGTGACTTCCTTCTACTTCACCTATCTGGCTTATTTCATTGGCACCATTTTTAAAGAGGTCTAACTTAAGATGTGTCTGTCCAATTCATGGTTCTATTATCATAAAGTTTATATAATACAGAACTTGGTTCTAGGGACAAAAAATAAACATTTCTACCGTATTAGTCAATAATGTAGATGGAGGAAAACTTGGATAGCTTTTTATGTATGTCTCATACTCTCATTAATTTCAAATCTGATTTTTGTTCTTGAAAAAACAAAAGTAGATTACTCTTCCAGTCCTGAAAGTGATTTAATATTCTCTCATTTGGAAAAATGGCCATGGTATTACTCTTAAATGATCCTTGTATAAAGAGAAATTTTAGTGGGTTAGTTGAGATTTCATTGTGAAGACAGTAGTTCCAAAGTAAAAGAAATAGGTTATGAAAAATAGAACTTAGATCCATCCATGTCTCTACAAATGACCCAATTTGTCCCTTTTTATGGCTGAATAATATTCCATTGTATATGTGTACCACATCTTCTTTATCCATTCATCTGTTGATGGACATTTAAGTTGCTTCTGTGTGCTGGCTATTGTAAATAGTGCTGCAGTGAACATTGGGGTGCATGGATGGACCTAGAGTCTGTCATACAGAGTGAAGTAAATCAGAAAGAGAAAAACAAATATATATTAATGCATATATGTGGAATCTAGAAAAATGATACAGATGAAGCTATTTGCAGGGCAGGAACAGACGCAGATGTAGAGTACAGAAGTGTGGACATGGGGGGAAGGGGGTGGGATGAATTGGGAGATGGGAATTGACATGTATACACTACCATGTGTAAAACAGATAGCTAGTGGGAACGTATTGTATAGCACAGGGAGCTCAGCTCGGTGCTCTCTGGTGACCTACAGGTGGGTGGGATGGAGGTCCAAGAGGGAGGGGATATATGTATACATACAGCTGATTCACTTCTTTGTACAGCAGAAACTAATACAACATTGTAAAGCAATTATAACCCAATTAAAAATAAAAATAAAGTGTGTGTTTCAGGTTAAAAAGAAAATAGAAGTTAGTTTATAAAGGTATTAGTGTACATACATTTATAGAAACATGAACCTCTGTTAGTTAAGCTCTGACTGTTGATGAGATCATGCCTGCATCACATTGAATTTCTTAAGGATATCTCTAGGTTTGAATAAAACATTTTCTGTTGTAAGTTCAGTTGAAGCCAACATCAAACTGTTGAATTTTTTTATAAACATTTATCTTAACTCGTGACCCTGAGATATTGAGTCATAAGTCTGATATTTAGTGCTACATAGGCCTGGATTTCAGTCAGACGCTCAGACTAATATAGATGTAGCTACTCTACAGTGTTCTCCTGATTCACTCTTCTTTGTTCAGCGCATATTCCTATATTTTTACTTTGCAGGAGCCGGTTCCTTTGGCTGCAGGTCGTGACCTTGATTGGGATGAAGAGATGGCAAAAGCACAGTCACATGATTGTGTTCCTGTTCTTTCTGAACATCCACTGTATATTCTTTACACATCTGGAACAACAGGGTTGCCAAAGGTATGCGCTCTCTTAGGGATAATTATAGTGGCAGATTTTTTTTCACTGTGAATATTTGACTACTGACTGAAAGTACTTTGTATCTTAAAGAAATATTGTGTCTAAGTATATAAAAATATTCATTATATTTAACGTCAAATGCTTTGTCCTTATTTCTTTCAAAATCTTCACGAATATCAGCAATATTCATTTGCTTTAATAAGCTATTAAAATTACTGTATATTTGATTGAATATCAGTTGGTTTAATAGCATTTTATAAAAGATTTCAAATGAAATATTTTTATTTTTTAAATTGAGGTATAACTTTCATACAATATGAAATTGATTTTTGATTTAGAGGAATTCAATTTATCGTTATAAATGCAACTTTGAGAATTGGCCGAGACAGTTTGAACAACAGGCAGTTTATCCAGAGTATTGAACTATTTGATTTGCAGCACTGAAGACACTCAAGGATTTTTAAGTCTTTTCACCCTGAAAAGTGTTTTCACAAAACGAAGTCAAAAGTGTCAATATTCCTGAATGTGTCAGATACCAAACAAATAGCACTTTTGCCTGGTATCTCCAAATAATAATCTTTCTTCATATAACTTCATAAAGACCTGTGATATCATCTTCCTATTCATCTTTATTAAGGAGTTCAATATTCATTGCATCATAGAATGTTAGTGGGCAAAGGGACTTTCATAGTCACTCGAATCCTATAGGTCATTGGCCTCTGTATTAGTATTGGATCTCTGTAGCATCAGAATTCTGAAGAATAACCTGTTAATATTCTTAAAGTATTGATTCTGTTAGTTTAGATTTAAATAAAGGAAAATTAAGGCAAGATGTTTTATATAAAATTCTCTTGCTTGTGAGAAAGAAAACATTTGGTAGAGGGATATAGTCTCTCTGGGTACAGAGACCATGTTTTATTTCATTTTGGTCTACCATTGTGTTTTGTATGCAGTTGGTACTCAAATTTTTGTTGAGTGCATAAATAAATTAATGCATATACATAAAGATATTTGTGTTGTAGAATCAAAGCCCTATGATTTTTTAAGAACGCTGGTCATCTGAAAAGTAAATATTTCTTATATTGCAGACTCTAAGATTTGTTTGTTTAAGCAGTCCAAATGGTCCACTGGATGCAATCCTTACCCTCCACTTTTTGCAATTCTGCATTATGCACCAGACACATAATGTCCAAATGAACATTTGGCCGTAAAATAAAAGGGGACTCAGCAAGTCATAATCATGTAAAAGTATCAACGTGAGATGAAACCACTGACCCTGAAAACACAGTATAACCTAACCAAATAAAAAGAATCACTTTAGCTCCTTAAAAGCCTGGAGGAATCTTATAAAAACTTTTGTGCCACCTGGAGACTTTAAATCCCTGGAATTCACTGTGGCCTGGATGGGGATCCTTATAAGAAGGCAGAAGAAGAGCTTGCCATCAACTCAAAACTGACTCAGCTAGGATAGTAGAAATAAAATAAAAGTAATATAAGGGCATTGAATCTGACAAATGGTGGTTCCAAATAAGGAAGAAACCTAACTATTCCAGTTTTCCTTTGGGTCAAGACGTTCTTTGAGGGATTCCCAGATGTCCAAACTGAAGGTTGTTTGATATTTTAATCGTGCTCGTTTTCCTTGTGATGTAGTACCATCCTGAAGATAATCTATTTCTATAGATTGGAGAAGGCTTTCATTGTTAAGAGATTTCTATTCACATTGAATATAGCTCAATTCAGTATGCATTATTGAATGTTCATGAGGTGCTAAAAGAGATTAAAAATACAAGTAAACCATAGCCCCTTCAGCGTGGTGGGGTTGCAATATATATAAACATAAGTAATTAAGATAGACTGTGATCTTTGCCCTAAGAGGGCTACCCTACTTCTCGCTCTCTTGAAGAAAAGATGAGATTGAAGGGTGTCTGAAGGACTAAATTCCATTAATTCAACAAATGTTACTGAGCTCCCAAATATATATATCTGACTGGTTTTTTTTTTTTTTAGAAGTTTACATTCTATATTGGACACAGACAGTAAACAAATAAAGAGCTATGCAATATGTGATGTGTTACGAAGAAAAATAAAGCAGGGTAATGGTGATGGAAAGAGTGGGAGTGCTGTTTTATCAGGGAGATGGCAGGGAAAGCACTTGACAGGGTGACATTTGAAGGATGAATAGAACTTCTTCATCAGGTGACATCATGGGGAGGAGGGCATTCCAGGTAGATTGGGTCAACATAAGCGAAGGCAGGAGTATGTCAGGAAGGTTCCAGGATGGCTAATGCTTTCGGTGCAAATAAAGAAGAGAGATGGCCCAGTATATAGGCAGGGGCCAATTGCTTAAAATTTAGCCAAGAAGTTTAGGCTATATACTGTATGTAAGGAATGGAGAACACTAATGCTTCTTAAGAAAGAGAGAAAAATATGAAGGAGGGTAACCCTTGCAACATTTTGTTGAGAAGATAGGCAGATACACACAATGGAAGCAAGGAGATTGGTTTTTCAGGCTGTGTTTAGTTTAAGACCTCACTTAGGACAGCAGAATTATGAGGGAGCAATCAGATTTGGTTCAAGGATAAGAGTATGGAAGACTGTGAACCTGAGAACATAGGAGAGTGGTTTTGAATGTTTTAGAAACAAAGGAAAATGGTTGGGGCTGAGAAAACTGGGAGGTTTTGGACCTATTGAGTATGATGTGTCTTTGGGACATTAACATGGAGATGCCCAGACAGTGGTTGGAAGTGAAAGTCTGGGTCGTAGAATACATCTGGATTTGCGGATAGACCCTTGGAACATCACCAGTTGTAGAGGACTGGTGTTTAAATCATGGGAACAAGTAGGTTTTACAGAGTAGGACATGCAGAATGGCAAGACGAAGTAGTTGTTTCTCAAGGTCTTTCAGAAATATTTCCCTTGTCCCTCCAGTGGACATAAGAATTTCAATTGCATTGAAATTATACGTTGCCACAAATATTTATGCCACTTATTTTATTCTACTTTTTAATATGTTACTTTTTATTGACTTATCTTCATAACATGGCATGTTCTCTGAGGTCTTAGAATGTACTTCTTATATCTTTGAGTCCACTATAGCACTAACCTTAGAATTTTGCCATGGTAGATCCTCAGAATATTTGTTAAATAATCTACTTTTCCAGTTAGCTCCCAGATGCCTCTTTTTTAAAATTGAAATATAGTTGATTTACAATATTGTGTTAATTTCAGGGGTACAGCAAAGCATATTCTTTTTTTAGATTGTTTTCCATTATAGGTTATTATAAGATATTGAGTATCCAGATGCCTCTTTATTCATAAGATTCTCACTTCATTTTTGGTAGGTATAATCAGAATTAATAGGATCTGAATTTTTGATATTGGGATTCCCAGAATAGAAGTACGCGAAGGATGAGCACAGGTGCATTTATGAAGCATTTAAATATGTTTCATGTCATCATATTGTTTGTTTTCTTGATCTTTGTTCTTCATGAGGAAAGATAGTGTTGTGAGCCCATAAAAATATTCTGCTGAAAAATGCTCATTTCCCATAGGCACACATAAGACACACACAACGCAGTCTATTCTTTGGTTAGAATTTGCAGATGTATTTAGGGCATATTTGCATCTCTGCATCTGCCAGACCTGGATTTGTCAGGTTGTTGTATGACAGGTTAATCTGTTAGCTGCGTCACGTATTCTAGCAACCACAGCGGAGCTGCTTTGCGTACATTTCTGTCTCGTTGTGCACTTTTATCCTGTTTGGTTTGGGTGCCTGTACTTGAGTTACTTCAAGGAACTGTGCAATAGAAGAATCCCTCATCTGGATGGGGTGTCGTTTTGGGAGTGGGAGATTTAGGGATGGTCATATTTATCTGCTTCCAGCTTGCTGTCATGGAGGCATGGAGATAACAACAACCACAAAATAGTGGCAGAGGAGCCCAGGAGAAAAGAAACCGCAAGCAAAGTATTAGAAAGGAAGGCATGACAGGAAGGTGGTAGATAAGTCCTTTGTCCTGATGTGAGTTTATATAACTTACGTTAACTTTTGTTCCTGGGTAACATTCATATTCTATACTGTGGGGAAAAAATAAGAGAAAGTCAAATAAAAACACCTATGAACTTTTTTTGTACAGTTCTTTCAGTTAAAATGCTAAACTTGTTACACCTTTGCCCCTTATCTCACAGTTGTTCAGACCAATAAAAAATTAAACTGCTGCTTAAGTATCCTCCACAGAGGCAGCTTCTGAGTCACTGGAAAGCCTACAGCAAGAGGTTTTATGTTTGATGAACTATACCAAATGGAGTCATTCCATTTCTACTAATATGATTCATTAAGTTCTGTAAGTTTCAAGGGTTTCTGTTGAACAAAGAAGAATATCTTTAAAAAATTATAGTTTTCATACATGTGCTTGTTCATTTAACTGCTCATTCTTTTAATCAGCCAACAAATGTATCACCTGCCTGTCCTATGCTGAAGATACAAAGGCGTTCTTATGGCACCTAGAGTGGTGGAGGAGACTTCGTAGAGGTGGATGTTGTTAGTGCTCAGAGGCTCAGAGAGGTTTGTAGGCTTTGGAGCCATGAAAGAGGAGGGACAGGCTTTTAACATAAACCTAGTGGGTTTGGACGGCTTCCAGTAGAGGTGACACTTTCACAGTTTTTTTGAGTACTTTTGTGATGAAGTGGGTGCTAACCATGTTCAGAAGAGAGGTGAGGGTTCATTCTAGGAAGAGGGGATATCACCTGTAAAACCACTGTAAGAACAAGAATATTGTGGGTGTGTTGGATTTTTTAAGTAAGCCAAACCATACCTCATACTTTTCAACTCACTGACTCCAACTGTCCTTTGGTGATGGACTTCTTTTCTTCAGGTAATATTTTTGTTTCCCCTCTCCTCTTGTTTTGTTTTTACTTAATTTGCCAGACTGAATTGAAATGTATATATAAACATACATAAATACAAAGCGTATGCATATACATGTGTATATGTAGACATATATACATATATATTTACATATGTGTGTGAATGAATATGTATTTTATGTATGTAAATACGTATGTTTGTCTTGTACAAGTCTTTATTACAGAGTAGGGTGATAGGGGCTCAGTTTAGAAAGTATGAGGTTTTGTTGGTTACTCTATCTAGACTTCTCTTACCTGAATATTTTGAGATTTGCCATTCAGATTTTTATAGATCTATTAAAAAATTTTTAAGATAAAACTCCCAGACTCTTAATCTTACCACACATCTCAGCCTTCACTCCTCTTCTTCTACAGCTGATGTTATTTCAACTGTATTTTTCTTAAATTGTGGCAACCAAACAGTACATACTTGATACAGATATGTTTTATGCTTTACATTAATGGCCCCATTTATGATATGTTGTGGCTTTCCTTGTCTTCAGTGGCAGCTCATTAAACTGCAAATCATAAAGAACCATCTGTGATAACTGCTGTCCCATTCCTGGATGGTGAATAATCAGCCTTTAGTTTCCCTTGTATGGATTGAATTTTTAAAGTATCCATACACATTAAGCATTTTGTTTAAAGAGCACCTGTCTACTTCTGAGACAGAATTCACTTTCATGTCTTTGTTAGAGGCATGGAGTATTATTCCCCCTGGATGTTTTTCAAGTTCTGCAGAAGACTTTAAGTATTATGGCAGATCCTGCAAACACCAGAAGAGTGTATTGGTAGGTTACAGGGCTTTTCTGAAAATATATTAGATCATCTGTCTTAACTTTTAAGGTAGATAGGGTGTAAGTACATAAAGTAACAGACTCAAAAGAGTGAAATGCAGCATGCTTGTGTTTTAGAGGTAAGCACTGATGTTGAATAAGTATTTATATTTCATACTCAAGATTTCAAATATACTTTAAAATGCCATTTTTTTTGTTTCTGATTAAATTTTGCATACTAGAATATAATGATTTGTAGGTTTTTCGGAGCATGGTTTGTGTATTTTTGGAGGCTAAACAGAGTTTATCTTTTGCATTTTAATTATCATTACCTGGAAAATATGATTACAAGCAAGAAATGCTTTATCATTTAATGTTAGTCACATATAAATATTATAATAATCTCTCTTTTTGAAACTAATCTTTCAGTTTTTTTTAATTCTTGAACTTCTTATAAAAGATCTACATGGGAAATAGGAAATTAGGCAGTTTTTTTTCTAAGCCATACCAAATACTCAGTAAATTGAAAACTGTCATCTGAATATTTTGGAGGCAAGACCAAAGTTCATATTGAGAATCTAGATTAATGAATAGAAAAATGATGCCTGATGAAAAATTTTAATTCATTCTTTAAAAAAAATAAAAATAAGTGGATATCAAAGACCAGTGATAAAACAGACATGACTTTTCTGTCTCCTTTAGCTCCATTTTAGTTGTTTCTAATGAGAATCTTTGATGATAACCTCTAAATTTTAATGTTTTTGCCTTTTATGTGGTATTAGCACAGGGAAAAATTTAAAAAATAGTAATTACTAGAATTAAGGAAATAATTTTGTTAGTAAGACATTAAATTCTAGGCTGTATAATTTTTATACTTTTTCATGCATAGTCTCATTTTTAAGTCTAACTTTTTTGGGGTCAAATGGGTTTAAGTAGCCACCATTTTACAGGCAAAGCAACATTGGTAAATAACCTTTAAAGAAGGGTTTACTTGAGAGGTAAACAGAAATTTGGTAACCTGCCCTTTAAATTCTAAGGTTTACAAATGAATTACCACTCATTTATTTTCTCCATAGCCTTTTATTCCTTTCTGTCACTTCCAGTTGATTAATCTTACCCTGTGTATCATTTAATATAAAAATTTACCCATTTATAATGATATTTAGAATTATTGATAAAAAATGACCTCTAAATGCAGGGACAGGCAGGTGAAGAGAAATCTAAAACATCTTAAGAGAAATCATGCCTGACATTAATTATCGTAGAATGTGGATAGCATATCGTCTATGAAAAAAACTTCACATTTTATCCTCTACCAAATGAATAAAAATGTTTACTAACGAGTGTTTGCAAGTTGATTAATATCAAATTCATCAAGGTATTGAACTATAGGAAAAGACCTTCTTAATAGGAGAGACAAATTAGCAAAATATGTGGAAGACCATACAGCATATACTTGGTAAAGAGCTGCTCAGTTTACATGGGAAAATGCGTGTGTGAAATTTACTGGCAGGGGCGCAGGATTTCTAATACTCCCAAAGTGATCAAAAGAGCCAGCTGCATGCTAACCATGTCATACAACCTCGAAAGTACCTTCCAAATGCCAATAAAGTTGCATGTGATATTTTTCAAGAGACCAGGTGTTGCTGCTGGTGGATAAAATGTATTCCACAGCTTGATTGCCTTGTTTTATTAGTGGTACCTGAGGAGAGCAGCAATTTTAGTAACAAATAGAAAGTCACTTTCTTTTTCATTCTCCTGATTCATGTCTGTGTGTTACAGTTACAAAGCTGTGCCAAAAAGGTTCAACTAGTAGTGCATTCATTAATTAGGACCATGTGTGTGTGCAGTTTCAGGTAAAATAAGTATTTTCTTCACAGAGCAATTATAGTTGCTCTACTAAGAGATGCTTGAAAATACTTGTGAGTGAAATATAACATTTCTTAGCAAACATTCACCTTCTTGCTCTGAATAGTCATCTCATTAAGTCTTTTTGAGCCAATGATGATTAATGTTTATAGTGAAGCAATAAATGAAATTATTAAATTTACAGTCAGTTATTATTTATGATTGCTCGTGCTTAGTTTTCAAATATTATTCTTATATCAGCATTGAATATGTTTACTGTCAAGGATAGCTGCTAGAAACTATAGAACTGTGGTGTGACAATCCTAGTTTTGCTCAAAATGTAATATAAGGAAAATCTGTCAGCCTTAGATCCAGCTCATCAGGATTGATTCCTCAGAGTTCGAGAATTCATCCCTAAAGAACTGCTCAGTTCTAGTACTGTGGTAGCGTGACCCCCAGAGCAGCACTGTATTAAGAATCCAGTTAGCAAGGATGCAAGATGCCTTAGAGGACTGGGGCGGGGAGGGTGGGGGGACTCGAGGGGGGGGGAGTCAAGGAAGGGAGGGAATACGGGGATATGTGTATAAAAACAGATGATTGATCTTGGTGTACCCCCAAAAAAAATAATTAAAAAAAAAAAGAAAAAAAAAAAAGAATCCAGTTAGAATATGACTGTTTCCTCTAAGCCTCCTATTATTATTTAATAACACTAAAGAATAAACTTGCTTATAGTAGTATGTATCTTAGGCACACAGCTACCTTTGACATTTCTGTGCACTTAATTTTGAGAGTTTGCATTTTTGTTCTGGAAATATATGTGAAAATATAATGTTGATAATTTCATGCTAAGTCTTTGGTTTTCTTTTTCTTTTCTTTTCTTTTTTGGCTGTGTGCAGCATGCAAGATCTTAGTTCCCCAACCAGGGATCGAACCCATGCCCCCCCACAGTGGAAGTGCAGAGTCCTAACTGCTGGACTGCCAGGGAATTCCCTGCAATGTTGATAATTTCTGTTACCACTGGAAAATTTTTTTATTGCATGTAATTCTGTGAAATCATGTTTTGTTTAGAAGGTCCAGAATGGTCTGTGAGAATGGATTCTACAAATGGACTGATATGGACAAACTATTCTGTGTTTATTATTGGAGGAGCAAAAGAAATAGTGATTCAGATACAATTATATGAAAGCCAAAGTTATTTATAGCTTATAGAATATGAAATACTTTCAACAGGAACTTTTCTTAAGTGGACAATATGAATAGAGAGAATCTTTTAAGATACTGTCTATTGATTTTAACTTCACCTTTTCTATCCTTTAGGGTGTGATAAGACCCACCGGAGGATACGCTGTAATGCTTAACTGGTCAATGTCTTCAATATATGGCCTTAAACCTGGAGAGGTAATCATGGTTTTAAATTCACATTACATGACATTTCGCTGATTAAGGTATATGCATTTTATTATCTTCTTATTGTTTAGGTGTGGTGGGCAGCTTCTGACTTAGGCTGGGTTGTCGGACATTCGTATATCTGTTATGGACCTCTTCTACATGGAAACACAACGGTTTTATATGAGGTAATAAAATAAAATTTATAGCACATATACATAATATTAATTTTACTAAAAGTTTTAGAGTAGTCCTAAGTAGGAAAAAAAATTGAATGGGGGCAGGGGAGATTTTTATGTCTTCTTCCAGTTATAAATACAATTTCATAAGAGAAAGAAATATATATTTAGAAAAAAATAAACAACTATTTAAATTGTGTTGAACAAAGCCATAAAAATTATATTCTAAAAAATATACAGTAACAAGCTTGTTGTCTATTCCTTTTTAGAAAATATTCTTGGACTGATACTGATTTAGAATCTTAGAAAATAGTCATCATAAAGCAAACAACAGAGATTCACCTCTTTGTGTTCTTATAGGATTAATGGATTTCAAATATATGGTTTCTTGATTTTAGCTAGACATTTTTGGTAGTTGCTAATGATTGTTGTATGTATAAGGGAGAGATTCATAGACTGATCAGATTCATAGCTGAATAAATAACTGCTTTAGATTCTGTTGCATGGACTAATGTTACCCAGGAATAATATTTTTGTGTGTATATTAGAAAATTCTGCTCTTATGCCTACTTAATTTTAGCAAATGCCTTGTATGAATACTTAAAACACATACCTATCAGATATGTAGGGGATCAAAATTTGAGAGGGATGGCAGAATGGTGGTTTGCTAAATCAGTATACAAATGATCTTGGACTTTTGGGACAAAACACACAAGATGGGAAAATATGGAAATCTTTACACTCTTATGTTTATATTAAAAATAACTGCAAAAATGAAGGGAAACAAGTTGGTTGTAGTTTTTGTGGTTTAATCAATGTGTATTCTAATGTCTGTAGTTCGAACATGAGTGGTTGATAGGATTGCTTTTAAAAAATACCATATTCAGTGTTATAATCATATTTTTTCACATTTGGAAATTTGTGTTTAGTTTAATGAGGAGGAGAAAAAAAATCATTAACTTATTAAAAAGCATTTGGATGGAAGGGACTAGGGTGAAAATGTCATAACAAGAAAGACATGAAGGAACTGGAAATGGTTAGTTTGATAAAAATAATATATTTCTTTTGCATGTATGGTAAGTATCTTTTGACATTTACAGAGCTGCCACATATAAAGGAAATAGTGTAGTAATGTAGTAATGTGGAGTTCCAGAGACCTATCTTTTGGGAATAATCAGAGAAAATTTAACTGTCTGTTAGTAGAATAGGCAAGTTCTCCAATAGAAGGTTCTCTTTCACTTAAAGTCTCTCAACATCAAGAAAGGAATTTGAAGAAGGGAATTTTATATGTAAGGTATGGATAATAGTATTAGATAATGTCAAAGTTCTTTACAATCTTAAAATTCTTTAACTCAATGATTCTGAAAAAATTAGACTATTCTTGATCATCATGGAAGTCTCCTAGTCCCAGTCACCATTTAAAGACATGAGTGTTCCTTCATTTTCAGCTAGCTGGTTTTCTGTCTCTGAATGCTCAGAGATATTAAGGCAGACTTTAACACAAGTATTAAGCCATCACGCACTACTCCACATCTTCTATACTATGCCTTTGTCCTTTGTAGACTTAGCTTGTACTGTGGTGTTTGTAATAATTAAAACATAAAATAATCTTGACAAATCTGTCCCAATCCAAAGTCCCTACAATAGAATAAATGTTTTTATTAGAATAATTATTCCTCTTAAAGTAAATAAAATAAGCCTCAACACTGAATACCTGTAATGAATTGTGAAATTGCTCACATAGAATGACAAAGCCAAAGTTGCCATTACATTGATTAGTATTTATAAGTATTAATCTGCCTTTAGAACTGAAGTACATGTAATTTTTGTGCATTTACCATTGGCCTTTTTAAATTTCTCAGGTTTATTTAAAACATGATTTTAACACCATGCAAGGGGCTCCGTTGTTTGTCTTTATCTTGAAGTGATGTGCTCAAGAACAATGTAGATGCTCTAAAAGTATTTGTTGTACAAAAGAGTGATTTTTTTTTTTAAACTTTTAAACTTTATCTCTGCAGTTTGGTTTCTTTCCTACAACTTGTAAACATCTTCAATTCTCTGTGCTCACAAAACAAAGCCTCAGATTTTTGCACATTTCTAGCTATCCCATCTTTATATTCTTCTCCCCTAAGTTCCTTGAAGAAATACCCTTTCCATATTATCTGAACTTTATCTTCTTCCAATTATTCTTCATCCCACCGAAGTCCAGTTTCTCGCCACACTGTTTCATAAAGCTACTGTATCAGAGGTCAACAGTGATTTCGTAAGTGACAAAGTCAAAGGGCCTTCTTCAGTTTGGTTTTATTTTTTCTCTCACTGGCATCAAGCCTGCTGACTGTTCCCTGAAGGTAGTTTTGTCTGTTCTTTTGAGCACCATGCCCTTTTGCTGTTGTTCAGGCTGTTTATTTTGCCTGGCATGACTTTCTCTCTGTCTTTCATTGTCTGGTTAATTCCAGCTATCCTTGTAGACTCTGATTAGATGTAATCGTCACTTGGAAAATTTCCTCTTAGTCTTTGGCTGTGCTCGGTTCCCCTTTCTGTGGTTCCATTGACTCCTGAGCATATGTCCGTTAGTGAGATGACCACACTCTCCTGAACTTACATCTAGTAAAGTGTGAGGGCCTCAAATACCAGCCTCAGCATAGTGCAGAGTACACACTAAACACTTAATAAATGCTTATGGAACTAAATTGTATGCTACTCCTCTGTTCTCTTTCTACCTCTCTGACAGCTTGTCCTCCTTTTCCTTTCTTGGTTTCTTTTATTTTGATCCTAAACATTGGGGATTAGAAGGGTCTTGTTATTAGCCCTCTTTTCTCATTCTGCTTATACTTCCTGGATAATGTCCATGCAGTTGGATTTGAGTATTACTAATTAAACCAAGGCTCCTAACTCCTCCTTTCTACATCTGCCCTTCCTGCTAAGCGCCAGCTTGTTGTTAGGCACCTTCAGATGGCCCAGGCATCCCTTATGCTCAGGATGATGTGAAATGAACTACCTCCACTCTTCCCTGCAAAGACATTTCTTTCCATATACTGTACTATGTTGTTAATGTTACCTGCATTCACTCAGTCATTCAAACTAAGAATCAAGAAGTGATTCTAATTTCATTCTCCTTACATACTGTATCCTATTGCTCATTGCATTCTGTTGAATTTATATTTTAGCACCTTTCGAAAGTGTCCTCTTATTTCCACACCTCCTGCTGTATGTTCAAGGCTTATAGTTTCACTAGTATGTTGTTGACTTGTGTGTATTCTATGTTTGACTTCTGATCTCACTTGTGCCTATGCTTTCCAGTTGTATATTTCAGATAGCCAGCCTAGAGCTTGTTCTAACAAACACTTCTGCCTTCAGATGTCCTTCCAGGCCATCTCTACCCAACCTCCAGTTTCTGAGCTCTCCTCACTTACAATTACCTATCTAAAATGTAGAAGCCAACACAGAACTTTGTTGTGTAAAATTTTTTGAAGGGTTGAGTTCTGACTCCAGGAAGATAGAGATGACACACTTTTCTCTATTCCTCCCACTAAGTAGAACTAAACATTTTAGGCATTATGCCTAAAACAAACATAAGACTGAAAGGTGGAAAGAAGAAGAAAAACTGACTTTAGGGACCTAGGGACTCAAGAAACAACATAATGATGAGACCCTGGATTTTATTTTTCCCTCATATGTCTTTGAGTTGTGTCTGAAGAAGCTGGCAACCCAGAAATGCCAACAACTACAGACCACAACAAACAAGTAAAAAACAAAAACAAAAAAACCAAAAAACCTCCAAAAAGGAAAAAATAAAGCCTCATCTCTCAAGCCAAAGGATGAGGAAGACATAGAACTTTTAGATGGCTCTAATCCAGATAAACGCCACAGAAAAATCCATGATCCCACCCCACCACCAAACAGCAAATGCTAAGTGGGAAGCTTAGACTTCCAAAATTGTCAGGCTTTAAGAAGGAGATGTAAGCCTCCTTACGTCTTCCACGGCGTGCTGTCAAAGGAGTTTAACTAGGGAGCTAAGATTTTCATCCCTGCTAGGTTGTAATGAGGACCCCTTGAACCTAACAGTGACAGTAGAGACCAAATAAGGATCCTGGACTTATCCCTTCCACCTGTCAGTAATGAGGTACCACTTCCATTCTCCATTGGGATGGTGTCCGTGGAGGCCTGATAGAGTCAGGACTTTCACCATCAATAACAAGACCACCTGTCTCTTCCCTGTGCTGTCAGTGGAGGCCATGTTGGGAGCAGTAATGGAACTCTTGTCTTGTGCAGCCAGGAAGGTGCCATTGGAAGCCTACTGTTAGAACTGGAAGCAACCCAGCAGTAATGAGGAAGGAGCATGCTCCCAATTGCGTATCAGTGGAGGCCAAATGAGGAACCTGGATTTCTACGCTTACCTCCTCCTTCTTTGCTAGAGTGAAACCTAAGTATGCCACTTTAAACAAGATTTAAATATGTCAGTCTCATAATATAATACAAAAAAGTCCAGAATTTGATGAAAATATCATTCCTCATACCAAGAACTAAAAAGATCTCAAGCTGAATAAGAAAAGACACTTGATAGATACCAACACTGAGATGACAGAGATGTTAGAATTATCTGACAAAGATTTTGAAGCAACTGTGGTAAAATGCTTCAACGAGTGATGATGAGCGTTCTTAAAACAACTGAAAAAATAGACAGCCACAGTAAAGAAATATAAAGTTCCAGCAAAGACATAGATGCTATAAAGAACAACCATATGGAAATTTTAGAACTTGAAAAGTACAATAATCAAGATAAAAACTCAATGGATGGGCTCAATACCAGAATGGAGGGGACAGAGGAAACGATTAGTGAACTGGAAGAAGGAACAATAGAAATGACCCAATCTAAACAACAGAAAGAAAATAGACTGAAAAGAAAAACTAACAGAGCCTCGGGGATGTGTGGAATGATAACAAAAGATCTAGCATTTGTGACTTCAGTCATGAAAGGAGAGGAGAAAGAGAGGGGGCCTGAAAAAAGTACTCAAAAAAGGACAGTACAGTACTTTTACAGAAAAAAGTACAGTATGGAGATTCCTTAAAAAGCTAGAAATAGTGCTACCATTATGACCCAGCAATCCCATTACTGGGCATATACCCAGAGAAAACCATAATTCAAAAAGATACGTGTAACACAATGTTCATTGCAGCATTATTTACAATAGCCAGGATATGGAAGCAACCTAAATGTCCATCAGCAGATGAATGGATAAAGAAGATGCACATATATATAATGGAACATTAGCCATAAAAAGGAATGAAATTGAGCTATTTGTAGTGTGGTAGATGGACCTAGAATCTGTCATACAGAGTGAAGTAAATCAGAGAAAAACAAATACTGTTTGCTAATGCATATATATGGAATCTAGAAAAATGGTACTGATGAGCATAGTGGCAGGGCAGGAATAGAAATGCAGATGTAGAGAATGGACTTGAGGACACGGCGGGGGGGAGGGTAAGCTGGGAGGTAGTGAGAGAGTAGCACTGACATATACACACTGCTGAGTGTGAAGTGGGTGGCTAGTGGGAAGCTGCTGCTGAGTATGGGGAGATCAGCTTGATGCTTTGTGAGGAACTGGAGGGGTGGGATGGGCGGTTGGGAGGGGGGCTCGGAAGGGAAGAGATAAGGGGATATGTGTGTAAATATGGCTGGTACACTTTCTGTACAGCAGAAACTAGCACAATACTGTAAAGCAATGATACTCCAGTAAAGACTAAAAGAAAAAGCCACATACACACAAAAATCTTAATCAGATTTCTGAAAATTGAAGGCAAAAGAAGTAAGCTTTAAATTAGTGAGAAAGAGAGGATATCTTATCTGTAAGCTAAAACCATTTGAATGACAGGATTTTTCGAAAACTAGGGAGGCCAGAGGGAAGTGACATGATGTTTTTAAAGTGTGGAAAGAAAAGAACTATCAATCCAGAATTCTATATTCATCCAAAATATACTTTGAGAATAAAGGAGAAATAAGACATTCTCAAGATGAAGAATTTAGAGAAATTTGTCACCACTAGGCCTCCCCAAAAGGGACAGCCTGTGGCCAACAGTTAATGCTGAAAGACTAAGTATTCCCGATGACGTCTGAAAGCAAGGATGTCCACTCTCACCATTCTATTCATTACGCTTCTGGAAGTTCTAGCCAATTTGATAAGGCAATATATGGAAACACAAAGAGAAACATATCAGAAAGGAAGAAATAAAATTGTCTCTATTTGCAGGTCGCATGGTTGTCTATGTAGGAAATTATAAAACATTAAAAAACATTTAAAAACCCATAATTAATAAGCGAGTTCAGCCAGGTCTGAGGATACAAGATAAACATACAAACATCAATTATTTTTCTACATACTGGCAATAAACACCTTTGACTACAGAAGTGCAACATGAGGGGTCCTTGTAGAGATGGAACTGTTCTTTATCTTGGTTATATCAATAAACAATACCCATCTGCCCCTTGCCTACCTCTAAGTTCTGTCTCTTGTTCCTGGCCTCTCATTCAGCTTCCCGCCCAACAATCCAGTCATACTGGCACTTAAATGAACAGAACTGCCAGTGATTAAGTTGGTGCTTCTACTAAAATTACAATTTTGTTCTGATCACATAGCCAAGTGGTTCTTTTTCTTAAGGGATCAACTTAAATTTCATCTTCTCTCTGATGTCTTCTTTGCCTTCCTCAGGCCAATTGAAGTTCTTTATACCTCCGTCATACCATCTAGATTCCTTTGATCTTGTAAACACAGTGCTGTCATACTGTAAACTTTTTGAGGGCAGGGAATGCTTGTCATTTCTGCACCCCCGCCCAGTGTCCAGCACAGTGCTTTCCAGGCGGATGGTGAAATTCGTTGTGGGAATGAACCATTTCTAAGAGGATTAATTGACAACTTGAGCATGCAAAATGCAGGGAAAAAATTTGCTTGCTTGATTAATTAAAACAAAACAAAAGTATAGAAGAGTCCTGACTTGTCACTAGGCCAGCAAGTGAAAAAAATCTTTATTAATCTCCATAAAATAATTGTCCCACTTGTGCCCCTATTTTAGTTGGATTACCACATTATATTAGTATTATTTTATTTTAGTATTATTAGTATTTTTCATTTAGGAGGCTAAAACCTTCCATTAAATAATAAAAATACATTCTTTATATAGTGAACAGAATAATTTAGTAGCTCATTCATATCTTCAGAGGATTACCTTTTCTAAAGAGAAATAAAATCATATACAGCTAATCAGTTTTATTTTCATTCTTAATGAATTATAGTATTTCAAAGCTATAACATGAGGTAGACAGTGAATTGGTATCTGTGATGATATCTTTCCTTAATGACATATTTTAAGTTAACAGAACTTGATGTTCTGAAGTATTAAGAGATTTGCAGTTCATTATGTGCCCAAATCATCTAGAATACAACCAGTTCATAAAACATTTCTGTTTTTATTGAATGCAAATGGTTCATGATATCTTACAAATAAATGATGAATGAATCCTTTTTTTTCCTCAGCAAAGGTAAAAAAATGTTATATTCTGGAATTTAATACAAATCTGTAATTACAATGGGTGAAAAAAATTGAAAATGGTTATAACTAAGTTGGATATTCAGTTTAACTTCTAAGTACATAGAGTTACCCACTTGAAACCATCTGTGTTTCACTATAAAAGCATACAATGGATATTTAAATAAGATTTCCTTTTCTTGCCATAGAGGACATATAGCCCTACATCTGCAGGGTAAAAACATGTTGGAAATCCTGGTTGTCTGCTTTGGTTTTAGCTTCCTATAGCTTTAGGTTCCTATAACTACTAAACTTTCAACACATTCATGTTTCTCTCATTAAAACAAACCTCACAAAAATCCCCACAAAAATCCTTGATTCCCTATTCCCTTGCAGTTACAACACTCTCTCTTCATCTTTAAAGGCTTGCCTATACCCTATGGCTCTATTTTCTAACTTGGAACTTAACTCTTCAGTTCTCTCCAATTGGCCTCTGTCATCATTTCATAATAACACCTTTTGATAATTTCCCTAGTGATCTATTTTTTCAGATGCCAGTGGACACTTTCAGTCCTCTTCATACTTGACTTCTCAACATTTGAAAGTGTTGACTTTCACTCTATCTTAGTCACTTTCTTCCCTTCTAAGGCAAAACACGCTCCTGTTTTTCTGAAGTTATTCTTTTGCTCATTTCTGCTACTGGACTTTTCCTACTTGTTGCCTGGAGTATATTCCTCTTATCCTTAAGAGCACAGCCAAGTGTCATTTCCTGAGGGAATCCCTCCTTGACCTCTCCGACTAGGTCAAATCTTTGTAGTCTCTCTTAAGCATCTTAGGTTTCTCCTTCCTGACTTGTGTCACAGTTGCCATTTCACGTTAGTTTATAGGCTTTTTTGATTTATTTGCCCCTCTCTGCTCTGAACTCTGTGAGGGAAAGAATCATGTTTGTGTTTGCTCATCATCAAGTCTCAACTTCTAGCCTTGTTCTTGACACATTCTCAGTTCTCAATAAATATTTCTTAAATAAATGCCTGAATGAAGATACCAGAAGAAAAACAACTTGATTTGTAAGTAAAGACTTTTTTTCCCTGAGAGAGGAAAAAGCAATTCTAATTTTCTCTTTACTAGAGAGCTTCATGAACAACTTAAGCAATCTTTTACATTTTTTAATAAAGATTTAATTTTGTTCATTGACCTGGACACATTTAATGTATGTAATTCTGGAAGCCACATTGGACTGACCAATTAAAATATGCAAACCAATTCTGAATAATTCAGTCCTTATTTTTGAGAGGAAGAAAACTAACAGTACCTTTCTAGAAATTTATTTTACTAATAGCGTGATGATTGAAACAGACCTATCCCCAGCAACATATGGACAAGGACATACTTGGTATAGAGGTTTTGTCAAAGAGGAGGAATGAAACAAACAGTACTTTAATATAGGAACTCTCATGTATAAACAAATTTAGCAACCTGGTATGTGTATGCAGGCATGTGTGTGAGAGTGTGTGTGTGTGTGTTTGTAAATGGTGGCTATACTCATGTTTTCTGGCCTCTCTCTTCTATTTCCTATATGCCTCCTTTTTCAGAAGGCCTGGCATCTGCTAAATCAAAACCCAACCTTTCTTCTCAAGGGAAAGCAAATCCTCTTTGGTCCTGTCTTTCTTCCTATCTTTGTTTGGATGCTAATGTACAAATGTGTATCTTGTACACACATTTCAATTGCCTAGTACAGTAGAACCCAGGCTTTCACAATGGGAGTGGTATGGCTGAACAAGAAACCAGCTTAGTTGACAAACATCTCATAGTAGTCGCTTATGATTCTTTTAATGTCTGTGGCATCCGTTATATTGTCTCCCCTTTCATTTCTAATTTTATTTGAGTCTTTTCTCTTTTTTTTTTTTTTTTGCTAGTTAGTCTAGCTAAGGGTTTGGCGATTTTATATTCTCAAAAAAATCATCTTAGTTTTAATTTTTCTATTGTTTTTCCATTCCCTGTTTGATTTATTTCTAGTCTAGTCTTTACTATTTGCTTCCTTCTGCTAACTTTAGGCTTAATTATTCTTTTTCTGTTTTTTTTGGAGGTATAACGTTATTTTATTTGAGATTTTTTTAATGTCAGCATTTGTCACTATATATTTACCTCTTAGTATTGCTTTTGTTGCATCCCAGGAGTTTGGTATGTTGTGTTCTCATTTCTGTTTGTCTCAAATTACTTTTAAAATTCTCTTTTGATTTCCTTATTGATCCAGTGGTTGTTCAAGAGTGTGCTATTTCCTATGTATTTTCCATTATTTGTGAATTTTCCTATTTTCTTATTGATTTCTAGTTTTATTCCATTGTGGTCAGAAAAGATACTTGGGATGATTTCTGTTTTCTTAAATTTGTAAAGACTGGTTTGTGACCTAACATATGATCTATCCTAGAGGATGTTTTATATGCACTTGAGCAGAATCTATATTTTTCTACTGTTGGGTGGAAAGATGTTGGCCAAGGGGTGTAAAGTTTTAGTTATACAAGATGATTAAGTTCTGGAAAGCTAATGTACAACAATGTGACTGTAGTTAACAACACTATATTGCATGCTTGAAATTTGCTTGGAAGGTAGATCATAAGTGTTCTCACCACACACAAAAAAACAGAAAGAAAAAAGAAAATGGTAACTGTGAGGTGATGAATATATTAATTAGTTTATGGTGATTATTTAATGATGTATACATATATCAAAATATTAAGTTATACACCTTAAATATCTACAGTTTTTGTTAATTAACCTCAATAAAGCTGGAGAAAAATGATATAAAACTGCTTACATATAAAAATAACACAAAACAAAATAGATTGTACTTTAAATAAAAAAAGAAAAAGAAATCAATTTGGGTAAGTTATTACCTAGAGTGGATTATTAGTTATTAGTCACCTTCAGTCTATCTTGGCATTAAGTCATAAACCGGTTGGTATAATTGACCTTGATATGGCAGTTGTCCTTTTTGTGTAATAACAGTCTCTTTGAAAGTGCTCAAGGAATGAAAACTTGCTTTCATTATATATTTGTTTGCATTTCACAAATTGTGTATTTCATAGCAGCAAGCCATTTCAATAAACTTTTTCGTATCCTGCCCTAGACAACCAGGGCAGGTGGTTGTCTGTTAATAATTCAACAATTAAGTTTGAAGATATATACTACATTCTGTCTTCTCAGGCAATACATTAGTTAGAAGAAGTAGAGGATTTAAGATTCTGAGTTGTTTTGTAGTAGCATGGTCACTGGACTGGCAATATGAATATCCATTATTTATCTTGCTCTGCCTTCATCTACCTATATGACCTTGGACAAATGAACTCACCCTCTTTGGGAATCCATTTCTTCATCATTAAAGCTAGAGAATTGACACATACTCTCCCAGCTTTGCACTTCTGTGAATCTTCTCCAAGTCAATTGTTTTTCTTTCTTCTACAATATATTATTTGGTAACATATTTTAATTTTTTAACTCTGGAATTAATTCCAATTTCTTTACATAGTGAGTGATGCTCACCTTCCAAATGCATTTACTGAAGAAAAGTTTCATTATAAAATAATGAAAAATTTTAATGTTTGAGAGGAAGCATGGAAGTTGAGACTTCCATAACATGATTCCTGAAGCTTCTACATATTATTTAGCTTCAGCCAAGTTACTTAACTGTTCGCAGCCTCAGTTTTCTCATCTATAAATATCACTATTAATAGTACCTTTCTTACATGGCATTAAATTGATTAATCCATTGAAATCCCTTAGGATAGTTACCAGGATATAATTGTACAATAAATGTTAGATATTATAAGCTACTCTTATTATCCAAAATGATGAACTTTTCTCTTTCCCAGAATAAAATTCTTTAATATAAACGTCAACCATTCATTCCCATGCAGTCCAGCCATTGTAATGCTTGAATTTTCAGGTACACCACATTTCTTCTTTCAAAGTGTGTTTGTCCTCACAACTCTGAAGCAGTCATCAGAACACTAGAGGCTGCTCCCTTTGCAGCCCATTAATTCTCTTCTAAGCACTAGGCAAAGGAATCAACACACAGAGATGTGCTGATCTTGCTCCTACCAACTTTGAAGAATGAGCAGCAGATGTGGAAACCCAGTGGTCTCTCCCCTCAGGGCTCTGTCCTTTCAGAGTAGAACTTGTGAGTGAAATGAGAGTGGCCTTGAAGTCTTTCATCTGCAAGTAATACAGCACATTTCATGGTTCGTTATTATCCAAACATTCATAACCCTTCAGTTCTGTTTGTTGATGGACTTTATCATTACTAGCTTTTAAACTGCCTGTATGTCTCTGAAAACTTCAGGGGATTCAGCTTGATAATCGCTTACTGAATGTTTTTTGCCTGAATTCATAGGAGGAAGGAAGACTCTGGATGCCTCTGTTTTTCCTTTCTTTATAGAATGATTAGTATAGAAATGAGCTCTGTACTCTCCTTTGTGTAAAAATCAAATAAGATAATGTATGTGAAATTAGTTTGAAAGCTTCAAAGAAAAACTATTTTATGTATATGTGTGTATAAAATATATACAAAATATGACAGTATGTACAATATAAATTTGTGTAAAATGTGGCACATTATTGCCACTGTATATGCATGGAGCAAAACATTAAGCCATTTTCCAGTGTGAAAGTCTCATGTTTGAGAATATTGAGGATATTTCTTTGAACTACTTTCAAATTATTTTTGTATTGAACACTCTTGTTAAAGCATCCCCAGTGTTTCTTCAGTGTCATGTCATCTCCTCTGTGCTGCAGTGGGTCTATAATCTCCATGAAGACATCTTATGATATATTTTCCACACATAGATATTCTGAATTCTTAGCCCCTCTCAGGCTTCTTTTCAACAATGTAATTGTCATTTGCACATATAGAGTTATCTTCTCTTTGCAAGAAATTTGCACTTCCACCTATGTTAACCTATTTTTTTAAATTGATTATCCCCTTTTCAAGGACATTTGCTTCTTTCAAGCATGGAGTATGCTACTTCTTTAAGACTAGTAGCCACAGTGTTGCTAACTAATACACTCAAAAGGCACACATTAAAGACTTTTTCTCCTTTTCCTCATGTAATGGGAAATTATTTCCTTCTTTTAAATCTAGTATAACGGTAATGAGCTTTTATGTATGTACAGAATGAGAAGAATGATGACTCAGTTATTACTTTGATTCCAGCTATATAATTTCATCTCAGTTGGAAAAGATTGTAAAGCTGATGCCAGCATCTTTTAGGTTTCTCACATGACTAGTGGTTCAAAGATTTTTATTTTTGAGTGTATTTGTCTCTGTGTGTGCCTGTGTTTTATGTTAGAACAAGCAAGTGCAGCTATTGTCATAGCTCCATCAACAATATTTATTGCTGCCTGTTGTGATCTCAGCATCTTGCTAGGGTTGATAGGGAAACAGAGAAAGTATCAGATACACTCCTTGCACTGAAAGCACTGACAATATAGTCAAATAATTAAGATTAATGTAAAGGACAGAAAGCAAACCAATTAAAGAGATACTGCCTAAGAAATTTCTTACAGTGTGTAGAAGATGTGAAAAAACTTCCAGAAACTAATACATTGAACCATTAATACTCTACAATAAATTCTTGTTTCTGTTTTGACACAATTTTCTGATAATGGAACTAAATGAGGATCAAAAAAAATTAAACAAGTTGCCTTAAGTCACATAGCTTGTAAATGGCAGTGTTTGGATTCCACCTTGGCTCAAAAATCTGTCTACTAGTCCCTTAAGAGAAAAGTTTAGGACTAGAGTGGAAAAGCTTTGTGGATGAGACAGTACAAGCAATAATAATAGCTACTATGGATAGAGTGTTGGGTGATAGGAATTCTTCTAAGCAGTTTATATGATTTTAATTCTGTCTCCAAACCCACAGGGTGAACTTTTTGCATCCCTATTTACAGCTGTAGAAACTGAGTATCAGAGACATTAAATAACTTTATCAGTGGTGCAAGAGTGGTGGAGCTGGGATTTGAGACAAAGTTTTCTGGTTCCAAGGGCCATGTTCTCTAGTCATAATTTTGAGATGAGCAATTGGGAAAGTTGAGTACTGCAAACTAGATGGCCAGAACCAGATTATCAGTGAACTGAACATTAAGGAGAAGGCAGAATGTTAGGGTGTCAGGTGGATATTGTAAGACAGAGGTAAAAAAGGAAGTTGAAAATAGTTTCAGTATCTTCAGCTAGGACAACTGATATAATGGCAGTTATTGACTGAAGTACGATAGTAGGAGAAACAGCTCTCGTGGAGGAGAAAACAGTACTTTTAGTTTTTGTAATGTTCAGTTTAAAGGAGCTATGCAGACATTTGTATGTTACTGGGAAGTCAGGTTTGAAACTCAGAAGAACTTTCAGAATTAGAGATGTAGAAGAGTTAATAATTTAAGTCCCTAAGGTGATCAAGATATGCAGAGAGGTGAAGACTGAGAAAAGAAAGCAATGTAAATTGAGAGTGAGAAATTGGAGAGGTGACAGAAGGAACAGAAAAGTGTCCTGAAGACCAGTGGAGGGGAGGTTTTTCCAGAAGATGGGGAATCCACAGGGCCACGTGCTACAGAGAGAGATCTGGTAGGATAAAAATTGAAAAGAGTTTTGGCAATTTGGGTATGGTTAGTCACCCTTATGAGAGCAGTTTCATAGGAAGGTTTGTTTCATTTTTTTTTTTTTAACATGGGGAAATATGAGCATGTTGAAGCTTGTATTTGGTAAATTGTTGAATGGTATGGAGGAGTCAGGCTTTGTTTGTACACCCTCAGGTTGAATAGCAGTATACATATGGAATAGCCATACATTATTTTCTGGGCAGAAATCTGTTAGTGTAATAATGCAAGAAGCCATTTAATTCCTCTGCTTACAGCAAAGTCTCACTACTCACTATGAGTAAAGAAAACCGGAATTTGTTCCTCTAGTGCAGGATAGCGGAGTGATTGCTCATCAGCATGAAGGAATTCAGAGGTGAAGGCAGTCCTGCTAGAGGCCTTGAACTACCAGCTATCCTAATGATAAATGCTCTCTGACTGCTGAGAAAGGTAAATATGTCAGAGTCCCTAATTAGCTCAGCACTAGGTCTGCTGAATTACCAATTCCAGTGCTTTGCTTCATTTACTTGCCATTAATAGTGTTGGAGGTAAGCATCTTTTTAGTACTTTTATGACCTAGGGGGAAGCCGTGGTTTATTCATTGGGGGTAGGATCATCCCAAGGCCCAGTGTGGTCAACTCTCAGAGCTGGGGGAAGGCAGGGGAAGAACCAAACCAAAAGGGATAGGTATATTTTTTATTTGTTTCAACTCTATTGAGGTATAATTGACAAATAAAATTATAGGGTATTTGATATATGTGTACCTTATGAAAGGATTCCTCCCATCTAGTTAATTAAAACATCCATCACCTCACATATTAATCTTTTTTTTTCTCTTGAGAATGTTTAAGTTCTACTCTCTTAGCAAATTTCAATTATACAATACAGTGTTATCAGCTGTAGTTACTTTGTTATGCATTGGCTTCTCAGACCTTATTCATCTTAAAGGTGAAAGTTTGTACAAAAGAGATAGATCTAGATGGAGTTATACATAAACCTACACATCCTTAATACAGTCATGGAAAAGCCTTACTTTTTAGGGCTGGGGGCTAGAGCATGTCCTTTTTAACTGAAGAAGGACAAGGACTCAAGCCTGAGGAATTGCAAGTCTGTGGTATCTACCATAGGAGATAGTGAAGAAGGATTGCCAAAATAACAAGTTTATAGAAAGCATTAATTTGAACCAGGTGAAATTTCTGATATTCGACTGGTTCTGACTTACAAAAATGGCAAATTCTTATAAACAAAATAATAGGAGGGGAAGAAGAACATGTTGATTGGGGACCTCAGATAGACCACTAAGTTTGGTTTTTGAGAGTATTTGTAGCCCTTTGATAAAAGTAGATTAAAAGGGTAGCACTAGGGAAACTTATCCACCCTGTGGAGAAGAAAATGAACAGTTGTTATGATATCTACCTGTTCATCTGCCCTCTAGCTTCATCCAAGCTGTTTCTCAGAGTGAAACAAAATCTTTGAAGAGATTTTACCTCGAAACCTAGGGATATGTGTAGAAACCTTTTGATCACGAAAAGGGATTTCTGAATCTGATGAAAGCAATTGACTTCCCTCCCTAGGAAAATGAATGTACACACATCAAAAAAAAATCAGGATATTTATGAATCCCCCTGAAATTCAGGTCAGAAACCCTTAATTTACAAGGTAGAGATATATTGCTTTCAAGCAGTGATACAACCAAAGTAAAATTCCAAACTAAAACTTAATTTCAAAGGTCTCTGGACAGAACAGAAAGAGCTGCTGGGCTGGGGTTAATCATTCCATTTTTGGAGATAAGGCAGTTGTACTCAGGTCTTACAGATCAGGTTTTATATATATATATATATATATATATATATATACATACATACATACATATATATATGTATCTTCAGTCTGGAGTCAGGTTTATAGATCAAGGCATAAAGAATTTGCGGCAATAAGGCATTTCTCTCCAATTATTTCTCAGTAAATGGCCTCCTGTTATCAGATTTCAGTTATCAGTATATTCTTTTGCCAATACTTGGATTGGTTTGTTTATTAATAACATACGGAAAAAAGCAGCAAAAGTTTATGTTAAGTTCTAGGCTCATCCACTCATCCAGGTGGATATTGGAAAATAGCCTAGCCTTGTGTAATGCTCTGTGTCTAAGGACTAGGCATTGGCTCTCAATCCTGGCTGTGGATTATAATTACTTTGGGGACACATAAAACATGACAATGTTTGGTCCGTCTCAAGGCTGATTAGACCAGAATCTCAGGAAGTGGGGGCCAGGCATTGGTACCTTTCAAAAGCATGCCAAGAAGTTATAATGTACATTTAGGGTTGACAACCACTGGTTTAGAGTAAAATTAGATGGTGGTATGAATAAGATGAAAGAAAGCGAGATAAAAGCATATTCTAACATGTGAGGGCCATGGAATGATGGGAAATCTCTAGCAAATAATCAAAGTCAGTCAATAAAATTTTCTAATTACTAAATTGTATTTATAGGTAAGTTTTTACTCCTTAAAGGGGAGTCTGCTATAGTAACACAAAATCCTAGGGTTGAGGGTCTTAAGGCATAGGGCAGTTATCCCACCTGGCTTTAAAGCAGCAGTAATGTTTTCAAAAGTGGAACAAGAGAATGTGCGTTATCAAGAGAGGAATTTTAGGAAAGAAAAAATCCTTCTTTGAAAGAGGTTGTGTACTTACTTGGTGCATATTTCAAGACTCACAAAAGGGTAAAGAGTGCAACTCTCACTGTCCTCTGTTTCCAGCTGTTCAATTTCTCTCACTTGGAAGCAGTCAGTCTCTTGTTTACAATAGTTCATTAGTGTATAAGCAGTGTCTTTTCTTCTTTTCATGTACAAACAGCATTGTACAAATGATATGCACACTATTCTCCATTTTGCTTTTTCACTAAATAATATACCCTGGAGAATTGCTTAGGTTTTAACAAGTCTCAAGCTTAGATGTTGCATGCCCAAACTTGCATCCCTTGATAAAGGCACCAGGCATGTAGTAGGAACTCAGCAAATGCCATTACCAATCTCATCACTCTTCCAGAATAAATAAGTTGACACTGCTGCACCTGTCTGCTAAAATGAAATTCAGGACTAGCCCATAAGGGATTTTTGCTGTCTTCACTTTAGAACGGCAGTAAAAACATGCCTTCGATGACATTCTCAGAAGTGGTGTTCAAAAAAAGAACAAGTGTATTTCAGATCCTGCCAGAAAAAGAGGCAAATTCTGTAGTTGACTCAAAAATTTTGTGTCAAAATCTGAGAAGTCACAAGTACCCTTGACCCCAAGCCTTGAATAAATTGAAATCATAGGATTAATAATAAGTCAATGATTGTTTTTTTTGCTCAAAAACTTAACTCTAATGTTTTAGTATACCTTTGTTTTAAGTTGCTGTATTTCACTACCTTTGTATGTTGAAAGCTTAACCTCATTGGAAATTGTCTAGAGAAGTCTAGACATTACCTGGTTTTCTAACTCTGAACTTACATCTGTGGTTCATTAATATTAACACATTGAAGCAGTAAGTGATAGACAGTCATAAGTGAAGGTTAATTTTATGATATTTGGTATCTAAAGAGAAATTCTGTGCTTTGTACCATTGCAAACCACAATATAAATAGAAGCAGTTGATATTTTGTAAATCTCCACTGTTAAAAATTCATGACTTATAACAGCAGAAAGCTCATAATCTCTGCTTTGCCATTTAGGGATGGCTTGCTGCCTTTGTTTTCTGGGTAGCAACCAACACTGTAGACTTTAGTTTAGGGGAAGGGAATCAAAGCAAATGGTAATGACATTGATCCAGTTTTAAAGAGATTTTAAGTTATTGTTACCTTTGAGCTGCATTACAGCTTTGGGTGTGTATGTTGTTTGTTAAAAATCCCTATAATCTTAGAATCTTCTTATTTTATTTATTTATTTATTTATTTATTTATTTATTTATTTATTTATTTATTTATTTTTGCAGTAGGTCCTTGTTGGTTATTTATATTAAATGTAACAGAGAATCTTCTTATTTTGAAATTGAATAGGTTTGGGGCTATTGCCCTTTACTGAATATGCAAGTTCCGGAGTCAGTGTCACTTTTCCTAAGCAGCTCAGTATACTTAATATGTAACTAGTTACTTTAAAAAAGCATTGTAAAGAAGTTCTGTTGCTTCTGTGTGCATGCATGTCTGTGTGTGCACATGAGACTGTGATGTGCAGGAGGGTAAGAGAGACGAATGTTCAATCAAATCAATAAGCCACTGAGTCATTTTCACTTAGATTTCATAATGAAAGTCGCTTACTGGTTTTGCTTCAGTTTTCTGAAGCCACTAGTGGTGACGGGTGCTGAGGACATATGGGTCCTATGTCATATCATAGTCTTTCCCTTTATTAGACACAAAATAGCTTACAACAGCTGCTGTGTAATTTTTAATATTACTACACCCCCCCCCCCCATAATTACTAGAGTATAACTTCCCTTAGAGCTGGACCTTACCTGGCTTGTTCAAAAAATTATTCCCAGAATTTAAAAGTGTCTAGCCCATAGCAGATGCGCAATAAATATTTATTAAAGTAATGAATATGTTAGCACTATCTAATGTATTATGTATGTGATAGCTAACATATTATGATTGTATGCAAACAATAGTTTCTGATGAAAGATCTTATTCTGTGCTATATTATGTTTGCTGAGATGTTTATATCATTCAGAACCTAACGTTTGTGTTAATCAGCAGGCTGTTTTGGGGAACAATAATTTCTTTGATGTGTCATAACTTACATTTTAATCAAGATTTGAGATCAAATAGAAGTTTTAAGAGAATAAACATAAAATATATAAATATTAAAGTAATTCCAAAATAAGGAAATATCACTCATTGCCTCAAATGATCTTCTGGGACATGGACAATAAAAAACAACGGAACCTTTCTTAGTTCAACTGACCTACAAAAAACATTGTGAGCTTTTATGCATCACTTCCATTAGTATCCTAATTGTAATGACGTAATCATGATTTTTTATGCTCAATAAGTGTAATATTGATGGAAATTTAGTTTGGTGCAGGGTCAGAATTGCAACAGTAATGATTCTATATTATCTGTAAAAACTATAGTACAGTTTTTAACTATTATCTCTAATAAACTATTGTTTCATTATCATTGGATTTAATTAACTTGAAGGCACTATAAAGTACCTCCAATTGTGTCCTTTATGTAGGTATTCATTATGGTATAGCATTTTCATTATGACAGTAATATCACTCTTTAGTGAGTATCCATAGAGGTCAAACCACTTTAAAATATTATCTCAGTTCTTTTAGCTTATCAAAGACATATTGGAAAAGTGATTTATTCTTACGTAGCAGGCAAGAACATGGCAGCATTGATAGGGTAGGGTCAGTTGCCTACGGTGAGTTGACAAATCATTTTTATGTGGGTGAGGTCAAGTTTCCAAAGTCACAGTCTACTACACAAGGTGATCAGTGCCTAAGATAGATTGAAGAAATAAAAGTCAAAGGTTTACCTCCCTTGGTTAGAAATAATAAAGTCAGTGCCGATATGCTCAAGGCTTCAAAATTTGTGAGTTTAATACATACGTGAGTTGCCAGACTGTATCTGGCAGCTTTTTATACTATGTCAATGTATTGACCTATGTGGGATGGTAATGAAATAAATTGAAATTGAGTGTTTTGGGGTAATTGTGATAATAAAAATGAATTTCTAGTTGCAACAAGTATCTTCATTGGTATTAAAAGAGCAAGAGAAGGAGCAACAGAATATAACAAAGAGGTAATAAAAAATGAAAATATAACTATATTAAAGAACAGTAAGGGTAACTGTTAAGAAATAACTGTTAAGAAACTAAATAGTGCCCTAGCAAAGATCCAATTAGAAGTGGTTAGTGAATCAAAATGATTAAACATCTATAATTGGCTTCATAATGTCATCAACCCTCTTATTATTCTCTGTTTGGGGAGACCTCTAAGTTGGCTTCTAGCAAATTCTTTCCTCCCTCCCTCCCTCCCTCTCTCCCTCCCTCTTTCTCCTTCTCCTTCTCCCTCTTCCTCTTTCTCTTTTTCCTTCCTTTCCCTTCCCTTCCCTCCCTTCCCCTCTGCTCCCCTTCCCTTCCCTTCGCATAGTTCAGTGTTTCCCAAGTGTGTTTTCCATAATATAAGGTCCATGGAATGCTCAGATGCGGGATGTGGACAGAGAAGTTTAAGAAATATTACATAGAGTCATTCATCTCTTAGAAATTCCTGGTATACGTTAACACTTTTTAGTCTTCAAAAAATGGTCCAAAGTAGGAAACCTCTTTGCCCCAACCCCTTCCAAAAGGATTTGACTGTGAAATGTGCATTTTATATATATTAACATTCCAGCCACCTGCCTTTAGAAACAAAGGAAGAAGTACCAGTGATGAGAATGGTTTGAAAAATGGGGGGATATGGCTGGGCCAACATAGATTTTATGAGACACTTCGAATTTTTGCATAATTACTGATTTATTTATGCTGTGCTCATTTTTCACTTTACAGGAACATCAGTTAAAAAATGTTTTGTGTCAGTTTGAACTGTATAGTCTATAAAAATTGTTAAATTTTTATGACTGGATTATCCTTTGAACAGGCATAATATCAATTTTGAGGCTGTGGAAAACCTACATTTCGAGATATCTTATTGGATTTTTTTTCTTAGAAATTGCTTTTCTTGGAGTGAGACATTTAACTGAAAAGATCATTGCTCAGAAATCACTGTGATTTCAGATTTTTTCTCTTCTCATATATTTTGAGATTTGCTATTGTCACTTTTAATAGTGATCAATGAAAAAAAGTTTAATGTTAGAAATTCATAGCAACCACTTTTCTCATTTAATCTGCCAGACCAAACAATATATTTAATTGCTTGGAAAATACAAGACTGTTTTCTGTTACTAATTTGAATGTGATATATATATATGTGTGTGTGTGTGCGTATGTATTTCCAGTCCTTTATCTTTCAAAACTTAGGAAAATTTGCAATTTGAAAAGCTTTTAGGATGCAGTATTGGAGAAAATGGCCTGGGCATTTGGTTTGTTTTATTTATGATGAAACATGGGAATGTTTTAAATCTAAGATATGTTGAGAACCCCATTTTGTTAATATTGCTGTGTTAAATGTGTAAGTATTGAACAGTCAATGAAATATGAGACATTTTACCCAATGACATTTTAAATGAATCTCATTGTAGGGGAAGCCTGTGGGAACACCAGATGCTGGCGCTTATTTCCGTGTGCTCGCGGAGCATGGAGTAGCTGCCTTGTTTACAGCACCTACTGCAATTAGAGCAATCCGTCAGCAGGACCCTGGGGCAGCCTTGGGGAAGCAGTACTCTCTGACAAGGTGAACTCAGGATGCACAGGGCAAATAACATTAAAAACTGCAATCAGAATGAATAAGTGAACATTATGTATTTTTCTACCACTTCACTACCTCTATGGAAAGAGCCAAAGGTTTTGAATGTTAAGAATGACTGTTCTAAACATATTTTTGAAATAGTTGGATATTTAACTATACTGTGAATATTTTTAATACCATATCCCATTTATTTCTGTTCAAATATTATCAAAATCTCTCTTTTAAACTACTCAGCTTATATTTTCCTTAAAGTAAAATGCTAACTGTAACTTAAAATGAGTATGTACATATATATACAGAGTATGTTATATATATGTATGTATATATACACACATCTGTCTTTTGAAAATAGACTAATAGTATAAATACAGGGAAAATATTATTTGATTTCACTTATAGAAATAAAATGTGGAAATTATGGTCCAAATTGCCTATGTTGAAAGAGTGAAGGAAATTATTTTTCTATCATTTTGTAATAATGTGCTCTGAATAGTTTAGATACTTTTATGCTCATTTATTGCCATTCATTTTAGTTTAATGATATTTATATTCAAAGATAATTATAGCAATTTGTGTCTTCAAGGCAGTTTCCAGCATCAATTCTTATCAAACCTTTTTGAAATAGGTCACTGCTCCCATAAACTAAAAGGATTTTGTAGTTTTTTCAAGTCAAAAGTGGGCTTGAATTAAGTCAGTTTGAATTTTTTAAATTAAATACCAAATGTTATGAACTCTATGCTATATGGCCCAGCGAAGGGGTTAAAATAGATATTATACAGAAGTTGCAGTTGTAAGCAAGAAGATTTCATTTTGGGCAGGGTCAGTGGTTTTGTTTCTTTTTCCTCTATTTTTTTGTTTTATGAAAAAAAATAGATCTGGATTTACATAAAATGTTCATAAAATGTGAATACAGTGTGTTCATAAAATGAATCTTCTATTGTATTTCTGTTCACCCGCTGTTTGTTCCTTTATTCACTACATTTCAATTAAGTTTTCTCCATTTCAGTCAAAAGAATAGAGACATAGATTTTGGTAAAAATATCTGAGGCTATGTATATAGTCTCCATGTCTTAAGACAATTCCAGGGGTTTTGAAGAAACAGTTACTGTAGTTCTTGCAGTTTGTCTTTTCTGACAAATATATTCTTATTACAGGGCCTGGAATTGTGTAACCAAAAAACTAAGGTCTCTTGTTTGCTGCATCATCTTTTCCCATTTGTACATGGGTTTCAGATGACATCCTTTACTGTAAAGGCAGGAACCATTTCTAGTTTGCCTGAAGTATAAAGCATCAAACAATACTGAATGAATAACTATTAAAGCATCACTCTTTCAAACTAATAACTTATAGACATGAAATATGAGATTTTAGGGTAAGAGAAATTGCAGTAAGTTCCCCTCTGATCATGCCCCTTTGTCTTTGTTATTCATGATGATGTGAACCTATGTTTTTTTTCTTTTTCTTTTTATTAATTTTTATTGGAGTATGTTTGCTTTACAGTGCTGTGTTAGCCTCCACTGCACAACAAAATGAGTCAGCCATATACATACAGGTACCCCCTCCCTTTTGGACTTCCCTCCCATTTAAGTTACCACAGTGCATTAGGTAGAGTTCCCTGTGCTATACAGTGTGTTTCCATTAGTTGTCTATTTTATACATAGTATCAATAATGTATATGTGTCAATCCTAGTCTCCCAGTTCCTCCCTTCCCACCCTTTCCCCCTTGGTATCCATACATATGTTATCTACATCTATGTCTCTATTTCTGCTTTGCAAATGAGATTATCTATACCATTTTTCTAGATTCCACATATGGGCATTATTATATTTGCTTTTCTCTTTCTAACTCACATGAATCTATGTTTTTAATAGAGATTTAGGAATGCAAACTCTACAAACAGCCTCAATTATTCAAATGACTACTACTAATAAATGCAAACACTCGATGATCACCTCCTATGTGCTAGGCATAAGCGGTTCAAATTTGTTATCTCATTTGGTTATCACAATAAGTAGAAATTGTGATTATTCTCATTTTACAGATAAGTGAAGTTAGGGCCAGAGAGTTTAAGTAATTCTTTAGAAAGAAACTAACTCATGCGATCTGACTAGAGTCCACACTCCTAACTAAATATCATGGACATAGCTATTCCTGTGATAGGTAGATTAGGAACCTAACTTGACCCAGGGATTTTTGTCATTCATGGGATGAATGTAGCTTTTTCTTTTCATGTATTTGTAGTCTATACAAATAATACCTTCACTGATCTACTTTAATAGATTCTCACTTGTGGACTAAGAGAATGTTAGAAACAGAAGGAACCTCCAAAATCCAACTATCTCGTAATTAAACCGAGGTCCAAAAAAGTTAAGTTTGGGTTAGAGACAGAATAAAAACCAGAACCTAAGTCTTCTCATACAGCTATACCTTTAAGGTTATATTTATGTTCAAGACATTTCATATTAACTTAATTTCATATTAACTTCAGAATGGACATTTGCTAGATAGTATAATTGCAAGCTGATGATTGATTTGCAGTTTGCTTCTTTCTCCTTTTACAGAACATTTTAAGTGATGTTTTCTTTTTAAAATGTTACATAGCTCATTAAAGATTGTTTTAAAATAAACTTGAAGATGTTCCCCCCAGTTTAAGAGGGTACCCTGAAATATGTAACTAATTAGAACTATAAGTTCGTTTTATCAGACAACTAGAGTTTGGAAAAATAAATGAGAAATTATCTAGTGTAATCATTTCATTTCACAGTAGAGAAAACTTTGCCACAAAGAGACAAAATAACATTCCCAGATTACAAAGCTCTTCTGCGGCAAAGCTGAAACTAAGCAGTATGGTAATTTAGATTCTGTCTCTGGAGTTAGGCTCCCTGAGTTCAAACCTACCATTTACTGGCTATGTGACTTTCAGAAAGCAATGTAACCTCTCTATTCTTTTCCTTCCTTCCTTCCTTTCTTTCTTGCTTGCTTTCTCTTTCCCTCCCTCCCCTTTGTTTCTTTTCTTTTTCTTTTTCTTTCTTTCTTTCTTTCTTTCTTCTTTCTTTCTTTCTTTCTCTTTCTTTCTTTCTTTCTTTCTTTCTTTCTTTCTTTCTTTCTTTCTTTCTCTCTCTCTCTCTCTCTCTCTTTCTTTCTTTCTTTCTTTCTTTCTTTCTTTCTTTCTTTCTTTCTGTTTCTTTCTTTCTCTCTTTTTTCTTTTCTGTCTCTTTCCCTCCCTCCTTCTTTCTTCCTTCCTTCCTTCCTTCCTTCCTTCCTTCCTCCCTCCCTCCCTCCCTCCCTTCCTTTCTTTCTTTCTTTCTCTCTCTCTCTCTCTTTCTTTCTTTCTTTCTTTCTTTCTTTCTTTCTTTCTTTCTTTCTTTCTTTCTTTCTTTCTTTCTTTCTAACTATAAGAGCAGTAGTAGTACAAGAATATAATGAAAATAAAACATACATAATCCATGCGAAGCACTTGGAAATTTTCTTAACATAGACTGTCTTAGCTGTTATTATCATCTTCTGCTTTCTAATTCACTGCTTTTTTTCATCCCGTCATAGTGATTTATTTTCCCATGATCTTCTAGTTCAATTTTGGTAAAGTTAGAAAAAATTCTGTGTTGGGATTTCCGTTCAAGATAGCACAGTACGTCTATACTTTGATGCAGCCGTCTGTACTTTGATGCAGCCTTTCTTTTCCAATTACACAGCAATGAAAGATAATATGAAAAAGGAGAACCAGAACATTAGAGCTGAGCTGAAAAAGAAACTTTTCTGTGGACTGGAAATGGAGTAGATTTGCAAAGTGGTAAGGGTGGCTGAAGCCAGAAGCTTGCTAGGCGTACAAGCAGACATTGGCAGGGAAATAGGGACTGAGTATTGCCCTGCTTAGATCATGGAGTCAGAGCTTGCTCAATGATTGGGGATGGGCTGGGGTGTCACTCCCCACTCAGAAAAGGAGTCTGATGGTAATGACTCTCAGTTGTTTTCTGGGACTATGACTTATAGACCAAGCTTTGGTCTCAGGATCTGAATGAGACAAAAAACAGCCCAGCAACCAGAGACTGAACCAAACTATCTGTTGTCCTGAACTAGGATCTGTGATATCCCGAGTATCACTGTGGACTAATAATTCTGAACCATCATTACGGCATTGAACTTCTAGAGGATAGTTATATCACTCACAAACCTATTGAACAGAGAAGGTAAGCATAGGAGAGAGAGAGAAAGATGAAAATAAAAACAAAGAACTATTTCGAAAAGAGTGCGGGAAATAAAATTCCAAATATATAAATAACTAATGCTAATAAAATCAACAATTAGAACATGGATTCATTCCAGTTGAGATTATTTTTATAACACAGTCAAATCAAACTTGAAAATAAATATGCTAAGGGTAATCAGAGTCATAAACTAATAACTTTTATGTAAATTATTAAGCTTGGGTATGAAAAAATTTAAAAAGTGTAGTGAATACTGTAAACTAAATAAATAAATGGAACAAATATATGGGCACAATGAAAGACTCTGTTAAAATTACAGGATGTTATTGAGAAAATTACCAAGAGTGCAGAACAGAGAGACAAACTAAAAAATCTGAAAGAACAGTTAAAAGACTTGGAGGGAAGAGTAGAAAACTAGAAATGTATCTAGTAAGAATTTCAGAAGAAGAAAATGGACGAATTGTGAAAGAAATGACAGTCGAAGAGCCAATAATTGAATATGTTCCTGAATTGAAGAAGAATGTGGATCTTAGTGCCATCCAAGTACTAAGAAGGTTAAATAATTGCAAAACATGAATTGAGGCTATAGATTAAAACAAACAAACAAACAAACAAACAAAAACCACCAGAGGAATCAACAGAGCACCAAAGAAGAAAATCCAAACAGATGCCAGTAGATGCTAGATGACAGTAGTGAAAGATCTGCAAAGTTCTGAGAGAGAATTGTCAAACAAAAAATTTTTATTGAAGATTGAGGGCAAAACAGAAAAATGCGCATATGGATGAAGCTAAGAGAACTTAAAACCCAGAGACTTTCTTGACAGGAAAAATGCACATAGGGGATGGTATGGGATATGAAAAAGCAGCAGCAAAAACTGATGAAATATGTTGAATTTATGTAGTTTGTTACTGTAATAACTATAATTGGATATTATGTTTAAACAGAAGCCAAAATAAATGCAATAAACAACAGTAATAAAATGGAGAGTTTTTTTCAAAAGGCAATTTGCATTTTCTAGTGGGGAGCAATAGATGAAAACAGAATGAAGGAAAGATGGAGATAACCACTGGGACATTGATGGAAAAAAATAATGATGTTCTGTTGTGTGAACTGGAAGTTGATGAGGCATCACTGAAATTATTTTTTATTTAACTTCTGTTGGCGCAAGTGAAGAGTAATTTTCTCTTGTTTGGTAGTTTATGGACCTTGAAAGAAATATTCGTTTTAGTTTTCTTTTGCCCCTACCTTATTACATGAAAATTCTTCACCATAATTTATCTTTGGCTTTTTATCCATTACTATGCAGCTTCCTGTGTATTTTGGAATAAAATTAATTTAACAACGTTACCATTTTTCCGTTTCCCTTTTTGCTTAATTTTCCACATCATTTGAGTCTTGAATTGTACTCAATTTTGTATAGAATGGAGGAAAGATGTATAGGTCTCATTCTCATTAATCTCTCTCCCCCTTTTTTCTACTCTGGATATTGTATATTATCGTTTTGTTTATCCTTTTAGTATTATACATTTGGAAGTAGATTCATTTTTCCATGTGTTACCATTGTCAGAGTGTCCCACATATATTGAATTAGTCTATAACTATCTAGGGCTGCACTAATAAAACTGATGTCTACAGTACAGTAGGTACCTGCCACATGTCACTACTGAACTCTTGACAAAGGGTTAATACTGTGAAGAAATTGATGTTTAAAATTTTTTGTTCTTCAAATTTCCTGTGATATTATACAATACCAATATGATATTTTAAAGTTAATCTAAATTGTGAAGGATGTATCAATGATCAATCATTAAAGGTGTCTGTTTAGTTCAATTTCAGGCAGCACAAAAACAGTGAATAGTGGACATTTTCATTCAGTCTTGTTTGCATCTTCAAATTGTCATGAATACCTGTGTTTTCCTTCTAATCTTGTTTTCTTGAATTTTACTTTTATTTAGGGTCAGGTATTTGAGAGTTTGGGTTTTTGGATTGTTTACGTGTTAGTTTTTCTTCTTCCAGTGACATACAACATATTTCTAAAAGGCTTTTCAAGGAAAAGGGAATTGTTAGTAGTGATAAGTCTTGTTGCTCAGACCTCCTGGATAATCCCCTGTTTTGCCCCTCTTAGGGATGCCTGCGTCCAGGTCTCACCACCTCTCTGTGATGGCAACAGCCTCCCACAGCCGGGGCCCCTAGGCTCCTACCCTGACCTTCCTTCTCTAGTCTGCACTCCTGCCAGTGGTGTCTTCCTAAAGCAAAAATCTCTCTCCTGCTTAAAATCTTTAATTGGCTTTAATTAGCTTCTCACCACCTTCATGAAGAAATCCAGATTACTTAGAAGCAAAAACAATTATAGAATGAGATATGTGTTTGTAGCAGAGGCAGGAATTGCGTGTTGTTGGAGCATAGAGTGAGACTATTTGAATCTTCATGAGATCTTCCTGAAATGATATAAAGTAAGGGAATGGTAAGAAATCTTCTGTGGCTATGCTGCATTGTTCAGGATGGGTAGGAAGGTTTTTATTTGTTTGATTGGTGTTTACCTATTTATTTTCTGTTTTTATTTTGATGATTATGAATGAACTCTTCATACACGCATTCTTTGTTTTGACACACAGGCCATGGGGGCATTGGGAATGGAATTATCTCAATGAACCACCAGTAGTGTCAACCCAATTCTACTTTTTCTATTTCATCCTTTCTGCATTGTGGCATGGTGTTCCCGGCAAAGGATTCGTCATCTCTTAGTAATCATGTATTCCTTCTGATAAGAGCATTTTTAACCTGGAAGGCCGCAATGGCATTTCTTTTTAAATTACCTGTGTTTCCTATATATGTCCTTGGAATAGGGGAAATATGTGTTGAAATCAGAGTAATCTTTACCAGAGTAACTCATGAAAAGGAGCAAGTGCATCATATTTATGAGCATTTTGTTGCCTTAGCTGATACTTTATATACATTTTTGTGTATAGACTTAGGTAGAATACAGCAATCAAATTTGGAGCTAAAATTAGCAGAGATAGTGTCATGGAGGAAAAAGGGTTTTCATTTTTGATTATTAGATGAGTATGACAGATATGTTACAAAGAGCAACTCAGTTGCTCTTCTCAGAACTGAGAATCTATGGCTGTGAATTCTGCTTTTGAAGCATCTCTCTTCAGTGCTGTGATATGTGGTTAGTTATCCTGTGTCCAAACAAATAATGCCTCTAACCATTCTACAGTGTTTTCCTCTGACAGAATTAAAGTGGTTAGATTCTACAGTGTTTAATAGAAGGTAGATGAAATTATTTCAGTTTATTTTCAACGAATAATTTGAATTCATCCTCCCTGTAATATTCAGATTCAAAACATTATTTGTGGCTGGAGAACGATGTGACGTGGAGACGCTGGAATGGTCCAAAAAGATCTTCAGAGTACCTGTCCTAGACCATTGGTGGCAAACTGGTGAGCATTTTCCAAACATGTACATAAATATTACAGACATGCTCAGAAACTTTGCAAAGATAGGTGGAAATTCTGAATTATGACCATCAGGCACAGACTCAGGAATCAGATGGTTCTGGTTTCAACAGAAATAAGCAATTCTTTGATTATCCCTTTGTTAAAGAGTTCTTAAATGGCATTGATGCTACTGTTCTCTTGGTCCCTGGGTATAAAGCCCTGAGGACCTCTTTTGCTTCATATATCCAGTGAGTCACTAAATCTCAGATTTTCCTTCGAGTTTATGCTACCTTCAGTACTCCCATTGCCTCTGACCTGCACTAGCCACACCATCATCTCTCCTGATCTAAATCATCCTCATCACTCATCTCTGTTCTCCCTGCTTCCCTATAACCCTGCACGCTGCTCCAAGAGTACATTTCTAAAGCGCTGTTTCTCTTATACGATTTCCCATAGTTCTCTGGCTCCTTTCTTGTGATCAATAAAATCAAATCTCTTCTGCCTAGCACTCAACAGACAAATATATTTTTCGCCAATACCCTTATCATTATATATGTAATTTATTTATTATTTGTTCTCTATTTTCCTCCCACTAAGTGATCCTTGGGAAACAACTTGTCATATTAAGTGGATAGAATAAAACTTTTGTACAGATAAAAAAAGACTTTCTGCTGCTTCTTTTGAGAAGTGATTGTGTACATATGTGAAAGTAAGTAGTTCACCCGGAATCTGTTTTCCTTGTCACTAAATGTGGTGATTTTGTGGGCTTTTCCATTTGGCCCACTGAAAGCAGCTATGAGTATGAGAGCCTGGTAGCCTTCATAGGTATATATTTCAGTTCAGTCCTACTCAGTTCAACTAATTAGATCAGTGATTATATATCAGTGTTTTCAGAATTTCCATCTTCTGAGCATTTTGGGCAGGGCATCAAATTTGGATTAAACAATAAAATTTCTTAGCAAAAATTAGTTCTGATTTTAAAAATGATTAGATCTAGAAGGTCAAGTGAGAGACTAAAACTGAAGTTTAGTGTTTAATATTTTAGAACTCTTTGATTCTGATAAATTACACTTTTTATATTATCTTCTTGGATATTGTTCTTTTGGAAAAATGTGTTTTCTGTATTCTTTGTAGCATGAAATATAAAATGAATGATCAGAGCAGAATACATGTTCTTTAAGATGAAAATCAGAAAGAAAGATTCTGTTCTCTCTAATTTGATTTGCTAAGGGAGAAGTTTCTTTAAATTCAGATTTGTAACTATTTGGGAAATAAAAAAAAAGATTGAATTTGGAGAAAGAGCAGTTCTATGTGTAAAATCCATAAAAACCAAGTGAAGAATTATTGCCTTTGCAAGGAAGAGTGTTTATAGACTTGATGAATCCCCTATTTATCAGGAAAGTTCTAATAGTTATTTTCCTGGGCATACAGAAGAAAATATTTTATCACCTTTAAGATGGTTTTCGAAAATTTCCGGGTCAACATACAGCTTGTTTCCAATACACAGGGACCTTACACAAATGCTTGCAGAAGAGTTCTGTCCCCCACTCCTGTTTTCCTTAAAGGTGACTATGCTGAAGCTTGGTGAAGGAAACCAACATATTAATGAATAAAATTATGTTTCTTTTACTTTCTCTTATTGATATCTTTGTATATAATAGCCTGTGCGGATGTATGTGGTTAGTGCATCCAGGCTTGCTAAAAAGCTCACTGAAGCCTGAGAAACAAGCATAAGAGGTCTCTGGTGGGTACTGAGTTCCAAGTGAATTTGCAATTTTTCTCTAATGTATTGTTCAGTGGGAATTAATAGCCACATTGTGTCAGTGTGCTCTCACCTTAATCAGCTTTGAATGGCTGCTCATTACTGTGGAAAACATAGTGGATTTCTACTAATAATGACTGTTTCTTTCCATGTCCCACATTTAATTTTACAGCATTTGATATTGTGTCCAATTAAAGTACACAAATACTTACATAGGGATAGGTATGTAGGCAGGTAGGTAGCTAGCTAGTTAAGGTAGTGGTTTCGTCCTTTATAAAAGAAATTCACCCTAGTTGGTGCAGGTGTCTGCTACTAACAGAAAATTTAGTTAGGATCTTTATTCATTTGCATAGAAGAAATCAATTCACTATTTTCAAAGTTGTCTGTCGTGGTAGATAATTGCAAAATGATACTGAAGTTTAATATTTGCAACTGTTCACCTTTCTTAAGATGATATCAAATTAATGGGGGAAAAGCAAGCACTTTATGAGTTATTAACTCAGAAAAAAGAAAGAAAAATTTGATATTTCTAGCACGTTTATGAATTTCCTAATATTTTACATATCAAGGAGATGGTGGTGTACTTCCCCAGGAGGTATGTCAGCAAAAACCTGATAACATTTGAAGGAAGGTTAAGCTTTGCCCAAAGGAATATTTTTCTTTATTTAAAATTTCAAGTTTTCTACAAGGTCGCTGTTACTTGCTATTGACTTAGAAATTGATATTATTTTATACAATCACACACTTTTATGAGGCTTCCATACAATGCATAATTTATGAATTTGTTTTCTGATTACATTAGTATATGTGCACAAATGAGCTGTTAAGAAACTGATGTATAATTTGGAATTAGTAAGGGATATGTTAAGTAGCTAAAAATGTATGAGTGAAAATTGATTAGTTCCTGTGACTTGGGTTATAAGAAGGTACTCTGCAGTCAGCCCATTAATATTACAATGTTGTTTTTGTTACCTAAGTGAAATTTGTATTAGCAACAACAGATTTCTAGTGACTAACACCCTCTTTGGATCCATTAATATCAACACTCTTTGATGCCTGATTTAAATAATACCTAAGGTTCTAAATTGAGAACTAATCTGTGGAAAATCCAAGAACAGATCAACTCCTTGTGGGGGCATTTTAATAAAGAATTGTCTCTGTTCAAAACCACTGAAGCATTAAACGCTTGTTTTGGATTGTAATAATGTAAACATTTAATGTTCTCATGAAGGAAATTGGTCTTGCTAAGTTTATATAGGAGAGTTGTATCTGTTTGATTCATAATTCTGGGTAATAGGTGAATTGTCATTTACTCAGATGCTTTATCTTCACAGTAATTTCTCCATAAGATGATTGGAAGCATCTGTATTATTGAGTGAATTTTTCATTTTTTTAATAGAGGTTGAGAAACAGAAGTGCTACAGTCATTATTTGAAAAAGGGAAATTAAGAGAATTGATAATTGTTCCCTTAAGATATGATAATTCGAGTACAAAAAAAATAAACAGCCAGAACTTCATTATCCTCAGTTGTACAATCTCCAGATAAAACACTGTACTGTTATAGATCATTTTTAGTACTAAGATGAGCTTTTCCAGAAATCAAACAGCACAAAGCAAGAACTGTCAATGCAGTGCATTGTGTCCTTTGCAAGAATTTTTTTTTTCTGATTTAAGATGACTATGAAGGAACTGTTTTCCTTATGAAGTGAGTCATCTGATACAAAACAAAACAAAACAAAAAGGAACTAAGTACTAAAACTCAAAAATAGTAGACCTTATCCCTTTTTGAAGTTTCCTCCTTCCTTTTTCCCTTCTTTCTTTCCTTCCTGCCTTCCAGCCTTCCTTTCGCTTCCCTTTCTTTTTCCTTCCTTCTTTCTTTCTTTCCTTCCTATTTACTATAAGATATGGCACTGGTTTAGAAATGATTGCAACAAAGAAGTTGGCATCCCACTTTGTAATGTTATTTAATTTTAGGTAGAAACACTTTATTCTTTTACTTGCTATCAGTCAAAGATAACCACTGCAAAGTTAGAATACTCAAGTTCCACAATAACTTTATAAGGGACAGCTTGGTGAAGGGTTTAGATCAAAAGAATCCATGATTCTTTCCACCTGCTAGCAGGACAAATCTGTGTGGTTTCCATCAGAAGATACAAAACTTACGTTGAAAGTGTTTTAAGTGATGTCCTGGTAGTGATGAAGTAATTGAGATGAGGTAATGACCACCAACTGGAGTAGCAGTGGGTGATTTTGTTGTTTGTTTTGTTTCCATCACTTTAATGGAGGAGTAAAATTCTTCATAGAATTTTTAAAACCCCTAGGAAGGACTTCAATGAGGAAATGGTAGTCTCCTAATGGATTGAGACATTGGTGGTGATTGAAGTTATTGATCTTACTTTATCTGCCTTGAGCCATCTTTGCTGAGTTCTTAAATCTTGGAGTAATCACAGCATTTCTCTCCCTGCTTGATTGAACCGCTGCAGTTTTAATTGCAATTGCCAGTTCTGAAGTAACTATCTTCTATATATAGCCTAAATCCTCCTCCTTTGAGGAGGAATCTGATAATTCTGGATTTTATTAAAGTGGACCCACAGGCTCCAGCAAACTTCAGTCATGTCGATTCTTAAGTCAAAATCAGTGACCCTAAAGGCATACACATCCTAATACTGTATTATTAAAATGTGTCAGGCTACTTGACCCGATGATCCTTATTTTTGCACTGTTTGGTAGAATATACTTCCTGAGGATAGGCAACTGGGACAAGAGTTCTAACCCACAAAAATTGGTGAGGCTAACCAAATTCAGTCCTTATCCTTAGGTATATCTGGAGAAGATCCATTCACCCAGGATTTTTAAAGGAAGCAATATTTTTTATTTACAAGAATCAAAACCACAAAATGGGAGAATTCATTGCAGTTTGATAACAGTTATCCTAACCAGAGCTGTCTATGAGAAGTGATACAGGCTCAAATACAATACTGTCTCATTCCTCCTGGGTAGACTAATTGTGAATTGAGACTTGATAGGTAGAGTGTCAAAGTGTAAGCCACATTTTTTACTGAATCCTCCTCTTCCTTGGTTACCCTTGCATTTTCACACATTCCACTTTCAGGCATCTGAATTGAGATACTTATTGCAGAGGAATTCCAATCTGTCAATGTGTAGTTCTGAGTTTAGTCTGTGATAGGGAACTCTCTTTATCCCTGGAATTCCACATTGGGAGTTTTATGACTCTTGTTATTTCTGCCTTTTTTAAAACCGTGTTACAATTATGTGCTAGATGTGTGAATTTCTTCCATCTTAAACATACCTAGCTTGTGCCCGATGCAAAATCCTGTATATTTCCCTGCAAAATGGCTTCCTAGGGCTCTGTATGGCTGACAATACAGCGAGGAAAGTATCTTCTTGGTGACTTTATCTTGATGACTCTTTAATTATTCAGAAATCTGTTCTCTGCAGTTTGGGTGCCAATAGCCGCTAGCAAACATTCCTTTGGTTTCAGATCTTGAAGTAAAATATTACTTTATACAACCAAATGCTGCCTTCCTGTTTTACTTTTTAACTGTCTGTCATTCCCTGCTTTCTGGGTTTTACTTATCTTTTGAGCCCATCAAATTTGGGGTATGGTGATAGGGTTTGGTTAAAGTATAGTGAAGGCCTGCATTTTCAAAGATAGTGGATTGAAGTAGACTTTTGAAATACACACTGTGGAACTCAGAGGGCTGGGTTAGACTGGATAGGCAATGCCATTGCCCCACGAACTGGCTTGTCCAGAATATACGTGATGATGCTTTCAAATAGTAGAAAGCAGAGGGTCTTTAGTAATAGGAATGAATCACTATTGTCTGATGCCCTTTTTTTTTTTTCCTCAACAAAATGGTCAAAAATAAATTCTTCTCTTTTTTTTTCATTCTTGGGAAAGAAATTGTAGATAGTTCAGCATGAGAAGTTGTGATTGGGAAAAAACAGTCATATAGACAGTGTCATCTCAGCAATGTTCAGGTAGTGATGCTGTGATAGTACTCATCTGGTGAGAGGAAAAATGTCTTGATGTCATCTTTGTTGCCTGGCAACAGCATTTTTTCTCATTTAGAGCAAGTCTTCATTAGTTTAAAGAAGGTAATTTTTACTGATGATTTGAGAAGCAGGAGCTTAGAGGTAAGCTACATGAATTTGGTTTGTGAAAGGAATAATCTTTTATTAAATGTTAAGCTTGATGAGGCTTTCTCTTTTTGAAATGAATAACTGTTTACAAATTATTAATCCATCTGAAAATGAAGATCCCAAGTCAAATAGCAGCCATTGAATCAGACATTTTCATTTTATAGCATTATAATGTGGGAGGAACACCAAGTTGGTGTTTTTTTCAATTATGATTACTATACATGAAGTAGTTCATATATGTGTAACTGCTTTTTAGAATCTCTATTTATGCTCATTGTTATATTAGTGATAATGTTTTGACAAGAGAGTAAACGTTAAGAAATTGATTCATAATATAAAGTAGGTTTGGTCTTTGAAATATCACCTATTTTAATTGTCCTGCCCTCCTTGACAAGAATCACATTTAATCCGCTATAGAAAGGTGAAAATATGTTTTTGTAGATCTTTACAAGAAAAGTGTTCCTAAACCCTCCCTTGACAAACCGTATTGTCTGGAAATTTGACTTTCCCCTGTTGCAGGTAATTCTCTGCACTGTGGGCCCACTGGTCCCATGAAGTAGTAGTTTCCAATTCCTCTTTTGCTGTCAGTACTAATTAGAAAACAACAGGTGACTACTCTCCTCGGAAAAGCAATGTTGGTCGTAAAAAGTGACACTGAATCCCAGCAAGACTATTTAAATCCTGGTTTAGCCACTCCCTCTGTGACCACTGGCATGTCCTTAATCTAGTGCACATGTGTTTGCTTGCAGGCTTCTAGAAAGCCTGAAATGAAGTGAAATGTGAAGGAACAGTGCAGCAAGCTCCTGGACTAGAGTAACACTCAATCCGTGTGTTTTCTCTTCCTTTCCTTTCTGTGAATAACCCTTGATGCATATAAAGGCCATCCTAGTCTGTAGATGGTTCAGACTCAAGAAAACTAAGAACATAAGAGCTCAATTTATAAATGAAAACATTAATCATAGAGAATTTAATTTTCTGGAGTCAACTAGCTCGTTAAGATTAGAACCAGAACTCTCATTGTTCTGTGTTGATCAGAGCCCTTTCTTCTTATGTTTTATCTTATGCCTTCATTAACTCAGCATTCTTTATCTAATTCAACTGCAGGTTATTTATGAGCTTCTCTAAGGTTAGGGGCAATGTACTGGTAAGAGAGTTGGATAAGACCAGTGTCTCACAGCTTGAATTCATGGTCTGCTTCCAGTACCAAAAGTTAGGCTGCATTGAATCAAGTACTTTAAAATGTAATCGTACGATCTCATGAACACAAAAGGTTAAATTGATTTTCTTTCACTGGTGTACATCTCACTGTTTCTGCTTTCTTTCTGCTACCATCATTCAAGTTATGTATAGCTCGCAGTATAGATTTAGAGGTGTAGAGAATGGTTTCTTTACAAATCGCTTCTATGCCAATCATGATGCTGTGATTAATATGACTCACGGACCCTGGGCCACTGAATTTATTTATTTCCAGGACTTTAGCTCTCTGCACAGGCCACCAACTTCTAAAATCCATATTGCTTAAATGTAATGTTTCTAGAGCCACAGTGGGAGCACAATGGCAGATTTCCAGATACAGCAGGGGCTCTTATTTATAGAGCTCAACCTGCCATAATGTTCTTCCTCCTAGCCCTCACTCACATCTCGCCTTCTTTCTTTGTTGTCTTTCATCTGTAAACCAAAACCCTGGGGGTTGTCCTGGATTTCTCCCTCTTGCTCTGTCCCTATATCCAAACCATGAGCAAGGCCTTTAGATTCTGAGTGTAACTCCAGCTTGGTGTCATTTTCCGTTGCCACTCAGACCACCAACATCTAACCGATGTCTTGCTCTGCGTTGGGATTCTCAGGTTGGTGCTCCAGTTTGCAACTGAAGAGCTTTTTCTAAAATGCAATTCTGGACAAATCTGCTCTTCTACAACTCCCTGAGTCTCCCAGTATTCCCGGAATAATGTCTGAATTTCTTAACACTCTGTGATCTGCCTTTGCACCCCTCTCTCATTTTGTTCCTTATTACCTCTCTTAGTTCACCCCTCCTCTTCACCCTCCCACCCCCCAAGCTTTACTCTGCTAACTAACCTGCAATCAGTCCCTGGTGGTCTCGCGTCTCAACTTTGCACTTGCTTCTATTTCTGTTCGGTGGTGTGTCTTTCAACCTTTAACACTCCTTTCTTCCCAAAACAAATGCATTAAGTAAGCTGGATATATTCGATAAATATTTATTGAAGGACTGACCTTTGAATATCATTCTTGGAATAAGAAAAAGATTGTAACAGAATTATAACAGTAACATACAGTTTTCTTCTCTTTCCTGAGTCCTCTATTTCTTTTGCTCTCTTGCTCATTTTGGGATTGCATTGGGTGACCTGCTACTTATTTTTTTAGAACGCTGATCTTAATAATGGAAATCAGAGCCTAAAATTATGTAAGTATGTATTTACCAATCAGAAAACATTTCCTGACCACAATATATCAGGGATTAGACTTTGTTTGGTCCTGCTGATACAGATGATTCTCAAAGCACACAACAAGAACCTGATTTCACCTGCAGGCTAGGAGAGTGTTTTCGTATAATTACATGCACAATTCTTTTTTGAAAGATTTTGTAATATTTTTAATGGCAAGTTTTCCAAGTGCCTATTGCTGTGTAAAAAATATTTACTCTAAAATCTAGTGGCTAAAAACATGATTTTATGGGTCAAAGACACGAGTAGAGATCCACTAGGTTTTTGTGCTCCGAGTACTGTTGATTGAGACAACTCAGAGAGAACTGTGTGGTGAATTAGCTGGTCTGGAGGCTCCAAGATGGCATCACTCTCATGCCTGGGCCTGGCTGGAAGGCTGGACTCAGCTAGGAATGTTGTCTGGAATGCTGACAAGTGGCATTTTTAGCTTGGAGGACTCAGAGTAGCAAACCATCTCACTTGGCGCCTCATGGATTCCTGAGGCAGTGTTCTGAATTTTTTAAGGCCTGTGCCTATAAAGTGACAAAGCATCACTTTCACTCTTTTCTGCTACTCAAAGCCATCACAAGACAGCCCAAATTCAAGTAGAGAGGACATAGAACCTACCTGCTGGTAGAAGAAGTATCAAACCAATTGCACCCACCTTTAATCCATCACTGTGAAGAGATTTCAAGGTTGTGGATGTAGCCTTTGGACTCTTCAGTGTAATTTCTCTTTTGCTCACCATTCAGAAATGGTGTTAAGAAGTTCTGTTAATGTTTTAGTGTGTATCTTGCCAAGATGTATGTTTTTGCCCGGTGCATACTAATTACAAAAAAATTAAATCACATTGTGCACTTTGTTTTATAATTTTTATCTAAATAATCTTTCATGAGAAGTATTTCCTATCACTAGACATTTTTCTATGGTATTTGAGCGATTTTGCACTTACTCCTTAATATGGAATAATTCATGTTTTTTGGACAATCTTTTAAACTCTAATATAAACAATACTGTGGTAAACATCTTTGATGCTTAATATTTGTGAGCTGTTACAAATATTTCCTTGTATATACCCTTAAGTGGAACAACTGATTAGGGGCTGTGCTCAGCCTTTAAGAATTTTTATAAGAATTGCCATTTTTAAGGCTTTTTATAAGAATTGGGATATGTGTATAAAAACGGATGATTGAACCTGGTGTACCCCCCCCCCCCAAAAAAAAAAAAAAAAAAAAAAGAATTGCCATTTTTAAGGCTTTTTATAAGAATTGCCAAATTGCCTTTCAGAAACTCTTTATTAATTTGTAGAAACACTAACACATATAACAAAAGTAATTGTCTTTGGCTTGTGTGGGCAGTCTGTCTCCCATCTACCACCTAACTAAGCTCTAGTCTTTCTGTCAGTCTTATGAATTGATTCTTGCTGTTCAGGAAGTCCCAGGAATTTCTGTCATTAACCAACCATCCTAAAAGAGCTCCCATCTGTCCATCATTTTCTTCCACACGTCTCCTTCAAAACCCCAGATAAAATAAACCTGATCATAGAACCTACATGATGCGCAAATATTTAAGTAAATTCTATTTGCATTGTTTTGATTCATTAACTTCTTTGTTCAAAGGTCTGCACTAGCTTGCAACATCACTCAGACTAAAAACTTAAGGTCTTAAGAGGATTTTGAAGTAGTTTTATGTGATTTGTCTCCTCACTACCTCTCTGACCTTTTTTCCTATTGATACTTTCCTCATTTGTTCTGCTTTAGTCACACTGGCTGCCTCGCTGTTTCTCAAATACCCTAGGAATAAACCTGCCTCAGGACCTTTGCACTTGCAGTTCCTTTCTCCTGGATTCTTTGTCCCTAGATATGTACAAAGCACATGAGCTCACTTCTTTCAGGTCTTTTTTCGGATGTCACTTCTCAGGGAGTTTTATTCTGGCTACCTAGTTTAAAATTGAAATCCCTTCCCATCACATCTCATATCCTATCTATGCTTTCTTTATTTTCTTATTGCTTGTCACCCTTTAACATGCTATACGTTATACTTTTATATGTTATCACTGTTTGTTTCCCCAACTAAAATGTGGGCTCCATGAAGATAGGGGTTTTGGTTACTTTCATTTATTGCTCTATTCCCAGTTCTAATGATAGCACCTAGCACATAATAGCTACTCAATAAATGTGCCACCATTGCTTCCATTTGCAAGTATGAGAGACTGGGCTCACTCCCTGTCACAAAAGTTTTTCTTTCTCTGCTGGGATGCAGTCTGGGTGAGCTCTATATTCTTCTCATCCTCTATACTCTGCATGAGAACCTCATGAGTGGCACATTTATCTCTGCCATTCTTCTCCTGCTCTGAAAGAACTGTACAAACCAGGACAAATGGTTTAAATTTTCTATGTTAGGCCTCAGTACTTTTCATCTGTTAAAATATTTCCTTTTCTCCTTGTTAGCTTATAGTTGGATTAAATGCAATAATATAAACACAAAGCACTTAGCACATGGCATAATTCATATTTGAAAAAATTATGTTTATTAATTCTCTTTCCTTTTCTTGCTTTAGAAGTTTTAAGGAAAATTCATTTAGGTAACAGCTCACTAACGCAATAAGTTGGAGTGAGGCAGTAAAAATGCTAAAATAATCAAGTGTCTGTATTAGCTTCTTTTTTTTAAATTAATTAATTAATTTATTGGCTGCATTGGGTCTTTGTTGCTGCACACGGGCTTTCTCTAGTTGCTGTGAGCGGAGGCTACTCTTCATTGTGGCGCGCAGGCTCCTCATTGTAGTGGCTTCTCTTGTTGTGGAGCACAGGCCCGAGGTGTGTGGGCTTCCATAGTTGCAGCACATGGGCTTAGTTGCTCCATGGCATGTGGAATCTTCCCAGAACAGGGCTCGAACCTGTGTCCCCTGCATTGGCAGGCAGATTCTTAACCACTGCACCACCTAGGAAGTCCTGTATTAGCTTCTAATGCAGTGTGAATATAAACATACCAAGGTAACTTATTCTTCACAACCTTCAATTTCCTGCCATCTTCCTCCTGGTTGTCACTTACGTAAGGAAATTATGCTGGTGAATTGCTGAGCATTGTGTCTTTCTAAGGTTGGACCTCTTTGGGAAGATTTCTCCAAATGAACTGTCCAATTCTTTTCTTCAAAGAGAATGTTCTGGTTTGTTCAGTGTAGCTATTTCCCAGTCAAAACGTGACATTTGGATTTCCTGTCTGCTTAGGTAACTGCTAGCCAGTTAATTATAGCCTGGACAGTGTGAAGCAGATGTTTTTAGCACATCTTTGAAATGGGGCTTTGGGAGTCCTTTAAAGCTTAATTAAGGACTGCAGCATGCCTGGGGCTTTCCCTAACTGGAAGCCTCCTCTTCGCATGGACCCCCTGGGACGCCAGGGTGGTTATATAGCCTGTGTGTGTGAATGTGTGAGCACGCATCTGTGTGCCTCCGGTGCAGATGGACCAGTTCTTGGGTCTCGGGACATTCAGAGGTTTAAAGAAAAAAAAGCAAAGTCTTTGTAACAACCATTGTGGTTTTTGTCACCCCACTTTTGTCCTAACTGTGGCTCCTAATTATACTTAGATTCCTAGGAAGTGTCATTTTGTCTGACCGTATCCTTTGCATGTCACTGCCAACAGTTCTTTTTTAATCCCCTAAATGAATATCAAAATAAAGTCAGCAAGTGCTTGCTTTGGCAGCACATATACTAAAATTGGAACAATATAGAGAAGATGAGCATGGCCCCTGTACAAAATAAAGTCAACAAGATGCTCAAATTACTAATGTTCAAAGTATTAACTTATATTATCTACTTGAAGTAACTGAATAGATAATCCTTTCCACTTAAAATTCAGAGTAATCATATAGACGAATGTGTTTTTCATTGTTGTTTTACAGTCATAAACTATGACGAAACAGCTGAAGGTTAAAGATTATGAACATGTAATCACTATGAAAACATGCTTAGGAATCTCAGGAAGGATGTATACTGTCAGCTTGGGCAGTAGATATGGACAGTGCTTCAGTTTCTTGTGTCTTTATTTAAGAGTGGGTTTTATTCTCCCTTCCTTTTCCTACACCCTCTTCCTCCCAGTTAGCAGAAGAACAGTGTGCCCGTGTCTTTTATAAGAATCCACACTGAGATGAGATGAAGCAGGGTTAGAGTTTTGTTGTTGTGGTTTTTCTGTTTGTATTTCTTTTAGACAGCAGATACTAGAACCATTGATAGGTATTAGAGCCACTGGAAGGTACAGTTGTACGTTCTAGAGCCATCCAGTGACAAGTGGCTGAGAAGCCTAATGATGCTGAGAAGTGTCAAGAGTTTGAACTTCAGATGATTGAAGTGCCCCTACTGATCAACTGAACTTGACAAGATATGCTTTAAAAATAGCAGATTGACTTCAGCAGCTGCTTCTCACCGGGGGGGGGGGGGGGGGGGGGGGGCAGCATCCTTTCCTAATGTGTCTTAGTTCTTCTTGTCACCTTGTTCTTCTGAGTACCTTCCTTTAAGCACCTCGCTCTGCAGGATTGCTTCCTGTCATCACCACTGCTCTTGTTTCACTGCTCTTGCAGGGTAGCTGAGATGTATCCTCAGACGTTTTCCAAAAGACAAAGGGAAAAATGCTGCTAGATTTCCAAACTTGTGGATTTCCTCCCGCGCTTTGATTGTGCTGTAGGGAGAATGCACATGGCTGATAGAATGCCATGTCATAAAATACCTCTCCAATTTTTGTCATGACATGAAAATATTTGAGAATTCTTTTTCAAACATCAGCAATGTCTGCTCCGGTTACTCGCTGCTTCCCCTCAGCAGTGACCATCTGGCTTAGCACCTTAAGCACTGGACTGTGACTCAGGAACTGGGTTTTAATGTTCAAGAGTTCATCTTCTGTTATTGATGCCAGCTGAGCCGCCATCAAAACGTGAATAATAAACTGAACTACTCTGGCAGGTAAAGAACAATGCTTCCCATCGTTCTAAAGTGTTATAAATATATGGTAAATCATGGTGGAGACCGGAGTGGAAGAAATACATTCCAAGTCCTCAGCAAGATAGATGTTTTTAATATTTCGGATTACTTTGGATCTGAATGGTTCAGCAATTAATCCTTTGGGTGTATGTAGGTGTGCATTTATGTGTATAATGTTAAACCAGAAGTTCTGAAACTTTTTACTATCAATACCTTCTTATCTTACCCCTCCTCAGAGACAAATCTCATATTCAAAATATTCTGGTAACTCCAAACTTGTGTTTGCCAATAATAATGAATGCATTCTTTTGTAAAAAACAACAACAACAACAAAAAACACTGTCAGTTTCAGAGCTTGTGATTATCATGTAACAGCAGCTGTTGTTCTGACTGTTAGCAACTTGAGACAGAGAAGACAAATTTACGTTTTTGTTAGTCAATGCAGGCTAATTGTGAATAAGTCTCTGGGCTTGAGGAGATAATTGGCACGACATAAATAGCTTCCGTCCTAGGTTTGGGACCTTCCGAAGTCCAGGAGCAACAGATTTAAGAGAAATTTGATAAAGCATTGGTAAATTCAGTTTTAGATGCAAGGTCTCTAGGCGAATGTAGTTCTTAAAAGATTAGAATATGCTACTGCTGTTCGTATATTTTAAAAAATCTTCATGTTACCTGTTCCAGAGACTAAGCTATAAAAAACAGAAATATTTTGCCCATCGCTGTTATTTACCCTGATAAAATAACTTTAGGTGAGTTAAAAGAAAGCATCTTTCTTAGAGATTTTTCAGTTTTTAACATATTTTGTAAAACTATCGCGGTCACATAATTCTCCATTCTTCATGCCTACTGATCCACAACTGAGAACACTGGAGAGGCCTTTCTTTTCTTTAAAAGAAGCACTGCTATACATATATTATCCTAAATTCGTGTCCTTAAGTTTTAAAAATGTCAATATCGTATAAATTACTGGATTTGTTTCATTTTTAAATAGTACATTTGCACTGTTTATCTGTTCCTCATGCAGTAAAATTCTGTGGAGGGAGAGGGGCAGTGCAGGCACTGAAGAAACATCATGATCTCAAGTTGAAATATTAAACGATAAATGATATTTATTTCTCCAGAGACTGGATCCCCAATTACAGCGTCATGCATTGGATTAGGTAATTCTAAAACACCTCCTCCAGGGCAAGCAGGAAAAAGTGTTCCAGGATACAATGGTGAGTACTTATCCTGATTACTTGAATTATGTAACGTTAATGAATTTGGTGTTTTTCTGTATTTAGTGTGGATCATGTTGCTTGAAACATACTAGGTGCTTAATAAGTATTTGATTGAGTGAATGTCTTGTATTAAAAATGTCTAACTTTTTGTGATAACTTTTGTTATTAGCCAATTTGATCGAAAGTAAGATTGTAGGCTTCCAAAGACACATTCTAAAGGATGGTCATGATATAAGGCAAGTTAAGGATATGTATGGGAGATCAACACTTATGGAATACATGCTAGGTGCCGAGTACTTTGCATATATCATTTCAATTAATGCTGAAGTATATTTAATTTACTGATATTATTTCCATCTTAGAGATGAGTTAGCTGATGCCCAGAGAGACTAAATAGCTTTCCTAAAGTAACGCAGCTGGTTAGGTCCTGAAGACAATGCAAACTATTGTGTTTTGTTTTGTTTGTTTCTATTATAAAAGCTGCAGTTTTTCCCATTATGTATACTGTCTTTTAATTTAGAAGTGATGATAAAACTTTTGAACGTTGTTGGATAAAAAAAAAAGAATATAAAGAGTAAGGGTTCTAAAAAGAAAAATAATTTCATTCTTGCTGGCAGGATGTGACAATGAGATATACTATCTTTTCCATATTTGTTTTTAAATTATTGGTAGTGATTTTAATAGTTCAATAATTTCCCCTGGATTTCACCTCCTGGTTGTATGTCTTTATGAGGTGACTTGTGTAAGTTATACATTGTTATACAAGTCAAACATTCAATTTCCTTACATCTAAATGAGAATTATAATTCTGTATGCTTCATAGGGTTGCTGTGTTGTCATAGAACACAATGAAGCACTAACATAGTGTCTGCTGGTAGAAAGACTGAACTAAGTCTTAGCTAGTAGTGTCATTAATATTTCAGAGAAGCCAGAGGGACTGACTTGATTTAGACTTAACGCATTCACTTTACAGACAAGGAAAATGAGGTACAGAAGTTACGCTATTTGCATAAGGTCGCACAATTTAGCCTAAACCCAGCATCTAGGAATAGAATATAATTCCTCCATACAGTTTGTATTTACATGTAAATTATAAAATTTAGAGATGTGTCTTTTGCTTCTCTAATATAAAAATATTATATTTTACTTCTAGGACAATGACTTCTAGGTTAAGGATCAGTTGGTTTAGCCTAGCAGATATATTTATAAAAAGACACAAATTTTTTTTTGTTATTTTTTTTTAAGGGCAAAAATAGATACTCTGTGAATTCAGTGACTTCTCCAGGCATGGAAAGGTGAACCCAGCTTTAGTGAAATCCCTCCTTTGAACAGTTCTGTCATCCCTACTCCTTTTATCAGAAAAATTGCTTTTATGTTGAACCATTTTTAGGGGTTGATGTCTGTGAAAGATGTTAACTGCATTTCCCTTTCAGTGTTTCAGTACCATTTTTATATCCAGTTGTAAGAAAGAGTTAAAGCTTTGAAGCCTCGTGGAATTTCAGTACAGACGTTTCTCATTGTCTGAAAGCCATTGGCTTACAGACAACACAGCTTAAACACTAGAGCTAAAGTATTTATAACCAGGGAAATAATGACTTTATGACTCATGATTGTTATATGTTTTGTGGTTATTCAGAGATTCAAAAGTGTAATGTAACATTTAATATTATAATAAAAAATGCCGTATCCTTTTGGGAAAGGAAAGAATCATTTTTGTGTGAAAAACATTGTGTAGTGTAACACTTCATTTCACATTCATAGAGTACCTTATGCAAGGTTATCACTGTATTTTTTTTCAAGTAATTATTGTACAACACTATGAGAAGGGAATTTTTTCCACTTTTTAGAAAAGGAAATTGGAGGGGTAATGAATGAGAATATGTTCTGGGGCACATAGTAAATTGGCCACTGTGCTGGGATTTGGGGAAACAAAGATGAATTATCATGGCCTCACCCTTAATGAGCTCACATCTAGTGAGTGACAGATACCTACACTGCTAATAATTGTCAGAATAGAATTTTGAAACAAAGTGCTCTGGGAACACAAAGATGGGAGCGATTAACTTTTTCTGGGGATAATTTTTTTCTTTTCTCATAGCTTTTTTCAGTAGAATAACCAGAATGGATGAAGCCACATAAAGAATCTATTAAAGCTTAAAACATGATGGTATATCCTTATTTCTAGTTTGTACTAAAGGTTACTGCATGTGGATACAAGCTTTGGTCTCCTAAAATCCTTTAGGATTTTAACAGTATAGCATAGAACACATTGGGATAATATTTGGGAAGGTTAAACTGACCTTTAAAGCTCATAAGTGGATATTAAGCCTTAAATCAGAAAAAGGAGTTTGCCAGGCTTTTAAATTCTTTATTTTTATTGCTTGAAATATGTTTTGGTTGTATTTTAAAACTTTGTATCCTTTAATTTTTGAAAAGCTGAACATATTTTTAATATTTTTGACAGAATGAAAGGGTATGTTTGAATGGATATAAATGTAGATTTTTAAATTACCAGTGTATTTGAAATACTGTCTTTATTTAAAGGAGGTTCTGAGGAAAAATTCATTATCTAATTAAAAATCAAAAGCACGTACACTTTAAATTCTCTTTGAGACATTTTAGCTTATTTACGTATGTTTGTGGTCTCACGGGAATTAAAGGATGCCTTTTTAAAGCTAGAGTTTTAGGAGGCTGAATATAGAAAATTTGGAAACATTTAAGCCTTAAGTTTATGCATATTTATTATTTATTTATTTGTTTATATTTTATTTTGCAGTTATGATTTTGGATGACAACATGCAAAAACTGAAGGCTCGGTGCTTAGGAAACATTGTGGTAAAGTAAGCAAAATTTGCATTGCTACTATTTAAAAGAGCAAGAATTGGTATATAACATTAAGAAAAAAGTAGAATGGTTGCAATGATATTACTAGTGAAGAGGTTCCCAGAAAAAGCTTGTGCATTGTTTGAGAGTACTCAGTGTCAGCTGTTGTAATTTAAACATGGAAGCCCCATAATGTGGAACCAGTTTAGATATGATTTTTAAAAAGATAAACCTTGCATCTTTTAAAAAAATATTTCTGACTTTACAAGTAACGCATAAATGATAAAGGTAACTGCCATATCAAAAATATAAAGAAGTAAAATGTCTGTACTCTGACCCTTCAGTAATACAGCATTAATTTTGTAGTGTATATGACTTTCCGCTTTTTGACAAGCATTTTAGGTTGTTGAAACGGCTTGGTTTATTCTCATGTATTCCTGTTTTCCCTTAACCCTGTCTCACAAGCTTTTTAAATTTTACTCTGCTTCTTAAAAGTGTTTATTCGCTTTCTAGGCCTCTTAGTCTTTTTTGAATGTTTATGGTGGTAAATAATGCTGTATTGAACATCCTTTTTGTGTTGTCTTTTCTCCTTTTCTGATAATGACAACAATACTGAAAAAATGTCTAAAAGTGTAAGTACTGGATCAAATAGTAGCACAACATAGCATCCCTGGCTCATCAAGTACCACGATTCCTTGCTAACAGTTTTCATTGTTGTTCGTTTGGTAGACAAAGTGTGAAAATTTGCAGTAAAAAATATTCAAATTTACTTTGATAAAGTCAATACTTTAAATTTGTTAACCTAGCAGAAGCTGAATTGAAAGTTAAGTTGGAGACACACAGTATGTGACCTTTTAATAACTGATACAGGTAGCTTTAGTGCATCTGATTAACATGATATTGTCGTCTCTACTGATATGTCTTACGTAGTAGAATTTACCAGAATGAGCTGTTATGAATAAAGAACATTGCATGTGGTTTTAAAAATGTTTTATTTTCCTATTTTTTTAAAGAATTCTTATTAATTGGCGTTCTCAGATTGGTATAAGATTTTTCTCAGGTTAATAAAACATTTTAAGTTCTTTGAAAATTAAATGAAAAATAGTTATTTTAAAAAAGAATGTATTTTTTTCAAGTAGAGATACTTGAACTTTACGAAAGCTAATAGAGGAGATGCACTGTATGTGTAATTCTTCTCAGATTCTTGTTGTTATCAGTAAGCATGTAAGCACTTTATTACTTGTTTAAATTTAAATTTTAAGACATGTTGGCAAATGGAAAAATTAATACTGAATATAGCATTTATATTCATATTTTTTTGAATTGGAATCCGTATTTATGTAGAGCTGATTGCAGTCTTACCTGTGAGCAGGGAAAGTGTTGGGGACAAGTGGAAGGCTTGCTACATAATTAATCTGAACAAGATTGTGGGTGGATGCTTAGCTAGCTTAGGGAAGCACATGGTTTGTGAGAGCTTTTAAAAGCACTCTAAACAGTTTGCATTTTTCTGTAACCCCTAACTCTGAGTCATCTATTTCATAAAGCAATGTTTGCAAGATTCCAAAGGTGATATTTGATGCCAGCACAGTTTTAAACCCCTCGTGTATCCTGTCACTTTAATTATTGGTGGCCTCACCCCACATCCATTCGAAAATAATAAAGCACATAAACTATAATTTTTTTCTCATAGCCATTAGTGTTACTTCAAGTACTTAAAAACAACACAACTATTGCCTTAAAACTTTCTATGCTATAGGTTGTTGCCAGTTCAGAATGATTTTTTTCTTTCTTTATTCCTAGATAGGGAATGTTATTGTACAGATTGGGATTCTGAGATTTCACTATAAATTATTTGATTATACAATATATTATGACATGCATTATGACTTTGATTCCTCCCTTAAGTTAATACCGAAACTAGGTATTTGAAGATATTATATATATGTATAATTATATTCAAAAAGTATATATATATATTTTATATATGTAAAATTATATTCAAAAAGTAAAGTAGAAATAATGAGGAAAAAAAGTTACCACCAAGATCTCTCTTTTTGTGATAGAACAGTCTTGAAACCTTATTTAAGGAACTCATTTTTATCTGTGAAAGCAAGGATTTCCTTTCAAAAGCCTCATCTCTAGTAGCCATTCCAGTCTAACTCATTGACCTAAAAATTATTCATGCATCCTAGTAGCTGCTTGAAGTACGCATAGGATGTTTTTGTATTTAGTATCTACCAAGAAGACTTGTTTATATCAGTTCACAGCTATTCTGTGTGCCTTGAAGGGACACATCATTCATCCAGAATGGAAAATAGCCAATGAATGCTTTTTAAGAACACATAGTAGATATATGTTTCATTGAATTAAGGGGAAGGGGGAAAGCACACCTTCCTTTTTTTTTTTAAGAACTTTTATTGAGATACAGTTAACAGACAATAAACTGCGTATATTTAGAGTATACAATTTGGTATCCCAGTCTCCCAGTCATTCCCCCCCAGCCCTCCCCGCTTTCCCCACTTCGTGTCCATATGTTTGTTCTCTACATCTGTGTCTCTATTTCTGCCTTGCAAACTGGTTGATTTGTACCATTTTTCTATAGTCTGCATATATGTGTTAATATACGATATTTATTTTTCTCTTTCTGACTCACTTCATTCTGTTTGACAGTCTCTAGGTCCATCCATGTCCCTACAAATGTCCCAGTTTCATTACTTTTTACAGCTGAGTAATATTCCATTGTATATATGTACCACATCTTTTTTATCCATTCATCTGTTGATGGACATTTAGGTTGCTTCCATGTCCTGGCTATTGTAAATAGTGCTGCAGTGAACATTGGAGTGCATGTGTCTTTTTGAATGATGGTGTTCTCTGGGTATATGCCCAGGAGTGGGATTGCTGGGTCATATGGTAACTCTATTTTTAGTTTTGCAGGGAACCTCCATACTGTTCACCTCCTTACCTTAATAAAAATTACTGTGGCTTTAAAAAACATTGTATAATTTGAGAAGAGAATCATTTTTTCCACGTAGACAATATTCTGAAGGTCTGTGATCTGAAAAAGCAGGGTCCTTTCCAGAGACCAGCTACCTTGGTTCCCAGAACCACTTGGTGGCCTGTAGAAGTTGTTTGATGAAAGATTAAATATGGTGTCCAGGGTTCACAAGATATCTGAGATTCTAATGTTTAAGAAATGTTTTGATCCCCAAACTTGAGAAACTTAAAATCAGAATGAATATATATTTAATTGAAAATCTATAAAATTTAACATCATAACTTCATTGTCAATTGTCTTCATAATTTTTTTCATTTTATATGCAATGTTTAGGTTGTATTTTCTTTCTTCCCATGATTCCTGAAGTATGTACAGTGATTGCTAAGAAATATTAATAATAACCAGTAAACTGTAGGTGTGGCTTCTTGCTGTATGATTTCAAAAGCAAAAATATAGCCTGTTATTTTTCAGAAAAAGTTCTAGTTTATATGGTATATTGCCATATAGTAAAACCTTTGCATGGATATGAGGTGAGGCCACTAATAATAAGAATAACTTGGTCCCTAGGAGCTTAAAACTGAGCTGGCATTAAAAGCCAGTGTGGGGAGAGACTGCCAGCAAGAGAGAGATGTCCATTCTTCTCCATTATTCATGCACACACTTTTCTTTATTACTTGCATAATAATTAAGTGGAATATTCTTTGTAAGAACAATATTCCCTAATGCTGTTTATGCTCACTAATTATACTTGTAGTGATTAGAAAGAATAGAGGGAAAGAGCTGCATGGAATATTTGAAATATCTGGGGCTCAAACTACATTAAAGTAAATCAGTAAAAAAATTATGTCTCACTGTTTTAATCCCAAATTTGTTTGCTTTTTGTAAATACAGCTATAGTTTCTGTTTCAGTATTAAATCTGTTATGAATAGTGTAAATAACATTTGAAATTATCTTTCTCTGGCAGTCTCTTTAAAATCTGAAGCTATAATCATATTTCCAAGTTTTACAAAGTACTAAGCATAATGATTCATTTTATCATATTAAGATGACTCATCCCCAAATCAGAAATAGTGATACATGGCAATTTTGAAAAAAACTCTTAATCCACTTTGGCACTTTTAACTCCTATTTAAATTAAGGCTTTCTAGAAATCTCTGGGGATCCCTAAACTAGCAGGTAGACATGTCAGTGATTCCTAAACTACTGTAGACCGTTGGATGTAATAAACATGAATCTTGCAATTCTTGTAGATTTTTTGCTTTCAAAGGATTTATCTTTCTAGTAGAAGAGAAAACGACATGCCTGCATGGAGGTAGAAAATTCTTTTGATTTTGAAACTTACTCCAGGCAGTTAATTTTGTGGGAAAGTTATGATATCTGAATTGCTATGAATACAGAATGTTCATGAATTTTAGAAGGTGCTTCTGTAACTGCACCCAGAGCTCCAAAGTGCGGGAATAAAACTCTGAGTCCGTAATTTCCAGGCAACACTGTGCAGGGCATGAGAGAAAAGCTTAGCTGCAGTTGCCTTCCTCAGTACCACAGTGCTCACTGTTATTAAAGCCATAGGTCTCTAACTCTTCCTGACTTGTGGGCACACATTTTTCTCTGACCAGACATGGTTGTTGCTATTGGAAATGCAGCTTGTCTGCCTCCTGCTGTGTCCCACTGGCCCGTGCCTTGCAGGCAGTGATGGGGTGCCAGGGGGCCGGATGGCTTTGTCTGAGTGCCTTTTACTCTGATGCCTGCCTATTTCTCAGCCTCCCGATATTGAACACTTGGTCCTTAATAATGTTTGTTCACATCTTTACAATTTTGCAGGAGTGATTTGGTCACTCACTGTGCTGCCGTCTTGGGAGAGGATCAGGGCTGCTTTCCTTCACCAGTGTATCCTTTGAATAAGCCAAGGATTTCATGTAATTGTAATCCCATTCCTTTATAAATCTCCTATGCAGATTTTAGTATGATCTTTTATTAGCCTTACAACAACACTGTGAGGTAGGCAGTGCAACAGATATTATCTCGTTTTCGACATGGGAATCTAAACATCATTAGCAGTTACACAGCTAGAACTCACATTTCTTACCCAGTCTTCTGTCTGCCCAGAGAGAAAGCAGTTGTGGCCTAATCAGTCTCTTCTGGGGAGATGAAAAGTAGCTTCATAGGAAAATCTCAAGCAAAGCCTAAAGACCTTGTAGGAAATACAAGGAGTGCAAAGTTGGGATCTAACTCCAGAATTCTCTTGGGAACAGGAGTTTTGACTTCAATTTATGCTATTCATGTTACAAATGGGGATTCCTGATGGAGCAGTGAATATAGACTGTCTTTTATCTGGCATTGGAGGCATCTAGGAGTTTTATTTATTTCAGATTGGTCAGGGATGTTTACCTTCTACAGTGATGAACATTCTCTTCCTTCATTAGCTATTTAAGCATTTCTCAGTACTGTGATACCTCCCCCTTAACACACACACACACACACACACACACACACACACACACACACACACACACTGCTGCTGCCTCGGTTATTTCTCTTCTTCCCCCCTTAAGAATATTCTCTTTGGAAAGGATTTTCTCTAAGAGGAACTCCTCATTCACAATTGGATGTATTATAACAAAACCCTCCTTTTCACTCTGTTTGGGAAGAGTTAGGGAAGGTATCACAGGGTGGTAACATTTGATCTTGTATTTGAAGAATGAGGATAGGCATTAACCAGCATATTTCTTAGTATTTTCAGAAAACTTCCTCCCTTTTGTCAGTTCAATGAATTTTTTATGTTATCGTTAACTACAGAAAAAAGTATTCTTTTTCAAGAACTTCAGAAAAAGAGCCCCAGTGCACTCACTATTCTAGAAGGAAAGCCTGCATTTAATATAGAATAATCATTAGGTTAGCAACAAGAGAAGTGTTAATTTCAAGTACTGTAAAAAAAAAAAAATTCTATTCTAGCTCATGTACACCTGACTTCTCTCTGGAGATTATTGCTTCACTTCTCACATGTTTTACTTCACACTTATGCGCGTGCGCGTACACACACACACACACACACACACACACACACACACACACACAGTCACGGGTACTTCCAATTCTGGAACTCCTTTTCTTTTCTTTTTTTTTTCAGATCTTTATTGGAGTATAATTGCTTTACACTGCTCCTTCTTTTTTGATTTTCTTTAGGACCATTAAATGGCATCTTCCAAGTTTCCTTCTTTAAAGTCCCTTTTCAGTATTCAAATAACATCTGAATTTTTAAAGATACCAGACTTTATTAGTGAAGAACAGATAGCATTCTCTATTTTATCCTACTAATTACCAATTGCAATTTCACATGTCACTTTTCAGCCTGTTCCTCAGTTAGACTTGGGGATAATGAAGTTTTCTGGTGGCATCTTAAAAATGACTTGGGACCAGACACGTATGCCATCTGCAGCAGGTCCATACCTTGGCTGGTGATAAAATGTTCCCTTCCAAGAGTTCCTGGCAGTATAGGATTTAACCATCTGCTGTAAATCTTTTCTGACAGATACCTAAAATGTTTACATTTTGATGTTATGTCATTAATTTAATGGAATAGACATCATTCATTACAGTCTTTCTTCCTATATGTATTCTAAAAAAATACTGAATTTCTTGTAGTACACAATATGCCAGGATCCCCACGCTTCTCAAACAATAGTTTATTTCTTTTTACCATTAATATTTAACACAGTGATTGAGGAATACCATGCACTCAACAAATACCTGATTGAATGAAGAAAATAAATGCATGAGTTAATGCATGCATGCATGAATGAACAAATAAATGAAATGATCAAATAATTCTTCTGGTGTTTTCTTCTCTAACTCTCATATCTCCTCCCTCTCTCCACTCGCTACTTCTGCTCAACTCTTCCCCATCCTAAATCAGCCTGCCTCTCTGCATTAAACCCTGACTTACAGCTCTCCTTCCAGTCACCCACAAACTTTAAAGAAGTATACTCTAGCCTTCCTGCCTGCACTTACTTTCCTGTTTACTCCTTGATCACTCCAGTTATTTTGGCTCCACTCTGCAGAAATGGTGATCCCGGGGGAGATTCACAGTATCTCCGTCACTAAGTTCAATGACCTCTGTTGAATCGACTTTCAAACGAAATTTGCACTTCGCTTGACCTTGTTGAGCACTCAGTCATTATTAAAACTCTACTCTGGAGGCTGTGCACACACTGCTTTCTCCTGGTTCTCATACAACTCTGATTTTGTTATTTTTGTTTGCAGTCTGTTTTTCCTTGGTCCCTCTTTAAATACTGGTGTTTAGCCTTGGATTTCTCCTTTCTATTTTGTACTCTCTTCCTGGAGCATACCCCTGCTATGTATACTTAATTCCCAAGGTCTGTAGGTAGATCCAGACTTATGCAGACCTTTCTCATGGATGATATAAAAATCCCTACTGTCCCCGTTCTGCAGAAAATTTATGCAGATATTTAAAGTTTTGCGCAACAGCTGGTATTCTTTTTTTTTCCCTAGTATATACCATATGTGTTTATTTAAACTTTATTACAACCTCAGGAAGTAGGTATTATCTTTTCCATTTTTTTTCCAAGAGCTTTTATTGAGATACAGTTGACATACAATAAACTGCATATATTTAAAGAACAGCTGGTATCCTTAAAGTTTAGTTTTTTCTGGAGGATGGTTACCAATATGTGTCATCTTCTAGGTTTTAATTAATTATAAGAATATATTCTATATGTTACTAATTGCTAGTACCAAATTTTTTTTTCAGGAAGTAGGAGAAAACCCAGATTATCAGGGCATCTTCTTTTAAGAATAGAGATTGCAAACTGAACCAACTTCTGGGAAGTGTAAGATTTCCTTTTCTCTCCAGTAACGCTCTTACCAGAAAATGCTAAGCTCTTGGCCCCATGTGCACACACTGAATTAGGTACGTTCTAGGCCACCAGGAAACTCAGCTCACATTCTGTACACTAAGTACTAAGTCATCTGGATTATTACTGCAAACACTCAGAAGTCTCTATTATGAGGAGGCAGTACTGGGATGCTGGTGAATCAAAATCTTAGGTTCGGGGAATTTAAAATGGATGAGACACTTCTTTAACAGCATGCCCTTCTATATGCATTGTTCTTCGTATGGGCGATGTTGTGTGTTTAAGGATTTGGGTCCGCATTTCTGTGTATCTGTGTATCAGGTGGACTAAAAAACAGCAGCTCCCACTCGACCTGATGTGTACGTTCAAATTTATCTCAGACCCCACCACTCTCTGTTGTCCCCCATACAGCCTGAATGTTATCTGCCATTTATAATCGCAGTTACCTTTTTATTCTTATTGAAGGGAGATCCTTTCTTATACCCAAATGTCTGTTAAAAGAATATCACCATGAAAGGCACAGAAAGAACTATATACAGTGATACAATTCTTGGAAACAACTGAAAATTATCTCTTATTTAATATGCACGCAGAATGTGTCTCTGTCAGGTTTATTGTTCCAGTTGTGTATTTTGAGTATAGTCGGCTTCACTCATTAGTGTTTTCTCTTGTGGCTCATGTTGGCTTTTGATGTCTCATCTCTTCTTAGTGTCCTCTTCATTTGTTTACCCTCAGCATCCTGTGAATGCTGCTAAATAAGGGATTTTTAGTGGTTGCCTTATTCACATTGAATTTCAGTGTTTAATGATGTTTTTACACTTGGTATAAAAATATTAACAATTGAAACGAACAGATAAAGTGAAATTATGTACATGGTTAGTTCAAAAGATTAACATAGAAAAATCAGTTAAAAGGACCTGAAGGGATTATCTGCTGCAGCTTTTTGCTGCCTTGCTACAGGTATAGTGATGAACAGTAACAACAGCAACCACATTGCAGCATCTCCGTAGTTTTTTTTTTTTTTTTCAGGTTACAAAACGCTTTTGCATGCATTTTATGAAATTACAGAATGTCCTGAAACGCCGGTGTGGCCTTTTTCCTCCATCTTAAAATATGACCAAAAAGAAGACCTAGCAAGGGAGGACCTGTGGGCAGACTAGACGTGGTGGAATCGGGCAGTCACAGCTGGGCAGCTGATCCCACTGGTAACAGCATTTGCTGCCTGACAGAATGTGAGAATACAGCTCAGTGTCTCAGAGATCTAATACCAGGGTAGAAGGTGTATGATGGTGCTTCATGTTGGCAGTAACCATGTCTGCTTCATTTTTCATTTTCTCACATCAGCACTGTGAAGTCACCACTTGGTGTTTTTTTTTTTTTTGTGAGTACAGGAGGGTAGGGTTTTGAAAATCTTTGTTTTACAGTATCTAAATTTCCAAACTATAAAGCATCTAAGAAGTTTCTGTGTTCAGAAAATACATCGAGTGGTTATTTTTGTTAGGTGATACTTCCTACGGGGAACCAATATGAGAATTTATTCATTTATTTATGTAAAGATAGATGATAGATAAATAGATAAAGATTAAGTCCTTGTCATGTGTATAACAGCTATTTCATACTATGGGGGAAAGAAAGAAATATAAGAGGAAATTGATTGTAAAGAACAGATGTATGCTACCTTCTGTTTTATGTGCTCAAGTATCTTCATGTGATCATAGGGGTGAGAAATTGTATAGGTCCGGATGGTCATGAAAAGGAAGAACAGAAGAGGGAAGAGTGAGAGGGAATTCCCAGAGTGGGGAGGCACATTGATTGTGAAGATGAGACTGTTCATGGCATGTTTAATTGGAGCATCTCATTACACAAAGAGACTGGCAAAGGTGGCAGTTCCTACCTTGATACTTCAAAAAAAATGGATTTATTTGGCTGTTGGTTGAAGGATATTTCTCTTAAAAAAGTAATTCAGTGATGCATTTTTGGTTCCTTTTTGCAGATGTTATGCTTCTTACTGAAGCAATGATTGATGCTAATAACTATTTGAATGCCACATGTCTGTGCCTTTTGTGCCCTTTCCAGAAACCATAGTCATCCCTCCGTGACTTTGCTGTGTCATGGTCAACCACTTTAGCCTCAATTAGACATGATCTGTCCAGCGGATTTAGGGGTTACAATTCAATGTGGGATTTGAATTGTAATTATCCATCACAGTGAAAAACTATTAGTTCTAATCAATCTGTCTTTATTACCACTTTCATCATAATTCTCACTGCTCTGTTTTTATATAAGGTTGCCATTACCACCTGGAGCTTTTACAGGACTCTGGAAGAATCAGGAGGCATTCAAGCATTTATACTTTGAAAAATTTCCTGTAAGAACTTTTTTGTACTTTTTTTTAATCATCTTAAACACTTCTCTGTAGTTCTTGCCTGTTAAATTGAATGGCTGGCTCTTAGAATCATGGATCACAAAGCAACTTTTAAAGGTTATTTGGACCAGTTTCCAGATCTCAGGGATAAGAATGCCCAAACCTCATATGTCTAAATAAGTCATTTTTATATTTTTTATCAGTCTCTGGACATAGAAATATCTCAGTTTCTTTTAGCAGCTTTTTCTGAAATTTAACAGCCTTTCATATCAAGAAAGGTTTCATTAAATTAAAACTTTTGGGGACTTTCTATATGATTTCTCTCATTGGATTCCTCTGCACGACTGAAGACACCTTATCAGAACTGGACACTGTCATTAGAACCTCTGCCTCCTCTCCCCCTGGTTATGTGAGCAAAATTTGTTCTGCTTGCCAGAAGTGGTATTTTTTTAAATCCCTTTACCTATTTTTGACATTCTTTCCTGAGTGTCCTCTGAGTTCTTTATTTTAAAATACAGGTACAGGATAGAGACAGTGTTCTCAACACCCAACCTCCAGTGCTCTGGATAATAAAAAGTATCTTTCTGTGTTTTGTTTTATCGTTTACCTATTACTCTGTGCCAAGGTTATGTGGTTTGTGTTTATAACAGCACATAGTTGACAATATGCGAAAGGGTCCCGCTATCATCTTTCTGCTGTCTCTTCACTTCTCTTTCTTTTCCTGAAGTAGATACCTGGTCCTCGTTATGCACTGGGTAAAAAAGAGTGAATGATTAGAATTTCATTTTAAAAAAAAGGTGAGTCTAATTATTTAGCATTCTCTCTTTATTATTTGTGAGTGAAGGACAGCTAACCTAATCAACAAGACAAATGACAAGAATTAAAATAGCGCCCTTTAGAAAGACATCTCAGGGTTAAATGACCTCAGTAGCCAAGATTAAACATTCCCCAAGGGACTGTGACAGAGAAGATTTGTCAGTTGAGTTGACTCCCATCAGCCCAATCTATCTGCCCGATGGACCACAGTCAAATCATCAGAGTACTGATGTGATTCATTACAACCTGACAGTGGCACATAATATGTGCGTGTGGTTTTCATCATGACCACCTTTAACATTGAAAGCTCCTTCAAGGCCCCATAAGCTATAGTTTATGATTAAACTATATGTAGTGAATCTATACTCTGTCTTGTTACCCTGACCTCAACCCTTTCATCTCTGGACTTAATAACAGCACAGAAGGGTTTTTCAGTAACTTACCCACAGTTTAGAAGTAACAGCGCTGATATTTGGAGCCATATAATCTGGCTCCAGAGCCCGTGTTCTTCACTGTGCTCTAGACTGTCTCTCTGGTAGTAGGTGCAGTAAGAGCTGCCAGTTATTGAGGGCTCATGATGTGCCGGGGTCTACTCTGTTAATATGCCCCATCTCGTGCTTCTCACAGCCTGTAAGGTATGGTCCGCTACCCTATTTAATAGATGAGCATACTGAGTCTTAGGAAGATTTAGAAACACAAATAGTGACTCACCTGTATTTGTCCTGAAGCCCATGCTCAAAATATAGGTATTAACGTAGAACTCAGAAGCATTAGGGGAAGTAATATTTCTTTCTTTCTACCTCTTATTCTTCTTGATTTTTTTTTTTATTCTCTTGTGACATCTGCACCAGTGAAGATGTACTACTATTCTGAGTTGATTAAAAATTAAATTTTATGCTTACTATTTAACTCTATTTCACTGAAGCCTGAGTACAATCCAAATCTATGTTAACAAACTAGTGGTCTATTTTGTAATAATTCATAGAAAGCTTTAACACTTTTGAAAATTAACACAATTAAAGAAGAAATCTGTCAAAGAACTACTTTGCAATACTGAAGTATACTGGGAGTATTGAGGTTCCTTCCATTAAAAGGAAGAAATTGGGTTCACACACTTTACAACTCTCAGTTCAAACACTTAACTTGAACATATGTAAGAACACTTTATTTCTGGCTGTTAGAGGAGCAAAGAGATTCTAGTAGGCTTTCAAAATCAAAAGTAATTTAGTTCCATAGGCTAGTTATGAAAAAAAGTCAAATGCATACAGCAAACCTATTTCTATCACATTTTATACTTCACCAAGCTTAGAAATAATTACATCACCTAATACTGCATGCTAACCAGACATTATTTATTCTTGTTCCCAGGGTTACTATGACACCATGGATGCTGGTTACATGGATGAAGAAGGTTACGTGTATGTGATGTCTCGAGTTGATGACGTGATAAATGTTTCAGGTCACAGGATTTCTGCAGGTGCCATTGAAGAGGTATTGATGAATATTGGTCTTTTATTTCAGGTAGTGTTTAGGGACAGAACCAAGCTGAAGTCAATATTGAGATTAAGTCATTCCACCTGGAAAATGACAAGACCCTTCCTTTGAAGCATAGGCTCGGTTGGTCACGCTGGTGTTTCTCTCACCTCACTTTCTCTCCTGTGGATTTTCCTGTTCTCCACATTCCCCCGATTCCTGCCTGAGTGGTAGAGAGGAATCTTAAGCACTTACATATATTTGTGATTTGTGGGAGAGTCTATATACATTTGTTTCTTGATCCTTGCTACTTGGTTACTTCTAGCTTCTTGATTTGCTCCTGTTTGATCATCGGGTTTGCATATAGTCTTTACTTGGTGTGAGATTTAAACATTTTATCGTACTGTTAAATCCTGAGAATTTTCTTCCAATGTAAATGACACAAAGTCCCCAGAAGAGTATTTTTAAATGTTTTCAGTTTTTTTTTTACCTTAAAATAGAGTAAAATCCTCCTTTTTATTGTATAATACTATAAGTTTTTTTACTTGTAGTATAGATTCTTGTAACCATCACCAACAAACAGGATACAGAAGAATTTCAGCACTGCCAAAGAGTTTTCATATAACTTCACCTTTTTATTATGACCCTCCCCATCGCTAACCCCTGGGAACCACTAATGTTTTTTATTCCTGTGTTTTGCCTTCTCTGGAATGTCGTGTAGGTGGAATTGTCATGTAAGTGGAGTAATACAACATGTAACCTTTGAAGGCTGGGTTATTTCATTTAGGAAAGTGCATCTGAGATCCACTCAAGTTGTCTGTGTATTGGTAATTTGTCCTTTTATGTTTCTTTGTAGTATTCCATTGTGTGGATGTACTAACTCATTTATGTTTCTTTCACCCATTAAAGGATATTTTAAATGCTTCTAGTTTGAGGCAGTTATAAATAATGCTGTCTTATACATGCAAATATGGGTTTTTGTGCAAAAGTTAGTTTTCATTTCTCTAGAATAAATACCTACAGTGAGTTTACCGTGTTACATGGTAAGTGGATGTTTAGGCTTATAGGAGACTGCCAGACTGTTTTCTAGAGTGGCTTTGCCATTTTATATTCCCACCCATAGTGTCTGAGGGTTTCTGTTCCTTCTCGTCTTCATTAGTGCTTGGCATTGTCGTTATTCTTTATTTAAATCTTTCTAATAGATGTATAAAGATATCTCATCGTGCTTTTAATTTGCTTGTCTGTAATGACTAAAGATGTTGGAAACCTTTTCTTGTGTTTATTTGCCATCCATATATCTTCTTTGGTGAAATATCTGTTAAAATATTCCCATTTTTTAAAAAATGGGTTGTTTTCTTATTATTCAGTTTTGGGAGTTTTTTAGATATTTTGGATACAGGTCCTTTGATATGCAAATTGAAAATATGTAAAAACTGTTTCCTAACCCAAGGTCATATTTTCTTCTTTGTTTTCACCTAAAAGTCTTATTTTCTTTAAATTTTACATTTAGTTTTATTGTTTTACATTTTATGTCAATTTACATTTTGAGGGGTTTTTTGTATATGGTGCAAGATATAGGTTGAGGATTTTTTTTAAATACAGATGCCAATTCTTCCACGTGTCATTTGTTGCAAAGACTGGAATTTCTCCATTGAATTGTTTTTGCACCTTTGTAAAAAATTAGCTGACAGTGTTTGAGTGGGTCTTTTCTAGAGTATCTCTTCTGTTTATTGATCTGTGTGTTTCTCTTTTCACCCATACTATTCTATCTTGATACTATAGCTTTAAACTGTAGCTTTACAGAATGTCTTGCAGTTGAATAGTGTCCACTATTTTAAAAATTGCTTCACTTTCTCAAAATTGTTGTAGATATTCTATTCCTTTACTTTTCCATATGCATTTTAGAATGAGCTTTTCTGTAGTTAAAATAAATCCTGCATGAATTTTGATTGGGATTATGTTAAATCTATAGATTGATCTGAGAAAAATTTATATCTGGACTATAGTGAATTGTCCAATCCATGAACTTTGTACATCTTTCCATTTATTTAGGTCTTTTTTGATATGTTTCATTGACATTTTATGCATGTTAGTATGTAGTTTCTGAACATATTTTCTTAATGTATAGCTAAGTATTTTGGGCTTTTTTTTTTAAGCTATTGTAAATAGAATTTTTAAAAAAATTTTGGTTTCAAAATTTTCATTGCTAGTGGATATAGAAATACTATTGACTTTTATGAACTGATACGTATCTTATGATTTTGTTAAATTCACTTATTAGTTCTAAGAGTGGTGTGTGTGTGTGTATTCCTTGGGATTTCCTACGTAGATAATCATGTTGTCTGTGAATAGAGATAGTTTTATTGCTTTCTTTCCAATCTGAATGTCTTTTATTTCTTTCCCTTGCCTTCTTGAATTGGCTAGAACCTCCAGTATGATATTGAGTAAGAGTGATGAGAGCAGTTACCCTTGTCTTGTTCCTGATCTTAGGGTGAAAGCATTAAATATCTTACCATTAAGAATCATGTTACCTGTAGGTGTTTCTTAGGTGGCCTTTATCAAATCAGGAAGTTTCCTTCTATTACTAATTTGCTGGGGGTCTTTTTTCTATTTTTTTTAATGTTGGATGAATGTTAAATTTCCTCAAATGCTTTTTCTGCCTCTATTGATATGATTGGGTGGGTTTTCTTTTTAAGCCTATTAATATGGTGAATCACATTAATTTAATTAATTTTCAACTGTTGAACCAGGCTTGCAATACTTGGGATAAATCTTACTTAGTTGCAATGTATTATTTTAATACACTGATTTTAAAAAAATATATATATAGTAATTTTTCTTGATCTGAAGTCAGCTTTGTGTGGTAATCATGTTTTTTTAATAGTGTTTGTATCATTTATCTTTTTCCATCCTTTCCTTTTTAATATATCTGGATCATTATGTTTCCTGTGGCCTTTTTGTAGATAACATGTAGTTGAATCTTTTTATTTTAATCCAGTTTTACTGTTTCTGTCTTTGGTTTTTTAAGGCCATTTACATTTAAACAAAGTATTGATATATTTATGTCTCCAAATTAATTATTAGTTTCCTTTTTGCCTTTTCTCTTTTTTATTTCCCTCATGTTACATTTTCTCCCTTCTTTTAAGTCATTTGGTTCTTTTTTTGTTGCTTTTATTTCTTTGCTGAAAACTTCATTTATTCCGAGTGCTTGCCCGTACTTTTTGGGCTACAGTTACTGTGGGATTTTTAATATTTATCTTTGTTAATTTTATCCTAAATGTGCAAATGAGGTGTTCTGGGTCAAAGACAGATTTCTTAATAATAAGTGTGTCATTGCTCTCTTACTCCAGGTCTTATCCCTAGGTGACCCAACAAGAGATGATGGGAAATTTCCCTACATAAGTAGCCAGACACACCATGAATGAGAGATAAGGAAAATTATTTTTCTCTGCTTATAAAGAGGAAGGAGGCAGCTATCTTTCACCCCTTCTAAAGAGGTCTCCTTGGAAACATAATGGCCTGAATCCAAACTCCAGCTCTTTGATATGTACATAACATCGCTCCAGGAGGCAGATAAGTCCTGTGTGTCTCAACTTTTACAACCTAGAAGTGTTTCCAACTGCTAAAGCTTTATCTTTTTTGACATGTAAATACTGAGGAAGTTAGTGAGTCAGACTCCCTAGCACCTTATGAGTTTAACCCAGGGATCTAGTCTAGGCTGTCAGCATTTTGCCTGCCCAGAGAAATTAGAATATTTTATTATCCTGTCATATCAGAGCAATTAACTAAACAAACAGCTATAGATCAAATTCTCAAGGTATTTGAGGAGTCTCAGGAGACTAGGGTTTTTTATAGGAGCAATGAGGAAATCTAGAAAAGTTTTATTCCCCTACAGATACAATAGCTACTTTAAAATCTTTATCTGATATTTCTAGTATTTGCATCATCTTGGGTTTAGCATTTGTTGATTATCTGTTTTTTAAGAGGTGTTTAGGTTTTCCTATTTCTTTTTATGTCCAGTAATTTTACATTTTATCCTGGATATTTTGACTATTATATTATGAAATTCTGGATCCTTTAAAAATCATATGGATTTATGTTCTTGTGATTGTGTATATTATCGACTTAAAAAAATGCACAACGTGAGCGTTGCAAGTTAAATTTTGTTTGGGGCAATATGAGGACTGCAGCCCAGGAGATGGCATCCCAGATAGCTCTGAGAAACTGTTCCACAGAGGTGGGGGTGGGGTGCGAGCTCAGTGTATATGTGGTTATGGTGCAATCAAATGTGCAGTCAAGCACATATTGTTTACAGAAGGTTTCTGCTACCCTCGTGCTGGCCAGTCACGAGGAGCAGTCGTCACCATGAAGGATCCTGGCGTTTTCGTGTATATGAGGAGATACAAGAATTGTGCTCATAAAGTTGGGTCCTGAAAATGTTTGACTCGCTGAAGACCTGTTCTGCCAGTTTTTCAGAGCACAGAGTGCCTCGTTTCAGCCCCCCAGCCCAACACCTTTCAGGAAGTGTTGGCCCTCAGCAGCTGCAGCAGCACGTGATTTAATGTTTGTAGAGGTAGATGGCAGATGCCAATGGTGAATGCCAGTTGTAGTTGACAGTATCAGCGGGTGGTCAGCCCAGTTAAGATCAGACCACATGTCCTTACCCATTTTCTGTGGATGGTGGTTCCAATGTCAGTTTTGTTTTCAGTGCTATTCTGGTCCATCCCACCTGTGTCTCTCTCCCAGAGGCCAGTCTGAAACTCAAGTTAAGCGCTCAGAATCTTTGCCGTGCTGATTCTGGTTGGATTCATGCTTGTACAACTTTGGAGTAGGCTCAGGACATCATACTCAGATTTAGCGTATCCCTTTTTCTAGCTCCTTTCTCTCTGCTATCTACTGTTCACTTTTTGATTCTCAGGTTTCCCCTTTACTGCTTTTCTTGGTATAAAGTCAGGGCTTCAGCCTTTCCATACTCCTGCCAGTCCTGCAGGGTCTACCTGCACAGCGTTCCTGGGGAGAGGAAGGGACTCTGTCTCTTTGCTCGTACTTGCCTGGTAGAGGGCAGAGCAAGTCAGCAGGGACCCACTCTCAGGGAGTGGGTGGCTGCTGGTGGGGAGGGCAAGCACGTGGCGCCGAAAGTTTCCAGGCTTCCTTGGTGTAGGGTGGGAACATCGCCAGGTCCACACCCCTGGGGTCTGCTGCACAGTGATAGGAGAGAAGGGAAAGGACAGAGCTTTTTGGCTGCATTCACCTGTGAAAGGTGTGCAGAGTCAGCAAGGTTTCTATTGCTCCATAGGAAGGAAGAGGGGCACTGCGTTTTCGTTGCTGTCTATCTTGAGTAGGGAGGATAAAATCAAAATTACTCTGTTTCCCAGCTCCTCTGCTCCTTTTCCTGAACCTCTGGGTAGACACAGCAGGCATTTCTTGGGGCTTTTTCTATCTGCGGTTATGGATAGTTCCACATTTTGGAGTACTGTAGAACCCAGGCCAGAATATATAGGAGGCAAAACCAGCAAACCAACAAACCATAACAACAACGAAAATCAAAAACTTAACAAAAAACAGGGGACTCACCATCAGGTTTCCTCTCATGTTCTGATAGAGTTCTCGCCTGACATGAATTTTAGCCCAAGTATTCCTTTGCAGTTAGTGGACATGATAGGTGGAATGTGTTTACTCTGTTTTTTCCCAGAGCCAAACCCATAATAGATTTTGAATGAAATGGGGCAAACTGCAGTTTAAATGAAAGAAAATGCTTAATGTAGTATGATTGATAATGCAGTAGGATCAGAGTCTGCAGAGTCATAGTTTAGTTCCCTTTTCTCTATTTAAAAGATGGTCACTTTCTCTAAAAGTTGTACTTCAGCCCAAACTTAATGACTTAACACTTGTCATGTAGGCTTTTTTTTTTTTTTCTTAGTGACAGTCAATGTGATATTATTTGAGTAAAAGGAAAGAATTTTATAAAATATTTTGGGACATGTGACTTTTATCTGCTATTATAATATTATCTTGTTTTTAACTGACTGTGAATTTTGTGAGAACCTGAAATTGAAATTTATGCTTCATGTATTTTGATGTGTTGACAAAAGGTGGTTCCAGGTGCATGAACTTTTAATTTCTTGCTTGTAGGAGATTACCTCCAATATTCACCTGCATTTCTGGCAGACAGCTAATCAAAATACAGAGATTACATAGGTACAGCTCTTATTAGCAGCCAAAATTCTTAGTTTGCTCTTTTATTTTTAGACTGAAAAGTGCCAACCTTTTCAAATACATATTGTGCTTTAATATGTTTCCACTGACATGCTTCTCACTATATGTAACAGCAGAGTGAGGCAGGCAGAAGATAGGCGATTAAAGTGGCAAAATTGAAAGAAGTATGCCAGAATCCATGGCATCGAACAGGAATTTTGTCATTGGGTCCTAGGGTGCTTATAGCATGTAACAGGACAACTCTCAGCCTTAAGCCTTCTTGAAGTGAATGTCTCCCTTTATATGAATTAAATGATTAACTCTTTATGGTATATTTATGTCTGATAAGGAAATTAATATCTCAATTCAGGTTTGCCTTCTCCATATTAGAATCTATTGGCGAGTTGTGAACCAACATTTTTGCCAGCTCTCTCCCAGATCCTTGCAAAATTGCTTAACAAATTGATAATATGTACATGAAATGTTTATATTGATGACATAACCAGCTTTTACTAAAGTGCCCAAATCTTATTTTATATTTAAGTGCTTTTCCAGGGTTCTTAATGATGAATGCTGGATTCTACTTTGACTTTTTGAAATAGGACTTGAAGTTCTTCAATCCATTGGGAGAATTATTTGTAGAAAATAAAAATAGACTGAATGTTGCTTTTATATACAGTGAAAATATCTGAGCTTTTTCAGTTTCCCGAAGTAACATTTGACAATTTATCACCTTACGTAAGACTAAATCAAAGAGAAATTCTACTAAAATGACTACATCAAAGGCATTTCGGGAAACTATGTTCTTTTCTGTTCTCAACATAAGAAAATAGAGTCCTGGGACTTCGCTGGTGGCGTGGTGGTAAAGAATCCACCTGCCAATGCAGGGAACATGGATTCCAGCCCTGGTCTGGGAAGATCCCACATACCACAGAGCAACTAAGCCTGTGAGCCACAGCTACTGAGCCTGAGTGCCACAACTACTGAAGCATGTGCGCTTAGAGCCCAAGCACTGCAACAAAGAGTAGCCCCCACCCTCAGCAACTAGAGAAAGCCCACGTGCAACAATGAAGACCCAAAACAGCCAAAAATAAATAAATAAATAAATTTTTAAAAAAAGAAAAGAGAGTCCTACAGTGGCTTTTAGAAATTTAAGAGGACATTATCCTTGCAGGTGCCAACACATGTGCGGGCCTTCTGTAAATATTAAATAATAACCAAATCCATTTGAACAATTGATTAATCTTTGAAAGCCTAGCATCTAGCTAGACAATTGGGACACTTTGGTGGAAGTTCAAGGTATTCTTAAGAAAATTGTTCCCTAAATCTGCCAGTTCAGGTCATGTGAGCCCAGATTTCTAGGAGTCAGCGTGGTCTTTCTGCTTAGTTCTCTTTCACTGTTGTGGGCAGATCTTTTCATGCAGAGACAACTTCAGGGAACAAATTGAGCTCCCCGATTTCATTCTTTCACTTGTAGTTTAAGATTTAGTTTGTTAAATAATCCTACGAGTATTCTTGGAAACTTGGAAATCTGGTGTTAAAATATTGCATTTAAAGCCTAGGGCAGTGTTCACATACAATTTGCCCTTTCGCAGGTTGTTCTGACCGAAGCGTCACTGTTTGTTTTTCAAGTTAGCTATTTTGTTCGCTATTTTAGGAATGATTTCTTCAAGATTGAATATATTTCCATAAAGTGCACATTCAACAAAGATGCCATGCAATTTCATTTCTACCCAACACTGAATGACTACTGGATTTAAATAGTTGTAAAATTGCTGAATATTTTCCTGGACACTGATGTGAATATTGATGAAGATGTGGAATCTGACACTTTCCTAGATGACTCCAATATCAGAGGAAATAAAACACTATGCCTCCTCTTTCCATTGCAGAGATAATCTCCCACTGCAAAATGGCTCATTGCATTTTACAAGGGTGCTTGATTTAAACTAATTTTTTTCTAAATTTAAAATACTTCAAATATAGTTAAGAAACCTGTGTGTTTTAGCCCACTAAAACCATAAAACCTTTTAAATGCATTAAAATTTACACAAAAATGGCAATACCCCAGAAACAAAGAATGACAGATATTTGCCAGGCCTGTTACCATAACATTTATATGCTCACTTTGGGTGAAGCAATTACCTTTTAAGTTGTATCACTTTTTTGGGTACTTGAATGCCAGTTAACTCCGGATGCTTCATGGGTTTCATATAGATGTGGCTTTTGATTTTGCCCCCCACAGGACATTTGGTTGGCTTTTGTCCTTCAAATGTTGCCAGGACATATTTTGATGCTTTCCCTTTCAACAGTTCAGTTGTTGAAATCATTATTTGGCATGCCGATATTGTTTGTGGAGCCAACACAGAAAGCTGCCTCCCTTCCTTTATGTCAACTTTTTAACACTGATGGATTAATGTTTTATCCACTATAATGAACTTCATTTACAGATGGCACGGAATACTGGAAAATGACATGTTTCTCACAGATTTTTAAAAAATATATCTTCCATTGGCAAACAGTGGGAAACTTTGCTATTATAGGGAATTGTGTTATATATTACTTCTGATTTTAAAGTACTCTCTGCCCTTACAAAAAACCAGTCAGAATTTTCCCCTCCAGTTCTAAAAACACTGTGACTGAGGATGGAAATTAAAATAGCAAGGTGAAATAAGTTTTGTTGTTCAGTTTAGTTAAAATTATAGTCATACTGATTAAGGGGCAAAATATCTGGATGTATGATGTTTTTACAGTGATTTAAACTATAAAACTTTAATAACTCAGGTATAGACGCACCAGTGAACACTTTAAATGGGATTTTGACAATTAAAACTCTGGTTAGCCAGGTAAAAGTATTTGTCTCTACTCATTAAGGGAGTACTAAATTGGAATTAAAGGATTGAACCTACCTACCAAGTCTGTGTCCTACCTGCTGTAGAGAAGGTATTCTCTTCCATGGACTGGCGATTGTCAATACTAACTGCCCAAACAAGGCTCTGGCAATAAAATGTGTCTCTGCTCTCAACATATGAACTGAGAAGTAAATAAGACCATAATGAATGGGAAAGCTGTTGCAAACATTTTGAGAATTCACATTGAAGCAGTGAGAGAAGGTGGTATTGTATGGTCTGTGTCGTATGTGTTTTGCAGAAGCTTTTGAGTCAGGACCAGCTAAAGGAAAGAAGGCATGGACACCTTTACCTCAGCAATGAAGTAAATACAATACAAAATCATTTATTTAACACATACTATCCTGAGCACTGTAGGAGTCAAAAGCTATGTCGATGGCAACCCTCACAACTGAATACTTCAAGCCTGATGCTAACAATAGGATATGGGAAATGTTGATTTGCATGCTTAATAAGGGGCAGTCTGAGATAGCCCACTGGGTTTGTACCAAATGTTCAAGCAGTTCATTGAGTCTTCTAGGAGTTCAGAGAAGAGAAAGCTCATTTTCAGCTTGGATTAAATTTTTAAAAAAAATTTTTCCATGGAAAGTTTGGGATTTTTAGTGGCATGTCCTGGATTTTGTTGGTTTTTCTCTTCCCTCTCTGACTGTACCCTTTTAGTTCAGTTTGTCAGCTTTTTCTTTTTCACACGGTCCTTAGATGTTAGAGTTCTTTAAAGTTTTTACCTTTTTTTCTCACTGCTTTCTCCCCAGATAATCTCATCCATGTCCATAGCTTTCATTATCATCTATATTTAATGGCATTCAAATACACATTTTCAGATTAAGACTCTCCTCAGATCCAATTGCTTTGACTCAAATGTCTGAAAGATACTTCAAATGGAATATCTCCAAGACTTAATACATGATTTTTCCTCCCAAGCCTAGCCCTCACTAGCATTTTCTGGCTTAGAAAATGTCACCACTATCCAACCAGCTACTCAAGCCAAAAACCACAGAATGATCTTTAACCCCTTTGACTTCTTGCTTCATATCCCATTTAGCATCAAATTTTGTCCATTTTACCTCTAAAAAATCCTGGAATCATTTTATACCCACTACTATAACCTTCGTCTACTGTTGTAGCCTCTCTGGGGGTTTCCCAGCGTAAATTATGACACCCACCTTCAACAATCCTTTATTTATTCTTCACAATGAAACCAAAGTAAGTTTTTGTTTTTCCAAATCCACTCCGAAGTGAAAGAAGAGAGTCTGTAAGGGCTACATGTGTATGATTCCAACTATATTAACATTCTGGAAAAGAACTTTAGAGACAGTAAAAAAGATCAGTGGTTGCCAGGAGTTATCGGGAGGTGAGGGATGAATAGGCAGGGCACAGGGGATTTTTAGGGCAGTGAATCTACTCTGTAAAATACTATAATAATGAATATGTGGCATAAAACCCATAGAACATACACCAAGAGTGACATCTAACGTAAACTATGGAGTGGGGTGATAGGGATGTGTCAGTGTACTTTTTGCCCCAATTGAAATTATAAATACTACATATATAAGTGTATAGATACTCTAAATGAATGCTTTTTGTAAATTACAGTCTGTCCTTTCCCATGGCACTGTGGCTGACTGCGCTGTTGTTGGCAAGGAAGATCCTTTGAAAGGTCATGTCCCATTAGCACTCTGCGTGTTGAAAAAAGGTGAGAGGGCTTTGTCCTCCCTGTAGGGCCCTGAATGAATAAAGTTAATTCAGAGCTTACCATCTGAACTTTCTCCCTAGATATAAATACAACAGAGGAACAAGTTTTAGAAGAAATTGTGAAACACGTTAGGCAGAGCATTGGCCCCGTGGCTGCCTTTCGAAAAGCAGTGTTTGTCCAACAGTTACCCAAAACCAGATCTGGCAAAATTCCCCGCTCAGCTCTGTCTGCACTTGTCAACGGCAAGCCATATAAGGTAAATGATCAAGGATGTTTAGTGCTGGGTTCTGAAATGTGTTCCCCCTGCCCCGTTCCTTTGGTGTTGACTAAGCTCTTTAAATGGTTCTTAAGCGTGAATTATATCCCTAAAAAACACATAATAGTACTTTTTTTTTTTTAATGGGGAAATTGCATAGCCATTCTCTCTGTAGGAGTGAGGGTTTTGGAGAGAAACACAGATTAATTAAGACCATATGCTTTGATTATAAGCACCAGTATAGGAAAATATTTTACTATTAGTAAATATGTCAAATTCAAACTTGTGGAAACATTAAATTAAGGCTAAATTTTCCTTCATTGCAGTTATTAGTGACTGTTAGTGAGTGAGAGAGCAAACAATTGAGGCTGGCTATAGATATTTTGGAAATTCTAATTGATATATGTGCTCATTTTTTTTGCTGTTTTGAGTGAAAATTATTTTAGGTAATTTAGGCTGATTCAAACACATGCATTCTTTTAATTTTTGTGCACATTATACATGCACAAATATACATATTTTTAATCATCAGGATCTAATAAAAAGTAATACAACAGTAAAGAGAGGTTGTATGGGCAAAAACAGAAACAAAAAAATTTCTATAGAGGCTCATTGAAAGGCCCATAAAAGAAAGTACCATCTAGAACCAATAGTTTTGCTAACCGAACAGTTTATTTTACTATAGATACATTTTAAAATATTAAGTTCAAAGTTCCCTGTTTTTGAACCTTTCCATATGAGTGTGATAAGATACCAGGGAATACAAAATTGCATGTAACTGTTTAATTTTATAGAGTGAAAGGGGTTCAAGGAAGAGCCTTCATCTGACTCTTAATTTTCTTTCCAGGTATCTCCTACAATTGAAGACCCCAGCATCTTTGGGCACATAGAAGAAATGTTGAAGCAAGCATCATGACTTTTTTTTTTTTCTTTTTTGAGTCACTTTTCTAATTGGAGTAAATTTTTGGAATTATTTCCCAGAAATAAATATTTAAATAGAAATTACATGCAAACTGAAATGTAAATTGTAGAGCTTGGTCTAAAATCAGTGTACTTGAAGGCTAGTAAAAGGCCTTCTGTTTGATTAGCCCAGTTAGCACTGTTACAGGTTGCCCATAACATGGCTTATTATATAGCTCTTCCAGAACTTCAATTTAAAAAATATATATCTAATGTATGATTTTTAAAAATTGTGCCCTCCCCCCCAAAAAAAATCTTAATTGAAATTGGCACTAATATTGAGCCACTTCCTAAAATTAGAACTCTGCAGCATTGACAAGACTTAAAACTCAAGTTGAAGTCAGAGAACAATTAAAATTTTTTTAGAAATTGTGAATATTTTCTAATATTCTTGAGATGCTCACATGCATGGTTATGTTAAATGAAATGGGAAATTTTAGGTCATCATCTAGACATGTTTTTCTAGGTAGGAGAATCTGTCTAGTCACACATTTCCTGAGGGAAGGCTGGGTACCAACCAAGGTACAGCTCTTTCAGTCCTTTGTTACTTAGTCGAGGGAAACCACAGGCCTGGCAGAGAAGAGAGCATAGAGGTCAGTTAATCCAATCTCTTTGTCATGGAGATAAGGGCTCTTTGGAGCCCCTCCTCCTGTCTCAGGTTCTTAGTTGACTGTATACTTCTTAATGATTCCAGCTTCTTTTGGAAACAAGATAATGTATAGGAATGGGTAAACTGGCATGGAAAGCTCTTAAGGAAGAGATGTAAAAGTTTTTACATTATGCTGAAAACTGGGAGGAGTTTTAAGAGAAACCAGAAATCCAGATTTTATGTGAAATCTCTCATTTTTAAATAACTCACTAAAGAAAAATTTGTCACATCCAAAGCACATCTTTCTATTTAAACTTCTGTAAAACTATTGAGCATTAAAAAAATAACTGAAAATGAATCTTTGTTAATAGGCTTATGACAACATGCCAATTAACCAGAGTAGGTATAATTACATATTTGGTTTACTTAGGGTTCTACATGATATCAGTTATCAAAGAATACATTTAAACTAAAAAAAATCATACCCATTGGGTTTTTGACAGTTCTCGAAGTATTCCTCAATCTTTCAGTCCATCAGGAACGTTATTTTTAAAAGCAACTGTCCTAACATAATAGTCTTCATAAAAATTGCTTACAACTTGTATAAAGACATTCTGAACATGTTAAGATTTTTTTTGGACTGTAGACTATAAAATAAATGGCTTCTCAGAATAAATTGTTATTTGCCAAGATTGGCTTGTTGATTGTTACACCTGAAAAAATATATTCATCTAATTGTTCCCTTTAATTATTTTAGTAGACTGAGTTAAACTAATTAGATATTCAACTTATAATTTGAAGCTGTTGGGTTCCTTAAACTGTCTCTTCTCTTTAGTACATTTTATCCATTATCACAACTGTAATCTTAACAAATAATATACTTTTTAAGGTCTTAGCATTAAGATGTATTACCTTATTTTTTTTCATTTAAAATTCAGTTAATGTGAAATGGCACATTCTTTAGCTGAATGTGTATCATAGTTCATTTGCAAGGTATAAACCCAGACATCTCTAAGAATTGTGTAAAGATTACATCTTTGATCCTCTTACACCTTTTTCCTGGTAATCAAATCTGAGAGATTCTTCAGCGGGCAGGCTTGAATTATTTTCCTGTTGCGTGGGATTGGAAAACAGTGCACAAGACCGGGAAGTGGTGTTTTCTTGTATCTGATTAAGGAAAGTGATCTCCTTTGCAGTGTCAGAGAAAGCACTGTTACTCTCATAAGACTGAATGTGGGACAAGAAAGATAGTCATCAGATTGCTTAAATTTTTGAGGGGGAAAAAAGGAATTTTCTATTTTAATACTTACCATCAGTTACTTTCACTCAATAGTACACTTTGAATGAAATATGTCTTTAAAAATAACAATATAATGTTACTAAAAAATGGAATTTGCTGAAATAAATTATGCATGATCTTCTTTTGGTATCGTCATAGAATTTTTTACTGTATGGTGTTAGAAAAATTAAAATGTAAATATTTTCTTTTAAAATCTATAGAAAAGTGTTTGCCAATTAATTGAGCTGTTTTGCTTGTGAAAATGTGTTAAGTATATACAAATGAGAATTTCTTTACTTTTAAAAAGCAGTTTTATTTATAGAAAATTATATTTGTAAAGGCTCTGATTATTAAAAATATGAAAATTCATAAGGTTGATAGATGGTTAAAAGGAGGAAAACCAAGGTTCTAACCTTAATCCATTAAATGGGTTTTAGAATCTGGCAAAAATGATCTTATACACTGAAGAATATTTTATGGTTTTTGAGGCTAGTAACTGGATCTTTCATGTCCCTATATGTTAGAGTCTATTATAAATGATTAATATCTCTTACTAGATGATCTCTGAAGGGGAAGAACTGTTCATTCAGTTAAATTGTGCATAACAGAAGATGCAAATCTAGTTTGTTTTATTATGATGCCATAGTTTCTGTATTTCACTTCTGTAAGTCAAGATCCCCATATTCAGATGAACTTCAAAAGCTCTTTCCCATTGTTTCTAATCAGGCAACATTTTTAGAAAAATTTAAAATATCTTTCATAAGCAAGTTTAGTGCTCCCTCTTGTGGCAGACTCACTTTTGTAGATAAATATTAGATCACTAAAAAAATGATTTTCATATGGTCTAAGTAAATTTTTAAACTATATGTCACTAGAAAACAAAGCTTAAACAGAGAACTGGAAGTATTTTTTTTTATTGATAATGGAGAGGGTTTCTGTTACCATTACCTTTTGACTGAATCTGTTAAACAAAAATCGACATCAAAACAAATGTAATGTACGTGCAAACATAGCAAATTAAATACAAAAAAGAAATTACTAATGACATGTCTTGCTGTTAATAAGATCAAGCAGCAGAAAATCAGCAGTTAGATAAATGGTATTATTAAATAGATTTTACTTTGAAATCTCCCATATAAACAAAGAATAAACAACAGTAACACCACCAAATAAAGCCACAGGGAAGAGATTACTCCTCTATACTTTTATACACTATATATGTTAATCATTCTGTCTTTCATTTATTTCCTCTGATAAGACTGACTTCAGGGAAGTCGCAACAAGGCCTTCTCGGCTAAAAGCATATAACATTGGACATGAGTCTGGCTAATGCCCCATTACATTGACGAAAGGGAAGGTTTCTGGGATTTTGTTTTTTCCAGTGGAAATGATCTCAGAATCTGCCGTAGTTGACATTCACTGAACAGTGCTGGCTGAAGGTTCAAGGTATTTGGATGAACGTGTGAGTCTTAGTAAAGAAGGTTTTTTTTTTTCTTTTTTTCTTGGTCGACAGGTAACAAGAAGAGATCATTATTTTTCTTTATAAATTTTTTTAAATAATTGCTTTTGACTCTTGTAAACAGTTTGGCTTTGTTTGTATTGAAAAGGAGATCGAGCCATCACAGTGCTATTTCTAAAGATATAGGACATCCCTGATTTCCTTTAAAGGTCTATTTTTGGCTCCAGTTCCAGGTTAAATCATTCTTTTTTACATGATCAGAGGCAGGTTTTCAGCTTTAAGGACTGACAGACTTGAAGGAGAAACACGTGGAAGCATGAAATATACTTCCAGGAAACATATCAATTTGACTGTTACAATTCAAAAACTGTAAAAATGGTGGAATGGTAAAATACAAACAGTATTTGGAATTGTCAAATGTTTGCACTCAAGACTCCATGAACCATATATTTTATTTTTTAAAAAATCATATTTATATCCATTTACATAAGACTTACACATTTAAAAAGAAATACATACACAGTAATACATAAATGCCAAGTATATTACAATAAAACATGAAAAAACAAGTGGCTCCATTTCATAAAAGCATCTGTTGTACAGAATTTATGATGTGGATGATGCCTATTATTCAAATGACTTAAGCATTTTCTTAACAATTGTAGTAAATGAATCAAACAATATCTGACTCCCCCCAAAATCACATTTTCAGCTTAATAAACCATTAGTTGTGGTTATTTCCTTAGAACTCAGTCTTCACAAGGGTTTTCACTGCTTGTCTTCTTAGATGGTAGTGCACTTTAGGTAGAGTAGACTGAAAAGACGACATCTAAAATATGTAATGGACAGCATTAGTTTACTGAAATATCCCAGACTGTAAAATCTCCCTCTGCTACTCTTGGTGCACTCCATGCATCCTGCCCACTTATGTCCTAAGGGTAGGCTATCGTCCTAAGGCTCTAACCAGTAGCTGTATGTAATTAAGATTTGCTCGTTTCTAATTTTGTGCAGGCGAGGTTCATAAATAAGATTTGCTCGACTCTGTAGAAAGTATGGCAGTCATATAAACAATGGTATTCACAGAAGATGTCAGCAGTCCTTTTGAAAAACGTACAGTTGCTCATTAATAGAGCTGAGTTAACCTATTCTATATGGACTAGAATATTTTAGAGCTCTCCAAAAGATACCTTTGTTTAAGTGACAAAAACATAATGATAATCAGTAACATAAAGAATCTGGGTCAGTGATGTGGCATCATGGATTCTTTCCAGTCATAATAGACTTAGGAAACGATCACAATTACTATCCCGACACGAGATAAAGAATATGTTCTGAATTATGTTAATAACAAAATTGCTAATGTTTCCTCAAAACAGAAATTGGTTGTCCCAAATTAACTTACTGGAAATAAACACCTTTATCCCATTTAATGGTAAAAACTGGGAAATATGAACTAGAATGCCATGCACAAAATACAGATTGCAAATAGTTAAAAGAGTAATTTTACCCATCAGTCAAGAGCTAAGAAGCAAGCACTACTCAATATATTAAATAGTCATTTGTAAATTAGTGAATTATTCACTTCCTGGTAAATTATCATGTTATGTGTTGAAATTATTACAAACAGTATTTTGGAAAACCTCTTATTTAGCCAAATTATTACAAATTTTAGATCATGCCTAATGAGATGCCAAATTGTATACCGTAATTAAAATTTTAATGTTAGGGTTTTACATTCTGAAATTAAATCTCTTATCTGAAAGCTTTTTGTTTTATCATCAGCAGCTTCAAATAGTGACCCAAATAAGGCAGCATATCAGCTCCTATATTAGGCCCCAAAGACCATCAGTAAATTGTGTGGAGCTTTTAATTCAAGGCAATGAATAAACAGCACAAGATGAGCTGTTCCTCTCCCCACTCCTGTGCACACATTTGGTTCTAAATATTGCTCTAAAAAGTGTTTTTCCAAAATTTAATTTATCATAAGTGGTAGAATATTTTGGTAAAGCACAGTTGCAGATTAAAAAATGTTTATGAGTTCTTGACATTTATACTCTATGAAAACACAGTTTTACTAAGACTGCTGTTCAATAAAACTCCATTTTCATATGGATTTGGAAGTAGAGTCCATCAACTAGTATTTCTTGAAGTACAAATGCCTTATATCTTATGATCATATAGCACGGTTTTCTGTTCTGTCCTCCATTGTTACAAGGTTATTTCACTTTGCTTCTATGCTATAAACCCCAGATACTTAAAATTCTTATGCGTTTTCAACAAATATAAATCACATTGATGAAAAACAACATACCAGAAGTTCAAATTTTTCGGTTATACTTTTGTTTTTAATATGAAATCACCTCCAAATCACTTTCCTGTCTCTGCCACTGTTGGACTCTGGGTTCCTACTAGAATACTGTTTGCCTATTTCAGCTTCCCCTATATAAAATACTCACTTAAGTGCATTATTCTTTAAGTGCCAACCTCTCGTCAATAAAATGCTATGTGCATCAACATAGAGTGCTACTAAAAAGTAGAAACGCGTGTGGTAGCAACCCACTGACGTGTAAGAAGATAGTGACAGGCCTCTAACAGACAGGCCTTAAACCATAGCAGACAGATGGTGATAGGAAATCCTAGATGAAGAGTTACAATATAAAGATTCCTTTCCACTCTCTAGCAATTCAAAGGGGTTATCTCACTTCTGTACTGCTAGGCCATACCAAAGAGTATCGTGTATGTTTACTAGTCTATGCTCCATTTTTTTTTGGCGGTTTGTTTTTTGTCAGCCAAGGAAAACTACTCACAGCAAGTCAGTGCTGCCTCCTTTGAGTGGCTTGTCAACATGAGTATGTGCGAACAGTGGAGTTGTCTAACCTCTGCAGTCTTGATGAAGCAACTGCAAATGGAGAAAAGGGCTTTAGCGGTACTTGGATGATTGAGTACAAAATTTCAGATGAGAAAGTTTTATTTTCCCTGCATAAAGGGATCTGAACATATTAATAGGCCTTTCTCTCGGATAGAAGCCACTCATGTTCCTTTTCTCGAGACCAAGCTGCTAATGAAAATTTATTCCAGTGTGATTCAGCTGAGCTTTCAAGTTGTGTATTCCTCCTTAGATGAAATCTGTTAACAAGAACAGTTCCCCTGGGTGCTCCTGTTTTTGAAGCAAAGATTGCCCTTGGAGAATTCAGTATGATGGTTTTCTTTCCCTCCAATATTGAAAAGCTTCTATGCTCACTTTTAATCATGTTAAATTCTGCTACTGTGTTCCATAATAGTAAAGTTAGGAGAAATATAGATCAAAGATCATGGATTATATTGGCACTTATTTTAAGGGCCATGATAATGTTCACCTTGAAAAGAAATAATGATTCTAGGTGATTGTCTCAATAAACAGAGTGGGACTTTTTTGTTTAATGCCTACCAAACAGACATAAGTTTGTGACTACTACTTCAAATTTGTCTCTCCTCCAGAATGGCTGTTTTCCTTTGTGAGGTATATAACACAAGTCTAATGTCCACAGAAGGAAATGCTAATTGGGAAATTACTGTCGGTTTTGTGTTTGTTTAATTCTCTTCTCATGGTTGTGCGTGTTTATTTAAGGCCTTCTGCCTTGGTCAGAGGCTAAAGTATCTGATGACTCTGAGTTTTTAAGATGAAATAGAAAACTTGCAATATTCAAGCATGTAGGGCTACCATGGAGTTAATTTCCATTTATTAAGGACCTTTAGTCCAAATCCAACCTCTAGACATTATTTACTTGGTGAATAGAAGAGTAAAGAAACACAAATCATGCAGATGTTTTTCTTCCTAGATGTGGACATTAGCCAAAATTGTCCTTTTTTAGGATATTTTAAATTATTAAAAAAATATGAATAAAGTGCCATGAGTTCATGCATTAGCAGTTTACAAAAGAGTACGGTCTGATGAAAGCAAAGTAAACTTCAAGCAGAGCAAACCAACTTAAGAATCAATTCCAGAAAGCTACGCAAGATCAGAGAATGATAGCATTTGCTAAACAAGCTTTTAACTTTATAAGCAGAAATGCAAAACTACTGTACCATCCGTTGTCATTTTCCTTGACTGTCCAGATGTTGTGGTTAACCTAAATCCAGCAGGTAATGTCTCTGAGGACCCAGGCATCATGCTGATTCCATGTACTTCACGGGGAGGAAACTGCCTTCTCCAGGTTGACCCACGCCTGAAATTCTTGTCATCACTCTGCCAGTACAGAGTTATAATTTGATGTAATGAAAACAAGTAAACTAGTCCAGGTGCCTGAAACTGTGTGCTTAGAAACATGTAACATTGATTATTTACATTCAGACTGTAAAGTGTGCATACAGAATATTATACTTTATTTCAAGGATTATGTTGATTCCAAAATGAGAATGCAGGAGATTTGAAATAGAAACATTTTTATTAAAAAGTTCATATGATTTCAAATCTAAAACATATATAAAAGTAAAATCTTTGAAAATTTAAAATAAAACCCCAAAGTTTTTCCGAAAAGGATATTGGATATACTTTGTTGCACTTCATGCCAACTTTTTATAGTATGAGATGATATACTTAGTTGAATAAGTGTTGGGTAAACTCTGATTTACACACTTGATTAACTCATGAATTTTGCTTTTATGTATACGAAAGGTATATGTTATGGGAAATCTATATTTGATACAGCTTGGCTCATGTGGGATACTATAACTTATATTCTGTGTAGGAAACAAAATTTGTCATTTGCTAGATTTCAGCTGATACATAATTAACTTGTAATTTGTTGAAAAACCTATGCAACATGGTCACTTTCCTTTTGATAAATACATGTGCTCATTAGATGCCACTAAAAGCATAATGTAACTCTGGTTGCTGTTTTACAATGTAATTCTGGTTGCTGATTCTTAACAACATAAAATCTTCCCTCTCTGTGCATACATATTGTACCTGCAGACAAATGATTATTTTCTCTGAATTGGTAAGCAATAATATGTAATTTAACATTTGACTGATTTTATTCTTTGTTTCTAATCTAAGGAGAATATTAATCATTCTACATAGATCTGATCTTCTTATATCATTAAGTTTCTCATCTAGGGAAGGACTGTCTACTCCCTAAAATTATAGCTAAGTAAGTATGTGCGGTTGACCCTGCTCGCTCAGGTGACTTCATTTTGGCATATAGAATATAGATAGATATTCAGCCCAAATTATCATTGTTATAAATAAGAAACACTATAAGGAATTCTTTATCATAGACCACTAATTTAATTAAGTAGCATGCAATCTGGGAAAAATAAAATCACTTATGAATTGCATTTATCCATTGTTCTTTTAGAATCCTTATTATTAATATATAAATTTTGTTTAGATTTGGTAGCCATTTTACACTTTAAGAGATTTCTGCTACTCTTCTCAACTGCTGCATTTTACATTGCCTTAGACCTCCAAATGTTTATAAATGGAAAAAAGAAGCAGAATTTCACAGTTGTGACCTCTCCGACTTCTTGAATCTTGGAGAAGTTGTTGCATGAACATAAATATTTTTCAGTTCTATAAAACATTACATTACTTTGTAGGAATGTATAGCTCCTATAATGTGTGAGGTAAGGGCTCAAAAATATTCCATAAGTTGAGAATTTAAATCATGATTCCTTCACTTCTGCTCTTTCAACACAGTGTTACTGCAGAAAGTCAATGGGAACTATAAGCAATAACATCACAGGAAAATGTTTCCATGAGAGGATATTGACAGATATACTCTCAACTGAGGATATCCTCTCAGGGGAGGCTGTAGAAGCCCAGGAGCACTTCTCAAATTATTTAAGTGGAATCTGAATGCAATCAGCCCCAGAAACAAGTCTATTCTGGCTCTAGCTAAGTTGTTTATATATTTTTGTTCATACTCAAAAAACAAAACCAAAAGCAAAGAAACAAACAAAAAACTAAGACAAAAGAGATGAGAGGGTTTGAATGATAAAATCATCTGCTTTTTTAATCATAAAAAGAGGCAGCATATTTTAAAGGCAGATAGTCATGTTCCCATGTAGGCCTTTCAGCTTGTTCATTACCTTACAGAAGCAACACTAGAACCCACACAGACTTGTGTCTCTGACTGGACCTCTACTTCAGGTCAGTCTGCATTTTAGAACCTAACACTGTGACAGATCTTTAATAAAATTATGTTCCCAGCTTTTAAGTAAGGAGAATAATTGTATTTAAAAGTGTGTAGGGGTTTATGCAAACTATCTTTTTGATTCAACAATTAAGAATACAAACTAAAAGCAGTATGTGTAAAATACATAAATAACAAGGTCCTACTGTATAGCACACGAAACTATATTCAATATCCTGTAATAAACCATAATGGAAAACAATATGAAAAAGAAAATATATGTATATATATGTGTGTGTGTACATATATGCGTTTATATATACACATACATATATATATACATATATATATAGAACTGAATCACTTTGTGTACACCAGAAACTACCACAACATTGTAAATTAACTATACTTCAATACAAAATTTTAAAAAAGAATAAGGATTGAAAAGATTATCAAACAAGTTATAAAATTAAAATCAGTTAAATATTAACTGGTTTTTAAAATATTAATCATTATCCTGATTGGACAGGAGTATGAATTTATAGGAAGTTAGCAGAGGTCAAGACTCCAGAGCTTATCTGTGTAACTTCCTCCACAAAGGACAGTTTGGGTTTTATAAAACCAAGATCACCTGCCCGGCCCATTTGAATGTGGAATTATTGTCTCATTTTAGGAATTGCTAGGTTCATTCGCAAAACTATGTTAATCAGTGTTTCTTTACAGCCAAGAAACACCTGCATTTTGCCACACAGAATTTTACATCTCTGTATTTTCCACTTCATACTCAGATTTCCTCTCCATTTCTTCCAGAAAGATCCTTGAACACTTCAGAAGGGCTATTAAAATTCACAGTTTACCAATGCAGAGTGTGCTAACGTTCCTTGTATTCCTTCATCTCAGGAGCCTACTTACATGCGTGTTTACTATTTTCCAAATCATGTAAACATGAATACACTGTGTGTAGAGATTCTTACACTCAATATAGCTTTCAATTCTTAGGACGGTTAAAATGTTACTCATATGTTCTTAAGGAAAACACAATATTGATATCTAAAATAATCAAAAGCTTCCCATTTATTGAAAGCAAGTTTTCTCTTCCCTTTAATATCCTAAAATCCTCTGTGAAGATATACTGATATTTAAGGAATAAGCACATTCTTTATTAAAAAGCTGAATTTATCGGGTCTAGTGTTATCATTACCTATACTTAAAAAAAGTTGTTCAACATTATTTTGCTGTCACAGCTCATGAAAAATGTCTGATTTTGAATTACTTCTTAGTGTTTCTAACTGCTGATATGATAATGTCTATGAATTCATAAAGTTCTTTTGCAAATCAAACAAGTAATAAAATTAAATATTTAAGAATAATAGTGGGGAAAATTCTAGATTCTATCCATAAGCATCTGATTAATTTTGAGCACTAGTGCTTGAAAGCCATTTTACTTGTACTGTCTCAGGTCCCTTTTGAATGACAGACAAGGACTTACTTCATCCAGTCGCCGTTCAGTTCCCAGAGCCAGGAGGTTATTGTATTCCCTTTCGAGAATCTGCCTTGCCTGTTGACATCAAATTACAGTTACCATCACTGAAGTCACATTTTATTTGAAAAATCATAGCGATTATATTTGCCTGAAAAAACATTCCAATACCCTGTTTTATTTACAGGGGTCTTATTTTTTTCATCCTCCACATTTATAAGCCATTGTAAATTTTTACTATAAACACAGGAAGGGAAGCTTGCTTTAGTCTGTGGACAGTAGACACAGACTCACATAAATGCCTGAAGTGAAGCGGTTTGACCTCACTTTGTTACTTTATTCCAATTGAATATTTTATGTAAACTTTGAAATATATAAAAAAGAAATAAAAAGTAAAGTTAGACTGCCACATTTTTATCAAGTCTATGCAGGTAGTTCTCAAACCTGGCCCATGAGCATCATTTGGGGAAACTTTAAATGATTAGGGTTCCTGTGCCCTATCTCTTGATATCTGATTTCTTAGGTTTGTGATGTAGATTTACACGTTTTATTTTAAATTTTTAAGGAACTCCAGTGATTCAAATAATTATCCAGACTTGGGAATCAATGGCATACCCAGAGCTGGGTGTCTGTATAATTCAGACATGTAAATAGAAATGACTGCCCCTCAGAGAGGCAGAGACTAAAGGCCATCTGTCAGGGATATTGTTTGGGGGAATCTGGCATTCAGGGGGGAGGTTGGACCATATAACTTCTAAATCCCTTCCTGCTTAATTTTATGATTTTGTTTTGGCTAGAAATCCAGAAGCTTGAAATTAAAGTCCCAGTGACATATTTCAAAGGTTGAGCTAACTCCCATTAGGAATCATGAACACACAGTCAACTTTATTTTTCCCCTAAAAGTTTACTTTGTCCTTACGTAAACTAGGACATAGCACAACTACAGCACAAAGGGGCTTGCCTGGGTGTTCTGTGTTGGAATCTGTAGTAATAAAGCTAAGCTGCTGTAGTCAAAGTTCTCATCCAGGGCTATAAGTGAGCCATGCACACCACTTTCAAGAATATTATTTGCATATTCTCGAAGTCCAATTGCTTGTATCCAGCGAATAACTCGATCATTGCTCCACACCAGCACATCTAGAAAAAGAGGTGCATCATTTTAGGCTCCAGTATTTTGCATAGTAAATAAAAACGGCCGGCTGAAATGAGCCACAGGCATAGGCCAAAGTCAGCATTTACTCTGACTTATTTATCCACTGCCTAATGCATCAGGCCCCCTAGTGTTACAAATATTTACCATTCTAATAACTAACCCTTTCTAATTTCAGCCCAGAAAAAAAACTGTCATTTTCAGAGTGTTTGTTATCTTTGAAATGAGAGCATGTGCATCACATGGAACATAATGTCTCAAAGAGTTTGTTTTCATTCTGGAGCTCTAGAGGTCTGCCTGAAGTTCAGTGCTTTTACCACCAGATGGGGACATTTCTTAATTGTGTCCTTTTATAGCTCTTCAGTCAAGAAAGCAAGATGAGAATATAAAAATGGTTCTTCACCAGAGTGTTTTTTAAACTATTACCTAAATATTGTGTATAGTCTAGAAGAAACTTTTTTTTTCCATATGAAGCAATAAGTCAGAGAATGGAACAGTAAGAGAACAAGCACTCAACATTTTGATACTTACCCTACTATTTTGTTAATCCATTATCTCTCAATTACATACTAATCCAAAAATCAACCACTCTCAAGTGATAAGTTGTATTTTAGTGCCTTTTACTGGTACAAAACACTTTGAATTTTATTTTATAAAACTAAAAGCTTTAGAGAAAAATGTCATATACATCTTTTTTAGACCAAAACACATCAAAGTATATTTTATCTTTTTTTTCCATTTCTTCTCATGAGTTGACATAATACTACATAAAAACCAGCAAAATAGTCAGAAGGACCAGAATGTTCCATTGAAAAGAAAGAATTTTAAGGAACTTAAGGGGAAATGAGAAAAAAATTAAAACTTTTCTCTAATCCTGTAGAAAGGGAAATGAAGGCCATAATTTCCTAGTACAGTAAAAGTAAGTTTTTCAGTTATTTTTCTTTCTTTCAGAATGAAATTTATACCTTATCCAGCAAATGTATGAAGAATACTTTGAGAAATATCCTTCAACTTCAACTGTTTATTTCCCCAATTTAAATTATCTGCAAAAATCTTAGTGTTATTTTCTTCTTTGTGTGTGTGGTAGGGGGAGTGTATTTATATATTGTTTTTCAAAAGCATTACTAATTTGTCCTAATGCATTCATTTATAACTAATTTAGGTTTTCTTTTGTATAACATTAAAGCAATAAAATGATACCTCAGTACCACAGAGGTGCCCTCATGTCCTTGGTCAGTTACTATCCTCTCCCCATTCTCACTGCAGATTAGTTTTGCCTGATTTTTTAGCCTTTTATAAATGAAGTTATACAATATGTACTTTTGTGTTTATATCATTCACTCAATAAAGGGTTCACCAATACTATGGCAGCAGCAGCTTGTTTACTTTCATTGCTATTTAGTATTCCATTGTGCAATTATGCCACAATTTATCCATTCTACTCTTGATGGAAATTCGGGTGGATTCTACTGTGCATTGTTGAGAATAGTGCTGCTTTGAATATTCTTATTTACATATTTTGCTGTTTACTGTATATATGCATATGGCTGTTGAGTAAATAGCAAGGAATAGAATTGGTGAGTCATGTTTTATACATACCTTTAATGTTAGTATATATTGCTGAATAAATACTACTCTCACAATTTAAAACCCCCAGTAGCAGTGCATGAAAATCTGCATCTTTACCTGTATTTTGTATTTTTCACTTGTTTTTTTTTTTATTTGTTTTTAGTCATTATGGCAATGTTGTGTTGTTTTGAGTTGAATTGCCCCTCTCTCCCCCCTCTGCCCATTCATATGTTGAAGTTCTTATTTGGAGATATGGTCTTTAAAGGAGTAATGGAGTTAAAATGAGGTTATTAGGTTGAGTCCTAATTCAGTATGACTGGTTTTCTTCTTAAAAGGGGAAATTTGGAAATAAGATATGCACACAGGGAGAACACCATGTGAAGATGAAAGCAGAGATCAAGGTGATGCTTCTATAAACTGAAGAACGCCACGATTGCCAGTAAACCACCAGGAGGTGGGGAAGAGGCATGGAACTGATTTTTCCTCACAACCCTCAGAAGAAACCAACCCTGCTGACACTTTAATCTAGTCTCAGAACTGTGAGATAATACATTTCTGTTGTTGAAACCTCCCAATGTGTGGTACTTTGTTACAACAGCGGGAGCAAACTATACCTTGGTATCTCATTTTCCTTCTGATCTGTAACTCCCTAACAGCTACTTGTTCAGCAATTTCGTATCTATTTACTGGCCATTTGGAAATCCTCTTTTATGAAGTTCCTATGTATCTTTTGCTCATTTTTTAAACACATGTCCTTTTTTCATTCATTTCTAAGAGTTCTATAGATATTCTAGATATGAGTCTTTTGTTAGATATGTATTGCAAACAGCTTTTCCAACTCTGAAACTCACTCTTCTAATTCTGTCTTTCAGTGACTCTAAGTGCTTACTTTTAATGAATTTCAGTTTATCAATCTTCCTTTAGAGTTAATGATTTTTGTGTCATGTATAAGAAATATTTGTCCATTTCAATTTTTCAATATTTTCAATATTCCTCTATCTTCTTATTCTCTTTTCTCCTTGGATTTTCTGGTGATGTTTTCTCTCAGATTTTATTTGTATGAAATATATTAACTCTATCTTTAATATTGATGGACATACAGTTATAGAGTTTTAGGTTAAGATGTTAGTTTCAATCAGCATTTTAAGGATGTCATTCCATTTCCCTCTGGTGTTATTTCAGTTGTGGAGTCAGCTCAAGTATTGCTACTTTGAAAGTACTGTGGAGTCTGCTCTGGAAGATTCTAAATTGTTGTTGTTTTATTTTGTTTTGTCTTTTGGTCATTGTTTTCGGCAGCTTTACTAGCCTGGATGTGTTCTTCCTGCCCTTTTCTTTTCAGTCTTGCTTGGCATTCATTAAGTGTCTTGAATCTGTGGCTTGTTGTTTCCATTCATTTTTTTAAAAAATATCCACCGGTATCTTTTCAACTATTGCTTCTTCCTCATTCTCTCTTACCTCTCTCTCTGGGATTCCAATTACACCAATCCTAGACTCCTCCCTATGTCCAATTTCTCCAATGATCTGTTTTGCATCACGCATCCTTTTGTTTCATGTTTCAGGCCAGATATTTTCAACTTGTCTATCTTTTATTTCATTATTAGTTTCAGTTTAAACTTTCTGCTTCTTAAAATTTCCATTTGATCATTTCTTAACATATTGATTCTAGGTATTTATTAAAAATTTTCCGTTTTGTCACCTATTTTCTTTCTTTTAATTTTTAAAAACAATTTATTTATTTATTTTATTTATTGGCTGCATTGTGTCTTTGTTGCTGCACGTAGGCTTTCTGTAGGTGTGGTGAGTGGGGGCTACTCTTCATTGCGGTGCACGGGCTTCTCATTGCGGTGGCTTCTCTTGTTGCGGCGCACAGGCTCTAGGTATGCAGGCTTCAGTAGTTCTGGAGCATGGGCTCATTAGTTGTGGCTCGCGGGCTCTAGAACACAGGCTCAGTAGTTTGGCGCACAGGCTTAGTTGCTCCGTGGCATGTGGGATCCTCCTGGACCAGGGCTCAAACCCGTGTCCCCTGCATTGGCAGGCAGATTCTTAACCACTGTGCTACCAGGGAAGCCCTGTCACCTATTTTCTTAATGCACTAATCACAATTGTCTTAAAGTCCATGTCTGAAAAAAAAAATCATTCAGAGTCACTTGTGGATGTATTTCTATTTTCTGTTTTTTTCCTCTTGGTTTTCCTTATTTCGCCCCATTATTTGACATGTCTAACTTATATATAATTTTTTGAAGTTGAATTCTGACTTTATGACTGAAAAATGTCTCAAGAGGAACTTTGCATAAAGCGTCAGGCTTACTTATTTCCTCTTTCTCCAGATTCTCGGTTCTTCAAGGCCCGGCAGCTTTGGCACCTTTCACTTACAATGTTCCCCCCACTGCTCTGTAAGACAGGGAAAAGCAGCAGAGAATGACAGGCTTACCTCTCAACACATTTCTTTTTTTCCCAAAATCAGGGCCTCTCAAGGCTTGGGTGTCTTAGTTTCTTTCTGCTGCCTTCAAATAGCTGTTTATTGCTTGATCTAGTTTTTCTACTTGTTCTTGGTTGAAGATTGGTCTGATTTAATGTATTCCATGATAGTCAGAAGTGGAAATTCCTCAGATTAGTTTGTACTCTTTTTGTCTTTACCAATCCATGGTGATGGTAAAGCATTTGCATACTAATCTGGAAGGTATATACACCTCGGGTACCTCTACTTAACTCCTATTGTGGCTTGAACAATCTTATTTCAAAAGAAAGGCCCTAAGTCTCTCTTTGGATTTGGTTTAATAAGAAACACGTGAGGAAAGACTCACAACGCCCACTTTCCACAATTGCATTCCTATATCCTGCTCCAGCCAAAGCAGAATGAATGTGTTCAGGAAGTAGGATGTTTATTGTCTCCCTCAGAGTATCAGCTCTTTCTTTCCCCATGTCTTCAAACAAAGCAAAGCAAAGGACTTAGGTAATAATCTTTACTATCTATGGAAATTTTATATTATACATACTCACTGGGTCTCCTTGGGTCAGTCCTAAAGTACAGGTTTTCCTCTCAGTGTTCATTAGCTTTTTCCAATAGAGGTGTTAGACCTCAGAAAACAGGATGTAAGTTGGTTGGTGTTATATTTTGGTTACATTAATCAGCTGCTGCTGATAGCAACTGATGAGTCCTAACTACCAGTTATACCACACTTGCACTTCAAAAGTTGGGCAGGTATGCTTGTATGGCAGTAACAGTTCTCCTATTATTTTTACTAAGTGCAACACTTAAAAAAACTAATGGGACAACAGTCCAACAAAAATTTCCAGTTTTCTTTACACTAAATGGATTCGCAAATAGGAAGTGTTTGTTCTTTTCTAGAGCTGGGTTTATATTTTGATAGTCTACGACATATTATGTAGTTACCATATTTCTATAAATATATGTCTATAAAAATTCCATTACCATACCCGTAGTTATTTATGAAATAATAAATATAAAATAATCCATTTATTTGTAAGGTAAAGGTAAATAAGACACTAATACCAAATTCTCTTCTTTGGAACAACATCATTTTTTTTTCATTTTGTAAATCAGATCCCTTTCTATAAATCTGTTTCCAAGCAAAATTTATGCTCCGATTTTAAAGCTTTGTAAGGATCCTCCTGACCTAAACAATAAATGGCTAAAGATCAGTGTTGACTGTTTCCTAGCAACAAATTAAATGCTTGTAGATTCTTGATATTCACATGGTCTCCTCACTTCAGAAAACTGTTTATTAAGGTCAAGGTTAATTAACACTTCAGATAATAACAGAGACCCCCTAGTCACAGTCAAGGGTTACTGCTGTAAATGTCATCAGATGCGTTATAGGAAACGGGCTATTTATGATCTCACTCACAGCTACATCACACATGGAGTTGTCTGTGTATAATCATAGTGAATCACGGAGGCTTTTCTCAGAGCTACGCTCTAACTAGCAACTGCCAAATGCTAATACAATATTTGATGTAGTGCCAAATCGTCTGTCTATATATGAAGCATTCCGTGTGGTGAGACCAAGCACAATAAAATCTAATTGGAAAAAATACTTCAAAAAGAAAACCAGAAAGAGGTATCCCACGGGGTAAAATCTATTGTGTGCTAAAATATCTTTTGTTAGGTCAAGCACAGACTTCCTTTTGGTGTCTTTCTTTGGTCAATTAGTTTCTAAATTTCAATTCAACTGAATAGCAGTGCTCTAAAAACAACTTGCAATTTCCTGGGTCCCCAAAATAAAGTGAAATCAAATAACTCAATTTTGATAATGGAAGAACACTTTCTTGCTCCTCAGTAATGAGTCAAATGAAGTGTTACAAGAAATCCATTGTGTGTCTGTCTACTCTCCAATGAACCATATATAGAAAAATATTTTTAATCAATCATCTTCACAGGCATTCAAACCCATTCCATTATAACTAATGTACTGTCCAAGAACTGCCAAAGATAAAAGTGATTTCTGACAATGTTTATCACAAATGAAAATTACACAAGTCTAAGATAGGTAATCTGAAAGAAGAAAACAGTGCTAAACTTTAAGATGGGAAGGAAGGGTAACGTAATATACACTATTTTCACATCTAAAGTAAGCCCTAAAGGCAGTGAAGATGACAAGAAAGAGACTCATGATTAGCTTTGAACAATTAATGTACAAACACTTATTTAATTTGATGAAATGCGTCCATATATCAACTTCTGGGTAATAGCAAACAGAAATATAAATTATAAGGAGTTTATTTTGCTTTACTCAAAATTTTCTTCAAAAAATTTGAGGCTTTTTTCCATTAAAAAGTATAAATAGACATAAAAGGACTTATGACTTTTGCCCAAAAAAGTTCTGTAGATACTTATATCTTATACCTAATCATTAAATTTTCCAACAACATTAATAAAAATAAAGTGGTCTCTAACAAGTATAAAGTCTAACATCTCCCTTTTAAACAATTCTTTCTCCTGTATATTAAGGTAATTCTCAACATTTAAAAGGTCAGTTACTGGGGGGCGGAGTCAAGATGGCGGCATGGGAAGACGTGGAAAGCGCGTCGCCCCCAAAACGGATCAGTTGCCAGAGGCCGGCGGGGGACCCAAGGCCCAAGAAGATGGGAGGAACCCCGGAGCAACTGGGTAGGACCTTGGGGAAGTCAGGGGGGTGGGGAAGGGGAAGCCAGATGGGACCAGCGCCCCTGGCGGGTGGCTGGCTAAGGGGGGAGGTTCCCGCCTGGAGAGACCCTTGGGGGCTGGGGAGATCTGGAAACTGCAACTGGGTTTCTCCTGCCCAGGAGGCCAGGAGGCCTGCTGAGCTCCCGGGCCTGGGAGCCTGCTGGGCTCTTCAGCAGGGTCCTCCACTCTCCAAGGCCCCCTCCGGGCTGTCTGGGTCCTGGGGGGTGTGGGAGGGAGGGAGGGAGGAGGGCGAGGAGGTGGAGAGGTGGACTGGTGGGGGTGGGGGTTTGAAATCGGGGGATGGGGAGGTTAGAGGGTGTTTAGCCTGTCCTCGTGGCCAGGGAGGCCAACTGGGCTCCTGGGCCTGGTCCTTCATTCTCTGGGGCCCCCTCCAGCACGTGGGTCCTGGGGCTGTGGTGGGGAGGGGGACAGGGAAGGGAGAGAGGCAGATGGTGGGGGTGGGAAGGGATTTCTCCAGGTCAGAAGCATAGGGGAGGTGCCGCTGGATATTTCTTCAGTGCGGGCCCTCCACCTTCCAAGGCCCCTCCAGGCCATTGGTCGTAGGAGTACAGGAGGGAAGTGGGGGGGGGGGGAGAAGAAGAGAGGTGGAAGCGCGGAGGGATCCTCTGGGATCAGAGGATCGGGGGAGGAGTGGAAGACATTTATGTTGCCCACTGGCCCAGGAAGCCTGCTGGGCTCTGGGGCCTGGTCTCCAACTCTCCAGGGTCCCCTCTGAGACATGTTGGTCCTAGGGGCATTGGTCCCGGGGGCGTGGGAGCGTGGCAGGGGAAGGGAAAAAGAGGCAGACTGGTGGTGGGACGTTCCAGGATCAGAGGACCAGGAGAGGTGCGGAGGACCTTTCCCCTGCCCACTTGGGCCCGGCAGGCCTGCTGGGCTCCCGAATCTGGTCCCTCAGTCTCTGGGGCCCTCTCTGGCTGAGTGGGTTGTACAGGCATGGGAAGGAAGGAGGAGAGGGGAAGAGGAAGAGAGGCAGACAGTGGTGGGGGGAACCTTGCAGGACCGGAGAATCAGGGGAGACACAGCAGGAAATCTCCCTACCTACTTGGTACTGGGAGGCCTGTGGTGCCCCCAGACCTGGTCTTCGGTCCTCCAGGGGCCCCTCTAGGTCTCACTGGTCCTAGGGGTGTAGAAGGAAAGCAGGGGAGAAGAGGAGAGGCGGGCAGGGGAGGGGGCCTGCTGGGACTGGAGGATCAAGGGAGGTGGGGAAGGTATTTCCCCTGCCCACTAGCCCTGGCAAGCCTGCTAAGCTCACAGACCTGGTCTTTCACACTCCAGAGCCCCCTCCAGCTGCTTGGGACCCAGGAGAGTGGGGAGCGGGGGAGAGGAAGAGAGGCAGACAGGGAGTCTATGACGCTGGGAGATCCAGGGAAGTGCCACAGGCATTACCCTAGCCCAGCTGGCCCTAGGAAGCCTGTTGGGTGTCAGAGTCTGGTCTCCTGCCTTCCAGTACCCCCTGCAGCTGTGAGGGTCCTAGGGGAATAGGTGGGAGGGGGTGAGGAAGAAGAGAACCCAAGGGGGAGGGACCCTCCGAGATTGGAGGACTAGGGGTGCCTAGCATTTCTCCCACCAACTCAGGCCCAGGGAGCCTGCTGGGTACCTGGACCTGATCCTTTGCCCCCAGGACCAGAGGCGTTCCTGGGCCCCTCTGCCTCATTGGGCCTAAGCCTCATTCCCCACCACCCCCAGGCCCTTATCTAAGCATAGGCCCTGCCCATTGCCTAACCACCCCACTCCCCGCTGGCCCTTGTCTAAGCCCCACCTCCACAGCCAAGGCCTTTTCTGGCTTTTTTTTTTTCTTTTTCTTTTCTTTCTTTTTTCTTCCCACCTCCTCACTTTGGCTGTTGCAGTTGTATTACCTTCCAGTTGTTGCTCCATCTGTTTTTTAAAAAATTTTTTTCTAACACATCTGTTAGTTTCCTACTCTTATCGTATTTTTTATCTTGCTACTGTTCTGTTGTTCTCCTACTTATTATTACTTTTTTTTAGTTTTTTTCATTTTCCTGCTCCATACAGCTTGTGGGAACTTGATTCAAAAGCTCGGGGTCAGGCCTAGGCTCCTGAGGTGGGAGCTCTGAGTCCAAAACTTTGGACTAACAGCAAAACCCAGTTCCCAGGGAATATTCATCAGAGTGAGGTCTCCCAGAGGTTCTCACCTCAACAACAAGACGCAGCTATACTCAACAGCCTACAAACTCCAGTGCTTGAAACCTCAGGTTAAACACCCAGTGGGACAGGAAAACAACCCTGCCCATCCAAAGTGGGGGGAAAATGAGATGACTAAAAAATATGTCACAGGTGAAGGAAACAAGGTAACAATAAACAAGACCAAATAAATGAAGAGGAAATAGGAAAATTGCCTGAAAAAGAATTCAGAGTAATGATAGTAAAGATGATCCAAACTCTCAATAACAAAATACAGAAAACACAAGAAACAGTTAATAAGGACTCAGAAGAACTAAAGAGCAAAGAAGCAGTAATAGACAACAAAATAACCAAAATTAAAAATACTCTAGATGGTATAAACAGCCGAATAACGAGGCAGAAGAACAAATAAGTGAGCTGGAAGATAGAATGGGGGAAATAACTGCAACAGAGCAGGAAAAATAAAAAAGAATAAAAAGAATGGAAGACAGTCTCAGAGACCTTGGTGACAACATTAAGCGCACCAACATTCGAATCATAGGCATCCCAGAAGAAGAAGAAAAAAAGAAAGGGTCTGAGAAAATATTTGAAGAGGTTGTAGTGGAAAACTTCCCCAACATGGGAAAGAAAATAATTAATCAAGTCCAAGAAGCACAGAGAGTCCCATACAGAATAAACCCAAGGAGAAATACACTGAGGCACACATTAATCAAACTAACAAAAATTAAACACAAAGAAATAATATTAAAAGCAGCAAGAGAAAAGCAAGAAATAACATATAAGGGAAAACCCATAAGGATAACAGCTGATCTTTCTGCAGAAACTCTGCAGGCCAGAAGGGAGTGGCAGGATATACTGAAAGTCCTGAAAGAGAAAAACCTACAGCCAAGAATACTCTACCCAGCAAGAATCTCATTCAGATTTGATGGAGAAATCAAAAGCTTTACAGACAAGCAAAAGTTAAGAGAATTCAGCACCACCAAACCAGCCTTACAACAACTGCTAAAGGAACTTTTCTAAGCAAGAAACACAGGGGAAGGAAAAGACCTACAAAAACAAACCCAAAACAATTAAGAAAATGGTAATAGGAACATATATGTCAATAATCACTTTAAATGTAAATGGATTAAATGCTCCAACTAAAAGACACAGACTGGCTGAATGGATACAAACACAAGACCCTTACATATGCTGTCTACAAGAAACCTGCTTCAGACCAAGGGACACATATAGACTGAAAGTAAGAGGATGGAAAAAGATATTCCATGTAAATGGAAGTCAAAAGAAAGCTGGAATAGCAATACTCATATCAGACAAATTAGACTTTAAAGTAAAGACTAATACAAGAGACAAGGAAGGACATTATATAATGATCAAGGGATACATCCAAGAAGAAGATACAACAATTGTAAATATCTATGCACCCAGCATAGGAGCACCTCAATACATAAGGCAAATCCTAACATCCATAAAAGGGAAAATCGACCTTAACACAATAATAGTAGGAGACTTTAACGCCCCACTTACATCAATGGACAGATCATCCAAACAGAAAATAAATAAGGACACATAAGCTTTAAATGACACATTAGACCATCTCTACTTAATTGATATCCATTCAAAACCTACAGAATACACTTTCTTCTCAAGTGCACACAGAACATTCTCCAGGATAGATCACATCTTGGGTCACAAACCAGGTGCTGGTAAATTCAAGAAAATTGAAATTGTATTAAGCATTTTCTCTGACCACAATGGCATGAAACTAGATATCAATTACCTGAAAAAAACTGTAAAAAAATACAAACACATGGAGACTAAATAATATGCTATTAAACAACCAAGAAATCACTGAAGAAATCAAAGAGGAAATCAAAAAAAAACCTAGAAACAAATGACAATGAAAACACAACAACCCAAAACCTATGGGATGCAGCAAAGCCAGTTCTAAGAGGGAAGTTACAGTCCCACCTCAAGAAACAAGAAAACTATCAAATAAACAACCTAACCTTACACCTAAAACAATTAGAGAAAGAAGAACAAAAAACCCCAAAGTGAGCAGAAGGAAAGAAATCATAAAGATCAGATCAGAAATAAATGAAAAAGAAATGAAGGAAACAATAGCAAAGATCAATAAAACTAAAAGCTGGTTCTTTGAGAAGATAAACAAAATTGATAAACCATTAGCCAGACTTATCAGGAAGAAAAGGGAGAAGATGAAAATCAACAGACAGAAATGAGAAAGGAGAAGTAGCAACTGACACCCCAGAAATACAAAAGATCATGAGAGACTACTACAAGCAACTATATGCCAATAAACTGGATAACCTGGAAGAAATGGATAAATTCTTAGAAAATTTCAATCTTCCAAGACTGAATGAGGAAGAAACAGAAAATATGAACAGACCAATCACAAGTACGGAAATTGAGACTGTGATTAAAAATCTCCCAACAAACAAAAACCCAGGGCCAGATGGCTTCACAGGTGAATTCTATCAAACATTTAGAGAAGAGCTAACACCTATCCTTCTCAAACTCTTCCAAAATATAGCAGAAGGAGGAACACTTCCAAACACATTCTACGAGGCCACCATCACCCTGATGCCAAAACCAGGTAAAGATGTTACAAGAAAAGAAAATTATAGGCCAATATCACCGAAGAATATAGATGCAAAAATCCTCAACAAAATACTAGCTAACAGAATCCAACAGCACATTAAAAAGATCATACACCACGATCAAGTGGGGTTTATCCCTGGGATGCAAGGATTCTTCAATATACGTAAATCAATCAATGTGATACCTCATATCAACAAAATGAAGGATAAAAACCATATGATCATCTCAATAGATGCAGAAAAAGCTTTTGACAAAGTTCAACATCCATTTATGATAAAAACTCTCCAGAAAATGGGCATAGAAGGAAATTACCTCAACATAATAAAAGTCATATATGAGAAACCAAAAGCCAACATCGTTCTCAATGGGGAAAAACTGGAAGAATTCCCTCTAAGAACAGGAACAAGACAAGGGTGTCCACTCACGCCATTATTATTCAACATAGTTTTGGAAGTGTTAGCCACAGCAATCAGAGAAGAAAATGAAATAAAAGGAATCCAAATTGGAAAAGAAGAAGTAAAATTGTCACTCTTTAAAATGACATGATATTATACATAGAAAACCCTAAAGACTCTACCAGAAGACTGTTAGCACTAATGGATGAATTTAGTAAAGTAGCAGGATACAAAATTAATGCGCAGAAATCTCTTGCATTCCTATACACTAACAACAAAAAAGCAGAAAGAGAAATTAAGGAAACTCTCCCATTTACCATTGCAACAAAAAGAATAAAATACCTAGGAATAAACCTGCCTAAGGAGGCAAAAGACCTGTATGCAGAAAGCTATAAGACACTAATGAAAGAAATTAAAGACGATACAAACAGATGGAGGGACATAACATGTTCTTGGATTGGAAGAATCAATATTGTGAAAATGACTATCCTACCAAAAGCAATTTACTGATTCAACACAATCCCTATCAAATTACCAATGGCATTTTTCACAGAACTAGAGCAAGAAATCTTACGATTTGTATGGAAACGCAAAAGACCCTGAATAGCCAAAGCAATCTTGAGAAGGAAAGATGGAGTGGTGGAATTAGGCTTCTTGACTTCAGACTATACTACAAGGCCACAGTGATCAAGACAGTATGGTACTGGCACAAAAATAGAAAGGAAGATCAATGGAACAGAATAGAGAACCCAGAGGTAAACCCACACACATATGGGCACCTTATCTTTGACAAAGGAGGCACAAATATACAATGGAAAAAAGACAGCTTCTTCAATAAGTGGTGCTGGGAAAATTGGACAGCAACATGTAAAAGAATGAAATTAGAACACTCCCTAACACCATACACAAAAATAAATTCAAAATGGATTACAGACCTAAATGTAAAGCCAGACACTATCAAACTCCTAGAAGAAAACATAGGCAGAACACTATGACATTCATCAAAGCAAGATCCTTTTTGACCCACCTCCTAGAATCATGGAAATAAAATCAAGAATAAACAAATGGGACCTCATGAAACTTAAAAGCTTTTGCACAGCGAAAGAAACCATAAACAAGACAAGAAGACAACCCTCAGAATGGGAGACAATACCTGCCAATGAAGCAATGGACAAAGGATTAATCTCCAAAATATACAAGCAGCTCATGCAGCTTAATATCAAAAAAGCAAATAACCCAATCCACAAATGTGTAAATAGACATTTCTCCAAGGAAGACCTACAGATGGCCAACAAACACATGAAAAGATGCTCAACATCACTAATTATTAGAGAAATGCAAGTCAAAGCCACAATGAGGTATCACCTCACACCAGTCAGAATGGCCATCACCAAAAAATCTAGAAACAACAAATGTTGGAGAGGGTGTGGAGAAAAGGGAACTCTCCTGCTCTGTTGGTGGGAATGTAAGCTGGTACAGCCACTATGGAAAACAGTTTGGAGTTTCTTTAAAAAACTAAAAATAGAACTACCATATGATCCAGTAATCCCACTACTGGACATATATCCTGAGAAAACCATAATCCAAAAAGAAACATGTACCGTAATGTTTATTGCAGCACTATTTACAATAGCCAGGACATGGAAGCAACCGAAATGTCCATCAACAAATGAATGGATAAAGAAGATGTGACACATATATACAATGGAATATTACTCAGCCATAAAAAGGGATGAGGTGGAGCTATATGTAATGAGGTGGATAGACCCAGAGACTATCATACAGAGTGAATTAAGTCAGAAAGAGAAAAACAAATACCATATGCTAACTCATATATATGGAATCTAAAAAATGGTACTGATGAACCCAGTGACAGGGCAAGAATAAAGATGCAGATGTAGAGAATGTACTGGAGGACACAGGGTTGGGGTGTGGGGCAAAGGGGAAGCTGGGATGAAGTCAGAGAGGGCATAGACATAGATACACTACCAAATTTAAAATAGATAGCTAGTGGGAAGTTTCTGTATAACAAATGGAGATCAACTCAATGATGGGTGATGCTTTAGAGGGCCAGGACAGTGTGGGTGGGAGGGGGTCGCGGGAGGGAGAGGATATGGGGATATATGTCTAATTACAGCTGATTCACTTTGGTGTACCTCAAAAGCTGGTACACGAGTGTAAAGCAATTATATTCCAATAAAGAGCTTAAAAAAAATAAAAGGTCAATTACTAAATACAGTACTTTTCTCATGTCTGTTATCAGGAGTGTCTTATTGTTTTGTACAAATGATAGTTGCAGCAGTTAGTAATGTTTCTAAAATCATTCCTAGCTAAAATTATTAGTGGACTAGTCTCATTTATAGGAGAAATATCCCTCTGTAGCTTCTATACAAAAATCCCTGTAGAATTTCAATAACTCTATTACAAAAATAAAATTCCTGGGCACTGAAGTAAAATTCAAATGATACAAACCAAGGATGAACTGCTATAAATAAATTATATACCATGTTTCTCTGAATTATAATGAGAGTGTTCTATTAAAAGTTTGACAAAAATATCTAGGTGGAGGCATCTTTAGGATAAACAGAATGTATAACGAATAGGTTCAGAGGAATAAATCTCTATTCAGAAAATTGAGAATATCCCCCAAATGGGATATCTATCTTATAAAGTGATGATATCCTTTTCTGAGTTTTAATCAGAAAAATAATGAAAAAGAAATGATGATGACACTCTTCTAGCTAAATACTTACAGTACTTAATGACAATTGTAATGCATACAGCATTTTAAGTTCATAAAGGTGAAAGCTAAAAATCCCAGAAAAAAGGGCATTTGATATGAAAGAAAGACATATTACCTTTTATTTCATGTTGGCTTGCTTCTCGTCTTCTTTCTAGTTCTTTTCTGTCATAATTCAACCTTTTTAAGCACATAATTCCATATTGTAAACTTGTTCTGTTATTTTTTTTAAAAAGGAGAAAACACAGTTAGTTTACTCAGTAGATGATGAAGCATAGTCAACACTATGCACTACTTCTTCGGGCAACAGGATAATAAATTACATTTGTAATTAAATCCTTTAGAATCAAAGAGAACTAAAATTATAGTTATTCTGAGCACACAGGTTTCCAAAGAGTAAAAAAAAGTATTTTCTAAATAAAATAACCATAGTCTTAAAAATAACCTTGGATGATGTTGTTCACCCACATGCCTTTCTTTTCCGGCTATTTCAACATTGTCTGAAGACAAATGAACATTGTACTAATTTGAAAAGAGTCACTATTATGGAGACAAGAAGGAATTTATAAGAAATGGATACTCTTCTGTTAAGCTTATGAGAAAAATAATATAAAAACATGAATGAGTCAAGCAATAACATACATAACCAAATACCAAAATGAATAGCCACAAACTCTAAGTGATACAGAAGTATGTGAAAGGAACAAGTCAGCAGATATTGAAACTCGGTGTGCAAAGGATATTGTGGAAGAGCAGAAAACTGACTGATCCTTAAAAGATCAGACAGAGAGAGGATTATTAAAGGATACAGAGTACCATGAACATAGGATTGCCAATGAAATGTGAAATGTGTGGCGATAGATCCACTGTCCAGAGTTGAAGATCTGTGCTGGAAAGTTAGGAGGGATATAATTTCACATGGAGAATGGGGTTACATTAAGTCAAGTTTGCATTCAGAGTAAGTGTGGAACACGTCAAGGTGATAAAAATTATTGGACAATTTTCACAGGAGGAAAAAAATGACAATAAAAGCTTTTGGTTTAAGAAAGAATAATCTGGTCACAACACAGGAGCTGGGGAAAATTGGTAATTCTAGGGGACAGGGAAATTAGTTGAGGAAGTAATGCTGTCAAAATAAAGCACAAAAAGAAAATCCAGAAACCAGGGATGTTCAGAGAGAAGAAAGAAGACTTACTGATATTATATATAAAGGATGTGGAAGAGTATAATAGGTAAAAAGAATCTCCAGGCCTCAAGAATAAAGAGCACTGAATATTAGTGATTTCTTAATTGTTTAGAATTATAGACAAATTTAGGCATACACACTGGCCAGGCTACTCCTAAGTGCTGGATGCATTTCTAAACCCTGCATTTTAATAAGAACAATGCTGAGTTCAAATACTTCAGAATCAGAGGAAAATAGAAAGAAATCTGCATTAATTGCTGTTATGGGATAAATTGTGTCTCCCTAAATTCTTACAATGAAGCCCTAACCCCCAGTACTTCAGAATGTGACTGTGATTGGAGACTGGGTCTTTAAAGAGGTAATTAAGTTAAAATCAGGTCATCAGGGTAGGCCTTAATCCAGTATGACTGGTGTCCTTATAAGAGAAAATTTGGACACACAGAGAAACCTGGGAAGTACACACACACAGGAAAGACCACGTAAGGACACAGTGAAAAGGCAGCTATCTGAACGCCCAGGAGAAGAAAGCAATAATGCTGACAACTTGATCTTTGTTTTCCAGATTCCAGAACTTTGAGAAAATAAATTTCTGTTGTTTAAGCCACCTGTCTATGTTATTTTGTCATAGTAGCCTAAGCAAACTCATTCAGTGGAATACCAGATACTACTGATGTAAAAACCATCATAGACATTAGCCATCTTGAGGTTAAACCACTGGGTCTTGCTTTATTTCTGCCAAGTTTTTATACATAACGTACAATTGTGCTATAAAAAGGATATATATTGTTACAACAGTGTCTGTCAGATGGAAAACTGGGCTGTAAAGGCAATGGGATGCCACATACAGTAAAGTATTTCTTGCTTTAAGTCAGAGGTACGCATAACACAAAGATGAAGCTTGTGCATTTCCTAGAACAAACAAGAACCCTGCCATTTGAGTAATTTTTATTTTTTAAAAAATCATTTCTACTATAATAATAAAGCAATTAAAAGTTGACCCAGTGAAGAATAGAAAACAGGCACAAGTGTGTCCTCAAAAATTCTAATATTCCAAAGTCTATTGCAACCACACACAAAATTTGAGGGCCTAAACTTTCCGTGACAGGGAACTCACTACCACCCAATGTGTGTACTACAGAGCAACTGAGAGTGATACAAAGTTGGTTTTTCTATTGAGCATAAACCACTCACCCTATTATCTATACCTATTATAGATATATATGCCTATTATCTATTATGAGAAAAGTACACGTTCAAGAGAGCAAATATTACTCTATCACATAATATTAAAACATAAGCAAATATATCTAAAGTCCTACCTTATACAACCTAAATTTCTTTAATTCCTTCTTTTCTCTAAGATTTGCACCACTTTATTAATAACAATTTAATGTCCATGAATTAATACAGCTTCTTATTGTCATCTCACCATATAGTAGGACTTCTATTGTGCCTGCCAGTAAACAATCTAAATATGCCCTGTCAAGCCACTAACCAGAACGGAGGTTTTTGTGTCAACTGTAAATCACATATCTTTTTCACTTGAACTTTTTTTTTTTAAATATTTATTTATTTGGCTGCATTGGGTCTTAGTTGCAGCAGGCGGGATCTTTTAGTTGCCTGTTAGTTGCAGCATGTGGGATCTAGTTCCTTGACCAGGGATTGAACCTGGGCCCCCTGTATCGGCAGCACGGAGTCTTAACCACTGGACCACCAGGGAAGTCCCTCACTTGAACTGCTTTTAAATCATGAATTCCCCATCCAGCATTTTAATGGTTTTTAAAAATGATGTAATATTTATCTCTACTAAATTTAATCCAACAGTGTCAAACAACTGTATTGATTCAAAACATTTTGATAAATTTGACTGAAGAATCTCAATTATTATCTCCTTATCCTAACTTTAGTCATTAACATATACAATTTGTATACCATTTTAATTTCAGTCACTAATTAAATGTTGGACAGGATGTGAGTAAATAGTTTCCCAAATTGTCTAGCTTTATATTTATTAATTTATTATAATAATTAACTGTATGTAAAATAATCATAATACAACTGACAATTTTGCAGATAACCTACAAAGAGATCAGGCTACAAATAACATTTATGAGATGCTATTATAACAACCCTTTTTTTACCCCCTAGATGATAAACAACTTTAAAACTAATTTTCATCTACATTTCATTTACCTGTGTTCTTACCAATGTCTCATAATGCATTCAGTATTTTTTTCCTGAAAACTAATGTACAAATAAGCAAAAGCACTAAAAGGTTTATACAAAAATGTTCTTCAGAGGAGAATTCCTTCTCAATATTTTTTCTAGTATATCCCTAAGTTATGTAATTTATAACTACATATATCTATAGTTGAAACTGATGATTTTATTCTTAATAAATAATTTCCTAATACAAAAACATATATAGATACAAATCACAAACATGAAATTTCCTAAAGATACAGGGGAAGAAAGGTCTACACTGTATTAGAATTTTGTACTGTCTAGTTCCATAAACTTTGGGCATGCAATATGTACCCAGCTCTACATTAGATAGTCCCTGCAATTTGTTGCATAAATAAATTTTGCCAAGTAGACGTACACAGATGTTTCGAAGAGCACATATTCTATCTATATTTCTTAACTATCTCTTTATGTTCTAGTTATGTATACAAATATTCATTGTTTTACTTTAATTACTTTTTGGAAAAAACGTACCGATGGAAACTATCCACCATTTTTAAATGGACACGGAGATCTTTTTTTGTTAGGTGATCTAACATTCTTGCATCTACCAAGCATTCCATAAAATAACTTCTGTACTGAGGTAACCCCAGGCTGGGAAGCCATTCATTTCCAATCCACTCGTGGTTCATATCTCCATATGCCAGGGTCTGTAGAAAAACCGGACACTAGAATTGTTTTATAGCAGTCAAGTTTCTTAGCCAATAAAATGAGATGGTAATTGGAGGATATGAGCTATCATTATAATTGATACTTAATTTCTATGATGTATTGAAACAAAGTGGAAATAATATTTAGCCTCTAAGTATTTGATTTATTTTGGTACAAAGTGGAACTCTGGGTACATGTATCAAGGTCCTTACCTAAAGAGAATTATTATGTTCACTTTGTTTTCTCAAAAGGAATTACATTTTGTACAACTATGCATTTTTAATTCAAAAGCTCAAATGAATGATATAATACAAATGCTGAGCTTAAAGATCCTTTCTTTGTATGGATAGATTTATTTAATTTAACTTATTTTTTTTTTTATCTGTCAGCCAATATGGCACCATTTCCTTCTCTTCAGTGCTACTATTACCATTGCCCTGGTGTAATGCCAAACCTTGATGTGAAAATAGAAACTTCAGTAAATGATTAAAGAAAGGAGCCACAAGGCCAGGGAGACAGAATGCTGAAGCTTTATGTGGCCACTGTTGTTATCTAGTGAAGCATGCAGCCAATATTCTATAAAAATTGATGCAATCGGTCTTTTGTAGATATCAATATAGACTCTGTATTTAAAGAAGCAAAGCATGATAAAAAAGTAAGACATAATCTAATTCTCTAATATAACAATATGAACTGATCTTACCAACTACTGTTCATAAAAGCCAAAACGAAAACCAAAAGCAATTTTTAAAAAGAACTATTACTCTCTATTGACAATGTTTTTTGTTTACTTCCTTATCAAACAACAAATTCACAGTTATAACATATTTCTAATGAAAATCTAGGTGTTCCCCTTATTTTGTGTGTGAAAAAAATGAAATTCTTACCAAAATAAAAACCTAATGCAGCCCTAATTTACTAAATGTTTAAATGTAGGTCCTAGGAAAAACTACAAAAATTTTTCCTACAAAGTTTGGATCACATGACCTATAACACACCTTAAATCTTTAACACGTGGAAATGTTGAGAAAGGAACAGCTTCCTTGCAAGCATATATGTTTGTTCAAAGTACAGATGCTTGGCTCATAGCCCGTCTCAGTAAATGGGAGTGACTTCTGATGTATAATTTGCACGGCTAATCCATGTCCCTCCAACTTCATTTCTCACACACTTTCCATTATACTTTAAAGCATAGGTGATTCCAAATAAACTTTGTAAATCTCTCCTCCCCTATTACATCCAACATAAAGGGTTCCTGATTAAATATACTCACGGGTGATTTTCAAGAAACTTAAGTTATAGTCCATTCTTTTAAGGGAGAAAGGAAATTTTCCTTTCAAAAGAGGCCAGGTATAAAATGATAATCATCTTCTTTGCAAAATATGGTGACTTTAAAAGACCTATATAGTATTAAACATAATAAAGTCAAATACAGGATTAGTCCAGTCTTAAGCTAAGTGAAGATGTATAACATTATGACATACAATTTTCTTACTTTACATCCTCATAGCCTACTAAATGATGTTGTTTTAAAGCATATGAATTTCCTACCTGGGCCCAGCTTCCTTCCTCAGATTCTTTCTGTGTTAGCAGCAGGAAATAATTAATAAAGCAGATAAATATACATTAATCTCAAATTAATACAGTAAATTTTTTCTAGTAGAAACAAAATTGTTTTGTTATTAAAAATGTTAATTAAGACACAGACAAATAAATACACAGATCCTTATTCAGATCCACAGTAATCAATATAGCAGTTCCAGGGCAACTACAAAGGCACCTACACAGTTTCTAATTTATTCTAATTAAATACACACACATGCGACATATAGAATTTTCATGATACATTTGATCTGGTCATTCCAAACCTTTTTTAATTCTTAAAAGTGTGGGATTTTCCAAATGTGATAAGTTACAATAAAACTTTCTGATTATATACATACAAATATACAATACACAAATATGTATACATACATATGATAGAGAAATCTTATATAAAGTAAATTAATGGAGTGGACAAAGTAACTGCATCCCTCTAACAAGACTTTCTGATAATCAAATGGATTTCCACAACAACCAACAACAAACAAAACTAAACAAGAACAGACCAAGCATAACAAACTAAACTAAAAATGTAATTAGTACACAACATTGGCGTTTTTATTCATCATAAACCAGATAATCAAATTTTCAAACAGGAATAAAATTAAAAGGACATTAAATTAAAAATAAGTTGATCATAATAAAATGCATGGCATGCCCAACTTTGTTACTTTAAATGAGAAATGACTATATGTAATACACTTTTAAAAGCTGACAATGACAGTGAGTCACCATGAATTTCTTTAAGCCTGTGCTTTTAGTTCTAAGTGAACACTTTGCTTGGGGTGGGAGGAGAAAGCTCCATATCTGAGATGGTAAAGTACAAGAAACTAAATAATTATTTTAAAATGAGTATTCAATCTACACATTCTATTACACATTTAATCAGGTTTGGTAACATGCATTACCTGTGAATATGCTCAATTTTAAGTGATACTTGTTACTTAAATGTGTCATTAAATTCTTGATTATTATTTGCAGACTACAAACTCTTATATTAACCACATTATGACAATCTAGTATGGCTTCATTTAAAAATGTCTAAATGCAGTGAAATAAAACCATTATGAAAAATGTTAGTTATCATTGCATATCACTATGTAAGCATACTCCATTACTCTGATCTATCATAAACAAAACAGCTTTTCCATCCAAATAGCAGCAAAATAACTTTTCTTCATGTTCGACAAAGCTGTAAAGACTAACCGTTTTTGCTGGAGCGGCAAGATTTTCCATTTCTTCATGGGTCACCCAAACGTTGCCTGAAGGCTAGTGAGGAGGCCCAGAGGGAAGCAGTGGGATCCATGGGAGGGAAGCAGTGGTAAAGAAGAAAGGCAGCACCACTGTAAGTTAATGGTACCACAGTAACACGAGTGTGCTCTTGCTTCTATAGCATGAGTGAGAGACAGCATTGCTGGTTTCTCAAAGCTGCCTTTTTCTTCTACTTTAAAAGATTAAACAGAAAGAGGCATGCTGTGAAGCTCACACGGAATAGATTTAAAATGATACTTCTGTAATTATTAATCAGGAAAAAGGCTTAATCAAAATTTGCATTTCAAAGGTATGCAGCTATTGGACCCATCTTTTTGTAATCATGGAGAACTGAATAAATTTAATCGGTAGAAGAATATTTTTATTTTTTTCTTCAGTAAACAAAGGCACATGTATTTTATTGTGTTATTACCAATATTTTGTTCACAAAATTTTGATTCTTCAATGTCCTTGGAAAGAGAAAACTGGTTGTCAATACAAAGCTGAAAGCACTATCATAACCTGTCTGGAAACCAATATCAGCTTTTCGCAAATGACCTCTTCCTTTCTATAGTTCAGTAAATATGTTGTTTTCCTATATCCTTATAGAGAAAAAAAGAAGAGAAATGCTATTTTGGAGTTAATAATAGGCATTTTTCAACTAAACACTGTCAGAAGTCACAAAACCTAGGCTTCCTAATTTTTCAGCAGTATCCTTCACTATTCTAGAGAAGAACATAATGTAAAAGGAAATTTTCCCTCTAGCAGGCACTATTCTATTATGAAGTCTCATTTGCCTTCTAAATAAAACAACCCATGGTATTTGTTTTATACAATGAATTATTAATACACACAATTTCTAGACCAAAGTCCACTTAGTAACATACAGATCACTGGAAATAACTTCCCATCAAATTCCACAATTTCACTGGGAAATCCTTATGAACACTGCAACATTGTCCAAGTACATCAATTCTATAGTTACAGTGGAATTTAATCTTATGTATTGCTTGCTACTTGTTTTGGAAGGGGTCTAGTTTTAAAAAATTGAAAGCAGCAAAGTTGATACCCTGACATGTTATCACCGTAAATCTCTTTTGCCTTTTCTACCAATGCATAGTAACATGTTGACTTATCTTCTATTATAAATTATGTAATTTAATATAATTTTTAAAGTAACTACATGCAAACTAAATTGATGAATATAATCTGACATAAGATAAATCTCATGTATAAGAGAATTACTCATATATATGGTTGAGTAACAAAACAGAGTTGAGTAGTAAGTATTTATAGTTATAAGTAAATTATAAGGGCTTAAAAAATCTCAAAGGATAAGCATCATATATGTGTATAGAATTCTCATTCTCCTACCATTTTGGAATTCAGAGGATATATGAATTTTTTCCTAAAAGATAAAACTGTACAAAACTGTAAAACATATTTAGAATACAGCAGCCATCCATGTCATTAAAAGCCCCTCCCTTCTATCCCCAGCTTCTAGGAATGGTGCTCATTACACATAGAAAGTTGTACATGAATATATGAATCATTAAATCATTTGAAAGAAATTGCTTTTACTGCCTTTCTGAGACATGTACTACGCTGAAAAGAATTTTACACTCATCTGTCACATTCTCTTTACACCCCGTGACGACAGTGCTTTGCCGGAGTGGCTGTACTGTTTGTTCAACGTGGGCTTCAGTGAAGATTCCCTGGGAGGAAATTCATTTAAGTCAGATTATTTTACAATGATTTCTAAAGATCTGACCTTGACTGTGAATCCAAACAACGAAGATCTCCCTCCTTCTATAAGAAACTTGACCAGTATTGTTTCATACTGGAATATATACATATATAATCTCTTTCACAGGTTAAAGTCTATATTTGCCAGTCTATCACCATATTCTGGGGTGAGTAGGATTCTGGAAGCTATGGCTTTATCTGTATCTTTACATGCAAAATGAGCATAAATCCAGGGCAATTTTCTAAAATACAGTTGCCAAACTTTCTGAAGTTGTTAAGTTAGCTGTTCACTTGTGCTCTGCAGTTGTACTTTTGGGGAGCACTACTTGCTCTAAAGTCTTGTAAAGTTAACCGATAAAATGACTTCTAAACAACCCAATCAATTAGGTATTAGTTGAGGTTTTAACAAGTTTATTTTACAAGCAAGCCCATGTGTAATAAGTCAATTATTCAGATTTATTTATTTTTACCACTAGCTTAAAGGATGGAACTTTCAGCTAGGTAAGTCATAAAAGGGTGCTTTAGAGCATAAGTGTTTTAGCAAAGAGCACATCTTAGAGAATAGCTAGAGTGGGGACACTTTGAGTAACCAAAGGACACTGGTGCCTTGGGTCCAAGGATAAACAGAGTACAAAAAATAGCTTGGAAAAGCATAGAGGATAAGTATCATATAATTTGGCTGTGGTTTTCTGAGAGCCACTGAAAATCATTTACTCACTGCCCTTGGCAGTTCACACTGCAATCCCCAGTATTTGAGCTGGAGAATGCAAACCAGTAGACGTGTGTGTGTGTGTGTGTGTGTGTGTGTGTGTGTGTGTGAGATACCATTTGAGTCTAGCAAATAACTTCTAAAATTTTAACTATCTGGAAATTTACCAAATTAGAATCAAGAGGCTTCAGCCCTAGCAGTGCCATTTCTCAGTAACTACCCAGGAAACTTCCCAAACCTCTCTAAATTTTATTTTATTTTATTTTTTCTTCAAGAACTCTTATTGAGATACAACTGACATACAATAAACTGCATATATTTAAAGTGTACAATTTGATATTTTTTCCTTATTAGTAATGTGTAAATGGCAATCTCAATATTCCAATTCATCCCACCCCCAGCTCCACTTTCCCCACCTGAAACCTCTCCAAATTTTAGATTCTACATCTGTTAAGTAGACTAAAACTGCATACTCATACCAGAAAAAATACTGATAATTTAAAATTGTGATGCAATATATTCTGATACAGGGCTGGAACTAGGATGAGGTAGATGAGGTGCCAGAGGGATGACATTTAAAGAAGCACTCACTTTCAGGATCATGCAAGTGCAAGGTTGGTACTGACAGCAAGTGCCTCATTAAATTTTGTTTGAGGTGCCTTGCTGGCCTCACTTTAGTCCAGACGGAGTAGAATATTCAGATAGTATTATCAGATGAGATCTAGTAGGAAAATTCCTAAAGGATGTTAAGAATTAAAGCTCTTACCTAATTAAATCATTCAGGACAGAATTATGATATAAAAATTAAATAATTATGATATAAATATTAAAATGAGTTTAAGGGATAACTTATGAAAACTAATTGGAGGAAAATAATTAATTCTCTTGCTGTCAGAAATACAGAATAAATAAAGCAGCCAGACCTCAGAATAATTCTAACTTTATCTAGCTAGAAGGGACTTCTGTTACTACATAGGTCATTTTGAAGTATTTTTTACTTTATAATTGAATTACAAAGTATATTAATTTGAAACTTACTTTTCACATTCAAAATGGCCTAGATCCATATTTCTCTCTTATCCGAATTGATATTTCTCACCATAAGAGAAATATTTCTCATTATAATAAGACGAGTTTTACACAATTATATTTCACTTTATTTACTTTAAAGGTTGAGGCTTAGAAGGTTAATAATAATGAAAAGGGGAATCAAAGTTGACTGGAAGAATGTTGTAAAAAAGAAGGAAAACTGGTAGAGTGTGGGACACAGGAGAGTACACTTGTTAGGCCCATAGACTATGGGGCAAAACCACCTAGAGTGTGACCTTAGACAGGTCAGTTAACCTCTCTGTTCATCAATTTCTCCCATTTGTAAAGGACCCATCTCATAGCATTGTCCTCAGGCTCAAATGAGTTACTGCATGTAGAGCGCTTAGAACAGGGCCTGACACTTAGTAAGTTCTCCACTGATGTTGGCTTTTACTACAGTTTCATTAGAATTTCCATTAAACAATCTCTACTCAAGTAAATCTTTAGTTTAATAAATGCTCTCTATTTTCCCTGTACATTATGCTGGAGCCTATCTTATGCCTTACATGTCTGCTCAAATTTGCTGAATTATATGCTTACCAAAGATCACTTATATTTGTTCCCAAACCTATTTACTTCCACTGCACTTTTTAAAAAATTAGGCAGTTAAAATAAGTACTACATAGAGCCAAAAATTAAATAAACTTGGCTTGTGTGTGAACAGTAAGGTTGAATTATTTGGAAAGATCAGATAAAGGCAAATTTTAAAAACACATTATCAGTGAGATACAACTTCGGCAAAGTCTGGGGAAAAATCTGTAAATTTCCAGGAGGATTCTGCACTCATATACCTTTTCAAGTATCTTCAAGTTATCACTTTAAAAAGAAACTCAAACTAAAAAAATTGAAGATGTTTAATGGATGAAGTTATCAAATAAACATGATGTGAAATTCCAGGCATTGGAAATATATTCAAAGAAAAGTTCTAGGGTTTCATCTAAATTTGCAAGTGCCTGAAAATTTACATATTTTTACTTAAGATAAAATATTTAAAGAATTTATTATTCTTTATGATACACTTCTTTAACCAAATATTTCAATTGCCTGGTATCTCCATCTCTATTCTATTATGTAAGAGGCCTTCTGCAGTTACAGTAGCTTAAGAAGAATAAACAGAAAGCTGGAAAATTAGGGCTGGCCCAAAGAAATCATAAATGTAAATAATATAATAATAATAAATGTAAACATTAGATTTTTCTAATGTTAGCACATTTTGTCTAGACAGAAAAGGAGGCAGAGTTCTGTTCAGTTTAAAAAAAAAGTCAAAGTATATTGCTTTTCTTCCTCTTTAGAACTTGAGTGAATGAACAAGATAGATCTTTCTTAGAACCCAAACCCAAACCTAAACATACCGAAAATCTTATATGATCAGAACTATTTGCAGTGTTCTAGCAGATATGATAACATTTCTTTAAAAAAAACAAAAACAAAAAAAAACCCACCCAAATCAACTCCTTTTTAATTTTCAGAGTGTGAATCCTAGTATATAGTTTTAGGTGAGGACTTTAAAATGTTTTCATCTTCACTTTATGCAGTGGATTAATTACTAGAAATTCACATGTAATTTTTTTGCAAAGCAAATCATATTTGAAATGTTTTAAAAGTAAGTAAATACTTCCATGTAGATGGAATAAAAGAAACAAAAAGCACTCAGTAAATTATTTTTCAAGCAAATAGAGACAACTTATCTCATGTAACTTGCATCAATATTTAGCAAAGGGCATATGTCTTTTGTGAATATAGAGCTTTTACACATCAGTAAAAAAATGAATATTCCTATCATCCTATAGAAAAATGAAAAAGGTTGTGAATAGGTAATTCATTTAAATGCTAAAATAAATGAGCATATGAAAAAACTGTAACTTTAATAGTGTTTTCTAAAATGTAAATTTAAGCAATGTAATCATTAACACTGACAAAGGGAGGAAAGAAGACTACACAATACAAATTGGCAATTAAGGTTCAAAAGTAATAAGAATATAAGTGTCCTATATACAAATATTGCTGTGAAAATAACTACGGTTAATGCAATAATATAACTACATGCATATCCACTGTGGTATTGTAAATACAATGAAAATTGTTAAATAAGCAAAATGCCCAATATTAGGGACTTGGTTAAATAAATTATGGTATTTCCATTATGGAGTTATGCAGCAATTAAAAATGATATTACAATTTCATATTTAATAAAATGGGGACAATATTCATGCTATATTACTAAGTTTTAAAAGAAAAGTACATACTAATGTATTATGTGAAAAGAATTCATTTTTATAAAATGAGAAAGAAAATAGAATGAAAAGGTTTGTATCAAAAGTTAATAGTTAAAATATTAATAACTTTAATAATTAATTAACAATATATTACCTGTCTTTCAAATGTTAATTCCTATTTGAAGCCTTATTCAACCAGAAGTGATTTCTCCTTCCTTGGAATTCCACAGCACTCTGCTTCTATCTCACATTAAGGAATTAAACTGTGTCATCTTCTACCAAACCTGCTGGTGTCTTCCTTTCTTTAGTATGGTTGCCCTCTCTGTAATCAGGGCATACATTTTTCATATCCTCTGTAATGGTGGGTAGAGTGACCTGTACAGTCATCATTTTAAGATGCATATTTATTGACTATTTACAATTTGCCAGGCACTGAGTTAAGGCCTGAGGACTATGGAAAACCTGATAATATACTTGCTTGGTGTAGGGTGGGATGAATCAGAAGAGAAAATTATAAAATAGTTTCTATAAGTATACAGAGTGGTAACTCAGGAAGGGAAGCAAACCCAGACTTTGGACCTTAGTGAAAACTTTTTTAGAGGAAGGACATTCAGGAATCATTAGATGAAGGATGAGCTGGAGAAGGATGGTGATCTTGGAGTGGAAAGAATGTTCCAGGCAGAGGGAAGAGCAATTGAAAAAGCTTATAATCAACCCAAATCATAAAAGTTTAGGAAACTGAAAGTAGTTTTGTGTTGTTGGGATCTTGGTCTGAGGAAATAAAGCCTCTGAGGTGAATTGAGAATAGATCAGGAAGGGTCTCATAAGCTCTCTTCACATTTGACTGTTCTTTGAACAATTGAGTATGCTCTTACTTTTAATAGCTTGTTATTTAAGTTCCTTCAGTTTGCTTAGACATTTTTAGAAAAATAGTGCTTAGTTATTTAATTTTCCTTTAAGAAATAGGTTAGGATGATAAATAGAAATAATAAATTATATTCTATTTTTCATCTTGAAGTAGGACTTCTATTGCTCTTACTTTTGCAAGATTAGGAATTTTAAATATTTTGTTCAAATTTGCTCTTGGGAGGACAGTTTTAACCTAAACCAGTCATGATACTTCTCTCAGTTGAAAGTTACTCAGGAAACTCATCATCAGATCTAAATTCAGTTTATAAAGACTATTTTAATGGCTTTCTCAGCTTTTATTTTAAACATGTTCTGAATTATTTGTTAGCTTTAGTAATACTTCAGCTATAGTACAACATTTATATACATTTTAAAAATGTTATACAAGTTACACATAAGAATTTTTAACAATACTTTGTTAAAGTATATGTTTTATCCTATATGTTTCTTAGGAAGAAGTTAAAATGGAATTATAGAACACTTTTAAAATTTGACCTTGTATTTCTAGCATTATAATCTGGTACACTGGGAAGGAATACAAGAATATATATAATAAAAATGAAGTAAATTCTCTAATTTATGGTTTATGTTTAAGACCACATATAGAAAGTTATACTCAAGTTAGCTTTGTGCCTGAAAACTGAAGTAAAGTACTATCATTTTTCTATCTTTTGCCCACTATTCAAATTTACCCCATTTTTCCATATTTTATTATTTTGTATAAGACACGGAATCCGAAAAATCTAGTTAACATCAGAAATCATATCATTTATTAGCAAAAGATATAATTTGGGAAAGGACAAAGAAAGAATGAATATTATTTGAGAGTTTTTCTCAGTGTTTGAATTTGTCATCTAGCATGACTTTTTAGACATTTTGTTCTTTTCTAATATTAAGATAGGGACAAAATTATAAGAAAATAGGTATTTATAAATAAAAGACAAACAAGTTTTGAAGGAAGGTAATCCACTCGGTATTTATAAAACGTTAAATATCAAGGCACTTTCATAATTATGAAAACTGCTTAAGATGTAGTGAGTTTAGCATTACATCTTCAAGAAGTACTAATGCTGGTAAGCAGATCAAGATGGCGGAGAAGGGGCACATGTGCTCACTCCCTCTTGCAAGAGCACCGGAATTACAACTAACTGCTGAACAATCATCAACAGAAAGACACTGGAACTCACCAAAAAAGACACCCCACATACAGAGACAAAGGAGAAGCCTCAATGAGATGGTAGGTGGGGCACAATCTCATTAAAATCAAATCCCATAAATGTTGGGTGGGTGACTCACAAGCTGGAGAACAGTTATACCACAGAAGTCCACCCACTAAAGTGAGGGTTCTGAGCCCCACGTCAGGCTTCCCAACCTGGAAGTCCAGCAACAGGGGGAGGAATCCCCAGAGAATCAGATTTTGAAAGCCAGCAGGATTTGACTGCAGGACCTCCACAGGACTAGGGGAAACAGAGACTCCACTCTTGGAGGGCACACAAAAAAGTGTGCTAACTAGGACCTAGGGGGAAGGAGCAGTGACCCCATAGGAGACTGAACCAGACTGACCTGCTGGTGTTGGAGGGTTGCCTGCAGAGGTGGGGGGCAGCTGTGGCTCATCGAGGAGGCAGGGGCACTGGTGGCAGGGGTTCTGGGAAGTGCTCATTGGCATGAGCCCTCCCAGAGTCTTCCATTAGCCTCATCAAAGAGCCTGTAAGCTCCAGTGTTAGGTAGCCTCAAGCCAAACAACCAACAAGGTGGGAACACAGCCCCACCCATTGGCAGACAAGCAGATTAAAGTCTTACTGAGCTCTGCCCACTCAGCCCTACCCACCATCAGTCCCTTCCATCAGGAAGCACACATGAGCCTCCTAGATAGCTTCCTCCGCAAGCGGGCAGACAGCAGTATCAAACAGTATCAGCAGTATTTTGTCTTGTGGAACTGAAAACCACAGCCACAGATAGAAAAAATGAAAAATGTAAATGGACTAAATGCACCAACCAAAAGACACAGACTGGCTGAATGGATACAAAAACAAGACCCATATATATGCTGTCTATAAGAGACCCACTTCAGACCTAGGGACACATACAGACTGAAAGTGAGGGGATGGAAAAAAATATTGCATGCAAATGGAAATCAAAAGAAAGCTGGAGTAGCAATACTCATATCAGATAAAATAGACTTTAAAATAAAAAATGTTACAAGAGACAAGAAAGGACACTACATAATGATCAAGGGATCAATCCAAGAAGACAGATAACAATTATAAATATCTATGCACCCAATATAGGAGCACCTCAATACATAAGGCAAATGCTAACAATTATGAAAGAGGAAATCAACAGTAACACAATCATAGTGGGGGACTTTAACACCCCACTTACACCAATGGACAGATCATCCACACAGAAAATTAATAAGGAAACACAAGCTTTAAGTGACACAATAAATTAGCTTGATTTAATAGACATCTATAGGACATCACATCCAAAAACAGCAGATTACACATTCTTCTCAAGTGCACATGGAACATTCTCCAGGATAGATCACATTTTGGGTCATAAATCAAGCGTTAGTAAGTTCAAGAAAATTGAAATCGTACCAAGCATTTTTTCTGACCACAATGCAATGAGATTAGAAATCAATTACAGGAAAAACACTGTAAAAAACACAAACACATGGAGGCTAAACAATACGCTACTAAATAACCAAGAGATCACTGAAGAAATCAAAGAGGAAATCAAAAAATTCCTAGAGACAAATGACAATGAAAACACAACGATCCAAAACCTATGGGATGCAGCAAAGGCAGTTCTAAGAGGGAAGTTTATAGCAATACAATCCTACTTCAAGAAACAAGAAAAATCCCAAATAAACAATCTAAACTTACACCTAAAGAAATGAGAGAAAGAAGAGCAAACAAAACCCAAAGTTAGTAGACGGAGGGAAATCATAAAGATCAGAGCAGAAATACATGAAATAGAAACAAAGAAAACAATATCAAAAATCAATAAAACTAAAAGTTGGTTCTTTGAGAAGATAAATAAAATTGATAAACCTCTAGCAAGACTCATCAAGAAAAAGAGGGAGAGGACTCAAATCAATAAAATTAGAAAGGAAACAGGAGAAGTTACAATGGACACTGCAGAAATAAAAAGCACCATAAGAGACTGCTACAAGCAACTATATGCCAATAAAATGGACAACCTGGATGAAATGGACAGATTCTTAGAAAGGTATAACCTTCCAAGACTGAATCAGGAAGAAATAGAAAATACAAACAGATCAATCACAAGTAATGAAATTGAAACTGTGATTAAAAATCTCCCAACAAACAAAAGTCCAGGACCAGATGGATTCCCAGGTGAATTTTATCAAACATTTAGAGAAGAGCTAACACCCATCCTTCTCAAGCTCTTCCAAAACACTGCAGAGGAAGGAACACTCCCAAATTCATTCTTTGAGGCCACCATCACCCTGATACCAAAACCAGACAAAGATACTACAAAAAAAGAAAACTACAGACCAATATCACTGATGAATTTAGATGCAAAACCCCTCAATAAAATACTAGCCAACAGAATCCAGCAACACATTAAAAGGATCATACACCATGATCAAGTGTGGTTTATCCCTGGAATGCAAGGATTCTTCAATATATGCAAATCAATCAATGTGATACACCATATTAATAAATTGAAGGATAAAAACCACATGATCATCTCAATAGATGCAGAAAAAGCTTTTGACAAAATTCAACACCCATTTATGATAAAAACTCTCCAGAAGGTGGGCATAGAGGGAATCTACCTCAACATTATAAAGGCCATATATGACAAACCCACAGCAAACATCCTTCTCAACGGTGAAAAACTGAAAGCATTCCCACTAAGATCAGGAACAAGACAAGGATGTCCACTCTCGCCACTACTATTCAACATAGTTTTGGAAGTCCTTGCCACAGCAATCAGAGAAGAAAAAGAAATAAAAGGAATCCAATGGAAAAGAAGTAAAACTGTCACTGTTTGCAGATGATGATATTATACATAGAAAATCCTAAAGATGCCACCAGAAAACTACTTGAGCTAATCAATGAATTCGGTAAAGTTGCAGGATACAAAATTAACACAGAGAAATCTCTTGCATTTCTATACAGTAACAATGAAAGATCAGAAAGAGAAATTAAAGAAACAGTCTCATTCACCATTGCAACAAAAAGAATAAAATACCCAGGAATAAACCTAACCAAGGAGGTAAAAGACCTGTGTTCAGAAAACTATAAGACACTAATGAAAGAAATCAAAGACGACACAAACAGATGGAGGGACATACCATGTTCTTGGATGGAAAGAATCCACGTTGTGGAAATGACTATACTACCCAAAGCAATTTACAGATTCAGTGCAATCCCCATCAAATTACCAATGGCATTTTTCACAGAACTAGAACAAGAAATTTTACCATTTGTATGGAAACACAAAAGACCCCGAACAGCCAAACCAATCTTGAGAAGGAAAGACGGAGTTGGTGGAATCAGGCTTCCTGACTTCAGGCTATACTACAAGGCTACAGTGATCAAGACAGTATGGTACTGGCACAAAAACAGAAATATAGATCAATGGAACAGGATAGAAAGCCCAGAGATAAATGATGGTCAACTAATCTATGACAAAGGAGGCAAGGATATACAATGGAGAAAAGGCAGCCTCTTCAATAAGTGGTGCTGGGAAAACTGGACAGCTACATGTAAAAGAATGAAAGTACAACACTTCCTAACACCATACACAAAAATAAACTCAAAATGGATTAAAGACCTAAATGTAAGGCCAGACACTATAAAGCTCCTAGAGGAAAACATAGGAAGAACACTCTTCGACGTAAATAACATCAAGATCTTTTTCGATCCACCCCCTAGAGTAATGGAAATAAAAACAAAAATAAATAATTGGGACTGCATGAAACTTCAGAGCTTCTGCACAGCAAAGGAAACTATAAGCAAGAAGAAAAGACAACCCTCAGAATGGGAGAAAATATTTGCAAAGGAATCAACAAAGGATTAATCTCCAAAATATGTAAACAGTTCCTCCAGCTCAATTGCAAAAAAACCAACAACCCAATCAAAAAATGGGCAGAAGACCTAAATAGGCATTTCTGCAAAGAAGACATACGGATGGCCAAAAAGCACATGAAAAGCTGCTCAACATCACTAATTATTAGAGAAATGCAAATCAAAACTACAATGAGGTATCACCTCACAGCAGTTAGAATGGGCATCATCAGAAAATCTACAAACAGTAAATGCTGGAGAGGGTGTGGAGAAAAGGGAACGCTCTTGCACTGTTCGTGGGAATGTAAATTGATACAGCCACTATGGAGAACAGTATGGAGGTCCCTTGCAAAACTAAAAATAGAGTTACCATATGACCCAGCAATCCCACTGCTGGGCATATACCCAGAGAACACCATCATTCAAAAAGACACACGCACTCCAATGTTCATTGCAGCACTATTTACAATAGCCAGGACACGGAAGCAACCTAAATGTCCATCAACAGATGAATGGATAAAAAAGATGTGGTACATATATACAATGGAATATTACTCAGCTGTAAAAAGCAATGAAACTGGGACATTCGTAGAGACATGGATGGATGTAGAGACTGTCATACAGAGTGAAGTGAGTCAGAAAGAGAAAAACAAATATCGCGTATTAACAGATATATGCAGCCTATAGGAAAATGGTACAAATCAACTCGTTTGCAAGGCAGAAATAGAGACACAGATGTAGAGAACAAAGATATGGACAGCGAGTGGGGAAAGCTGGGAAGGTTGAGGGGGAATGAATTGGGAGATTGGGATACCACATTGTACACTCTAAATATATGCAGTTTATTGTCTGTTAACTGTATCTCAATAAAATTTCTTAAAAAAAAACAAGTACTATTGCTTATAGCTCATCTCCTGAGATGTTGGATTACATTAAAAAGAAAAATATTGAAAAAGAGTAAACTCTTGGTCTTGTTGCTTGAGATAAAAATCTAAACTTTCATCTAGAGCCTAGCTCAAAAGTCTATCTTGGTTGCAGCCTTCAAGTCTGATAGGAATCACAGCTCCTCAATTGAAAACCTATTAAAAGTAGCAGCAAGCTTAATGAAGAGCAAGCTAAATCTCCTGAGAATAATTCATGCTGACACTGAAATGTGTGCTGCCACAGTTCTGCTCTGTGGACTCGGAGATGCTGCTATTCACCCAGCACTGGGAGAGGGAAGGAACACAAATGGACTCACAGTTCTGGATGTCGGAGGTGCTGAAGGACTGGTTAGGGAAACCATCTCCTGGATTGCTAATCGGAGCTTTAAACGATGCAGAGGATTGCTGATTCCAATTTCTCTCTGGATCTCAGTGTCTGATAAAGCAGACATAATGGCACCGCTCTTCACATTGGCTCGGCAGGCTGCCACGTACCAAGCAGGCATTCCCAACCAGAGCTGTTGGATAGGGAAAAATGCACACCCAGATTACAATCATAGTTAACAATTAACGCTATGTGCTAGACATCATTCTGAGTACCTAACTTGTATGAACTCATTTATTACCACAACCCCATGAAAGAGATGCTATTATTATTTTCCCCAGAAGAGGTAGATGCACAAAGATATTGAATAATTTATTCAAAAAAACCAGTTAGGCAGTAATGGAAATAAAGATTGGAAATGTAGACTTTAGGGTCTGCAGTTTAATAACTAATTTATATTATTAGGGATAAATAGAGTAGCTGCACCTCACCAAATCTCCTCTTGAGTTTAAGGACAAGAACAGCTACAAGCTGCATTTGGTAAAGGCTCAATTAACATTTATTTAATAAATGACTTCAATTTATAATTCTCCTTTGGAATTCTGAGTGCCTTTTATCAAAGGCTTTAATGTGGCTAAACCACATTTCCAATCTATCTACCTATAGTTGTATGGACTCAATTAGATGCTAAACATGAAAATACTTTTTGGAGAATGAAATGATGAGCTAGTGGAAGAGGCTAACATTATAAACACTTGGAAAACATTAGCTGAAGAGAATTCAAAATGAATAGTGCTTTAGAAATTAGAGATTCTGATCTTTCAGCTTTGCTGTGAGGCTCTGGAAGGACAATTGAATTGGTAGTGCAATGAGCACAGCATAACGCCTGGCACATTACCTGCAGCACAGGGTGAATGCACTGTGTTGTAGCATCTGAATTACATACACTTAAATAAGGGACATTCTTTCCATTCCTCCCCTTGCCCCCCCATCATTAGCTATGAGTAAGAAGCAGGGCACATGTAAATGAGCAGTTTAAATCTTGGTCTTTAAACTGCCAAAATAGTGACTTTTTTTTTTGGTTATTTTATTTGTTGATATGAACAGATTAAGCAAAAGGAGAGAGAGCATGAGAGTGAGAAAAAGCGAGAGAGTAAGAGAAAAAAAAACTATAAGTCAGCAATATACATGCCAAGAGCTCTGGATCAAGAATCAGGCTTGGGCTCTAAATCCTTCCTTGTCATTGGTGAGTCATGCAGTTCCTCTAAACCTCAGCCTTATTTTCCTCATTTGTAAAAATGGAAGGGATTCGGCTTTATTATTTCTAAGGCTTTGTATTAGGCAGCTTCTAAGATGACGCCCGATGATCTCAGTTCCTGATATTCCTGCCTTTGTATCGTCCTCTTCCTCTGAGTCTGGGCTGGACCTGGTGACTTACTGTAATGAAAAGACTATGATAAAAGTGATGACTTTCCAGATTAGGTTATGGAAAGGCTATGGCTTCATTCCTGACAGTCCTCTCCCCCTCTGGCTTCTCTGAGCTCTCACTCTGAGGGAAGCCAGTGCTGGGCTGTGGGTAGTCCTGAGATGTCCATATGGAAAGGAACAGATGTCTCTGGACGACAGCTAGCAAGGAACTGAGTCAGCTTGGAATTGGATTTTCCCCAAGTCAAGCCCTGATTTGACTGCTGCCCTGGCTGACACCTTGCTTGCAGCCTTGTAAGAGACTTTGAACAGAGGTGGTAGCTAAACCATGTCCAGATGCCTGACCCACAGAAGCCACAAGGAAAATAAATGCTACATGTTGGGATAATTTGTTACATGATAATGGATAACTAACACTAATATTTTTTAATTAAAAAAATTCTGCCATATTAAAGGGTTGCTTGCCTCTGTACAGGAAACACACAAAAAAGTCAAATCTTTCAATGTGGCCTGGGCTGTGACTGAGATAAGAGAAAGGAGAGAGGGGATCTAGGTACAATGCATGAATGAATATAGTATCTCCCACAGGTTAGGAACAAGGAATTGACCTTGCCTTCACAGATATGATTAGCTATGACAGAAGATGGGACGACTTCATAGTTTGTAAACTCAACTTGTCCAAAATAACTAAACATCTAAATATACCTTCACCAGACCCTCATGATTTTCACCTGCTCTCTGCTAAGATATTTGGATTTTCCACACTGGTTAACATTACCCAAATGCTCGCCAATACATGGTTACCAAGGGCATCCCTGATTCGACTTTTACAAAGTTTTTGGTGTGGATAAATGGTGTGTGAAGCATCAGACTTATTTGCTCACCTCACTCTTAGTGGGCTGTGCACTGAAGGAGGTGCTAAAGGAGGTGACAATTAAGAGCTCTTATTCATTGGATCACCCACCTCATTCATCTCGTTTATTCCACTGTATAATTTCAGTCACTGTAGGGAGCACATTATGAGCAATTTCTGTGTGCTCAGGATAGTTTTAATCAGCACAGATCCACTGCCTGTCATTTCCTAGCCCCTTAACATCAGTAAACAACTGTCAGATTTGTTCACTGCTTGCCAAAATAGCAGCCAACTCTGAAACTGCAGCTCATTTTATTGGTGTGAAACTAAACAAAGAATTGCTCTAATGTTGAGGTGGGCTTTCTTTCTTTCTTTCTTTTTAAATCAATTTATTTATTTATTTATTGGCTGCACTGGGTCTTCATTGCTGTGCGCAGGCTTTCTCTAGTTGCAGGGAGTGGGGGCTACTCTTTGTTGTGGTGCGCGGGCTTCTTATTGCAATGGCTTCTCTTGTGGAGCACGGGCTCTAGGCACGCAGGCTTCAGTAGTTGTGGCGCACGGGCTTAGTTGCTCCCTGGCATGTGGGATCTTCCTGGCCCAGGGCTCGAACCCGTGTCCCCTGCATTGGCAGGCAGTTTCTTAACCACTGCGCCACCAGGGAAATCCTCCAGGTAGGCTTTCTTAAGCATTTTGTCTTGCAACTGGTTTTTAAAATACAGTAATTGGAAAGACATATTTGGAAGAAGCAACTCTGATCACTAATAAGCTAAAAATTCCCTGACTGATATGAAAGAATAAAATAGACACAGCCTTCTTTCACTCAGTCCAAGAAAAAAATGCAAAGCATGTTTTTATATTTATCTGTATAAGATTATTTTTTAAACTTAAATGAGATTTGATTGTTCCTTATTGATTAATTTGTTAGCTCTGGATGTGATATGATAATGAAGGTGGACGATTTATAATCCTGAACCTTTTAAAACAATGGGTTCTAATTGCCTCTGCCAAGCAAGAAAAGTTCATACAGTCAGTCCCTTGGTATCCTGGGAAAATTGGCTCCCAGACACCCCATACCAAAATCCACAGATGTTCAAGTCCCTTACTGTTGGGCCTTGCTATCCACAGCCTCATCATCCTCAGATTCTGTCTTGGATTGAACGTGTTTGGTTGAATGCATAGATGCGGAAGCCATGGATGTGGAGGGCTGTCTATACTCTTCCTTGCCTTCACATCAGCATATCCTAGCAGCTACCAACAGTCCACGTTAGACAACTGAATGGAAGGGGCAGTGAAAACTACTGATAAGTGGAATGAAGGGGCCCTTTGTGGTCAAATAAGTATTTTGTTCACTGTTCTGGTCTTCTCTTGCTGCCTCCATGCTGATCAGGTATTAATTCACTTTTCCAGACCGCTGCGTTGTGCAGGAAATGCTGAATGTAGTTTTTGTTTCATTAAAACATTGTGTAGACACAGAAGGGAGCAAAGGGATGCATCTTCTCCTGCATAAGTCCAAATGTCTAAATCTAGCTGGACCCTAGGCTTAAAGAACTATGATCAGGAGTTATACTATAAGCAAAGGAATGGCAGCAATATCTTGGGTAACACAGAAGTGTTAAAAAAATGGAAATGGCTCTTCTCTGTTAACCTGCTGATGAGGAAGGGCTCTGGACTGATGTACTGGACAGATATTTTCTTGCAACAGTAGAAGTGTTACTCAAAAATTGTTTCTTGATTTACTCTAGATAGTAAGAAGATGGAATTTGCCTAAACTTTCTTTTATCTCACTGCCTGCTTCCTTCTGCCACAATCACAAGAAAGCATCAGAGTAAAATCACAACAATGCCGGTGGGTCCCTGGATAAAGCATATTCTCTTGCTGAGTTATTCCAGACTATCGGAAAACTAGGATTTCAGGAACTGGGCTTTACTTGTCTTTAAAAATATTATCAAGTTAGCAGTGATTAGATTAAGAGACTTCTTACCTCTTAACTTTCTTACCTCTAGCCATGCTACTACAGTGGGCCCATCCCACTGGGCAAAAGGTAATCCCTTTCTCCGAGCTTCTTCTAGAAGTTCATGCCTGAAGTATACAGCAAAGATTATTAGTCAGGTAATATGGGAAAAGATGGCTGTGATTATTTTTAATGACAATATTTTTTAAAAACCCAATAATCTTTTATAAGCTTTTTATGAGTTAATTCAGAATAACAGAATTCCTTCTTCCTTTGAATAATACATGCAAATCAGCCATTGATTTTATTAGAAATGAAACATTGACTTCTAAATATAATTCTCCCCATCACTTATTCACTAAAAGTCAAATATTAAACATTAATGGACTAAGAAGCTGAATTTTTTTTATCAGCAAATATCCCTTAAACAAGAAACGGCCCCACATATGCATATTCCGGCATGCATTACGGGATCTAAATGAGGCTTCTTCCATCTGTCTTTCCTGCTTCTCCTTATTACTTCAATAGTAGATAAATGCCTGTTCATAGAAGCAGAAGATCAAGTTGGTCATTTTAGCCCCATTCAAGTGATATGCTTGATTTTAGTATGTTCTCTGGGTCCAGGTGGCTATCTTAGGAGTTAGGTTTTGTGGGTTTTTTTTTTTTTGTATAGACTACAAGATTACTTCTCATTTGAAGAGAACTCTGAGGTAAATTGACTTCCATCACTACAAAGGTGTAAAGTTCAATAGTACACTTATTTTCATTTATAATCACTACTGGTTTTAATGAAAGCAAAACATCTCAATGGCAACAAATGGTTTTTTCTGATAACAGAAAGATGTAAAGAGCCTTGACAAATGCATCTTTAATCACTGTTCCTACTAGTGACCCTTGACATCCATTTACAAAACCAATTTCAGGTTCCTCATGATCGAAATAGCAAGTTAGTGTTTTCTTTGAAATTCAAATTGATATATACCTGGCCAGGAGTATACTGGAAAATGTATTCCCTATTCCTTAGATGTATTGATCTTACACACACATTTTACACATATTGCTTTATGATGAACGTGTGTCTTTCATGCTTAGGAATTCCAAAATGAAGCATTTGATTATTTCCTACTATCAGTCAACTAATTGCTTATTGTGGTGCACTATAATATGTTAAAATATATAATAAAAATGTCTTTTAACACAAAAGCTTTCTATGTCTGTGATGGATGCTACCAAAAAAATGCAGTGCAACAAAGACAAGGAAGCAAAACAAAAATTAAAGTCATAGTAGCTGAAGAGACACATAAATCAACTGCTCTTTTATTTAACAGGATAGCAAAGAAGCATGTGTAAACCATTCAGCACCCGGGAATGAGAACAGCGACACTGATGCCATGAATCCACAGTGAAACTAGAGGGGCTCCCTCGCCTGACTTGCTCTACCCTCACCCATTCCCTCAGGCTTCCCAATGACATTCTTTCATTGAAAACCAGATTTGAATAGCCTAGTCTCATTGTGACAGATATACTGATAGAAATGAGTTGAAAAGTTAACCAACCAACCATCAGGTACTTGAGTACCTATTGTGAGCCGAGACCTGTGGAAATAAAGACATGCACCCAGTTTTCCAGGAGACCCCTGGTTAGACAGAAAAAGCAAACACATGAAACTGTTTAAAAACATAGTACAACGCACAAATATAGATGCTAAAACTCAATGATGCACCTTCTGAGTGTGAGGATTTTGTAGAAGGGGTTAGTAGCAATAGAAATGATCAGTGAAGGCTTTGTAGCAACTGAACTGACTTTGAAGGGCTGATGGGAAGGAGTTAGGGATGACTTTCTGAGCAGGATGAGCAGTAAGGATGGAGGGGCAGAGGCAGGACTGAATACAGAATATGTGCAAGAAAAATTAGAGTAGGCTTCCACAGAGCCAAGAGCATTATTGAGAGTTGTAACATTATATCCAATAGGGAAAAAAACACTTCCAGTTATATGACAGGTGAGTGGCATTAAGGGGAAGAAAGAAGTATACATTTACAACTGGTTTTTGCTACATTTAGCAAAAAAGCAAGTCAATATGCACTCAACACATAGGAAGCACATAACATTTTCACAAGCAAATTACATGAGTTGTACATAAGCCTTTTTTTAAAACTAGAGCATTTTAATTGTGAAAATTCTGACTAGTTCCTTAATAAAAAAAAATGTACCACATGAGCTGGAATGATCCTGTTAAAAGTTAAGTCGGATAATGTAACTTCTCTGCTCATAACTTTCCAACTGCTCCCTGTCTCACTGAGAATAAAAGCTGGAGCAGCTGTTAGGATTCACCCTACCCTCTTCATCTCTGACTCTACTCCCATCTCACCCAGCAACACTGGTTTCCTTATTGTTCCCTGGAAACAGCCCAGGCCTTTTTCTGCCTCAGGACCTTTGCATCTGCTGTTTCTTCTATTTGAATGCTTGTCCCCTTAATCTTCACAGGCCTTACTCCCTCACATACTTTAAATCTTTCCTCAAATGTCTCTTCGCCTCCTTCCCATAACGCAGACATTCTTTATCCCCATTCCTTGCCTGATTTTTTTCAATGGCACTTATCTTCTAACACGCAGTATCATTTACTCAATCTGTCATCTCATGAAAGAAGATAAACTCAAGGAGGACCAATGTTTCATATACATACTCTGCTCAGAGGTGCTTCTGAAGCATCTAGAACAGTCAGGCACCAAAGAGGTGTTCTGTAAATAATTGTGAATGTTGAACATGTCAGCCAGTATTTACAATTAGCTGATTCTTGTTTCGGTAAATTGCATCCCATAATGTATTTTTTAGTCCATTTTTCTAGCCGCTTTGTCAGAATGGCATCCATTCCACATGATTCCAAGAGTCTGATCTGGTTTGCAACCGAATAGGAATCTGGTTGAGGCAATGCAATGTGCTCAAACAATCCTATTCTCTTTTTGAACAGAAATTTATCACACAATTGTTGAGAAATCACTGGACAATGTAACCCTTGGAAAATTTTTCTTTGTTTTTGTTTTGTTTGTTGTGTTTAAATCACAAACTCTCATAGCACAATAACTTTAGTAAGAGTATGCAAAGATAATGAGAGAAGGGAGCTTAATCTAGTGGATTCTGCCTTTTGGTCCTCAGCTGGCAGGGCTAAATTCTAAGCAGAGGCCTTTGAACTGACACACTTGAAACTGTGAGAAACAGGCCAGACTGGAGTGGATGGCTGGAGTTTACTCTAGGACTGTGTGCTACATGACGTTAACTCCAGACCTGCTTTTCCTTAACCCAAGGGCAGTATTAATTATGTAAAGAAATGCACTGAAATTCTCAAAGTAATATTACATTTAATTCTTTTCTATTATAAAAAAAAGTCTGCATCATACAGAATTTATAAGAGACATATATCTGGGTATATTGGCTTGGGAGAGAGACACTGTTAGAAAAATAAAGCAATATGGGTAATGCTATAGTTGTTGGAAATCTCTAAGTTTAATACACGATGATTTCATAACAAATTATTAAGGTAATTATAGCATTAATTTCATGGGGGCATGCTTGTTGTCATCAGATATTTTGAAGTCACTGTCAGAGAAACAGTGACCTGAACTATTAGGAAACATGAAATAAAAAAACTGGTTTGGCACAAACAGACATTTTGGATATACTGGTATTCTCTGTTCGTCCAATGCATGTGTAGAAATTTATGCATTCTCTCTGTACCTCAGATTCAAACTTTTCAAAGGTTAAGTGACAGTTCTTCCAGAGCGATGCCATGATCACATTCCCCAGTTCAAATCTGAGTCTGAAATTACTGTCTTTCTATTCAGGCCTGAAGAAACGTTTTTGCCTGCCTGCCTTCCTTCCTTCCTTCCTTCCTTCTTCCTTGCTTTTACACAATCTAACATTTAACCATCCTTTCCCCTCAAATCACTTATATATCACTATAGTTATGGGCACCCATTTTTGTTTTAAGTTTTAGATCAGATTTTAGAGGACATCAGTAGCACTTCCTTCTAGAGGAAGTTTCAGGTACAGGATTGTCATTTCCTGTGTGGAAACAAAAAAAGAAAAGTACTAATTGTAAGGGAAGGTCATTTTGAATCAGAAAAACTTCTGAGTCACTGAGTATTTTCAGGAAACACTTTCTTGTCTACAATAAAGAATGCCATTAGATTCCCCCCAGAGGCCTGAGACTCTCTTGATAAGGGTGTCAGTGAGTTACTGTAAATGGAATGTGACACATTAGGAAGGCCCAATGCTTTGGGAACTCTCAGGTGTGTGAGTAATTGTCAAGTTCATACAGAAATGTGCAGAGGGCAGCCTGCACTTTCTGTGCCTGATCTGAAGACAGGAACAAAGTGTGGGCACCCTAGTAATGTCTAGACCCAAGGATTTCTAGATAAAGGATTGAGGATGTCTAAAAATGTAAAGAAATCAAGGTCTTTTTCCAGGCTTGTAGTTCCTAAATCCTAATCCAGACTAATTTAAGCAAATATGATTTTGCTTAAATGATTTTGCTTACATGATTCCATTCAAATAGAAATGTCTGGCTCCTCCTTTTCAGGTTTTATGTCTTTCTCCAATGATTTCAGTTTTGACCTCATAGGTGGAGTATTCTTACATGTCTAAGCTTTGTTTGTTTCACACTAAACAATGTCTGCATACCTTCTTGTCTTGTTTTCCCATTCACTTTATCTTGATTTTTAAGACACAACAAAAATTCTTCCTCTCAGAAGCCATCCTACCATGGACCCAGAGGCAATATTTACAATTTATTTTTATAGGCCCCTCAGTACTAAGCAATTTTCCCTAGAATAACTTTAACATTTTATTGAGTCAGAGATTTAGTCAGTTTTATTTTTGTTTTGAGGACAAAAATTGGACACATGGTAGGTCTGTAAAAATCCAATGACTGACTGCCTAACCTAGTCCTGGGGTATACAAAGCCCCTGTCCTTGTGCCCTTGCAGTTTGGGAGAACAACTTGTAAATCAACAAATTCAATAAGATGATAAACTCTGAGAAATGAAATTGATTAGTTACTCAAAAATTCACAAACCATGGGGGCAGTAAAGTTTCCTTTTTCATATTTTTCGCAATTTGGATGGTTCATTGCTGTCAGTGAAAAGAGACTTTATTCTCAGACCACTTTGCCTAGGATGCTATTGTGGGACTGCCAATTTGCACTATGACTGCCTAATAATGTACGGTACCATTTCCTCTGTCATTCAGACTGGCCATTTCAGTCACCTTCCATTTAATGCCTGTCAATTTCCCATTCATACTTTCTATTTTATCTCCTTTCACTTTCTGTTTTCACTGCCACTATCCTTTTTTCTGTCTTTTAATTGGCGCCAATCTCTAGGCTTCTTACCCTTGCAATACACTGCCATGAAAAAAATCTGCTGCTATGGTAGAGCAGGTAAAACAGTGGGATCTGAAGTGGGAATGCTTGGGCTGGATCCCTGGTGCCCTCCCTTCTTAGCTGTGCAAGTCGCTTTACCTTTTTGTGCCTCAGTTTCCTCATCTGTAAAATGAAGTTGATAACAGTACCTACCTCAGAGGGTTGGTATGAGAGTTGAATAAGAAAATATATGTAATGTGATGACAACAGCGACTTGTACAAAGGAAACAGCCAGTAAATATGAGCTATTTATCATTGCACTATCCTCTGAAAACCCTTCAATGGTTCCTTAAATGTCTAACCTGGATTATAATGCATAATCCCTAATCTGGATTACAAAGACTAAAATCAGTCTAGTCTTGATTTTCTATTCTAATACTCTTCCTTTACTTTTAACTAGAACTGAAAACTTACTTTGGCAAATAATATGACCATGAGTAATTCCATGCAAGTACCATTTTCCAGAGTTGGTAAATTCTTCTTCTTCCACTATCAAAATCTTACTGTTTGCCTAAATCATAAAACTTCCTTTTATTTTTGATCATCCCTGATCCCACAATGACTTTTTTATCCTTCAAAATCTGGAAACTCACAGTGTCAGCATCAGTCATAAAGACTGTTGATAAGCAGCATATGCACGGGCCTCATCTCCCACCCAAGACTAAAGTCCTGCAGATGAGAGTTTGCTCGTCTACTGCACTATGGATTTTCCTTTGCATGATCTAGACAAGAATATCTTTTGAAAGATTGCTATTTTGTAACCTATGAAACACTCAGTGTTGACAACCATCCAGGATCCTTGATCAAAGGGCAACTTTTAAATATTCTATGTCTTTGTTAATATCCAACTACTTATCACATCTTAAAAAGAAGTAAGACTTTTGCTTTGCTGTTGTGCAGATTGGCTGCAGAAAGAGATAAAAGTGCCTTCTCTAACTAGTAATACAGGAAACAATGGAAAGCACACACAAAACCAAAGGGTTCAGCCAAAACCAAGGATTACTATGGATCGACTACTACCAAAGCTTTGGTTCAAACTCTTGTTTGTAGATCATGGAATGAACTCCCAGAGTCTGCCTCCTCTTTGGTATTCCCTACCTTTAATCCTTGTCCCAACTTCCAGAAAGACCTTCCTAAACACAAATATTTTTGTAACAGTTGCCTGCTTAAAAACCTCCCCCTTGAGGTTTTTAAGCAGGCAACTGAAAACAAAGGTCAACAACTTGCTCTCAGAGTTAGCCTCTTAACCCCCACACTATGCTTTAGCTAACTAACCTCTCTGAACTTTTCATAATCATCAAAGGAAGACAGTAGCAACCACCTCTTTGTTAGAATTAAAGGTAATGATAGTCTCCCACCTTTACTTCTCATCTTGTTGTCCGTTCATGTTTAGGCATATGTTTATTTGACTTCCTGGCTAACATAGATAGTCTTTACCCCCTTACTATCACACATTTCAGTCCTCAACACTATAAGAGAAAAAAGGAACTATGACTTTTCTTGCTGTTCCCTACTAAAAACGGGTTCTGAATCTTAGCCAGAGGAAGGAGGTTATCTCCATGTATATCAGGGATATAAAATCAGGATGGAAAATCTGAATTTGTTGTAATTTGTTTCAGTTCAATTAATTTTGTGTTATTATAATACAAAGTAATTCTCTGCTTGAAAATTTATCTTTAGGGCTTATTTACTTACTGTGGCACATAACAAGTACTTACTTATTAATATAAACAGGAGAAATAAATATGTGTCTTGCTAAGAATCAGGAATGAAATATAAGTCAAAATAATCTGACAATTGAATCTACTTCGTAACAGTGTAGCACAGAGAATAAATCTTCCCTACATAATACTAACGGTAAATTTACATAGACTTCACACCATCATTAATTATAAAATGTATCTTGTTCCAATAGACTCCAACAGTCAAGAGGGTAAATATTATGATCTCTTTAAATTTCAACCAGACAATGGGCTATAATCCCATCCTTCATATATCTGTTGATTAATTCCATGAAAATCAAAATTACATATTTGAGAAACTGTTTGAAATTCTGGTCAGTGAATATGAAGGAAATATGGTGCCACTTCAACTTTTTTAACTTCTGTAAGCTGAAAATGTTTATCTTAATTAACAAAATTATTCTAAACAGAAATATATTACAAATCCCAATCAGCTGCTTCAGACATTGATTACCTAAGCATACACATTTAGCTCCATAAAATTAAGAGTTTCAAATCCAAAATTAACAAGGTTGACTTGATTTTGAAAGCACAGCATGCTGTGATTTTGTATGTGTGTAAGTACAAGTATGTGTGTTTGTGTATTCTGTTATGGCACATTTTCACATGTGGTGCCTATAAAAGTCGATTATACGTTTAAGTAGTGTTTTATTTAGATTCTTAGAATACATGCTAGATTGCTTGAAACTGAAATTATTTAATTACATAAAACCAAAGTTCATGCATGTTGAAACCTTTTTTTCCTGCAAGCTACTTGAAACGGAGGGCACAGTCTCAGGAAAGAAATTTAATTTATTTGTGAATTTGAGTTGGGATTTACATAGTTTCACTCCTCATTTTATTTCGAATTTAATCACTTTCAAAACCATTAAAAAGGTGTAAACACTCATGCATGCACAAATGCGATGGAGCAATACAATTACTCATGCTGTTATTGAAAACTAGAGGGGCTTGTATTACTTTCCAGGAAACAATTTCACTTTTGCAAGACACTGTGGTCTGTTCTCCCCAGTTCCTTCCTGACTGTAAATTGGGGTCTTACTGGAGGAACATTGGTAATTTTTCAGGTTTATTTGGATGCCATTTAGACTGAATTGCTTTAGTGCTTCATCTAATTTTGAGCCCTCCTTAACTCAGATTTGAAGTTTATAGTTTCTATGCTTGTGAAGTCATTCATATTTTCTCATACTCTTGTGAGTATTAGGAAGTTGACAGTAATTTTAGAAAGTACAGTGAATATAAGTTAGTCACTCAAAGGTATGCAGCAAACACATGGGAAAGTTGGGGCTTAAAGACTTATCTTCTGATCCCTAATTCAATATTCTTTCCACTTTAAATCTTCCCCCATCTTTACGATGTTTGTACCAACTTCTCCTGACATTTAACCTCCTAAGCTTCCTTTTAGCAATTGTACTAAGGAAATGATTTTGAGGTCCTAAAATGTTTAAATTCCAGGAGCATGCACAAGACAGGAAATTGAATTTTTTAGAATTAAGGTAATTATATTGGTTTCTTAAAGTCCATAAATATTGATGTATTATGAATTTATTATTTTTCAATATTTCATTCAAAAAGGGATGGGGAAATGAAGTTTTATTTCTTGACATTATTTTCCTCATGGAACTTAAAATCATTAGAAAATAGAAGGCCAATATAACATGATGACATGAAAATAATGCTTTAAAAATCCAATGTCAGAGTATCAATTGTTTTTAAAAAGTAAGATCTTACAACTTGTATTTGGCCAGCATAGTTGAATAGTACTCTAATCACACCTTGCCTTGCATTTGCAAGAACATTTCCTAGAACTTTCCTTAATATCATAAATTATCCTAACTTAAGTAAATATTGCATTTTAAATAATTAGCAGTAATAACTATAACTAAAAATTACAGTAGGAAGAATATAACAAATATAAACCATATTAATGAACAAAGCACACGACCTTGTCCTAGTATATAAAATATCCACATGGCCAGTTAGTGACACTGTCCATAATTCCTGAATAATTGCATCTCATTGGAGCCCTTTTATTTGCCCACTCAAGATGTTTTGCTCTAAACATAAAAGCAACACCTCTCTTGACCTAAAGTATTTTATAACTCACCATGTTACCAATGTAAACACTTACATGAAGATAATATTTTATAATATTACGCATAATTTATTTTACTTTGAAGCCCAGTTGGTTTTAGAAATAACATATTCTAAGTTTAGTTCAAAAAGCAGGATCTGAAGTTTGAAACAGTAATCTTAGTAATATAACTTTTAAAGCTTTAAAAATTAACTAGTAATACAGGAAACAATGGAAAGCACACACAAAACCAAAGGGTTCAGCCAAAACCAAGGATTACTATGGAATCTAAGTGTAAAAATTCTACTGGGGAAGATCCAGCATTTAATCCTCTTCATCTAAGTGCAGTTCTAGTAATTGATAAATAAATTTATCTCTTGAATATAGCTGGTGGTGAACCACAAAGCACTAGGAAACATACAGGCAGACTCAGCTGTGCAGCACAGTGAAAAGTACCCAAGCAGCATGTAACTATTACTTAAGCCTCACTGAATGTCACACTAACCCCTAGAGAGTGACTTGAGAACCAGGGGAAATGTCATCTGGATTGTCTTTTCATATGTGTCTTATAGAACCAAAGAAACTGAAGTGCCTGAAAGGCCAACATAATTAATTTGAATGTGAACATTTCTCTGAACCAATGATTCCTTTCATGGTAAGGAAATGAATACACTTCACAATTTTCATTTTAGGTCAGAGGCAGTGCAGCTTGTGTTACAACCGAAAAGAGAAATACTAAAGATAAAAGAAAAAGAGGATGGTGCTGAAAATAAACACGTTCAGCAGCCATTGTGATTCAACTTACCCTGATGTGCTTTTCATGAGATGAAGAAGGACGGATGGAAAAGAAAAGCACACAAATGTTAATGGATACATTTCAATCCAAAGAAAGCCATGGAATAAAACAAGAGCATCATTTCAGATGTGCAAAAGCTCAGATACAAGAGAGACATGGTGGGTTTTTTATTTTTTATTTTTATTTCACCATGACATATATACTCACTGCGTTCAAAAGCATAAGCAGGCCGAGGGCAGTTCTAATAGTTGACCAGTAACTCTGTCTTTTGAAAATGAGCCACTCTGAAACATGCATGAGCACATTTTCCCCAGCCTCTAGTAAACCCCGGAAGGAAGTCAGGCAGTTTGTTAAAGAATATTCTTCACCTCAGGCCACTCAGATTATTTTACAAATAGAAGCAGTAACTCACGAAGTGGTGCTCAGATTCTCATATGGATTTATAAGCTTACTGTTAGAGCTTAAGAAAAATACAGCAGACTTCTGGAAAGACAGCAACTTGAAGAAAGCTCTGGTTTGAGGGTCAGAATATCTGGATTCTAGTTCACATACATGGTATGGTCAAAATCACTAGTAGGTTCTGATGTTCAACTTCCTAAACTTAATTTGATACAAGAAGAAATTTGTACATTCCAGATCCATATTGTATTATTATGTTACACAAGTGTCGTAACAATAATGATTATGTGCCAGAGTCTTCCCTGGTGGTCCAGTGGTTAAGACTCCATGCTGCAAACATAGGGGGCGCGGGTTTGATCCCTGGTTGGGGAACTGAGATCCCACATGCCACTTGGCACAGCCAAAAGATCAAACAACAACAAATATATATATATATATATGGAACAGATTGGGAACATTTGTAACATATATAATAAAAAATTTTTAAAAATAATCATGTGCCAGTATTCAGATCATGAGAAAGTATAAAAAAATTCTATCACTCTTTTCCCCTTGCCATGCTAATTCTTCCTCCTCTATTTGAGCTGGCAAAATAAACGTTGAGCTTGGGCCAACTGGATGTCTTTCAGTAGAAACATTTATTTATTTGGACAGATGTTTGTAAATGTTGCTCTGAGGGAGAAAATGAACTAGATTGGTTCACCAATGCTACCAAAAATCATCACAAAAATGTTGATTTAAATGTAGTGTTTGAAGTTGCCCACTTGTTCCCTGGATAGAGTAGAGGCACTGGGAAAATATGGAATTTAAATAATCCAACAAAAAGCCATGAGAATATTATTTTAAATTTTCTATAGAAGCATAATAGACTAATTCTCTGAAAAATAAAACTCTCACTACTGCTCATAAAATAGAATCAGTATAACAAAATATGAAGCAGAGATTCCTATCAAGAAATGAGGCAAGTTAGAGAGTTCCCTTTTTTATTGCACAATCATTATAAAGAAAAGCCGGATGTGTGATGGAACACCCTGCACGTGCCTCCTCCAAATGCATTCATTCAGAGAAACTGTGTATTCTTTTATTAAATGTGCATTTTGAAGGAATGCATGTTCTTTGACCTTAGCTGCTGAACAGCTGTGGCAAGCTCTTTAAACTATCACATAAACAAAAACGTAATTGTCCATATAAATTGGCATCACAATGTCCTAAGAAATTTAAGGCATATTTCTTACATCATATATGCAACAGAAAGAAAAGTAAAACCCAAAAGAGATACATTCCACGTGATTAAAATGGTTTTCCTGTCAACATACCTGTGAACTCTTTGATGAGTTCTGAGAAAAGGGCAATTTCTGTGCTCTTCATGAAAATTGCCAGAGGTATTTGGGGCCAGTTATTACCATAGACAAAATAATCTTCCTCAGTCTACTAGCTACCTAGGAATTCCTCTCGAATAAAACAGGTTGAACAAATCTGCATACAATGGGATATTAATATTTCTCACATATTTATTTATCATTTTTAAATAGGAAACTTGTACCTATAGAACTATCCTGAATATAAAACATAAGAGAAATTATTAAAATAAACAAGAAACACAAATATAAAAGTACCACTCAAAAAGTATTGCTTAAGGTTCTAATATATTTATCAATGTGTATAAGTTATCTGACTTTTCATAGTTTTTATGAACTGTCTTCTCCTCAATAGTCAATTAGTTTAAGAGCAATACTGACCAGCTATTTCACTTTAGAATATTAAGTTTTTCAGCTCACAACTTTCAAAAAAATGTTCTGCAAAGGACAAAAAGCTATAATTGTAAATGACTCAGAGATTTTGTGATAACATTATAAATTCATATCAGAGGTAATATATTTGCACATTTTTTTTGTCTGGATAAAGTAATTTTTCTTCTTTTCTACATGCAGTTATTTACAGGAATATATAACCTCTTATTCTTTTTCTTTCTACTCCAGATTGTCAAGGTTATGAGAGCAGCAAGAGAGATCCTGTCAAAAATTAACATTTTTCAGTTAAAGACCACTGTTAAGTAATAGGCAAATAGTTTTTCATTGACCTAGAAAAAAAACAGGTTTTATGGTACCCTCTGATGAATAAGATCAAAGCAGTTACTGGCACAATATTTTCCTTGGGAACGTCAGCATACATCCACATACAAATAAGAAGACATTATCAACTAACTTATATCTTATAGTCCAAAATAGGATTCTTAAATGTTTAAGTTGTCTCTCTTTAGTCTTCTAGATCTCCTACTGAATGAATGGGCCTTCTGTTTATAAACTAGTCAATTTTGAATGAACAACTTCATATGAGAAATAATTTACTAAATGAACTTCAAATGTGAAATATAGTTGCCTCTTGTTTCTTAAGGTTTGAGTTGGTGACTCAGAAATTTTTAAAATCAATTATTAAGACCAGATTGGGGAGTGAACGGGTAGTAACTGAAGTGGAAAAGTGGAATGAGGAAAGGATTTCTTTTACCGGGTGAAACTTGAGAATGTTTAAATGCTGATGGCTACAACACAGAAGAGAGCAGAATTTGAAGGTATAAGTGCAAGTGGGAAATTGGCACAACATGACAGACAAAATGGGAAGTGATGGTCTTAAGTAAGAAGGAATTAACCTAGTTTCTGTAATAAAGCAGGATGGGGGCAAGTGTTAGTGTGAATTTGGCAGCAAATAATTCAGAGGACTCAGATGGTCTCCTTTTTTCTCTCCCTCTAAAGTAGAATGTGAACGCATCTGCAGAAGATGTAGGTCTGAGGAGAATGGAGGTCTCTGACAAAAGTCACAGACAGCAGAAAAAAGATTGGTGAGAGAAAAATATTGGGGTTACTTGCCAGTGCTGAATTCCCAAATGAAGCTGGTCCAAATTCCCCTGCATTAATTTTCTCCTGCAGCACAGAGGTGCGCAAATGTAGCCATGGAGAAAGAGTATTATTCACTGGTGGCTGTAGTTATGATGTGGATGTCACCAAATGAAAGAGGAGTGATGGGATTTAGGAATTTTTGAGCGTGGTGAAAGTATGGACATAAAATCCAAGCTAAATAGGGAGAGAGAAGAGGACTGAATGGGGCTGATGCACTGGGAAAGGATATAAGTTTTTAAAAAGAGGATAGCAGAAGAGCTGATACAGCAAGCTGAAAGGAGGAGATAGGAAGGAATGATATGCTTGAATTAGTAATTTTCTAACAGGAATGATTTGGGGGTGATGACAAGATTCAGAATACCACATGGGAGGTGTCTGATTTGGAGTAGAGAACGACGTTGGAAGTAATGAAGCCGTGAACTTAAAGGTTAAGTTTTGCATGGTTGATCTATGTGGATATAAGAGCACCCGGGGTGATGGCAGAAATTGCCTTCTGTATAAAGACAGATGATGGGATGCAGATAAAAATAAATAGCCAAGCACATTTCTAGTGATCCTTATAAATGAAAGAAAATGGTTCAGAAGTTTTAAGTATGGTTCATCATCATATTTCTTCAGAAGTAATTTTTCTTTAAAGTTAATATAGACTTCCAATAGCTAAAGTATTTGAGACTCTTTAAAAGAGGTTAAGAAATCTCTATTCTTCCAAGAATTTTGTAATTCATTTGCCTAGCAATCGTATCCCAGTTAAGCCCCAAATTAAAATTTAAGTATGTAAAATCTGAAATAAAGACATTTAATTGTATGTTTGTATATGTATGTGCATAAAATATAACATACATACACATTCATACATATTTTTGAATGAAAATTCTTTTATTATAGCACTATTTTTTATAAATCCCTGGCAATAGGATATAGATAATCACTGCCCTTATTAGAAATGTGGAAACAAGGTAGAGATGTTTGCTTCCTGAAAGGCTAATTTTAAGTAACTATGGGAAAAAAGCACATCTTCAAAGACCTTATAAAAAATACCATACAGAGCTAATATAAGATTCTATATTTGTGGAAATAATAATATAGAGACTACTCTATATTATAAAAATAATATAGAGAATAATCTCCAGATTGACAGCATTATATTTAAATGTACCTTAGTCACTTTTTTCTTTTAATAAAGGAACTTAATTATCCTTGCTATTAGGCACTGACTTTGAATGTTTTACTGGGATGAATAATGTTAGATTGATTCAAGCACACATTTAAATTTCTTACATAACTTATTTATTAGTGATCATTACTATTCTTATATCAAACTTTGAGATAATATGTGTGGCTAATTATATCAAGAAAAAAAATCAACTTTATAAAGCAACTATACCACTTTGAAATTACCTCCATTTCTCATTCTTAAAAAAAGGAATTTGATTTGAATACACTTGTTGCTCATTCTGAAGGATGGGATGGGGTCAGATAAGAAACTAATTATTCTCTACAGAAAAATTTATGCTACTCTTTTCAGAGTATATACAGAGAGATTCTTTTTTGACTCCCCATGGAGACCATTTAAAATTAGATAGGGTACTCAAGGTCCAGTTGAAAGACTGGACTATATACTCTTTAAATTGTGGCCTTATCCTGAGATCCTAAATAACTCAGAGAAAACAAAGGCTCAGGAGACCTGCACTTGTTTATACCACAATGCTTGGAAAGTTATGTTTCTTCATGTGTGGAAGGAAATAGCAATTTCTACCTCAAAAGCTTTGTAAAAACTAAAAGAGAAAATACGTGTAACGGGTGTAGAACAGTGCCTAGCATACTGCCACTACTCAGTGTGATTATTAAATATTACATATAAAGTAGATCATTAGTACCATTACTACACAAAGAATGAGGAGGTAAATGGAACAGGATATACGCACAAAAGGAGACAGAAGTAGTTATAAACAAGAAATAGATATTAAGTATATTAAGAGCAAGATGGGAAGTAGAGAGAGAGAAAGCTGGTGAGCTAAATAGGAACCAGATAATGTAGAGATTTAGGGGCTATATAAAGGCATTTGGAATTTATCCTAGGGACACTAAGAAATGATTGAGGGATTTTAGGCAAGTTTAGAAATATGATTTAGATAGATCTCTTTAACTGAAGTGTGAAGAATGGATTAGAAGAAGGCAAGGCTGGAAACACAGAGATTGTTATGATGGTCTGAGAAAGAAAAGAAGAAAATCAACACTCGAGAGATTTTAAAGAGCTAGTATCTAAGTCATAGAATAGGGAGGTGACAGTGATCGTGTACGGAGGTGCATAGAGGAAGAGTAGGGACAAGGCAGAACGAGTGGCAAAGATGAAGCCCAGATTTCTGGTTTGGTCATCTGGGTGGAAGTCACTGCTCTAGTCCCTGTTCCATATTCTTAGGTTTTCTTCTTTTTCCACCCAGCTTCTATTCATGTTTTCATTTATTCAGAAGATATGTTTTGAGTAGCTACACTACGCCAGGCATTGAAAATGTTTAAAAAATCAGAGGTTCTCTGTGTTCAATTCTTTGAATTATGTAAAGAATCACAGAATCTCAGGGCAGGGACAATTTAAAGGGCATGTAATCCCGTCTCTCAGCTGAAGTTTGAATCCCTCATATAATAATCTTGCCACATCCACATGCTTGGCAGGTCTATGTTGGACATAATCATGAGGAACAAGCCTCTTTCTAGGCAGTCAATTCTTTCTTCTCAGATCTGTGATTGTTGACAGTTCTCTCTTAGATGCAGCTCAAATTTGTCTGTAACAATCTCTCACTCTTGGCTCAAGATCTTTTCATGCAGGACACATCTGCTTGCTCTTTTTTCTTAGCAGCATCTGGATCTTTGTTGTCCACACGCCATACATCGCTAATTATTTCTAACACTCCTTGAAGACATGGTTCGCTGTCATCTTGCTATGCTGGTCATGTTCCTCTGAAGAGATGCTGGTTTGAATACATCTACTTTAAGCATATTTCCCAGAAATTAACCCAATATCCAGCTATGATCTTGTCAGTGCATAGAATTTTGGCCATATCAATTGCTTTCTGTATATTGGAAATCATTAATATCTTTATCAGGCATTGTTCATTTGTCTTTTTTTTTTTTTTTTTTTTGCAGAAACATTTTTCTTAGGAGCTGCAGTTAAATGATACATATCCCCTATACACAAGTAATCAATATGTATGGTCATGAAGTTGGATGCAGATTTATATAAATGACACTGTTAAACTTCATTTTGTTAGATTTGCATCTCTCTTTAAAGGTCTTCCTTAAAATTATTTATTTAAAACGGAACTGTGTCTTTTAGCTTCATGCTTTCACAAATCTCATATTTGTATTTAAATCAAATATAAAAATGCTGAGTCCACCATCTTCCATTTCACTGTCATCATCAATTCACTTGTTCAACCCCTGTGATTTTAATTGTCCCACCAGTTATATTTCCATGTTGTTAGTCTCATTCCAATCTTATGTTCATTGAGAAAGTAATTGAAATACCTTGCTAAACTCAATATATGGTATTTCTACAGCATTTTTCCTCATCTACATGTCTAGAAAATGTTTGAAAAGTTTAAGGACACAGCTTATTCTTAAGGAACTCCATTTACTCCTGATAGATAATCCCCTTTCTTACTGTTCAAAAATAACCTAATAGATGTTTTACATTTATGTTGGGAAATAACAGTGAGGTGACCAGTCTTTAGCTTGGAGAACATCCTTTAAATAAGAACATTAGGTGGCTTTAGGCTTATGACACTTTTCTCATTCTGTTCAAAGACTAGAGACTTAGAGAAAGGATCATGGCCGCTGAAATACTTAAGTACAATAATTTGTTTTCATGACTGTCTCTCTATAAGCTCTTTGAAGAGTATAACAGTATAATTCAAATATCAGTAGTTTCTAACACAGTTCTTGGGACATAATAGGCATTAAGTGAATGAGTGAAAAGTTATCATTTGCATGTTCCATTAATCCAGGATTTACTTCACTCAAGACAAACAATGTGGATTTTTTAGAAAAGGAGGTTATTCTTCTAGTACGTGTAACTATCTGAGTTTTCACTTACTATTATTAATTCTTATTCTTTTCATTTTTCATAAACAGAAAATTATGGAGACTATACAGGGCTTCTGGTTCTACTTACTCTGTAATCTATTAACACTGCATTGTAAGTTCATTACAGCAGCCCTGTTTCCTTCATGGTTTTTTCCTTCTTCCAAATATATGTATATATACATATATTTGTTTTTTGTTTTTTGTTTTTTCCCTAACAAATTTCAATGGATTTTGGCCTTTAGCCTTTGGCTATTATTATTTTTTTAGGTTCAAGGAATTCTTAGAATTGTCCATGGCTGGAGCTTGGCAGGGCTATCCATGATCAGATGGTAATGCAATGATAGCTCTAGCTCAGGGCAAGCAGAGAGGACAAACTTCTGGATTTCCAAGTAGGAAACTGGGACATATTTTCCCAGATAAATATTGAGAATATTGGGTTTATGTTCTGAAATATTCTACTTTATTAGAGCTTTTTGAGTTGATTGCCCAAGAATATTCCCCTGTAACCATGTCTGTGCTAAATGAATCCTTGACTACAACTAATTGATCCAAGTACAAACATCTCTTCTAAATTAGGCCAATCAGATTCTTTCACCTAAAACTTAAAAATGTGAAATGGAAAAGATGAGTTTTTGACAATACTCTAGAGAAATATTTCATAATCTGTTATAGCTGGAATTTTAGAGTTGTCCTGGCTCTGTTCTTTCTGCAATCTCTGAGATATTCTAATATCCTACCAGTGAATTTCCCATTTTGCTTTATTCAGCCAAATTTAGTTCCTATAACATTCTTACAAAATATATTTTTGTGGGGGAAGCAAAGACATTTACCTTCCATATATATGACCTTACTTCGATGGGAAAATGTATTCAAAGCTTCTAACACGTCTTACGAATAAGCTCTAGAATACAACTCATTTATAAGTTTAACTTGGCACATAGGCACTTAATAAATATTTATTGAATGAAAGAATGTTGCGGAGTTTCAGTGATACCTTTAATTATGAATATTTTCAGTGACATTTATTTTGCTTAGAGATATGCAAACTCTGAAACTTCCAAATGCCAAAGATTAAAAGTGCCAACTCTCAAAACACATTAAAGTTTATGCGCTGAAGGAGACCCTTAGGATTGCAATAGAAATAAATTAACTAAATCTATAGAGCTTCACTTTTATGTCTTTGAAGTTCTAACATAAAGATTCATTGGTAGTGATTAACTGTGACTGTTATGCTCCAAGGATAAAACTATTTCTCTGCAGGATGCTGCTGATAGCTGTGTTGGAATGTTAATTTCATTTTAATGATGTTGAAAAATTGATTTCAAATATGAAATCCATATTCACTTAGTGGTGATATCCATTCAGGAGAACATAGTAAATCTAACATATAATAATATATTACCTATAACTAAAGATTGAAAATGATAAATTAGTATATTAATATTCACATGGTATCTCTCAATTTAGTCTCAAGATACAGAAGATTTCAACATGCATATATGTTTTAATAAAAAATTACACAGTGTTAAAAATGCAGGAGGAAAAAAATCAGCAGATAAAAAACTGATGCAAATATTTCAGGATTTATATTTCTGCTTACTACCCAGTAACCATTCACTGGGTAGTCTATCAATTTTAATACGTTCACTGCCTATCAGGGACTGTTGTGAGAGTTAGACAGGTGTATTACTACTGAAACAGACAACTTCATCTTTAATCTCAAAAGTCTGGGTAAAAATAAACTTCTTAGAATGAAAGTTAAGTCTAGAAATAAAAATCTTTTAGGTCGATACGTGTAAGACTGTCTAGTCTAATAAGTTTAGATTAAGAATATAAAGTGAAAAGTGAAATGTAAAAATTCATTTGAATATAAATGTACTTATGACATTTTTGAACCTCAAAGACAGAAGAACTCAAACTTTCAAGAGAAAGAGAGAGAGAGAAAGAAAGGAAAAAGAAATCCTATATGTTATACACAAAAGAATGACAATTGACATTTGACGTAACTGGAAGCCAGAAGAGCAGTACATTTAAAGTTTTGAGGAAAAATTATTTTAAACTAATACTTTCACAATTTTCAATTAATTTTAGGTATAAAATATATTTACAGATCTCTAAGGATTTAGGAAGTTTGTCATAAACCTTATCAACACAGTTCTAGAGATGGGCAATTAGCAGCTAAATATGTTCCAGGAGAAAAAAAAAAAGATATGAAATCTGAAGAGATAGTAATACAAATATATTGATACTTCTAAAACTCTTTTTTAGGAAAAGATGCTAATTACATAAAATTTCATTTTCTTCCTTGCGAGTTCATAGTTATTGATTCTAGAGTTACATATTCATGGAATCATAATATTGTAGATGATATTTTTAAGGAGAGATGGGGCTTATACTGGCATATCTTGGAAACCCATGACTATGCAGCTCTTTCTGTGTCAGGTGACTTTATCTAACTTGGGGGTTCAGTTTTAGGAAACTTCCTTTTTTTCCATATACCTAAATCATGTTCTAACAGCTATATCAGTAGCAAAGCTGACATTTTGATCTCTTATTGTCTGACTCCTTTGTCCGTCATCAAATAAATTGTAAACTTTGGCAAAGAATAGAGTTTCTATTTACTGGGTACTAAAATACCCACATCTAGATTTTAAGTGACATTAGGGGAGTTAGGGAGTTAAAGAACATTCAGAAATTGAGGTTTTTAGTGGGCCAGACCATGTACGTTTTTGACCTTGCAGTAGCTTCTATTATGCTGTATGGTTATTTTTTGGAGTTATATGGTTGACTTTCATTGCCCATCTTGAGCAAGTAGCTTTAGGTTTTAGTCTAAAACATTTGTTGGAGAGCTAAGAAATGGAAATAAGTTCTTGAGGATCAGGATGATAGGTATAAAAGGGAAGAAGTGAAATTCTCAGGTCTAGTCTCAGAAATGGGGAAGATGTTCAGTTTATGTTAAATCAGAAAAGATGCTTGCCATTCAATGAAATCAAACAAAGGATGATGGAAAAGATCTCAGATGGTAGTGACGTATTGAGAAAAATGTAGAGAATCACAATTTTAATATGGAGACACATATTGAAAATAATAAGTGACTCAATCCTTAAAGATTAGGAGAACTATATCACAAGGCTACAGAAAAATTGGTCCAATTTTAAAGGAGAAGACTAGACAAATTAATGTGAAGTACTCAAAGAATTACAAGATGTTTCAGTTTGACACAATTATTGTAGCTATTAACTGTACTCTGTATAACCCTGGTGAAGAAATTTCTGGAAATGAAGCTTTAAAGGAAAGTACAACAAAGATAAGATGTAGTAAAAATGAACCAGGAAGAACAACAATAGTTTGACTTTAGACCTTAAGATTAGATGTAGTTCTGATGAAAGAATAGCACCTGAGTGATAATACACAATTCAGGAAGATAATACGCAACTCAAGAATTTTTAGAACAGTGCGTGCTTTAGCAGATCCAGTATTGTTGATTTCCTATATTTTTTATCATAGGACAGTGCGTAGAAATACAAGAAAAACAAATGTTTGTACCAGAAAGCAAAGTGAAAGTAGAACAATGTAGGAACGCAAGTCTAGTAAGATGCTTTAATCTACACATGTTTAACTTGCTGGATCGTAAATGTACCTCAAATTAGACCTTTGTTTGGGACTGCCAACACTGCAAATTTCTGAACTTTGCAGGAATTTGGAATGTCTTGAACACTGCTTTCTGAAAGTATCTGCCCCATATGGCTTTTAAAAATGTGTCATAAGTAACTTATTTAAAGATTTCTCCCAATTAAATTTAAATTCACAGATTGTCAATTGTAGATACCTGATATCCTAGTAAAGTTAAAAAGAAGATTTTTTTCCAGTTCTGCTATTCCCACAGGTAAACTAATGAATCTCTGATATGAACGTTGGTACAGTGATCATAAGTCTAAGTACTGTGTCCTGGACACATCATTTGGCTTGGTCACTGGATAGAATGTAGAAAAACAACTGGTAAGAAACCACAGTCATTGCAACCATGCATGTACAACCTCTAGTGTTTCACATTTTGAAACAGTTTGGTCCATTTCTTGTGTATTTTTTTCCAAAAAAAAGTTCTTGAATTTTTTTCCATTTCGAAAGTAGACAAGTAAAGATGAAATCTGAACACAGAAAAGAATATGATTCCTTCAAGCACACTTAAAGAGGTATGGTGTCTTTTAAAAACAGAATATTAGAATTCTTTAAATAAAATTTTAAGTAGTTTAGAAAATTTAAGAACCTGGTCAATGTTTAATCATAATTAATAATACATTTGATGGAAGTAAATTTTGAAACAACGTCATTTAAAAAAATTTACCTTGCTTATCTTGTTAAACCCATTACGTGAAGCCACTCCACTCTTTGGTAACCCAGAAACCCAGGCACGGTGCCATGGAAGTCCTGAATAAATATTAGCTCTTCCTTATATGTCTTATAAATACAGGTTGCATATTTGTGCTCATAGGGCTTTGCTCTGAGATGGTCAATAATAAGAGAGAGATTTCTGTCCTTTCATTAATTAACAATGCTTTGCCTTGTTGGATCCATTTTAGCGCCAATATTATTACTCTATAGGAAATAGTTGTGCTAAGAAATGTTAGCCTTTGTTGTGTTATAGTTTGTTCTTAATATTCAAGGCAAGTATTCTATTTACTACACTTAAAAGTTATATTTTGCCAAAACATATTGCAAAATGAAACAATAAAGTCAAGCATAGTAAGATTTTCAAACCAAGTCCAGAACTAAAATCACTTTCTGACTGTGAGGATACTTAGGATTTAAGAAATAATTCCATAAAATTAATATCAAATCAATCCAACAATGGCGTAAACTTAACAGTTGCTGAACTTTAATTCTAAATTTGTGATATTATTAAGTTATTGTATAATTGGAATTTTTAACTTTAGTAGTTGTTAAAAGGGACACTTAACTTGATCCCATAAACAACAAATGAAGTATATGAGGCATTGCCTCAACACTGCCTTTTATGCAATATGAAAACTGGCCAGGTTGCCACTATTTGTAAATATTTCATTGTGGGGAAAATGAGAATAAACTTTTAAGGGAAATAAACGGTGTCCATTAGCCAGGCTAGTTGATTATTCTTATTTGTTTAGATTTAAAGCAATCTGAAATAAATACATTCAAAATCCTTTAGACATCAAATAAATTTTAGAGTCTATTAAAGGAGAATATTTTTTTGAAGATTTTTTTCTCAATAAATAACCATAAAATATAACATTTATTGATAGGAACAAACAGATTGTAATAATATTTAAATATATATTTTTGAGTGATCAGTAATGAAAGAGGAAACATTTATTAGTAAGGAATGTGACTGAGCATTTAATTGTATTCAAGAAATAATGCTGCCAAGGTCACTTCTTATTTCTGCACAGTATTTCTACTAAATTTAGGTATATAACTAATTTTAGTATTTTGTAGAAAATTAATGAAATTAGTCTAGTGGACTCTTCTACAGCTTGTCAGTACATATTTCTTCATTATTAGCAAACATCTGCAAAGCAAGTGAGAGGCAAAATATGAAGTAAATTAATTAGCCTGACTATACAACTACGTTATAATAATAACAACTAGAGGTTAGAGGAATGAACATTCTTTCATAGGAAAGAGGGTAAATGTGAAAACTGTAAACACCATGTAATAAATATTTGAGAGGGAAGAAAAGGAGTAACCAACCAATAGATTCTGGAATAAAGAGAAATTCTTTGGATTTTAAAGAACATGGTCTAAAGGTGCTATTTCATCACTGAAAATGTTACTATGCTTTAAAAAAATATGTTATATATGGACACCCTTGCTTTCTAACAGCTGCTGAGACTCCAAAACTGCCAATTTTGCAAGTCATTTAAATTTTCCATATTATATGTGAATGAAAAAATACACTACCAGTTTCCTGACAGATGCAAAACAATCTGCTGTGAGTCTAAAATAAGTTTATATTCAATCCGTCAGAGAAACATTCTCCTTTTAAATACTCCGTTTTAAGAGGAGGTCCTTTAATTGTCGTGAGAGGAAACACAAAGTTGGATACTCTCTCATTTTATCATACCAATTCAGTACTGAATTTAACATCAAATGGAATATTACATTATTTGTAAGGCTGCATGTAAATATTTTAAATATATTTGTTTTGAAATAAATGCTTTGATCTCAGAAAAAAAACTGTTTATTTCTACTATGAGCCAAAGATTTTTATTTTAATAGCCCATTATAACCATGAAACTGGAGCACCAAATAATTTTAGGGAAACCAGGGCAATATTGGCCTCTATTGTTTTGTTTCCAGTACTCTCTTTTTAACTCCCGACAAACAATGAAAGAAAGTAAGTAAAAGTTAGAAAAAGGAGGAAAAAAAAATCTCCAAACCTACTTTTTCTTCAGTCTTCTATCCTTCTCAGCTTGAGTTCCAAGTTTGCCTAACCCCAGGGACTCCTGAGCTGCAACTTCAGTCTCCATAAAGCCTCCTGTGAAGAAGTAACTATTCATGTTAGGTTGGATGTATTGTGTTAATTCTGAAATCAAATTTTTAAAAGTTTATTTGAGCAACTGTTTAGTATTACATTTTTTTTTCTTTTTGGCGGTCTTTGCATTTCTAACACAATATGCATTCAATGGCATGGGTACCTACATAAACATACACTGAGACAATGAAAAAAAAAGGTACCTATTGGTAGACCATTCCATCGCACTTAGTAGCAACGTAATACATGTGGTCTGTACACCGACAAACACTTGAATATACAGTCTGCAACCTATGAGGTCTATTTTTCTACTTTTCTTAAGAAAAATGAGAATGAAAAATGAAAAACTGTGCCGTGTGTGAGGTTTTTTTTCTCAGTGTTTGAAACATTTTAAGGTTTTCATATATAATGAAATAAATGATAGCCTAATGAGCAGAAACTCAGGTGTATGTCTTCAATTCCAAGTTGAGAGACTGGAGAAGCATTTGCTGAGTTATCCAAACTTTCTGTATCTTGCTCTGGAACCCCCTTCTGCTCATCTGGCTGACTCCTATATCCTTCAGTACCAACCTGACTTCCAGAATTTCCTAGGCTCTGGCAGGCTTTGTTTTGTTTTGTAATTTTGATAATAATATGTGAAAAAAATTTCTAAATATTTCTTCAAAAGACCCTGGTAAGAATTGTTTTTACTTAGCAGGTTACAAATTATTTGATGTAGTGTCAATTTTATTGGCTTTGGGATATATCCAATATATACAACCTTGGAATAAGAGGAAGAAGAAAGTGTGTTGGGCATCAAACAATGCTACAAAGCAATTATTTAGTATCTTTAAACATAAAATATCTGTTGTAATTAAAAAATGAGAACTTAATCCTGGGCTCGGTTTTATTGTTGCTATTTACTATGTGAAAAACATGAAGTCAAGGTAAATGAAAAATGCTCATTATTTTTAAGTGGGTTAAGATATATATATATATTTTTAATTGGAAGATATTTCAATTCCATTTAAGCTCAAAATTAGGTGGAAAGATTTAAGTTAATACTAACTCTTAAAAGACTACACAAAAACATTCACCAATATATCAGTTAAATAAGTACTGTTAAAGACAATTTTGCTGTAATTATTTTTCATAATTCATTTAAACAAATAATTTAAATACTCAACACTATTAATTCTGGAGCATTGATATAAATAAGTTGATCTCATAGCCTAGTAACTTTACTGTACTGGATAATTATAAGAAAGTCCTCTTTAACTGAGAACACATTGATTGCTATCTAGATGTTATTCAGGGATTCAGAGTTTGAAGACTGAAATGTATTCAATTACGCACATAGGCATTTAACACCTAAAAAACTTTTCATTGTGAATGATTTTCGTTGTTGCTATCATTAGGAAAGTCATGCAACAGTTGACTAAAGTACTCTTGGGGAACATTTTTAAACATGGGAATTTCCATTATGCACAGCGAGTGAATATTTTCATTTTATTTCTCTCATTGGTGTATCTGCCCTACTGTACGTTCGTAAAGTACTATTCACAATTTGCAATTAACAGTAAAATTGTTCTCTTGAAATATAAGTGGAAATGAATCATGATTCAGTTAAAAATTACAAAATTCTTGATCAGTCCAGATGGGGACAAAAAGATTGATGAGTAGACCCATTCCATAAACAATGAGACATTTTCAACCACCATGTGGCTGAATGAATCAGGCTTTTTGTTCTTCTGAGCAAAGAACATATAAATTATGATTAAAATTTTTGTCAAGAAGACATTTTAATTAGAGAAAAGAACATTTTTTTAAAAAATTAACTCTTCAGAAGAGAAACAAAGAGAGCTCTAGAGGAATTCTGTGAGTCAATACTAGACCCAGAAAAAGTAGATGTTAAACTTTTCTTCTCATAAATAAAATTATAAAAATAAAGAGCATGAGGAGCTTGGAAATAATCTGAGCACTTCAAAATCTAAAATCCTTTGAAAAGAATTTAATAAAGAATTGTCACCACATCCCGTTTGAAAATGCCAATGGAAAATGACACTTAAGGCCACAGTAGGGAAAATTATTTTTAAGCAGCATATGACACTTAAGGCCACAGTAGGGAAAATTATTTTTAAGCAGCATTTTAAGCATACCCTTAAGCAAAAGTCAAATTATGTGCATTTTTGAAGCCCAAATAAAATACTTCTACATGAGAAAAACATTCTTTCATAGAACTGATCTGGCTGCCCCATAAATCCCAGGTTCGTCTTTCCAACCACCTCAACACCTAACTGGTAGGGTGACCTCAGTTAAACCAGCTTATGAATTCTTTTACTCTAAGGATGACTATCTAAATCTGGTGAGAGTCTGCTTCAATTTTTCCTGGGTATCAGTGGAATCCCATGGCTGTGTGGACTTTAGGAATATCTATTCATCTAGACTAGTGTTTTATTCATTAATCACATATGGCTGTTGAGTACTTGAAATGTGGCTGGTCCAAATTAATTGCTCTGAGTATAAAATATGCAAAAGATTTTGAAAACTTAGTACAAAAAGAAAACAAAGAAAATAAGTTATCTAATTAACAATTTTATATTGATTACATGTTGAATTAATTTTTTTCTATATTGGTTTTTTAAGTAAAATACATTATTAAAATTAATCTCATCTGTCTCTTTTTACTTGTCTTAATGTGGCTACTGGAAAGTTAAAAATTATATATGTAACTTATATTTGTGGCTTGCATTATATTTCTGTTTGGGCAGTGATATATACTGGAGACAGTACCAGTTTCCAGAGGGAATGTAAACATTTGCATATGTTGGTGGGGGAAGAGGGGCACATTTTTAGATATCACAATGACTGCAAAGTGCAAATGATATTTATTCTGCAGGAGACAAGAATTCTGAACATCCTTCAATGAGCAGAAAATTCTTTAGCTTGCCCATCTTGAAATGGCCAGAGTGCTCCCAATGAGACACAATGGCCAGTGGAAGCTAAAGGTTACTCATTCTCCAGGAGACCCCTTAGGAATATGGAGAGAGCATCACTAACTCCACCCATCCTATGGCATAAGGTGCTCAGGCATAGGAGGCTTGAGTCCCGTGAGGCAGTGGATACTCACATAATAAATTGCTTATCACCTTGTCAGTGTCCCCTAGTGGTTGCAAATGCAAAAGCCCAAGCCAAAATTCATGCCTTCAATAAAGTTCTCTGGGCCATCTATCACTCAGGCATACTCTTTTGTGAGGTTGTCAAGGACCTGGAAGTGTTTGAGACAGGATCACTTTTAGGGTTTGAGGGACCTAGTCAAATATTTTTTGCAGCTCCCTTTGTATACAAACATTTTCAGTAACCCCAAATTAGTGGGACAATAGTCTAGTGTGGTCCAATCTCATATGATACCATTCTGACAGCAGGAGTTAGTGATTCAATTGTTAGACCAGCCTTCTGGAACCAGGGTCAGGCCTCTGGTCCAGAACAACCCCATAGGCAAGTCTCTGGGCTCCCCAAGGTATCTGGTGAACACAAGATATGGGATAGAGAATTAGGGAGAAACGGGGACCCAGGTGCACATGGTTTGGTTGGATTGGGCACCCTGCCCAGATGGCAGTGCCTTCCTGGCTGGTTCCAGGATCTGAAATGTAGCAAAAAATCTGAATGCTTCTAGAGACTAGACCCACACAGGTCGAGGTCTTAGGTGAGGGTGTTCTGCCTGGATTGCATTGCCAGCCCCAACCTCTCCCAGGCACCAGAAAGATCTTAGAGAATTTTAAGAAAGGTGCTACAAAGTGTGAGGCTTCCTAAGACCCAGGCTGAGGAATTCAAGGAAGGACCTTCATATGCCCAGATTTTTGGATGGTACTGGTTGGAGATATCTGTTCATTTGGGTGGTGAAACCAAATATCTCTATGTTCCCTGGGCCTCAGACTCCATTCAGAATAATTTATCTCATGTTGGCCCTTGAGGTACAAGTCTGTAGGAATTTCTGGCCAAAACCCGCATTGTAAAAGCTCTGCATCTCCATTTCTCCAGCAGAGTTCCCTGGTATCGCATTATAAAGGGAACTCTAATTCCAGAGAGATTAAGACTATAATCTGCTGCTGATGGGTAGTTTCACCTTTCTTCTACTTGACCTCTCTTTGGTATTAATCCACACCACACATTTTGATTTTAAATGCACTTGAATTTATAAATGATTACTTAATTGTTTCATGACTCTTAGTCTGTTAGTCCTCTGGGGGGGATGCACCTAGGCACCATGCCTGGCTCATAAATCGTACACATAATAAATGCATTTACAATTGAAGCTAAACACTGCTTTCTTCAAAAGAAGACCCTTTCCCTATGCAGAGCATGACTCATCTCTAATTGATACTTTGGGGATTTATATTGTATTTTCTAAGAATAATCTGAATTTTGGGGTAAAGGCCAGCACAGCCACCCAACTTGTATGTGTAGAAAGATGCTTGCTAAATAATGCCGGTGCAATGTTGATGTTCATTCTGTCAGTATGGAATTATTTTCTTCATTATAACAAGTCAAAACATTCAGATCATTATTATATAATCTGACAGACAGCCATAAAGGAAGGAGAACTGCAATTTAGCAGGGAAAAAAGTCTCTTTGAAATATATTGCTTCTCATATGCACGTAAAGGAAATTTGCAAGAGTAGTTTTTATCTATTTTTTTTACTCAACAATATATGCATTTTATATATCTGTAATAAGGGATACTGACTATAATTTATATACATATATTTTCCTCTTTTACTACTTTTTCCATAGCTTTGCTATATTTTGATTAATTCACCATTCTTGAAAATCTCTTTGTCTTTGATTTGTTTCCCTCTTGTAATGCCTCTTTTCTTTCTGCTTACCATTCACTGTAAGATCTGCTAGAGTAGTCACGTGTGTTCTGTTCTTTCTTCTTCACAGTTATTATTATTAGGACTCTGAGGACCTGGGAGGGCTGGTGTTTCCCAGGTAGTAAAAGTGTTAAAATCATATGGAACAGACGATTCCCCCAGAAGTAGTAAGTGTTTTAACATCACTACCTCTTCACACTCTATTACCATCTTCCTAAGCTGGTTAACTGCCTCTGAAGCATGGTACTTGATTGGTCTGACTCCTGTCACTTTTGCTTGGATACTTGACCCTGGAACCGCGATCATTTCCTTCGTGTGCTGTGTCTGCTTCAAGTCGCAACTGCTTCAAGTTGCCGCACAATCTCTCCACAGCTAGGTAACTTGACCCTCAATCCTTATCATTTCTTTTCCTTGATAATTTGGTTTCTTTTGCTTGATAATTTGGTTCCACATTCCGGATCCGGGCCTGTACCCACTTCCTAACTAACCATAAAAAGATCCAGCTTCCTTTCCATCATGTTTCCCTTGGAATTTGTTCTTTCATGTGGCTTCGGGGCCCTTTTTTTCAGTGATAAGTCCTATTTGAAACTCAAACGTTACACCTTTTCAATTCTGTAGGAAAACTGCACTTAGATGTTCCTAATAGAATCAAACATATCTAGGGAGAAGAAAATTAATAGTCTGAACTCTTTGCTAACATTATAACTATATGTTTTATAAGAAAATTTATAATATATTCTGTGATGTCTTTTTTTACTATTGCCTTGAATTGTTCTTTACTTTTTATGCATTTAAGTGAGATATCCTCAAAAAGTTATAAACTTTCTGAAAAAAAAAATCATGTTTTTAATTACATTAAGTTCCTAAGCATGTTCCACAGGACTAGGAGCTCAATGAGGTATTCTTTTTGTTGGAAACGGTCCCAACAGTACATTGTCTGGAACACTAGACCAGGAAGTGAGAGCTGGGAACCACTGCCAACTCTCCTATCAAGTAGCTGCTTTGCCTTGATGATCATTAAAATCATCTCAGCTTCTGTATAGCATAGAATGCAGGTCATTACATGATCTTTAGATATATACTAACTCTGAAAGTCTGTAATTTTAAAACTAAAATGTATTTTCATAGTAAATAACTCATAGTATATATTTTGTAGAAAGAAGAGTTGCTGGATCTAAGGTTTACATGTTAGAATGTCATAGGTTCAAGGTTACTAGGGTTGAAACAGATCTTTCAACCAACTGCACCTTCCATTGCTTGGACCCCTTCCACAGCAGTGCTTCCTAGTATTTATCTAGCTTCTGCTTGATAATCTCCAGGGACAAAGAACTCATTATTTCACAAGCTGGCTCGTTTGTATATAATTCTGACTCCCCGTGTTCTCTTTCTTACATTGGGATGAAGTTAGTCTTTCTACAACTTTAACACTTTGACTAGAGTTTCGAATCCTCACTCAACAATGAAAAGGCCAAAGAGTCTGCCATATACAGCTTTTCAAATATTCATAATCAGCCACCCAGACAGGTCAGCAAGGAGAATGAACATACCCGTGTACTTAGCTGCTCCTCACATAATTTCAGTCCTCCTCATCAGCTTAATCCTCCCCTCCAACCTTTTTCCAAGGTTATCATATGCCTCTGAAAGGGTAGTAAACAGAAATGGATGCTATTCCTTGCCCCTTGTTTTACAACAGCAGAATAGAATGGAAGAGTCTTCCTTTATCTCAATACTGTATGTCTAGTAATGTGGACTAAATTTATTGACTTTAGAGTTACATGAAAAGTCTACATTTTTCTTGTAAAAATGCTCCTGAGAGTTACTCTTTTAAAGTGGGATATTTTGGATCTTCCATAAGTCAGTTTTTTTGAGGTAGTCTTTAAGGAAGAAGACATTTTTTTCATTTGTGATTTCTTTGCATACCAGTGATTCATAAATCAGATCACTGTGCTGTTGAAATACTCATGTCCAGGTGATTGGGGGATGTGTGGATCAAGAACAGAGTGGATCCTAATCATGCCACTAGAAACCTGGATCCAAGGTGGCATCAGTCTACTCATCAAGGAGGAGTATTCAACTGGTTATTAATCCTGCCTAATTTTTCCATCACCCAGGCTCCATTTTGACATCTTGTCTACAGGGTTATCAAGAGTCACAGCTCACCCAAATGCCTTTCCTGTTCTGTTACTGAGTAACTTTGCCAAAGAAACAAACAAGCTTCATTTGACATGGCTATTTTAAACACAATTTAATTTGCTTTGTTTCAAAATAGGTTGATGCCTTCAGATAAAATTAAAAGTCAAGCCAGTCAGGATTCCAATTACTGATGCCTAATCGTCCATCTTGAGGTTCAGAACCCCTGCTCCTGGTTGTCTTGACAGGACAGACAATGAAGCAGGTAAAAGTTTTCTGGGCCAGAAACATACTGAAGTTTTTGATTTGTTTTAAATGAAAGTTTGTCTATGTTTGTGTACTATCCGTCTCACGAAATTGAATGTTCTTTGATGCCAATGCCATGCTTTAACCATTTTCCTAAGTCCATGATTGGTACTCTATAGTTCACATTGGCTCAACACGTGCTATTCACTCAACGCAGGAATAAATAAATGACTTTGGATTATCAGCATTCCCCTGCCTCACTCCTCAAGACATCAACTCTCTCAGCCTTCAACGTCCTCCTGTTAGTGCCTCTTTTCTGGATAAGGTTTTGCTTGCAACTAAGCAGATAGAGGCAAAAATGAGAGTTTGGGAATAGGTCCACTTATTTGTATATTTTGTTCACATAGGGTACAACTTCATTGTATTCATTTTCTTTAAATTTTAAAATTACTATACAAAAATAATAAATATAAGAATTTTATAATTCCCCTTTTGGGCAGTTTTTCCAATTATCAGTTTATTTTGGTTGGTGGTTTTGGGCATTGTTCTTACATGTCTATGCCATTCACTTATATCTATCATTTGTTATAGATACAGCTTTTGTACCAAAATTTTTTAGAATCTGTTTTTAGGAAGAGGTCACCTATTTCAGATGTACAACTTAAGTTTACATCATCATAAATATAATTGTGTTTATCATCATCAAATTGCTTTGCTAATGTCTAACCTCTCCTTCCATATTGGTTAAGACTGAACTTGTTCTAGAGTTTTATGTGTGGAAGTCAGGATACCGAAGGTTGACAGATCAGGAAGTAAAAATAGTTGTGGACAACTCACTTAAGCTTGGGTTATAAGAGTAGGGAAAAGATAAGTGAATATTTGGTGAAGATGGCAGGATTAAGTAACGACTTTTAAGATATAGATTAGCTATGAGCATGTTTAAAGATTAATGGAAATATCAGAGATACATTGCATCTGGATGCATTAATTGGGGTGGAGGGGGGAGTTGTGGTCTTTGGGCTGTTAAGTCTTTAAAGGACGTTATTATATCCTGAATCTATTATATGCTCTAGGAAGTAAGTAGAGGTATTTATTGGCCCTGCTGTCTCCATGTCACTTAATGAGATCATCAAACCTGCTTTTGCATCTTTTCATTTTGGTGCTTGTAATATATAAAGAAAAAGAAAATAAAAGAAGAAGAGAGAAAGAGAAACTAAAACCAGATCCCTAAGTCTGCTAGAAGGAATATTTCCTCTGTCAGGACACTCTCCTCAAATTCAATTGTGACTTTCAAGGAGACATGGCTCGTATATATGTTTTATTTTTTAAAATACTTTACCTTTAAAGTATTTTTAGCTTTATTTAAATGCTTTTCAATGTGTTGCTTCCTTTGAGTTTTGGGAGTTTCCACAGTTACATTGCCTCTGCTATAACACATTTGTAAAAATAGATTATATGTATATTGAATTTGATTCTCCACGGTTTGTGGTTATCAATGCAGTCACATTGACTGATTCGTCATATTGACTGATTCATCATATCTGAAGTTCACTTTATTACCCTATCTTTTCAGATTGTTGTGGAAGGAAAATAATGTCCCCTTTACAAATATCCTCCTCTGTGAATTACTAAGAATTCCTCCCTTGTTGTTTGTCATTCCTGATGAAATTGAGTGAATATTTCCATAGTTCTATTTAGAAAGTTTTCTTCTTCCACACCTCGTTTCATTTAAAGGCATCTAGCATAGCTACTCTCAGGTTAACTTATATTTCTTTGCCTTTATAAGCTAAACTCTTTAAGAGTTCTAATCTTGGGATATGGTTCAAAATTTCAAATTTTGTTCTTTGACACCATCATCCTGCTACCATATTACTTTCCATGCCACCATTTCCTATCTTCCATTTCTATTTTCACTGGTAGAAGAGAGAACACTAACAATGCTCCCATGTCTGAGTTTTCTAGGTCAAGATTTTCAAATCATGATCACTAGAGATATTTCCCTAATTTCTTCCGATGTGTGAGTCAGCAGTACGATGTGGTAGCTCCTGGGTTTGGTAAGTTTTCACCATCTTCCCCTCACAACTTGGATATGACATCTTTCAGGACAGAAGTAAACATGAGTCCATATCCCTCAACAAAAGCACTAGTGGTACCATATCCCATTTCTTCTGGAAAAAAAATATGATTTCCTGAAACCTGCTTGTGCTTGTGTTTTCTTATTTTCTCAAGTATTATTTTCAGTAAGACCTTTATTCTTGCTTTCTCCATGAGCGTTCATTCACCCTCAGTGTCTCTTCTAGATAGCCCCAGAGGTGTAGATTTCCGTCTTTGTCTTCTCATCAGCACTGCAGTCCTTACTATGCTACTGACACTGCCTTTGTTTATACTCTGTTGTTCTACAGAGTAAAATAAAATTGCTCAGAGCTCAGAAATCTTCTCAGGTCTATAATGTGATCTTGAATAACTATTACTATTTTCTGACTTGGATGGAATTGATAAGAACCTAACCATAATTGATTTCCTTCTCATCTATTCTGACATACAGACACACAGTCACTGAAAATGGTTAAAAAGCCTAAGTTTCCAGAAGCTTCTATATTTTTCTAGACTTTAAATTATATCCTGGATACCTTGATTTTGAATATGAATAGTTATCAAATAAAACAAATTCTAGAACAATGTCTCAGGATGTATATTTTATATCCCCCCAATAATTACCTTTTCACTTCTTTCCTTATGCAACAATACTTTTCTTTTTATATATCTTAAGGGGTTCCTATCCTGCGAAAGAGAAACCCAAGGAGGATTTAATTCTCCTGATGATAATACTCAACCACACAACTGGCTGCCCATGTGTTATAAATATTGGTTTCCTATGGCTTCTGATATTTTGTATGGGTTTCATGCTGTGGAAGTGGGGAAAGATTTTTAAAAAAAATAAATTTACTTATTTTTACTTATTGGCTGTGTTGGGTCTTCGTTGTTGTGTGCGGGCTTTCTATAGTTGTGGAGAGCAGGGGCTACTCTTCGTTGCAGTGCACAGGCTTCTCATTGTGGTGGCTTCTCTTGTTGTGGAGCATGGGCTCTAGGCACAGGGGCTTCAGTTGTTGTGGAGCATGCGCTCATTAGTTGTGGCTCGTAGGCTCAGTAGTTGTGGTGCAGGGGCTTATTTGCTCTGTGGCATGTGGGATCTTCCCAGACCAGGGCTTGAACCCGTGTCCCCTGAATTGGCAGGGGGATTCTTAACCACAGCACCACCAGGGAAGTCAGATGTTTTTGAATAATAGTAGGGTTGTAAATCTGCAAAAATGAATATTATTCTCAGAAATTCTTGTGGTGCCAGGGCAGAAAACTAAGTCTGGGGGTTGGGGCATTACTCGTGAATAATAATTCCTTTATCTGAGAATCCAAAGGGAGTGCTAAAAACTTTGCATCATTCTGTTCATCACTTACCATTAGAGGTAGGAGCTAAATCCTTTCCCCTGTAATTTAACTCTAGTTCTAAACTGAATAGAAGGAGAAGAGCAGGGGGGAAAAAGAAGAGGATATCATAAATAACCAAGATGATGAAAAGAGATTTCAGAAGAAAAAAATAAATATGTAGAAAGATGCCAAAAAAACAAAAAAGCCAAGTGTATATATCACCATTTTAGGAAATACATTTCACATATTGTTTTTGTTTCAGACTCTATCTATCTATATGTATCTATCCATGCATCCATTCATCAAGCTATCCATGTATTTATATATGTACCTAGGATCATTTCAAATGTACTGATCTATTTTATTCAATTAGTCACCGACAATAATGATTCCTAACACAATCCCTATTGCCCGATTTTTCCTTCTGTTTCCCCACCTACATGTTGTCGAGTTTGCTAATGGAAATTTGTAAGAGTTTAAAACAAAGAAACCTTGTCTTTTACATTTTATGACCTTTATAATGCTTTATTTTGACCTAAAAAAGAAATTCTTTAGGATTTTTTTGTAGGCTTCTTAAGTTTTTCAATGGAAAAGTTTTTAATTTCACACAACTAAGCTCTTATACACATCTATACAGTATACTCAATGGTTTCAAGCTGGTTCTGAAACATGGCCCTAGGACGATAATCTCATTTCTGCAAATTATATTGTTTTCTCATCACTAAATAAAGATATGACAGGAACAACACTTGCCTCAGAGGCCCTTCTGTCTACCACAGTGTTAACATTACATAAATTCTAGGTATTGTTATTAACAGAGAAATTAAATGGACTGAAAGTTTTACAATATTCTTCCTCAATCTTTTGTCAAGCTTTATTCAGCTATACTGGATTTACAAAGCTGATTAAAATAGAAAGCTGGTCAGGTAGGAAAAAATAAAAATATGAGAAATGAAACAAAAGATAGACGGATGCTAAGAAGTGAGGAAAATGAGTGGCAATGGAAAGTCAAACATGCATACTTACGGAGCTGCCCAAGTCGAGCTTTTTCTTTTTTACCAAACAAACGTCCTATTGAAGACTTGATTCCTTTCTTCTTGGGGGCTTTATGAAGAGAGTCTTGGCTGCTGTTGGCACTGCCAAGCCCAAGGCTTTCAGGCTCGAGGGAGGCAGTTAAGCTACTGCAAAACACGAAAGAGGACAAACTGCTTGCTTTGATGTAACATCCACAAGGTACACAAGACTAAATTCCTTGGATAAAAGGAGGAACAAGTACACTTTGAATGTTATTTTCTCCTTTTCTTCCCATGTTTCTTCTTAAGCATATTAAAGTGTGCTTTCCTCAGCCTTAGGGGCCTGAGCCTCCAGATTTTCCCTAGAAAATTTTCTTTTTTTTTCCAAATTTTTTTCTTATTTTTCATATAATATCAAACGAATCAATGAACATAGGTTGGTTTATTAAATACATGTTATATGACCTATAATTTAGTCCTTGACACTTTACCTATTTCTTTCTCACAGAGTTTGTTTTTTAGATCTTAAACATAATGACCTGTGACAAGAAATTTAAATATAACTATTAAAGTTTTGGTTCCTATTCTAGCCCATGGCTTTACTGGATTTTCCTCTAGCTATCTTTCTCTCTCTCAGTTTTGGAGGCTAATTCATTGAATTTTAAATCACCAGGGTGAGATTTTGTAGTAACAAATCATATATGCTAGTGATTACTGTATATTTCTTCTTATAGTTCTCAGATATTCTTTTAGGTACATGATAAGCTGAAACGATTTCCAAGCAAGTTGGTCTAGGTTCCATTCCTGGTCAATGTATTTGACAGTGTAGTAATAGGATGGGTTCAGTGATACTGTTATCCTTCTTTATAGTTGTAAATTTGACAATATCATGATGAGTTATTTAACTTTATTCATCCAAATTAATCTAAACTCCAAAAGATAATACTTTTCATATGTTACAATATTTTTCACTCTTTCTTTGAGAGTAAGTATAAATTTTGAAGCTGGAGTAACTTTTTTTCATATTAGAAATTAAAAACAAACAAAACAGAAGGAAAAAATGTCTGCTGGCACAGAAAGCTCTGTTTTCAGAAATGTTTATTGTAAAACATACTATTTAGAAGACAGATTCTTAAAGTATTAATCATTAAGCCTTTACATTCAGTTATATCAATCGTGTGTTCAGAGATGCTGTAATTGATGACAGTGAAAGAACGTACATTTAAGATGTAAATTGCATGCTTAGATTTATTTATGGCATTAATTATTATAGAGATAGGCTTCAATTTTTTAGGCAGTGCTATGAAGAGTTGCTATGACAGAGTATTTCCGCATGTAAACTTTTCTTTTAATATTTCAGCAAATGTGTTTTTTTTTTTTTTTCCTAAGGAGAGGCTGTTATAGCTGGCAGTAGCAGCACCCATAGGGTGATTTACATACCTGTCTGTTAAAAGTAACTGGGGTACAATCACGGACTTTTCAGACTTTAATTATCCTTACACAGGAAGCCAAATTTACAGTCTTGTCTTAGAATCTCTTTAGTTTTTTGTAACTATCCTATTAAGTCCTTCCTGTAGTCTAACTCCATTTTAGTAAGAAATATCCACTAAAAACAGAAAAGCTATTCTCATAAATATTGGCTAGTAACAAAGCCATAAATATACAGTTAATTTTAAAACTGAAAATTTGATTTTGGGATGAAAATTTATTTTTTTCACAAGTGACATTGTGGAGAGGGAGCAGAATTATAGCTCAAATCAAAAATTGTATATAAATTTTGAAGCAGTCTGATAACACTGAAAGGCAGAAGAATATTTTTGGAAGGAGAACAAACAATGTGCAGTGTGCTGGGAGAGTCATACCTTCGGGAATCATTGTGGTAGGAAGAAGGGAGGGTGTGAGTCATCCTGATGGCTCTAGGGGTAGGGGGAGGAGAAGTTTCACATTTAATTGTTGCTTTATCCTCCCGACCATCTTCTTCTACCACTGCAATCTAGAAGCAAAAACATTACATCAGATGAATTCTTTCTAAATTGCAACTGAAATTGATGACAATGGAGAATCATTAAAGCAAGGCTATTTGAGTAATTCTAATGTAAAAGCAAAACAAGAAACTTGGGGCACACACACACACACACACACACACGCACAATTGGACTCATTACACAAAAATATTATTTAAGAGTAAGTAAACACCACATCACAGATCAATATCCAGGGACTATGAAACAGCTATCTTGGAATCCATTTGAATATATCAGCATGTAAAAGCTTTACAAAAGTTATTGAACACATATTTGAGCTAATTCAATAAAAATATGCATAGTTAGGTCATCATAACATGGCATCTTTTAAGTGGGAGATTTTTGAAGTGAGAAGTTGGCAAAATATAACTTTATCAGATAAAGTGTTTTAAATCAGGCTAATTAAATGTGTTCCTGGATGTTTACAAAAAGAGTTGCAGTTTATAAGCAAAAAGCTTTCTTTGTAAAGCGGGAGTGATAAAAGATAAGAACAGAATTTCTGCAAATTTTTTATTTCATGATCACTCATGGGAAAATTGACCATAAGCAGATGGGATGGAACGGATTCTTTAAAGAATTTAGTTCAGAGTCCAGACAATTCAGGATACCATAAATTTTGTCAGAGATGGGTAAATAAGACTGTATTAAAATAAGACTTCAACAATCAACTTAATTGCACAATAAGGATATTTTTAAAAACAATGCTCTGTATCCTTATTCGTGCCCTGTCACTGGGTTCATCAATACCATTTTTTTTTTTTTAGATTCCGTATATATGAGCTAGCATACAGTATTTGTTTTTCTCTTTCTGGCTTACTTCACTCTGCATGACAGACTGTAGGTCTATCCACCTCATTACATATAGCTCCATCTCATCCCTTTTTATGGCTGAGTAATATTCCATTGTATATATGTGCCACATCTTCTGTATCCATTCACTTGTTGGTGGGCATTTAAGTTGCTTCCATGTCCTGGCTATTGTAAATGGTACTGCAATGAACATTATGGTACATGTTTCTTTTTGGATTATGGTTTTCTCTGGGTATGTGCCCAGCAGTGGGATTACTGGATTATATGGTAGCTCCATTTTTAGTTTTTTAAGGAACCTCCAAACTGTTTTCTATAGTGGCTGTACCAACTTACATTCTCACCAACAGTGCAGGAGAGTTCCCTTTTCTCCACACCCTCTCCAACATTTATTGTTTCTAGATTTTTTGGTGATGGCCATTCTGACCAGTGTGAGGTGATACCTCATTGTGGCTTTGACTTGCATTTCTCTAATGATTAGTGATGTTGAGAGAATGGACTGGAGGACATGGGGTTGGGGGGTGGGGGGCGAAGGGGAAGCTGGGATGAAGCGAGAGAGTAGCATAGACATATTTACACTACCAACTGTAAAATAGATAGCTAGTGGGAAGTTGTTGTATAACAAAGGGAGATCAACTCATTGATGGGTGATGCCTTAGAGGGCCAGGACAGGGAGGGTGGGAGGGAGTTGTAGGAGGGAGGGGATATGGGGATATGTGTATAAATACAGCTGATTCACTTTGGAGTACCTCAAGAGCTGGTACAAGAGTGTAAAGCAATTACATTCCAATAAAGAGCTTAAAAAAATGCTGCATTTTTTTCATAGCACCATTGTACATTAAAACATATATATACACACACACACACACAGACAGAGAGAGAGAGCGAGCGAGAGAGAGAGAAAGACTTTCCATAGCATAGCTAAAAGGTAGATGGCTCCTAGAAGTTCTGATGAAGAAATTTCTCAATATGGCTATAACAAAAAGTTTAAAGCTTTGCTTTCGTCTTTTGTCGATAGAATGTCTTGCTAGTTTCGGTATTAAGCTATTATGCAAAAATGTGTTTATATATGATAAAGACTTTATGTGTTGGAGAAACAATGAAATTTTTTGTCTGGGCTCTTGTCATTCAAACGTAGGTTAAAACAGCCTAGGCAATCATCCTAATAAGATCCCCTCTCTCCATTTCAACGAATAGTGCAACCAGATGATTCGTTTTCAAGGACTGCTTTCAGCATAATATCAACACTATGGAAAACACTTTCTAAACTCACATTTCATCTAAACTCATAAAGCATGTTTCCAAACTCTTCCTAATAATTACTTATGCCTTCACAATTCTATTATCTAATCATGATTGACTTCCAAAACTGTTTCTGTGAAGCCTGATTACTTCTATTCCCAGATATTTTTTTTCTTGAAACCCTCTTATAAAATGCCCTCCTCTCTCCACACAGCAGGGTCAAACTAGGCCAACTTTCAAAATATCAGCTTTTAAAAATATCATACACAAACCACTTCTCTGAATAATGCTTAGAGCTCATACTATATAAACAGAGTGGAGGAGAAAGTCTTCAGAATCAGAAATGGATTTGAATCTTGGTTTCTTTTATTTGTTGAATGACATGTGCTAATTACTTATCTACTCTAAGATTAAATTTCCTCATCAATAAAATAGAAGTGATAATACTTAGCTTACTTTGTTCTTTTGAAGTATAAATTAAATCATGCATATAACTCCTTAACCTGATATACAACAAATTTTAGTTTGCGGTTTTCTTTCTATGACCTACTTTTCTCACCAATTATCTCTTTACTCCCTGAATTCCCTGAGACTATATTCTGCACAGGACCTTCCTTTATGACTTTTTCCCTTATACACACTAAAATTCTTTTACAGCAGCTACTCAGGTTTCTTCTTATATTCCCAGTATAATCCTTTTAAGTGGTAGAAGAAGTCAAAGACAAATAGTAGTAACATTATGCATGGTAAATTTGACAGTTGAGAACTAACTGGTAGTGTCCAGGAGAAGATGTTAAAAGAAGATAGACATTGGAAAATAAAAAAAATCCAATCAATCTAGGCCACGTAAGCATAATAAGGATTACTTTAATTAAAAAAAAAAAAGTTCCCTGCTTCCAGGGAACCAGGGCATAGGCTGATTACCACATCTTGAAGATGCTGAAAAACAGACTGATGTACTGGATAGTAGGTTGAATCTTTGAAATTTGTCCCATCTGATATCCTGTGAGCCTGAGCTCTGCCGTTCTCAATCATCTAACAAGATGTTTATTTTGTGAATCTGAACTGTAGTCAGTTTCATTTCCTATACCCAATATTTATTCTCTTGACTTCATTCCAAACAGTAAAGTAGTATATTAATTATATTTTTATATTTTCTGTATTTTTGATGCTCTATTATCTGGGGCCATGCTGAGAATGCCCTTCCCAGGGCTAGCTAATTCCTAGAAATAGCAAACTACACTCCTGGAGTGTGCCTTCCATGTGTAAACCAACCGGTCTAGACCAGTACCCCAAATCATCTTCTCTGTCTGGCTTTTACACTCCAGAAGGCACTATTCCTCTGCCTTAATCATCCCAGGCCAGGTATCAGACAACTAGAGATAGTCCCTAGACCCCACGATCCACTGAAACTGTTCAAATTAGCCAACCCTAAACCTGCTTACCCTGCCTTTTCTTTCCTACGAAAACCACAATAAACATTCCTTCCCATGTTCTCCTCTCACTCTTTGACTCCTGACCTGGCTCTTCCCTTTGGCCTGGAGTAATGTGGCATGCTCCTTGCTCTTGGGAAGTGTGAGTAAGAAGTTATCATTTATTGGCAATTGTTTTTTGATTTATTGGTCTTATATATCTGAATAATGGTAAAACCTATATTTTAAAACAAGCATCATTGTTGTTCTAGATATCGACAGTAAACTATCTATTTCCACCAACAGAAGTCTATAAATTCTGTGGAAAATCAGGATATTTCAGTCCCCACAGTCTAATCATTACCCTAGAAAGCATAAACAATTCTATCTTGAGACATTTGTTCTTATGATCATATTTAAACAATTCAAAAACACTTAAATACTTTTAATATTTTTATGTTAATAAAATGCTTCCATTTGAAGAAATATAATTTTAAATCTTTCATAGAAAAACAATGTTCAATTAGTAATCAGATTAAAGAAATGTACAGTACCTTTCTCCGATGTTTCCTTAGATCACTTGGCTGTGATTTGCAGTAATAAAAGCAACATAAAACAGAACAAATTAATGATTACCATTTGACCATGTTACAAGTTTAAATCATATCTGTAATTTAACTATTTTTGTTTGTTTGTTTTCTTTCCATTCTTTTCGAAATAAATGTCTTTTAATCATTATAAAAGCATTCCTCCAGGGAGCTATTTTAGAGAGGAAACTTCCTAAGTGGCATGGGGGGACAGGTCTTCATGATGGGATCCTGTGTACATGTATGAAACATGAGACATGAGACATGGACCTTAGGGAATATAAAGCACATTTGGAGTGAGCTAGCCAGAAGCAAGTATGGAACTATATCCTCCCAAGAAAATATAGGTGGGAGTGAAGAAGATTATGCATAGATGAAGATCCAATGCACATATATGTAGTTTATAGACACTCTTTTTTCTCATCTATGCAGGGCCTTGGACCTTCTTTGGGCAGATAGGCAGACATGCTGATCCTACGTGATCTCAAACTTCCTGGCAATCTAGCAAACCCCCCATTTCCAAATACCGAAAGCTCTGGCCTCAGTATATCATATTTCTGAGGGTGCTGTTTCCTTAATGGTGCTCTTTTACAGAATTAAAAAAAATAGTTACTTCTTTATGACCCTAGATAAAACTTATTCACTTAATATTTGTTATTTTTCTTATATAAGTAAAACATTTTGTTAACTGTTCCATTTTACTTTACATTTTTGTTGCTGTTAAAAAATGGGTTGATTTACTTCACTCAGTGTTCTAATTAGATATCATTAACACGTTACTTATGCCTATGGATTTGTGGTGAGGTAAAAGTAAATACAAATAGGCTTTATTATCAGGACAAATAATAATGTTTGCAAAAGGTATAAATATAATGAATGAACACATGATACATGAATGAATGATATATGAATGAATACAACGTCTTTTTAATCTCCGCTTTTCTTGTCCCTAAAATTTCAAATTTTGCTTTGAATATTCAAACATGAATTACATCCAACAAAATTATTTTTTCTCCAATATTTTATACAGGTAAAAGAAAACCTACCTATCTTTCGCTGTAACAATAACAAATTTGAGGACAAAGATTTTTTTAGGTGATAAAGATTTCCTGGATTTTAAATTTTGCTTTTCTGAGTCAGATGTTAAACATTTTAAATACATTTTTACCCTCAGAAAATGCTCTAAATATCTTTTAAGTACTTGAATTATAGTATAATAATATTCATTTACCATTGATTTGTTTATAAGTAACTGCTTAAGAAAATGTAATGAAAGCAGTGGCATCCTAGTCATACGTATACAAACATTATATCTAAATGGTATAAATATATTATTTTATTATTATAAAAAGAATAATACTGTCAAAGGTTATAATGCTAACATGTAATAATAATATTTAAAAGGCAAAATACTAGGTTGCAAAAATGTAAGGAAATAAAAGTACAGAAATAACCAAAGTTTTCTTGACTTGAATGCTGACTAAATTATGCTCTGTGGGCCAATATTCTTACTGTAGCTTTGATAATAAGTAGGTCATCAATATCCATAGCATATATTACATATGCATAGACTAAGCCAGAGACAACATCATTTTTAGTTAATAAAATCAGATGGATGGTTCCTAGATTTCTAAAATAAGCAGATCATAATGTAGCTCAGTGTACTGGGTTAATTTATCTTAGTACTTTGGCTAAAAGTTTGTGCTGTATCTTGCTAGGCTCAGCTCTGATTAGCTGGCCTTTGTTTGGACTAGCCATTGTCTGTGCTATCTACTTTAAAAATGTCTTTAATATCAAGTCTGGAAATAAGCAAAGAATAGGAAACTCAATAGCTTAAGGAGGTAAGTATTTCCTTTTTAAAAAATGTTTTTTATCATTTCTCTTTTATATAGATTTCACTGCATGGAAGTTCCATAATTGTGAAGAGTTTGGATGTGGGACATACTGTTACACTGTATAGTTTTCTGTTTCAATTCTCAGTTGCAAAATTTAGGAAAAAGATATCTAAACTGATATACATAATAGAAATTTTAAAAATTTGATCTTCATAAAATTTATTTACAAGGTAGTTCTCCCATTGGGGTGAGAGTGTCATACACACACACTCTCTCACACACACACACATGCACATAGGTGTGCATTTATATAAATTAATTCTAATGAAAATTCTTAGTTATTTTTGCCACAATACACATTACTGCAACATGTTTATTTAAAGATACAATTTAGAAATTGAGTTAAACTTCTTTGTTCAGATATTATACCCAGAGATGCAGGCATTGTGACACTTTTTATAGAAGTTTCACAGCCTTTTGACCAGAAACACTATATACACTTAATATTCTTCTGTCATATTATTAATTTCTCCTCCATTTGTTATATTTGTGCTAGATTTTTGCAGCATACAAATTATTTGACCTATTTTCATTTTAATTAACTTCTATCCCCAAAATTTTACTTTTAATTGGAATTTTATTGTTTTAATATTCATTATAAAACATAGACTGTTACCTCCGTAAAGAGTTTAGAATATTTATATCTTCACTATTGTTGTCGTTTCAACATATTCCCAATCACAGAAAAAAAAAACAACACAGAATAGTACATGCTTTTGAGTTAGCAAGTTTGAAGAAAATTCCAGCCCCTCTTTCCTAGCTGTGTTGAACAAGGATGATTTACCCATACTCTCAACATTTTAGTTACTTCCGCTCGACATAATGCCCTCAGATTTTCAAATGTTATCACGAGAATTAAGTGACTAAAAATCATGATATTAATTAGTCATTTCACCTATGTTATTTTTAGCAAGGGGTACTTTGATTTTTTTCTCTCTCATGTTAAGGGTAGTTCCTAATTTAGGTTTCCAATTTTTAATCCCAAATGAAGATACGTGAAATAATTAAAGAATAGAGAAGAGTGAAAATGTTGACATGAATTATAAAACTCAATTGGGAAGTTGCTGCTATTGTTGATGGCTCTTCTTTTAAAATTATATTATGTATATTACAAAATTATAACATTGTATGTTGGTGTATTGAAGCGATTATAAGAAATAATTTTTGAAACTTGTTTTAAAAAAAACCCACCCAGTTTCAACTTACTCAATTTACGTCAAGGTATCATCAATAAAAATGAACTTAATGGTTTAAGTCATTTTGATTTCTAATGTGACATTCAGATTTCTGCTCTTCCATTTACACTTATTATGTGACCTTGGAAAAGTTACACCTGTGTAGGCTTCGCTTCCTCACTTCATAGTGGGATTAATATTTGTATCTACCGCATAGGTTTGTTGAGAAAAAAAGAAAAAGAATGAAATACACAGAAAGCCTTTAAACTAGAATAAACATCCAATAAATCCCAGCTAATGCATCAGTAATTCTAATGGAAGCAAAGGTTCTCTGGACACATCATACCAGTGTCATGACACCCATCCGATCCACTTCCCGGGCAGGACTTCGAGGGGTAAGCTTTGGCGTTGAGTGTCCACTGGGGGGAGATGAACTGGCCAGCGAAGAAGCTGTAACTGAGGCAGTGATGGAGGTACCTGGGTGGACCCTCGCTAAATTCAGGCCTTCCAGACTCACACTAGCCACTCTGTTCTCAATTTCTTCAGCACGTAACTCTGTAGATTCTTTTTCTTCCTGAATTAGTCTGAAAGATACAGTTTAATTTTGATACATTATATGCTGTTATAATGTTAATTAGAATTCACTAAATAAATAACTTTGTGAACATTTTATATCAAATCTAATACTTTCATTTTTCCCTAGGCAATATAACTTTCAATCAATTCCAGGCACATCCTGGCTGAAAATTAGAAAATCCTTCTTTTCAAATGATATATAATTCTTCCCGACTTTCAGTTTGACCCCATTTCTATACTACCACCTGTTAAAACTCTTTTAAAAACTTGAGTGCCTAAGTAATTTCTGCCACTAATCCTAATCTTACATTTGTATTCAGGAACGAATATATGAGATTTAAATCTCAACAGAGTCTTGAATCTACCTCCTATCCAATGAAAAAATATAATTGAAAGAATCCTCAATAAATGGTCATTTATAATTTTAATTTGGCCAAATAAAACCCTGACTTAGCCAAGTTGCCTTTACTAAAGCACCAAGCAATTTAATAATGTAGACATGATAATTTTTTTAAATACCATTGCTATAAATACCTGTGAGAAGACAAGCACTATTACCTTTTTTCTTTAAATACGGAGAAGCTTCAAGAATATGTATAAATTATTTATTACAAAGACATAAAGAATAAAAAACTTTAGCTTCAAGATCCTATTTACGTTGAATCTATACACATTTTGCATATTGGTATAATAAAACTGTGTAACAGTATAGTTTGTTTGAAAAATGGGGGTTAGAAAACACCTCTCCTGAGATTTTTTCCTCTTAACTACAAATGACTTACTGTGATTTCCCATGATCTATAACTTTTAACTTCAAGGTTATGATCACTGCAAAGTTTTCTTTTTTATATATATTTACTTTGGAAAAGTTTGGCAGTTTCTTACAAAACTAAATATACCGTTATCATTTAGTCCGGTAATCGTGTTCCTTCATATTTACCCAAAGGATTTGAAAGCTTATGTCCACACAAAACCCTGCACACGGATGTTTAGAACAACTTTATCCATAATTGCCCAAACTTGGAAACAACCAAAATATCCTTCAGTAGGTGAATGGATAAATAAACTGGTACATATATACAATGGAATGATATTCAGTGCTAAAATGAAATGAGCTATCAAGCCACGAAAAGACCTGGAGGGACAATGAATGCATATGACTAAACGAAACAAACTAATCTGAAGAGGCTACATATTGTATGATTCCAAATACATGACATTCTGGAAAAGGCAACTATGGAGACAATAAAAAGATCAGTGATTTCCAGGAGTTGGGCAGGGGAGAGGGATGAATAGGCAGAGCACAGTAGATTTTGGGGGCAGTGAAAATACTATGTCTGTATGATATCATAATGATGGATACACATCACTAAGCATTTTCCAAACGACCAAGAGTGAAGCATAATGTAAACTATGGATTTGCGTGATATGGTGTGTCACTGTAAGTTCATCAATTGTAACAGATCTACTACTCTGGTTAAGGATGTGGATAATGAGGGAGGGTATGCATGTTCAGGGCCAGGGGGATATGGGAAATCACTGTACTTTTCCCCCAATTTTGCTGTGAGTCTAAAACTTCTCTAAAAAATAAAGTCAGTACAAATACTAAGAGGCATATTTACTTTTAATTATAATCTTTCACTGACACAAAGAATATGAATTCTGTTATTTTGAAGTCTATTTTCATGGTGCATTTTAACTTGACCCAAAGATCAGAATCCCAAAGGAAGGTTTAATCATGTAACAGAGTACATTATTAATCTTTTTTTTTTAAATTTTGTTTATTTATTTATTATTTTTTGGGGGCACACCAAGTTCAATCAACTGTTTTTATACACATATCCCCGTATTTCCTCCCTTCCTTGACTCCCCCCCCGCCTCAAGTCCCCCCCACCCTCCCTGCCCCAGTCCTCTAAGGCATCTTCCATCCTCGAGTTGGACTCCCTTTGTTATACAACTTCCCACTGACTATCTATTTTACAGTTGGTAGTATATATATGTCTGTGCTACTCTCTCGCTTCGTCTCAGCTTCCCCTTCACCCCCCGCCCCCTCCCAATCCTCAAGTTCTCCAGTCCATTCTCTGCACCTGCTTCCTTGTTCTTGTCACTGAGTTCATCAGTACCATTTTTAGATTCCATATATGTGAATTAGCATACAATATTTGTCCTCTTTCTGACTTACTTCACTCTGTATGACAGACTCTAGGTCTATCCACCTCATTACATATAGCTCCATCTCATCCCTTTTTATAGCTGAGTAATATTCCATTGTATATATATATGCCACATCTTCTGTATCCATTCATTTGTTGATGGGCATTTAGGTTGCTTCCATGTCCTGGCTATTGTAAATAGTGCTGCAATAAACATTATGGTACAAGTTTCTTTTGGGATTATGGTTTTCTTTGGGTATATGCCCAGGAGTGGGATGACTGGATCACATGGTAGTTCTATTTGTAGTTTTTTATGGAACCTCCAAATTGTTTTCCATAGTGGCTGTACCAATTTACAGTCTCACCAACAGTGCAAGAGAGTTCCCTTTTCTCCACACCCTCTCCAACATTTGTTGTTTCCAGATTTTGTGATGATGGCCATTCGGATCGGTGGGAGGTGACACCTCATTGTGGCTTTGACTTGCATTTCTCTGATGATGAGTGATGTTGAGCATCTTTTCATGGGTTTGTTGGCCATCTGTATGTCTTCTTTGGAGAAATGTCTATTTAGGTCTTCTGCCCATTTGTGGATTGGGTTATTTGCTTTTTTTGATATTAAGCTGCATGAGCTGCTTGTATATTTTGGAGGTTAATCCTTTCTCCATTGTTTCATAGGCAATTATTTTTTCCCATTCTGAGGGTTGCCTTTTAGTCTTGTTTATGGTTTCTTTCACGGTGCAAAAGCTTTTGAGTTTCATGAGGTCCCATTTGTTTATTCTTGATTTGATTTCCATGATTCTAGGAGGTGGGTCAAAAAGGATCTTGCTTTGATGTATGTCAAAGAGGGTTCTGCCTATGTTTTCCTCGAGGAGTTTTAGAGTGTCTGGCCTTACATGTAGGTCTTTAATCCATTTGGAGTTTATTTTTGTGTATGGTGTTAGGAAGTGTTCTAATTTCATTATTTTACATGTTGCTGTCCAATTTCCCCAGCACCACTTATTGAAGAGGCTGTCTTTTTTCCATTGTATACTCGTGCCTCCTTTGTCAAAGATAAGGTGCCCATATGTGTTTGGGCTTACTTCTGAGTTCTCTATTCTATTCCATTGATCTTCCTTTCTATTTTTGTGCCAGTACCATACTGTCTTGATCACTGTGGCCTTGTAGTATAGTTTGAAGTCAGGAAGCCTGATTCCACCAACTCCATTTTTCCTTCTCAAGATTGCTTTGGCTATTCGGGGTCTTTTGTGTTTCCATACAAATCGTAAGATTTCTTGCTCTAGTTCTGTGAAAAATGCCATTGGTAATTTGATCGGGATTGCATTGAATCTGTAAATTGCTTTGGGTAGTACAGTCATTTTCACGATGTTGATTCTTCCAATCCAGGAACATGGTATGTCCCTCCAACTGTTTGTGTCGTCTTTGATATCTTTCATCAGTGTCTTAAAGTTTTCTGCATACAGATCTTTTGCCTCCTTAGGCAGGTTTATTCCTAGGTATTTTATTCTTTTTGTTGCAATGGTGAATGGGAGAGTTTCCTTAATTTCTCTTTCTGCTCTTCCGTTGTTAGTGTATAGGAATGCAAGAGATTTCTGTGCATTAATTTTGTATCCTGCTACTTTACTAAACTCATCAATTAGTGCTAGCAGTTTTCTGGTAGAGTCTTTAGGGTTTTCTATATATACTATCATGTCATCTGCAAAGAGTGACAATTTGACTTCTTCTTTTCCAATTTGGATTCCTTTGATTTCTTTTTCTTCTCTGATTGCTGTGGCTAAAACTTCCAAAACTATGTTGAATAATAGTGGTGAGAGTGGACACCCTTGTCTTGTTCCTGTTCTTAGAGGGAATTCTTCCAGTTTTTCCACATTGAGAACGATGTTGGCTTTTGGTTTTTCATATATGGCTTTTATTATGCTGAGGTAATTTCCTTCTATGCCCATTTTCTGGAGAGCTTTTATCATAAATGGATGTTGAACTTTGTCTACATTATTAATCTTTAAACACATTTCAGTGGAAAAACAGCCTCCTCTTCAAAAAAAAAAAAGAAATTTTGTACTTTAAAATGATTGGTGGTAAATGACTCTAGAAAAACCTTCTGCTGAGAGGCATGGTTCTGCTATACAAAAAGTATAGTTTCAAACTCTAGGTAATCCATTAATTGTAAAGGTGAGCCAAACTTAGAGGAATTAGTTGAGTAGGAGACAGACTGAAGTTTAACTAAAAAATAAAATTCAGTGCTACCCAGATTTTCAGTTTATTTGGAAAATTCTTTGAAGATCTCACTTTTACCTCATTCTTTTATATTGCTCTAATATAATTAATCTGTATATTTTTCATGTATGTTTCTTATAAAAGCTGTCCTCATTTTATCCTAGGAATCTGTGAAAATGCACATTCTGATTCAGTAGGTGGGGTGTGAGGTCTAAGATTCTGCAGTTCTAGTAAGCTTTGTTGGTGATGCCAGAGCTACTGATCTGATGATCACATTTTTAGAATCAGGGTCTTCTAATCCCTTGAGACCATCAGAAATCATTGCACTCACCTGATTTCTTTGTTGATAGCATCCAGTTGCTCCTGAAGCATCATGGCTAGAGTCTGGGCATCCGAATGACCACTTGGAGAGAGAAGATCCATTGAGCTAAAAATAGTTTCTCTGTCGTCATCATCAATGTCAGACATTTCTGTGTCACTTTCAAAAGGGTGGCTGCTTAGCACGCCAATTTGTTGAGTTCTATTCCATTCATGATCTCCAAGAGATTTCACCTGGATGGTAAAGGAACAATTGTAATATTTATCATGTGCATTTTCTAAGCACTATTCTCAAAATAAAAACCAAAAACATACATGCTTTTATAGCTTACTTGGCAAAATTGGAACTGATTATTAATATTTTAATGTATCACTTCAATAAAATAGTTCCTTGATACTTAGGTAATCGTAGGTGCTAATTTTCAGCATAAATATCAATATTTTAATGGGAATAAAGATGATAAATTTCTGCATGATTTTGAGTTCAACCCCAATTCAAGGCAGCGATTAGTTTAAAGCATCTATGTTTGCAACATTTTAACTTGGTTTCAAATATAACAGTCTCTATTCACTTGTACTTAAGCATTTCCATCTCATACTAAGTAGGCTGAGGGTACAAATATTATCACACAATAAATTACACAAGAATTCTGTCCCCAATGTTCTAACAAAGTATTAATAAAAATATTGCCAAGTGATTTAATTTCATCTCCACTGCTCTGGTCACTTAAATGCCTCATTGGTTTTTTTAAGCCCAAGGCATACTACAATAATTTACATGACTGTTTTTTAAATTAATATAATAAATCCTCCATGTGAGTAAAAGTCTTGAGTAACCAATAGACTTGTGCTTTTCAAGCTGTGACCTGAAGGTAGGAGACGGTTGAAAGTAAGAGATTGGTCCCAGATTTTCTGCTTTTTAAAAAATTGGGTTTCATTTTTGTGATGATGTAAAATGACTTTTGGGGGGACCACATGGCATTGTCCTGAGTACTGAAGATTTGAGGACCCAAGTAAGTACTTGTGTTACAAATTGTTTTGGTACCAAGTAGCACTAATTTATTTGCCACATAAAACTGAGAAAAGAACTGAGATGGATTTAATTTATTCTTCATTTGTTCATTTATTTATCCATTCATTAGATATTGAATACCTACTATGAAGGATTAACTTATATATGACACATATGTGCCAATTAAAAATCAGAGGATGTCAAGAGCCTTGTATAATAAGGACAAGTAGGTTATACAGTATTTTGGACACATAAAAGAGGCTGAGGAAAAAAAAACTATACTTAGAGCACACAGGAACTATATTACTTCTCTGTAAAATGCAACTATATACTTACTTAATATATATCGCCTACAGATTTTAAGTGTTTGAATGATAGGCTGGCACTGCAGTTTATCATGAACAGTTCTCTATAAACACTTTCAATAGTCTGTGTACATTTTCCTCAAAGTGTTATTAAAATAGTAACTATTATTAAAATATGCAATTAATTTTAATTAACAATATGAGTGCCATTGCTTAAGTGCCCAAGCAAACCAAAAGCCCATTTGGTTAGCAATATGGCATAAAAGATAAAAGTGTGGAATTTGAAATCACACGAATGGTTTTGTCTCTATCACTTTGCTGACTATGTAAGGCTGAACACTTAAAATTTCTCAGCTGCAATCTTTTCCTATCTGAAATTTGTATAAAATAGTACTCAATTTACAAGGTTACGTGGATAAATACTTGGGACATGCTTGGTTCAACTTTTGGTATGTAGTAGGGGTTTTATGTTAATTATAGCTTTAAAAATATGTCATATATCACACCTGAAACTAATAAAAATGGATTATCTCAGTATTAAAATACTATCCAAAGTGAAAGTGTATTTACATAAACCATCAAAGACTTGAAATAAAAAGTGTAACCTTTGGCTCGTCTCTCCGCACACCCATGCGGCCTCTCCTTGGTCTTCTTATTACTTTCGTTGTTCTGTAATCAGGTTGGCTGTCCACTAGGGATCCAACAGAATACCGCAGCTCAGCTGAGGAGTCTAGATGAGTTCTGGAAAAAAGGAAAACATAAAATATGCTCAATCGCAAAAATTAAACTTACCAGCAAAATTACTATCCACTGCTTAATTGGCAATAAAGCACAAACCCTCAAGCAGAAAAAAAGAAAAGAAAAGCTTCAAGGAAGAAAACTGAAGTGTTATGACTCTTAGAGGTCTCTTCAGAGGCTTATGTCAGAAATTCCAGTCTCAGGTTCATTCTGAAGGTCAAGTTCATTTTCTTTTTTTAGACTATTAAAAAGCCTCCCTGTTCATTAATTATCATTTTCAAATGCAGTTGTCCAATGAAATATGTTAAGATTGACAACCAAAATTCATTGGCTTCCATTCTGACAACTCTTAGTTTGAGCTATTTAGTGGATATACCAATACGTGCTATTTATCACTGTATTTGTTTTAAATAGTTCTCACTAATCTAACAGAAAGATGTGTACACTTTTTGGGTCCTAGAATTATCTATTTTCCAATGTTTTGTTTTTCAACTCAGGAAATCAATAAAGCACTTAAAATCAGATTGACCCAAGGTTAGTAATCTTATTTTTTTTAATAAAATAGGATATTCCACCAGAATGGTTTTTCAGCTTTTGATAAGACATTGTTCCAAAAAGATTAAGAAAAATCTTTTAATAAGCACATGTAATTCTGAAATCTGATTAGATATGAAACAGTTGGAAAATTCTAATTGGACAATATCATCAGACTGGCTTTCAATAAACATGATAATAAAGTACACTATAATCAAAGTGCACTAAATATTTCTCCAAGTACATTACTTATATATAGATTTATAGCAAATTCAGTTTACTGCTAGATAATGATAATAACAAAGGCAATATGCTGTCCTATAAAATGATCTATAACCATTAGGAAATATTCTTAAAGCCGTGTTTTCTCTTCAACTTGGGGCTCCTGCTGATCTACTATGCTTTCATCCTTAGTTCTCTTTGTGAAAAAAGCTAAACATCCCCAAATATTTGGCAAGATTATGAAAGGTTAGGTGAGGCCTGGGTTTTTGAAAAAGAAGAAGACATTGACCTAACTGGTGCATGTCCTCGTTTTGCCAAATTGGACAAAAAAGCAAAGGAGCTAAAGAATCATCCTCCAAATGGATGACAGCTATTGTTTTTATAGCAGTGAACTTGAGACTTAATCAGGGCAAATGGCTTTATTATGAATTGGTCATATATTAAAAACTAACCAACCAGGCCATAGTCATTAAATGGCACAATCTCTGTCTTTATAGCAGAAGGTGTAAGTTTCACGACAAACATCAGATTTTAGTCACTGTTGTATGCTCAAGGAGGTATTCCTAGGATATAATAAAAACTTAATAAAAATCTTGTAAGACAATGAATGAATGCAATTGATTATAATACGGTCCTAACTGTCTAGGTCAGAATATCCTAGGAACCTTTAGTCTGTGGCTGCTTAAGGTAATATCTCTGTGGGCATCAGAACAGAATTTCTAAAATTATAACTCATCATCTTAGGAGTATTGTTTTCTTGTTTTATCTCTCAACTCCAGGTCATTTATAAAAACATGAAGCAAAACACAGATCTGGTCCCATCAAAGCCCTTCTCAAAACTCTTCAGTGTCCTCACAAGGCCCTCTACCTGGGTCCCTCCTACTTTCCAGCTTCACTGCTAGTTATTCTCTGCCTTCTCTCTTCGTCTAGCTGTGCTGTCTTTCAACTTCTTCAAATTCATTCTTTCTTTCGCTTTGAGACTTTGAACATGCTATTCTTTCCGCCTGAAATAGTCTCTTCAAAGATTTATATGGTTACTATTCTTAAGGTCTCAGCTTTAAAAGTCCCATCATCATATACGATTCCAGCTCCCAGTATTCGAACTCTACTGTAACAGTCCTCAAATTTGTATTCCTGCATTTTCCATCTAGAATATGTATTCTTCACTATCATCACCACTATATCTCCAATGTCATAGCGTCTCACAAGCAGAAAGTACTTCATTGATCTTGAAAGAAAAAAGACCTGAACCAGCACCAGTTGTAGAAAAGCCCATTGCTTATGCTTCTTCTAAAGCAGTTACTCCTCACCTCTCTCTTTTTATTCAATTCTGTGATCTGTCAGAGGCAGTATATCCACGTATTTCAATTTAAAAACTATTTTTGGTGTACAGTATTTGGAGAGGCACTTGCAGATGTAAGTTAAAATACAATTACTGGTTCCATTAAACAAGGAACCCTGCAGTTTTTCCTCCTGAATCTCCTGTGACTTGAATATAATCTCACAAAGGAGCTTCAACAAATAAATCAGGTACGAATTTTCTTAGAGAAAACCTGTTACCCATTCCTCTGTTTCCTGTGATGTCCTTTCCAATTATTCAGATCCTACCCTTTCCCCAGAATTGAGCCAAATCAGGCCTTCTCCAACCACTCTGGAACTCATTTTCCTTTCTTCTCAGATGAAATACTAGTAGAGGATATTAGTCGCTGATACTCACTTACTTTAGCTCAACTCTTCTTACCTCCCCATCTGTAAGATCAAAAACTAGCAGATGAAGTTCTCATGCACGTTCTGTTTTCTTTATTGTTCCTTTTTCAATTGTGTGCACTCAGAAATATGAATGTTCAAGAAATAATTGCTGTTAATAAATATTCATTTATCTCATTATAAACTAGCTATCCTAATAATTCCCATAAGGTTTTATATTTGTGAGCTGACTTGCTGTTTACAAAGCACCCTTTTCTCATTTGTCTCATTTTATCTGCAAAGTAGTCTGTGAGATAGTCATAAAATATTATTTTATAAAAATTATCTTTGTATAATTCATGTAACTATGTATTATAAAATATCATTTTATAAAATTATTTTTATATGACTTATGTAAATATACATATACATATATTTGAACTTGTTAAGGAAAAATGGGTTCTCCAAAATCAAACAGCTAGGTATTGTATGTCTAAGACCTAGGAACATCAATTTTCTTATTTTTGGTCTAGTGTTGTTTCTACTACAATCTGTTGTATCAAAGAATAGTTGTTCTACATGATGATCCAGGCTTCCCTGATGATCCTTCTTTATGCACAGATGTCACATTGTTAGGCTGCCATGATGACTCACTACAGTGATGAACTTTTAGACAACACTTCTACAACTCTGTATTTCTGAGACTGAAAGTCAAAAAGACAACAAAATGGCCATGTGGTCTTATTGAAATACATTTTATTTGTTGATTGAATAATGCTAGTTCTGTGTATTTACTCTGTAGGTATTTTTCAGCTCTTTCTCCTGTGCCATCATCATCATCACCACGTATATCACTGAATTAATAGCTTCAGATATATAAATTGTAATAAAACATTAGAAAAATAAACATCATTTTCAGAATTAAAGACCTACATATTTAAAAGTTCCTTGGGTGTATTTATGCCTGCAGAACTGTGTTTCGTATACTAAACTGAATTCAAAATACTGAATTTTATTTTTATTAATACTCACATTGAAGAGAATGTAAGCACATTTAGGATGTTTTTAATTTGCATTTTCACCTGAATGTCTGAAAAATACTTTATTAGATATACATTTATTCAACAGTATCTATTGAGAGTATATTATACATACGCTTTCTGTTTTTAGGTGCTGAGATTACAGTACTCAAAACAGACAATATATCCAACCTTTGTGAAGCTAACCTTCCTAGGATAAGCAGACGAACAAAAATGGACTTTTAGAAATCTGTGGTGATCAAAAGTTTCAAATAGCTGATACTGAGTTGTCTAACAAATAAATGCTCAAATGAATGAATCCCTCTATGTTTTTTTTTATCAACTTTAAATAAAAGGCTCTAAGCACAAAGGAAAATTATATGCGAATTATTGGGTTTGATCTGTCTGTTTATCTAGAGAGTAAACAAGCATTTCTTTGCTTTTGTATTTAAGATGAGATACTGAGTCAAAGTAGATGAGTACTTCAAGTGAAGGGTTTTTTTTTGACACATTTAATTTCTCCTTCCCTCTTTATTGTAATTAGTTTAACAAAATAGTCAGATGCTAAGTGATCATACCAATGATGTTTCTTCAGCAATGTTAAACACTGAAAACACTTCTGCATGCAGAGAAAATGACTCTTCCTGGAAAGAGATGTAATCTCTGTATATATGGTTCCGTTTCTTCACTTATAATTTGTAATATATTAGAAGACATATTTATATATATTAAATGCAAAGTACAAAAGGTAATAATTTATATTTTTATTGCATATTTGAGGAAAGAATTACTGAAGTAGAGTATTATTTTTGAGTGTAGAAACTGTAAATCTGTAAGTGGTCAAAACAGGGCAATGGCTGCTGAGCAACAGGAAGTACTTATTTTATTTGAGGAGATACAAAACCATAAGGAAATTCATATTGATTATTGGTGAACCATAGATAAGCTTTTTATTTAATGTTACCTTGATATTGTGGGTTCAATTAAAGAGCCAGTTCTCATTTTCAACTGGTCAAGTTCAGATCTCAGCTTTTCCATTTCTTCTGCTAATCTTTCCTAAAAATCAAAGAGGCATTACTCAGATGATATGCATATGCCAATATTACCAACCATTCAATTATGATAAACCAAACTACCAAGCTTAATGACTTTTTAAAAATGGAAAAATGATTAATATATTTTTATTAAATATTGTTAAACATGACAGCAAAAATGCCTGATTTTCCCCTTGTAATGAAAATATGACAGCAGAAATTAATGAAATTTTATCTACATTCCCTAACATTCACTAATCCTAAATTTTTCTAAACATGTGAGAAAACTAAGGTCATGACCAGTTATATCACTTCAAAATCTGAGTAGAAAGTATAGCAGTTTAAAAAATAAAGAAAAGGTCTTATTTCTACAGTAAGTAAAAGATTTTTATTATCCTATAATGGTTGAAGGACACATGGGTGAAGGAGATTGGATTATAAGGATGAGAAAAAAATTATCACTTGATATGAGTTAAAATTATTAGCTTGATATTGGTACAATAATTTATGCATCTGATAATTTTCTCAGATTGGCATTATCAGTTTCAGTCTGAAAATTTATGAGGATAAGGGTGATCTTATAGCCCTTAATTAAATACTAATGTAAGGACTTTGTTTTGTGATTATAAGTTTCATAACATTATAGATTTTTAAATGTGTCCTTCTGGACTTTCTATTGCTGCTATTTTCCCCCTCCCAGTGGCCAATGCTGGACATTTTACTGCATTCATACTTCTTTTCTCACCACAATCTTGTCACTGTGGCCTTTGCAATGTTTCTCTTATCTGCTCTTTTTTACTTTTTCTACTACCATCCTACATTACACACATGTTTACCTTTTTCCTGAATTATTTTACCAGCTTTCATAGATGCATTACTACCTTCAATCTCTTCCCCACACATTCCTCTGCTAGATGTATCATTTTAAAACACCTTTGATCAAATAATCTTTGCAATTATTTGATACTTTCTTATTTCATTTATTAATTCATTATTTCCACAAATAAGCATTGACCACCTCTTGTGTGTTAGGCCCTAAGATATAGCAGTGAACTAACAAATTTCCTGCCCTCATGTAATTTATAGTCTAGTAGAAAAGACAATAAACAATTTGGGTTTTAGAATGTTGCTAGGAAGGATAAAATAGGAGAATAACGGAAGGGCTCTCCAATAAAGTGATATGTGAGCAAAGACCTAGAGAAAGGGAGGGAGTTAAAAAATACCTGAAGAAACGGAATGACAGGCAGAAGGAACAGCAGGTGCAAACACCTCTTGGGAGGGACTATATTTGGTGAGGGAGAGGGCAAGGAGGCCTTGGTGACTGGATTGGAGAGGTTAAGGAATGGATTTAGAAAAGAATTCTGATAGGGTTTCGTAAGGGTAGACCTGAAAGCCCTGTAAACCATTTTAAAGTCTTTGGCTTTTACTCTGAGTGAGATAGGAAATGATTGGGGGATTTTTAAGCAGAGAAGTGACCTGATCATTCTGATGGCTGTGAAATGGACTGATGAATGGGATTGGGAGGCAGGGAAGATACAAAATTATTACTGTTCTCCCAAAAACAGGCAAGAGAATTATGGCTTGGACAACAGTGTTAGAAAGAGAATGGCAAGGATATTGGTTGTATTTTGAAGATTAAGAGCATTTGCTATTAGACTGGCCATGGGTGTGTGATAAAGAAAGAGGTCAAGAATAGCTCCAAGGTTTTTAACCTGAGTAGTTAAGAGGAAGAAGTTGTGATTTACTGACAAGACTGCTGCTCATGATGATTAGGTTAAGTGGTGGTGTTGTTTTGGGGGTAGGGGGGTTACTTGTTAAGACTGAGATGACCATGTGTCCATACTGGGTTGGCTCTTGAATACATGAACTCCCTCAGGGAAGAGGAAATTTAGTAGGTGATCTAAAATTGTAACTGCTCAATTTACAGATGGTGTTTAAATCCATGAACTCACCAGGAACTGAATGAAAAGAACAAACCCAAGGGTAGGCCTAGGAACTTCAAATTTTTAGAGGTCAAAATAATCAAAAGAAACATGGAGGGAAGAGGTTGAGTACATGAAGGATATTTACTAATAATGGACCGTGAGTTACAGATAATCGAGTGGAAATTTGAGCAGTTATGGGAAATGTGGTTAGATTAGGAAATGTGCTCAGCTGTATGGAATGATATTCAGAAATGAGGTATGACCTGGGATGTGCTGCCTCTAGTGACTGACATGAACAGGGATGCAATGCATGGAATGATTAGTACTGCTGGTTGCCTGGGCAGATTGTTGGAGCTACCAGGTTTGGGTAGGTGGTTGGGGAGTGGGTTCTGGAGATCTTGCCAGAAGCACACAGAACTTTGGATAACATAACATTCCATAACAGGATCAAATTCAAAATTCACAATCTGGTAACACCCTACTTCTTTAAACACATACCAGTTACAGCAAGCTTCTGGGGATTCAGCAAATCAACCATCTTTGTTTTCTCTACGCTATTGCATAGGTTTTGTCTTCTTCCCTACCCTTCTCTATTTGTTAAGATCATGTGTGCCTTCAAGAGCCTGAGGAAATGTCATCTTCTTCATGTAGACTTTCTGAACTACTTCAGAAAGAATTAGATGCTATCTTCTAGGTACCATACTGTACTGCTCTAATATTTCTATCTTTACGGGGTTAAGTGCGTATACATCCTGACTGTGGGACTAAATAGTTATTTTTTCAAAATTAACATCATAATATGTAGCATTCATTACAGTTAAGTATGCAATTGTTCTTTCTTTATCTTTACTCTCTCATCTTTTCCAGTACCTTCCAAATGCCATACTGTTGCCAGATCTCCTTTCTCTTCCCTCCCTCCCTTCCTTCCTTTCTTCCTTCTTCCTTCCTTCCTTCTTCCTTCCATTACTCCCTCTCTCCCTCCCCTCTCTGTTTCCATTCCTTTTATCTTTTGTTTAATACACGTCTATAAGCCACTTCTTGTTAGTGATTTTACATTATTTCATTTACCTATGCTGAACAAAATGAAATAAGACAAAATTGCCAACAAGAATTTTGTATGCTAAGGAAGGAGGAAAACACATTAGCAAGTACAGCTTTTAACATTTTATAATCTGGTCCTTATCTGCCCAGGCTATCACATATCCTACAATAAGAGTAACTGATTTCAGCCAAACTGTTATGCTTACCATTATTTAAGATATCACACTCACTACTCACCCCCTCCACACTCTAAGCACCTGCAGTCATGGCACAGGCACTGTATCTGAAAGCTTTGTAAAACAGTCCTACATTTCCTTAAAGCATTCTGAAGCCTCCTTTATAGCAGCAATGAATAGTGATCTCTCCCACCTGAAGTTCTTACTCTCTATTTCACTCATTTGACACTTGGCATCTGTGACTCTACAACTCATTGCTTTATGTTTTCTCTCCTCAATTAGACTTTTCAGGTACTTTAGAACTAAGATCATGTTTGCAAATATATAACTTAGCACAAATTTTAGGCACAGTAGGTATTTAATACATTTCTGCTAGAATAATATCTCAAACTAGACACAAATCAGTGCATACATTTTTATCCCACTTTTATAAAGCACACAAAAAAATCAAAACCATTTTTTTTGTTAGAAGTCAAGATAGTGATTATCCTTTAGGATAAGAGTAGTGATTACATGCTCACAAAGTGGGACTTCCAGGATGTTGATTTTCAGTGTGTTTGGTTTGTAAAAATTCATCAAGCTCTCCTAATACATGTACGCTTTTCTGTATGTATAATATAAAAATTAAAATATTTTTAAGATAACATCGTAAAATTATTTATTATCAAATTTATTTTACAGCAAAAAATTCACCAATGTGAAATAGAAAAGTGGGCAAAATGTAAGCTTCTGTAATACCTTATCATGTAAAGATTCTTCCAGATTCTTTCTGAAAGTTTCTGATTCTTGAATTAAAACATTCTGCAGAAAAGAATAAAATAAGATACATAATTAATAAATAAAACAGAAAATAAATGTGTAGATTAATTTTTTATCACTCAAGAATCTTCTTTGATTCCTTCCTTGGTGCATCTATTTTTTGGTTTCCATGGAAACCAAGTTTCATGGAATCTTTAAACAAGACATCTTAACATTTTTAGAAATACATAATTTAAATAGGAAATGTCATTTAGTAACACTTGGATTGACAAATAAGATAAATATTAACTTTTAAGCTATTTCTTACTGCCTCTTCCCAGTCTTTTTAAAATTTGAAATAATTAGGTTACTTTTCAAATGAGAAAAAGTGAATAAAAAGCAAAATATTAGCCAAAGCTATCATAGAGAAGAATTCAGATGAACTTATTTTTATTACCTGAAGATAGAAGAAACTATAAGATCATATTTTTTTAAAAGTTCAATTTCTGGATCTTTATTTCAAATACAGAATTAACAATTTCTAATAACAGTTCAATTATTAGATAAATAAAAATAAAATTTTAGCTATTTTAAAAACTAATGTTACATGTCATGATGTGGAAATAATCTGCATCATAGATTTTAAAAAATCCTTGCCATGAAAGTATTACTGTTGTAAAAGCTTTACACTTTTCTTATAGTATTGCAAAGCATGATTTAAAATAACGTATTCTTTTCAAATTTATAGAGTTAAATTTGGAGTGTGGTTACTCAACTAAGAGTGTGGTTATTGGCATGCATTTGGAGTTGAATGAGAAGAAGGCATGCCTTATGACTTTTTAATGGGTAAATTAATCCCACTACTTTAATATTTCATTGAAACATTTTTCCGATTTTGGTTTATTATATGGGGCAGGGGAAATGTCTAGCTTAAGCAGTGACTGGCATTCCATCTAAGTCCCTATCTTTTTTAATACTCTGGAATTGACAATCAGCTCACATAACTCTTCTTGGTCTGGTAGTCACCAACTATTAATGAGACATATTAATTGTGAATGAAATTGCAGATTGTACAGAAATACTTTTTTGGAAACAATGCAGCCAAAAGTTTTGCATTTCTAAACTCTGTGGTGGTGCTGACACTAGTTCTATTGGTGATTTAAACTTGCTCACATTTTGGCTTTTAGACTAGCAATGGATTCAGTTATTTGAAACATTTGAATGGTTCAAAGCAAGCCTCCCTCCCCACACACTTCAAAATAATAATTTTTTGTCTTGCTCTTCTTTATTGCATACCAGGTGAGAGACGGATGAAATATTTTCATCACAAAGGTGCAACACATTTTAACACCTTTGTCTTATATGATTATGCTAATATGTAATATTTATATACCATGTAACATTTTTTATTCATTTAAAAATTGATCTTACATATTTCTACAGAAACTTTTTGTTCACTTTTAAGAACATATCAGGCTTTTTCTAAATTAACTAAAGTAAATGGATCATCTGACCAATACAGTGACTTCAGTGCGGTACAAAACAAACATGATCATAAGAACATAGCTAACAGTCATGTGATTCTACTGGTCCTTTTACCTTCTCTTCTAGAGCAGCCATTCGTTCCTTTAAGTGTAGCTGTAAGCGTTCATTGGATTCAGTCAGAAGTCTATCCACGGTATCGGATAATCTTTTGTTGTGCTCCTCATTCATTTTCTCTCTTTGCCTAGCCTTACATTCAAAAAATTAATAAATAAATTTAACATAAAAATCACTTAAAATATTTACGTTTGTTTTTATATTTTTTCCATTTTTAAAATTGGATTTAATTTTATGTCTATTTTGATTAAATTGGTAGAAACTTTTTTTAATATGTAGGGCATATTCATATGATTTTAAATATAACCCATAATCAAGATATTCAGTTCTTATATGTAGAATATACTTCCACAAACTGATGCTTGAGAAGGATGATTCTTAAAATACATACTCTTTGAAGCTCTTGATTTTTCTCTTCAAGTTGACCTTCTAGATGCCTCATACGTTCTTCAATGTTTCCATGTCTTTCTTCAGCCTGTTAAGAAATACGAAGAATGCACCTGACATGTAAGATATGATTAACACTTTTCCTCTAAATAAACTGAAATAAAATGTAAAGCAAGCTACTACCAACCGCAAATGTAGTTTTCAAAAAATAAACTTTTTTTAAACAGGCAGCTGAACAGCATTGCTTGAAATGTGTCAGCTACAAAGGCCTGTTACATCCAAGCATCAGCAAAACACTGGAGTTATTTATGAGCAATGAAATCAGCCAAATGTAACATGCAGACTGTGCATGGTTTGAACACAAACCTGCCATTGTCCAATCTTAAGCTCCTGAAGCACTGAACTGCACAGATGGTCGATTATCAATAAATAAAAGTAACATAATTTTTATAAATGAAAAGAAAAACTTAGATGAATTCTATTTAGCAATAGAAAGTAAAGTCCAGTAGGACTACCTTCCTACGTATGGAGATCATTTCTTGTAGTTTAGCTTCCATAACATATTGATAATCATCAGATGAGGTAGAAGAGGTTGGATCAGACTAACAAGTCAAGGAAAAGGAGAGGGACAAAATTGAAAAATCAGAACTAAAGACACTGACACCGAACAGAACATAGCACAGATGCTTAAAAGAAAAGTGTGACAGCAAATTTAATACCTCAATAGAATTTTATGTGGAAAGAACTACACTGATATCTGGTGAACATGATGAAGTTGATGGCAATAAGTGAAAAACAATGATATGCTCAAATAAAAAGCTACCAACCCAAAGTATGGAAGGTTAGTGATGGCTGGCAATGAAAGACCAGTACGGAATGAATTAAAGCAACTCTGAAAGAGTCATGTAATAATTGGAATTACGGGAAACCAAACACTAGAATATGTCTCTGATAGATTGTTGAAAGTTTTATATTTTGGTTTGTTTGTTTATCATATTACTTAAAAATAACGGAAACAAAGTACCTCAGTGTTGAGGAGTAGGCCAAGGCAATGACTCAGGTGAAATAAATTTGGAACGAAATTTATTATAAACCCAACTCTGTAGAAATCAGAGAAAAAGCTAAGCCACGGGGTTAATTATTATGAGTATTCTCCAATTCAAGCAGGATTGAGTTTCCTCAGCAACAGTGGCAAACTTACAAAACGACTTCTGGTCTCTGAATGTACGCTATGGCTGTAGGTGTAGAACCTCAGCACCTATTCCTAGATATACCCTTAATTTGACATTTTAAATGGAAATGATTAAAAGTCCTCAAATTATCAGAGTGATGATAATGCTGTGAGGACAAGAAAACTTGTCAACTCTCCTAAATGACACTAGGGACCACTCCAAAACTGATTTTGCATTGATTTGTTGCTATGGAAACAAAATAGTGCCCTAAAGTGAATAGGCGGCACAGTGCCTTTGTGAGCTAATGTTTGCCCAGTGCCAAGGTTAGTTACATGTCTTGGAGGTGAATGTCAGGTTACCACAGATGCAGAGTGTTCAACACATGTGACATTGCTGATAGCTGAATTGTATTAGTATGTTATGCACAGATTACATGTAAAACTTACATCAACATTTTAATCATAATTACAAGTTAAATAATTACAACAGCCAAAATACCCTAGGTCCGGATAACATTTAACTCCAGAGCATATTCTATTACATTTTATGTTTATTCTAAAACAGAGAAACCTTATGCAAATATAGGACTATATATAAATATACCATGCAGTACCTGAAAAGAAACAGTAACCTATTCATGTATTCTTTCATATGCATATGCACTATTTTATGCAACAAATTCCAACTTACTCTACAAAATGAACATTTAACATTTAACTGATGTGCTTATGCAAATTATAACTCAATATTTATATTTTGTAAGGTTTTTCTTCTATAGCCTTATTCCATAAATTGGGAAAATAATGAAGAAATAAAAAATAACCAGTTTCTCTCCCCAAATTTCCAACCAGAAGCAACACAGAATGCTACCATAGTCTCCATTGCCACAAAATGATTTTATAATATTATTTAAAATTTATAATTCAATTAAGAATACAGTAAATGGGTCAAATATTACTGAAATTATATATTTAAAATTATTAAACATATCTGTAATCTCTCAAAAGTATATTTTAACAAGCAGTTAATATTATGACAATTAATCAGATGACTGGTTCAAGGTAGTCAAAGCATGAACATTTCAATTTCCAAAACTGTTTATTCAAATATGCAAGTAAAATCAGTAGATCTTTCAAAGTCCTTAAAACTTCTAGCTGTTTGCATCTTAACTATTGAAAACATACCAAACATTGTAAAAATTCACTTCAGAGATTAAACAAGAATTCTGTCATGTTTAAATAACCATTATTATTGATACTTTTTATTGGTACTAAAAATGAATGAAATACCTTAAGGAATTCAAGATGAACTATGTCCTTGCTGAGGGAATATGCATTTTAATTAAAGAAGTAAACATCATAAATCATAAGATTGGGATGCCAACATGTTTATTAATTAATTAGGTATACACTCACCAAAGCCAAATTTTTAATTTTATTCCTAGCCATTATTCAATACTTCTGACTTTCTAAAGGACTTAAATGAGCTTTAGCTACTTATTTTTACACACACACACACACACACACACACCACATTAGCAGAAAAACAGATAGCCTTATCAACCAAAGAATAAATTCATACATCATCTCTAAATAAACACTGGATCAATTTGCAACTACTATTGATTTATGTTCATCTTAACCTTATGAAAGACTGCAATTTAAGCAATTGGTGTAAATACTAGAGTCACATAAGAACAATCTGCTATTTTTTGACTCCTTGATTGGATATAGTGCTTATCTTGGTTTCACTCTTTAACATGACAAGGTAATTTTCAATTGCCTTGAAAAGTTTTAGAAGAAATTACAGGTAGAAATGGTTTTGAAAAGAATGTGAATATATCTGGAAATGGAGAAGGAATCAAAATTAAAGAGAGGAGGGCCAAAGAGAAGAGAAAAATAGGTAGCAGATAATAAAATTAGAAAAAATTACATACAGGCCAAATAAAATATATGAGGGATTATTAACAACATCATTCAAAATATAGGAGAGGGAGCCTAGGTTTAAACTAAGCATAAAACATAAATTAGTGAGAAGTCAAAAATATTATGAAGTAGAAAAAGGCTATGGAGATCAATAATACTACGATATTGAAAACAAATTGGAATTGAAATAATGAGTAACTAAAACCAGTTCTAGAGACAGACTCTAAAGGTCTTGAGAACAGAAGTTAAGAAAATGGTCAAAAATCATTTTAGCCATAAAACTTGGGAAAGCAAATGAAAGATTGATCTTCAAAGTTTATAAAAGGGTTACAAGCAGAGGGAGTACATTGAAAATAAAATCTCAGCACCAGAGGCATGTGAATAATGAATTAAATATAGCAATAATCTAAAAACTGTATATCTGAAATAATGGTGATACAGAGCCAGCCAGGAAAGGATGCAGTTAAAAGGACAAGCAGAGTGAATTCCAGCATTTTCACACTTTTTAAGAGAGATAAAACTGCTGAAAAGTCAGGAAATCAAAAGGGTCTAGATGAAGTGGAATTTTAGCAATATATTATTAGGTAGGAGTAAATTGAGGAAATTATTTTGGGTGCATAAGTGGATATATGTATCAAATATGACCTCGATAAAATAAAATGGAGGGCAAAACAGATGAGACACTTATTTTAAGTTATTTTTTCTTTTTACATTCTAAATTAAGGATTCTTAGGAATATTTAATTAAAGCCTCGTATGTCAAGTATCATATTTTAAATTATGTTTTATTCTTAATTCATCAGAGATTAATTTGGGGCAAGTTTTTGCTGAATTTTAAATTTGTTTTGGGGGGAGAGATCCCAGAGTTTCTTGTATTTTACTCACAACAATATTGATGATTATTTTACAGTAAAATATTACAAAAGTTACTTTTATTATTTAGCCACTTCCCTAACTCCCCCTAAAATAGTTCAATTCAACAAGGTAACTCTTTATAAAAGTTCTTTATATTCCTCAGATGAAAAGCCTAAGTATACTTATCTCAATCCATATTATAGTAATTCTAAATGTGTTTGCAAGAAAAAAATAGAATACTACTACTACCATGTTTGCACTTTTTATATAATTTCAAGAATATTTCTAAAATTAAATGTTTACATTTATTTTAGAAATCACACATTTCTGAAATTGCCAGAGTGGTTTATGACATGATCTGTGACTACAGAAAGATCCAGATTATATCACCCTGATCAGACTAAAGTTTTATTCAGCTAGTTAGTCCAATACTCTACAGACAACCAACTATTCCAATACTTTCTAATTTGTCAAGTGTTTGTCTTTTCACTACCTGTTTACCCTATTTTAACTAATGGGCATCAGTTTGCTGTTCCTCTTTAATTATTTACTTTTTCCAAAAGTAACTATGTGTGCCTACTTTTATTTTGCTGCATCAATTGTTTTGGATAATCCCTAATGCCAGAATTTATAACTTGCGGTTCACATATCTATCTGACCCATTTACTGCAGTGGCATGGAAAACAGCACGTGGTAATGACTGTGTGAACATCTAAAATGCATGTACATTTTTGAATTGATATTAAAAGTCAAACATGCTTTTAGTGACAAAATCTGGATTTTTATTCTAGTGACATGCACATACACTTTGAAGCAATGCCATTTCCATTTGACTGTGAAAGGTAAGAATAGTCATTTTTAACATTATAATGGTTTCTAAGTTTTAAAATATGCAGATGAGTGCAGAATCTAATGTCTATTACATAGCAGTTAATTCTGAACATTCTACAGAATGTTATTGATTTTAATTGGTTCAGGAGAAACTGCAACTATTAAAGTCACTTTCTGACTACTTAACAGCTTTAGACTTTAGACTTCTACAAATCTAACTTCTAACAATTTTTTTCATACCATAATCAGAAAGGAGTCAACAGCTTATAATATTTCCTACATTTCTAATACTGTACAATTTATGTTAAGCTTAATAAATTATTATGTCTCATGTATATCCATATGTGCAAATACTACCATGGAAAATTAACTGTAAGGACACAAAATTTTGTTTGTTTTTGTTAATGTTTAAATAGGCAAAGGAATCATCAGGTTCATATATCAGTCATTCATTTCAACATAAATAACATGAGTAACATAAAAATTCATTTAAATTACAGACCAATATAATATTAAACAAACAATTTTCATAAAGCCTAAAGAAAATTTTTATTCCATTTTGATTACTAGTCATTTCTATAAGTATATCTAGGCTGACCAATTGTTTTATTGCAGTACCTTTGTCAGGGCTGCAATTCTCTGAGCCAGTTCAGCCTCTACTTCAGGTAAGGTCTCAGCTTTTCTCATAGTTTGCTGCAGCTTTTGCTCAGCCAGCTCAAGACGCTCTTGTAACTGTCTGTTCTTCTCTTCCATCTGAAATAGGGATGAAAAAAAGAGACACTTAAATTGTCACAGTTAGGATAGCAAACACCAGTCACTAGGGGCTATGGGCTTCAGCCACTGTTCTAGAGTTAAAATCAGCCACTACTACCACACCTACTATGCAAAGAGATGATTATCCTCATGTTTTCATATATTACTTATACCTATTCTTTAATAAATTCAGCACATTAAAAAAAGAAAACCTTTTACTGACAGCAGCAAAAAAGAAAAGAAGGTAATAGTGAGTATTAACTTAGACAAATGGAATACAACGTAGTACTAAGGCTTCAGATGCACCATAACAGCAATGTACTGAAAATCGTAACTTCAGCTGGAGTAGGAGAGGGAATGTAGCATAATGATTGAGAGTCCAGGCTCTAGCGATGAAGTTGGCAAACATTTTATGCAAAAAGCCAGACAGTAAATATTTTAGTCTTTGTGTATCATAAAGTCTCTGTTTCAACTATTCAATTCTACTGTTGTAGCACAAAAGCTGTCATAGACAATGATTAAATGAATGGGCTTGGCTATGTTTCAATAAAATTTTATTTACAAAACAGAGCTGTAGTTTTGACACATGGGCCATAGTTTGCCCACTCCTTCCCTAGGGCCAAGTAGGCCTATGCTTTGATTATTGACTCTGCAATTACTATATGTGTGACTTTGGGAAAACATTTATGTCTCTGAATCTTAGTTTCCTCAGTATAATAACTGTACTTAATTTACTCCTCAGTATAATAATTGTATAATAATTATTATACTTTACAGTATAGTAATTGTACCTACAGGTAGTGGTTGGGTTTAAGTGAGGTAATACATGTTAACTGTTTAGCACAGTTTCTGGTTCATGTCTAGATCCAAAGTAAATATTAGTCATTATTTTTATTATTATTAGGACAGGTTTCTAGATTACATCCTGAAAATCACATCTAGTTAGCTTGATTCTAAATTTTAGAGAATGATTGATTGCCAAGGAATACTATATTTTATTTACTCCATGTTTTGTGAGAATGGTGAGAACACACACGGACCAGAACAAAACCAAGAGAGAGCTACCGAACCTGCCGTAGGATGGCCTCTTTATTTGCTAACTCATTTTCTAGTTTGTCATTCATGTCATGTATGGAGGTAGATTCTCTCTGAGCACTGAGGTAACGCTTCTCAAGGGTTGTGATTCTTTCTTCCATATCTTCCTTCTGTGCCATGGCCTACAATGAAAATAATTTAAAAAATCAAATCAGATTCTTAGTTTATGTATTGTCTTTATTATTTAAATAAAATGGTAAGATATAAAAAAAACTATTGCTTTCTTGAGGTAAATATTCATTCCTTTCTTTTCATTAAATGATGCAAAATTTCATGTGAGTTTTCTCAATTTATCTCTCAGAATTCTCCTGTGTCTTTGGTTAGCAAAAAGCCTTCTCTCTCTGAAAATGCAATGGAGCACATTCAAAACTCCCTACTGTAGAGTGGGTATTCTAAGAAAAGAAGTGGCAGAAAAATTAGCTCATTACACAGTAGAAATAAATAAAATTATGGGTAGAGTTGCAAATGATAAAATTAGTAAAAAGGTGGCTACAGTTCCAAATTGTAAAGGAATTTTCAAACAAGAATAACAAATATCAGTATCCTTATCTTCATGTATAAGTAAGAGTAACTCAATGGTTAAAAGAGAAGGCAAAAATGAAAAAGCAAAGTAAATTTGAATCACACTCACAACAAATTAATGAATTTATTTTAAAACTTAACTATTTCCCTTGTTTAATTGGAATATGATATATTCCAACTGAAAAAGAATTTAGAGAGCTCAATGAAAACAAATCTCTAGGGGAAAACCAGCTATTGGTGCAAATGAAGCAATAATTTTAAATACTATATTATTAATATAATACTAAATATTATATTAAGCAATAATTTTAAACCATATAATTCATAGATAACACAGAAATGATTCTATCTTCCTAATAGCTTACATGGGACATCCACAGAACAGATTAATTCTCTTCAAATTTTCCAAAAGAAACAGAAGCCCTTAAATTGATAGTCCTTCAGCTTCCTGATCTTCCCTCACCATCATCTGGAAATTTAACCACATCCACACAAATCCTTAACTTCTGTCAGTTTAGAACAGGTATCCCACCTTCTCTTAAAGTTTAGTCATTATCTGTATTCTGGATTTTATGCATTTTCTACTTTAGGGAACTTGGTCACATTTTTCTCCTGAATTTTCAAGGTGATAGTAGAGGTAAATCCCGTAACAACAGCTGAAAGAATGAAACAGGATTATAAGAAATTTGGTACAGATCAGAGGTGGAGGGCAGAAGAAAAAGAGATGATTCAAAGAAAATAAAAATAAGAATGATAAATTATCTGGTTGGCTCTTGTCCATAACCTAAACTGAAATTATGAAACCAAACTGTTGGAGTGGGTGGAAAGACTTACCATAGCTTTAAAAATAAGTAGACAAATTAATTCATCAGGTAATTAATAAAATCCTGGAAAAACAGAAAGCTGTACAAAAGGAAATATTATCACTGAAAACAACTACTTGGATCATTTGTGGAAACTATTTACAAAGTCATAATAATGGTAGCATTGAATGTGATTTTGAGATGATTATAGTGGAAGGATGGGTGGAAGAGAAAGGAAAGGAAAGAATAAGAGAGCTAAAATCCTCACATAATATAATAGCAAAACATAGGTTAATGGAAGTAATGGCTAAAAGGGTTGAAATTAAGAATCTCAGGGAAGTGAGATGGGAGTTAGGTGGTGGCTTTATGTATATGTGTGTGTTTTGCATGCGTGTATGTTTAGATTTGTACCCTCTTGATATTATTTGACTTTGAAAATAATGTATATCTAAAAAATTAAAATTAATTAAAAGGTCATATTCTACAAAGAAACCCATCACGTTGTCCTTAGTCTCCCTGCCTACCCCTATCTTGTATTACTTAACTAGGGAATGACATCACTGCAGAAATTTAGGATCATCCTTGAAAACCCTTCCACCCTAACTCCCACTTAATAGCCTAATCTGTCATCTTGCCATTAGTCTTTTTTCCTGCTCACTTATTCCCAACATGTTGACCAACATGTTTCTTGGCTTAAATTCCTTTGAATGTTCCGCTCCAGCTTCAATGTAAATTCTCAGCCACAAAGCCTTGCAAACCCACAGCTTCATGTCCTGACATTTCTTTATATGCAATATCTCTATGTACTGGGATGAATAGTCTCCCTCCCAAGATTCATGTTCACCTAGGACTTGGGAATGTGATATTATTTGTAAATAAGGTTTTATAGATATAATCAAATTAAGATGAGATCATACAGGATAGGATGGGCCTTAAATCCAGCGACTGGTTGTTCTTACCAGTAAAGGAAGATTTGGGGACAGAGACATACAGAGAAAAATGCAATGTGAAAAGGGAGACAGAGATTGTCTTTATTATGCCACCAGCCAAAAACACCAAGGATTGCTAGCAACCACCAGAAGCTAGAGGAAGCAATGAAGAATATTTCACCAGAGCCTTCAGAGGGAATACTGTATGGGCCTATTGATACCTTGATTTTGGACTTATAGTCTCTAGAACTATGAGAGAATAAATTACTATTGATTTAAGCCATTCTGTTTATTGTAATTTGTTATGGCAGCCCTAGGAAACTAATACACTGTGCAACATTTCTACCTGGAATGAGGTTTTGTTGTCTTCTTTGACTACCTCCAAGACCAAATTAAATTAACTACCTGGTTAATTATGTTAATGTTCAAATGTATGAAACTCAATTAATCCATCAATTTGGCAAAAATCATCCAAAGTAATTTTTTTCAACATCACACACACATCCTTAGATTTTAGTCATTCAAATAAAAGCTACTATTTAAAAAGCTTTTGCTTAAGATTTTGACTTTTTCTATTTCCTATATTTTTTAGTCCAATGATGGTAGAGTCTTCAATCTTAGAGTATTCCTTCAGAGTGCTGCTTACAATTGTTAATTCTGTACCATTAATTTCATTTTCATGCAGAACTATGGGAATGTTATGTTAATTTTGTAGCCCAAGAAAAAATTCTAAATTTAGCCTACATATATAAATGTCTTACCAAATTATAATAGCCATAAATTCAGTTAAAGGCATATACACATTTCTTCAGAACATCAGCATGAAGTAGTACATACTTACTTTAAATCCTAGTTTTTGATACTTATTAACTCTGTTATGGGTAAATATTACTTAGCTTTTCTATACTTCATCTTCTTTCTTTCTTTTTTCGGTTTTCGGTTGGGATGTTAATATCTACTATATAACATTGTTGTGATATAATACTTTAAGTGCTTTGCATAATGTCTCATGTACAATACACACAATAAATTCTAGCTTCTTTTTTAATATTATTCTTTTTATTATCCTGTACAATACACACTCAATAAATAATAGCTTGTTATGATTATTTGTGTATTATTTTTATTACTATTATGCCTATAATTCACTCATCTAACTATGGCATATATTACATGCAGGAGTCATTGTATTTGACTTTGGTATTTCATTTTTAATTCAGTGATTCATATGAGAGATTCAATTTATAACTGCAGGCTGTGTTGCCAAAAATAAATTTTGAATTTACAAGTTGGAGAATTATATTTTCCCTGTGTGTTAGTTGGAAGTTCTAAAAAAAAAAAGCTTTTTCTAGTTCCTGAAAACTTCTGCCTAAAAAAAAGGAGAAAAACTGCATAAAGAATTAATTTTCTCTTGAATTGAAGTTTATGTATAAACTGGATTTATTGTATCAAATAAATACTATTCTGTAGTAATTTAGAGCTAGTAAAGTAAAATATATAACTCCATGTTTCAGATAACAGAAAAGACAAAATTGATATGTCTTTATTCATATAATCACTTAGTGAATATTCAGAGAGCTCTTAATAAGAAGTTGGAGTGATAAGCTGTTTTTATTCACAAAACAAAATACAACTGAAATAATACTTCACAGAAAATTCTAACTTTGATATCAATATGTTTAATAAGATATTATATCCAAATACCTGATTAGTAGTCTTCTTGATTAAAGAGTGGAACAAATATTGTATATTAATGCATATATGTGGAGTCTAGAAAAATGGTACAGATGAACTTATTTGCAGGGCAGGAACAGAGATGCAGACGTAGAGAATGGATGTATGGACACGTATGAAAACGGGGGCGGGGGAAAGGGGGTTAGATGAACTGGGAGATTGGGATTGACATATATACACTACCATGTGTAAAACAGATAGCTAGTGGGAACCTGCTATATGGCACAGGGAGCTCAGCTCGGTGCTCTGTGGTGACCTAGATGGGTGGGATGGGGTGGGGAGGGGAGCTCTATGGGGGAGGGGATATATGTATACATATAGCTGATTCACTTGGTTGTACAGCAGAAACTAACACAACATTATAAAGCAACTACACCCCAATTTTTTTTTTAGGTCAGTGGGAATTAATTTTAATCAAACAATTGTACATTTTCTTCCCACATATCTAGCTTTGTATTAGGAAATGACATCATGATCCATTTTACTACAATATTACAAAATATTTACAAGAAAATATTAAAAATAACTCAAACATGAAAGGCAAGATGGGGTGAAATAAACTGGTTTTTCAGAAATCTCTACTCCAGTGCCCACAGCATACAAGAAGAGAATCAAAACAAGTGACAAAGATCCCCCTGATCACACGTTTCCAAGGAATTGGAGTAGGGGAAGAAATGGGATGAAAATGGTGGTATGAAAGGGGATGGATGTTAGCATCACTGTTTCAATAACCAATTTATTTTGAATGAAATACCCTCTTTTGTAGGCAGTAAATTCTCAACAAGGCTAAACTTTGAGTAGAGAGGTGTACTAAGCCTCTGTTATGAGACTGACTATATTTTCTAGTCTGGGTACTGTGCCAAGCTTTAATCCACCCCCTACTCTAACAGGTCACAGTCAATTTAAGGAGCACTTAAGAAAAAACTTCAAACAAAAGTAAATTTTGAATGGATTTATTTCTTGACCAAGAATAATTGCAAAAATATAGCCTGAAACCATTAATGAAATATACTTACACAATTTGTCTTAAATATATTAGACTATGCACACGCACAGCAAAATGCATTTCAGTTTTTAATTGTATGGTCAGTTTTTCCTATTCTCTATTTTTTCCTAATTAATTCAACAAATAGTTATTGCTTATATCATATATAAATCACACTGTACTAGCAGTGCTATAGGGCTAGCAAGAAGAATCACTTTATTTATTTTTTTTTTTCTACTTAAAATCATGCAATCTAGTAGACTTTGTTGTGACCACAGCCCAAGAATACATAAAAGCAAAGTCTGGAGTTTTTATAGTGTTATGTGATACCTTTTTTAAAAGTACATGATTTTCAAATTTTCTTGCTTATTGAAAAGATCAAAAGACTGATTATTCAGGAAGCATAGTGAAGCTGCATTTTTTTAAATGATAGTTGCTATTGCTGAATAAATTATTGCATCTTGTTGATTCTGGAAGCTGCTCATAGTGGAAGAAGCACAGATTTTGAAGTCGGGATAGTCCGGTATTCTTCATGGTGCTGGGGGGTGGGGGAGGTGATGTGTTGGGGAGAATAATGGATAGGCCTTGGGCAAGTTACTTTACATAACCTAAGAAAAATGGGAAAATGACAAGTACCTTTCCTATAGGACAGAAGAAAATAAATTAAACATAATGCACTTATAATAGATTTCAAGGTTGGTCCTCAAGAAATGTCTAGAAGTAAACCAGGGTCTCATGGCTTGCGACCTCAATCTTATGGGACAGATTTTATTTGGCCTTCACAGTGTTCTTAACACACACACACACACACGTGATAGATCCAGAAAGGCAGGCAGAGCATAGGCTCCTTGTCCAGGTGTCATTAATCCTGTCACTTCCTGCTGTTGCATCTGGCCCTTCACACACTTATATTGTTTGCCTGGCTCTGAAAACATCTGTGTTTGTTTGCAACCCCCTTCAAAGGTGAATGAGGAGAAATATTCCTTTCTCGTGAAACTCTTCTAAAAATAACCACACAGAAATTATAGAGCTAATAAGAATAGTTATATTTTAAAAGAATTCCCAGTGAAAGCAGAACACCTTACCTAATAGAAGGTATTCCTAATGTAAAAAAATATCTGGCATCAGATAGATGGTTGATATTTTAAATCTGACTTAGCTTTTTGTCACCTACATCCAAAGACTATTAGAATCAAAGGTTTATTTTTATACAGGTCATAAGAAAGCGAGAGCTGGAGATGCTGGGCTCTAACTGCAAATGACACTGGAGTAAACAAGCATTATTAGAATAGTTGAGTGTTAAGTGAAAGAAAAATAGCTAAATCTGTGTGACTAAGAGAATGAAGAAATAGAAAATGAGCAAAAGCTCAAGAAATGGCCCTGGTGGTTCACTAGTCAAAAATCTTAGTGTTCCTTAACAGTAATACAGAAGAGAGGTTAAACTTCATCAACTTTATAAATTCTCTGAGTTTGGGCTGTGAGAGGAGTGAAGATGAGAGAGGCATTCGTGAACTATTGATTCATAAGAAGGTATGGAGAGCACAGTGTCACTATCCGGGCAGTGGCAGAGCAGTCTACAGCTTCAAGGATTATCTCTCTCACCTTGAGGCAGTAGGCATTGTTTGGGGACATATTCTGATTTCATCCACGGCTTTTGATGTTTACACCGAATGCCCATAAACATCCATTCTTTCAACAAGAGCTTCTGAGTGCCTATTATACACTCAACAGTTGTGTACGTGATTAAAATAGAGCCATGAACAAAACTAGAGAAAACAAAAAAAGCCCAGCTCTTATGCATCTTTATGTAGAGTGGAGAGGGAGGAATATTGACACACAAGTAAATCGGTAAAGCCCATACTGTGTAGGATGGTAGTTATTCTGTGAGATTTTAAAAAAAAGAAAGAAGAAGGAGAGTGTATATGTGTAAATACCATGGTTAGGGAACACTTCACTAAGACATCTGAGTAAAATGCAGAAGGAAAAGAAAAAACAGAATAGATCTGGCTTGTTTAAGAGGCCGTAGTAACTGCACTGAGTGGATCAAAGTGAAAGAGTAATAGATGAGTTCCAAGAGGCCAGATGGGGGTAGTGGAGATTGCACACAGCTGTTGACCACTGCAAGGACTTTGATTTTACTGTAGGTAGGATAGGTAGCCATCGAAGAGTTTTAAGGAGAAAGTGACTTGAGCTGACGTACACTGTAATAGTTCACTCAGGCTGCTGTGTTGAGTATAGACTATTACAATAATCTGATGAGAGATGATGGTTGTGTGAAATAAGGCAGAGCCATAAAGACTGTGTGAAGAGGTCACATGACGAATATATTTTGAAGTTGGAAGTAATAAGATTTATGGATGAATCAAATGCAGTGTGTGAGTGAAAGAGAGGTACCAAGTACAGTTCCAAGGTTTTTGGTCTGAGCACCAATAGTAGAGTTGCCATCAGCTGAGATATGTAAGACTGCAAGTAAGTCTGGCTTCTTGGGGGGAATATCAGGAAAACAGTCTTGAGGATGTTAATTTTGAGATCTAGACACAGGCATCTGGAAATCAGGAGAGACAGATAACCTGGAGGTATAAATTGGGAATCATAAGGCCATGGGTAGTTTTTGGAGCCATGAAACGGCATGAATTTACCAGGCAAGTGAAGGTAGATTGAGGAGAGAAGGCATTCCACAGTTAGGGATGAGAAGTAGAGCCAGTAAAGGAGCCTGAGATGGGGGTTGCAAGTAAACATGGAGGAAAATCAGGAAGAGTGTAGTGTGCTACTAGCCAAGTGAAGAAATACACCAGGAAGTGGTAATTAGATCAAATGCTTCAAAGGACTGAGAAGTGTCTCCTGGATCCAGCAACATGGAGGTCAAACTGCATAAGAACAGTTTTGATGGGTCAAAGGAGAATGGGAGGAAAAGGATACAGAGTCACCTCTAATAACAGCTAGTTAATGATGCACAGAAGATAAAAAAATAAAAATATGATTTAAAAGAACATGTAAAATGGAAAAGGCGAACAGTCACAAATTAAAGTTTCCTAAATCTAGACAATTTTCTTTTCAATTAAATAAAAATTCTAAATAAAATGAAAAGATTCTAAACTTTTTACCTTAGCTGGTAAGATGATTCAGCAATGTCACAAATAAGACATCTCCTTGTAACTTTTGTAGTAACTTTAAAGTTCTCTTTTTTTTCCAAATAGATGAAGTAATGTTAAGTTTAGCAAGAACTCAACATATAAAGAAAGGTTCCCACTTTCATACATGTACATTCACATTCATAGATTCAAAACCAAAATAAGAGGGACATTTTTAAAGTAATGTCTTTGGGTATTCCCATCTGCTAAGAGTATAGCAATTCATTATTCATACCCAAATCTAGGGTTATTTAAAATTAACAGCCTACAAATTAAGAAAATGTTTGTTAAAAAAACTGTACTTTTTATTACTTCCGAGACTTGATACCAACATTTCCTTTCCATACCTATTTAAAGGGGTGATGAAGTAAACTATTTTTGCCTTAGAGAACAAGTTTCATAACTAATATAATGCATCCCACTTTACGGTCTTTTGAGAAAATGTAAAGAGTATATGCCATCAGGGGAAATTATGGAAAGAGCATCTCAGAGGCATCATTCAGGAAGCAAAGACTGAAAGTGTTATGAATCACTTACCTCCCTAATGTCCCTTTGATACTTAGTGTTCATTTCTTCTGTTTTAATGAGATCCTTTCTTGCTGTCTCTGCTTCCTGTTCCACCTCTCCCACTCGGGAAGAAAGGGCTGCTAAGCGTTCTTTCATTTGGGCCATTTCGTAGTTTTGTTTTTCAAGCAATTCTTGTAGTTCAACTATTTGACTTGTTTCATCAGTTGAGTCTATAGAACCATTGGACAAACGCTGCAGGAAAAAAGAAAGAAATGGCACTTGGAATTTTCTTCATCTTTAATTTAAAATTCATGAACTTAAAGGTATGAGACTAATAAAGATTTCATACCGAGAAATAAGAACTTTAACAGAACTAGCTTTGGAGGAAAACTAGGTTTCTGAGAAAACTCTTAATTGACATTAAAATATAAATGTAGATAAGTAATTTTCAAATAGGTTAATAGATGCATTTGAACTGGAAGCTATTATATATACTACATTATACACAGTTTAGTACAAAAGACGGGTATATCCTAAACGTTCAATAAAGGGCACCATTTTTAATCAATTAAATACAAAATTTATTACAAATAAATAATATTTATGTAACACAACATATTATTATTAAATAATAAATAAGGGCACAGAAACGATGTAATATTTTCTATTTTTATTCAAGATCCTTTGTGAATTTGTCTTATTTCCAATGACACTCAGTAAAAGAACTTACACAACATTTTTCTTTTAAAGAAGGTTATTCCTGCTGTGAATCTGACCTAGCTGGAACAAAGGTATAGCATAGAGAAGTCTTGCTTTCTATATTGCTATCAACATAAAAGTCATGAGTGCACACAATTCACAGGAAAGAGGCTGAAAGAGTTTAAGTACTTTGAGACTGATTTTTCCTCTTTTTGAAGGGGCTGCCTGGAAGTGAGGGTGACTCATGTCTTCAGAAGCATGCCCTACAGCCTAGCTACACTGGAGAAGTTTTGTGCTGAATACAGTACAGGAACTGAGGAGAAATAAGTGCTACGAGAAAAAGACTATAATCAAGAAGAAATAGGAAAGTACGGAGAAAAAGCAAAAAAAAAAGTACTATCAATTCTACAAGAATGCTTGTTTGGAAAATGTGAATTTGTTCTAGCATGATAGATATATTAAGAAACAACTTGAATATAATGTAACTTTTGTGTTTTCTTATGTACAATCTCATTCCTGAGAATCACTGGCTGAAAACAGAAAACCAGACCCAGCTAAATCAATCAGTGTAGGAATATACAAAATGCACACATGCATATTCCTCAAACATCTAACACCAGCCTCACGTCACTGAGCGCTTTGAGTCAGCCCATCTGGATCTGTGTTACACCTGTCTGATTTTAGATACACCTCCTTCCACCACTTCACAATAGCTTACGGCTATTGCCCTTCTGACACCCGAGGTAAAGAGTTAAATTTATCACAGCAGTTATGCAATCCTTAACCATTTAACATGCGTAAAACTGTGGTACCATTTTTACTAGTATTCTATTTCTTTTTGAAGCTATTGATAAAGTTTTTAGTATTGTGCTGTAAACCCCTTTCCCCCACAGGCCCTGTGGTTTTTATTTTGCAGTTTTGCCTAACTCATGACACTTTGGAATGCAAATGTCGTATTAGACAAAACTGACTGTAGGAGAACAGGAGCAGTATAGAAAGCATCACAAAAGCAGTGAGGAAGTTAAAATAGAGAGGATGGGAAAGCAAACAAATGGCAAGGAGTGTTGATAAGTCCAGTTACCTAACACGTGGAGAAATAGTTGGACAAATCAAAATTAAAAGAGCAGAGAGAGAGTCAGTCTTAAGACAGCATCTTAAGATACCAGTTGGATCTGCAGAGTTAGTTCTTCAAAAATATTACTGAACTTTTGTATTGTAGTGCCAAACTTCTAATTACCTAAGAAAAGGGGTAAGAGATGTCAGAGAGGATCCAGAGTTCAGTCGACCAGATAGATGCTCCTTCAGAGTCTCGATTCACCTAGCTGCAGGGACTGCTGCGTGCTAAGGGATCAGAGCTGAGAACATGCCTAGCAATTGCTCTTAGTGGAAGGGAACTGCCTTTCCAAAGTTAAACCTCTGTTGAGGCATGCAATATCACATACAATGCAGAGCAGTACTATCGTGAAGCTAATAAAAAATCAACATTTCAGACAGTTTTTATGAACACAAAGCTCAAATCATTGATAGTGATATTTATATGACACAATTATCTGTACATTGAACTGGGAAAAGCCTATTTATATTCATTAGACGTCAACTGAGAACTAGTTTAGGGAGAAAGGCTAGAGCCAACTGCCAATCAATTATGTCCAAATCTGGGATAACTGAGGTATGATATTACAGGATTTCTGTAATAATAGCAAATATCTTTGAACTTTGTACACCACTTAAAAATAATGAGGCAACCTTAAGCTTTAATAAAATTCTACCTTCTCACATTGAGAATTTCCTCTAGTCAACTAAAAAAAGGCAATTTTTAGAGCTTCCTAAATAGCTTCCTCCACAAGAAGGCAGACAGCAGTATCAAGCAGTATCAGCAGTATTTCGTCTTGTGGAACTGAAAACCGCAGCCACAGAAAGATAGAGAAAATGAAAAAGCAGAGGACTTTGTACCAGATGAAGGGACAGGATAAAACCCTAGAAAAACAATTAAATGAAGAGGAGATAGGCACCCTTCCAGAAAAAGAATTCAGAATAATGATGGTGAAGATGATCCAGGACTTTGAAAAAAGACTGGATGCAAAGATCGAAAAATTTACCAAAGACGTAGAAGAATCAAAGAGCAAACAATCAGAGATATGCAACACCATAACTGAAATGAACAATACACTAGAAGGAACCAATAGCAGATTAACTGAGGCAGAAGGGCAAATAAGTGACCTGGAAGACAGAATGGTGAAATCACTGATGCAGAAAAGAATAAGGAAAAAAGAATGAAAAGAACTGAACACAGCCTAAGATACCTCTGGGACAATGTTAAATGCACCAACATTCACATTATAGGGGCCCCAGAAGGAGAAGAGAGGGAGAAAGGACCTGAGAAAATACTGGAAGAGATTATAGGTGAAAACTTCCCTAACATGGGAAAAGAAATAGCTACCCAAGTCCAGGAAGCACAGAGAGTCCCAGGCAGGATAAACCCAAGGAGAAACATGTCAAGACATATAGTAGTCAAATTGACAAAAATTAAAGACAGAGAAATGTTATTAAAAGCAACAAGGGAAAAAATGACAAATAACATACAAGGAACTCCCATAAGGTTAACAGCTGATTTCTCAGCAGAAACTCTGCAAGTCAGAAGGGAGTGGCACTATATATTTAAAGTGATGAAAAGGAAGAACCTACAACCAAGAATACTCTACCCAGCAAGGATCCCATTCAGATTCAATGGAGAAATCAAAAGCTTTACAGGCAAGCAACAGCTGAGAGAATTCAGCACCACCAAACCAGCCCTACAACAAATGCTAAAGGAACTTCTCTAAGCTGGAAACATAAGAGAAGAAAAGGACCTACAAAACAACAACAAAACAATTAAGAAAATGGTAATAGGAACATACATATCGACAATTACCTTGAATGTAAATGGACTAGATGCACCAACCAAAAGACACAGACTGGCTGAATGGATACAAAAACAAGATTCATATATATACTGTCTACAAGAGACCGACTTCAGATCTAGGGACACATACAGACAGAAAGTGAGGGGATGGAAAAAGATATTCCATGCAAATGAAAATCAAAAGAAAGCTGGAGTAGCAATACTCACATCGGATAAAATAGACTTTAAAATAAAAAATGTTACAAGAGACAAGAAAGGACATTACATAAAGATCAAGAGATCAATCCAAGAAGAGGAGATAACAACTATAAATATATATGCACCCAATATAGGAGCACCTCAATACATAAGACAAATGCTAACAACTATGAAAGAGGAAATGCAAAGCAGTAATAGAAACACAGATGTAGAGAACAAACATATGGACACCAAGCAGGGAAAGTGGGGAGGGGTGGGGGGGGAATGAATTGGGAGATTGAGATACCAAATTGTACACTCTAAATATATGGTGTTTATTGTCTGTTAACTGTATCTCAATAAAAGTTCTTTAAAAAAAAGGCAATTTTTAGAAACTATAAAAATCATTATAAAATACATTTTGCTTTGAAAAATGTTTTATGTAGTTGAAAAATCACATTTAAGATTTGAGTCCTTAAGAACTTTGGAGAAACTGAGACAGGTAATTACACAAAGTTGACTTGAATTAAAATGCAGAACTTTGAATTCCCAGTTCATTTCATCTACCCTTTACCATATTACTTTTAATCAGAACATATAAATCAAACGGATAAAATAACACATGCTGGGTAGAACTGACAAGTACCAAGAATATAGTGTGTGTGTGTGTGTGTGTGTGTGTGTGTGTGTGTGTAGCTATATGAATATACATATAACAGTACATATACACTCACACATATGTGTATAAATTCTACAAATATTTGTTCAGTGCAACTGAATGATGTTAATTTTCTAATTAGAAAAATGATTATTCCAATTTTGTGCACCTGAAGTCCATTAAAATCTTGTCTAAAAACTGCATATTTTTAATGGGCTCAAGGTAAGAGAAATTTAAGTAAACATAAACAGTAATCAGACAACAAAAAAAAAAACACTTTCAAAATGTTAACCTCTTCAATTCCTTTAAGTAACAGATGTGTACTGCATAGTCTTTATGCTACTCTGGAATTCATTATTATCCATGGAAAGTTTTTGGTCAATATTTTACTGAAGTGCTAATTAACATTATATGTTTAAAAATGTGTAATAGTTCATCTATTCAAATCATCTTAAATATATTTTGTACGGAGCTTAATATATCTTTGCATAATTTCGGAGTGGAAAGGTCATCTTAAACCTGTGATTTATATCTTAAAAAGAGAATATATAACTTTTGTTCCAAATCATTATTATCTTGGTCTACCTTTAAAATAAATTGTGTTACTTTAACGTAAATGGCAAATGAACTAAAGGAAAACCCAATGCTTATTTTAAATACTTTTATCAAGATCTAATTTACATACCATAAAGTTCACCCGTTTCAAATGTAAATGTCAATGGTGTTTAGTATACTTAAAGAGTTGTGCAACTGTCAATATAATCTAATTTGAGAATATTCTCATCGCCTGTAATAGAAACCTCATACCCATTAATAGTTATGTAACAGCAGACCTCCACCCCCAGTTTTAGGCACCCTCAGTTTGCATATTATGTACTTTCCACATAAGTGGAATCACAGAATAGTCTTTTGTGACTGGCTTTATTCACTAAACATAACGTTTCTGAGAGTCATTCATGTTGCTGCATGTTCTCAGTATTTCATATCTTTTATTGCTGAATCGTATTTTATCACATGAATGTTCTACATGTAACTTACATAATCAGTTAACAGACATTTCACTTGTTTCCACATTTTGACTGCTATGAATAATGTTCCTATGAACATCTGTGTACAAGTCTTTGCGTGGACATATTTTTTCAGTTCTTGTGGGTAGATTCCTAGGAGAAGAAATGCTGGATCATATGATAATTCTATGTTTAACACTTTAAAGAAATATTTCCCAAAGTGGTTGCGCCACTTTACATTTCCACCAGCAACCATGAGAGTTCCAACTCCCCACATCCTCACCAAAACTTGTCATTATCTTTTTATTATAGTCATTTTTGTGGGTATGAAGTGGTATCTCCTTGTGATTTTGATTTGCAGTTCCTAATGCCTTTTGGTGCTGAACATCTTTTCTTATGCTTATTGACCTTTTGTGTATTTCTTTTGGGGAAATGTCCAAAGTATTTGCCCATTTACTAATTGGGTTATTTGTCTTTTATTATTGAGTGATAAAAATTCCTTATGTATATTTTGGATACAAGTCCTTTGTCAGATATATGAGTTACAAATAATTCCTTCCAGTATTTTGGTTATCTTTCTTACTTTCTTTATAGCGCTGTTTGAAATGCAAGTAGTTTTTGTTTGTTTATTTGTTTTTGTTTGTTTTTTTACAAAAGTTTATTCTTAAATGTACAATAGGTTCCAAGACAACACTTCATTCCAGCTCTAGGTGGCAACAAATATTATGGCAGGGAATCCAGATGTTTAAACAGGAGTGGCATTAAGGATCATCATTGCCTCAGGCACAAGCAACAGCTTCCTTTTTGCCAGATTTCTTAATTCCACTTGCGGCCAGGGGGCCTTTCCCAGGGCCTTAGCTTTTAGCAACTTGAGTTTCTTTTGCTCCTCCTTCTGTTTCTGCTTGAATGCCTTATCTTCCTCATCCATCTCCTGGGCTTGCTTCTTGGGCTGCTTCAGGGGCTTCTTCTTGTTACCTTCACGGCCCGACATGACAAAATGCAAGTGTTTTTAAGTTTAATGAAGCCCAATTTATCATTTTTTTCCTTTATGTGCTTTTGGTGTTGTACCAATAAATTATTTCTTAACATAAGTTTATAAAGGCTTCAATTTTTTTCTTTTAAACTGTAGAAGTATACACAAGTTACTAGTTTTCAAATGTAATAAAGGCTCAGATGTTAAAATTTTTTAAATATATATTTTGATTCAATCAATAGTTATTTATTGAGCACCTACTATGTGCCAAATGGAAGGAATTAAGTTTTAGGATTTTTTAAAAAATATGATGATACATTTCTGACATTAAGGAAATTTTCGGCAAGCACGGAAGTGACACACAGACAAGCAATTATTAAGCACTGCAATAAAATATTATCATAGAGTTATGTTTAGCTTATTTATTTGCATTATGGGAGCAGAAAGAAGATAACTTTTGTGACGCTCTTTGAGTTGGGTTTTAAAAGATAAGCAATTATATTTCAAATAAAATAAGGGAGCGGGTAGTTATTCCAGGAAGGGGAAACAACAAGAGCAAAGGCAGGGAGATTATGGGCAGTCCTGTGTACAGAGCAAAAGACATGCTGTGGGGAAATGGAAGGCTATGTGACCTGAAAGGGAGGACGAGTATACATTAAGATGCCCTTAGCTTTTCATATGAAATAGAATGAACTAATAGAATGAATTATTTGATACTAAACAGAATCACAGAGAGTCATCAAAGGTTTCTGAACAGGAAAGTTACCTGTAAACATTTGCCGGCAACCTGTTCATCTCATGATCCTAGTGGTCTGTGTAAAGCCTTTCTTAACGACCTGTAGTGGACAATTTTTGCTTCCCTGCTCAGCATCCTTTTTTCCTTCCCACTTTCCCATAGCTAGAGTTGCCAGATGAAATTACAGGGTATCCAGTTACATTTTTTTTTTCCTTTGGAATGTACTTTATTTTTTAAAAAAATTAAAAAAAATTTTATTGTGGTAAAAGTCACATAATATAAAACATAGTATTTTAATCATATTTAACCGTACATTTCAGTGGCACTCAGTATATTCACATTGTTGTCCAACTCGCACCATCATCCATCTCACGAACTTTTCACCTACCCAGGTAAATTTGAATTTCAGATAGAAAATGAAAAATCATTCAGTATAAGATGTCACATGCAGTATTTGGGTCAAGCATATACTAGGGGAATTGGCTATGCAAAGAAAACATTGAATTAAGACCCAGAATGAAAGCATAAATTATGTGTTTATCTGACAGAGGGAAGAGAAAAATCAAAACAAGGAGACACAAGTGAGTATAGGATTTTTTAAAGCAAGCCATGTAGCTAGAATTGAATAGGCTACAGAAAGAAGATGGGAGTGGGTGTAGATGGAAGGATGATATGAGTTCTTGAGATGATGTGGGTTCTTCAGATCATTGTAGAACTTTGGCTTTACTCTGGGTGAGATGGGGACCTTATGAGGGTGCTGAGCTGAGGAGTGGCATGATCTCAAATTTTCAACGGATCCCCCTGCTTTCTTATAAAAGCCAGACTGTAGGGGTAAAGGATGAAGTTAAAGAGATGAATTATAGAGGCCTTTTTAATAATCCAGGTGGATGATAATGCTGGCTTGGACCAGGGTGTTAGCAGTGAAAGTGGTGAGAATTGATCATATGCTTTCAATGGATTAGATGTGATATGTGACCAAAAGCATAGACTCAAAGATGACTTTAAGATTTTTGGTCTTCAATTAGAAGAATGGTGTTGCTGTTTATAGAGAAAGGGGAATCTTCAGAAGACACAGATTTGGGATTAGGATGGGGTAAAATAGAGAACTTGGTTTTGGACACAAAGTTCGAGGTAACTTGTCAGCTGTCAAAGTGAAGTCTTTTAAGCTGTTGCATGAGCCTGCAGTGAGGAGTAGTCAGGGCATGGATGTTTTCTATGAAAAATTATAACACTGGATGAGATCACCTGTGGAGTAAGAGGGGAGGATCATCAAAGGTGACTAAGAACGTATCTTTAAAGATCTCTTCAAATATCACTTTATCCAAGAGGTCCTTTATTCCTGCTGTGCAGTATGTATTACATTTGTCGTCTGTCTCACCCACTAAAATATACATTCCTAAATTTTCTCTCTATGCCAGGCTTAACCTGTATATTCTTGTACATTCAACCACTACTCTATTTTCCTACTTGAATATCAAATAGACATTCCAACCAAACTCAAAATGTTCAAAACCAAATTCCTGCGCCTCTTCTCCAAATCTGTTTCACCTTCAACCTTCAGCAGCTCAGTTGGTAAAAACTCCATCCTTCCATGTGCTTCCACAGGCTGCAAAAGTCCTCTCTTTTTCTCCCATTTCCTATTGAGTCTATTAGAAAAATATGTTTGCCTTATATTTGCAATAGAATAAATATGACTCATTTTCATGCCCTCTACTGTTGTCACCTGTTGGGGAAGCAGTCTTCATGCAAACTGCCAACCCTCTCCAGGATTGCCCAGTCAATGTCCTGAATCTGGAATATTTCCCTACATGGAAGCCAGGTGTCAAGCTATAACTTGGCCCCAGATTCTTCTTCCTTATTAGGAGAGACCTTTCCCCTGTTCTAGGTATGCAGTGAACTTCCCTGTATGGCATGTGCTATATGTCACCTGCCAGCTACATCAGTATATCTGCCCCTCATGGGAAGGGAATGGGCCTTCCCCTGCAGCACGAGAAGGGTGCGTGCAGTCCATCTTCCTGCCTCTGCTATCAGGAAGGACCAATTCCCTGGCCATGGGAGATCTGTGCAGGCTACAAATGCTGATCTTGTTGCCTCCCTTCTCCTTTCCGTGAGTATAGTGTTGTTCCAGTTGGAAAGATCAAAGTTTGGGAGACACGAGTGAGTTTACTATGTTCAAGGGACAATACATGGCTAGAATGGAACAAACTACAGCAAGAGGATGGGAATGGATATAGATGGGCAGATGATGTGGGTTCTTGAGATCACTGTAGAACTTTGACTTTTACTCTGGGTGAGATGGGAACCAGAGGAAGATTCTATGAGCAGAGCAGTGGCAATCTATTTGGAAAATATGTTTGCTTTCCCTTTGCAGTATATGTGAATCTTACCCATTTATACTACCTCCTGTATGTCCTTGTGCTGTCAGTCCTCTTTGCTGACTCCTAGCCCCCAGAAGATGCAGTAGGTCAAGGTATGTGGCCTCTGACTTCTGGTGGTTGGCATTGTTATGGTTTTTGCCATCTTCCATGCAAATCCTCACCTGGGATTGGTAGCTGGTTTTTCCTGCTCAACATCAGCCTTTGTCTGCATCACCTACTCTCACCAGAATTACTGTAATAACCTCCTAACTGGTCTCTTTGCTACTAATCTTGTCCATTTCTGTTCATTCTTAAAATAGCCAGAGTGATCCATGGTGATCTTATTACATGATAGACAGACAAAATCATTCCTCTGCTCAAAACACTGCAATGGTTTTTCATTCTACTCAGTACAAGAGTGAAAATTTATAATGAGCAATAACCACTTCCCCATCCCCCTTTCCCCTTTCCTACTCCCCTCCCCTTCCCCCATGCCCTTACCTCTCTGAACTCTCTCCACTATTCTCCCATTTGCTCTCTTGCTTCAGCCACACTGGCAAACTCATTCTTCCTCTAATAAACTCAATTAATGTCCCAAGTTTCAGTTATTGCTTTAGTTCTTCCTTCTGCTTGGAATGCTCTTCCCCTAGTAACCCACATGACTAAAAACCTCAATTTCAAAGATGCCAATTTTGACCACCTTATTTAAAAGTGCAAACTGTCTCCACTTGTGTCTCCCCAGGACTTTTGATCCTTTCGTGTTTCTCTGTTTTTTTCTTCAATAGCATTTATCAACTTCTAACATACCAAATGATTTACTTATTTATATTTATTGTTTATTTTCTGCTAACCTCCAACTTGCTGGATTATAAGCTTCAGGAGGTAAAGAGCCTTTATATGCTTACTCTTTGCTGTATCACAAGTGCCTAGAAAGATGCCTGGCACATGCTTCAATAGACTTTTGTTGACTAAATAAATGTTTTGATTACTTCTGTGTCTCTAGTGACCAGAACAGTATCTTCCACAAAAATATACTTGTTGGATGAATGAATGAATGTTTCCATTAATGAATGTAATGAGTTTTAGGAAAAACAGTAAGGATTCAAAAAGAAATGGAATATAGAGGCCATATATTTAGCTTTCATTGCATAAAGTTTATAACAGGGAATTTAGTCTTTTTTTTTAAATCTTGTTTTAAAAGCACAATATAGATGAATTATCTATAAGAATGGAAAAATATGAAGTAAACTTAGGAAACCATTGTTGTAAATGCACCTTAAAATAAATAATATGGTTGAAATAGCCTATGTGTAAGACCAAATGGAATGAATGAAGCCCCAGAAGCCCCACCATGTCACAGTCACAGTGACTTCTCATGAGATGAAGCCAGGAATTTAGACATGTTCCTCCATATTATACCAGGTAAAAAAGAGAACTAGGTCTCTCTTTGAATTTAACAATCTTGGCAAAACGACATAAGCATTAGTATTTTTTCATTCTACTTCTAGGTTTAGTATATATTAAAGAATAACATGTTTGAAAAAAAGTGGTACAGTTAAATTACTAATGTGACCATTTTCATTCTGCATTTTATGGTCCTTTAATGGTTATTACTTATTTTGGACATATATTTGTGGTCATACATTGCCCTCCTGCCAAAGAAGAGCAGTTTATTAAACACAATAATAAATAATTTTCACATCTCTTTTAAGTGATAAAATAGTGCCTCTTGAGTGTACAGAACAGAGGGCATTTAAATTGCTATATTAACAACTTAATAATTGATTTCCGCCTTGGATATATATTTCTTGACAAGCTATTCCACAGGATTTAGGAGCTATGTTAATTATAGTTTTTTAGAGTTAGATGGGTGCTGCCCATGTGGAATAAATATTTGGTTGACTTTTTTTATTTTCCTCAAGAGCTATCACACTTGGCAGAAGATATTTTTTCCCCAGATTTACTGAGATATAAATGACATACAACACTGTGTAAGTTTAAGGTGTATAATATGATGATTTGATGTACATATATATTGTGAAATGATCACCACAGTAAGGTCAGTTAACACGTCCATCACCTCACATGGTTACCCTTTTTATTTTGTAGTGAGAATTTTTAAGATCTACTCTCTTAGCAACTTTCAAATACACAATACAGTATTGTTAACTATAGTTGCTATGGCAGCTGATAATTTAAACTTTATTATGAACATTTTTCTGAACTTGACTTGTACATTTTTGACACCTCCCTATGTTTCTCACGACTAAACCATTAGTCTTTTTCTCCGAATGATTTCAAAAAGCTCTTTTTTCTTTTATGCATTTTACTCTCATGGTTTATTAATCTTTCTAGAGAAAATAGAAAAAGATGCCAAAGAGTGGAAATTAGGAGTTTATCTTACTATTAATTCAGATATTAGAGGCACAGATATTCTTAAAATTAATCAGCATTTAAGGGGTAAACAATGAGCAGTTCCATTTCATTTTTTAAAATAGTTCTATGAAATTTTATGGTTAGAGATGAATTATTGATTGTCTGGTCAAAGAAGTCACACTAAGATTTGCAATCATTAACATATGTATCCAGCACCAGTAATTCTTTAGAGGATTTGAAGAAATCCTTAAAACAGGAAAGTCATAACATATATTTCATTCTGTGCGGAAAAGTGAAATGTAGTACTAAAGAAATGTAGAACAAAGAATAAAGAAAAAAAAAAAAAAACCCAAATCCAGAAAGAGGAAGTGTTCCTAGGCATGAAAATAATAAGAAACAAAAATTAGAGCTGATAGTTCATTGTACATTTCATGTGAGTCAGCAATGTATTAGGGTGAAAGAAATATACATAACAGAATGAAAGATGGAACCAGTCAGGGATTCCATAGGCCGATAATGAAGTCTGTATGTGGACTATATGAGCAAATCTGAGACCAGGCATTGACCCAAGAAGGGGCTTGGAAGACTTCGGTCAATTTGATACCCTAGCAAACATTTCCTTTTATTTCAAGAGATTGCTGTACTCCTCATTTTAATTCAAATTCTCAAATTTGGATTTGCCTCTAAATCCCCATGTAAGACTGTATCTTTCATTAGAATAATGACAAATTATAATAATAGCTAACACTTACTGAGTACTTACCTAAGAACTTATAGCTAAAAATTTTTCTGGCTCTAAGCTTTCATTTGTAGCAATTACTCCATTCCCCTAACATTATTAAGTTCTGACTGTGTGTCAGGTACTGTTCCACATGCATTACGTGCATAAACTCTTTAATCCCTTTAACCACCTGTTGGATACAGAGAAGCAAATTGAAGCACAGAGTATAAGTATTTTGCTGAAGGTCACACTACTAAAAAGTCATAAGATTAAGATTTGAATGAAGGCATTCCAGTTTCATACTCTTAGGAGTCTGTACTTTCTATCGTCTATCTCCCTCTCTCCTTTCTTTCTTCTTTTGCCAGTTTTCTCTTTCTTTTTTTGTTCATTCTCTTTTGTTCATTTATCATTTCATTTATCCATTCATTAAATCTACTTGTTTCATTTATTCATTCATTCAATCACCAAAGCTCTATCTGTTTAGGTTCTACCATATGCTAGACACTAGTCTGGGTGCTCAGAACATGAAGATTCCTGCTTACGTGCAACATAACATTGGAAAAAAGAATAAACCAAATAAAGGAACAAATTAACAAAATTCATGAGGACCAGACAGCATTTAAGCAGTGGGGATTCCTAACGCTTCAAGGCTATGGCTTTTGGGCATCTTAGTCTGCCTATACTGTTTTCATTAATATTCATATTGCTTTTCAGCTCTTAAAAATCAGACTTGATCTCAGATTTCAAATCTTGTCCAACAAATAAAAACATTTTGTCTTTGATTTGAAATTCTCCAGCACAGAATTTACAGCTGTTACTTCTAATTCCACACTGACTCCTTAAATCTGTTTCATTATATATAAATTATCTATTTACAATCCCTGCAAACCTAGAGCTTAGAACAAAGCAGAACTAATATTTAGATTCCACATCGGTTATTCTCAGCCTTGACAACACATTAGAATCCTTGGAAGAACTGAATAAAAATATAGAATGGAAACCACTCTAGACCATATCCAAGGGTGGGATCCAGACACATAATTGTTTTTAAATCTCCCTAAGTAATTGCAAAGTTTAGTTGAGGTTAAGAACAACAGATCTATATTCTCCAGTTACTTTACTAATAACTGTATCTAATTTATTCATCAAACCTAAAAAACTGTCTTGCATAAAGAGGAAAAACTTCAAAGTAATAAAATAATAAAAGTATTGGTGAAATAAATGTAATAAATGATGTGATATTAGACCGAAGGATAATAGACCATACTATCAACTAATTATTTTTTAATGTAATATTTCAGATGAACGACTTGAACTTCTCTCTTATTTCTGAAAGGTGAGAAGAAGCAAACCTCTATTAGAATCAGCTAAATATTTCCCTGCTTGGAAGATTTCTAGACCAGATGATTTCTTATTAGTTATTTATCCATTAATAATTTTATTGTTCAACATTAAGATCTGCAAACTCATTATGATACAGTAAAATCCTGATAATTTTATTTAATTAAAATATCTAGCAATAGACCTTTGCTTATCGGTTCTTAGGTTAATGTGATCAACAGTTTTTAGTTAATAAGTATTAAAACAGATTTTATTTTTACAGAAATTCTAAGCCATTTTTTAACTTCCACCAAATTTAAGAATCTTTTCATCTGAGCAATCTGTTATTCTGAAGTTCTCATAATGTTTAAACTAGAATACAAATCATTCGCTATCTGATGTATGTGGCTTAAGAGAAATATACTTCATTTTTATGGTGTCAAATCTAAATAAATCTTAAATCTAAATAAAACATGAGAAACTTCTAGTCAATGTTCCCATGATCAAAGTTAATAATGCTCATAAATGTAGAAAGTAGCTATTTACCATGTTACAACATGAAATAAAAATATGGAATTATTGTGGAAAAACATTCATGTGTAAAATTCTTAAATAATCTATATAATTAGAAACATATAAAGAGATGAAGTGTGCATGAGGAGTTTTTTTGTTTATTTTTGTTTTTTATTTTTGTTTTCAATTGAAGGTCTTCAAATGTTTCTTTGTTCAGCCATAGAATAAAGAAGTAACACTGAAGAGGATCTTTCCAGCTGTAAATATAAGAAAAATATACACCCCTGTCCCAGAGGAAGAATATTTAGTGGAGCCTTGATAAATTATTTCTTCCGCTGTGTCTTGATGGGGGGGTGGGGAAATTTGTATAATTACCATGAAGCCTCCAGAGGGAGAGGGAAAAACGAGACTGTCAATTGCTCTCTGTTTAATTGTGAAGTTCTATGTTATTCCAAATTCTCTTACAGACTAAGACAATTGATGGGATCAAAGAGGTCTCCAAGAGTTCACAAGAAGAAACTACCATGAGGAAAGTAAGAGTATGGACCGAGACCTGAGTCCACTCTCCAGTGTCAGCAGGTTTCAGCTTGGTGTGTGGCCGAGTCTGGAAAAACCTTCCTGGCTCAGTCATCTTGATGCATTTCGGAACTTAAGTGTGAAACTAGCCTCAGTCTGGTATAACTTGGAGAATGGAAAACCTCTCTGAAGAACTCCTCTGTTAGGGAATGACACTACTGCTAGTGGAACTTCAAAACCAGGCCAGTGATTGGTATGGAATGGTTTCATCTAGCTTGTGTGTCAGTGGATTATTGCAATAGTACATGGATGGCATTTGATTTTGAGGGGCCGCCGATTTTCGATTTTCAAGTGATACCTTGAAGACTATGAAGTCAAGCATACCATTCTGACCCATGCTATTCAACACTGTATTGAGTCAATATATAAGAAATAAAATCTAACAATCTGCAATACCTCTGTGTGAAAAATTAAAAAATTTTCTTGAAGAACATAAAACAATATACAAACAAATGGAGACTTAACCCATATTACAGATGGCAAGACAAAATATCATAGAGGTGACTATTCTCCCTAAATTAATTTATTTAGTCAATTTCAATGAAAATATCAATAGGGTTTTAAAATGGGAGTTCAAAAGCTGATATTATAATTAAACTCTAAGAATCAAGATTTAAAGTTATAATAGTTAAATTAGTATGGTATTTATGTATTTAACATATTCTTATTAAGAACTTACCATGTGTCACAAGCTGCTTTAGGCACCTAAGTCTCATCAGGAATAAGCAGATTTTAACCCTCATAGATTTATTCTTAGCTGGGCTGACAGCCTATAAATTATAGATGTTATAAATAAATGAATTATACTCTGTATTAGAATATTAGAATATATTAATGACATTTGAACAAAGGCTTGATGGAAGTGAGGGAGATAGCCATGGAGACATCTGGAAGAAGGGCACTATAGACAGAAGGAGGAGCAAGTCAGAGGTCAACAGGAGGCCAGCGTGGCTGGGGTGAAGGTGGAGATGAAATCAGAAGATGAGAAAAGTCAAATCATGTAGAGCCGTGTGTAAATGGGAAATATTTGCAGAGTTCTGAGCCTATGACTGACATGTTCAGATTTATGTTTTAGAACATCACTCTGATTCATGCCACGTTAAAAACAGACAATAAGGGCCCATGAGAGAAGCAGAGAGACCTGAAAGCAGGTGATTACAATACTCCAGGTGAGAGATGGTAGTTGTTTAGAGCACTATCTGGATATATTTTGAAACTAGGGCAAAGAGAATTTATTCACAGTTTGATGTGGGGTGTGAGTCATAGGAAGAACTTGAGGATAACTCCAAATTCTTTAGATTGAGTAACTGAAAAGGTAATATTTCCATTATCTGATATGGAGAAAACGCAGGGAGTTTTGGAAGGGAATATCGAAAGGTAAGGTTTTTGACATTTTAAGGTTCAATGCCTGTTAGATATACAAGTGGAGATAGATGTTCAATAGGCAGTTGGATATACATGCTTGATTGTAGAGTCTGAGCTACAGGTAAAGACCTGTAAGTCATTAGTGTATGGACAGCATGTAAGGCTATGAGGCTAATTGAAATCACTGAGAGAAAAGATGGAGGACCGAGCCCTGGGTCACCCCAACATTAAGAATTCAAGGAGAAAACAGGCAACATAGCTAATATTTTATAGTAACTCTAAATGGAGTATAATCTATAAAAATACTGAACTACTACGTTGTACACCTGAAACTAATATAATATTGTAAATCAACTACACTTTAATAAACAAACAAATAAATATTAGAGCAAGTTCTGACCATAAGAATATAAACTTTCTGGAATTTGAAAAAATCTTGGAAATTATATAGGCGTTTCCATTGGATAGGGATAGTAGTTTAAAGCAAATTTAAGGTAATTCTCACTGGACATAAAGTAAATATCTCGATGATTAAAAAGAAAAAGAAGTCAGGAAGAAGAATATGATCCAAGAAAGGAGACTGCGACAGAATCACTGGTGAGGAAAGCGAAAAACAGTGCAGTTTCCTGTACTGCAAGTGAAAAATAAAGGTGAACCTAATTAAAAAAAAAATAAAGGTGAACAACTATGAAATCAACTCAAGAAGGGCTGAAAACTGGCCATTGTATTTAGCAATATAAAATTAGTGATGATGGTAACAGGAGAGGCTTCTGTGGAGTGGTGGAGCAAAGACCTTCCTGGAATAGGTTTACACACAAGGCAATTGGGGACCATGAGTAGACGACCCTTTTGAAGAGCTTTGCTGCACAGGGGAGTAGAAAACAGAGCGATAGCTGATGGTATAAGTAAGACCAAAAGAGAGTTTCTTTTACGTTGGAAGAACTTTGTACGTTATAGGAATGGGATGAATGAAGAAAGAAACTGATGACAAAGGAGAAGCACAGTAAGAATTCCTGGAGAAGTACACTTGACCAGATGATTGTAGAGACATCAACACGGGTGTAACAAAGTTTTCTTTGTCTAAGGTTTTGGTTTTTTTTAAAATTTTTTAAAGATTCATGCTCAGTCTAATAAGCCCTTTCATGCTTTTATACACCTGGACAGATTTAAGACCTTGCTGAAAGTAAATACTCCCACATTTTGAAATCCGTGAAATCAGGGAGTTTATATACTACCTTTTTCCATCCATGTTCACTTTTAATATTTGCATACTTGTCACACTCTTTACTTCGGCTCACCCGGCTCACGAGCTATGTGACTGTGAGCCAGTAATCTTTGCTCTACAAACGTCACAGGGTTATTCAGCGATCAAATAAAAACAACTGTGTGAAAGTACTTTTGGAAACTGTAAAGGGCTTTATGCAAGTTATTTATCTTGTTCTCACTGGCGTGTAGCCCTTTTGTTAATGAGGTTTACAGACAGCTTTGAAGAACAGCCTGCGTATTTTTAAAAGGCCAGAGCTAGCATTAAGGAATATTTTTCAGAATACTCATCTTGGCATTGTGCAATTCTCCTGCAGATAAAGGGAATTTCTGGTTATACAAGTTTAGGAAACAGTGCATACTATGTTCTCCCTTGGGCAATTTTAATAAATTTTAATAAATACTACAGCAAAGATAACAGTTCAAAATTGTATAGCATAATATATATTAATATTCTTGTCCTGAGAAAATTTTTGGGAGGGGAGTGGGTTCTCTAAAACAGCCACTGAATTTCTGGGGGAAACTAGCGCTTCATGAGAAATGTTAGGATGGATAAACTCTACCAAAGTGAAAAATAAAATTAGGCCAACTGCAGAACACCTGAATGACAGACTTAAAAATTCTCCTGGATTGGCTTAAAGATCAGACAAAGCAAAGCAGAGGGAAGGAAAAGTACTTGTTCTTCTCTATTTCCCTATAAGAAAGCAGAGTCCTTGGCACAAACTGGATACTCAAATTATGCCAACAGGACAGAAATAAATGAACAAACTTTCTGTCAAACTCTTGTGACTCAGTCAGCCTTTTAAAGTCTGAAACTATCCTACTTCAGCAAAGATGTGTTTTTTCTGCTTCCCTCAAATCTGGGCTAATAATATTAATGATACTAAATCTGTTATTAAAGATAGAGGGGTCAATTTCACTTTCACTTCCCATCTATTAAAAGTATAGTGAAAGCATAAAAATACAGAGACAGATTTGTTTTCAACTTAGTAAGTTCCCACACAACATAATAAGATTTCTCCTTCTTATTTTTGCCATGGCATATAAAAGATGACTTTTAGTCATAATCTTCCTCTCCAACTCAGCTCCTATAAAATTGATAGGGGCTAACTTCCTGTCCATATGGATAAACCATGAAACAGCCAAACCTGCCTCTTCGGAGCCCTTTTCTAGCCAATCATAGTCCTCTAGGCCACTCCAGCCTTATGTATCGAGGGCTGTACTTGGACCTTCTCTGTCCTGGGAGGTGTGCCAATCCCAAAATGGCAAATTCATAAACCTGATCCTACTGTTTGGTTTCACTGCTTGAAAATTCAATTGATGAATAATAGAGAAGTATAAACTTTATTATTATGTCATTATGAGGAATTAGATCACTATATATGGGATCAACGCACAGAAGAAAATATTCTGTTAGGGCTATTCAGATGTAAAAAATTCAAATGATAATTATCTTTGATACAGAGAAGAAATTGGGTGTTAGTCAATAACGCATAAAATAAGCCACAATGAACAAAGAACTGAATATCTGGATGAACAGTTACTGGCAGTAGCTGACACAGAGCGAAGAAGGCACATAAAAATGGGCAAACACAATGAATAACTGGAGACACCCCTATGAATAAGGGCTTTCAGCTGGAACATAGCAGAGATCTTTAAAAGAATAGCATTTGTGATAAATGGTGTTTTATAGTATTTTTAAATAGATATGTGGTATATTCATAAGCCAAACATTTAAACCCGCAGCTAACAGGTCTGTGTGAGATTATGTAGAATCTGTGTATTCTGCTGCTTCATAACATGGCACAACAACAAGAGGAAATAAAGACCTGTCGTCATCACTGAGGTGCATATTGCCCACAGAGTTAGATTCACTTTTTCTAAGTGCCCGTTTTTGTCATTGGCAGTTCTGTCTAAAACAACCTTGTATTGCTAAAAATCCACAAAATCCTTAATTTTGGTAAAGGCACAACCCATATTTCATCTTTTATAAAACATCAGCTCACTGTCCTTTATGCACAGGATGCAACCATTAGATGCTTAATTACTAGGTTTTCTGACCTGAGAATTATTCTTGCCACCAATTCTTCATTTTGTTTTATGTGTTTTTGGCCAAAGCGCTTCTGCCTATCTGGCAGAAATTAAAGAACTGAAAAAAATGCAAACAAAAATCTATTTCTGATTTTATTTTTATTCAGCGTGCACATTTACATAGTACTGTTGCCCAGTTGTTATGTTGCATTTTATTGATTTGAAGAACAGTCACGAATTCATATCAGATTCTAAGAGGAGAGAATAACAAGGGCAAGACTTTTGAAAAGGGAAGCCACAGAGCACCTAAGTTCAAGGTGGGGTGACAGGCAGAGACGCTTGAGAGGTGAGAACAGGCCAGCCAGTTTGGAAAGGACCTCCCATGACGTGCTAAGGATGTGTTGTGTCATCACTGGAAAGGTGAGCCACCCACTCCACCCTTAGCTCTGGAAGAACTACAGTAATTACTCAGTCACTAATGAACAAAAAATATCAAAATGCATTGCGTGTAGTGAAGTGTAACTATTCTTTTGTGAACCTTCAGTTTCAGTTTTACACACACATGCACACAGAGGCACACATATATATGCACATATACGTGCATAGTAAAATGTTGCAACTAAATCATATGTCTTATGGTGGGTAGCAGACAGCTGGGTCCTTAGTGTTTGTGGAGCCCAAGGCAAAAGAACAAAGAGACGCCTATATGCCATAAACCCAAATATGTAACAATTATAAATCAAGCTAACAACTGTCAAATAAATTATGCCCCACCATCTTCCTTGAAATAATATCTTCACACTGGCTTTTAGGCCAAATTCTAATGAATAATTCTCAGACTCCTTGAAGTTCCACACCAGAACTTAGTTACCCAGATATACCCCTGGTCGGTAGCCTGCTCTCCTTCCCTTCCCAGGCTCAGCTCCTTTCAGAATACTGGTCTGTTTTACCTGTGTATATGTGGACACCTCAGCCAGCACTTTCAAACTCTGTGTGACCCAAAAAACAGGTATCCTTTGGCCTCTTCTTAGGTCCAGGATGGGTGCACTGGCGTGTGGGCAGGTGTTGCTCCTAAGAACAAGCTCATAAAGGCCCTGGAAGCTAAGGTCTGTTTGGTCAGAAACTCTGGGCTGCCAGGAACTTGGCATGTGGTCAAGAAGGGGTGCTGGTGTGGCTCACACCTGTGCAATTTCCCCTGGTCCCATGGACTGGTCATCTTTAGAGAGGGGCACAGAGGGCTGGAGCAAGACCTGCTAAATTGTGGGCCCCTCTTGCCCAGGTTTAAAAGACATACTCATAGTAGTCAAAAATTTTAAATGCCACTGCCTCGGAGCATCTGTTCAGGGGAAAAAGAAAAATGGAGGTATCTCAGAAAAAAATTAAAGAGGTTTTTTAAAAAGCATACTCAAATAGAACAAAATAATCAACTCTAGACAAATAAATATGTATAATTATGAAAGACTAAAAGATCAGAAAAAAAACAAGGTTGGATTAGAATGCATTTTCAAAAATCAATAATAACAGAGAAAGCATTCTGGTATGAAGGAACGTGAGAGCACAAAGGAGGTGAGGAGATCAGGGTTCTCGTCTCGCTCTAGACAAATAAGTCATTTAATCTTTCTAAGTAGGCCTTAAGTCTGTAAAATTAAGAAAAGGAAAAAAAAATCTCTAACTGTTTCAGTTGTCTTATATGTGAAAAAATGATAAATGGACATAAAATTGTAGTGCAAATGATTTTTTTAAAAGTATCTAATCAAGATGCTTTCATGTTTAAAACACTTCTAGGGACTTCCTAGATGTTGCAGTGGTTAAGAATCCGCCTGCCAATGCAGGGCACACGGGTTCAAGCCCTGCTCCAGGAGGATTCCACATGCTTCAGAGCAACTAAGCCTGTGTGTGACAACTACTGAGCCTGCACTCTAGAGCCCACGGGCCACAACTATTGAGCCTATGTGCCACATCTACTGAAGCCCATGCACCTAGAGCCCGTGCTCTGCAACAAGAGAAACCACCGCAATGAGGAGCCTGCACACCACAACGAAGAGTAGCCCCTGCTTGCTGCAACTAGAGAAAGCCCTTGTGCAGCAATGAAGACCCAACACAGCCAATAAATAAATAAATTAAAAACAAACACTTCTATGCTTTCCCATTGCTCTGAAAATAAAATTGGACTCCTTACCACAGCCTACAAGAACTTAAATAATCTGGCCCCTGCTCAGTGTCCCTATGTGCCCTGTCTCTTGCTTCTCCCTCTTCTGACAACCAGACTACAGTTACCCAGCCATCCTTTCTTCCCAAGAATGTGCCCAAGAGGCTGTTTCCCACTGCCGGTGCATTTGCACTTAGTGTTTCCTTCGTTTCAAAAACTCTTTAAGCTTTTTCATTGACTTCTTGTACTCTTTCAGGTCCCAGTTCAAACTGCAGCTCCTGAAAAGCCCTTCAGTGCCACGTCTACTTAACATCTTCCCCACCCACCTGGCACTTGCCCCTTGATCACATTCACTCCCTGTATGACTCTCTCCCTTCCTTACGTGTATGCGCTTATTGTCTGTGTCCTCATCTGCCCCGTTCATTAGGGTCCCAACCACCCAGAACAGGACCAATTTCCCAGCACTTCAATACAGTCATCACTAAATATTTATTGAAAAATGAATGACCATGAGAACACAGTATTAATAAATATTATAACCACACTGGTTATTGCTTATAATCAGTGTGTCAAGAATTCTGTCTTTCATAATCAGTGTTTCTGTTCTTTACAACGAAGCTATAGGTTAGGCGTGACTATTTACCTGTAACTCATACTCAGGGAGGTTACAGAGAAAGGACACCCAGCTAGTTATTGGCAGAGATGCGATTTGAATTCAGGGCTACTGACTTCAAACACTGCCTCTCTGACACCTCCTATGACAATTAATGTATCTCTCCTTTAAACCCTAGTATCACTTTGACCCCACTTTATTCATCACATTTTGCAATGCTAATATGGGCAGATTATTTTCACTCCGGATTATTTTCACTCCTGCAAGTTTTACATGGGCTGTGTCTTCTGAATCTCAACCGCTGTCTCACATTCTACTTACGCACACCCTCAGCAAACATCTGCAGCTGGAGAAAGTGATTGGGGGTAGAGAATGTGAGCCAGCAGCCTTACTATCTCTTTGACTAGAGCAGCGTGTTTATTAAAATTTTTTTCACAAGTTAATGCCACTCTAGAAAGCCACAAGAAGAAAGTTATGGATCCTAGTCCTGAACTTTTAATGAGGTAAAATTCAGTGTTCTGAAAATTTTTTATTACTCCATAGATAATTATGTTCTTCTGGAACACCCGATTAAATATATGGCACACAGAAACAAACTTGTTTCAGTTAAGCTTAGTTTTCCTTTTCCTTTTTGTTTTTAAAATGTTGGTAATAATTACACAACTTTTCTATGAGTAAGAGGCCTGTTTCAGAGTGTGCTTTCATGAGACTATTTTTATCAACTATTTTGTCAACAGAGGTTTCAAGCCACTGACGTAAAACATCTCCTGTAGGCTAATAGCCCACACTGACTATGTAATTTAAGTAACTTTACTGCCCTAAACAAAGGGCAATCCTTGTGACTAGGATTTGCAAGTCGCTTTCTGACAGTTCTGTAGTATCTAACAATAGTTTTGTGTTTTCCTCGCCCACAACCACTTTGCAATTTATACACTAATACTATAGTCATCCTACACTGATAATCTGCATTACATAGACACTCCCGAAACAATATTCTCTTTTCCTTTGTTTTAATACACCTTTTAAACACTTCTAATGAAAAACTGTGTTAGGATGTAAATTACAATCCTGTAACACTTGTTATTCAATGGTATTAACATACTTTTATCCTGTTAAAGGGGATAATTTTGAAAAGATGTTTTATAATGTTCATGTGTATAATTTAGCAGTATTTGTATAAGGATAATAAAATAATAATTAGGATATTATTTCATCTTTTATCAAAAAATGTCAGCAGTTAGAAGATGAATAAGCTCTGGGGATCTAATGTACAGCACGATGACTATAGTTAATACTGTATACTGGAAAGTTGTTAAAAAAGTAAATCTTAAATGTTCTTACCACACTCACATACACACACACACACACACACACAGACACACACACACCCACGGTGATGAATGTGTGAACTAATGTTATCATGGTAATCATTTTACAATATATACTTATACAAAATCATCACATTGTATACCTTAAATTTACACAATCTGTATACCAAATCATCACATTGCACACCTGAAACTTACATAATCTTATATGTCAATTACATCTCAATAAAGTTGGAAACAAAGGAAATGTCAGGCAAAGAAATATGATATAAATAAAACTTTTAAAGTACTTTCTTGAATCACCTCAGGAGTAATATGAATTAAAGCACAGTTTATTTTTAAAATTAAAAAAATATGACATATTTTAGGATTACATTTCAGGATGGGGCATGGTATTTTTAAAAATACTAGTATGTCATTATTTCAAAGCATTTGGAAATCACTCTTCCCACAATTCTGGGAAATTAAAAAAAAGAATTCTGATAATTACAATGTTTAAAAATCTTAGTTACATTAATAAAAAAGAGTGGGTGAGTTAGCAATGGCACAGAATTTCTCTTCCACACTGGCTGAAATGCCTTCACCCAGAACTGGGAGGCAAAGAAAGTTAAAGACAGCACTTTGGGTCTTCAAACACTCAGAACCCTCCACGTATACACCACTGTCTGTTGAGTCCAACAGAGACAAACATCATTTATTCATAGGTCCTCATCCTGATTCTGTAAGCAGTTTCTGAAAATTAATCTGACACGAATTGTCTTACAGTCTATAATGCCTAAATATTTAGGAATTATATATGAAAAAATAAAATTTGAAAAAGACTACACATATGAGTACCCCACTCCCCAGAAGCACTAGAGGAATGCTTTAAGCACCAAATGGTTTGTTAGTGAGTAGATAAGACCTTAAGCTCTTTATGCCTTTGAAAGGATTTTTCTTTAATCTTAGTTTGGATTAGCATAATATGCATCATTACATTTTGAAGACTTCTAAAAAAAAGACTAGATGACCATAAAGTCCATTTTCATACTCAACCCAATGTGATTCTGTAATTCTGTGAGGAAAGGTATAGTACTGTATTACTGCTGACATAATTAAAATGAAACAGTAATAGTAAAATGACATGCTAGTTTCCTAAATTGAGGATTGTGTGCATGTGCCTTATTCTGAAGAGCTTGGTGGTTTATTTACTGAATTAACGTCAGTTTATTTATCGGAAGAAAAGAGAAATAAGTTTTATTCAAATTTGAAATATAGCTCATGAAATCTGTCAGATTGTAGCTTATATTTAATACCTAATTTAAGATTTCTATAAATTACATGGATAAAGTCTAAAATAGCAAAGCCTTTAATGAACAGTTGTTTGTTTCTCAGCCACCAGAATTGCTGGCAGTCTCAGGAAATTAGTCTGGTTCACTTGGCTACTTTTGCTTTTACACTCGAAAAAGGAAGCATAAGAAGTCCCTCCATTTGTTTCAACTGGATAAATGAGGACGTGTTCAGTTTATTTTATAAGAAGTCTAGTGCTATTTGTTTTGTGGTCCAGTCACTTGCTTCTTAATCTCTATGTTTGAAAACCTCTTGATATTCACAATGACACCAATTTGGCTACCTGATTCATGAGGTCTTGATGATTAAGGAGCTCAAGCATCCAAAGCTATAACTTGCAAATATCCAGGAGATGGTCTAAGCCTCATGCACAGGATGTGCAAATGCCTATGTAATCTTTTTTTTTTTTAAGCTCTTTATTGGAATATAATTGCTTTACACTCTTGTACCAGTTTTTGCTGTACACCAAAGTGAATCAGCTGTATTTATACATATATCACCATATCCCCTTCCCCCTGCAACTCCCTCCCACCCTTCCTATCCTGGTCCTCTAAGTCATCACCCATCATCGAGTTTATCTCCCTATGTTATGAAGCAACTTCCTTCTAGCTATTTATTTTACATTTGGTAGTGTATATATGTCAGTGCTTCCCTCTCACTTCATCCCAGCTTCCTCTTCACCCCCTCCCAACCCAGTGTCCTCAAGTCCATTCTCTATATCTGCATCTTTATTCTTGCCCTGTCACTGGGTTCATCAGTACCATTTTTTTATATCCCATATATATGAGTTAGCATATGGTATTTGTTTTTCTCTTTCTGGCTTACTTCGCTCTGTATGACAGTCTCTAGGTCTATCCACCTCATTACAAATAACTCAATTTCATTCCTTTTTATGGCTGAGTAATATTCCATTGTATATATGTGCCACATCTTCTTTATCCATTCATCTGTTGATGGGCATTTAGGATGCTTCCATGTCCTGGCTATTGGAAATAGTGCTGCAATGAACATTATGGTAAGTTGGTACAGCCACTATGGAAAACAGTTTGGAGGTTCCTGAAAACACTAAAAACGGAACTACCATATGACCCAGCAATCCCACTACTGGGCATATACCCAGAGAAAACCGTAATCCAAAAAGAAACATGTACCTATGTAATCTTAATCTGATTCCAGACCTACCAGCAACTGACCTTCTTTCCCTTATGCTGGGAACAAGTGGTTCAGCACAGAAGAGGGCCAAACAGACTGTTGGTTTCCTTGGCCTGGGTCTATGCCCCACCCAAAAGGAAACTCAATTCCTTCTATTTAAAAATAGTAAAAATCAAATGACTTCAGATATCTTTTTACATAATTTCTCATTAACTGGAGTACTGCTGGGGTCTTATCAAACACATGGAAAATAGTAAGTCAAATAAGATATTACAAAAAACTTTTTGCAGTGATAAGCCACAGATTAGTCACCAGTTGTACATAATACCACTCATAAATCAAAATTACTATTACTGTACTTTAAACAGCCCTGGATATAAATTATTAATTTATCTATGTAGATATATTTATTCAATTATAGATGTGTTCAATCAGATATGTAATTAAATTCTTTCTAAGAGAATCAAGTTAATAGCAAGTAATGAGAAATTCAAATATATATATATGAGCATAAACCCACACATATACTATTTTTGAGAGAATCAAATTAGGAGCAATTAATGATAAGGGAAATCATAATGAACTTTTGACCAAGTCAAAACACAGTAACTTTTATTGCATGAATTACAAGAATATTTCATATTCCTGCCAAGTGATATAGCAAGTAAATGTTTCCATGTAAGAGCATGTCATACGTGTCATACCTTTTCATGGACCTTCTGGCCAGGTTCCAGCCCTTCAAGGTGTTCTGATTCTGTGGATCCCTCACTTGATGCCATTTTTCTTTGTATATGAACATTTTGTTCACGCAAGGCAACAATCTGCAAAATAAAAGCACTCTGCCTTTAAAATCTAAAATAGAGCATGAAGTACAAAAAAACTGAGTTTACTTGAATGTGGCTAAGAATTAATGAATACAAGCAAAAATAATCAGAAAATCAACATTAAATTTTACTCACATTATTTCAAAAATATTTCTAAAATTTAGGTTAGCATTCTTAATAATATTTATAATATTTATAGGAATGTGAAATTTACTTAAGAATATATTTTCTAGTTGGAAAATGTATCTATGTAGTTTGAAATGTTTCTAAATCAGTGGCATGATCCATATGTTATTAATTCAGAAATTACTTTTTAACTTATGAAATGTAATACAATTTGTATTAGTGTGAATTTTTTAAGTATAAAAGAAACATAAATGAAAAGATTGCTGACTAAAGACTATGAGCACATTCATCTTCCCTAAGAGACAGCACATCTGTAATTTTAAAACAAGCAAATAAATAAGCTGGTCTTAATTTTGTGCCACTATCATGAGCACTTAGAATTAAACTGGTCTCACTGTCATTATTTTAATGGCCATTATCCTAGCACTTCTAGTCCAAATATAGTTAATGTACAAAAAAAAATTCTCAGAAAGCAATGAATTCTTGCAAAATTTTAGCTCAGTTTTATACACACGATACTTTGAACTAAGAAACAGATTCTCAGATAGTTGTAGTTTAATTGATCTTAATAACATACAGAGTGGATGGGATTTGCCTGGTGGTTTAGCGGTAAAGAATCCGTCATGAAATGCAGGGGTTGCGGGTTCAATCCCTGGTCAAGGAACTAGGATCCCACATGCCAACTAAGCCCACCCGCCACAACTACTAAGCCCACACACCTCAACTAGAGAGCCTGTGTGCTGCAAACTACAGAGCCCACGCACTTTGGAGCCTGTGGGCCACACTAGAGAAGAGAAAACCTGCATGCCCACGCACCATAACAAAGATCCCACCTGCCGCAACAAAGACCTGACACAGCCAAAAAAAAAAAATAAAACAAACAAACACACAAACAAAAACCTTAGGAGATTAATGTTACTGTTTAAAAAATAATAATAATATACAGAGTGGAAAATCTCATTCTAGCATTTTTAAAATGGTGTTTTAAAATATATTTGCTATTTATACATATTATTTTGAAAAGTTTACATTACATTAATACCATAAATTTTTCATTTCTTGGCAAGTTTTATTGAGTCAGTATTGGTTCTAGGGGAAATCAATGTCCTTAGTATTTAGTACACAATACGTATTGAATCATGTTAAACTCATATGTTGAAATTATTAGAGCAACATGTCATACAGACAAATAATTATCAAATAAACAAAAGACATCAAGAGATGGGTATTTGTCCTGTTGCCTGCTACTGCTGCCCTTATGCCAATGATATGTTCATGAGAAAAAGTGATTCTGCATATGACCTCCAGTAATTCAACTCCTAACTTATCATTTCTTAAGGGCATATCACCACGTAATAAAGAACAGCTCTGTAAGAGCTCTTCTCTCTCATAGTACTGCAGTCACCAAATAATTGGTTCCCAACTCCCATTCTTGCCCATCAACAATCTCTTATCCACAGAGCAGTCAGATTCATCTTTTAAACTTCAGTTATACTGTGTCACTCCTTAGCTTTCTAAAGAACCTGTTTTCCCAACTTATTTAGCATAATTTTAAACTTCTTAACAAGGTCTATAATACCCTACATGATCCTTTGGCCACAATGGACTCCTTTCTGTCCCTCAAACAGACCTGCCACTTTCTCACCCAGAACTGAGAAACTTGCTGACCTTTCTGTCTGAAGCCTTCTTCCCCAGCGCAGACTACAGTTGACACAATCTCAGCTTTCAAAACTCAGCTGAAAAACATATTCCTCAGAGAAAATATACCTAGCCATTATACTTTTTACAATATATCTGTGTTTATTTGGGTGTGTATCTTACTCATTAAAATCTAATATTTTATACCTTTATTTACTTCGCTTGTTTATTTTGTTAGCAGAAGTCCTAATGATATCTCATGGGAAAATAATTTTCAAAGGAATACCTTGTTGAAAACAACATTTTCATATGAGGCAACACATCACATTAGTATGTGCAGGGATTCAATATAAATGTTGAATAAAATAATAAATGGATATGGAAAAACAAAACATGTAAACCTAATTTATTCAGAAATAACATAAGATAAAGATTTAGTGTGCTTGAGAATCTTCAGAGACATTCCTCTCATGTTAGTTAGTGTAGGAATGAATTACATCAAAGCAAACACAAGAAAGAAATAGTCCCTGGATATATCATTTTCATATTACATTCTTTATATCTTGTCTCTTGCAAAAAGCAATAATATTATATTACATCAATACATAATAAAACTTTATTATGAATTTTTAAAAATTAAAGACTTGTATGCTGACATTTCACTAAGAAAACATCCATGACTTAACTAATATGTTAAGACAAAAGTAATAATAAATTTTAAAATTATATGCATTTTCTTCCACTGTTTAATTGGAAGTGTGGAAAGACCTTTTTAAAAAGATATTTAAATGTCAAATTTAACTCTCAGTCTACAGAATAACTTTCATTCGTTTAGTAATTTAGATAAATATTAAAAATACGCCAGTGCCTAAAATAAAGCAGGCCATCTATGAAGATTTACTGAATGACTCAGTGAAAGGATAAATTAATGACCTTAATTTAAAAAGTCAAAACACCAAATTCAGATAGAAAACCTTACGCAAATATAGTTGTGCCACTATGTTAAAAAATTACAAACTTCCAGTTTTCATAAAATATATACATGACAATTAATTCTAAGAAAGACAAACTTTCAACCACTAACATGTAAACTTGACTTTTTCTAAAAAATCAATCCTGCAAATTAGATTTTTGAAACTGGAGAACTGATGCAGAATCCTCTATATTCTCTCATCCTAACATGATTATATTCTGTTCTATTTTTGCTCAATAACAAATTAACCTGGGTAGTTATGAAAGCAAAGCATCAGCATCTGATTTAATTATAGGTGTTAATAAGCTTGATTCTTCCTTTCACACTAGGGAAAGTGAGAGGTTCTCTCCTGTGAATACAACTTTTGGGATTGGGTCCGCCCTTCTGTGTGTTCAAAGGGGCAGAGAAGGTCAACTAGAAATCTGTAGCTGAAGGTAGCACAGGCCTCTTTAGGAAATTCTCCCAAAATGGCTTGACAAATGAATGCAGTAAGTGGCTTGAGAAGTGGTTTGCAAACTGCAAGCAAGTGGAATGAAAAGCAGCTGATAGCCTTAAAACGTTCTCTGGGTTCTACTGACAGACAGAGCTGCTAAAGGGAGGGCTCAATGCTTTGTCTAGAATAGTAAAGCAGGACTGGATCCCTCACTACTAAACAGGGTGACCTACTACAAATAGGATAGTGTGGTGGGTAGGAGGAATCACTTCTGGGGAGTCTCTGTTGCTTACTCAGTTGTTACAAAATGCAAGAATGTACTGGAAACCAACTATGTGCCAAGCACTGGGTTAAACTATTTTAATCTGCAAATTAGGTTTTATAATCCACATTTAACAAGTGATGAAACTGAGATAAAGAGAACTAAGGAATCAAATAAAAGTCCTTATCTTTATACTTTTTACCATGTCACACTGTTTCACATGGCTTAGCATCTGGGCTCTGTTCAGTCAGGGGAAGTGAACGGTGGGTGAGGATGGGGAGGAAGCATTTCCTTTCCCAGTACTGCTACCCTCCCACCCTGGAATCCTTTGTACTTCATTAAAGTATGCATCCCTCCCAGGACAGATTCTCGTGTAGGCAGAATTTTGCATGCACTTTCACACAAACCAATCCACTGAAGGCCCGTGGAACTCTGGCCAAGAGAATTTTCCACAATTGTTTTAAGTGATCAAGCATGATTTGTCAAGTGTTTGTTGATGTCTGTTTTAAAATGCCCAGCATTCATTCACATTCCTTTTGGTGACAACACCTTACACTTTCACTGGGGCATTTTCCTTTCCCACTTTAATCCTAGAGAGACTGTCAATCAGGGGGGCCAGAGCTCATGGCAAATGGGTGGGCACACGATCTAAGTTGGGGCAATCAGAACAGTCCTTGAGAGATGTTTCTGGCAGAGGTATGGGGGAAGAGTCTCTCTCTACTATGAAAGGTGAGCTGGTGGTATAGGCTCAGGATGCTGTTTGCCATCAGTTCCTCCTCACAGAGAGGCAGGTAGAAAAGCTAGAGCCCTGATGAATTACTTCTGCTGCTGATTTTAGCCATAATCAACTCTATTCCTGGCATTTCAGTAAAATGAGCCCCAAATTTCCCCTTTGTGCTTAAACTTGTTTGGATTGGTTTTCTGTCACTTGCAACTAAAAGGGTCCTTGCAAATACAGCAGGGAATGTGGAAGGCAACACAATATATGCAATAACTAAGTGGGAATTTGGAAAAATGACTACGAATTTATCAGGGAGACAGGGGCAACTTTTCAGGTAGACAGAAAAGCATGAGCTCTTTGTGTTCCTAGTACTATAGTGTTTAATATTCTGGTGGCAAAAAGTATCTGGAAGAAGATAAAAGAACCACAGGTGACTCACAAAGCTAAAGTACTTCAACAAAATTCTGGTATCCCTGTGATTCTTGCCCTCTGGCTTATTGCTTTGTCTGGACCCTTCTTTGTGTTTCCTGATAGGTCATCACACTTCTAACAGCCTGAATCACTGCTTCTAGGCACTCCCAAACCCATTATGTTTCTAAGGCAGCCTTCCAAGTTTTTTTTCTTTGAACCTTCGACTCTGTCAGGTTGTTTTTGGCTCTTATCAATCTCTGATAAGCTCTGACCTCACACAGTGGACTACTGGTAGTCTTGGTGGCCAATCTTCTAGACAAGAAAATTCCCCAGCCCCCATTCCGTTTTTCTACCAGACTATTTCAGGGATCCTAGCATGTCTTGCAACAGACTCTCTTCTATCCTCTTTCTTTGAAAAACAGTTTTCCTTGATGACCTGGAGAGATTCATTTATTTCACTAACATTCATTGATATTTCATTGATGATGTATCAGGTATTAGGAAAATTAATAGGAAAAGGCAGAAATTTTTTAATTCATCCTTGTTGGATGAGAGAAACTATAAACAAACGTAGGTGGAATACATTTTTTAAAAGGCGATAACTGCAAAGGGAAAATTAAAGCAAGGGAGGGACGCTATGAAGTGCAGTTTGATTAGGAATTAGGTGATTTCTGAGTATAGACTGAAGATGAGAGGGAGGAAGCAATATGGATATCTGGGAGAAAAACCTTCTAGGCAGAGACTTCAGAAAATGAAATTCATTATTGAAAACAAAAGTTTGAGATTCATAAAAATGTTTTAGTGAGTTCTTCACATGATGTAAGATGTCCTCTTCAGAAGATAGCTAAAAATGAAAGTTGACATCTTGGAAACTTCAGGTGTCAGGAAATACACAGAAACATGTGAGTCTTAAGAGAAACACGATTTAGAGAAAATAATAGAGACTATTTCATATCTCTATATTCCCTCATTTTGGGATTTCTCAAGTGTTTAAAATCTATTTATTTATTCAACAAATTTTCACTGATCACTGTTCTGAATATGAGGCACCACTGAGGAAAAAAATTCCTTCTCTCAAAAAGCTTGAAGGAAACAAAGAAACAAACAGACAACAACAATAAAATAACAGTCATTTAATGAGCTCTTACAATGTGCCAAAAACTGTGCTCAGCACTTCATATAAATTTGCTTCTTTACATCATCTTTTCAGCTATACTATCTTTTCTTTCCAAGTTCAAGGTTTCTTGAGAGCAGACTCTGAGACAAATAACTGCACACAAGTAGTTTATTTGGGAGGTGATTCCCAGAAGCACAGCATTCTCAAATATTCTTAAAAGGCCTTGGATGAGTCCTGACCCTTCTAGGTGTAACTGGTTGTATGACTTGGTACAAGTTTCTTAACCTCAAGTTCATGTTCCTCTGCTATAAAATGAGGGATAATAATACCTACATTTTAGTGTATTTGTACTGTGAAGTACTTAGTCAAATATGATGTACATTAAACATTATGTAAACATTTATAATGTAATAATGAAGATCACCTTTATCTTCTTATTCATGCTTTGCGTTCCAGCTTACTGAAGGACCTGCAGTCACACACACCCAAAATTCCATCTTGGCTGTGAGTTTTTGTATTCATTTGGAATGCTCACGCACAGAGATCCTAAAACCCTTGTAAATTCCTAAGTGACAACAGCACTCAGAACACCTTTTGTTCTAATGGGGGATTCTGAGTGGGCTCCTGGTTGGGGCTCATCACCAGAAGGACCAAGCCATGATTACAAGCTTGGAATTTTTAGCCCCACCCATCATTCTCCAGAATAGGGACAGGGGCTGGAAATGAAGTTAATGATTGATCATGCCTATGTAATGAAGCCTTCATAAAATTCCCAAAAGTTACAGGGGTTAGGGAGCTTCCATATCCACATACTGGGAGGGTGATGTACCCCACCTCCACAGGGACAGAAGGTCCTGAACTCGGGACTCTCCCAGACCTCAGTCTATGCATCTTTTCATCTGGCTGTTCATCTGTATCTTTTATCATACCCTTTAATAAACTGGCAAACGTAGGTAAATGTTTTCCTGGGTTCTATTAGCTGCTCTAACAAATTAGTCAAACCCAAGGAGCGGTTAGTGGGAATCTCTGATTTACACCCACTCAGTCAGAAGCACAAATGACAAATTGGACTTGGCAACTGGCATCTGAAGTAGGGTGGGAATGGTCCTGTGGGACTGAGCCCTTAACCTGTAGGATCTGATGCTACCTCCAGGTAGATAGTGTCAGAATTCAGTTAAACTGTAGCACACTCTGCTGGTGTTGCAGTGAATTGCTTAGTAAGGGAAAAACTCCCACACATCTGGTGTTGGAAGTGTTGAACGTGGTAGTAGTGTGAGAGTAAAGGAGAATCACAGGAGGTAGAATAGAATTTTTCCTTACACAACCTTCCTCCTTTTTAGCTCCTCTCAGTCGTCTTTCAGGTCTTAGCATACATGTCACTCACTTTGGGATGGGTGACACCCCAGTGACTTAAGTTACATAATTCTTTGGCATTCTCCAATAACTGATACCATACAAATTATCACTCTTTCGCACAATTAGCTGTTAGTTTTCTGACTGCCCATTTTGACACTGAGTGCCTTGAGACCAGAAACTATATCTGACTGATTATTTATTCCCAGTTTTTAGTAAACTCTCTGACAAGTAGAAAGCACTCTAGAAATATTTATAGAGTGTTGAATGACAACAGACTGTATGAATGGAAAAGACCTATAGGGAATTGCAAAATTGGATGGAAAAATACTTGAGAATGTATACATGGAGAAGAAAGTTATCCACCTAAAAGACCATATGAACTTGAAGTCTTTCCTAAAGTTCATATTACATGATTCTAGGTTAAAAAGGAGCCCTGGGCGTGGAAGAGCTCACTGGGGAAATAAAGAAAGAAACGAACAAGAAATATTGACATAGCCTTGTAGGATATTCACAACTCTCAGTGTGAGGAGGCAGACAAAGTTGAAGGCACAGGCAAGTGTAAAGCAGGATAGGAATAGGATCATGCAGCTTAAAGAAGTCTACAAGAGATATTCTATGAATATAAAGTAAGACGCAATTTCACTGTGTCTTAAAATATTAAAAAAATTTACAAGTGTATTGTAGCCTAGGTAATATGATTCAGGTGCACTGAAATACACACTGTGTTTATATGCTTTAGACTTAGAATAGATTGACATTAGATGGAAAGTGGAATTCCAAGGGTATCTAGAAATGTGTTTCTGCCAACAAAATTCTTAAAGTAGAAACAGAAAAGCAATGTAAATTAATTTAATTTTCACTTTTTTTCTTCTTCCTCATCTTTTTGAAAATGTCAACGTACAGGGTGTTTCCTTGAAGCTGGTTAAGGATGGAAGACAAATAAGGAATAGGAGTTTAGAAATTAAATTTCTAATTAAGAACTGCTAGCAGTAACCATAGCTGCTGTATGTCGAGCATCAATTATATGCCACATATGTGCAAATCAATTTACATACATTATTTCATTTAATCTTCCCAGTAACCTTATAAATTGGGTATTATTATTTTGAATTTGCAAATAAGGAAACTAACATAAAGGGAATAAGTAATATACTTGAAGTCATACAGAAAAAGATACGACAAAGAAAGGTTTCCAATCCAGGTATGACACCTTCAAAACGGATGGTTTTTAAGCATTATACTATAATGCCTTTTGAAAATTAATGAAATGATTCATTGCGTACACAATCCAAATATTTATCTAGGTCAGGACTACAGTTCTGTGGTCTGATAGCAGGGGAATTTACCTGCCCTGATTTGGCAAAACAATTTATACACAGAAGATACCTTCAATTATTTTTAGGAATAAAAATCATGCTGTTTACATTATCATTTTTATTTATAACTCTTTTGAGGCACAGGCATTTCAATTTACCTTGAAAATTTCCCAGCTACTTTTTAAAATAAATCATGTCTACATCCTCACGCTAATTCTCCAGGGATCTTTATTTTGATGCTTTTAAATTCGTATTTGCCTTTACCTATTTAACAACAACTTCCAGACAGTGCCCACATCTAATTAACAAAGATTCTTTTTATCTATTTTTACCCCAAACTCAATTAACAATTCCAAGAGTGAGACTTACAGAAGTCTCACTACGCCAACACATAATTTGCTTCTATACAGATAACTTATTCTAATTTAGCTGAATTCCACGCTTAGGTTACACTGAGGTTGCAACATGCAAAAAACAAAGACAAGAAACTAGTAGAACAGTAGGGATTTACAATTGACACTTAAACCACTCAACTCTCCAGACACAATAGTTTGGATTTGTGTTGTTATATATTAATTGGGAAACCAAAAAGATTGAGACACATTCAAATGGAACTAAGGACACTAAGCCAATAGCAATTTCACTTTCCAGCTATGGCTTTTGGACATTACATTTATAAGCATCACTAAAGTATATCAAAACCAGTGAAAAGCAACTGTAGTCCAATGCAGTTTGATTAGCTCATGTGTAATATTAACTTTCAATGTTTTTTAGTGAGAATGGATAGACCGAAAACTTGTGAAATGGAACTGATCCAATGAACAATCAAATTGTCTTGATACGGAAATCAGAGGTTTGTATTGTGAGGATTCACCTCTTGCCAAGTTTAAAAAATAGTTATTTAATTAATGATTTGAAGAATGAATCCATTTATCCTAATGAATGATCAAATAGCTTGGTAGTATTTAATTTGGTGGTTGTTCTGAATTTTTACCACTACAGTATCTCTATGCAGTCAATAAATATTCACTGAGTGAATAAAAACGCACTACATTCTTTTATTTTTAACCTCTTTCACTTTGGATGATCAGCCTTCCCAATTCCCATTAGATGAATTAACTGGATGTTAAAATTTAAATGCACATCACCAGTAAGTTTCTGGTGACCCTCTGATGAAATATATAGTACACAAACAGTGCATGAAATTTGGCAATTTACAAATTTTACCTCTGAACTGATTTTGCTTATATCTAAAAACATAAAGATAACTTGTCTGACTTCTAAGCTTATTTAGTTTTTAATGATGAAAAAATTCTTTTAAAATAATTTAAAGATTTTTTAAGACCATTCTTAAAACAGTAACTGTCATTCAAAACTGTTATTATTAGTCTTAAGTTTAAGACAATGGTTGCAAGAACAATAAAATCTCAAATGTTTCCTTAGACAGATTTGTTTTTACAGTAAATGATTATGATCTCTGTTTCCAATGTTAACTCTAATAGTCAACAACAGTAATTTCAATAATAGCTGTATTTTAGTATAGTTATTGACACGTAATTCTGACATAAACTACAACTCTCTACCAAACTATCTCTATTCTGTTCATTTAATTGGTATTTCGATCATTACATTGTTTTGATACTTGGTTACTCTTTATTTTTATTTATTTCCACTATTCAAATAGTTCTCTAATGTTTAAAACGATAATAAAGTCAAATGCTGGCATTTGCATTAGAAGCATATAAATGGCTTCAGAAAATACAAAACAACTTAAATTGGACAGAATTAGTGGACATTAAGGCACAGTACTGACTGTTATAGTAGATCAGCAGCTAAGAACGGCATTAGGTGAAAGAATAGTAATAAAAATGGCTAAGGAAGCTATTAGTGAGGTAAAGTAGCAGAATTAAACCAGAGAATAAAAGCAAAAAAGAAGTCCTAAAGAGTTTCCCAAAAGTGTCAATAATAGGAAAACACATACTGAACAAATTTTACTTTTCACTGCAAGAAAGCAAGCCTCAGTTGAAAATATAAATAAGCAAATAAATGAGGAGGGGTGGAAAATATTCACTGAGGTAAACAAACTGAGAAGTGCAACAACATCATGTGTAAAACAACTGCAATAATTCAGTGTTGAGTGCTGAGAATGGCGGCAGCAATTTAGTTGAAAGTTTTGAATGTCACAGAAATAGTACATTGCAATCTCCATCACCCTGGAAGATACCATTGCTAATAACTTCTCCCCTTCATGAAGAAGACAGCAGAATCCTACTTAAAAAATAAATTGTTTAATTAAAAAAAAAGAGGCCATTTGATTGAGGTGGTTCTAATGCCAAAGCGACCTACAGAAGCAAGCCAAAATCTAAGCCTGTAATGCCTCAAGATTATGAAACCAAAGCACTTAGGATAACCAATAACAAAGAGCTAAGGCTAGTTAAGGCTTTAAGCTATAGCCAATCAAATAATTTCTCTTCTTTGCGTCTGCACTGTATCTGAAGCTTTTCCCTGGCTCCTGTGGTGGAGCACTCCTGATCACTTCTGGTTTGGTACCGCTTGATTTGAATTGATTTTTTTTTTCAGATAAACGCCTACAAATTTTTAATGTGCCTCAGTTTATTTTTTAACACTTGTCTCACAAGGGAAAAAGCAAATAGGAATTACTAAAGATATTGATTATGGTAAAGTACTTCTTGACATAGGACAAAGGCTTCCTTCTTTACACTCCCCACAATCACTACCACTAGGCCCCTTACTCTCTAACGTCAGAAGCATCAAAATATGCTTATTCGGTTAGGGCTTCAGTTAAAGACAGAGGGACAACTGACTGCAGTAATTATCCCTCCTCCTCCAAACAAATAAAAAAGAAAGCAAAATAAGGAGACAGTTATGCTGAGAAGAGGGTCACAGCAAACTGAATAGTCTGATGAGTCCTTACATGATCAGTTTATAGAGTAACAAGTATGCTCTGTGACTAAGAGTCTCTCTCTTCAAAAGTCTCAATATTTATTTTTTTATGAATCATGCTGACATGAATAAAAGTTTCTTCTTTAGTTATTTCATGTGTACTAAGTAGTATTGAAATTCATCAAGCAAACACTGATTATTAAATTAATAAAGGTAGGTCTACATAATATTAATCACATCTCCGTCAGCTGTTTATTCAACTGCGGTTCATCTGCTGTCAGGAAATTTGGGATGTTTTAGAATGAACATTCTGTTTTAGTAATCCAAACATGCTATATTTCCATCAACAAATATTTGAATCCTTTCAAATATCACATTAACATTCATGTCTGTGATCTGAGTACTAACCAGGCTAGGACCCTGCTTAGCTTCGGAGATCAGACAAGATATCCAGAGCATTTGGGGGGTTGGGGGCAGGGGATAATCTGGAGTTACTGCTCAATGGATATATGGTTTCAGTTATGCAAGATGAATCAGTTCTAGAGATCTGCTGCACAACATAGGGCCTGTAGTTAGCCACACAGTACTGTGCACTTTAAAATATGTTAGGAGGTGTTGAAATAATTTTCTAGGTCCAATAGGGGCCCACATCAGCAAACCAGACCTCAGGTAACTTAGGTAACTGTGTCCTCATAAATGCTCTGCTTCACCAGAAAAGCAGTGTATCCCGTTAGTCAACTCCAAATGCCAAGCCAACTCTGGGCCTTCACACCCCTAACAAGGTGAACAATGTGGTCCCGGCCACTCAGATATTTCCTGTTTTCCTCTTCTGTGTTCTTTATTCTTTATCTTATAAAAGTGTTTTGCATTCAATTCCATTTTGCAGTTTGGAAAAGAGACTGTCCATTTCATGAAGTGTTAAATAGAGCTGGTTTGTATCACCTAAATTGTTTTCTTTCAATAGTTTTTTAATGGAGGATAGGTCTCATCTAAGTGTGATGACAAAAACAAAAATAAAAACAAAACAAAACTGACAAAAGAACACAAGGACATTTTTCGAGGTGATATATATGTTCATTACTTTGTGGTGATATACTGCAAGTGTATGCATATGTCTAAAATCATCAAAATGTATACTTTAAATAAGCATATTTTTTGTATGTCAATTATACCTCAATAATGCTTAAAAAAACAAAATGGCCAACAAGCATATGAAAAATAAAATAAAATAAATCACTTTGGAGATGGACTATACTATCCTTTCAGCACCATGAGTTTTGACCTCCTCAGCCAAGCAGGGCTAACACTGTAAGTACACAGTTACTGGTTTTGCTTTGTTTTTTTCCCTACAATCAGGGCAGAAGTGACAAAATTATAGGCTGTGTCCTGGAACAATTCCTTTTAGCTCTGTTATGCTAAGGGAAAGAGTCTTAAGGGAAAGAAAAGCATTTCAAAGTGCTTGAAAGTACTCGAGAAAATGTAGAAGGCAGAAACAATACCCGTTAGTCATTCTTGCATATAAAAAAGCAAGACAGGGCAATAAAAAGGATTTATCCATTTAGTTCTTTCCTTAGAAATCACAAAAGAAGCATACTAAACCCATTATTCTGAACAATTCCTTTTAAAGCAATCCATTTGCTTGGGTTCTAATGGTTATAATCCTGCATTATATTCAATTGCATACATTCCAATTTTATTTTTATGTGATTTTTAAATGTGTACATATAATAAAATGACAGAATGGGAAGGGTCCACAACTTACGTGGTCTTTATACCTTATTTTTATGAGTGAAGAAAATGAAATTTATAGAGAATGAATGATAAACCTCTTCCCATTCCCAATAAATTGCCACTTGGTCAGTCCCACCATGGACACACACTCCACCTCTCCAGATCTCAATTCAATCATCTTATTAAAAAGGAGTCAAACAGTATCATGGCTAAAAAGATCAAAATCAACATCAATACCAATAATATTTACTGAAAGATACCACATGCCAAGCACAGTTTTAAGCACTCTACATGAGTCACCTACAAATTGGCATTTGCCATTGACACTTGATATCTACCTCTACAAGGATTGCATTATGAGTTCTGCAGCTGCTGACCTTCAACACCCTCCGAAAGCAGTTCAGGGCGGAGATCAGGAATGAGGCACTCTGTGCTCTGGGAAAAACTGGCAGAACAGTTCTTCAGGAAGATATTTTCAGGAGAAGATTTTATGAGCCTAATTCTGGCATCCTCTCATATCTAGAAAAGCACTAAAAGCCTTCATGGTGATGTCTGCTCCTCGTGACTAGCAGTAACCTTCCGCAAAAAATATGTGCTTGATTGCATGCACTCCCCCATCACCAAAATAAAATTCTGTACTGACTTTCACCCCCTATCGCTTTGGAGAAGTTTCTCAGAGCTATGTGAAATGCTGTCGTCCGGGTTATAGCCCTCGTTTTGCCCCAAATAAAACTTAACTCACAACTCTCACATTGTGCATTTTTTTCAGTCGACAATGTATTAAATTATTTAACCCTCACAACAACCTAATGAGCTAAATTTTATTAGAATTGAGGTAATTGAGGCAAAGAGGTTATAAGGAAATTGCCTACAGTCACAGAGCCAGCAAGGAGCAGAACCATTTAGGGGGAAAGTAAATTCCCCCAAGTGGAGATTACAGCTCCTATTTAGAGTACGCTTACTCCTTTCCTTTCTTGTCATCAGCCAGGGCAGAATATATTCACAGTACCCAACTGAATAGTCTAAACAGAATGAAGATTTTGTACTTGCCACCTTCTCTCTACTTGCCCACACTAACTTCTAGCCGCTCCTTACTATCCAGTTTTCATAGAACATTTCCTATTATTGTCTCCTTCTTTCGACTGTGATACATATCTCACTGTGTTGTAATCTGCAGTTGATGGGTTCTATGTCCTATATTTACGTTCTATTTAGATCAAGATTCTTATTAGTAGTTCAATATCATCGTGATGCTTCTTTAAAATGCAGATGCCATTTTAATAAATTTGCATTTAATATTCTTCCAGGTGACCATTATACACCCTTCAGTTTGAGGACCAATGCATAGGAAGTCTTTCAGCACAGAGGATTTTTTCCTTGTCTATTGCTGTATCGCAGGTAGAGGCAGCAGCCCAGTAAAAGGCAGCTGAAGGCTGTGACAGAGTAAGCCTCTAGGACATGAGCTAAGTGATCATGCAGTGCAGGGGTGGCCAACTACAGCCTTTAGGCTGTCATTTTTGTCAGGCCCGCAAGCTAAAAATGGTTCTCACATTTTTGAATCGTTGAAAAAAATCAAAAGAAGGATAATACTTTGTGATACATAAAAATTGAAACAAATTCAGTTTCTATTGTCCATAAATATATTTTTATTGGAACAGGCCCAAGCTCATTTATTTACCTAATTGTCTGGTCGCTTTTGCTCTATAATGGTAGAGTAGTTGTGATAAACAGCTTCTAGCCCACAGAGCCTAAAATAGTTACTAGCTGGCCCTTTAAAGAAAAGTTTGCTGATCCCTGGTATAGTGGCTCATGTCCATCTCTTTCTTTAAAAACTATTCAAATGAATAGTGAAAGTCGGAATTATGACTCTACTTCCTGATTTTTAGACTTATTCTCTCTATTCACTTTCACACATTATTTCCAATTTCATTTAAATCAGGAGAAACATAGAATAAATTATCCCTGAAATGCAGTTACTTGATGAAATGGACCTTTTTTTTCACATACTCTGTGCTAAACGAGTGTCTAAATAGGAATGTTTCAGATGGCATTGGTTAATATTACAAAAGTAAGAGCTGAGAAAAAACAGAAAAAAACTAAAAATAAGTGTGGACTATATTTGCAGTGCTTTCTATCCATAGCTCTGTGTAACTTGTTTTACAGGATTTTTCTCTACCTAAAATTAATTTTAAATTCAAAAATTCCTAACATAAGCTCTTTGAGGGCAGGGAATTACTTCTTACTTGGTTACTGGCATGTCCTGAAGACCCAAAACAGTACTTGGTACCTGTCCAGCAGATTTTATAGAGTACTGACTGAGATCATGAACCATGAAGTAGAATTCAGGTTCTACCACTTTTTTGACAGTATGAACTTCAGTTATTTACCTTCTCTGTGCCTTTTTCCTTTTCTATAAAATGATAGTATTTGTAAGAGTCACACAGCTTGTAAATGGCAGACTGACTCAAACCTGTTTGTCTGCTTCAAAGCCCACGATTTTTCTCTACTATATCCCTACTCTAGTTCTCAACTGTAGTCTCAAATAAGAATCAAACTATATAATTTTTTAAAATGCAGATAGCCAGGGCTCATGCTAACAATGAATCAGAATCTCTGGATACATCTGTATCTTTCAAATGCTCTACAGGTGAGGCTGGTGTGCAGCCAGGATGGAGAACTAGTGCACTAGGGTGGACAACCTTCCTATTTCTCCTGTTTAAGAGAGGCTTCTGTGTATCAGAAAGAATAATTTTTGAAAGGGTTATCAGTAAATTTCTCTTTTTCTAATAGTGAAAAAGAGAAAGAAAAAATTAACTTCTTTTCCTCCCCTAGTCCTTTTGTTCTTGATAAAACAGAAATATTAGTGACAGTGCAAATCCATCCACTCCTTGGACAGAAAATGGCTATACCTCTGGGAATCAGTGGGAAATAATCAATACATTGTGAAGAGTTTTTAAAAGTAGGGATTTGAAGAAATGAATAGACTCAACAAAAGAGCAATTGCTCAATTATTTACTAGCTGTGTATTTCAGGTGAGCTACTCTAAGCTTTAGAACCATGTTTTCTGCATCTTTAAAATAGTGACAGTACATTCTGCCTTATTAGGTGATGAGGTGTTTCCAGGATCTCAATGAATTCTCGCTGTTAATAACAGCAATTATCTCATAATGAGGGGATGCATAAACCAGAAGGTGAAGAGAGGTTGAGGCTGCCTGGAAGTATGTGAAAATGCAGCATTTAAGTGCCTGACCCGGCCCAGTGCCCTCAAACAGTAGGTGCCCCCCAAATATTTCTGACACTATAATCTAACTGTATCGCCATTTTCTCTTAAGAAAACTATATTTTTCTTTCTCCTACTCTCTTCCACATTTCCCTCTCTCTCTCCCTTTCTCTCTTCCTCTCCCTCTCTCACTTTCTCTCTTGTTAATTGATTTTATAAAATTTCCTCAACACATATTCTGATTCCACTTAATAGGTTTTTTCCTCCTTATCTCCCAACTGCAGTGTTTTCTGAGTAGAAAATAACATATTAGCTTTATCAGTGTGTTATTCAATAAGGAGATATTATCAACACTAAATGTTCATTAGAAAAATCTTCATTTAAAGATAGACAGTTAGGATGATCTCCAGTTGTGTAGTAAAGAATTCACCTTTGCCCAAAAAGAAGTCAGACCTCTGCCTTCAGCTTTTGGAGGTAATCTGCATCATGCCTGACAGCAATGTCTTCATGTAGAATGAGGTCTAATTACAGTGGATCTTAGGATGGACACTTAATAGTCTTAAATTGGGACTGGTAACATCAGAAAGACAAATAATATGATTTAGGAGGCTTTGTGTCTCGACCCAGAGGCTGAGATCAATCACATGGACAATCAAACCGTTATGCTTATGTAATGAATAAAAGTCAATAAAAACTCTGGACAGTCAAAGCTTGAGTGAACTTCCCAAGTTGGAGAATTATCTCACATCAATTCTAGGAGGGTAATGCATCCTGAGGACAATGGAAATTTAGCATTTGGAACCCTCTCAGACTCTGCCCTATGTGTTTGTGTCCTTGGCTAGTCTTGATCTATATTATTTCCCTTTAATAAGCCATAACTGTAAATGTGATAGCTTTCAGTGAGTCCTGTGAGTCTTTCTAGTGAATTATCAAAACTAAGAAAGGATTTGGGAACCCCAAGAACTTGCAATTAGTGTCAGAAGTGAGGCCAGTCTTGTAAATGACTGTGCCCTGGGGATTTGCAGTTTGGCTAAATGCTGGTAATGGAGTAATGGATTAAATGTTTAAGTCCCCCCCAAATTTATATCTTGAATAACAACCCCCAATGTAATGGTTGCAGGAGGTGGGGCCTCTGGGAGATGATTAGGTCATGAGGGTGAGTCCCCATCAATGGGATTTAGTGCCCTTATGAAAGAGACCCCAGAGGGCTCGCTCATTCATTCTACCATGTGAGGACACAGTGAGAAGGCACCATCCATGAAACAGGAAGCAAGTTCTTATTAGACACCAAATCTGCCAGTTCCTTCATCTTTGACTACCCAGCCTCCATAACTGTGAGAGACAAATGTTGGTTATTTAAGCCGCCCAGTCTATAGTAGTTTGTTTTAGCAGCCCAAAAGACTAAGACAAATAAACAGTGTATGGTAAATATAAGCTGATCAATTCTGCAATGTTTTCTGCCGGCATGTTTTTAAAAAGTAAAATCATGAGCAGTCAAGTTACTAATTACACACGCACTCACATACACACACAAAAACAGATTAAAGCAATTCATGCATCCTTTTTGTCCACATATTTCCTTTTAGTATCCCCAAAGCTCACCTATTTGGAACTTCCAAATTTCTCAACATTTGAGATCCATTGTTCTTCCCGGCCAAAATGAAATGGGAATAGAAAAGTGCTGCAGAAATCCTCTGATATTGTTTAGGAGAACTTGAGGTCTCATGTTTTCTACACTGGGTATACAGGGCCTAATACAATGCTATCATGTGGTTTATTTCAGGACTCCAGGCAGTCACACCAAAGTCTACACCAAGGGAAAACATTTAGATGTAAGGTTTAAAATCCCATAATTGAATTTATCCAAATATCTGCAAATAGAATCTACATGTTATAATGTATCTTTTCTATAGAGTTAAATGTTTAATTTCAACCCAATATACGGCAGTTGAAATGCAGGTTAATTTAACTAATTAATTTAATGCATGTCATTAATTAATGCCTGTTTTATCTTTCTGTCAATATAATGAAGCCATGATCCTTGAAGTAATCCATAGAAATACAATAAATATAAAGATGTCAAGATGAATTTAAATAACTGGTAAAAGGTATACTGTTGATTTAGAAACAGTTTTCATATATAAAGACAATTTTGTTATTAAGAGAAAGGCCAGGCAGCCTTGTGGGTACCGTTAAACACTCAGATTTGGAGTCTGATAGCCTGGCTTTGAATTCCTACTGACTAGTGATAATATGCAAAACAATTCACTTAGTTTATTAAAGCCTGAGTTTCAAAATGCTAGTAATAATTACACTTTTCTCATAGGTTAATTGCAATGATTAACTGAAAAATGTGTGTGTGTGTGTTGGGGGACATGTATAGTGCTTAGCATAGTGTCAGGCATACAGTAATCTCCCTCAAATTTGTAGTTGCCATATGTTTACAAACTGCATAAATGAGCGAATTACATCATTTATAAAATGCATGTACTGATACAGAATCATCCTATGAATAAATAACGTTTTCATTTCTTTAAAAAAAGATTTTGTTCTGAGTATAAAATAAAGTACTGTTATTTTATCACCAAGTTCGAATTGTCAACAGAAGATCGTTTTCATTTACTTAACTAATAACTAGTGATAGTCACTATTTGAACCTAACAATAGCAATACAACTTTAGTACTTGAAGTTTACAAAGTGTTCCCTTGCATATTGTTTTATCCAAATATCATAACTTCTTTGAAAGATAGGCTAGTTCAAAATTTATTACTATTCCATTTCACAGATGAAAAAGCTGAGGTGTAGAGAGGTTAAATAAATTGTCAGGGATTATAGAATCAGTAAGTGATAGATATAGGAGTCAACTCAAACTGAAATTTTTTGACTTGTATTTAATATTCCTCTTAATTTTTACTCTGTACCTTGTCTCTCACTAAATTTCAGTACTCCACTTACATTTTTTAAAAGATAATCTTTCTCAAATTTTTAGCTTTAAAATTAATAAGAATACTCTAATAAGCACATGTGTAAAACATCAGTCAATTATAATGATTATGATGAAAGTATTACTATCAAGCATGATCTTGCTATTAATAGAAAGAGAAAAAAAAAACAGTTCATGATCTCCACATGCAATGATAAAAGAACCAAGTCTGCTATCACAAGAAAAACAAATCTTATACTTTCTTCAAAGAAAAGATTCTAACTGAAATAGGAGAGTTTGAAAAGACTTGCAAACAGATCTCAAACAACAGGAGACATAAACAACAGAAGACAATTTTAAACTATCTTTTAAGTAATTGCTTCACACAGGTCTTGGAAATAGTAAAAATAGTGGAAGTAGCAAACAGCAATTTCTTTAGCTGTCTTTTCACTGATGGGTTTTAACATACATTGTTATAAGATGTCTTGATTTCTTTCTATTTGGGAAAGATTCTCTGTACTGGAACAGTACAATTATCAACAGCAAAGAAGACATTTCCTATTGATGATAATAATTTGGGTAATTTACAGTTTCTACACTTATCTTTATAATGTAGTATCATCATAAAGGAACATCTAGAGGTATAAAAAGGAATCGTAGGCCTTTGTAAATAACTATGGGTTTGACAATGCTGAAACATTGAGTTTATCAATATAAAGCAAAAAAGGACATCCTTTAACAAAGACTAAACTCTTCCTTTAAGTAAAATCTATTAAGAACTGTATACAATTTTCTAACCCAAAAAGATGCAACTCCAACAGGAAGAGTAGGTTTCCAACAGTGGCTTTATTGGAAACTCATAATAGTTTGCAGACAATTTAAAAACACCATGCCAAAAAATTTTTCACTGTCTCCTGGATGTAAGTTTGGAGCTGCAAGGATGCCATTACCTTATGCAAACACTGCTGTCATTTAAAAAAAAATACTCTTTTCTGTTAAATTGAGCCATGGTGACTTGCTTCAAATGCTAATGAAACACAAAACATATTTGACTTTCTGTTAGAATGTTAATTCACAGTTGTTCATGGAATTTACTAATAATGAAAATAGTTTCATACATTTACTAATGATGAAAATAAAATAATCAGCTGAATTAGGATATGTGGTATACATAAACATGCAAGAAGTCAGAAAGCCGTTGTAAGATTAATCATTTTTCCAAAGGCAGTGAGAGACATAAAATGTTAAATCTGCTTTTATCTCATAGAACTGGGAAAGAGACAGAATTAAAAGACCAAAAAAATGAGTAATTGGCAAAGGGTCTATCAAGATAAATAATTATCAGTTTCAGGATTCTGAAATAATTTAACTCAAGAACTTTTTCATTGGTGTCTTTTTCTACATCTGGAGTTTTCTATTCACAGAAATGGCAGTTTTAATTTGAAGAGAAAAATTACTTGGTCATTTCATTAATTCTGCAAATAAGTGATCCTATAACTTTAGATAAGTATTGCTATCTGTTCCCCCAAGGCAAATTTTTCTAATAAGTACTGCTTAACCACTTTTCCACTTTCCACATGTTTTTCTGGATCATCTTTATGAAATTTCTTTCTAACTATTTAAAAATAGAGTTGCTCATGGATTTCAGGAGCTTCCTGATTTTTACCCCTGTCAAGTTTTAGGGAAACATTTTACCCCTGGAGCAAAATCAACTGAGACAACTTTAGTTTCATATTTGTATCTCTTCCTTTCAAATTATGATGGATAACAGAACTTCATAGATTTAGATAAGGAAATAGCATGGTGAATCCATTTCTGTGGAAACTGGCTTTATTCAATTTGCCAGGGTAACTTAATGAGAACTTCCTCTGGGTTTACCATCCCACCCTAAAATGTCCTTGCGTAGTCTTATTGGTTCTTTGCCATATTCTACATTATCGTATTCTCAGTTTCCTTAAACTCATTAAAGTAACTCTGTTTCCACCTCCCTTAGCAGATAACCCATTTTCTTGGAAAGACTCTCTGATAAAATTCCTATATCTTCTTTCCTCTCCAAATCAAAATATTTATGCATCTCTCTACTCATTCCATTCTCCTTCCCGCATTTCTCAGAGGAAGGAGTTCTGCTATTTGCCCTTGATCTCCAAACCACGCTTATCCTCTTCCCTGTTATCCATCAATAATCCCTTCTCCTTTATCTCTTCTTTCTTGCATTGGCAATAAGCATTTTCAACAGGCTGTCTCTCAATACTGCCTACTTATTTAGCTTTTACCCTCCTCACTCTTTCATTGCCAAATGTCTCAAATGAGTATTCCTCACTCTCTCCATTTCTAGACTTCTAATTGACTCAAATTCTTTTCATCACAGCTATTCTCCTTCCATTATAGATTACTAAAACTGTCTTTGCAAACATTTTCAGTGACCTTCTAATTGTAAATCTAATCACCTCATATTATACATAATCCTGCATTATGAAACATTTGACACTGTTGACCACATCCAATCCCTACACTTAAAACTCTCTCTGTCCCTCCCTCCCCCCCCCCCTCTACTCACCCCTCTCCCCTTCTTTCCATCACTTTTTTTGCTTCAAGGACTCTTGACTCCCTTGAGTTTCACATAGCATCTCCCTTGCTCCTTCCCTGCCTCTTACTTACTTTTTGGGGTAGGTTCTACCTTTGCTTGTATCTGTTTACCTTCTCCACATTTCCATTCATCTCCATGGATTCAACAAAATACTGGTTCTTAACATAACTCAAAAGATTGTAGTGATGATTGAATGCGTAATGAATTTAAAACAATGGACATATTCCATGGTCCTATAAACCCTGCAAATGCGAATTTGCTACCTCTAGCTTCTCTCACCATCTTGATCCAATATTCTTCTGAATATCAATGATACCTGGTTTGCCCATAAAGTTCTTTAATTTTTCCTAAGGAAATTAGACTTCAGAAATAAGGCTGGATGTAGATGAGGTAACATGAAATGCTAATTTCCTTAAGAAAATTCTAATTCAAAGTTGGTAAATTCAGTGGTTGGAATTAAAAAAACACAGAATGAAAGCAACATAAAAATATAGTTCTGTCTACAACTAAATGTGCCAGTTCTTTTTATATATAATACAATCATGTAGGAAAGCTTTTAAAATAAGTACAGGTGTGTATTCACTGAAAATTAGTCTGTCAATTGAATTTTTACTGTAGCTTCCGTATTATTCATTTTGTCTGGTTTAATTAAATAATTAAAAAAGCATATGTGCTTCTGCTAAAGGGGAACACATTGTTGGAATGTAATCTATTCCTCTGCACTTTCCTTTATTGTACATTTTTTGTAGTTTTCCAATTTTAAGCAGTAACAAAAATAAAGTAACAAGAAATAAAGGCGTGATTGTATTTTCTCTGTCTAAATAATCGGAACTCAATTTTTAGGACAATGGCTTGGAAAATGTATTCAATGTTAAAAATACAATCTACCCTTGTGGGGCTATTCAAAGAGGTGTAAAATGACAGCAAATTTTCATTATGTATATGTATTTATTTACAATATTGTTTTGATTCTTTCATTTATATCTATATTTTTCATTACTACAAGAACATAGGAAATGCCTGACTGGGTAATACCTCCGTTCTAGTTCTATATTTTGCAACATTGGCGCTTTGTTTCTTTCAAGAAACAGTAGTGATTTTTACAAATCTGAACAGAGTACCTTGACTAGGATATATACTTTTTACCTTTAACTTTTATTCACTGGTCTGCAAACTTAAAAATCTGATTCTATCTCTTCCCTTTTAAAAACTCTTTGCTGACTCACCATTGCCTACAAGACAAAGCCCAGGCTCTAGGCATCCCAAACTCAGATTTGCCTTTCTTCTACAGCCTCATCCCCATCTCTAATACTGCCTTGCTTCCCTTTTCTTCTTCCAGTTGCATCTGATTAGCTCTTTGTAGTCACCCTTCACATTCTAGGAAATTTATTTTCTCTAGGATGATTTAAAACTTTTCCACCTTTATTGAGATATAACTGACAAATAACATGTACAAGTTTAAGGTATACAATGCGAATATTTGATATATGTATATCTTATGAAATGATTACCACAATAAGGTTAACTAACATATCTATTACCTCACATAGTTACCATTTGTGTGTGTGTGATGAGAACCTTTATGACCTATTCTCTTAGTAAATTTCAAGGATACTATAGAGTGTTAACTATAGTGACCACACTATACATTAGATCCTCTAATCTTATTCATCTGATAACAGAAAGTTTATATTCTTTGACAAAAATCTCCCCATTTCCCCCAAACCCCAGCCTCTGGCAACCATCAATCTACTCTGGTTCTGTGTGTGACATTTTTAGAATCTGTATATAAATGAGACCATATAGTATCTGTCTTTGTTTGTTTAACTTATTTCACTTAGCATAATGCCCTCAAAGTTCATCCTCATCCATGTTGTTGCAAATGGCAGGATTTTTCTATGAAGATTTTTATAACACCATCTGCTTTTCCTCATTCATGCCCATACAATTAATTACTCTCTTTTGTAATACTACTAAAGCTGTACTTTCATTTTCACTTTAGTCTTATTGTATTAGAATCACTCTTTTATTGTGATTAAAGGTATACAATATAAAATTTACCATTTTAACCAATTTTAAGTGTACAGCTAAGTGGCAATAAGTACATTCACACTGTTATGCACACATCACCACCATTTAACGTCAGAAATTTTCTCATCTTCCCAAACTGAAATTCTGGATCCCTTATAATAACACCTCATTATAGCTACTTTTAACATGTCTATCTTTCATAACAGACTTGAGAGAATTGTTGCTTTGTTAACATCTGAGTTTATCAATATATTTATATCCAGTACTTAACACAGACTGGCAAACAGAAAATGCTCAATAAATGTCTGTTGAATTGATGTATCATGATCAAAGTCACGTATCAGATCATCATGTCAGCTAGCCATATTAGATTGTCAACTTTTCAGCTCTACTTCACTCTAACCCCACAGTTTACAAAAAGAGAAAAAAGAACATACTTTCAGTGGATTTCACTTTACCAAAACCAAAACCAAAAAAATGAAACACTACAAAACAAAAACAAAACTACACCTTCAGTGCTTTCTCATTTCATGAAGTATAAATTCCAAATTCTGAGCATGGCATTCAGGGTTCTCTAGAATCTGAGTCTTATCAACCTCTCTACCCTCCTTTTCTACATCTTTTCATATCCTGATTCTTACCAATGCAATATCATCCATATTCTTAAAACAGGCAATTTCGAGTTTCCTTAATCATATTGTTTGTTTAGCTTGAAATGTTGCTCCAGTTTTGGAGAAGCCAAATCATAGTCTTCCTTCAAGGGTGAAGCTTTCTCTGATACTTTGGTTCAGAATGAATACCCTTCTTCTCTCTGCTCTTTTTGCACTTTGCGTCTCTATTCTATATTTATTTAGTTTTGCACTATATTACATCTTACTTCTATGTTTATATGTTTGACTCCATCACTGGAGGGCAAATTATATAAACATTTGCATAATGCTTTATTTATTATTTTATATTTTTCTATTTCTTCCTGTCAGAGACTCACAAAATTTTCTGCACATAGCATTTGTTCAATAATTACATTTTAAAATAACAAATATCTAAATTTAATACAAATGATTAACACATTGCTGCTTATTGAGCATGTCTAAGGTTGGTCAAACTATCTATTAAGGGAATAGCTGTGGAACAATCTGAAAACACCAGGTAGAATGAACTCTAAAGAATGCAATCTGACAGATATATATTGATCATAAGATTCATATCACTGTACGAGTGAAATAAGCACAAATGAGCAAGACATAGTCAGGGAACTAACAACCTAGGCTTAGACAGGTATGTAATTAATTCTAATACTTGCTGAACAGTCGTAATAAATGTTGAAGCAATGCAATTAAGCAATTTAAACTAAGAAGCAATGACTGTTGGCAAGAAATCATAAAAGATTTCATCAAAAAGTTGATGTCTGAACTTGAGTTTAAACGGGGAAGTATGGTTTCAACGGGTGAATTGGGGTTGTGGAGACATTCCAAGAGAGACATTAGCATAAGTAATATTTAGAGTAAGGGAAAAATGTTGGCTGCTTTCAAAAGCAATGAATAGTATAATTAGCAAGATCTTAGAATGACTCAGAGCAGTGGGGGTAATAGAAGTTAAAGGTGATTTTTAGGTTAGGACCACAGAAGAGGTGTTCAGTAGTATATCACAGGTCTAGTAGTAGATATCATTGTGTTATTAACATATATAAATATGTAAATTATATCATGTGGAATATTAATAGTAAGATAATATGGTATGTATTACATTATATTACATGTCAGAAAATATGAAAAATAATTAATATGATTAGAGCTTTGCTTAGTGCGTTTAACTTTGAAGAATTATATAGCAGAAAACCTACTGTAATATCCCAGTTGAAAATAATGAAGAGCTGAACTATGGGGGTTTTAATGTATATGGAAATAGACAAAAGTAAGTGGATGTAGGGTAGACTGTGGACATAGTTAAATGTATGGATTGGAACCACCTGAATGCATAGAGCTAAGATAAATTCAAAGATAACCACATTGTAAAGTAGGAGAAAATGGTGGTACATTAGGAGAAATAACCTCTCTGGGCTCACTTGTAAAGTAATAGTAGTATGTAACTTCCAGTATTATTCTGCTGATATATCTGTATTTGCCTAGAGCCTAGAGATTTAAAGCACTCAGTAAATATTAACTATTGTCATTATTAATTTACCAGTAGAATAATCTAATATGGGAAATGGTATCTGACTCTAAAGTATCTTATTATTTCATTTCTTTATAAGGAAAATTTATTAAAAAATCAAACAGTACAAAAATATACAGCACATATTTGCAAACACCAAAGGCAGCTAATAATAGCAGTTTGTTATTTATATCTAAAATTTTTTTCTAGTCCTACGATAATGTGTTATTGATTGTTGAAGACTTAGAAATGGATGACTTCTCCATGGGAGAGATTATATAAAGAAAAGTGTTAAAGGGTGAAAACTCCAAAACTATCTGTTAGAATGGGAAATTCATTACTTCTGAAGTTTAAATTATTAAACCTAGAATAAACAAAAGCCTATAGAAGCTCATTTAACTGGCCTAGCTTATTTTAAAAAAACAAGGGAATTTGTACCAGACAAGATTTTTAGCATGGTTGAAAATGTGTATTTGTTTATGTGTGAAATGTAAATGTAAATATTATTTGGTTAAGGATCTCTTGGTAAGACATAATTAATGACATTGGCGTCCCAATTCCTTAATTATTTAAAAGTAGGAAGATTTTACTAAATAGTTTTAGTAATAATAATACCCACATTTGCATTGCTGGAATAAACTTCTGAAAAAAGGTAGCCTTGTAAACAATTATCAGAGAGCAGGAGAGAGAGACAGACAGAGAGACAGAGAGACAGAGAGAGATGGGGCTTAGTGGCCTATATACAATTAATTTGAGATCTATTTATCTATCACCTATCTGTGTCTTGTCTAATGACCCAAGTTCATTTGTAGACAAATAACCAAAGTAAAATCTTCTAAAGAAAAATAACTCCTTAAGTCTCATGGATGATTATAAAATACTTTCTTAGAGTCATGGATGAGTGCAAAAGAGTGGATTCAATGATGCCACTAAACATGGGCACAGCCCTTCATTTGTACCATTTTCTATATTTAACAGATATTTGACATGTTTTCCAGTTTTGGAGCTGTGTTTTACTTCTCAAAAGGCCTGGTGTTCTGACTGTAGCCTTTCTAAATCCCCACCTTACTAGCTCTCATATCCCTAGCTCTTGATAATTTTCCTTTCATCTCTTAGTGACAGATTTGAGTCACCACCAATCAGAAAACATGACTCTGGCAACTAGTTTTAACAGGCCTTGTTCAGTGGCATATACAGAATCTAATTTATTTTTTGTGATAGTTTTAATAAAAGTGGCGTGAAACACAAGGGATATAATGTTAGCGATATTGCACCTCAAAAGAGGAGAAAGTTTGGTATGTTACCTCCTGATTAGCAGCAGCTAGTTCTTCTTCCAGTGCAGAGACTCTTTCTAAAGAAACCCTCAGTCGCTCCCTTACCTAGAAGAAAAACCAAAATATGTGCAGTAATGTACATCCCATACATATTAAACTGTGCTGAAGCCATTAACATTATCAGAGACAGTCACATTTGAAAAAGTATTAAAGTATTTACAGCCTTAAGTGCTCAGGAATACTATGACTACATTGTTACCTCATAGTATGACTGTATCAAGGGATTTTCTTGTAAGAAAGTCCTTCTAGTGTTTTGTGACAGAATTTATACTGGGTTGAAGATCAACCCCTCTTGTTCTGAATTCTTACTAGTGGAGGCAAAGTTCAAAAGTTTATTATGAATTCATCTGAAAAACAGTCACTGATTAAGTATAAGATATAGGCAAAACACTGTCTACTTTTTTAAAATAAGTTTTCCTTTGACATTTAGTACAAAATAATTTGTCTAAAAGCAAAGGATTCTTAGAACCTGAAAAATGTTGTCCACTGCTCACGAAATTAATTTTGTATTAGTCAGAGGTCTACATTTTTATTGAGGGATTGGAAAGTATATAATTACTCTGGGATTCCTAAATACTTTTCATATACAAAAGGTTAAACCATTATATTTTATAGAACCAAAGACTGCACGTTTAGTTTGAAAATAATGATTTCCAAATATTTCATACACAAATGAAACTCAGAGAAGTGTTTCTTTGATTCTTACTTTCTTAGAACTTCTAAAATTGTTTTAGTTATTATATGTTCAGTTATAATATAGATATGTTTAGTTATAATATAGATATGCTCCATATTAAATTTGTCAAAAGTAGAAAAGCTCAGAGAAATAAATTTGGCTAAATGAAAATAAATGACTACAGCAGTTTAATTTTCCTTAAAAAAATCAACAAAATTTATAGCTTTAATTTAATACGGAATTCATGGTGAGTTTTAGATTATTTATGAATTAACATTGATTTTCCATGGGAATATAACAGTATACATTTTAATATATAATTATATAAATTATTTAAATGAACTTTGATTTTATTAATTTATTAATGGTATATTTATGTAATGGTCTTTTTCTTTTTTAGTAAGATTTAACTGGGAATATAAGTTAAATACACAAAATATCTAAAACCCTACATACATAATAATTTTAAAGCTGAAGTTACAAAATTATTTTCTACTTAGCAAACAAAAAAATGATAGCCTATGAATCTAGACTCTAATTATAAATTTTAAAAATCTCAATTATTATAGTAATGTATAATGATAACTGAAAAACATTCAGGTGACTGGGTGCACTTAGCTCCTGAAATACATCTTGAATAAGATAGAATTAATGCTTGAGTGGAGTTTTAATATTAATTATATTTAGTTATGTCCAAATTCTCTGAAAATTAGTAATACATACACAAATGGACATTTAATATCAAAGATAATTACACAAGATCTTTCATGGTATTCAAGTATGCCAGATGGGCTGCCAGGTACCAATGCTGTTAGACATTGTCCATTGTCCATAAAAATGCATAAAACTAATGCTGATTAATAACTGAACAAGAGCTACTTAGAAGAAAATCTTTGATGATTTGACTTGGGGAATACTTTTTAATGAATGCTTGGATAGATGCAAACAAAGCAAATATTCCAAAAACATGACAATGAGGAGGACTGCTGATATGTGGAATGCAGATATCAACACAGATCTTAGAAGATGTCCTTGACACATAAAAGGGATGACTGTAAAGTTTTATGCCCAATTCCTAAAATACCAGCTATAAAATATGGGTATTCTGATAAAAATCTAAGAATACTAATTGATAAGAACAGCAATATGAAATAGTCTAAATATAAATTAATCTCAACATATGCAACACTAATCAGATCACATTTAAACTGCAGTAAAGAGGTTAAGGTACTATATTTAAAAGACATACTGATACACTGGAATATTCCTAAAAGAGTCACTTAAGCCATATAAGGAATAGTTGAAACCAGGCTATATTGCAGGTTAAATGTCTTCTTTTCTTTGTTAAACTGAAAGTCATAGAAACTGTTCCAAACTGTTTCATATTTACGACAAGTTTAAGCATGTATATTCTTATTACATTGATTCTTCCAGTGGTAAAAATTATCAAACTTTTCAAACAATACGAAAAATCAACCCTCAGTAAATTTATAAGAGCATTTGCAACTTGAAATTATATTATACACAAAGTGATGAACCTAAAACTCTCTTCACAAAAGAATAAAAACAATTGTTGAATATATTTTGAATTTATGTTACAAATGTAAAAATTGATGCTATAAATATTAATACATTTATGACATGAATTCTTTATTCACATTTATATGAGAATGAAGTATTCTCTTTTTATTTAATTCTTGAGTAAGACTCAGATGAATGAAACATATTTGTTTCATCTTGCACTAATCTCTGCTAATCTTACTAAAGAAAAAAAAAAGGAGGCTCCAAAGGAGAGACCTTTCTAGAGTATAAAAATCCTAACATTATACCTTGTCTACATAACTGGAACTCCATTGGTAGGAAAGAATAGCATCTCTGACAAGCCTTGTAACTGTTTGCTCTGCTCCGAGCACAGCACCAGCAGAATGCCATATATCCTGATTTTTCTTGTTGATTTGGTGTTGTTTTGAAGCTGTCTAGACAGGATTAATAGGCCATGAAAAAAAAGATGTTTTAATTTTTTCCTAAATATAAGTACATAGTTGATGATCTTGGCTCTATACTTTACTTTTTCTAGTTTTTGGCTATTTAATTACATTCAATTAATCTATTATCCACATAGTCTTTAAGTTAAGATATCTTGATTGCTTACTTACAGAGCTATAACATAACCTCCCAAATATATTTATGTACATCTAGAATTTTTGATTTCTAATTATCTGTTACATTTATTTTCTTCATAGTGGTATGAAAAAAAGATTAAAGAAAAATTTTTCCTCAAAAAAAGATGTTCCAAGGCAAGAGAAATGTTATCCTTGAGGATTAAAATAAGTCCCTGAGAACGATGAATATGCTGTAGGATAAAGAGGGACTTTGGTGGAAGAAGCATACATTTCAAATTGAAATTAAGGGATGGCAGGGTTTTATTTTGGAATTATCAGTCCCGTAACAGAAAACATCATGAGAAAATCTTAGACCAGATGTTCAAATCCAGCTTTGGCACTGTGATGTTAGACCACAGGAATACATGTGGAGTGTATTCAATGTGTTTTGGTTACATTTCCCATTCATATCCAATATAGCTTTTTAAAAAATACTCAGTGATATCTGAGTGATTGCAAAACACATATATACTTCTCATTTCCTCCAGCTCACAGAATTGGTAAACATATTGGAGAGTTATGTCAAAATCACTGTGGGTCTTAGCTAATTGTGTAAATTCTACGCTATAATTCAGTGGATATATCAATAAGGACATCGATAATGAAGACTGCTAGTCATTGCAATTGTCCACAGCTATGCTCTATCTTTTGTATTTCATTTAACTCTTCCTGTGTTCTAAACCTTCTGTCGTAAAGTTGGTAGTTTCTTGTCCTCGATATGCTTCATTGCATCTTCTTCTGAGCTTCCATATATGTTTTAACATAATAACCATAGCACTTAGAATAGAGTATTGTAATTACTTGTTTGTATGTCTGTCTCCTCACCTCTCCTGATCTCCACAAGAAACTGTGAGCTATTCTTAGTTAGGAAAATTGTTTACAAAGGTGCTTAGGCACATGTTAATCCCTCAAAAACTAAATGAAATGCTAATTTAAACAAGCATATGAATCAACAGCGATAGCAATATCTTTACTTAGTTTGAAATTTTTGTCAAATGCTGAAATTTATCATTAATAATAACATTCATTAACATTTACTGAGCATTGGCCATATGCTAAGTACTGGCTAGGAGCGTTGCATGTCAGACAGCTCAGTTAGGTAGGTATTACTATTCTCTTCATTCAAAAGAAGAGGAAACAGCCTTAGAGAAATTAAGGTACTTGTCCAGGTCTGTCTACCTCCAAAGCCCAAACTCATAATACTTTTCCTTTAGGCTATTTGGTACTACTTAGTTGATAATCAGTTCAGATGCCCCTGAACTCAGCAATGTCCAGGGCACTTCTGGTGCTTTACTAAACCCTATTACAGTTCCAATAGTCACAGTATGAAATACTTCATTTAGTTATCCTAAGCTCACTGAACATCTATATACTAAATTACTTTTAGTCCTAAATTGTACTGCAACAATTTTCTTCTTAAATGTACTCATATCCATTAGGTTATTTGTCCTAAATGCTGTTCATTGTCTTCTATTCATTTTCTCATAAAAGCATTCCTCACTTAATTGGTGTGTGAGCACATCTAGGGAACATCCCAAATCACTCACTCTCAAATCCCTCATTCAAATCACCCAAAACTGTTAAATTTTCTCTGACTAGGCCATGATCTTTTCATGGCCCTCAGTTAGTTCACATATTGAACTAACTCTGCTTAAAAAATCCTTACACATTTTAATACCCAGATCAAATGTCACCTCCTCTGTGAAGACATTCTTGACTTTCTCATCACTTATTCAAGCAAAATTAGTCACAACTTTTCCTGTGACTCTGTATTACATTGCATATGTCTCTTCATAACACTGCCTGTTATTGACATGTGAACTCCAGCACTATGAACTCCTCATATGTAAAGAGAATGTCTTATCTTCGTGTGCCAAATATATGCCAAGGAGTCTGACACATAATAGATATTCTATTAATGTACAGTCTTGCAAACTTTTTTTTTAAAGGCTTATTTATTTATTTATTTTGGCTGCGTTGGGTCTTTGTTGCTGTGCACGAGCTTTCTCCAGTTGCAGCGAGTGGGGGCTACTCTTTGCTATGGTGCGTGGGTTTCTCACTGCGGTGGCTTCTCTTGTTGTGGAGCACGGGCTTCAGGCACGCAGCCTTCAATAGTGGCAGTGCGTGGGCTCAGTAGTTGTGGCTTGCAGGCTCTAAAGCCCAGGCTCAGTAGTTGTGGTGCATGGGCTTAGTTGCTCCGCGGCATGTGGGATCTTCCTGGCCCAGGGATCGAACCCATGTACCCTGCATTGGCAGGCAGATTCTTAACCACTGCCTCACCAGGGAAGCCTGCAAATTCTTAATATGCACTTTTGTGATAAGAAAGGAAATATACAAAAGTAAACATTAAGTATATTAAATCATTATTTGATATTTGATAGTAGTTGATATTATATTCATCAGGTATTTTTATCCATTTCTGTTTTATTCAAAATTATTCATAAACTAGTTACCTCTCATACTAAAATTAAAAATAGGATCTAACTTCTTCTTAATAATCTAGAAGCTAGAATTCTAATTATCCTTATGCACGCACTCCACATAATCCCTGCCCTAAGAACATCTGAAAGACTGATGATAAAAATATATATGTATATAAATATTAAATAGAGCAAAAGTGTCTGTATGCTCAAAACCTATATATATCTGAGTAATAATCCCTATTTTTGATTTTAATGCTCGGAACTTGTCAGATACTTTACAATGAAGTGCCCCAATTCTCACTCTAAAAAATCCTAAAGCCTCATTAATTTAAAAAATTCATTCTTTGAAATTTTACAAAGTTGAAATCATGTCATAAGCCTTACTAATCTCTAAAGAATATTATCATCATATTGGCTTATTAATGTCCATAGAACTTATTTGAGTAACAGCTAAGAGAAACTTACAGTTACTTTAAGAAACTATCAAAGCAAATTTTTCTACTAATATCTTATGCTGTTACATGCAGAGACTCTTAAAAATGTGTGTTCAGAACTAAGATATTAGAAACCCCCAAAATAAAATTGCATGTTTCTAATATGAATCTAACCTCTAATATGAAGTTAAAGTACATCCGATTTAAACTTCAAGGTATGTTTATTGTCAGTTAGTAGTCTCCTATGTTGGCATCTATAGCCACGCACTTCAGAGGGGTAGGGAGGATAGAGACTGTGGGGTGGGGAGAGAATGAAAGAGAGTGAGAAGAGAAAGAGAGAAAGGCTAAATGACAACATTAAATTGCAAATGGCCATCTGGACTAGGACTACAGTGTGCCATGACAGGAGTCTTGATAAGCCACAGATTTAGTGGTATTAAAGAAAGAATATGGTTATGGATATTACCAATATACATGCGATAGTTCAGTTGCATTTTTTGAGTAATTCTTCCTGTAACTGAAACATGTTGCTCTGAACTGACTGACTTCAGCAGTCAGTTGACTCACAGATGAAGACAAGGAGCTTGATGCTGATGGCAAAAGCACAGTTAAGCTTGAAATCTTTTGGCCATACTATACCTTTTTTCCAGTATTTTTTTTAAATTTCAGCTTTATTGAAGTTATAATTGACATATAAAATTGTAACAATCCTTTCACAATACTATACCTTTTCATCCAAGGCCTTGTGGTGCTCAAATAAAGATTTCAGCGCCTTGAGAACCTCAACTTCGCTGGACACTCCAGAGGGGGACTGGGCTTGTCGCTTCACCACCGTCATTCTTAGTGACCTTTCATGTCGTGACACAAGGCACTCCAAATGCTCCAGTAATAGCTATTGGGTTTAACAAACAATGTAATTATCATATGGATACAAGTCACTGATACATAGAGATGATTTCCATTTTAGTAGACTGCAGATTTATATAGCATCTAATGATAACTTCCAATTATACTACAGGTAGCATCAATGAAGCACAAACCTGAGTTCATAAACCGAGGCTCATGAAGTATATTAAAAGTAAATTGCCTTTCTATCACACAGCAATTTACTGAATTTAAAATATAATGTGAATTATATGCATTGTTTTAGAAGATTTAATAATTTCAGTTTAAATCGAGAACTAGAACACACCACAATATGTATGATCCAATAGGATAATGATTGAAGAACATTGCACAAAACAGGATGATTTTGTTAGAGAATAGAATTGAAAGTCAAAATTAATTTCACTTATACATGATCATTTAAATATTTTAAATGGAAGGAAATGAGTATAATCACCATGTTGCTTTAAATGTGATTATGGTGATAATCACATGTTGCTATAGTAAAATTATAGTGGTAACACTAATGATTTTATTCACAATTAAATTCTTAGGCTACATAATAGAAAAAAATATGCAGCCAGTGGGAATACAGTAACGGAGAAACTAGCAATAGTCATTTTGGGAAAAGAGGTTAAAGAACATAATTTTTAAATGCTCTACTCTGGAACCTACATTCACCCAGAGTAGTCAGTCTCTGGTGCCATGACAGAGATTAGGAGAAAGTCCAGCGAACAATGTTTCATTCTGTTCCAGACTCTATGCTCTGACTTTTCCCAGATAAATTTTGCTTTTAGATGTTTTGTGAATTGGAGTTTCACCTTTATTTTATTTTATGAGGCAGTTCTGCAGCTAAAAGCAAAGATATATGAAAAGAAAATAAACTGTTATCAGTTATTAAAAATTTTACTAGTGAAGGACAATATATGACTAGTAAGAAGGAGAGATTTTCAGAAGGCTAGTGAAAAGCATAGGCTAACAAATGATATCTAGGCAAAATAAGCAGGAGTTACTGAAACAATAAAGGGAAAATGAGATATAAATTACTGAAGTGGAAAGAAGTAAAGAAAAGCTATTTTCTTTCAAGAGTTTTCCTAAAGCTTATACTGTAATGAAAAATTTTGTTTGTCACAATGCTACTGTTAATTTCAGTGTCACATATTAGTATCACATTTCTTAGTTCTTAATAAGTTAATTGTTCCATATTCACTGACACTAATTATGGTTCAACATGTCAGAAAACATTGCCTGTTATTAACACAAAACCCCCGCAAATATCTGAGATCCTAAAGGTATACAGATCAGTCAGTAGGAGTCATATTTAAGGATCAAAATAATATTAAAAGTTCTTCAGTATGAAGATGACACAATATTTTCAAAGAGCTTTTATGTACCAATCTCTGACTATATTCATGGTATTTTACTCTCTTGAATTCTGTAGATATATGTGTGCACTGGTTAAATCCAAGCTGTTTCACACAGGTTATAGAGCTTTGCCTGACTAGTTCTCCAAATTATCTGCTGTTAGTCTTTCTCTGGCAAACTCTGCTCTAACCATGCCAGCCTACTTTCAGTTCCTCAGTCTTCCAAGCCTTTGCACATACTGTACCCTCTGCCTGAAATACTGTCCTTAATTGGTCAGCTCTTTCTAACCTTTAAGTCTTAGTTTAAATATCACCCTCTCAATGAAGCATTTGCCCACTACTCTATGTAGGTCTCTCTCTTCCAAGTCTTCATAATTCTCTATTTCACTCTCTTGCTTCATTTCATCATATAATATCATGTGTGTAATTTCTTAAAAATAGTTTTACTAAACTTCATTCTATTTCCTCATTGAAATATAAGCTGCATGAGGATAGGCTTCATGTCTGTCTTGATCTTCTCTGTATTTGAGTATTGGCTCAATTCCTGGCATCTATGCATATATAAAAATATTTGTTGCATGAATAGAAAAAATGATAAATGAGGTAAATTTTCCAGTGTACATTCTGGCTTATATCAAAGCTAAATCTGCAGCCATGGTTAATTGGCATTATTTCCTAAAAGCTTAAGCTAATTAACATAGTTAATATATATGTATGTATGTTTTAGGTAGATGATACACTTACAAAGAAACAAGAAATAATACAAGAAAACTGGTTTCTTTAACTGTAAATTAGAGATGTCTTGATCTATATAGTAATTTATAACTATTTGATCTTCTAGTATTGCATGGGAGTAGGTAGGATACAAAATTGTATAAGATATAATCTGCACCCTCTAGGAAAGAAACACAATATGAGTATTATATTGTAGCTATAAAGGACATCTGTTATTGGAAATTATCTAAATCTTTTGATCACACTTCACATTTGGGAAATTTTTTGCAATGTTAATCCCACCTTCTCAACATAAAGTACAAAAAACTACAATTCTCAGTGTTTGGTGCCACAGAGGTTCTATTAATTACATACATGCAAGAAATGAGTGATATAAATGTTACAAGCCATATAAATTAGTTGGTGAAGGCATCTATTTTGCTCAATGGGAGGTGGCAAAGGGATCATGATTTTGCACAGAAAAGGAGAAAAAAATCCCCTTACCAGCTTTGCAATAAAGTTCTAAAATTTTTGTCCTTAAAGGTTAGGCTACGCAGGCTAATTAAGACTTTCTTAATTTCTGTTAAAATTCACGGTCTATTTAAACTAGCTAGTGAATTCTGATATATGTAACTAACAGTGCTATGACACTCAGTACATTAGGTCATACTGACTGCTACCTTTCCTTGTAATAGTCATCTGCCATGCCCTGGTCATTGCTCCTTGAATGTCTTAGCAACCAGATTATTGTCACTTTTTCCAATACTACCCCAGTCATAATTCATGGTGATTTTTATAACTCATTGAGACGATTTCTCCAGCATACTGGTATCTAAATTTCTAGACTTTGTGTACTCCAATGGTCTCAATTTTCCCCCTATTTCAGTAACTCACAATTAAGGTTTCACTATAAACTCTACTGTTATCAATAAATGAGACTAATTTCAGTTTCATTACATAACTCACAAATCATTAGTTTAGTTCAGCTATTTAAATGCTCAAACTCTAAAAATACTTACACCTTCAATCTCTTTATTGTAGGAATTAGTTACTACTTCTCACCATACTCATGCCCTCTCTTTCTTCTTACCCATCTTAAAATTTATATTCAGTCTTTAAAATCAATCCTTTGTTTCTACAGCTTTCAGAATCTGAACACTTGCCACTACATCCACTGCTACCACCTGGGTCCAATACCCATCATCTCCCACAAATTATTATAACAGCTTCTTAACTAGTCCTCCTGCTTTTATTCTTCTATCAGGCTATTCTCAAAACACTATTTAAGTTAAAATGGAAGCGAGGTCATTCATACCTCTGCTCAAATCCTCACCGTCTTCTCACTTGGCTCAAGTAAAAGCCAAAGTCCTTAAAAGTACAGAAGGGATCTCAATTCTCTGAACTCATCTCCTATTCTTCTTCTTGCTCACTCCAGTCTAGCTGATTTGGTTTCCTTGCAGTTTCGTTTTTATTTGTTTTATTTTTTAACATTATTGGATATCCATGCTCTCATATCAGGACCTTTGTGCTTGATGTTTTTCTCTGCCCAAAACATTCTCTTTCTGACATCTGTATGACCATCTCATTCCACTATCTCTTTCATGGTTTTCCTCAAATCTTACTTTTCAACAAGGCGTTCCCTAGTCACCCTCTGCACTAAATATATCCTTTCCAGTTTGCTTCTCCTCCCTGGCATTCATCTAGATCTAATTCACTATTTATTTTATACATTTATCTTGTTTAAGTCTGTCTCTCAAAAAACAACGTAAGGCCCATGAGGAAAGGAAGTGTTTTTATTTACTTTTTTTCTTATTTTGTCCATTGCTGTATCTCTCAGTGCCTAGAAGACTGGCACATAGTAGATGCTCATAAATTTTTGTTGGATGAGTAAATGAACCCTGATTAAAACAGTAGGTTTTCACGGCTATGTCTATAAGTAACAACTCCTCGGGCAAATGGGAATCTGGGATATGTTACCCAGATAGATTTGACAAAGTACCAATTAGATTAACATCAAAAAAAGGGACATTGTTTTCCACGGTTCATGGATAGTTACTTAAATGACCACCTGACTAATCCTGAAATGGGGTGCCTCTGAAAGTAAGGCGTTGATGGACTGAGTCATAGGTACAATAGACTATTCTGAAGGGAAAGAAGAATAAAAGGACAATGAGGTGAGCCGGATGCTTTGAACTGTATTGAAGAGTTTAAGGAAAGAAAATGACAAGCAGAGGTTTTAAATTTTAGGTCAACGCTCAGGGAATTCAAGAGTTGCTATGGCTGTTCATCACAGCTTCTTACTGAGGTCCCAAGACATAACAGAAAAAAGATAAAGAACCTGATCTAGGAGAAGTCATTGAATAACAACGTATGATGAGTTCAGAGCCTTACCAGGTGTCTTATTTGGAAATTCTGGCACTACTCTGAAAATAAAAAGGTATCGCCAAGAATTAGAAAAAGGAAATTTAGAAAGACTCAGATGAGTCTGATTTACCCTTATCCATCAAATTCCAGTGAGTTGCCCTGCTCTACTGATAAGCCTCATCTTATTTGTCTCAAAGACCATGTAATGATTGCACTTAAAGCAGTTATCTGTAAAACAAAGCCTATGTTCCCGCCTCTTGAATCTGGGTGGGCCTGTGACTGTTTTGACCAGCATGTGTTGTATGGTGAAGGTTACAATTTGTGACTTTTGAGTCTAGGTCCTAAGACGCAATGAAGTTTCCATCTAGTTCACTGGCACACTTGCTCTTTGGTCCCGGAGTCACCACATAAAAACTCACTACTTTGAGACCACAGTGCCACAGAAGTCACGTGGAGGTTTTCAGATGTAAAATCCCAATTAAACCTGTCTGTCCTTCAGTCACTGCAGCCCAGGTGCCAGACACAAGAGCAAAGAAGTCATCTCACAAGTAAATCTTTCAGCCTCCAGATATCTGAGTCACCACCTGAAATTCATATGCTAAAGCTGGTCCATACTATCTTGTGAGAGAGGATAATTTTCAGAAATCTTGAGATCTGGTGGTTAAACACAGTTATTGTTAAAGCTTAAATTATGTAAGTTTATAATTAAATATTTTTAAAAGGTAGTAAACACTCAAAATATATCGCTTCCTAAATATCTTACTATATTTTACTACTACCCATGCCTATAGGATTGTTTACTTAAATGGTATTTAATAGTAGAAATACTATATACCGGGTCAGTACTGTGTATCTTTTCCCAACTCTGCATTCAGTGACAACATGTTGGTAGTTTGAAATCAGCCATAGTGGGAGTATTTACACCATGGAAATTGGCAAACACTATATATCAGTGCTTTTTGCTTTTTCTGATAAAAATAAATTATTTACCAGTCACTAGCCATCAAGTTGTCCCAGCTGAGGGCCCAAACCTTATGGAGCAGAGAAGGGCTGTCACCACTGTGCCCTTTCTGAATCCCTGACCCATAGAACTGTGAGTATAGTAAAATATCTGTGCCATTAAATTTGAGGGTGGTTTGTTATAAAGCAATAGATAATCAGAAAATCTTCCCTGAAGGGACCTGCAACAATGTAGCATGGTAACAACTAAGGAAAATAGAATACAAAACTTTTTTGGGTATTAGCTCTAAGCTAGGACTATATCTATGGTACCCACTAGTATAAATGCTTTCAATAATCTGGTAAACAAAATGATTCATCCTGTGGATACTGACATATTTCTTTGGCCACCACGGCATTTGCTCAATGGGCATAAAATACTGACCATGGTTTCAGGGATAGGAGTTATTCACTGACCTGACAAAATGGGCTTCTCAACATTAAAATTGATAGGGTTACCACCCTAGCTGAATAGCCAAGTTGCTTGCTGTAGCCATCAGCCCTGAACCCCTGACATGGTACAATATACCTAGAAATCAACTATTCAAGCAGATTACATCAAATCCCTTCCATCAAGGAGGCAGCTGTCTTTTGTTACTATAATAAATACTTTTTCTGGATATGGATTTGCCTTCTCTAATGGCTATGCCTCTACCAGCAACACAATCTTATTAGATTTTTGCTTACAATCCTGTTATCATATACAACATTACTTCTGGCAAAAAAATCTCATCTTCAGTGAAAGGGTTAATGTAACTGACTGATGCTCCCAGCCCTGATTTCACCATGCTATCACCTCATTCAGAAGCAGATGATCCTAAAGAATAGTTAAGTGACCCAAGGAAGAATATATTTTAATTTAAACTGAGAGATAACACATTGCTAGGTTGGGATGCTATCATCCTGGAATTAGTGTACACTCAGAATTAATGATGGAAATCTATATACAGAATATATATGGGTCTATATATGGGTCCAGGAATCAAGGTTTAGAATTGTAATTTATATTTACCAATAGGACTTTGTGACCAGTTGGATTAAATAGGATCTTTCTATTTTTATTGTATCATACACATAGTATACATTGTTATTTTCCCATTTTCTTGTTATATTTTTATCCTTTTACTTTATTTTATATTGGGTATATTGATGCTGAAGAACATTTAAAGTAGTTCATAGGTTACAGAATACTAAGAGAAGATTGAGATTTAATGAGAGCAAGACTGTATGCACTGAAGAACCCTATATATGAAGCTGCATACAGTTAACTAGAGATTATGAACCTTCTTTTTTGATAAAAGGTGACTTTATTTTTGTTTACGAAGTCTATTTGTATTGTTGGGCAGATACATAACAGTATTGTTGCTATTTAGAATTTTAATATGAAAAAGAGCATGGCAAAATCTGGGTGGTAGTGCAGACTGCCATTTCAGGTTGCTCCAAGTCTTTTGAAAATACCTCCTTGATAGGTCCCCCATGTTTGATAGGTCCCCACATTCTGAATGCCATCTTCCCAAAGTAGGATCCAAGAAACACTTCTCAGGCACATTTACCACCAGGTGGCAGACATGTGACTTAAGAGCCGGCCAACCAGAGCCCCCTGCACAGGACAGATTCCGAGGGGAGCCAGATATGAAAGCACGTTGGGCACGGGGCATCCATTTTGCTGACACAGGTATCAACAGAGGCTTCATGTTTCTGCGACTTGGGGTGTAAGAAAAACTTACAAAGCTAAGAAACGTGGCCCTAGAAATTGTGCCTGGAAGTTCAGTTTAGAGATTTCCTACATGCTTTAATTAATGCCTTCTTGATTAAAATAGCAAACTGTATTGTTTTGTGCAATTAGGAACTCTCAACCATATAACCATAAAACCAACTGTGTTTTTATTAATATGAGAAGACTCCTTAAGGGCTTAAAAATTTAACTTATTCTGAATACTCCTTGATGCCTAGGAAAATATTCTATGTAATATACGCTTAGCACTTACTTGTTGAATTGAAGTAATAATGAATGTACATCATCTGCCTTGGAGGATGTGGCCAAAAATGTTCTAATCTTGCATGTACCTATGGCTTTTAAGCTTCAAATGAAAATAAGTTAAAAAACAAAAAGGAACTTACTTAAGATGCCACTAACAATTTGCTAACTTGTACACCTTCGCTGGGAACCAAACTTTAGTCTAATGTTTAATAAATCTTACAGAAGGCAGTCTCTTTGGTACACTCAAAGGACTGCAGGGACTATGTGAGTGGCCATTAATCTATAGTGGAATTCACTTTAAATGGCCACAACCTATATGTGTATACACACAAACGTATCATATCATGTATGCATATACACAAACTGCCTCCTCGGGAATTTTTAAACTAAATTTCTAAAACTATAAATCTTTCTATTAGATCTGAATTCAACATACCCTTGTGTGCAGCTATTTTCAATCATATATGTCATTCAAGTAGAAATGCATTCTGCTCTCTAAATTAATTTGGCCTCTGTAATATGGTCACATAACATAATACTAACATCTGAAAATGAAAACCTTCAAATTGATTGCTTTCATGATTAGTCCACTCACTATCCTTTACTCTCAGATATGGTTTAGATACCCTATGTGTCTCACATACATGTTTGAGTCCCACATTGATATAGCTGTTGGAAGGGCATATGTCCTACCTTATTCACTCCTGTAGTATTGTATCTGTTGTATCCTATTGTAGCACTTTCATAAATATGTATACATGAATGCAGACATACACACACATATCTTCATCTGCTTTCAACTACTAAAGTCTTCCTTTCTTAACTAGATTGTGCTTTCTACTTATCAAGGAAATAAGTTTGGAGGGATTTGGTTAACTTGTATAAACAGGTTTGTCAAGAAGGGGAAGGTTTTATTTAGTAATGGCAGGTGTCTAATTGTATTTGAACATTAACACAATTCTTTCCGCTCAAAACAAAAGGGCATAGTAAGCAATGTTTCAAATTCAGTCTTTAATTTGAACTAAAGATGTCTTTTTTTTAGTTTATGACCTGTGGGATGAAATTACAGTGTTATTATTCATAACTGACATTGACCAGCTCTTAAAACCCTAACTTCTCTTTCCAAGTCACAATAGTTGCATTCTGAAACATTGTTAATAATGTAAACCATCCTTTGAGATCTTCAGGCACAAAAACAGTTGAAACAACAAAACAACAAGAAACAACAACAAAACTTTTCTATTTTGATATTAAGAAACAATAACTATATTAATATTTCTAGTTTTCCTTTTTCATTAATTCAGATAATTCTGCCAAAACATAAGTTTTAGTAGTTAATTTGAGGATGTTGAAATAATGGCAGGAATGCTGTTTTCTGTAAATATAACTTGCCTATGTATGATCAGAGAAGTTTTAGGAATAAAAAATTTTGTTTCATCATTTTTTCTACATTTTTGTTAGCATGGAAATATTAAAACAATAAAACTTGTTTGAATGTTTCCATAAATACCCACTACAATTTTTGAAGTTTTTATTTATATTTGTATAATCATGAATAACATTAGGATGATTTTATTTGGATGTTCTCAATTTAATTACTTGAGGCTGTTGTATTTAATAAGAGCAACTCTAGTGATTACTTTCATTTTTTCTCATTCACTTCTATTTTGGGCTGAGGATCAAGTTTATCTGTAGTGACAAAGTGATAAATGGCCAGAACTTTTACCTGTGACATTAGAATAAATACCTAGTACATAACTTTCCACACAATTGATGCAAAATAGGTTACTAAACAGATTTGGGACTGAATTACAAGAAACTGAACAAACTATGCTCTTATCTAAATATAATCCCTTATATCACATATGATTTGTGAGTAACACAGAAATATGCTTTCTTAAATACATAGCTTGTGATTAAGCCAAAAAGTGGATTCCCCAGGTGTGTCACTTATAAGCTGTGCGGCTTGGGGCAAGTTACCTACTATGTTAGTTTTCTCATCAGTTAAATAGGGACAATGGGATTGCTGTAAGGATAATGTGAGTTAAGCACGTAAAACATTTAGAAAGACATTTCATGTTTTAATTAATGTAAGTTACTATGTTATTATCATTATTTAGTCATTCATCTCCCTCCCTCTGGAAATTCTATTTTCTATTTGGGAGTAGATATAATTCACTCAAATATCATATCTTTTGATCTATTGTTTTTGATGATACTCAAAATTAACACAAATAACTCCATTCACTCGTGAGTTCTCTTTGTGGACTGTCTTTTCTGTGTTGTGTATTTCAGTTCATGAGCATATGTTAACCTCTCAATGTGGAAACAGAGAGTCACAAGTTTATCAGAACCCTGGAAACTGAGATAGTCAATTCTACTTAAATTTTTCCATAATCTAACATCAAATTCTTTTTGGGTGTGAGAAGGAAATGCTAGCTTGTTGCTTTCCCTCCATGACCAATAAGTGGGTGTTTATAGCAAGAAGAAAAACACAATGTGTAGAAGGAGAAACTATTATATAAACCTATAAAAAAACTCTTATATTTAGCAACATTTAATAGGGCATTATGGAGGAAGAGAGAAGATTGTCTGATTTTCAGCCCTGGATAATTTGGGGGTGATAGAGGAGGGCAAGAGGTGGTTATGTAACTCAGGAAGTTGTTATATAATCAATACTTTGCGCAAGGAACGTTTCATAAATCTATTTTCCTTAACATAATCAACAACAAAAATCCTCCACATCATTGCTTTAAGAAAGGTAAAAAAATGTTTTCCAGCTCAATTCATGTTTTCAAAGTAGTTATGATTCACGCTTAAAAATCAATGGCTTCAATTTCTGTTATCCTAATGGAACTTAATATTTGTACTTCTCTCACTTTGACTTCTAAAATAGGTATTTCAAGTACAGCTTGCCTTGCTTTCTTTGTTACCCAAAATTCCTTTGCAGATGCAATAACAGGTAGTTCTGGGCTTCACGGGGTGTATATGATGAAAATTGTGTGGATGCTGTTGCCAGATCTCCCAGTCTCTGAAATTAGTCACAATCAAGAAGGAATAACACACTCCATACTACTGTGGTCTACTCTGAGGCAATGTTTCCCCTAAACTATAGTAAATCTTTGAGTTTCTTCACGGATCTAACCTGAGAAATTGTCCTGATGGCTTCATGGCTAAGGGCACAGGCTCTGGAGTTAGACTGACTTAGCTTTCAAATCTCTTCCCTGTTATTTACTCACTGTGTGACTTCTAGTAAGTGATCTGCTCTTTTCTGAGCTCAGTTGCCTCATCTGTAAAAAGGGGATAATTATAATATTTCCTTCATAGGGCTGTAGAAAGGATTAAAGGGCTGTATAACGGAGAAATACATACACAGCTAATTAAAAAATTTATGGTGCATTTTAAATAAGAAGATTAGTTGGAAGTCTACTGAGAGGTTTGCATTTCCCTCCATTTTTAGCTTCCCATTTCTACTTTTACATTTGGCTGTATTGAGTTATACCAGGGAATATTGCCTAAAGCATTAAAATAGAAAATAGTGAAATAGGGCAGAGTAAATATCATGGCAGAAATGCTCTTTAAATTTGTATGGAAAAAGTATAATTTAAAAATCAAGGGTGGGAAAAATACATAGAAGGAGAAAGAAACAAAAAAAAGAATTAATCTGACACCTGATAACATGATCTAAATTGCTCTTGTTTTGCCCTATTTGAGACAGTCCATGTGACTGGCTCATCAAAGTCTCAATGAAAACCAATTCTTTATGTGCGTACTCTGTGAATTCTCTTTACCATAAAATAAGACCCTGAAAAATAAGAAACAGAGATTGATCATATAACTATCATGCATGGAATGGTATCTCTCATTAGGGGCACACGCTCGCTGTTTGTGGAGTTGTCATTTTTATATTACTCTCTAAGACCAAGCATACAATGAACACACAATTAACTGTACCTTACTTTCTCAGCATTAATCTTTCAGAACTCTAACACTTAAAATATTTTCACCTACTTCATACTGCGATTGAACTATAATCACACCAAAGTGGTTTTTCTCTACATTCTTTTACTGGAGAAACTTCTCATTTATGGGTAATATGACAATTTATATATTTTATGAAATTGAGTGACTTTTTCTTTTGAACTGGAGATATAGCATCTTTGATGAAATTTTAAACTTCAATGTTATACAGCATGTGATGAGATTAAACAGATACATGAGTTTCCAAGAACAGAATACTGTAAATTCCATCAGGTTCATGTAATCACAATATCAGAACTGGAAGTCTTCTTAATGATCTTCTAAAATAGAAAAAGTATGCCTCTTTTAATTAGGAGAGTCCTGTTCCAGTGGTTTTATGTTTTTAACACCCTTAAAAACTTATTATTTCTGAGGGGTGAGGTGAGGATGAACGTCAGGCATCCCAAAGTCAAAACCCATTGTGTTCCCCCACTACCCACCACCAGCCTCTGGAGTATCGCCCACCTACTGTGATGGGACAGTTTGAAACTCACTATTGAAATATAACTCTTCTTTTTAAAGCAAAGGCCAGAAGGAATACTAACGTTTTTTAAGGCAACATGGTGATTTAGTAGCTGAGATTGTAATTTAGGTTTCCTGTCTTCCTGTTTTGAGTTTGTAGTACAGTATATTCTCTTTTACTTTAAGTAACAGACCATGAGTTGGTGTCTGCTTAAAGTCTTCCTCAAGTTTTTAAAGGCTTATATTTCTATGAGTATACTAGAGTATACTAGAGATAAGGCACTGAACTATATATGGAATTAATTCTAAGCAGAAGCAGTTTTATACTTACTCTTGTGTTGTTTCTTTCAGCTTTAAGTTCAGAAATTTCTTCTTCCTTTTCTAGAAGTTGTTCCCTGCAGGCATTTAATTCTTTTGTCAGTGCAGCAAATTCCTGAAAGAGGAATAAAAAAAATTGAAGACATATTCCAGATTAAAAAATGTATTCCAGCAGGAAGAAAAAAAAATCAAAACATAAACTCTTGAGTGTAAGGAATAGAAAAAATGGCCTAGAGGATTATGCATTGCTGTTATTTATATATACATTGTTGTTATTAAATTAACTTGATTCCAACATTAAAAAAATGCTACTACGTTATACTTAACATATACATATTATTATAATACACTGCTCAGATGAGTGTATAAAATATATTTCAAAATGTATCAGAATACATCATATTGAATTTAACATTAGTACGATAACATATTGATAATATAGAATAATTTAAATTTGGCTAATTTTGTGAACAACTCTGAAGATCTCACACTCTCGTTCCAGACAGCAATGTTTAGAATGAGCATACTACATCATAAGAAAAAACCAAACACCACCAACATCAATCAAAAAAAATTCTTAAATATACTCTTTAGAGATTCAGAAGTTTACATATTTAATAGGATGAAGAAAGCAAATGCACCTGTATCTTACAAAATAATAAATGTATCTAAGACTTGATAACATCATCTAAGATTCTCATTAATTTATGCATGGTTCAGTCTTTCACTCTGAAATGTAAGTTCCATGTAAGCTGAGACTTAATCTGACTTCACTGCTATAGTACTCATGTCTAAGATATAGTGGGTGCTCAATTAGTATTTATTTTCAATAAATGAAAATGGGTAATGTATTCTGGAGTAATCCTTTTTCTGTGTGACAAATGACACTTTTCAGTAATCTTTAATGGCTTCCTTCCACAAAATGGGATCAGAGATTATATAATGTGGGTATTTTCACCATTAGGTAGAAGAGTTTAGACACAAAGTTTGCTTAAAAAGAAGGGAAAGACACAACTATTCTGTTACTGTAACTTACAAATATTTTTAAATAATTTTGAAAAATTGTAAACAGATCTATATTATCATTACATTCTTTAGAGTGGTTCTCAGTAATAAAATTGATGCCTGTCAAATGTGTAAGTATTTGGGAAAATTTGGTACTAGGCTGGGAAAGCACTGTCAGAAGATCAAAAAGAAAAACAAAAATGAGGAGACAGGTTTGGTTAACCCAATCTCCACAAAGGCAAATTTAGCAAAAAGTAAATGAATCTGATGATTATGCAAAGCTGGAAAAGGTTTAAGATTTATATTTTTGTTTGCTTCAAACCACTTATTTTGCTAAGTTTCTCTGAATGGCTTCAAACCAAGTGGGTACTTCAAAGACCTCGGAGTAGACTTAGAGCTTAGAATCAAGATGAAAGAGTTCATTGTTACATTTGGCTGGCATTACAGATAAATGTTTTCTCCTCCCATTGCTGCCTGCTTAAATGTTGATATTCTCTGACTATATTATTTAAGTGGAGAATGGAAATAAGCAACAAGTAGAAAACAATAAACACTCATAAAAAATAAAATTTTCTTCATATAAACTGAATAGGTTTGATGGGGAAAAGAAGCAATAAAGATTCTGCATTGTAATTATTAACATACAGACATTTAAAATTAATCCTATACTCATGAATATTGTAAGACTAAATATTAATCAAATCTGTACATTTAACATCATGCCATTTTTAAACAAAACATATATCTGGTTTACCTTTCTAGCAAGTTAGCTTGCTGTCTACAAAAAGAAAAAGATCAGAAGGAAATATTTTGGAATTTTAACATTTCATACCTCCAGGTGGTAAAATTAAGAGTGAATTTTGGTTTTTTTGGTTTCTGCTATGTATTTGTCATCAAAACTCTCTATAATAGAGAAATATGCTTTTACGCTTAGTGAATAAAAGAAAATATAAATCTATACATTCACTGAAACAATCATGTATTCATAACCAACGACAGATATTAGTCAAGACGTTACTGGTGACAGATGACTTCGCATCTTTAATTTACATCATGGCACTGATTCTGAGCTAGCTATTTAGTGACTCCATGTATTAAGATTAGTCTTACATTTATTAACTTTCTAGCAAATTTCAGGCCCTATTTTCACATTCATTACCTTATCTTGCTCTCCAAATAACTAGTGAAGGAGTCTCATTCCCGTTTTATGGCCGAGGAAACTGAATTACCAAGATAAAAGTCCAAGTTCACGAAACTCACAACCCATAGAGAGTAAGTTAGGTTGTGAACACAGTTCCCCAGACTGTGTGCCCAGTGCTTTTCCACTATACCATTTTCACCCAGCTGTTCATCAGATTTATATGGTTCAGTTGGGGAGTGCATTTAGCAATCCTCATTTTCTTTATCTGGAGAGTTACATAACCATTACTTATAATTACTGTAAATGACCCTTCTTAATTGGTCCAAAGCCAGTGTGGGAAACTAGGAAGTGGGGCATTCCTTCCATACAGAGCAACAAGTGTTAGACAAGCACATCCTGCATATCCAGGACTGCAAAAGATGCAGAGCCTCCTATGGAATAAACCATCAAATGTTTTTACACTTTTTCTCTGACATTTCTCTCTTCTGTACCTACTTCTCCATCCATACTGTCACATGAACTGAGTTTTTTAAAATCAACTTTTCCTAGATAATAATAACAGCAAAGATAATTAACATTGAGCCCTTACAATATGCCAGGCACTCTGCCAAGTAATTTATATTGATTATCTTATTAATCCTAATGACACAATTCAGCAATCTCACTCCATGGTATCTCACTCCAAAGTAATCTCATTCCAAAGAAGCTGAAAACTATGTCCACACAAAAACCTGCACACAATGTTTAGAGCAGCTTCATTCATAATTGCTAAAACTTGGAAGCAATCAAGATGCCCTTAAGTAGGTGAAGGGATAAATAAACTGTAGCACATGCAGAAATGGAATGTTATCTAGTGCTAAGAAGAAATGAGCTATCAAGCCAGTAAAAAACATGGAGAGACCTTAAATACATATTAATAAGTGAAAAAAGCCAATTTGAAAAAGGCTACTCTTGTATGATTCCAACCATATGACATGCTTGAAAAATAAAAATTATGGGGACAGTAAAAAGATGAATGGTTGCCATGGGTGTTGGGGAGTGGAAGGGATGAGTAGGGCAGTGAAAATACTCTGTATGATATTTGATGACAGATACATGTAGTTAAACATTTGTCAAAAGCTATAATCATACAATACCCAAAGTGATTCATAATGTAAACTATGGACTTTGGGTGACAATGCTGTATGAATGTAGGTTCAGTAACTGTAGCAGATGTACCACTCTGATGGGGGATATAGATGATGGTGGAGACCATCCATATGTGGGGGCAGAGGGTACACGGGAAATCTCTGCACCTTCCCTTAAATTTTGCCATGAACCTAAAACTGCTCTATGAATATAACATCTTAAAAAAATATCACTGAGGCTTAGAGAAGTTAATAAAATTTCCAAAGTTAGACACTTAGTCAATGGTATAGGTGGGCTTTGAATCCAGACAATCTGTTTCATATTGGATGACTACAATAGATTTTTTTTCCCTCTCCTGATCAGTCTTTCCCTTTTAATTTGTCCTTCCTCAGTCTTTGAAAAATTATATTTTCCTCAGGTTTGCAAAACTTTTCAGAGCTTCCTACTTTCAAGCACATCAATTTAAACAGATTTTAACTTTTAAAACCCAAACCATCCAAAGCATGGCCCTTCCACAATTAATTAGCTTTATTTCTCATTGAAAAATAGCAACTACCATTTTGAGCAGGAGCAACTTTGCTCTTCTGTGAACTTAGTATTTTACATGAATCACTTCATCTCCTTCCTATTTTTCAGATGAGAACACTGAAACTTAGCATGGATGAATAACTTGCTCAGGGTTGCACTGCTAAAAATAATCCACTTTGATTCTAAAACTCCTTAATTTCTACAACACTGCCTCCTTCTCACTGAAAATGGAAAATCATCAAATTTTTCAACAGTAGCAATTAATACAAACATATCACCCCTCTAACTATGCATCCATCCCTAGAACCTTTATTGTGCCCCTACACGTACCAGACCCTGTGTTAGGTGCTGAAGATACAGAGATAACAGCCATAGTTGCTGCACTTGACCTCATAGCCCTTTCAGAATTCACATTTGAGGCATAAATGGAATTTTCATCACTAATAAACACTCAAAACCCATCACCAAAGTGCCACACAGCAAGTAATATTACTTTATGTGCTTAGAGGCACTGTTTGACTTACACGTAACTCTTCCTCTCTAATACCTTCTTCTTAGTAGCTCTATCGTCTGCATCTACCAGAGACTTCTCTTTCCTGTTTCTATCTCCACCTTTCCATTTTCTCATATCTCTTATTTTTTATTTCTTTCACATACTCTTTCCTTTACCAGGAATACTCTTGCCTATCCTCTCTGCCTAACTGACTTATTTTTAAGCACCATCTTGCCTTGTTAATGATCTATAATACCTTGCCCAAGATCTATCAATGCACTTACTGTATTTTTTTCATAATAATTGAATTATGTGCTCATCTCCTCCAAATAAACATCATGATCCTTTAAGACAATGGCATTACCTTGTTTATTTTATAGTCTCAGGATTTAGCAGAGTTTCTGGCAAACTGTAGATATTCAATAAATCCTTGTTGTAACAATAAGTGAATGGTTCACTTTCCCTAAACTTTGACTTTAATACCAAAAACATTTTTAAAGGTATAATTAATTAGAGATATTTCTTTTTCTGAGTGAGATTGTTATAATTTGCTCAATATATAACATGCCCAATATTCTTTTTGCTTTGGAGCTTTTTGTTTTTGCCTGTATCTGAAAGGATACCATACTGTATTCTACACAGCAATGGCATTATTGTCTGCTACATTTTATTGTATGTATATGAAGTAATACTATTAATATTATTGTTCCTAATAATTCATGCATTCAGATTTATCATTTATTCATTGGACATATTATTTTGGTCTTACTCATTCTCATAGCAAAAACATATATTTAACCCATATGTTACTTCTCTAATCTAGAGTTTCTCAAACAGTATTCCATACAACAGTATTTCCACAAGTTTCCCAGAAAAAGAAACATGGCCAAATGGATTTGGGAAATGATGCATGATGTATATTTTGCTCTCAGAAATATACTATAGACATCAGAATATAAGAGATTCTGACGAAAGCTGGTTTTGTGGCCAAGAATTAGAAATAACCTAGATTTCCATTTATGGGAAAATGGATGCATTAAATATAGTAAATGCACATGATGAAATATGGTGTAAAAGGCAGAATAAGTTGGCTAGATCTTTACATAACAACATGAAAAAATTTCAAAAATATAATTTTGCATGAAAAAAAGAGAAGAAACTGAACATAATGTGTAACACAGAGTACTCTCAGAAGCTAAAGGCAGTGAAGGATAAATGTTAGACAAAAACTTCATTTATGCCTCACCATGTCCGGATTCAAAGGAGTTTGCTTTGAATCACTGAGAAAGAATTAGTAGACAGTTGCCAATCACATACCACATTCAACAACTTCTCAGACCAGTCATTTTGTTCCCCAAACATAGCCTGCCAAAATTCTTACTTTTCCCAAGAACCAAAATGACTTTCCCCACTCTGTATATTTTTCTTGGAATTTTAAAGAGCAGTCAGGACACACAGTTCCATAGAAATATCCTGACAGAAGGCAGTGCCCTGTTCTTAGCATATACTCATACACCACACACACACACACACACACACACACGAGCACTCCCTATGTGCTAGAAAGATGACAGTGAAAGAAGCAAGTTAAATCCCTACTCTCAAAATGTTTATATATTTTCAGGCATTTTCCACTTAAAGTACTTTTACTTAGACTGAATTGTTTCTAGCTACATCAATGCCTCTCACTACTAATTCAACTCATGATATAGAGCATTAGTTCCTTTTAAAAGAGAGCGAAATAAAATAAATTTCTTCCTGTTAGTATCTTTAAAAAATTGAAGGTATCATTTCTTTTTTCCTTGCCTTCTCTTTTTCCTATTTTCCTTCTTTTTCTTCTTTTTTAAAAAATGTTATTATAGTTGATCTACAATGTTGTGTTAGTTTCAGTTGTACAGCAAAGGAAAGTATCATTTCTTACAAACCAACACAAGTCATCTAATTTCTGTGCCCTCCTATTTCTAAGTTACAAGTCTCACAAATTACATAAAATTCAAAGTTTCTTTATTGTCAATTTTTAACACTAAGTTATTGGTGTTACCTCTTTTCTCTCCTGTCCACCTCATCTTCTTCTTAAGCTATTGTTTCTTGAGCACTTATTATAGGTTAAGGATACTGTTAGGAACTTTACATTTGCTATATCATTTATTCATCACGACAGCCTTATTCTCCCCAGATGAGAAAACTTGAATAAAAGAGACTAACTCTAGCAAAGCCCATGCTAGTGAACAACAATGTCAGTGCTGGTATCAACATCCCCTAGGCTTGTCAGAAACCAAGACAGAGGTAACCCGCCTTTGTATCTTAACAGTGGTTTCACTGATGCCTACAGGCAAGTGAGCTAAGGGTGAACTTGAGTAATTCAAGTGCCCGAGCTGCCAGTATTTCTGTTAATAGGCCTTAGGTTAGTGGGTTGTTCTTAATCAGTTTAGTGCAAAGAAACTTCTCTTGTTTTGGTCCCTCTGTGTGTGTTCTCTAAGTGAAAGATACATCAGCAAAGTACAGATTGAGTCAGTTCTTGTGCTACTTACATTCTATAGAGATATCCTGGTCAGGTGAAGAGTGTATAGATTCAGAGCTTCTTCAGGCCATCCTTCCTCTTTCCACCCTGTAAATCACCACAGCCTACTAGGCTGCCCATCTTCACACAGATACAGAACATTCTATTCTTATACATGTTCATCTTTAAATGCATTTTCTGGTTATCTAATATTAAACATAGAAGGATGGAAAGAGACAGATAACTTCCTGGCCTCATTTCAGGACAGTGTGCTTACTTGAGAAGGTTTATTCGAAGAAAAAAGGACATATTTTCTCATTAACTAAATATTTGAAAGACCTTGACTTAATAGATGAGACCTCACCTCATAAAAGCAGGTCAGCAGACGCTGCATGACGGGAGGGGAATTCAACCTTTTAATTTCCAGTCACTGACACCAGGCAGCAGTCGCCAGAGTAATCGATGACAATCCATCCATCATAATTACAATTTTAACACTCTTTTATCTTTCAATTAAACTTGCATTCTGTGGGCCACTTAATTAATGACCTGACAATGGCCTTATTTTTGCAACCATATATCTGAGTAAGCAGTGGCTGAAAAATCCTGAGTGCACATCAGTCAGAAAGAGAAGAGGAAAAAAATAAAGGATGAGCTGGAATTCAGCTTTTCTAAGCATCACAAACACCCTCACCAACCACAAAAAAGCATCTTTTAAGTTTATTCTCCAACCATCTAACATTTGTGCAATTCAAAAATAGCTCTGAGGAAAGCATATGGCATGAAAGCATGCTGACTTGACCATCTAGCATTTAAATTTTAGACAAATTAACTGCTTCAACATGTTTTTATAATGACTTCCTTAGGCTGTGCCCCTAATTTACTATATTTTGGTGTCTCCTCTTTTGAAAATTGAAACTTTTTCTAGCAATTCTGTTTGTAATACTTGGTGGAAAGCTTTGGATTTTAAACATATTTATTTGGATATAACAAGTCATAAATTTACATGCATAAAGATACACATCTCCTTCCTCGCACCACAGAACATACTTCTAGAATTAACAACAGAAGAATTACATTGGATAGATGAAAACAAAGCAGCTAAAAGATTTACTATATTCCCTAAATTTTATATCTGTACATATCTCAGAATATTAGTCGTTGTAAATTCATAAGTCTTTATAAATTTAGTTTGGAAACAAAAAAGCCTTTGTTTCACAGGAATCAATACCCTCTCTCTTTCTCTCTACATATATTTTTTCCTATTTTCTCATGTTATGTAATCAAATGCAGTGTTAATGACCTCTGGTCTTATAATTGCCTCCTAGACTTGCATGAGCTCAGGGAAAGCTGTCATCCAAAATTACTGTGTGAAACAGCCGTGTCTCATGGTCAGCCCTGGGCTAGATAGCTTGAAGGTAGAGCCGCCTGCATAACGAATACACTTTGACAGGCACAACTGGACTTTTAGAGTCTTCACAGAAATTGTTGAGTAAGGCTGCCCAATTTAGAAGGAAAATGAGATTCAAACTTTATGCAAATACTATTTTGTGTCCCCTTGATTTTTTAAGTATCCATATTCCAGTAAGACAACTGTTTTGTCTTTTTGCTAAAACTGCATAATAGAAGATTATGTTAATGTAAGAAGATTATGCTAATAATGACCTGAGAGGCGCAAGTCTATTTAAAATCAAACATGCTACAAGAGACACTTCATGGTATAGATGTGGGCATAGGTACTGGATAACTTTGTTGTCAAAAATCTTCCAATCAAGGTAACTGGTATCATTCAAAAAGTAGATGTTTGTTGAGTCAAACATAGGTGCTGTCAGGCAGCCTCAGGCTGTCTGACCATCAAGTCGTGTCCCTATCACACCTCGCTTAGTACACTCCCACTGAAATGTGCTCATCTTACATCTTATCCCTGCTCTGCTTTCAGGACTTTAATTTGTCAATGTGTGTATAGAGTTGCCCCAGGTATCAGGTGCTCTTTAACAATATTTGTTTGACATGATTTGGCTTTGTTGTTGAATTCTGGAGAGCAGGCAATGTTATCCTAGATTGGCAGGGAACACATTTAGAGTTACTTAGTTTTTCAGAACCCCCAAATTGATGACTCTGCCAGCACTGCATTATGACTTCTGTGGGCCTTAGGTAATTTTGCGTTTGTGGGCCCCTGTTCATAAAAAAAATTAAAATCGTTATTCTATGGTTGTGTTGATATAAAGATTAATATACTGCAGACTGAATTATATTCATTTTTTTCTTTTAATTTTAAAAGTAATAGAAACATTTTCATGGGTTCCTAAAAGTATCATGAGGTCTAAGTGGTGCTTTCATTGTGTCTAATGGGTAAATTGGCCTTATACTCTGCTTACAATGGAAGTCACATGTAGTTTGGTCCAAACAGTACCAGTTTCAGAGTGAAACAGAGCTAGGTTAATATTTAGGCCAATAGCAGTGAACTTTTTAAGCCTCAGTTTTCTATCTAGGAAATGTAGGTTGCAGTGCCTTCTTATTGGGCTGGTGTGGGTAAAAATGAGATCATTAGTCCATATGATTCAGTAATCATGCTCTTTGGTATTTACCCAAAAGAACTGAAAACTTTTATCCACAAAAATCACTGAACATGGATGTTCATAGTAGTTTCATTCATAATTGGTAAAACTTGGAAACAACTAAAATGTCCTTCAGTAGGTAAAAGGATAAACTGTGGTACATCCATGCAATGGAATATTATTCAGTGATAAAAAGAAATGAACTATCAAGCTATGAAAAGACAAAGAAAAACCTGAAATGCACGCTACTAAATGAAAGAAGCCATCTAAAAAGATTACATACTGTATGATTCCAACTATATAACATTCTGCAAAGGTTAAACTATGGAGACAGTAATTTTTACTGTCAGTGGTTACCAGGGGTTGTGTTGGAAGGGGTTGGAATGAACAGACAGAGTACAGAGGATTTTTAGGGCGGTGAAAATGCTCTCTTATGATACTATGATGACAGATATATGTCATTATACATTTTTCCATACCCATAGAATGTACAATATCAAGGGTAAACTGTAATGTAAACTATGGACTTTTAAGAGATAATGCGTCAGTGTAGGCTCATCAGCTGTAGGACCTGTGCCATCTGATGGGGCTATGCTGGTAACAGGGGAGGCTATGCATGCTTGGGGTGCAGGGGTATATGGCAAATTTATGTACCTCCCTCTCAATGTTGTTGTGAATTTAATACTGCTCTAAAAAAATAAAATCTTAAAGTAAAAGAAAAAAGGAGAGACATTAGTAAAAATGTGACTAGCATAGGTCCTGGTTACATCTGATGTCTATAAATGATACATACTCAGTAATTTTTGAGCTGCATGTAGTTATTTGACATACAAGTTTTTTTCTTCCAAGACCAAATTTTCCATATCAGGATGGGATATTTCATTAGATGCTTCAGGAAATAAAAAAAAACAAAGTGCATCTTTTTTTCTTTATGTTAACTGAAATGTAACTGGAGAGTCACATAACTGACAAATAAATCACATAAATTTCACTGCTAATCATCCATCCCCTCTTTTATGGGAAGATCCTAATATCACTCCTAAGAATAAATCAGGGACAGCAGGATTGTTCTCAAGAGTAACAATAAAGAGGGTCCGACTGTATCGTTAGTGGACAAGATAAAAAAATGATCATAAGCAATGTGATAGAGTAAACTAAGCACATTTTTATAAGAGAAAATGGCTTGTTTTACCCCTTTGTTCCTTTGTACTTCATAAATTCTTGCTGATCAGTTAACTGGGTTATTATTACCTAAAACACATCAAATAACACTCTATGGTCTCTTATTAAATGAAGCCATAATATTAATGGCTATAAAGAGAGAAACTATGAGGAAATTCTCTGGACATCATAAAACTGTTCCTTAAAGTTCCCTAGAACACGTCTCTGATCTTATCTGCTATTATTCGCTCCACACTTCTCTGATTGCATCTATTACCACTACCCTGGGGCTTACACAACTCTCAAGATACTGTCTGGCATCAGATATGAAATGACAGCATAAAACATATTTGAGGAGCTTTCAATGAATCCTTGTGTTGGCTGCTATGAGATGCTGTTTGAGAGGAGCCCAGCTGCCTATGAGAAGTCTGGCTAGAATCCAGGTTTCCAGCCTAAAGCCTTTTATAGATTTCCTGACCCAAGTGATTAGGATGAACCACATTGAAAGAAGAGCCTTCCCCCTTGGGCTCTGACTCTAAGTTTGAGTAGCTTCTCTAATTCCCAGATCCTGCGCCCTGCCTTTTATTACTGGAATGAGAAAGATAAACTCAATGACCAAGAACCAAGACTAAAGTTACCCACTTCAGGTATCCTTTCCCTTAACCTCCAGCTCCCAGGATACTTTCAGCCAAAAAGAAAAAGACCCTTAGACCTGATCTTATTGTATCAGATGTATGGAAGAAGAGAGAAGAAGGTCACCAAAGAGAAATCCTAGCAGAGGAATCTTTCTAATTCCATAACCCAATTAATGATCTTGTCTTTGATCTTGACTCATCTTTATGGAAAGAAAGGGAAAGAATCTTTTATCTCTACCAATGTCGAAAATATATCTTTACTTATTTGGTGCTTGAAAAATTTGGAAATTTATTAAAACTCAACATTCTAAATACATTAGTAAAATCACCTGGCCCAGTAAGCATTGTAGCTAAAGCATGTCAGGGCTGAATCACTGCCAACCAAAAACGCTGTTGGCAGGAAAAGCCAATTTTCAACAGCTCTGACAGTGTAAAGCAGGAGGCATGTTTGACAAGATGCCGTGTATTAATTTAAAAGGCTTTAGCATCTGGTTAGGTAACACCTGCTGTGGCAAACACTCCCAGGCACACAAAATAGCATTCAAGCTGAATATTTAAATCTCCTAACATAGCCCAACAAAGCTCTAACTCTAAATAAAACAAACTAAATCATGTCTCTCTAGCAATCACCAGGGTTGTAATTATATAACCAAAAATATTCGGGCTATGACACTGTTTGCTATTCACTGAGTTAAAATGCTGTAGTGGGTATTATAGAAGTTATAAAGTATATTAAAACATATTGTCCTGCCTTGGAGAATTTTACTGTGTGCAGTATTTAGAAGAGGAACAGGGCTCAGAGAATAACACTTTGTGTCCTACTATGTTGTTTTGATAGATAATTAAAGCAGAAATTGTCAGTGAGAAGGGGGAGATAATGGCACCAAATAACAGACAAAAACAAGCCAAAAGAAAAGACGAGCTGGCAGCGTTCTTCTAAGTACTCTGTCTTTGAAAGAGAGTCAAGGCTCAAAGATTAGAGTCATGAGCGATGGGGGGGGAGGAAAGTATATGTGTGTTCTGGAATTGTCAGGACACACTACCATGATATAGTACCATTAAAAGTTCAGTAACATGTTCTGAGTCCATGGATATCAAGAAATACTCTTAGAATAATTGAATTTTCTGTGTAGTTTCCTGCAGTAAAGAGATTTGTAAGCCCAATTTGTACACCAGGTTATTTGACAATTCTATTTCACACTGTAAATTAATTAACTGACATTTTGATAATTTCTTTATTGACTCCACAAAATATTATTGAATGCCCAATATAAAGGAGATCCCATAACTTTTTTCAGGTATTACAATGTGTACAATAGTGGAAAAGACATAGTCAACAAAGGTAACGGAAGAAATTACAATACAATGTGGGAAATGCTACAGTGGAGTTATAACCAGGGTAATCAACAAGCACAGGCACAGTTCAACTAACCCCTGTAGTAGGTATGTGTATGGTGGGGTGGGAGCACCTAAGACAACATGTGAAAAATGAGTAAGAATTAGCTAGCCAAAATATCTGTTGAGCAAAAATATTTCCAGATCAAGGGCACAACATAAACAACTTCCTAATGTCCAAAAAAACCTAAGTACAATAAACTTATAACACTCTTAGAAAAAGCCACAGGGGTAAAATGTAATCTTGGATTAGGCAATGGCTTCTTAGAGATGACACTAAAAGCTCAAGCAACACACACAAAAAAATAGATAAACTGGACAACGTCTGCTGTGGCCTGAACTGTGTTCACCCAAATTCATACATGTAAGCCCTGACCCCCAGTGTGATGGTATTTGGAGATGGGGCCACAGGGAGATGATTAAGTTTATATGAGATCATGGCAGATGGACTATTGCCCTTTTATAAGAAAACAAAGAGGCAGTAGAGCTTTCTCCGTCTGCCATTTGAGGAAAAGCCAGAAAGCAGCCATATTTAAGACAGGAAGAGGAGGCAGCCACGCTAGCACTCTGGACACAGATTTTCAGCCTCCAGAACTGTGAGGAAATAAATGTTGAAGCCACCAAGTCTACGGTATTTTGTTATGCCAAAACCAACAAATTTTGCACTTCAAGTGAAATCATCCAGAAAAGACAGCCTATAGAATGAGAGAACATTTTTGAAAATCATGTATCTTATTATAGGTACTTGCTCCTAGAGTATATGAATAACTGTTACCACTCAAGAATAAAAAGACGAATAACTTAGTTTAAAAATGAGCAAATAATCTGAATAAGCAGTTCTCCAAAAATGTACAAATGTCCAGTAAGCAAAAGATGTTCCACATCATTAACCATCAGAGAAGTGCAAATAAAAAGCACAAGATGCCACTTCACATGCACTATGATGGCTATAATCAAAAAGATAAACATTAACTGTTAGCAAAGATGTAGAGAAATATCATACTCTGTTGATGGGGATGTAAAATGGCACAATTGCTTTGAAAAACAGTCTGGCCATGTCTGCAATGGTAAAATACAGTTATCATATGATCACACAATTCCATTATTAGGAATATACCCAAGAATATGGAAAACATATGTCCACACAGAAATTTGAACATGAATGTTCACAGCAGCATTATTCATTATAGCTAACTGATGGAAACAACCCAAATGTCCAACAATTGAAGAATGGATGAAAAATGTGATATCTACATAAAATGGAATATTATGCAGAGATCGAAGAAACAAAGTCCTGATACTTGCTATATCATGGATGAACCTTAAAAATGTTATGCTAAGTGAAAGAAGTCAGTTACAAAGGACCATATATTGTATAATTCCATTCATATCAAATGTCCAGAATGGACAAATATATAAAAATATTAATGAAATTGGTGGTTGCTAGCACCAGGTGAGATGGGGAGATTGGAGGAGGTGATAGCTAAGGAGTGCAGGAGTTCTTTGGGGGTAATAAAATGTTCTAAAATTGATCGTGGTGATGGATGCACAGCTCTGTGAATCTACTGAAAGCCAATGAATTGCATTTTAAGTGGGTAAATTAGATGGCATGTGAGTGATGTTTCAATAAAACTGTTTAAAAAGGCAGTTCAGTATGGACTCAGTGTAGTATAAGCTACGTTAATTATTTTGGTCTTTGGTAAAGGGCAATGGGCGCCATGGACGGCATTTAAGCAGGTGAATGACATTATTAACTTTATCTTCCTTCTTATGAGTTTAACACCTACTCAGAGACATTGAAAACAACAAACTTTTGGACTTGTCAAGCTAAGGGTAGGATTGTGGGCCTTATTAAATTTATCAAGGTAATGACACCCTGGCATGTTCCTTTTAATAACCATTCAGTCCTCTTGTAGACATCCAATTCTTTTAATTTCAATAGGATTCATTTATTGTTGCCATTAGAAATTTTTCGATCCCTGTCTTTTTGACAATCTTGATAGCCCTTCCCCAGAAACAAAACTAAAGATGTTAAAACAGCACTGTACATAATATGTCATTTTCCCTTTTCCTTCCAGGAAACTTCCCCTAACATCTGAGTATCTTTCTGGTCAGTAGAATCAGGAAGAATCTCAGAAGACTCTCTTAGGAAACACTCTTCAAGATAAATCTTTCAAGAAGAAAATATATGGAAAATAACTCACATATATTCTTAACCTCTTCAACTGCTCATAAGAAATCTGCAAAGAATTAGCCAAAGTTAGGAAACACTCTTGAGTTCCCTCTATCCTACAGATATTTATTCATTTATAAAACAAGTCTTATCAATACTGAATTGCTACATAAACATACATGTACATAAAATTATATAGACAGAGTGAAATGTATCATCATGTACATATTACATTGATTTTTACTATCTTATACTGTCTCTCTACAGCTTCATCAAATAAATCACATATGTGTTGGCACTCTGTCTTCCCTTGCCTGAGACAACATGAAATAATCACTTATTTCTTGAAGCAGCCTTGTAAAATTCCTCAACGCTGAACTTTAAGTAGCAACTACTTAGTGACCCAAACTGGCCCAGGAGATGAACCCTATTTGCCATCCTGTTCTGGAATTGTATGTTTTTTCCCTGTCTTCTTCAAAAATTAAAGCATTGCAAATAGTCCAAGTTATAAACTTCTGTAGAAATTTTTTTCAACTGCAGAACCATGTCTTAGATTATTATCTTTTGTTTACATACATAAAGTGCATTAGAATGACTGACTCTTGTCCATGTTATGCAGATAAAGCAACCCAGGAAAGTCACTTTATTTGACTGAGCGTCCATAGCACTCCTTACTTGTTTTTAATTTACATAAGCTAATGGGAGAAGGGAAAAGAGCTATGAGTCAAAGTATATTTTCAGGTGTTCTTTTTTCCCCAATTTTATCTTTCGGTGTTGCATTAGTTTGTTTAATGATATACATCAAGAAGAAGAACATATTTTATGAGTAAGAATTTTACACAGGAAAAAGTGAAAGGAGATTATTTTTCAGGGAAGAAAGCATTTTCAACACTTCTTTCACACTGAGTTTTTACTTTTTATTTTAACAGCCCCACACTTGTGAATACATACTAGCACCCGGTCTCATTGTGTAATAACTTAATTACTCTGAAATATATTACTGCCTTTTGCTTAATTGTCTTTTTTAAAAACCCTGTATCTATAGTTCTCAAGCAAGCAAAAATCAAATTAGCTTTTCTAAATCTCTGCTTTTAATGCATTAAAGAAGGTTTAGTTTTCTTCTAATTAGCCATGAATTTGCTAATTTTGCTCTGTTGCTCTGAAAAATAAAATCACTCTCAGAATCATCTGAGTGGTGAAGTTGATGATACACAGAAAAGGAGGACCCTGACTAGTTGAAGAATCTTGACAGATGTTGAAATATGATTTGTTTAGAACACAATGATACATAAAACATTAAAATAAAATATTCTTTAAAAATTAATGAGATTTTTAGGTAAGTTATCTCTCATTTTAAATTACTCATGCCTCTCTTCCTTTGATTTGTGTTAATCAAGGGTAGTAAATCTTCAGATCCCAGTAAGACAGAAGACTAAAAGCTTTCTTTACAATCCAATATAAATAACTCTGCATTTAGATGGTAAATTCCAAGACTTTCTTGCCTCTATTATATTGCCAGCTCCTCACTCAGGGTCTGCTAAAGAGATTACATTTGTTAAATAAAGACAGTGGTAAACTGTTCACAGTTAGTAATGAAAACTTTAATGCGGATGGATTAGTATTGGGAAAAAACATAACTACAATATTGTTCCTGATAAAGTTATTGTGGTATGAATTTTAAAACATACCATACCAGGTTCATTCTTTTAGAAGTGCTATTCTTTAAACATTTTAAACTTATATTAAATGTATTATAAGTCTAATATTTGATATCCTTGGAAATACAATTTGCTACTTATTGTTTCTTCTGATTCTAGCACAAGGCAACTTAGTTCTTCTTGTGATTTAAAATAGTGATTGCAAGCTCATGTTTGGTTATCTTAATGTGTGGGAATTCTGTGAGGTCTGGCTGAAAGAACTTCCTTCAGAGAGAATATATTTTCCCTTCTGCTACGCACTCTGAAGCAGGGACTAGTAATTTAAAAATTTGAACTCAAATCCTTTTCAACGGCAGCATTGTAATAATTATTGTTTTTTTCCAAACCTCAACCCAGCTTCCTATTTATACTCTGACATCTTTTTGCTGATGGTAGATTTCTTCTAGGCTATCCTGTCTCTGAGGGTGTAGCCCTTCAGTGGTTCTGGATTTACACAGGGGTTTTAGTTATTCCCTTTCTTCCTAGATTTTTTTTCTCCTCGCCTGCGCCCACAATACCCCATTGACATTAAACCACAGTTGTTAGTTCCTGAGATCAGCAAATGTCATCCGGATGCTCAAGTCTTCAGAAAACAGTGCAATGGTTTTTCAACAGCCTATTTGTTGCATTTTATCAAGGCTTTTGTACTGTGAAGGTCTTTCAGACTTTCATATTTGCCACATTAGCAGAAAGTGGAAGTTGAACATGATAAAATATTTATAGATGTTGATTTCCTACACTGAATTAACATTAAACACTATTCAAGCCATCAGGGAATTATCCTTGAGAATTGTTTTTTCTCTGCCCGTTACCTAGTTTGTGAGACGTATGATTAAATGTGACATAAAAAATTGAGTTCATAAAAGAAAAAAAAAACAAGGAATCTAGGTTTATATCACATAAGATATGAACTATATTTAAAATAATTCAGTCAACTAAAAAATTCACATTTCATCATTGAAAGTGCTTTCTATTGAGGTGTTTGGTCTGAAGAAGAAAAACAAAACCTTAGGATTAAGAGGAGAAGAGGGGATGAGAGCTACCTTCAATTATTTAAAAGGCTTTCACTTGGAAGAATTACTTCCCAGATGGAATTATTATAAGGAGGTCAGAAAAACATTTTTTATTAAATTAGAAATTCACATCACCATTTATTCATTCAACATTTTTAAAGTGATTGTCGTGTCAGAAGTGTGCTGGCATCACAAAGATGGATGAAATAGGTTTCAGCTCTAAAGTTCTGCTTACAGTCTATGGAGCTGATAGACATATTTCAGATATATTGTGATATATATTATATTGTGATAAAAATTGAAATTTATTCTAAAAAGTGGAGACAATTTTTCTGCAACTCAACTGTATATCATAAGAAGTTATATAGAACATTTATCATTGTTGGTGGGATTGCAAAATGGTGCAGTTACTTTGGAAGATAGTTTGTCACTTCCTCAAAATGTTAAACATAGAGTTACCACATAACCTAGAAATTCCATTCCTAGTTATACACCCAAGGGAAATGAAAACACATCTCTACTCAAAAACTTGTACATGAGTGTTCGTAGTGTTCATAGCATTATTCATAACAGCCAAAAAATGGAAACAACCCAAAGGCCCATCAATTGATGAAAGGATAAACAAAGTTTTATCTCTTGGATGGTAGATCAATAAAGTGGAATATTACTTAGCAGTAAAAAGAAATGAAGTATACTGATACATGCTATAACATGGATGGAACTTGAAAATGTGATAAGTGAAAGAAGTCAGTCACAAAAGACCACATATTGTGTGATTCCAACTATATGAAATGTCCAGAAGAGACAAATGCATAGACCAAGAAAAGTAGTGTAGTGGTTGCCAGGAGCTTGGAGGAGAGGGGGGACAGAGAATGATTGTTAATGGGTACAAGTTTTTTCCTTTGGCGGGGTTGTTATAAAAAATGTTCTAAATTAGATACTGGTAAAGATTGCACAACTCTGTGAATATGCTAAAAATCACTGAGAAGTATGCTTTAAAAGAGTGAATTTTAAAGTTTGTAAATTCTATCTTAAAGCTGTTATAAAAACTATAATGTAAACAAAGCTATATAAAGTTTTTAAAAATCAAAATGGAACATGACTTTCATAGAAGACAGGTTTTCCATTTTTGAAATCTAATATTATCAATTCTATATGATATAGATTTCAAGTTTAGTTAAATACCTTGCTGACTGGGAATTTATAACATTATAAATGTCATAACTTCAAAGTACTTAACAGAATCACCCCCATCCCTTTTTTTTGGTTTGGTGAACATATAAAAGTAAATTGGTTCTTGCCTTGAAGGGTCTTTGGGGGTAGGAATCACTTTTAAAATGCCATACTGTTTCATTTGTAGTAACATATTCTTAAAGGACCCTGAAAAAAATTAAATGTCGGATTGCCTGGGTAAAAGTCATTTCCTTATTAATAACTCCATTACATTCTAGTAATTTTAGTTTCATTTTACTGCCCTATATAAGACCAAAGAAATGGCCTAAAATGCCACCAGGATAAGGGTCAAAAGCTCTTGAGGTAGGTATAATGCACAAATTCAAAAAATTAGTCCACACTGTTTTAAGCCCAGCTCTCTGCTAGACACTCTCGAATAAGATGTAGTTTCAACCACATTGATGCTGATTATCTAGTAGGGAAAACAAAGCAGATAGTTATATACAGTGGGACAGTGCCTTATGATTAAAAGTGTGCAAAGTGCTATAGGAACACTCCAGAGGAGTGGGATTAATGGTGAGTGTGGGAGCCAAGGTTGGCTTTAAAAGATATTGTTTTCATATTGTCAAATATATTCAAACATTTAACAGACTTGTTTGCCATCATGCATCCATACTATTTAAATTCATACTTTCTAATTTATTTATACTTCGATAAGTTGAAATGATAGCAATATTCCTTATGGTACCTTGAAAATAGAATAGAATTGGGAATACACATTTCATAGTAGGCCAGGCCCTGATTTTAGCAAGAAAAGTGTATAATCTTATTTAATCTTCTCAGCTATATATCTCCAATGTGTTTCCATTCGGGCATGATTTAATGTTTTTCTATATTAAATATTTTCTCTTAAAATATAACAGTATTGCTAATTTTAAGTGCTAATATTTTTATTAAGGGGATAAACTTTAAAATTGGCTAATGGTTGAAAATTGTAATTAAAATGTCACTATGTCAATGGGTCACAGATTTTTTTTGGCAGGGTGTATAGGTTTGCTTTCTTGGGTGAAATTTGCTGCAGCGGATTGGAGGAGTTGAGACATCGGTCAAAGTGCTTCATTTATGATTCCAAGTTTTGTTTTCAGAAAGTAGTTAATATATTAAACTAATTCAAATTTTAACCATTATAACTATGCAAACTGAATCAATGGTGAATTAGTTATCACCCAATACCAAGATTTCCTGGAGAAGAATAGTTACCTTTCAATACCAAGTTTTTACTGAAGAAAATTAAACATTCTGAAAGAACATTTCCGTTTTTTCACATTTCAGTCAGTTCATTGTAGATAATCTCTGTTATATTATCATACATTTTCAGGGGTAGGAATTAAATTAGTTTTTAGATACAACTCATATAATCAATAATGATAACCCCTAGTTATTATAGTGATAATTTTCACTATATTTCAAGCACTGTTCTAGACCTTAATATGTGTTGATGTATTTAATATTCAGGATAATCATTTGATGCTACTACTATGAGCATCTCATTTTGTATGGGGAAATGGAGGCACAGAGAATTTAAATAATTTCCCCAATGTCTTACACATCTTAATGTCTTATAGGGAAAGGTTAGTACTTGAAGCCAGTTGTCTGCTGTCAAGGTTCTGTTTTTAAGCACTACACAGTATTGCCACTCTCACTCATTATTACATGGACAGTGTAACACAATCTAATATATAATACAAAGCAGAAACTTTAGGATATAAGCTCAGAGAAAGGATGAATAACCATTGTAGTTCTCTAAAAATGTTATTATTAAAAAAATGTTATTATTGATGCATTTTCAAGCACAAGCTCATTAAGAAAAATTCTATTTATTATAAGCATACTAATATTTTAACATTGCAGATTCCTAGTGATAACTCTATTTGATAAATGTACACAAATATTTTCAAATTTGGTTGGTTAATCCTTACGTCTGTTAGTGATTACAACTTAACACTAATAGGTATACCATGCTTAATTCATGTAACTCTAGTAATAATAGGAAATGAACTATACATCTTTAGTTTAGAAGAGTCATACTCATTCACTCTTGGCTAATAGTAATCATTATAACAATAATAAATAATATTTTTAGTCTGCCTAAATGTATTGTTTTTTATATAACTGTCAATTCCAATTTGTTAATGAGAAAATACAAGTTAAATTAAAAGAGAAATACGTCATCTTTTAGCTAAATATTAATTTTTAAGTAAACCTGAAAACATATGCCAGTCAACTCCATGTCCTTCTTATAGTCAAAAGATGAATCATGTAAAACCCTAGGACTAGATTTCTTTTAAAAAATTGTACATATTAATACCTTTATTCAATGGATATTCATATTGTGTAAAACATAATGTGATTTGTGACTTTAGAGAGATTCCCTTAGGGATGAAAAGCACGTGAACGTGCAGAGGACAGTGTGTTAAGCTTGAAGCATCCGTAACCTCCACTGGCCATGACCAGGCTGATCTAGAATGTCTGTTGGGGGTGAGTCTGTCATTAGTTTATTTATATGAGAGAGAAAGGTGACTTCTGGGAAGGTAAATTAGGGAAGGTGGTTAAAATCTCCAGCTCTGGAGGCAATGACTTTTGTTAGAATCCCAGCTCCAACCCTTTAGCAGCTGTGTATCCTTGGGAAATTTACCCTTCTGTGTCTCATATCATTCATCTGTAAAACAGGGATGAATCACAGAACTAATCCTTAGTAGGTTGCTGTGAGACTTAGCTAAGCTATTCCTGTGACGTGCTTAGCAAGTATAAGCACTTGCTGATGAACATTATTCTTATTAATTGTTTTTATTATTATTGGAACAAACTCACAGCTCATATCTTTAAGGACAGGGAGCTCACGTCACAGGTGATTCTAGGAGTCAGCTGCATATCCCCACGCCCCACCTATCGCTAGGGACTGGCATTGTCACATTAATCATCAGCTTCTGTGGATGGTATTTCATACCCATGCTCTCAAGCCCCCCCTCAGAATTCTATGATAGTCAATTCCAGTTGTTTGATGGCCAGCCTGATGTTTAAAGGATCTGGACAGAACTGGATAGAAAAAGTAATTAATATAAATGACCATAGAAGACAAAAGATAAGGAATATATCATACAAATAATTTGGAATGTGTGTGAGGGTAATGAGTCCCATAATTTGATTTTTTGATTAGCATTTGCATTTCCATTTAAATTTTTATTCATTTCACATTTAAATTAGCAATTTAAAAGATATGTAACATTGTTAAATACTTTGTGAATGTATTAATCATTGTGGAGAATTCCAGCACTTATCCAACGACAAGTTCTGTTATGTAACAAATACTACACAAAATAAGTTAGAGAGTTTGATAATTTATCTTTCATTGTCTTTTCCTGTCATTTTATTATTCCAGGTTTTTAAAAATATTTGCATTTGGGGAATAGGATCAGACAAATGTGAAACATTTGTCACATACAGCGGGTGTGGCCATATTGAACCAGAATCCACTCCAATTTTTACCAGCAAAGGAGTAAAATGTACTACTTTGTCATCTGTTTCCTCCCACCAGCACTACTAACGATTTTCATCACCTGCCATTTTGACATTTCAGGATTTTTTTGTAATTAAGGTATAATTAACATATAACACTATATTGGTTTCAGGTGTATAACATAAAAGATTTGATATTTGTATATATTGTGAAATAATCACCACAAGAAGTCTAGTCTAGTCTACAGCCTTAGCAACTTTCAAATATGCAGTACAGTATTAACTATTGTCACCATGCTGTACATTACATCCCCATGACTTATTTCTTTTATAACTGGAAGTTTGTACCTTTTTACCCCCTTCATCCATTTTGCCTATCCCTCTCCCACTCTCTGGCAACCACCAATTTGTTCTCTGTATCTATAAGCTCTTTTTTTTTTCTTTTTTAAAGAGTCCCTCTATAAGTGAGATATACAGTATTTGTCTTTCTCTGTCTGATTTATTTCACTTAGCATAGTGAAAATCACTTTCAAGTTTCATCTACTTTGTCACAAATGGCAAGATTTCCTTCTTTCTTATGGCTGAATAATAGTCCATTGTGTGTGTGTGTGTGTGTGTGTGTGTGTGTGTGTGTGTGTGTGTATACCCCCATCAGTGGACACTTAGGTTGTTTCCATTTCTTGACTACTGCAAATAATGCCACAGTGAACTCAGAGGTGTACATGTCTTTTTGCACAATTGGTTTTAAAAGATCATGCACTATACCCCCCATTCCATCATAACTGGGAGCAGTTATCACCAACACACACACATACAAACACACAAATTAAAAGAGACAGAGACAAATAACACAAAGATTTCTCCCTGTCTTTCTGTCTGTCACAATTTCCAACTGATTATCATATTTTGTCACTCTGCTTTTTTGATATCGTCTGTATCTATCCACCCTCTCCTTCTCCACTACTCTTTTATTTTTAAAAATTTTTTGAAGTATAGCTGATTTGTAATATTATATTAGTTTCTGGTGTAATATTTTTATTGATTATACTCCATTTAAAGTTATTGCAAAATAAGGGCTATATTTCCCTGTGCTGCACAATATATCCTTGTTGGCTATTTATTTTATGCATAGTAGTACCCCATCTCACCCCTTACCACTCCCCACTAGTAACCACTAGTTTTTTCTCTATATCTGTGAATCTGTTTATTGTTATATTCGCTAGTCTGTTGTAGTTTTTAGATTCCACATGTAAGTGATCACATAGAGTATTTGTCTCTTTCTGTCTGACTTATTTCACTAAGTGTTAATACTTTCTAAAAGGTCCGTTCACATTGTTGCAAATAGCAAAATTTCATTCCTTTTTATGGCTGAGTAACATTTCATTGTACACACACACACAGACACCCCCCTCCCCCCCACACACATTTTCTTTATTCATTCCTAAATCAATGGACACAGATTGTTTCCACATCCTGGTAAATAGTGCTGCTATAAACATTGGGGCGCACATATCTTTTCAAATTATTGTTTTTGTCTTCTTCAGATTTATACCCAGCAGTGGATTTGCTGGAGCATATGGCAACTCTATTTTTAGTTTTTTGAGAATCTCCATAATTTTTTCTACAGTAGCTGCACTAATTTACAATCCCACCAACAGCGTACAATAGTTCCCTTTTCCCCACATCCTTACCAACTTATGCCATTTGTAGACTTTTTGATGACAGCCATTTTGAGAGGTATGAGGTGGTATCTCATTGTGGTTTTTGCATTGCTCTTATGATTAGTGATGCTGAGCTTTTTTTTTTTTTTCATGTGCCTGTTGGAAATTTGTATATTTTCTCTGGAAAAACATCTATTTAGGTTTTCTGTCCATTTTTAATTGGGTTCTTTGTTTTTTAATATTGAGTTGTTTGAGCTGTTTATAAATTTTGTATATTAACCCCTTATTGGTCATATCATTTACAAATATTTTCTTGTATTCAGTAGGTTATCTTTTTGTTTTGTCCATAGTTGCCTCTGCTGTACAAAAGCTTTCACATTTAACTTGTCCCATTTGTTTATTTTTGCTTTTATTTCTTTTGCCTTAGAAGACAAACCCAAAATGATATTGCTGTGATTTATGTCATAGAGTGTTCTGCCTATGTTCTCCTTTAGGAGTTTTATGGGTTTTTTATGGTTTATATTTAGGTCTTTAATCCATTTTTAGTTTGTTTTTGTTTATGGTGTGAGGGAATGTTCTAATATCATTGTTTCACATGTAGCTGTCCAGTTTTCCCAGCACCACTTTTTTTTTTTTTCCTTTAGGGCCACACCACAGGGCTTGCAGGATCTTAGTTCCCCAATCAGGGATCGAACCTGGGCCCACAGCAGTGAAAGAGCCAAGTCCTAACCACTGGACTCCCAGGAAACTCCTCAGCACCACTTATTGAAGAGACCATCTTTCCTTAAGATTGTATATTCTTGCCTCCTTTGTTGTAGGTTAATCAACCATAAGTACCTGGGTTTATTTATGCATAATTTCCTATTGATATACTACCCATCTTTCAAGATCCATTTTGTATTCTGCCACTATAGAGAAGACTACTTAAATATTTCCCTAGTTAGAAATAAATGGTCCTTATATTTCTCTCTTATCTGTCTATTGATCTATCTATTATCTTATATAATTTGTTATTATTATAGTCTTTCTTTTGTGTATATGTCTGGTTTTCCCATTACAAGATCTTCCCCATTATAAGTATTCATCTTGGTATTATGAATACACACCTTAGCAGTGTTGAGCACATGGTAGCTGCTTAATAAGTTCATATTGAATTAAGCAAATTAATTGGTTTGGAAATACACAACTCAAACATATCATCTGCTGATTCACAGGTCTACCTAGGGAATTTCAGGAGCTGTAAGGTCACCTTTCAAAAAAATTCTTGTTTTGTTGCTTATTTTGTTAATTCTTTCCCAGGTATATTGCTTTGTAGGATATTTCTAGAAAGGCAGCCCACTGAAAATTGCAAATGCAAACATTAGAAACTGCATAAACATAAACACCTATCTCAATGGAAGCTCATAATTGCCAAAGAGAGAGAAATACATCCAGGCTATCAGCATCATTCTTTTCCATGGTTCTCGCTATAACCATTTGCCATCACTAATGTTTCTAAATAAGCAACATACTATTTCTCCTAAATTGGATGTTTATGTTTAAGAAAATGCAAAAGTAAGAACACTAAATGCAATTGGAGGTTTACCGAAGTTTTTTTTTTTTTTTTTTTTATTATTATTATTTTATTTTATTTTTTTGGGGGGTACACCAGGTTCAATCAACTGTTTTTATACACATATCCCCATATTCCCTCCCTTCCTTGACGCCCCCCCCTCGATTCCCCCCCACCCTCCCTGCCCCAGTCCTCTAAGGCATCTTCCATCCTCGAGTTGGACTCCCTTTGTTATACAACAACTTCCCACTGACTATTTTACAGTTGGTAGTATATATATGTCTGTACTACTCTCCCGCTTCTTCTCAGTTTCCCCTTCACCCCCCGCCCCCTCCCATACCTCGAGTTCTCCAGTCCATTCCCTGTATCTGCTTCCTTGTTCTTGTCACTGAGTTCATCAGTACCATTTTTAGATTCCGTATATGTGAGTTAGCATACAATATTTGTCTTTCTCTTTCTGACTTACTTCACTCTGTATGACAGATTGTAGTTCTATCCACCTCATTACATATAGCTCCATCTCATCCCTTTTTATAGCTGAGTAATATTCCATTGTATATATATGCCACATCTTCTGTATCCATTCATTTGTTGATGGGCATTTAGGTTGCTTCCATGTCCTGGCTATTGTAAATAGTGCTGCAATAAACATTATGGTACAAGTTTCTTTTGGGATTATGGTTTTCTTTGGGTATATGCCCAGGAGTGGGATTACTGGATCATATGGTAGTTCTATTTGTAGTTTTTGAAGGAACCTCCAAATTGTTTTCCATAGTGGCTGTACCAACTTACAGTCCCACCAACAGTGCAGGAGAGTTCCCTTTTCTCCACACCCTCTCCAACATTTGTTGTTTCCAGACTTTGTGACGATGGCCATTCTGATTGGTGTGAGGTGATACCTCATTGTGGCTTTGACTTGCATTTCTCTGATGATGAGTGATGTTGAGCATCTTTTCATGTGTTTGTTGGCCATCTGTATGTCTTCTTTGGAGAAATGTCTATTTAGGTCTTCTGCCCATTTGTGGATTGGGTTATTTGCTTTTTTGGTATGAAGCTGCCTGAGCTGCTTGTATATTTTGGAGGTTAATCCTTTGTCCGTTGTTTCATAGGCAATTATTTTTTCCCATTCTGAGGGTTGCCTTTCAGTCTTGTTTATGGTTTCTTTTGCTGTGCAAAAGCTTTTAAGTTTCATTAGGTCCCATTCGTTTATTCTTGATTTTATTTCCATGATTCTAGGAGGTGGGTCAAAAAGGATGTTGCTTTGATGTATGTCAAAGAGTGTTCTGCCTATGTTTTCCTCTAGGAGTTTGATAGTGTCTGGCCTTATATGTAAGTCTTTAATCCATTTGGAGTTTATTTTTGTGGATGGTGTTAGGAAGTGTTCTAATTTCATTCTTTTACATGTTGCTGTCCAATTTTCCCAGCACCACTTATTGAAGAGGCTGTCTTTTTTCCATTGTATACTCGTGCCTCCTTTGTCAAAGATAAGGTGCCCATATGTGTTTGGGCTTACTTCTGAGTTCTCTATTCTATTCCATTGATCTTCCTTTCTATTTTTGTGCCAGTACCATACTGTCTTGATCACTATGGCCTTGTAGTATAGTTTGAAGTCAGGAAGCCTGATTCCACCAACTCCATTTTTCCTTCTCAAGATTGCTTTGGCTATTCGGGGTCTTTTGCGTTTCCATACAAATCGTAAGATTTCTTGCTCTAGTTCTGTGAAAAATGCCATTGGTAATCTGATCGGGATTGCATTAAATCTGTAAATTGCTTTGGGTAGTACAGTCATTTTCACGATGTTGATTCTTCCAATCCAGGAACATGGTATATCCCTCGATCTGTTTATGTCATCTTTGATTTCTTTCATCAATGTCTTAAAGTTTTCTGCATACAGATCTTTTGCCTCCTTAGGCAGGTTTATTCCTAGGTATTTTATTCTTTTGGTTGCAATGGTGAATGGGAGAGTTTCCTTAATTTCTCTTTCTGCTCTTCCGTTGTTAGTGTATAGGAATGCAAGAGATTTCTGTGCATTAATTTTGTATCCTGCTACTTTACTAAACTCATCAATGAGTGCTAGCAGTTTTCTGGTAGAGTCTTTAGGGTTTTCTATATATAGTATCATGTCATCTGCAAAGAGTGACAATTTTACTTCTTCTTTTCCAATTTGGATTCCTTTAATTTCTTTTTCTTCTCTGATTGCTGTGGCTAACACTTCCAAAACTATGTTGAATAACAGTGGTGAGAGTGGACACCCTTGTCTTGTTCCTGTTCTTAGAGGGAATTCTTCCAGTTTTTCTCCATTGAGTACAATGTTGGCTTTTGGTTTGTCATATATGGCTTTTAGTATGTTGAGGTAATTTCCTTCTATGCCCATTTTCTGGAGAGCTTTTATCATAAATGGATGTGGAACTTTGTCAAAAGCTTTTTCTGCATCTATTGAAATGATCATATGGTTTTTATCCTTCAATTTGTTGATATGATGTATCACGTTGATTGATTTGCGTATATTGAAGAATCCTTGCATCCCAGGGATAAACCCCACTTGATCGTGGTGTATGATTTTTTTAATGTGCTGTTGCAGTCTGTTAGCTAGTATTTTGTTGAGGATTTTTGCATCTATATTCATCAGTGATATTGGTCTGTAGTTTTCTTTTTTTGTGACATCTTTGCCTGGTTTTGGTATCAGGGTGATGGTAGCCTCATAGAATGAGTTTGGGAGTGCTCCGCCTTCTGCAATATTTTGGAAGAGTTTGAGAAGGATAGGTGTTAACTCTTCTCGAAATGTTTGATAGAATTCGCCTGTGAATCCATCTGGTCCTGGGCTTTTGTGTGTTGGGAGATTTTTAATCACTGCCTCAATTTCTGTACTTGTGATTGGTCTGTTCATGGTTTCTATTTCTTCCTGGTTCAGTCTTGGAAGATTGTATTTTTCTAAGAATGTATCCATTTCTTCCAGGTTATCCAATTGATTGGCATATAGTTGCTTGTAGTAGTCTCTCATGATGTTTTGTATTTCTGAGGTGTCCGTTGTGACTTCTCCTTTTTCATTTCTAATTCTGTTGATTTGCATCTTCTCCCTTTTTTTCTTGATGAGTCTGGCTAATGGTTTATCAATTTTGTTAATCTTCTCAAAGAACCAGCTTTTAGTTTTATTTATTTTTCTTATGGTTTCTTTCCTTTCTTTTTCATTTATTTCTGCTCTGATCTTTACGATTTCTTTCCTTCTGCTCACTTTGGGGTTTCTTTGTTCTTCTTTCTCTAGTTGTTTGAGGTGTAAGGTTAGGTTGTTTATTCGATCATTTTCTTGTTTCTTAAGGTAGGACTGTATTGCTATAAACTTCCCTCTTAGAACTGCTTTTGCTGCGTCCCATAGGTTTTGGGTTGTTGTGTTTTCGTTGTCATTTGTTTCTAGATACTTTTTGATTTCCTCTTTGATTTCTGTAGTGATTCCTTGGTTGTTTAAGAGTGAATTGTTTAGCCTCCATGTGTTTGTATTTTTTGCAGTTTTTTTCCTGTAATTGATATCTAGTCTCATGGCGTTGTGGTCTGAGAAGATGCTTGATATGATTTCAATTTTCTTGAATTTGCTGAGGTTTGATTTGTGACCCAAGATGTGATCTATCCTGGAAAATGTTCCGTGTGCACTTGAGAAGAAAGTGTAGTCTGTCGTTTTTGGATGGAATGTCCTATAAATATCAATTAAGTCGAGATGGTCTAATGTGTCATTTAAAGCTTGTGTGTCTTTATTTCTTTTCTGTTTGGATGATCTGTCCATTGATGTAAGTGGGGTGTTCAAGTCTCCCACTATAATTGTGTTACTGTCGATGTCCCCTTTTATAGCTGTTAGCATTTGCCTTATGTATTGAGGTGCTCCTATATTGGGGGCATAGATATTTACCATTGTGATATGTTCTTCTTGGATGGATCCCTTGATCATTATGTAGTGCCCTTCCTTGTCTCTTTTAATAGTCTTTACTTTCAAGTCTAATTTGTCTGATATGAGTATTGCTACTCCAGCTTTCTTTTGACTTCCATTTGCATGGAATATCTTTTTCCATCCCTTCACTTTCAGTCTATATTTATCCCTTGGTCTGAAGTGGGTTTCTTGTAGGCAGCATATAGAAGGGTCTTGTTTTTGTATCCATTCAGCCAGTCTGTGTCTTTTGGTTGGAGCATTTAATCCATTTACATTTAAAGTGATTATTGACATGTGTGTTCCAATTACCATTTTCTTAATTGTTTTGGGTTTGTATTTGTAGGTGTTTTCCTTTTCTTGTGTTTCCTACTTAGAGAAGTTCCTTTAGCACTTGTTGTAAGGCTGGTTTGGTAGTGCTGAATTCTCTTAACTTTTGCTTGTCTGGAAAGCTTTTGATTTCTCCCTCAAATCTGAATGAGATTCTTGCTGGGTAAAGTATTCTTGGCTGTAGGTTTCTCTCTTTCAGGACTTTCAGTATATCCTGCCATTCCCTTCTGGCCTGCAGAGTTTCTGTAGAAAGGTCAGCTGTTATCCTGATGGGTTTTCCCTTATATGTTGTTTGTTGCTTTTCTCTTGCTGCTTTTAATATTTTTTCTTTGTGTTGAATTGTCGTTAGTTTGATTAATATGTGTCTTGGTGTATTTCTCCTTGGGTTTATTCTGTATGGGACTCTCTGTGCTTCTTGGACTTGGTTCATTATTTCCTTTCCCATGTTGGGGAAGTTTTCCACTAGAACCTCTTCAAATATTTTCACAGACCCTTTCTTGTTTTCTTCTTCTTCTGGGATGCCTATAATTCGAATGTTGGTACGTTTAAGGTTATCACTGAGGTCTCTGAGGCTGTCTTCTAGTCTTTTTATTTTTTTATCTTTTTCCTGCTCTGTGGCGTTTATTTCTTCCATTCTATCTTCCAACTCACTTATTCGTTCTTCTGCCTCAGTCATTCTGCTGGTTAGAGCATCTAGAGTATTTTTAATTTCAGTTATTTTGTTATCCATTGCTGTTTGTTTTTCTGAGTTCTTATGAACTGTTTCTTGTACTTTCTCTATTTTGGTATCGAGATTTTGTATCATTTTTACTATCATGACTCTAAATTCTTTTTCAGGCATTTTTCCTATTTCCTCCTCATTTATTTGGTCTTGTGGGTTTTTTTCCTGCTCCTTTGCCTGCATGGTGTTTCTTTGTTTCCTCATGGTTGTCCAAGCTTTTGGGGTTGCTTGTCCTGGTGATAGAGGTGTTTATAGAAGACTTTCCAAGCCTCAGACTAGTGTCCAAGTATTGGATTAGACGAATATTCAGTCGGCTATGTCAGGTTCTCCGCAGCCCTTTCCGGTGTCCGAGGCCGTCTGCTGGTGTTCAGCTGGTTCTCTTTCACCTGCTTTCAGAAGCTTCTAGTTCCATCGTGTCCAATGCAGGCAGAGAAAAGGAGCCAGAGAGCTCACTGCTTAATAGCAGAGCTCCTTGGGCTTTGAGGACAGGTTATTTGAATGACACGAATGTGGTCTCAGTTCCTGTTGCCTCCAGACTCCAGTGCCACCGAGGCAAGCAGGCTTGCCATCCTGAAAACACATAGGCCGGAGGAGTCCCTCCCACCTTCGACACCCCCCGGCATGTGTCCTAGCTTACTACAACCCGAAGTTTTTATATTTAGATCTGGGTGTCAGATTCACATTCATCAGATATAAGTAACTTTTCTTAGGTAGCTCTATGCAGTGGAAAAAGCAACAAAAATTTCTTCAGACTTCTTAGACTTCCAGACCCTCGAATTGTCTATCACAGAACCTCCCTCGACTTTTCCAATGTGCATTTTCCTTCAGTCTCATCAGTCTTTTCCTGCTTTGTTCTCATTTTATGCTGCTGCTTTTGGCACTCAGGCATTTGCTTATACATGTTCCATTGCTTTCACTCCTGTTTAACACCCTCAATTCATTCCACTTTCTTCAACGCATGACTCGTCTATTAAGAATCTTCCAGTGAAAGGAAATGACAGCCTAACTTGCCAACTGTGAGGAGTTATCTTGACTTCATTTCTTCAAGGCCTCTGACAATTTCTAGCTTCATCTCTTGACACTTCCCACTTGAGCAGAATGCTACTTTCACCCATTCCTCTACTACATCAGACTCTTGCCGGAAGATGGACGTCCCATTTGCTTTTCCTTAGGCCTGGAAGGCTCTTCTCTCTTCAATGCCATCTTCTGAAAGAGGGCTTCCCTTTTCACCCACTCCAAGTTAGGTTTCTGCCACCCTTTCTTACCAGTTACTCTCTCTCTCTATTCTGTCATGCTTTTGGAAAATAACCTTCTGATATGTTCACTCAATTCAGCATTATTTTTTTTTTCTGCTTTATGCCTACTCTACTAAAATAATTGCCAATGTGGGTTCTCCACCTTCAATCTTTCTTATGTTTAATTCATCTTACAGCTAGAATGCACTGATCCCAACACCTTGTTTTGGCTATTTCATTCCCTCACTCTCCTACCAAAATATGATAAATACCCCATGCATAAAGGATAAAAGTAGAAGCCCTTGGCACTTTGTTCAAGGTCACCCTGTGGAGCCTCTACCTACAGCCCTAAACCGTAATTTCTACTACCCCTTTAAAAGAAATGCCCTGCCTCAGGGCATAAAAAATCATGTTTACACACATTCCTGCCTGTTCAGTTCAGTTGCACATCATTCTTCTTGCCTATTTCATTCTCTCATTCCCCCTTCTACATTTCTAAATCTTTGTTCTTTATATCAGGCCTAGGTCAAGTTCTAGCATGTCAGTGAACACTCCTCCAACTGCTTCAGAATTTAATGACCATTCCCTTTTTCTTCATACTTACGCAGATCTAGACAGAAAGAGTTTTATGTTCCTGACTATGAAGACAATTTAAAATAGTCTTACAATACAAGTATGAAAGAAGTATCATAGAAGTACTATACTTTTTATGTTTGATATAATAAAGTTGCAAAATAAAAAGCCAGAAAATCCCTCAATTATCATTGTTTTCAAAAATTCATCACATTCCTCCATGCACTCATTCACTTAAAAACATTGATAGGCTTTCTGGTTGAGGATTCAGCACTCTGTCAGAAAGTGGAAATATACTAGTAGACCATATTCAATCAAAAGAGACAAAAACCCTGGCTGTTAGGGAGCTTACACCCTTGCAGGGATGGTGGTGAGGGCTGAGAAGACAGACAATAAAGAAGACAAATAGGAAAATATAGAGAATAGTAGGTGGTGGTGAGTGCTAAGGAGTAAAACAAAAGAGGGAGGGATGGGGTTGCAATGTTGAGAGGGAGGGCAGAAAGCACTCAGGGAGAGTGTGACATCTGAGCAAAAGCCAGAGATGGTGGGGGAGAAGATATGTGAATATCTAAGTGGGGGGGGGGGTGCAGTGCTTCTGGTGTGATGGAAGGGCAAGTATAAAGGATGGAGTATTGGAAGCAGAGTGAACAAGGAAAAGAAGGAGACCAAGTCCCAGAGGTAACCTGGGGCTCAAGCATGTGGGACTTTATAGGTCATTGTGGGGACTTGGCTTTGGGGAAGCAACTGGAAGATTCTGAGCAGGGAAGTGATATGATGGGATTTCTGTGCTAATGTAATCCTTTGGGCAACTGCTTGAGAGAGAGATTGAAGTGTGACAAGAAAGGAAGCAGGGAGATCAATGAGAGGGCTCTTGCAAGAATCCAGAGAGAGGCAATGGTGACTTGAACTAGACTGAAGGAGCCAGTTTCAGCAGCCAGTGTATATATGAATGCACTTTAAATATGTTGTAAAATTATACAAGGGTGTGAGATAAAGAGGTAAGTCAAGGATGACGGCTTGGATTTGGAGAATATTGGCCAAAGCATCTGGAAAACAGAATAGAGATCTGGAAAATGATGAGAAGGGCAGGTCTGGAGCAAGGCGCAGGGAGTTAGGAACTAAGTTTTTGATGTGTTAAATTGAGATGCCATTTAGAAAACAAAGATATATATATTTTTAAGACTGGAGTTCAGCGGAGTAATTCATGTTGAAGACACTAATGTGGGAGTCATTACTTATAAAATGGTACTCAAATCTATAACTCAGCTAAGATTACCAAAGGTATGAGATAAAATGAATACAAAGTGAAAAAGTTCACAGACTGAGTCTGGTGTGCTTCTCAGTGTTTGGATGTTGGGGAGATGAGAAGGGAGCCAAAAAAGAAACTAAGAGAGAGTGGTCTGAGAGGGAGGAGAAAAAAACAGAAATGTTATTGCTAGAAGGCTGTAAGATGTTGCAAGGAGAGGGTAATCAACTCTGCCAAATACCCATGAAGACTAAAAACTAATCACTGGATTTCACAACACAGAGATCACAGATGTTCTTGATATTATCAGTGTCACTGGAGAGCTGCGGGCAAGAGCCTGACAGAATTAGAAGAAACTGGAGACAATGGGCATTCACAATTTTCTGAGTCATTTTGCTGTAAAGGAAATGAGAGAGACTGGGGTGGGGAGTGTAATTAAAGCCAAGAGTGGAGTCAAGAGAGCTTGTAAAAATATTATTATCAATGTTGGAAAATAACAGATTTTCGAACGTTGATGGGAAAGAAAAGCATAGAGAGAAGAAGAAGCAAGTAAGAGGGAGCTGAGGAAGGGAACAGGGCAGGTTTGTCCACAGTAACAACAAGGAAGAAAGATGGCATGAGATGCAAGGAGGTGGGGAGATGTGATGATGGGAACTCTTGTTTTCTCAGGGTAAGAGGCAGTGAGCGGCTGAGAATGAGGAGGGGAAACGTGGTGTTGCAAATTTGAGAGAAAGCGAAGGTGTGAAAGTGTTTAGGACACAGGTCTTCAAATATATTTGTTCAATTATCCCCTAAAAGAAATTTAGAGAATGCACCTCCTCACACATCTTTAGGTTAACATATAAAATTTGTTACTCTATGTTAAACTGGGAGCAAAGTATGCAGTTTCTGACATATTGTAAATTTTGGCTTATTAAAATAAAATTGTTGCATTGTTCTTTTAAATACATCAAAATGAATCATAACAGCTTTGTAATTTTATATCACCATTATCCACTAAACAACAGAAAACACAAATTCTTCCCTAAGACAGAAATGTTGCATTTTTCTTCTTCCTAAATTGTATTTCCATCTTATTTCTTACCACATTGAATATATTTTTAAGCTTGAAGTCATTTATTGATCACCTAACATAATTTTCTCCAATCAATATATTTAAATAAGTTGAATTAAAAAAGTATAATGTCATAAGGCTCCAATTTTTAAATCTTCCTTCTAGTTTGAGTTCTCATAAACTGTTATTAGTTAAAATTATTAGTGAAATTATTTTTAGTCAAAATTATTGACTAATTATTATTAGTCAAATTCCCATGTAAAGAAAAGCATATACATATAATAAAATGTTTAATTAAAAAATTTAGGAAGTAAATTTATTTGCAATGCGTAGCATAATAAAAAAGATAGGGAGGAAATACTGTAGCTTGATTAAGGAAAACTTCACAGATGCCAATGCATGTTTTGTCATATTGTTTTGTGTCTCAAGAGTTTTTCTAACTTAGAGCAATATACCATGAAAAATTTGGGACGGATGAAAGTGAAGCATTGCCTTTCTCTCCTTCCCCCTCCTTCCTCCCCTCTCTCCTTTCTTTTCTTCCTTCCTTCTTTTTTCCTTCGTTTCTCCTTCCATATTTCTTTCTTTTATATAGAGGGAGACAGCCATTTGAGAAACAGGATGTGAGAAAGGAGAATCAGCTTGATTCTTCAAGAGGCAAATCAGTTTAAGGAAAGGGAGCTCATGGAAGATCCAGTCACGGATCAATGTGTGATCCTTAATTAAATTCTGGACTGAATTAAAAATCTACAAAGAATAAGAATATTTTTGGGAGAACTGGAGAAGACTGAATGTGGATTATCTCTTTGATACCATTGTGTCATGTGAAATTTCTTTGGTGTGATAATAGGACTGCAGTTATAATAGAAGAACGATATGCTAAGCCTTTAGAGGTGAGGCACCATGGTATTTACCACTTACTTTATAATGTCTCAGATAAAAGCCAGGGAAAGAAACAGGTGAAACAAGTGTGCGAAATAATCATAAATCTAGTGGAAGGGAAAAAATCGATAACAATAAACTTTGCCTCTACACACTTTGTCAGCTTTAATATACCTGATCAGAGTTCAGTGTTTCTAGCACCCAGCCCTGTGGGACAGTATGGGATAATCAACATCCAGAAATGAAACAGAAGGGATGTGTTGAGTCGATGTGTTTCATGGGATGTTGATGATGTTATGTTTATATGAGTAGGACTAGAAGGATGGTTTAGTATGATAGAAAAGGAGACAGATTTGAGGCATAAAAATAAACCTGAGAAAGTGGTATATTATGCAATGTACCACAGCTTGCTCTTCTTCTTGACTAAGACATGCCTCAGAGCAAACAGAGCTGACTTAATAGACTTTAAAATGGCTTTAGCCCTACTGGAGCACCGTCTCCCTGGAGAGTGGGGTTACAGATTGTTTTTAAAAATTCAACAATCAGTAACAAAAATCTGCCAAAATGAATAGTCCCAAATCATAAAAGTCAAAATACATGTCCTAACCCATGCTTAGTTCCTCATGCATATGAGCTGTTTGGCAGCAGTCCCACTTCCCTAGAGACAACCAAATGCTTTATTCACCAATGACAGTTGTGACTACAGAAATAATCCTTTTAGGGATTGTTCTTTGTGGTTAATAAAAATGAAAACAGAAGCCATTGCACTGAGGCCGCAGTTTCAGGTCATTTCATGATTATTTTTGGCTCAACAATATTGAAAATTAAGGATTAAAAAAAATGAGATGCCTTTGAATTTCTAGATGAGACTGGTGACAACATCTTTTCTTATGAAGGTTATTTATAAATTAGTCTTCTGTATATTAATTTTCTTTTTATTAGAACACAAGTTTCCCTATGTTTTTGGCATATGGGTGATATAAGAAAACATAATAGGGATGAACTATAAAAAGACCTCCTCTCTGCTTTCATAACGATCGTGATGAGCCTGTGTCTGAGGAAGTCCCCATAACTCATAGTTAAACAAAACCTAAAGTTCTAGTTCCAAAGCATTTCCTTCACATTTCATGGGCATTGCTCAATTTCTTTTTTCCATAGTTTTTCCTTTCCTAGGCTCTTCAATAAAATCGATTTGGAGGAGGGGGACACAGTATCCCAAATACTGATAATATAAACAAAAAGCCTAATAGCTGCTTTTCTCATAAATTTACATACAGTTAGCTTGGCTGGTGAAAGCACACTATGGTATATGCCATAGAGGTTTTTTTTTAAATGTAGTCTGAAATAAGTTTAAAATTATAAAACAGTTACAAAGACAGTGCATAGAGTTGCATTTATCCTTTACCCAACTTCACCTAGTGATAACATCTTATATAACCAAGGAATATTTATCGAAACTAAGAAATTTAACTTTGGTACAAAACTATTAACTAGACTATTTAGGTTTCCTAAATTTCTCCACTAATATTCTAGGTCTGTCCCAGGATCCAATCCAAGATACCACGCTGTATTAAGTCATCATGTCTTCTTAGTCAACTCTAATCTGTGACAGTTTCTCAGTCTTTCTGTGTCTTCCATGATCTTGATGTTTTTGAAAAGGACTGGTCACACATTTTGTAGAATGACCCTCAATTTAGCTTTATCTGATATTTTCCTCACGATTACACTGAGGTTATAAATTTTTGTGTCCCTCTTATTGCATCCTCCCAGGGCGTACAGTTTTACAGGGATTTAAGAATGCATGTTTCCCTTTGGGAAAGAAAAGCATTATGCATCCAGTAATGGAAGAAAAAAATTATTATGATACTCTCTCTGCTGACAGTTTTGGCCTCCTGGCCGTAAACCAACACTATTTGTTAGCAGGTAGAGTGCTGCAAGGACTTCAGTACTTCTACCACATTTATCTTTGCAGGCCCTGCTACCCCTGCAGTGAACGCATGGACCCCACTCCTGTCTCTGTACCATGCCTCTGCAATGTCTCTTCGAAGGGTGCACCATTCCACATCTGCTCTCCATCATCTATTGTCAACAACTGTAACAACTAAAAGGAGTCCCTGACTGTTATTTGCTGTTGTTGTTCCAGCTAAGAAAACTGCTGATAACTTCAAAAAATGGACTATTCACTTTCTTTTAAGAAAGAAAGTTAAGAGATAGGATCAAGATGGCAGAGTAGGAGGACGTGTGCTCACTCCCTCTGCAAGAGCACCAGAATTACAACTAACTGCTGAACAATCATCAGCAGAAAGACACTGGAACTCACCAAAAAAGACCCCACATCCAGAGACAAAGGAGAAGCCACAATGAGACAGTAGGAGGGGCGCAATCGTGTTAAAATCAAATCCCATAAATGCTTGGTGGGTGACTCACAACCTGGAGAACAGTTATACTGCAGAAGTCCACCCACTAAAGTGAGGGTTCTGAGTCCCATGTTAGGCTTCCCAACCTGGGAGTCCAGCAATGGGAGGAGGAATCCCCAGAGAATCAGTCTTTGAAAGCCAGCAGTATTTGATTGCAGGACCTCCACAGGACTGGGGGAAAGAGAGACTCCACTCTTGGAAGGCACACAAAAAAGTGTGCTCACCAGGACCCAGGGGGAAGGAGCAGTGACCCCATAGGAGACTGAACCAGACCTGCATTCTGGTGTTGGAGGGTTACCTGCAGAGGTGGGGGGCAGCTGTGGCTCACTGAGGAGACAGGGGCACTGGTGGCAGGTGTTCTGGGAAGTGCTCATTGGCATGAACCCTCCCAGAGTCCACCATTAGCCCCAACAAAGAGCCTGTAGGCTCCAGTGCTTGGTAGCCTCAGGCCAAACAACGAACAGGGTGGGAACACAACCCCACCTATTGGCAGACAAGCAGATTAAAGTGTCACCAAGCTCCAACCACCAAATCGGATTAAAATCTTACTGAGCACTGCCCACCCAGCCCTACCCACCATCAGTCCCTCCCATCAGAAAGCACCCATGAGCCTCCTAGGTAGCTTCTGCCACAAGAGGGCAGACAGCAGTATCAAGCAGTATCAGCAGTATTTCGTCTTGTGGAACTGAAAACCACAGCCACAGAATGATAGAGAAAATGAAAAAGCAGAGGACTTTGAACCAGATGAAGGAACAGGATAAAGTCCCAGAAAAACAACTAAATGAAGAGGAGATAGGCACCCTTCCAGAAAAAGAATTCAGAATAATGATGGTGAAGATGATCCAGGACTTTGAAAAAAGACTGGATGCAAAGATCGAAAAGTTTACCAAAGACTTAGAAGAATTAAAGAGCAAACAAACAGATATGCAACACAATAACTGAAATGAAAAATACACGAGAAGGAACCAACAGCAGATTAACGGAGGCAGAAGGGCGAATAAGTGACCTGGAAGACAGAATGGTGATAATCACTGATGCGGAAAAGAATAAGGAAAAAAGAATGAAAAGAACTGAAGACAGCCTAAGAGACCTTTGGGACAATGTTAAACGCACCAACATTTGCATTATAGGGGTCCCAGAAGGAGACGAGAGAAAGGACCTGAGAAAATACTGGAAGAGGTTATAGTCGAAAACTTCCCTAACATGGGAAAGGAAATAGCTACCCAAGTGCAGGAAGTGGAGAGAGTCCCAGGCAGGATAAATCCAAGGAGAAACATGTCAAGATATATAGTAGTCAAATTGACAAAAATTAAAGACAGAGAAATGTTATTAAAAGCAACAAGGGAAAAACGACAAATAACATACAAGGGAACTCCCATAAGGGTAACAGCTGATTTCTCAGCAGAAACTCTGCAAGCCAGAAGGGATTGGCATGATATAGTTAAACTGATGAAAGGAAAGAACCTACAACCAAGAATACTCTACCCAGCAAGGATCCCATTCAGATTCGACAGAGAAATCAAAAGCTTTACAGACAAGCAACAGCTGAGAGAATTCAGCACTACCAAACCAGCCCTACAACAAATGCTAAAGGAACTTCTCTAAGTGGGAAACATAAGAGAAGAGAAGGACCTACAAAAACAACAACAAAGCAATTAAGAAAATGGTAATAGGAAGATACATATCGATAATTACCTTGAATGTAAATGGACTAAATGCACCAACCAAAAGACACAGACTGGCTGAATGGATACAAAAACAAGACCCATATATATGCTGTTTACAAGAGACCCACTTCAGACCTAGGCACACATACAGACGGAAAGTGAGAGGATGGAAAAAGATATTCCATGCAAATGAAAATCAAAAGAAGCTGGAATAGCAATACTCATATCAGATGAAATAGACTTTAAAATAAAAAATGTTACAAGAGACAAGAAAGGACATTACATAAAGATCAAGGGATCCATCCAAGAAGAGGAGATAATTATAAATATATATGCACCCAATATAGGAGCACCTCAATATATAAGGCAAATGCTAACAACTATGAAAGAGGAAATGCAAGGCAGAAATAGAGACACAGATGTAGAGAACAAACACATGGACACCAAGTGGGGAAAGCGGGGAGGGCTGGGGGGGAATGAATTGGGAGATTGGGATACCAAATTGTACACTCTAAATATATGCTGTTTATTGTCTGTTAACTGTATCTCAATAAAAGTTCTTAAAAAAAAAGTTAATAGTCTGCTCCTCTCTTTTAATGTACATCAGAGCAGAGAGGCACAGTCAAAAGCAATGCCCCAGGGGAGTCCACACTCTTCCCTGAGTTAATTCTCACCTTGGAGATAGTGGCTCAGCTAATAATAATTACATCTTTGAGGAACAGGGAAAGGGGAGGAAGGGAAGATGAGTCACCCTGTATACTCAGCACTTTCCATCAGATCCCACTTAAATCTGAGAACCTATGAGGTGAATATTATTTTACCTATTTTACAGATGAGGAGAGTGGAGTTCAGTGGGATTGAAAAAACTCTTCAAAGGCAGCTAGGTAGCAAGGAGTAAAGACCAAAGATCCCTCCCTTTCTCACCTGGAGGTATAAATCACGCACACTCTCTGAGTCCAAGATTAAAAGGCACACATTTTCATGATATCACCAATCCAATCCAATCCTGATCCCATTCTCTTGGAGGGTGGGTACCCCGATAATCACCCTGAGATCATTAGTAATGGCTATTTCTGAGGCTCTGATCCCTTTTTAAAGGCAGAGATGAGGTAAACAATAACACCCATAGCACACGAGGGTTTCACAAAGTTCGTACTCAATTCTATTTGATTGTATATAGACTGGACCCTGTTAGGGGTCTGAGAAGGATTTCGTTTATCTCCCTTAAAGAGTTTAGTGCCTCCCCTTTCACACAGCTAGTCCTACTCTAATACAAATGAGTATTATAAATCATAGAATCCTAAAGTACAAACAAAAATGTTTTTCCCCGTTTCTAATGGTTCCTTGGGTCATATGTAACAATAACTAAGAATTCCTTGTAGGAATGTGGCAAAATGACCAACTAAACACAAAGATTATGACCTTTACTCTTGGTTTTAACATTATTTGTCTGTAACGATCTTGAATTTACAGGAAAAATTTCTTCATGCCCAAGATGTTAAGGCGCCGTATTAAAAATGAGAAGTCCAGCTGATCACATAACACTCCTGGCAACCTGGGCAGTCCAGCACTTCCGGGAGACTTTTCATTTCTTGTGAGGTTCCGTGTCTGGGTCTCTGATTATTCCTCATGTCTAAGCGCCTACTTGATAATCTCTCCCGAACACTACTCTTCCAATACTCTGCACTGCTCTTCCCAGCCCTTGCCAGGAAACCTTAAACCTAAGAACATGATCCCCCTGCTCTGACTGACTTCGGCCAACACAACACGGACCAGCTCCTCAAAGAGGGGAGCCACCTGTGGTTGTCATTAGAGATGCTCATAAATGTTCCAGGTCTTCTTTTCTTTTGGACACATAGCAAAAATGCACTTATCTTCCCCTCTGAAGTTAGCTATGGTCGTCTTCAAATCCTGATCCTTCCCTTTGCTAGTTAAGTGGCCTGGACGAGATAGTTAACATCCCGAACCTTAGTTTCACCTGTGACATGAGGAAAGCATACTTAATTCAGAGGAATTTTGTAAGGGTTCAGTGAGTGTGTAAAGCACCTAGGATGGATACTGCAGGATCTTCTTTTCATTTTCCTTTTCTCATTACTGCAAACAATCAACTTTTACCTTCTTTCCACTCCACTCTCAGTTCGTACAACTTACAGGCAGCTTTAGGAAACACACATTCACATAGTTGAGCAGTTGATTCTTACAAATTGCTCTTTCCCATTATAGAGGAAAAGGGTGGGCAAAGATTTTTTTTCCCTAGGGTGTCCCCTCTTGGATTGCATTTCCAGTTCCAGCACAGTTCCAGGATATAGCATATACACAACACATGCACATTAATTAAATGACTGACAATGAATGAATGATGACCTCCACCTGGAAACTCAAATGCATTCTCCAAAAGCCAGCTTATCAGCTCCTTCTCGACATCTTTCTTGATTCCCCCAGATACATTTAGTAATTTCCTCCTTGCAGTTACACTGAACCATCTATCTATATACTATCCAATCTATTTTATAACACATAACATTATGAAATGTAGAGTTTGCTATCATAACTTGTAAACTCTTAAACTCAGACAAAAGGCAGCAACAGAGCAACCAGCACCATTAACTGAATCATTATTAAGTGCTTGATTCTCCGCTAAGTACTTTATACAAGTATTTAATCTTCCATCAGACCTACAATATAAAGCAGATACGCAATCACTATTTACACTTGAGGAAACTGAGGTTTAGAAAGATTAAATTACTTACTCAGTGTCATAAAACTACCAAATATCAGGGTTGGAATTCTAGTTTCTTTGGCCCAAAGCCTGACCTCATAACCATTGCAGTGTATACCCTCTCTATCCTATGCATCCCTGTAACACCCACCTCTGCCCAGCCCCTGCTTGCAGTAAGGTGCTTGGGATACAATGAGCATTCCATAAACTTCATTGAATTAAATAGTTTCTATAAGTTTTTATTTATGTTGAGTTCATTTACACATTTTACCCAAAATTTTAGCCACTTTACATTGGAAATCTTCCAGATCAAATAGCATGCTCTACACACAACACAACTTTTGGCAAATAGCATCCAACATCTTGTCAAGCTAACAGCCTGCCACCACTGATACACGATAGAAGCTGCTCAGTTTCTACTTCCAAAAAATATAATAAATTATTTGTTTTAAAAAATAAATTAATATAATCAGATTTTGTGTTATTTGGGTATTATGTTTTATTAAATAGCCTTTAAGATGCTACTTATAAAAGTAGCATTTAGGGTGTCAAATGGTCACTCATTCGTTTGTGCTAATGATGTTCAAATCTCGACCTGTTACATGACCCGTATCTTTGAACTGTGGGCTTTTCTGAATTTTATCTGTTAATTTGAGCCTGATTTCTCAACTGCTGTTTCTGCTTGTCCACGGACTTAACTCTTGTACTCCTGATTTCCGTTCCTCATAATCAGATTAATTCAGATAAAGCTGCTTCAGGGAAGAGGTCAAAACCATTGCCAATAATAGTAGTTGCCCTGCTTCAGTCTATTTTCAACACTAGCCAGGAGATTCTGTTCACACCAAAGTCAGACCAACACCACCACCCACTGCTCACAATCCTCGAGGGGCCTCTTACCTCACTCACGGTAAGAGAAAGCCGAAGTCACCGCCATTGCCTACAATGTCCTACATGATCTTCACAACTCTATTCTGATTTTACCACTGATTATTTCTTTCCTAATCTATTCTCTTAGAGGAGAATATTCCTTTTTGCTCAAACATGCCAGGAACACTTTCACCTCAGAGCCGTTGCACTTCTATTCCCTCTGCCTTTTCCCAGAGTTTCTCCCTCATGTCATCAAGGCATTCTTTGCCACCTTACTTAAATTTGCAGCACCTCTTCTTTGCTTTATTTTCAACCAGGATATTCATTACTATCTAACATACTGTACATTTGCTTCAATTGTTGTGGTTCTTGTCTAGTTCCCCTGGACACTGTGTCAGCTCCATGACAGGCACGTTTCTCTATTTTGACCATTGTTATATTATGGAGCCTAGAGAAATACATGGCACATAACAGATGCTCAAAACATATTTATCAAACGACTAAGTAAATAAATGGACATGCCATTATCAGCTTCTGCAAATATTTGAGGCATGAATGATTATTACTAGATAATACTAGCCAGTTTATAGAAGCTAATATATGGTCTTATTTTAATAAATCGTTTCACCTATCATTAATATTTTTATTTTTTAATGAAGTTTTTAAAAGAATATGCTAAAGCAGTATTATTTCCAAGATGAAGATTAGCTCAAGTATAATTAGTGCTTCTAATTCTCCTATTGTCAATTTGCTGCTAAGGTAGATCAAAGAACAAGAGACTGAAAGCCAAAGATGCATAGAGCTAAAAATATTAGTGTGGCTTTGAAGAGAAAGAGATCTGAGCCCTGGCATTGAGAGGAAGTTACATAATAAGGGACATTTTCTCTCAGAAAAAGGGATGTGCATTTTGGGGACACTTCTTTGTTTCCCAGTGGAATACCATATTTTCATGGAATTCATGCCTTGACCTGATTTATAATTTTAAGAAAATAGATCAAATGACCTTTTCTCATTATAAGCAAACCTCTCAATCTTTCTTTCTTAGCCTCAGCCTTAGATAATCTGAACTCAAGTTACCCTAAATTTATTTTTCATCATTTATCTAAATAATATCTAAGATTCGTAAAAGTAAGCTACCATCTATTATCTAATACCACTTAAACTGCTCCTTTTACTTGGAAAGTCCCCTCTAGGAGAAAGCCCAGACTCCATCAAAAGCTATCTGCCTACAGAAATTTTAAAAGAGGAAATAGAGAGAGAGAGCCAGAGCCAGAGACAGAGAGACAAAGAAAGAGACAGACAGACAGAGAAAGAATATTTAATTTCACTTTGAGACCAAACAAGAGCTCTTCAATTATTTTGAAATCCTGTGTGTGATTTTTATTCTCCAGACTAAAGATTCCAAACTCCCATAACCATATCTCTCTAGTGAGTCCTTTTCTTTCATTTTCTCCCTCTCACTGCCACAGCCCTGTTCCAGTTCTTCTGCTAAGGACTACGGTAACAGCCTGCTAACTAGTTTCCTTTCTAGAATCTTTACACTCCAGACAATCCTTCAGATCTCCAAAAATTACCCCTGAAACTCAGATCTGCTTCTCACACTGTTAAAAAAAAAAAAAGCCTGACAAATTCCCATTGTCCACATTATAAAGTTCAAAGATCAAGTGGTTTAGCATGGCATACAAAGTTTTCCATAACCTGACTCTGATCAAATTTTCTGGTGCAATTCTAGCTAGCCAGGTCTAGATACATAGGACTATTCACTCTTTTGTTGTTTTGTAAAAAGAATAACCTTTACTAATTGAAAAAATAAAACAAAAAATGAGAACAGTTTTTTGTTATTTATGCAGTTTTTGATAGCCTTTTGGTAGAATATGAACTGAAATCTATAATCTTTGTACAGAAATTGATTTTCCTGGGTCCCTGGTAAGTTGAGGAGATCGTTCATTTTTTCCTGTTTATAAATCTATTTTAAAAAATTGACCTCAAAGTCTAAGCAGTCATGCAAATGTTTACACATAAACACACAGAAGTTATTTTAAGCTGAATCTACAATAAATAGAAAACTGGGACAGACTGCTAAGTAATGCTTGGTTTAAAACTCATTAAAAAGAAAATATTTTGTATTGTAGTTTATGAAAAAGATAAGAAAAAGGCAATTTGAGCAAAATAATACTATATTTAAAGTAAGACAAAGATAGTGTTATTCTGGAGGCAGATTATTATTATTTGTTGTCAGATACTTTTACATGCAGTTTCATAATAAATAATTTAATTGTAAACTAATTACACATAAATTAGGTATTTTCCAACTATTTAAAAGTCTTAATCAACACAGAATTTTCTTTCTCATAAATTTTTGAGGCTCAGAAGCAGGTTGACTATAGAAAGCAAAGAGAAGAAAGAGCCAAACTATTAAAATGCTAAAAAGAAGCGGCACCTGAATGTATTGAGACTAAGGAGAGTAATTGTTACAGGCATCTTTGGAAAGAGATAGAAAATCTTGGCAATTAATCAAAAGCCCAGGATCTGGCATTCTATTCTTTTTACCCAAATGTTTTCCCCATGACAGTTTTTACTTGATGCCTTTGTTGGGCTCTTGCTTTCTATGCAAGTGGCTCTGATCTGTATCTGGAACTACAGTGATGGCCAGCAGGTCTGATCTGGACCCAGCGCTACAGTGACAGCCAGCAGTGAGTACTTGTTTTCTGGCATCTGACTACAGGTTTGCCCATAACATGTGCAGGGCTTATGACAAGAGTACGAAAGGATGTTTAGTGCTATCCCCTTTCCTTTCTCACCAAAACCAGCTCTGTCCCACACAGCAAAGAGGCTCAAACGTGGGCACATGTACATTCTGGCCCATAGGTTTGAGCTTCTCTGCTATACGCAGCCTCCCTTTGGCTCAATGGTTCTGTGGGTGCATGTGTCAGAGATGAAGTTTACAGGCAAGGATGAGGTCCTTTTGGGCCTTGGGAGCAGGCTCAGTTTATTGGGTCAGGGAATTTAGGGTTGCTGGTACACAGAGATGACCTAAAAGTGGTAGTGGAGGACCTAGTTGAGTGTATCCTCTTGACTTGAAGAACATCTGTTCTGGTGGCATGAATGAGATCAAAGGAGGACCAGAGCAGGACTCATTAAAGCAGAGAACACAGAACAGAGCTAACCTGACTTTGTCAGGTTCTTGATGAAGAGTAAGGATGGAGTACCAATAAGTATTTCAGCAGCTGCTAAATACCATGAGAATGCTGCCATGCAGGTGTAAGGAATCAGGTTGAGGAAACTGGAGGTCATGCATAATATTCAGTTAAACTGGGTTTATAAGATATTCCATATACTTACTTTTTATCAGAGACCCTGCAATACATTGAATGTTTGTGTTCTCCCCAAATTTATATGTTGAAAGCATCTCCAGTGTGATGGTATCTGGAGGTGGGGTCTTTGGGAGGTGATTAGGTCATGAGAGTAAAGCCCTCATGAACTGGATAAGTGCCTTTACCAAAGAGACCACAGAGTGCAACCTAGCCCCTGCCACCATAAGAGGACACAGAGAAGATGGTCATCTATGAAACAGGAAGCGGACCCTGGTCCTCCTCACCAGACCCTGCATCTGCTGGTGCTTGGTCTTGGGACTTCTGGGCCTCCAAAACTATGAGGAATAAATTTCTGGTGTTTATAAGCCATCCAATCTATGGTATTTCTACTATAGCAGCCCAAGAGGACTGCTATAGATCCCACACATTTTTATAACTTTTATGCTTTGCTCATGCAGGTCCTTTTCATCAAATATGTTTTCTTTCTTGTCTGCCTGGAAAATTCCAAGTGTTTGTTTGTTTGTTTTGTCGTTGTTGTTTTTTAAGCCCAGGTCAAATGCCTGCTCTGCATAGAAACTTTTCGCAATTCACCACCAGCAGAACTAACTTACATGCAGGTAACACTTTGCATATAACACTACCTTAACATTGCCACACAGCACTGCATTTGTTTATATATATTTTTTCTAGTAGAATATTACTTAATTGAGCACATGGATTGCAGTTCATTCTTTACTCCAAACCAAATACATTACTGATATATACGAATGATATTATTTGTTGATAAATTGAATTAAACACATATATTAGGTTCTCTATTCCTATACTGCTCTGTTCATTTTTCTTTTTTCTCAACAAATTTTGGCCATTATTTCTTTTTTTTTTCTTTTAAGAACTTTTATTGAGATACAGTTAACAGACAATAAACAGCATATATTTAGAGTGTACAATTTGGTATCTCAATCTCCCAATTCATTCCCCCCCAACCCTCCCCACTTACCCCACTTGGTGTCCATATGTTTGTTCTCTACATCTGTGTCTCTATTTCTGCCTTGCATTTCCTCTTTCATAGTTGTTAGCATTTGCCTTATGTATTGAGGTGTTCCTATACTGGGTGCATATATATTTATAATTATCTCCTCTTCTTGGATGGATCCCTTGATATTTATGAAATATCCTTCCTGTCTCTTGTAACAATTTTTATTTTAAAGTCTATTTTATCTGATATGAGTATTGCTACTCCAGCTTTCTTTTGATTTTCATTTGCATGGAATATCTTTTTCCATCCCCTCACTTTCCGTCTGTATGTGTGCCTAGGTCTGAAGTGGGTCTCTTGTAAACAGCATATATATGGGTCTTGTTTTTGTATCCATTCAGCCAGTCTGTGTCTTTTGGTTGGTGCATTTAGTCCATTTACATTCAAGGTAATTATCGATATGTATCTTCCTATTACCATTTTCTTAATTGTTTTGTTGTTGTTTTTGTAGGTCTTTCTCTTCTCTTATGTTTCCCACTTACAGAAGTTCCTTTAGCATTTGTTGTAGGGCTGGTTTGGTAGTGCTGAATTCTCTCAGCTGTTGCTTGTCTGTAAAGCTTTTGATTTCTCCATCAAATCTGAATGAGATCCTTGCTGGGTAGAGTATTCTTGGTTGTAGGTTCTTCCCTTTCATCACTTGAAATATATCATGCCACTCCCTTCTGGCTTGCAGAGTTTCTGCTGAGAAATCAGCTGTTACCCTTATGGGAGTTCCCTTGTATGTTATTTGTCGTTTTTCCCTTGTTGCTTTTAATAACATTTCTCTGTCTTTAATTTTTGTCAGTTTGACTACTGTATGTCTTGGCGTGTTTCTACTTGGGTTTATCCTGCCTGGGACTCTCTGCGCTTCCTGCACTTGGGTAGCTATTTCCTTTCCCACGTTAGGGAAGTTTTCAACTATAATCTCTTCCAATATTTTCTCGGGTCCTTTCTCTCTCTCGTCTCCTTCTGGGACCCCTATAATGTGAATGTTGGTGCGTTTAACATTGTCCCAAAGGTCTCTTAGGCTGTCTTCAGTTCTTTTCATTCCTTTTTCTTTATTCTTTTCCACATCAGTGATGATCACCATTCTGTCTTCCAGCTCACTTATTCACCCTTCTGCCTCCGTTAATCTGCTGTTGGTTCCTTCTCGTGTATTTTTCATTTCAGTTATTGTGTTGCATATCTGTTTGTTTGCTCTTTAATTCTTCTAAGTCTTTGGTAAACTTTTCGATCTTTGCATCCAGTCTTTTTTCAAAGTCCTGGATCATCTTCACTATCATTATTCTGAATTCTTTTTCTGGAAGGGTGCCTATCTCCTCTTCATTTAGTTGTTTTTCTGGGGCTTTATCCTGTCCCTTCATCTGGTACATAGTCCTCTGCTTTTTCATTTTCTCCCTCTTTCTGTGGCTGTGGTTTTCAGTTCTGCAAGACGAAATACTGCTGATACTGCTTGATACTGCTGTCTGCCCTCTTGTGGAGGAAGCTGTCTCGGAGGCTCATGGGTGCTTCCTGATGGGAGGGACTGATGGTTGTTCTGTTCATTTTTATCTTGAAACTAATGTTTATCAATGTCTTTTGTGAAAAATATGACATAATATTCAGATATTATACAACCAGGAAGGTCTACAGTAATATATTATCTTCATTGATCAGGACTATCAGTTGGATAGTAAAGGGCCAGATAGAAAAATATTTTAGGATTTGCAGACCATACAGTCTCTTTCCCACCACTCAACTCTACTGTTGTAACACAAAAACAGCATAGATAAGATGTAAATAAATGAGTGTGGCTGTGTTCCAATAAAAGTTTATTTACAAAAGCAGGTGGTGGGATAGATGTGGCTTTCATCTAGACTAGTCTTTCTCAACCATGATTACAGAAAAAATAAAGCATTTTAAAGAACAGAAAGAAGACCACTTCACTAGGGTATGAACCAAAGCAGAACTATCTGTCTATTAATTCCCAGTGAAGTATGGGTGTAAGGATGGTGGAAATCTAAGTAGTACCTCTCCACAGTGGTTCATAGACTTCAGATATTACACAGGAATTGCAAAATGGTAAGGGAAAGAAAGTTTTTAATACTAGCCCTCCGGTTGATGAAGGAAGACCTTCAAATTATATTACTAGAGTGTTGATTTCATCATCCTCTTCTACCTTCAGACTGCAATCCTATATCTGGGCCAAATCACAGGTATAAAGCCAAGGTGAACAAGCTTTTAATTACAGTGACTTACATAAAGTCATCTCTATCCCAAGGATCTTAGGGCCCTTGATAGCTCCCTCTTAACCATCTCCTCTTGCTTCAGGGAATACTTCCAAGCCTTGCTTTCTGAACCTGCTCACTCTACCCAGCCCCATTTGAGGACCCTTCATTTTGATTTTAGTTCTTGATTCCTAACATCCTCTTTAAACCTGAGATTGTATAATGTCTTCTTGTGTGAAATTCAGCCTTTGGTTTCTCTCTGCCCCAACCTCAAAGCTCCAGGTCACCTCTACTCAATCCCACAATCAAATGTGGCTCCTCTGGATCCAGGACAAGCCAGAGTTCTGAAAACAGAGCTTGAACAAAAGAGGAAGCCAGACAGTGCCTTTAAAGAAAATATTCTCCCTTTTCCCTGACAAAAAAGAACTCAAGATCATTTCTGTGAGAACTCAACCTCGTCTTTCTTCATCAGAAGTAATGTGAACACTTTTAAAAGTTCAGAACCATTATAGTGTATTCTGTTAGATGTTAAGGAAGACTAGAAGAGGAAAAAAGAAAGGCACATATTCCACAGGTAAAGAGCAACCTGACTATTCCAACCACCTAATTGCCTATGCCCTATATTTTGGTTTCTTCACTTGGCAGATTCCAGATTATCTTTACACACATTCCAAATTTCAGCTGAACCCCCAATAATTGAATATTTTTCAAATGGCTATTTTACATGTATATGTATATCCCCATAATAATAGATACACAAATAAACACATAAGATAGATGCATATGTGTATGTTTACATATTATATGTATAATAACTTCCCTCAGAAATATACACTTCTCATGAGCTCCAGGTAATTTGAACGTCAAGCTTGTCTACATGTTAGTTTTTCCAATTTTCATGTATAAATTCACATTTGCTTTTAAGTTTGAATTTGATACTTGTGTAACTTTAATCTATCAGTACAGACACAATACTGAGCAGAATTTTAAAAGAAAAATATATAAATATATCCTATATGTAACATTTATTTATTACCTTACAAGTATATAAATATATTCTATATTTAATATTTATTTATTACAAGACACTATTCAAAGCTCTTTACAGATTTTAATGTGTTTAATTCTAAAAACAACACCATGAGATAAGTTTCATGATTATATCAATTTTAATGAAAACAAAAGAGATAGAGAAAGTCACAAATATGTGTGACAGCAGGATTTAAACACAGGGTATAACCCAAAGTCTTCACTCATAACTATTTCTGCTTTTTTTTTTCCCCAAATCAGTGTTACGATGTACTAATTTTGTACAGTCATCATAAAAGAAGAGCCGTCAAAGAAACTGCTGTTGCAAACAAAATATTCATGATGAGAAAGAATAAAAAGAAGACCAAGTCTGAAAATGTACCCACCCACACAAAACTAACTGAGCATCAGCTAGGGAAGTTTATGTGCCTATTAAAATATTCTAATTAGCCGTCCTTTATTTTCTCCTTGTTTTCCATCTTCTCTTCTGTAGTCTTCAAGTGGACATGGGATAGATGTATAGTTGTTAAATCTACAACAGTAATTTACGAGGAAAAGGAAAAGCCACATACAGTAAGATTTTCATTGCAGAGTAAATGATAGATTTTCTGAAAGTAGTCATCGTTAACAATAGAAAATCCTGAAAAAATTTCAGGCAAAACAATGAAAGCTGAAAACTCCCTGGCATACAAAGAGGATTCTGAAAATTCTGGTTCAAACTTGTGACCACTTTTGACCCATCTTTGAACATTTTCCAACAATATGTCAAGAGATAATGTTTATATTTGAAGAAACATTTTTAAAAAACCCCTCTCATCATTGCTATTGAACGCTTTGCTTGTGGGAATGTTAACTGGTACACCCTTGTGCAAAGTTATTTGTTAAACAAATAATATACCGTCCAGGAAATCAATAAAAGGAAATAATCAGAAATGCAAATCAAGATTTATATATAAGGATATCCACAATTAAAACTGACTAAAATACAATTTACAATCGTGCCAATTTAAATGGCATAGAAAAATAGTCCTAAATAATATTGTTTTATAAAGCACTGGACAAGAATATATATAAAATTTGATTTCAAATGTGTAAAAGTACACTGAAAGCTGCATAAAGCTCCCCTCTATACTGGAGGGTCTCTGAGGGAAAAAAATTGTGTTGTTCACTTTCATGTCTCAGGCACCTAATTCAATATCAGGAACATAATTAATGCTTAATGTAAAAAATAAAATTAACAAATGAATATTTATAGTTAGATACCTGGTCAGGAGTCCTTTAAAGACCTCACCATTTCCAACTCCTGAGCTTATTGTTTATCTTGAAAGACCAAACACAGTTACACAAGCAGACATTCTCTATTCAAAGGAAGCGTCATTTGCATTCTCTTTTAGCTTCACAAAATTAAGCAGTAGAGTGTTTTTATTTGTTCATGAAAAAAAAAGATAATAGCCTCGTTACAATCTTATAGGATTTTTGTGTAGCTTAGATGACTCAAGGAATGGAAAGCATTTAACACATAAACATATAGCACTAAAGAAATGTGTCACAATTACTGTAGTACAGTTGTCCGTTGGTATCTGAGGAGGATTGGTTCCAGGACCCCCACAGATACCAAAATCTGAGGATGCCCAAGTCCCTTATATAAAATGGCACAGCATTTGCATACAACCTAGGCACATCCCTCCTAGACACAGCAAAGCATTTCTAGATTACTTATACCTAATAAAATGTAAATACTATGTAAATAGTTGTAAATACAATGTAAATACTATGTAAATTCTTGCCAGCCTGTGGCAAATTCAAGTTCTGCTTTTTGGAACTTTCTTGATTTTTTTTTTTCTGAATAGTTTTGATCCGCCCTTAGTTGAATCCTTGGAAGCAGAACCTGGGGATAGGAGGGGCTGACTATAAATTGAATCCCTTAGGGCCTATTGAGATGCACAATGTGACTTTTTGTTTTCTGCCTGCTTTTAGTTCTATTTTCTGTAGTGTCCATCAATGTCAGCATGTTAGCTAACAGTGTGTCTAATACTTAGTAGATGTTGCCTTATCATCCTTCAGTTAAAATCCTGTAACATCTCTCCCATGTTTGTATGACAAAATCTAAACTCATACTGACACAAGAGACACTAGATGGCCTGGCACACCTCTATTTCTCCTATCCCATGTTCCGCGAGTATGTGCCCTCAGCCAAACCACATTACTTATACTCCTTGAATTCTCTACTTTGTGGACTTTGCAATGCTGTACCCCAGCTTGAAATACAATTTTCCCTTGATCTGACTTCTAATCTTCCTTTAAATCACAACCGTCACCTTCTCTCTCCTCCATCTGTATCTGGGGTCCCTCTTCCATAAGGAACTCAGTGGCCTCTGATGTCATTGCATCTTTCCTTGACTGATTTTCCCCCAGACTGGCACAGGTTTAAGGTCAAGTACTGTGTCTTAGTTACCTTTTCCAGTACCCAAGATAGAGGCTCAGTACGTAATTATGGGATTAATAAATTGCCTAGCATAGTGCTTTCAGTTGGCTTAGTATGGACACAGGAGCAGAGCTTTATGAAATCATTTTATTGATGTGCTGCTACTACACTGAATTAGTTAAAAATTACAGTATTCAGTTTCAAAACCAAAAAAGACTTAAATTTTCAGAGAACATTTTAATTATTTAAGGCAGGTTTACCAAAGAGGCCAATTAAGCATAAAAGCACATTTAACATGGACCTAGCTTTCCAAGGTACCTTGCAAATTAGAAACGAACCACTTTATGTTCATAAGCATCTCATTGTCATGCCTCACTTTCTAACACAGCACTTTATTGTTATGGGCTTTGGTCATCTGCTTTTTTTTTTTTTTTCATTGTTAGCATATGTGTAACCTTATGTGTGATAAAGGCATTTATCATATTTCAAATACCATTAAGATTCCTCTCCTAAAATATTTTAACAGCTAATGGGAAGGCTTTAATACTTTCTAACAAAATAGAAAATGATATTATTTTTCATTTCAAGCAGTGTCAGTGTCTATCAATGAAAAAAAGGGGGCTTGGTAAGATTAACTCAAAACAATGAAAATTTATAAACAAATTTTTTAAAACATGAATACCTTGTATTTAAAAAAAAGACAAACCAAAACCAAATTTGTTTTGTAAAACTGGGTAAAAGGCAGAAAAAGTAGGTTTACCAAGTAACATAATAGACCAATAAACATAAAAAATAAATATCCTAAGTGACTAGAAATAAACTTTCCTCATTTGTAAAAGGAAGCCAATGTTTCTGCATAGTTGTCACAAATAACATCATAAATGTCACAAATGTCATTTATAAGGTGATTTAGGCAGAATAGGTACACAGTCAACTAGGGAAATGTAAAGTCACACATTTCTTTGGAGGGCAAATTGGTAATATTTATCAAAATTGAAAACGCAGGTACTCTTTGACTTAACTCTGCTTCTAAAAGCTTATCCTACCACATACGATTAAAATAATTTAAAAGTATGTAAATGTATGCTCACTGCACCACTTCTTGTGCCAGCAAAAAAGTAGAAACAACTTAATGCCTATTAATTCATGTATGATTACACACAGCATTATACCTCCACACAATGAAATGTTATACAATCATTAAAAGAAATAGCTTGTTTTGGTTTTTACTGAATTTTCCGTTATAATTTTAGCTTTTTTCAAAAATGTTTACTTTCTTAACTGCTTATTATAAAACACTTTTAGATTTATAGAAGACCTCGTTCTGTCAGCGTGAAATATTTCTCCATTCATTTAGTTATTGGATTGCATGCATCAGTTTTGTATTTTTCCTCATATAGATTTGTATATGTTTTATTAGATTAATACCTAAATATTTCATTTGTGGGGGTGCAAATGTGAATAGTGTTGTGTTTTTAATTTCAAATTCCACTTGTTCATTGTTGGTATATAGGAAAGCAGTTGACTTTAGTATGTTAGCCTTGATGATTCTTTTGGATTTTCTACAGAGACTATTATGTCATCTGTGAACAAACAGTTTTATCTTCTTTTCAAAGAGCTCTAAAGATACAGTTCCCATACACCTTTCATCCTTATTTTCTTAATATCAGCATCTTACATAGTCCCAGTATATTTATCAAACTAATAAATTAGCATTTACTTTTATTTTTAAAATTATTTATGTATTCTTAAAAAGCTATGTCATTTTAAATAGATCAATAACATATAGTAAATGGAGAATAATCAAGCACAGATAGGTAAGTGACCTCTTAAGATCAGTTTCCTAATAGCAATTTATGAAATGAATCTAGATTTATTTCTCATTTGTGACATTTAAATAGCAATAAATTAGCAGCCTATCTTATACATGACTTTTTCCCCTCAGTGCCATAACTAAACCCCATTGATCTATAAAAACAAACAAATGAAAAATAAAAATAAAATAAAAGTGATATGCAAGTAATTGTTTCATCGTCTCATTTATTTACATGATTATTTCTTGGTGACACCCTGTATCAGTATTACATGAGCAGACTGAATTCGAATTGTGAGGATAGATAGAAAATCTTTTTAAGTCTGTTTTGGTAGAACTCCTAGAAGAATCTAAGTAAAAAAATGTATTTGTTACTTGGTCCTGCCTTTCTCTGTCCCAGCCCAGATTCCTCCCCTGAACCCTTCCATACAAACAGTATGTAAAGTCAGTCCAATAATCAGACCTGCTCAGAAAATTTCTTCTTTTCTTTAAGCCCCCACATGTACACTCCTACTGATGCTATCATTCAGAATACCTTCCTTTCCTTTTTACCCTGGGAGCAGACTAATTTAAGTAACGTGAAACAAGCAGAATGAAGGCCTTGACTTTTACATTGTACGACAGTAATGCACGTACTGAGTTCCTGAATAATAACAAATGCTTGTAACTTCTCTTTTGCAATCATCTGAGGAAATGAATTAATTGTACGTGAGGATACTTTAACCCTTTCAGAAGTAATTTTTTAAATGAGCATTTTTACCCACATAAAGTTAGGATCTTTTTGGAGGGATGCACTCTCTTATAACTTATCCACAGATAAATAAATGCTTTATTAAGATCAGGAAATTAGGGGAAAAAACACTTTAGGAAGGTATCATAGTATTCTGATACAATTAAATGATATATTATTGACAAAGTTGGAAATTCAAAAAAATTACCTTTATACAATAATAAATTTGATTTCTCTTTCTTATAGTAAACATACTAAACTCTCCTGCATGGTTTGGCCTTTTCCTTTCTGCAATCTACTGTCCTTTTCTTGATAACAGATTGTAGAAATAAATTAACTCATTTGTTATTCTATGACATTTTAGTATTTAAGCTATCACTTATGCTTTTATTATAAAGAAGAATCACTTGTAGATTCTCAGTGTTTTCTTCTCATGTATTTTTTGGCATTCTTCAGTGTTCTTTCCTGCTATTAACTTTAATCTGTGAGATCATATACATGAATACCAAAAGGAATTTAATGAGAAAGTATAATATGTTCCTATTACTGACATCTCCATGAATTTTATAACACTCGTTTGCTTTTAATTATTTTTAAATCACTTATAAAAAATGGACTGACAAAGTTATGCTTTATTTGTAATGAGCAGTATTTGGAACTTGAAAAATAGATGATGCTAACTCAACTGTAATGTAATGCTACAACAATGCTACACCCCTTTTTCCTACCAACTTGATGTACTGAATCACTGTCAGGGTAAATCAAAAGGAACTTTACTTGTAGGACAAAATCTGTTGTTTCTCAGAAATCTTGAGGATTAACTGTGTATAAACATACTCTAATGACTGCAAATAATACACAAATCCAAATGCATATCATTTATATTGATCAACATACTGTGCTTACATAATTAAATTAGTAAAAATGTAAATAGCAAAAAAAATTTTAAATATTGTGCCACAAGTATTTCAGCTTCATCATCTATTTTTCTGATTTATGACTCATATTTGGAACTGGCTGCTCTTCAACATTTACTCGGAGGTTCAGTCCAGGCCTCCGAAGACTATCATTGGCTTCTCCCATTGGCTCAGATTCTTATATTTGAACTTAGGGCACATCACCTGAATGTTTCAAAGTCACCTCAAACTCAGTTTCCTCAAAACTTACTTTCTCTATATCTTCTCCTTTTGAATATGGTTCTGTATACATTTGGATGCTTTTATGACTGGTATTTTTTTCAAATCAGAAATCTGGGAGTCATTCTAAACTCATTTTTTTTCTCATAGCTACACATCCAATAAATCATCAAGACTTATAAATTCTACCCTGGATACATTTCTGAGATCTTACTCCTTCTCTCCTTCCCCAGTCCTCATCACTTCTTACCTAAATTCTTACCAAGAGTTTCCACCATAGCAGCATCACATACCTGGAAGTAACTTAAATTCTCAGCATACCAACTTTTCTGTTCCTCACGTTTGAAGTAGTTCTTACAATATTATCTATTTCCATGAAGATTGTCAAAATCAAGGAAAGGATGTTTTCTAGATTTATAACTCTTACATACATTTCTATTTGGGGAAAAGAGTAAACAAGAGTAGAAAAGTGCATTTGATTTGTTTCAAATAGGTTAGTTTTAGAACTTCAGAGTTCAAATACTGTTTTGTTTTGTTTTTTGGTTTGTTTGTTTAAATTTGGCTGAATGATGCAAATACCCAGAATATCACATCTTACATAAGATGTTGATGTTGATTTATCAAACTAAGAAATAAGAAATATCATGACAGTCTAGTCATTACCAAAATGAGGATGATATTTCCTGATTGAGTTCTTACTGAGATTCAATTAGTGAATTAGATATAACATACAAACTTCTTGTCTCTTCATCAACTCTACTATATATATTTCAGTTACCAGATGTTTATATTTTTATTCGGTTTTGTTATCGGTTGAAAATTCCCCCAAAAGATGTTGAAGTACTAACCCCAGTACCTATGAATGTGACCTTATTTGGAAATAAGATCTTTGCGGATGATCACACTAAGATAAGGTCATTTGGTTGGGTCCTAATCCAATATGATTGTGTCCTTATACATAGGGGAAATTTGGGTAGAGACACAGACACTTACAGAGGGATGACAATGTGAAGACACAGAGAGAACAGTATCTAAAGCCAAGGAATCCCTGAGGCAACAAGAAGCATGGATCAGATTCTCCCACACAGCTCTGAGAAGAAATTAACCCTGACAAAAGCTTGATTTCAGACTTTTGAGCATCCAGAACTGTGAGACAATAAATGTCTATTGCCTAAGCCACCCAGTTTGTAATACCTTGTTAAAGAAACCTCAGCAAAGTAATGCAGTTGTTTTATTTGTTTTATATAAATGTGTCCATTCTTATGTTAACCGTTTTAGAAGGTTAAAAGAAAAAAGAAGCACCTGGAATATGTAGATCACTTATCATGTCACTTTGTAAAGTACTCAGGTAACTAGATAATTAATGAAAGATATTTATAATGCCAGACATGAAATTCTATCAAACTCAGAGAAAAACATGTTAAAATATTAAACAGAGCCAAAGGGAAGGCTTCATGATCAAAAGAGAAGCTAAATAAAGTCATTCATGTAACATTTTTCCTTAACTCCTCTCTGTATGACTAGCATATGGAATTCTGTGTAGCTCTTTCTGACTAACTGTTGGATATTTGTTCCATTAAAGAGGATTCTATTAGACAGATCAGAATCCACTCTAGCTAGTAAGGGATTTGTCATAGCATATTAAGTGACTGAATCACTGGGAGGGCTAAATAAACCGACTTTAGGTTAAATATTTAGCAACTAATCTTAAAGCTACCCTCCACAAAACAAGGATCCCAGGGAACTGCAATTTTTTTCCAATCTGAAGTCTCCAGCTTTCAGGCACCACACAGTGATCAGGAAAACAACAGCAGTGGCAGCTCCAGAAGCCCAGCATACCTCCTACAGCCGGCACCAGTGAGATCTGTGCCACATGCCCTGCCTCTCAGCATCCGCAAAGTGTCTCACAAGATGTTGAGACCTCTGTTAACTCTGCCACAGAAGCACTACATACCTCTCTGTTGTGCTTTTCAGCTGATAGGACAGAAGCCACAGAAAGAGAGCTTTCTGAGAGGTCATGAGATTGACTGAACCTGAATCAAATCACATCAGGAGCTCTGGCTGCAAAAGAATCTTGAAAATGTAGGTTCTACCTTTCCACATTCTGCTATTCATCAAGACCCATTAGAAGTGGGATGGTGCTGAGCACCGATCTACCATATCCACCAGATAAACCTGCAATGTTTGTTTGATATGGAAGTAGCTTAGTGCTCAATGAAATTTCTTGTATAGAAGTTCTTACTCTTCATCGCCACTGTCAGACTATTTCCTTCCTGAAAACCTCCAGTTTTGAAGCCCAAACTCTCAGGCTACACTGCCTGCTACCTTTCTTTGTTGTAGTAACTTAAGATGTAATTTAATTACTTTCTCTCATACCTTAAATATTATAACATCTGGCTCAAAGCCACTTTCTTTTTTCCAGTCAGAATTCTTGATGATTCAATATTCATGCAAAATAATCTTGATCTTCCATTTTTCAATGATTTGATCCTCAGTCATATCTTAGCCACCACTTTCAAGGTCATGCTATGTCCTGCTGTTATCAATAGCCACACCCTAATTACCATAATCTAAATTCTAAATATATCATTTCTGTATACCATCTTTTGTATTTCTAACTATTCCCTCAAATACCCCAAACTCAGTAATTTTCCAAAACTATTGATAGAAGGACCCGCATCCACTGCATATCATCTCTTCATTCTTCCTCATGTGCTCACAACCCTAGAAATCCATCTTATATACTGTAACCCATCATTATAGTCTTGCAGACATCGTCACCTTTCCAAGCATCGCCCTGTCTTTTCCAGCACTTTCTAAATCACTTTTCCTGCCTTATAATTTTCCCTTATACCTTTCTATCCATCCATCTATTTTTCCACTTCTCTTTTTACCTGACTATAATTTCCACAAGGCCAAAGACTGTTTTGTTCACTACTGTTGCCTCATAATGTATAATAATGTCTGGCATGTAGTAAGAACTCAAAAAATATTTACTGAGTAAATAAATGACATAGTTATCTAGTAATAATTCCTTAATTTAACAAGAATATTTGCTGTCAGGTTATAGGTACTCAAATATTTTGTTGAATAAATGAGTCATAAAGAATTGCAATTCTAAGCTGAAGTAAGCCTTTACAATTCTATTTGGTCCACCCATTAAAGCTAAATGGAAAAGTCCATTTTGTAAAGTCAATCATACACAAGAAATACAAAGGTATCCTATTCTTTTGGTTATATGTTATGAAATTTGAATATATATATATATATTTGAAATTTTTCCTCTTTTTGTTTTCCCTTATAAAACTTCCCACCTTTTTAATGATAATTACTTCAATTAAAGTAACAATATAATTTCTAAAGATTAAAAATATATTAGGTAACTAATTGAATGAATTCTCAAATTGGTCAATTAAAATAACTATACATTATATTCATGTACTGAAATTCTGATTCTCTTCAAATTGATTCTACTCTCTTCAATTTCTTTAAGAAAAGAAATTAAATAGCTTGAAAATATTTAAAGATTCATTTTAATGATGCTTTTCAGCAGTCATAATGTAGTTCCCAAGCTATTAATTACATCAGGTAAGTCAACCATGACAATCTATTAATAGGAAATGGGGAAGAAAATTAAATTAGGAAAAACTATTTAAACTGATTAGCTAATTATAGAGAGACCCACATTACATAAGCATGCAATAGGAGAGCCTATATCCGTACACTTACATGCATGTAACTTTGTTTACAGTGATGTTGCTTTCATTACTATAATGAACCATCCAGAGATCTATAGTATATCAAATTGCATGAAATAGTATATTTTAAAAAACTGTTTCAAGTCTCTGTATAATTAATATGCTCCTAAAACCTGCACAATCTTTAGCTGTAGAAGCATATCACACAAAATGCTATTTAGAGCTTATCATAATAATATTTATGATGGATTATTTTTAAAATGGACTTATCTGGGTTTATGTATTTGTAAATGCTCACATGCAAAAGACAACTGTTGTTTTCTTCCCTTTTTCCTTTCTGCCTTCTTTCTTTCCTTCCTTCAACAAATATTTTTCGGTGACCTACTAAGTGTCAGGTACTTTGACAGGTTTGACAGAATAACAAAAAACAAGACAGACGAAGTGTCTGAGAAGTGGTTAAGAAGCAGTCAGTCAAGAGAACAGCTGTGAGGGAGGGGTCAGGATGCTTCCTTAGAGAATGCATACAACTCTTCTGGTGGGAAAAGCATAGTATATCCTAAGAGCTAGTGTGTTGGGAACAGAATGGATGACAGGCAGTGTGTGAAAAGAAGAGAGAGAGTGGGTAGGCAGCATTCATACCATGCAGTGTCTGGTAGTCCAGGGAGGGAGGCTCGATTCTACTGTAAGTGCAATGGGAAGCCAGTGTAGTGCTTTTTGGGAGAGAGGAAAGATGGGGTAGTATCAAATTATTAAAGTATCATAAAAGATAATAGCAGAAACTTCTTTTTATTATATGCTGTCCTAGTTTGTATTTAATGTTAGAAAATCACATAAATCCAAAAGCTATAGTACATTTTTTTTTAAAAAAGGAGTGGGGCTAAATATTCATAGACAGATTGCTAGAGTATAACTAAATGATTAGAGTTAGTGGATACAACGTATTCTTGACACTTACAAATTTAAGGAGTCACACAAAAGAAAATGTGGCCTAATGATCACTAACAAAAGACCAAAGTGAGTTTTGAGCCTTCTGCATACCCTAGATAACAGTCCTTAATAAATAATGCTTAGTACAGTAACTCTGGTGAGTGGTAATTTGACATATTAATCACCTGAGTGAATGGACATTTATTCTAATCTTTACTAATCATGAATTCTTGGAAAAGAGCCTATAAATTGCCAGCTTCTGCAATGTATGACCCACAATAGCAAGAGCAGTTTATGTATCAGTAAGTACTCAATATGGCTATTTTCTTAATTGGAGTATGATTTTTAGTAATGATAAGGCAACTGAATGGAAAGATTTTGAAATGTTAATAGACTTTTTCATATACAAACCAATTTTTTTATCTTATGAAGAAGTTAAATTATCAGTGCATTCAGGACTGCTTGCTTTTGAATTATAAAATTTACAGTGTAGGTTGTTATGCAAAGATAAGAGCAAGAATTGATTTTTTTCAATTGTTCTTATTCCAACCAAACATAATCACAGGGTACAGTTATCTAGGGGAATAAATTATGATGCATTAAGGAAAATACTTTAAATATAGCTTTTAATGTATATTTGATCCATCATGACTTTTTAAAAATATTAAATCTGTAGATTTGAATATGTAAAAAATGTAAACTGGATTGCAAACATCCATTATTCAAGATATTTAAAGCTAGCTATTTAACGACTTCAAAATAATGTGTTTGACGTTATATTTTTCCTTTGATTCCACTGCCTACACCTCCCCCCAAAATGAATAAGTATTCTCATATGCATATATTTATCTTCTTTTTAGAAATATGCATTGACCCTCTAGTGTGAATTCTATACATAAAATACAATATAAGCAAAATTCAAGTAACTCTGTGTGTCTATGTTCAGAAGATATGATACATTAAAATAGACTATCATTCCCATCTGAAGATTAGCTCTCTGAAAAAAAACTGTTTTAAAAGTTCTCACACAGCAAGCTTTAGATATAAAAACTTGAATCAACCATTCTACATCTCTTTAAGTACGTAATAGAAATATTTCTAAGAAATTACACAAGCTTTCTGCACCCAAGCTCCTTCTAGATCAGTAGTACAATCCATCCTACATACTATTGCAAAAATTACATCACTTCTTTATTTTACCCCACTTTGTTTCCCTCCCATCCAATTTTTCCTTAGAAGCCCTTTCACATGATAATAACTATTATTTACTTGAACTCTTCACAGAATTCTTTGCCACCTGCCTGTCCTGACGGAAACCAAGCTTTCTTTGGAATCTCTCACTCTCCTATCCCTTACTCATGGGACAATATTCTGTATTCGTTAAGGTAATGGTAGCTTCCATAACAGAAAAAGTCTTAAATCTCAATAGAAGTGTTTTCTAATTAGTGAGTTGGGGAGATTTGCTCCACCCACTCTATCAAGGACCCAGGCTGACAGAGGTTCTGTGGTCTTTAACATGTTACTTCTAGTTTGCCTGGGAAATCAACACCACCTGTCAAAAGATTACATGGGATTTTACAGGCCAGAAACTGGTGTTTGCTTTTGTGGCCACTAATTCATTGGCCATAAATCTGTCATATGGCTGCTCTTAAGACCAAGGGAAGCAGGGATATATACTGTAGCCAAGTGCCTGAAAGGAAAGGAAACCGGTTTTGCTAAACAGCTAACCAGTCTCTCGCAGTCTCCTATGCTTCATGCACAACAGGCACAAGGGCTGCTGGCATTTTTTTTATTTAGTAAATAGCTCTTTATTCCTCGAGACCTGTATAGAAATCACACCTTCTTAGAGTTGACCACCTTCTATATTCTCATCAATGTGAGAAGTTTTAGTCTTCATGTGGTTGACCCATTCCAAAACCTAGCTTCCAGTTTTGTTTTGTCTTTTATATTTATTTCAACATAAATAAATATTCTTTAACTTCCACTTCTTTTGTCCATATTTATGGAAACCCGTGTGCACTGCTCTACACATTCTTGTCATTTGAAGATCTGAACTATTGTAATTCTTGAACACTGTGTCTTTTTTCTTATCTGCATGCCTCTTGAAAATGCTATTTGTTCTGGCAAAGCTCTATTTACAAGGGATTTTTTTCCTGGCCTTTCCATCCCCAGTTTGGGGCTGGTATCTGTACCCCGGTGTTGTCCGAGAAAACAAGAGCTTACCTCTATAATGTGAAGGATACTGAAAATGAAAATTTTCTACTAACTTCAGCAAGAGCTTAGTCTGAATTTTTCCACCCAAACCTCTTGCCTTGCTAGACCCATACTGACCCATCAATAGCTGCTAAACCATGGCCCCAGTGCTGCTCTCCCTATATCCAGTTTTAAGTTGCTATGTTTGTGGTAATTTATTATTCAGCACTAGGAAACTAATCCAGATCTTTTATATATGTTTTTCCAGCACTGTGTTCTAACTTGGTTACAACATTTAACATACTATTACTGTGGTTCATTCACGTCTTTCTTTCCAGTGAGGCTCGGAGTTCCTCGAAGGTGTGAAGCACGTCTCATATATAAAATTTAATAAATCAGTAAATATTTTATTGTCGAATTGAAGACTATACTTACACAATAAAATTCCTATAAATTTCTCCACTATGCTTGTCTAAGAAATCTAGTCATTAGTAAAAAAGATAAAATTTAAAAATTAAGACATTCTAATAAAATCTAGGTCTCAGTAAGTGGACATTGTTGGCTCCTCTTCTCCTTTCTAAATATCCAGATGCTAGAACAGTTACTTATCCCTCCTACATGCATCCCAGGTAGCCTGGGAAAAGCTAATTAATATTCTAACTTCAGAGTACCTTTTTGACTTGAGATAATCAGCATTTTAATTTCTTTGTCCTCAGATGCGATCTTAGGGATGTGCCCTCAGTGAATCTCTTACTTGGAATCCTAGAAACAGAAAGTGTTCTGTCTTCTACTAGATGTGAATAAAGGCTCATGTGGCCCTGGTTGCTAATGGAAGATAATTTGTGGCTGTGAGTTTTGCCTCTTTGGGGATGGGTATGACATTTTTGGAGGGCAGGGCAGAGAAACAGATGAAATTGTGTTCTTGATGACACAGTTGAAGTACTGTACCACCTAGTACTGAATCCTACCTTCTTTTTGGATTTTGAGTTACTGGTAAATCTCTTCATGGTTTAAAACAAGTTTTAGTTGAGATTTTGTTGCTTTAACATAGACACAATTTCTAAAACGGATACAGCTTTCTAAAACTATGTTCTTAAGGCATTACTAGGACTTGATATAAAGTAAACATTTAGTCATTCAACTAGTTGTTTATGGAATGTCAAATAACTTAATTGATAACTTTGACATGTTAATACTTCCTCAGATGATAATATAAATAGAAAATAATGCATTTCTTAGCTTAATGATATGTTACAAAACTGTAAGTGACAAATATCAGATATTTTAAAATATTTAACATAGTTGATTTCTTAATGATATTTATCTCTGGCTCCTCATACCCAAATGCTTCTGCATAGGTTTAGTCTGCATATGATTTATATGTTTTAATTGATATAGTTATTCATATTTCTGAATTCTAATAACAGAATTATACTTATGCTTCCAGATGGGAGTATGATCTAATGGTTAAAACAAAGAATTTCTCTCCATGAGAATTTAAATTAGCCTTTGGTCAGAACCGAGACAATGGCATAATAGCAAAACTGATGGGAAATTCAGTTAATTTTGTAAGAAAATCCATGCCAATTATATGGTCAAAATATTTGTGTCTTGATCTATTTTTTTGAACCATAATGTTTTCTTTGCCTGTAGGAAGTGGGATAATCAATACCTAATTTTAATAGGTGTCACTACCACATAAGCAAGACGTGAGAGCAGACTAAGAAACTGGAATTGGGCACCTGATGCATCATTACTTTTCTCTTTGCACTGGACCATTTCCATCAACATACAAACATGCTACAATTTCAACTATCCTAAAAACATGCATTTTTAATTCTTCCATCTCCTACTACCATCCTATTTTTCTGCTTTCCTTTAGAATAAAATTCTTTTAAAATGTTGTCTCCACAGATGTAGAGAATGAATGTATGGATATCAGAGATGCGGAGGGGAGGGGGGAGTGGGATGAATTGGGATATTGAGATTGACAGATATACACTACTATATATAAAATAGATAACTAATGAGAACCTAGTGTATAGCACAGGGAACTCTACACAATGCTCTGTGATGATCTAAATAGGCAGGAAATCCAAACAAGAGGGGACATATGTATACATACAGCTGATTCACTTTGCTGTACAGCAGAAACTAACACAACATTGTAAAGCAATTATACTCCAATAAAAATTAATTTAAAATATATGCCTATAAAAGGTACTGGTTACAATGTAATTTCAATTATAAATCATTTTACTTTGAGCTCTATGAAGTGCTAAATAATTTTTAACAAATATGCAAATTAAGGGTAGATTATATTTTCTTAACTTCATTCTGAAATTATATTTAAATTTAGTGCCAGCTCATATTCCACAGACAAAAGAAAACTAATATAAGGACAATATCTGATAGGAGCAGTCTATTAAACAAAATGATATTTTTATTTTAAACCTGCCTTGCAAGAACAGGGGTTACAATTTCTGGAAGGAGCCATATACAAATGAAAAATGAGCCATAATTCACGCAAAAAACCCAAAAGTCGCCTCTACTCATCGTATTTACCTCCACTCTTTCTATTCCCTCTCAAACCCTCCTGACTAAAATTATTTTGACAAGGTATAGAGTGATACCACACACACGTTCTCAAATATCTGCACAGTTCCTTCCTCACTTCCTTTGAGTTCTTGTCCAAATGTAACAATCTCAGATTATCCTTTCCTAATACCCCCACAATTACTGTTCTCCTTATTGCTTAATGATTATCTGATATACTGTATATCTTATTTATATATTGATCATCACCACCAGTCACTCCCACCAGAAAGTAGGATCTACAAGGGAGAGTCTTCTATTTATTTTTTTCACTTCAGTATCCCGGTTCCTAGAATAATGCCTGGCCATTGGTAGATACACAGTAATTTTTTATTGAATGAATGAGAGAGTACCATTGATCAAGTAAGCAAGAATTAGGGCAGCGACTATTAACAGACAGAGGATGTCAGAGTACAGTCTTAGTTGACTGAAAAGGATTAAGAACCCAGAAAATGACACAGGTAACAGGAATTCAGATTCAACAAAAGAGTAGGTAAAATGCATAGGACTCCACCTTTCAGAACAGAACTAGATAAAGCATCAGCTTTCTACTGAAAATAATATTCATACATACGTCATATACACTCTAGAGACAGAACTTGTTTTGAACAGAGCTTTTTTTACAAGTGGAAGCAGACAAATATAACTTCTATGGGGTAAAATAAAATGAGTTCCTGACAATGAAAGGGAATCTACATTCCATTCAAATTACCGGGTACTTAACGTGTTCAGCCCTAAGCAGTAGTGACTTGTCATTGTCTATGCCCACAAACTATAATTTAAGTTCACAAATTTGTAAATAAGTAAATAAACAGAAATATTACACCAGCAACACAAGCTACAAAAAAGCATCTTTAAAAGTATTTCCACAGCAACATCAGAATAATTATCTCTATAATCAGCAGCAGAGGAAATGTGCTAAAGTCAAGTTTTACTTTTCTCAGAATCATGGGACCCTGGTGCTCACCCACACAACAGAATCAGCAGCATGAACAACAGAAAATTATATTTTACACATAAAACAGTCATTGTGCACTCTACAATTACACATAAACCAATGAGTGTAAAAAATATATTTTATAATAATAGCTATGAAAAGAAACATTTGTGGTATTTTTCAATATCAGTAAAATGTATCATATTCTAATTTTGGATTATTTCTAAAATTAAAGCATTGCACCAAGAGTTACAATTTTAGAAGAAGAAATGCAAGAAATAAAACATCATTGATTTTCTTTTCAATACAAAGAAGAACTTATCTGAAAGCAAGGAAGGCATAGGCTATCAGAGTCAATGTGTCAGAGGAATAAAAACTGATTGCCAAAATGAGAATTATTTTTATTTTAATGGATTTCATTAACAAAGAAGATGTTTCTTTATATTAAATAAAGATTTAAGAAACAAAATATAAAAATGAGGTTGTTACGGATTTCTCTAGTCATTCAAAAAAGAGTCCTGAGCTTAATGCTAATATCTCATTTTCCTTTCCATCATCAAATGATGAAGTAAGATCTTAATTTCCTAAAAATTATATTTTTTGGTTTTCAGTCTAATATTCTTAACCTCTTATTTTATATTGCACAATTCTAAAAGAGTGAGTAATGCATTAAAAAAAAAATTTGGGAGGAAGAGAGAGAAAAAAATAAGCAGTTAAACAAGAGAACTAAAGCCCAATCCAATAGTCCATCATGAAGGAATAACCCCCAGGAAGAATATAAGTTTTATATTTATTCCAGTTATAGATATAGATATACAGATGGAGATAAGAGAGGGAGATAAAGATAGAGATAAATGATCTATATATCAAGATTGTTCTAGGTACAATGGACCAAGGCTATTTCTTATTCTATGCCAGGTAGAACTGTTATTTTTAAGTAAAAAATTTACTGTTTACAATATTGAAATAATTTAAGGGAATTTAGACTTGAATATATTATATTTATTAAAGTGCAATTTAAAATGATATTATGTCAAGCAATTTAAACAATTTAAAATGTTCTCTGTCAAACAATTTATTGAGATGGAGAAGACTGGAGAGACACAAGGTTTGAGAGTGGAAAATCCTCTTCTGAGGATGTCTGAGGTATCTATTAGACACCCCAGTGGAGATGTGAAATATACAGCTGGATATACACTTTAGGGCTCTGTGGAAGTCAGGGCAGCAGAAATACATTTGAGACTTACACCTGTTTATTTGGTTCTCTGTCTTGTTTTAACATACTTCAAATTCATTTGTATCAGTTTGCTGATAAGCTCAGAGTGCAATTATCAACACAATTTTGATTTACTATAGCAATATTTATGATAAAAAACTGATGTTAGTACTAAAGACTAAAATGTCAATATCTTTCCATAATATTAGTGCTTTAGTGTTGAATATTTATTAGAGATCATTTATTCCTTGTTCTTTATTTTATTGATGAGAAATCAAAGGTGCAAAAAGTTATAATTCTTTGGAATTACATTCAAAAAATAACTTGAATTATTTTCCTACTACATAATTCACCTTTCTCAAGGGAAGTTTTTCAGTTTTCTTATATTCAGGAAATGGAAACCAGGCCAGCAAATCAAACTGTCATAAATAGTACAGTATTTATTCATTAAAAAAATGCCTGTTGAGTAATCAGTTACAATGTGCCTGGGATTCAACAAGGCCCTACACATTCAAAGATACAAGACAGCACCCATGACCTTCAGAAAACTATAGTAGAGCATAAGTGACAGATAATTAAATAACAACACTGTACAGTAGACATATGATGGTAGTATAAGTAGAGTATACCATGATATCACAGAAGAAGGAAACAAAATGCAACATCAAAGGATGAGGGACTTTTAGGGTGAGTTAAGGCTTAGATGGAATTTTGAATAATGAAGAGTTCCCTAGGCTATGACTGGATCAATGAAACTGCAGAAAAACAAAACAAAACAAACAAATCATGAAGAAGATAATAATTGTTAACCAGCAAGTGATCAGATGATTGACATAGTGACATGTGAGGCTGTGGCAAGATATGAGATAGAAAGGAAGAAGGTCTTCATTCCCACAAAGCTTGCAAGATATGAAAGGAAAGATTTCCCCTAAAGGTACTGGGGATGTTTTGAAGATCGTTGTTTTTTTTTTTTTTTTTTTTTTTTTTTTCTCTTAAGGAGAATGACAGAGGAGGGTACACTGAAATGAAGTAAGACTGGAGGCAAGGAGGTGAATTTAAGGGCTACAAGAAACAAAACTGGTAAGAAATAATGCAATAGAATCTGAAAATTAGAAAGTCAGAGGTCAACTTCCACGTTTATAATATCACTTCTGGAGATAATAGAATTAATTATGTAGATGTTAATTAAGAAAATAAATGTAATAGACACATTCCCTGGGAACTGTGCTGTTCAGTTTCCTAAAAGGTCAGCATTATCTTTAATGTAAGCCTGTCTCCCTAATCACAACCTTCGGTCACAGTTAGTTGGATAAAAATAGTCTTCTGAAATAAATGCAGCCATGGCATTTGCTGGACAGAAACTTATGACTTTGGTGGTCTGGCTGTAACAGATGAGTTAATCCAATCAAATTAGAGATTTAGAGATTGTTACTAGTGAGCTGTAGACTTCATAGCTGGAAGATTATGTACCCTTAGGTTTGGGGGTGGATATTTTCAGGCTTGTGCAAACTGATGACTAAGCCAATTTGTAGGGAAAGGAGGATACAGCAGACATAAAAAAGGAAAGTGAGAAATCATGCAGGCCCCAAGAGACTGTTCATGCAGCTCAGCTCTCAGCCTGGACTGGCGCAGCCTGCCAGTTCTCATAAAGTCACGTAATCCTTTCACTCCCATCCTTGGATTTTGTGAGGTCCCTTAAATCCTTATAATTAATACTCCCTGTTATGGATCTAGTTAACATGCACCCGTTCCTCGCAACCAAAGGAGCAGTCGGTGAAAAATGCAAGAAATAAATAATCAGACAAACACATAAGATACTATGCAGTTAGGATTTTCTTTTACTCTCCGTACAAAAGAAAATCCAGCGTCTTTGTGAATATCTAGTTAATAGAAGCACACCTTTTTTGGAGATACAGTCTATTCCATTTTCAGAATTTTAAGTACTAATTATTAGAAAGTTCTTGATATTATGATGAAATTATCAAAGCATGAATCATGCCTATTGCTTCTTTTTTCCCCCATCCCATAACCACGTACTCTTTAGCAGCCTGCCTAGGAAAGTTTTTAAATTTGTTATTTGCATCTTCCTCTCTCTCAACATATTGATAGAAGTAGCTTCTCACTGATAGAAGTAAAAGCCCCTTTATCTCAATCAAGGAGTTGTCTCCATTTATCAAATATCACTTAAGCGTCTTCTGTTAATAATGTCTCTCTCATGTATCTGGGTTTTGGCAAAAATTTAGCTGACATTCCAACTTAGTATCATAACACTGGTATGAAGTGCTGTGAAGGGGCACTTAGCCTTCTGAGCAAAGTAGGGTTTGGTTTCATATCCAACGTCACCAATACCTTGGCTGAAAAAAGGGATGAATAAGATGCAACTCGAGGATGGAAGATGCCTTAGAGGACTGGGGCGGGGAGGGTGGAGGGGACTCGGGGGGAGGAGTCAAGGAAGGGAGGGAATACGGGGATATGTGTATAAAAACAGTTGATTAAACTTGGTGTACCCCCCCTCCCCCCCAAAAAAAATGGACAGAAAAAAAAAAGATGCAGTGGGTAACTAGATGAAAAGGACACTAGCTAAAATGTTTGAAATGCTTATAGGTATTCAATACGGTACTGTTCTAAATAATGCTGAAACATTTTGATATAAAAGAATATTCTATAAATGCACTAATTTTCTCCAAAGATCATTTATGATTTTAGGGTCTATCAAATAGATTCATATATTCTTTAAATGGTGTATGTCTCTAATACCCTTTTTATCCTATTCTTTAGGCCCCTGTTATTAAAAAAGAAACAAAAAAAGTGCAACTGAGCATACCTTAAAATCTATAGCAATAACGGTTAGTAGATTATACTCAGTTGTAGACTTTCTATAGTGATTTTCACTACTTACAAGCTTTTAAAACTTGTAAAGATTTTGAGTGGGAATGAAACTGGGTGCAAAAATTGTTCTGAATTATAACAGTACTATAGTGATAAATATGTGAAATATAAATTACAACTTAGTGTTATGACAAAGATTCTCTTCAATTATAATGGTTCCTAAATTCATATTTCCTTCCTTCAAGTTATTATCCTATCCTGTTTCCGAGTGACCATGAATAATATATTTATCTTTCAACCATCACTTCCTTGCTGGATATTTTACCAGCACGGTAAAAGAAGGAAGCAGTGCAACTAAGGAGGCCAAATTGTATGAAAATTTAAGTTCTAAGACTTATAACTTGAAAAACTCACTCATGTGGCCTCTGTTGTGTAGCTTAGTAGAAATCTATCTTTTACATATGAAACCAGAATAAAATACAAGTTAACAACTAGGAAAGAAACATTAGCAAACTGTGCTGTTAGTCACTTCAACAAATCAGGCAAGTCATAAAGTCAAGCAAAGCCAGATTTTCAAATTTATTCCTCAAATTCATTTTCACACATTATCAAAACTAAGTCTTAGGTGAAAATATGAGTATTATAGATATACTCAGCATCTCAGAATGTGTAGAATACACTAAAAGATTTAATTATCAAAGCACTTAAAATTAATCAATAATCACAACAAAGCTGACAGCTATTACTTACTTCCAAATCAGATTAGCTGAAGATAACATGAAACAAGATAAATGTATCATCCATTCTGAATTACCAATACAACAATCATCACTGGCTCAGCATCATTTCCAAATTTTACTCTAACATATTCAGATATTTAATATTATTCATAACCTGTAATTTTTAATCTCGGACTCTTATTGTGATTTACAAATAAAGTGTTTAATTGTATATTCCAAACTAATCAAGTACCACACTACAAAGTACTAACAGCCTTATTTAGATACCAGCTAAAGACATCTTGTTTTCCCTCTCCCGTGACTTTATTAGAGAAAATAAAAAATAGAAATATTTTTAAAAAGCCACGAATGGTGCCTGTCAGTGCCTGACAAGTTTATGTTTTTTTAATATCAGTAAATGTTAATTTATAAAGCACATACAGTTTGTACAATATAGCCTTTCACCTTCTGCTTCTGGAAAGCAGAAGGTGAAAGAATTAAAAATAAGTATCTTCCAATAAAGCACTTAAATATATACATTAGTATTTTATAGATGATGAAACAAAAAGTTTAATCTGAAACAGTCATAGAGAAACCAGCAACAGGGGATAATTATTTGGTGTGATATAAGGTTTTAAAAAATCTCTGCTGGGACAATTATGTAGTAGAGGAAATTTAGGATCTAAACATTTGATTTACTTTTTCCATATTTTTCACAAATCCTCCCCACTGGCCATCCAGACACTGTCTCCAAATCCTTTTCTCCCTAACTTATAAGAAAAAAGAGAGAAATAAAGGAAGTAAAAGAGGTAAGGGAGGGAGAGAGAGAGATGTACAGAGTGGCCCCAACTAGAACTGAAGACATTCAAGAATACATCAGTTTTCTCAGACTGTGCCTTTGCCCTGGCAGTACCCTGTAGTTAAATTCCCTCTCCTACTCTCCACCAACATTTTGTGGATAATTTACTCATCTAACCAGATCCTTAAGATACCTCCCTATATCTCCTGGTAAATGTATTGGGTTGGTCAAAAAGTTTGTTTGGGGTTTTCCATAAGAGATCCATAAGATCTTATTGGGAAACCCGAACGAACTTTTTGGCCAACCCAATAGATGCTCTTGATAGACAATTTATTCTACTGTCAACACACCTCTACTAGAACACAGATCACAAAATATTTTAAGAATCTCTTCTTCCTCTTTGTGAGTGAGTTCTTTCACCAATGTTTTCCAGGGTCTGACACAGTGTTTATATTAATGCTTTTACTTACTTTCATATTCCTTATTTTCTCATTTTCCATTTCTTTTAGGCACGATTGCTTGGAGCATGTTTTATCCTCCCAAGTTGATTTCACTAACTTCAGTGTCTTTCTATTAAATCTGATTAAAGCAACTAAAACTTAATGTTTTACCCAACCAGGAATAATCAGCATTCCAAAATAGGACCTTGTTTACCAAGATGAATTCCCACAGTTGAAGGGAGGGGGAAAGAGAGAGAACAAGAGAGAGCTAGCAAATGAACCAGTAGAGGTTTGTGTAAATTGCCTATTTTAGGCTGATTCTATATCATCAACTACCACTCCTCCCGTACCAAAGCAAACAAATCTAATAAAATGGCAAATAGCAAGAGAATAAACACACAAATCAGGGAGTAAATACCTGACAGACCTTTTGAAGTTCTCTTTAATATTTAAGGAAGGTAGAAAGATTTACCGTAAGAGTTAGCAATTAAGAATGGAAACAAAACAAAACAAAACAAAACAAAAAACAAACAAACAAAAGAATGGAAAGAACTGTGTTTGATACTAGCTCAACAACTAATTTGGGGAAAGTGATTTATCATCTCAGAACCTCTTCACGTTCAACAATACATACGTATACAACTAGAAAACCTTCCCTGCAAACTCACCATGAGGGCTGAGACGGATCTCTCATATAAGACAATGCTTTGTCAAACCAAGAACTAAGCAAAGGTTAAGCTACCATTTAAAAAGATGAGAGAAATTCTCTCTCATTAAAGAAGGAAACTGTGATATGGGGAATTTATCAACCATTTAATATTAAATAAGTATAGTTCTTTAGGGCTTTAAAAATATTTTTAAGGACATAACACGTATGTCTATGTGTTCCTTTGTGTTATTATTGATAAAAGCAGGGAATATTCCAAACAAAAATTTATATACTCCAATAATCATCTATATTAAAAATTATTACATTTTAGAATTCTAAGGTATTTTGGAGCATTTCAATGAAAGTAACATATAGAAAAGTATAGTAATAAGAAGACTGACAACCTATACCTATCAAGATTTTAGAAATGTTTCATATTTCCATATTAACTTTAGATCTCTCTTTAGGAAAAAAAAATTACATGTCACAAATACAAGCCTGTACCTCTTCAGCTAGTCTACTTTTATCTCTTTCTCCAGGGATATTCACTATCCTGAGGTTGGAATATATTATTCCCATAAAGATTCTTGCATATTATACACATATATATATGCATTTGTAAGCAACACATGTAGTACTCTGTGTTTAAAATTTTTCATAAATAATTTTTAACTTAGCATTACATTTTTGAAATGTGTCAGTATGGATACATGTAGCTGCAGTTCATTTGTTTTAATTATTAAATAGTATTGTATTATAAGAACAAAACAGTTTATTCTTTTATAGAGAAATCTGGTCATTTACATTTTTTTTCTTTTTGCATGACAAACAGTTCATTGGCAGGCATTTTCTTTTTTTAATGAGTGCTATTCAAATGAATTCAGCTGTAGGAAATTGTCCATGGCATAGTCAAATTTATCTTGTCCATGAGCCCCTCCTCAACAGCTGTCCATACTAATACAAGATAATTTTATGTAAAAATTAGTGTTACCATAAGAAGTTCTCATGAGAGGAGTTGTCTTTTGTGGTGGGAAATCAAGTGTCAAAGGAAAATCATGGCCTCCAAGAAGAAATATATGACACAGTAAATTTGTTTTGGTGGTTTCCTGTGTGATCAACCAGGTCTCTCTCTTGGAGTGATAGGTTATAGAGAAGCAAGGGAAGAAGACTAGAATAATGAATATGATACCAAATTAGGTTAGAGATACTGGCATGAATTCATGCTTAGCTTAATAGAGATACAGGGGAATACTGTAGTGGGATGATTAATGAACCCTAAAAGATGTTTGTCCTAATCCCTGGAACCTATGAATACTACCTTATTTGCCAAAACATGTGATTAAGAACCCAGAGAGAAGTTTAATCTAGTTTACCCTGGTGGCCCTAAATGCAGTCACAAGTATCCTTATAAGAGAGAGCAGACAAAAGAGGAGGAAGCAATAAGACCACAGAAGCAGAGATTGGAGTGATTTGGCCAAAAGCCAAGAAATGCCTAGACCCACCAAAAGGAAGGAATGAACTCTCCTCCAGAGCCTTGGGATGCAGTGTGGTTCTGCTTCGATTTTGGACTGTGCCTCAGTTTTGGGCTTCTAACTTCCAGACTGCAAGAGAATATACTTCTGGGTTTTTTTATGCCATCCAGTTTGTGGCAACATGTTACAGCAGTTGCAGGAAAGAAATATAGATCTATATATCTACATTATCTATCTATCTATCTATCTATCTATCTATCTATCTATCTATCTATCTACCTACCTATCTATCTATATCTAATTTACCTAGATAGCTATCTAGATACATATCTTTGTGGATAGATAGATTAGCATGTATATATTTAATTGCTCTTTGAGCTGAAAGAGCCTAGAAGTAATGATACCCCAATAGCAAAAGGAATACTATTTTATTTGAAAACATTTTGGAAAGACTAACTACCAATGACTCAAGTCAACCATATAATACCTCATCTGTCACATTCACATAGTGCTTATATATAAGTAAAGGTATCTAATACACTCATTATGTCTGGACATGTCTGAACATTTACATATTAAAATAGATGTCATTTACTATGCATTAACTTTTCTCATATTTCTTTTATACTTCAGTTAGAGTGTTACATTCACTTTTTAAAAATTACATATTTAGATGAATTATATTAATATGTTTATGAATTTCACTTTAGCAGGTAAAAAAGAGCATCACATTGGAAAACACTGGATTTAGTGTAAATCAGGGTTTTAGAGTCTAGGAAGTTTGAACACCACTGGTCCAGGAGCTTCTGATCCTGTGATTGTTTTCTTCTGCAGTATGGAAAGAGTTGCAGGTTGTGACTCCTCAGTTCCTAATCATGCCCTAAGCCTGGCAGTGAGAAGTGTGGCAGATACTGGGGGTGGGTGTGCTGGAAGGGAAAAGAAAATAATATTCTCCAGTACCTAGATTTTGTGTTGGCAGTAAAATTATTTGTCCATGACAAATTGCATTTATCTTCTATGGAAATGGTGCTTAATTTATGCTCACTTTAACTACAAACCTAACTTGTACAAGTTTCATTTACATTTTATTTTATTATCAAAAAATGTACTGATCAATTACACATTTTGAGTGATTTCAAATCCAGGTATCAAAAGTCTACTTCTGAGCCTCAGTCTAATACAAAATTATACACTCTTCATCTTATGGTAACTGTTAACTTGTTGACTAACTTGTAAATGGATCAGTGATATACTTAATGGAAGAGGCAACACAATTAGAGAAATAACAAAGAGAATTGCAGATCTGAGCTATATTCCACCATGATTTGCTACAAAGTTCTTTGACAAACGATGTAAATTCCATGTGACTAATATTTCAATAAGGAAAATAGGAATAATAACTGATCTCTAATTATAGGAACAATAAAAGTAACTAGGAAAAATGTAATAAGGAAATGCAGCAGAACTGTGTAGTGTTTTTCCAGCTAAGGACTATTATTACTTTTTTTAAAAAGTGAGAAGAGAATTAGAATATTTATTTTCCTTTAAACAATAACATTAATTCATGACTTCTGTAGCCTCAGGAATTTTGAGGTCAGTCATTAAACTAATGTTACAATAGATACTATGACTTTACACAAAGAGACTGCAGGTGCTTCTTATAGAGCTATAATGATACATTTGCAAAGAAAATAGTTGTGTCATTCCAAAGCTTTAGTTGGTAAGCTTTTTATTAACAAATATATAAGGAAGCTTAATTTCCCACAAGAGAAATAAATAGCAGAAATCAATGTCTTTGAGCCATAGCTTGCCTCCACACAAGTAGTGAATCATACTCTCCCATCTGTCCCAACCCGAATGCATCCTTTAGAAACACATGCCTCTTTGGAAAGAGCATTGCCACATATATTTATTATTGCTTTCATTTATATATAGTTTTAGCTTTGCCACTATCTTCCTAGAACCTTCTGTCCTTTAATGATGTTGAGTAAGCATTATTGGAAAGATACCAGTCACAACCATTCATAATGGGAGGTAGTATTTGAATTGACAAGTGAAGAATTAATATATTCTAAGAAAAAAAAAACCACTTTTAAGATATCTAATGATATACGTTAGACATTAGAGAAACTGACAGAAATTTTAGCTTCTACAAAAATGTGACCTAAATGTCAGCTGAGGCCTTTTTCATTTTCAGATTTAAATAACATTGGTTAACCCCATATCATGTCCTATGGGAAGTCCAACGCATTCCTTGCTGTTTTTAAAAATATGGGTGTGTTCGTTCTCACAATATCCTCTTCAATTCAAAGTTTTTGTCTCACTAAATTCTTGAATATGGCCCTTTTCCCAAAATAGTCTCAAAACGTCATTCACATAAGGCATTTACATGTTTAATAAATAATAGTAATCTCAGAATAAATAATAGTAATGCCTAGTGACAGCAGAGTAAATAATAGTAATCTGTGTATGATGCATTCTTATTCTGAAATAACATTTCAGCCACCTCTTCTCCACATCACTGTTGAATTTGTTGCTGTCCCCTTGACAGTTTTCCTGCTGGGGGCTCTACGGTGTTCTCTCCACACCCACAGATCCCAATTAACTTAGTACCTGCAGCAGTGCACTTGTCTGTGTCTATCACAAAGTAGCCTCAGGCCATTTTATCTTCATAAAAAAACCGAGACATTAAGATACATTCTGAAACAAAGACAGTTTTCTTTCTGAGAGGAGTTTGTGAACTTCTTGGTAAGAGAAATAATTTAGCATAAAAACAGTTCCAAAAATCTAATCCCAAGTAAATAGACTAATTAATTAGCACTAGACACAAGATAAAGAGTATATGACAAATTTTTGCCCTTTCAAAATTCAGTCTAGCCAGGAAGATAGACAAGTGAAAAAGGTTATATACAATGCATTAAGTGCTATAATAGAGCTGTATGGGGTGTTTAAGAAGCAGGAAAAATCCAGAGGTTATAGAGCTCACGGCCTAGGAGAGGATTCACATAAAGGAAACATCTGATCTGAGCTAAGTCTTCAGAGATGGATACGAATTTGATAGGCATTCGGGAAGTTAAGTTGTTCCAGACTGGGGGAAGAGAATTTGTAAAATCATGGAAGTAATTTATTTGGAAAAATAGTAATGGGATATCTTTGATAGGGTTAAATATGCAAAATGATGTGATATAATTAGCTAGAAGGTAGGGGATTAAAATGATATATTTTGAGCATCTAAGTAAGGCAGATAGTGAAGTAAACAGTACTTAGAGGATCTGGATAGAAACAAGTTTCCTGTTCAGAATCTGGTTTCAGTGGACTCTGAAGATTCTGCCTGAGGCAGTACCGCAGAGCAGTGTAAGAGTACTATTTAATGCGGGTTTTTATTTGGCATTTGAGTTGAACTAATCTTGATAGCCATATGGGATAATTCTTTAGTAAAACTGAAAGTAACAAAGTCAAGATGCCTTTGCTATGTCATTAGTACATAAGAGGGAGTAAGGCAAATATGTGAATGAATGTGTGAAGAAATAACATTTAAGTGAAAAGGCCAGCGGACTAAGAAGTGAACTCTGGGGAAAATCAATATTTAATGGCTAAAGAGAGGAAGAGTCTGAGATAGGAAGAAGTGTGAGAAAGAAACAGGAAGAACCAAATGATTGAGCTGTCTTAGAATCCCAATGAAAGAATTCAAGAAGGAAGGAGTTATCAACAGTGATAAATGATACATTGAGATCAATGAAAAATATTCATTGAATTTGGCAAGAAGAAGGACAAAGAGCATGGTGAAAGCAATTTAGTTGGCATAGCTACGGTGAACACATTACAGTGAGTGGGAAATGATCAAGCTAGAAACATACACTCAGAATTTGGTGGCAATGTCAACATATCAAGGCCAAGACAAGAGCACTTAGTGTTTAGCAGTTGGGCAATAAAAGTTTGTGGGGTAACCGAATGAAGAGATGAATGACAAATAAAATTCTGGGTTTATCCATATCCAAATGAAATACTGATAATGTACTTATTATTGGGTACTGCATTTTTAAATTTAGTAAACTTCAATATCCTACATTACTAAAATATTCAGAGGAAGATACTGTCATAAGAAAGTGATCTATTTTTGAAGAGTTATGTTTTTATAGTTACTTATTTCTGTATAATAAAAATTTACTCCTCAGTGTATCTTTGTGAAATTCTTATTTTTCAAATAGTTTTTTAATTGTATAGCTTTTCAAGCAAGGGCATTCATGTATTTTTTGCCACATCCTTAATTACAGTCTCAGTTTTATCTCCCCAAAATCTTTCTCAGAAAGAATACGACCATACTCTGAAATTATATTTTTTTTAAATAAAAATAACCTAATTAATAATTGGATCCCTCTCTTACTGAACATGCTCTTTTCTATATAACCACACTGAGGTCTGGATGAATATGCTGAGGACAAAAACACTAAGAAATCATTTCAGTACAGCCAATTTAATTTTAAAGAAGTGAAACATCTGTTTTATCATTACTATAATAACACAAACAATGGTATGTAACTAAAGTTATCATTGAACTTTAAAATAATTAAACAGTAAAACTGCTTAATAAGATTAGTCAGTATCTCTAAAATTGTAGACCGGAGAATGAACAGTTTCACATATACAAACCTTGGAACTCTATATTGGGGACAGAGCGTGGCAAAGAAACCCTGATCAGGTAAACACCTCACGTATTACGTTGTGTATCCCATCCCTGAATGTTCTTCTGAAGTGTTACCTTACCGTGCCATCACCAAGGGGTGAACTGGATTCCATCTCTCTACCCTCCTGAATCTCGAAAGGCCCTGTGAATGCTTCGACCCATACGATGCGGTAGAAGTGATGGTGTGCCAGCTCCAAGCATAGCCCTTAAATGATGTAGCAACTGCTTCTTATAGCCCTCCATGCAAGAAGTTCTGGCACTGCTAAGAGGGAGGATGCAGAGGAGCACTGAGCTGCTAGACAAGAGAGTGAAGGGGCCATCTTTGATAGCCAGCCCAGAGGAGATTTCACGACTCCAGCCCCAAATGCTTTCTAACTGCAAATTCGTGAGAGACTCCAATAGAGAATAATCCAGTCAACTACCAGATAATGAAAAATAATCATAAATTGTTGTTTTAAGCCACTGTGTTTTGGAGGTTTTGTTCCGCAACAGTGGATAACTGAAATATAGGGTGTATGTTTTTGTGGTAATGATGGGGTAAGTGGTAAGAGATAGATCTGGATAAGTAGCTGGGAACCAGATTAAGAATGATCTTTACGGCATTTTAAGGTTTGGAGTTTTGTTTTGTTTTATTTTGTTTGTTTGTTTGTTTTTTGGCACCACACGGCTTGTGGGATCTTAGTTCCCTGACCAGGGATTAAACCTGGGCCCTTGGCAGTGAGAGCATGTTTTCCTAACCCCTGGATGGCCAGGGAATCCCCTTGGGTTTTATCTTAAAGGCAGTGGTTAGACAGAAAAATTCTAATTGAGTTAATACAATTTTTTTGGTTGTTGTTTTTAATTAATTTATTTATTTATTTATTGGCTGTGTTGGGTCTTTGTTGCTGCATGCGAGCTTTCTCTAATTTTGGAGAGTGGGGGTAATTGTCATTGTGGTACCCAGGCTCCTCATTGCAGTGGCTTCTCTTGTTGCAGAGTATGGGCCCTAGGCATGTGGGCTTCAGTAGTTGCGGCACATGGGCTCAATATTTGTGGCTCATGGGTTCTAGAGCCCAAGCTCAGTAGTTGTGGCACACAGGCCTAGTTGCTCCGCGGCATGTGGGATCTTCCTGGAGCAGGGATCGAACCTGTGTCTCCTGCATTGGCAGGCGGATTCTTAACCACTGCGCCACCTAGCAAGTCCTTTTGTTGTGTTTCTTAGAAATTGATCTTATACAAGAAACATGTTAGATATTGCAACTTAAATTGAAAGAGGCTAACACTAGACTCAGGGGACCAGGTAGAAGGATGCTTCAATAATTGAAGTGAAAATAATGAGCCTGAACTAAAATGCCAGCAGTGAGGAAGGTGGGATACAGGTGGTTGTCAAGATCTATTCAGGAGAAAAACATTGTAAAACTTGATTGTTGGGAGATACAGTTTTGGGTAGTCAACTATAAAAATGATAGCAACCCAAATTAAATTTTCTTAAGCCAAAGTAGGACATATTTCCAGGATAGTGGAGTTTGTCCTGGAACTCAAAGACTAGGACATGTCTGGGTCTCTGGGGCAACTAGAACTAGAAACACTAATGTCTCCAGATCGCTTTCCTCCTTTTTTCTCTACTCCTTTCTAAATATTTTTTATTTATTGTTTCTTTTTCTGTACAATGGCTTCCTCCAATTTTTTCAACTTAATGGAGGAAAACATAGCCTTCAAATTGGCTAAGGTTTACATTTAATAGTCCCTAATCCAAGAGAAAGCCTATTTTCTCTTTCTCCCATCTAGGAGCAAAGTCTTTACGAAATTTTCTGGGCAGATACTTGAGACCCTTGTCTGAGGTGGGATGAATAATCTCATAGAAGAAAATGATTCTGTCCAAGTGAAAGGACAACAGATCAAGTAGAAGTTCTTAGTTCCGATAGTTGAAACAGAAATGTTTTTTGAACTAATTAAAAAGCTATACAATATTTTCAGCACAATAACTGAAGGCCGTTTGAAATGCATGCTAGGGTTTCTCTTGTTTCGTACCATATGAATTCATTTTAAATTCTCAGTGACAAGGCTGGGTGGTTATTTGAATAACTAAGGCTCCTCTGTCTTAAATGTGGAAGTTCTTTGGTGAATAGGATCAAAGGCTATGGTTTGTGACCAAATCTTAAGGGAGTGACTTGGGTTTAGAACAGCATTTTCCAAAGAGAGCTCCTCTAAGTACATTAAAAACACAGGGTTCTGTGGTCATGTAAATTCTAGAAGTGGTGCATTTTTTGTCTACCTTTTAGACATTCATTACATCGATTAGATTAAAAGATCTGAAAAAATACCTTGCTCTCTTTCATATATATATACACACATATGTATATGTATTATTTTCTAATGGAGTTGATAAAGTTTTTTTAATAACCTTTATAATATTCTGTACTACATGTTGTGAGAAATACACACGATAGTGTTAATTTAAAACCTTATTTCCACGATTTCAAAATGGGACATATTCAAGCTATATGGTGTAATATAGTATTATATTATAACATATAATAATGTATATAAAATCATTATCACATGTTATTCACTAAATGAGATCTCATTAAATGTGATAACTACAACTAAGGAATAACATTGACATTAGTTCTTTTCCTATTTTTCCCAAAAGGGATTACACCTCGTTAATCTGAGATTCTTTGAATTGATAATCTGTAAATCTTAATAGACGTAATTTTCAAACAGTTATAGACTTTCATTAGAAGAAAATAAATGGTTCTTTAGTTATAGGTTTCCGTTACTCTTTTCAATGATACTTTGGCAAAACACAAAATATTACAATTAATTTCATAAAGGACAAGAATAAGATTAGAGCACAAATCTGCAAATCAGTAACTTGATACAGTTGAGATCATTTTCAAAATAAACAACAGCACTTCAATTGTAAATGAGGAGCAAAAAAATATCCAGAATCTCAACCCATGTCTGAAGAACAAAAGGTTTAAGGCTCAGAGGTGTACATACTACAGTTACACTTCTTTTGGGTGTTTAAATATGGTACCGGTAAAATATAACAGTACACAGTCAAATTCAGTCACTCCTGCACTTTGCTGCCCATCAGGATACTTCAAACAGTTTTTGGAAATAGAACTCCCAGTGTTTATCCCTAAATAAACTGAATAAAAAGCTGTTGGCATGGAACAAATAAATGTTTATGTTCAGAAGCACCCTTGGTGATTCTGATACCACTAATCCATGACTAGCCATGATATGAGGAATCACTGGATTGGGTGCACCTACTGCCAACTACTTTAAATAATGTACATTATATTTTTACACTTTCTAGTTATTATTACTTATTCATCATAATGAAAACTTACTGATTAGGCCAAATATTTTGGGGCGAAGACAGTCCAATAAGTATTCATTATTAAATGTGTGATGGTTATTTTACCAAAATTAACCCGAAGAACAAAAATCTATAGCTATCAGGTGTATAATACATCTTATTATAAATAATAGGATGGGTTTATTTACATTCTAACAATTTATACAGGCTACTTGTTGAATCTGATTGACTTTGGTTTTGTGATTATTTATAGACTATTTCTTACAATTTACCATGCGTTTTAAAAGATGCAAAATTCTGAACTGTTTTTCACCAATTAAATGAAAAATGTGTTGATTGGATTTAATAGGTCATTCTGTGAGTGAACACTTGTTGCTTTAGGTGAGATTAGGTAGGCGGTGAAGTGGGATTTGTTATCAAACAGAAGTGGGGAAATTTGAGCCAGCTTTTAATGAATGTTTATTAGGTTGTTTTGATTCAATTTATCTACCCTCTATACTAACTTTTGTGGCTAAAGTTAAAGCAAAGTTAAAGTCAAGTAAAAGTTAAAGTCAAGCAAAAATCTTATCAATGGCAATCAACCAATTTAAAAGAGAAATTCCACATATAGCATGAAACCTGAGAGCTGCCCATTGTTGGGGTCCTTATTACTGACATTCATGACAGGTCTAAGAGAAGCTAAAATGTAAGATATACACCAGAAATGTACATCTTGCACTTCTTACATTTATAGATGCATTTTTCACTTATTAGCAAGAATGTGTCAGATTATCTAATTTTCATATTCAATATAATTTTGAAGTAGCAATTCAATTTCTTAAACTGCTGGAAAAAATTTTATATTTATATAAGTGACCTAAGTTATCTTGATGGCCCCTGCTTTTATTTTTTCAAAAGAAAAAGAAGGTATTAAATGAAAAGTAGTTTATGAGATCTCTTTGATTCTAAAACTCACACACACACACACACACACACACACACACACACACACACACACACAGAGTCTTTTTCATAAAATGAAGTTAAGATTATCTAACCATTTCAATGAAAATTCTACCAAGCATTCTTGCAATCTTGGTTATTCTGACTGATAAAGTTCCTATGCCTATTCACATTTAGATTTGAATAACTGGTAATAGCAACTCAATTTACCACTAAATTATGATTACAGAGACTGCTGGAGAATTATGAGATACTAGATTTGAGGTCAAAAGAAATATAATTATGTTCATCTATGGAAGCCTTTTCTTTTCCCTCTCCAAATTTAAGGAAAGTCATTCTTACATATTTTTAGAGAACTGAAATATTCTTCCTTGATCTACAGCTACATAGTACTTAGACTGATTACTGTCTGCCAACAGGACTGAAAGAAAGCTCCATGAGTGGAGGTACTTTCATTCATCGGGATAGTCCCAGCTCAGCAGTTTCTTGCACAGGATAGACTCTCAAAATCCCCAAATACCAAAACCTTAAAGGAATATTTAAAATCCTTTCTGCTAGAGGTATACAATGTCAAACTCACTCTTGTTGGAATTCTTGCATATTTTCTTTTCTGCTTACCAAAGTATAGAAGGATCTTTAAAACTGATCAATTTCAAAAATTATATAATTGTTAATGCTTTTTTATTCAAAGATCTTACCACAAAGGCTACCAATTATTCTGGGAAGCAGCATTATTTCAGCAATTTCCACCAGCTATCATTAAAGTTAGTCTCTGCATAGGTGAATAGCCATAGTAATTTCCTTTCTCTATTATTTAAGCTAATTCCTGAAAATACAGAAAGTCTAGGCCATTACTCAGAGTTAAATAATTTCAGATCATAATTGAGCCTTCTCAAATTAAATAGCAGTTAGCTCACTAAATGGGTAATTTACTTAAAAGTATTAATGGTTTGAGAGAATTAATGCTTATGCTAAAGTGCACTTACAAATTCTCTGGCCATAAATTATGTCTCAAATATGTCTCAGAGGCTCAAGAAAGGTGTCTATAGAAAAGTCATGGCCTATTTTGTGTGAACGTTTATATGAACAATTTATGAATGTACTAAGCCTCACACATTGAGATTTGACTAACATATTATGTTTCTCAAGAGCCCAATGAATTACCATAGAAAAAAAGGTCAACAAGCTCCTTAAAGGATAGTAGGTTTCCAGTTATAAGTCATGCGCTGGGAATCAGTGGTCCTGGATCATAAATTTTCAATTATGCCATAATTCTCTTCTAATTTCATTTATTTGATTCATACAATATGGTCGGGTATGAAATATGGTATTTTTTTTACATCATCAGAGGTGAAACATTTTAGTGATATTGTTTAAAAATATGTTCAAATGTTTCATGTATGTTTTTAAGAATTTTACATAACTAATAAAAATATGTGCATTCTGCTTTACTGTCTTATTATTAAAAGCATTCGGCTTTTATGTCTTATTCTGCCTTCATTATCTAAAATCTGAAAGACAGATATATGGAATTATACCTGGGTCAAATTTCATGACAGCCATTAACATAACTCTCCCTGAATTGAAGAATCTGTTCTGTTAATGTATCTACAATTCAATTTTGTTAAAGTGTTAATATGTAGAAGTATAACACCACGGCATTTTTACTTATTTTGAACAACAAAATAAATGGTTTTTATTAGAGTAAGAGAAATATGTTTAATTATCTGACACATAAATTTATCTAGATTTGCAAATATTTATATGATAATAAAATTATGTTGCACATTTTATTGATGCTCTCTGACATGGCATGCAAATAAAAATATTTTAACATAAATCTACAATGCATTTTGGAAACAGTCAGAACAAAATAAGTTTTAAATAATCATGTCATAGAAATACACTGTAGGATGCAGAAAAAAAGTTTAGAATGGAGAAAAAAAGTTGTAGAAGCTAACTCACTCTCATTGAGAAGAAATATACACATTTTGGTAAACGAAAGAACTTCTCAAATAAGAGCCATAGGATGGCACAACTATAGGGTTTTCCCTGGGACCAAGTGGTCCTGGCTGACATCTGCCATTATAGTAAGAATAATAATAACGTTCAAAACATTTCTGAGTCATTATCTCGTTATTCTAAAGATACCCCTTTAAACAAAATCACCCTAAAAAGATGATATTCTACTGGGTTTATCAAGTATAGCTTCTTGGGATCCCAGATTTGGCTCATTTCTCAAAGGAGATACAGATGATTCACTCTGCCTTATAAGTAAGAAGTACTAATTATCATTCCTGATTCTTCTCACAACTAAATTGAAATATACAGAGAATTACTTTCATGGTTTTCCAAATGTTCTCTACGCTTCTCAATTTGTGGAGCTTGGATTTAAACCAGTATTTAAAACAAATGGAGGACTGATGCATAGTTAATATGATCTATATTTCTTTACCCTAATGCGGATATATTTTTGTATAATTTACAACTTGAGATAAGCTCACTGAGAATAATTAGGAAATCCAAATATGTAAAATACAAATAAATCACCAATAATTGGACCACATAGAGAGAACATTCCCATGCTTCTGCATGGAACACATCATGGCCCTGTCATATTGGTGATAGTGGAGACAAGCCTATCTGAGTGTGATCACAGAGCTATACAGCAATGTGCATCAAAGAGTCCAGGACGGTCAAAGAAGGCAGGACAGCCAATGAAGATAACAGTAGCTCAAAGAATTTATTTAGGAGAACTCCTGAGATATCTCTGGAAATTCTGAAGCTGTGGCTGGCCCTATGCTACATATTTAAAGTCCTGCAATGGCAAGTGAGGGCACAGCTAGTGAAATATGGGTTACTACTTGCCAATTTACACTCTGGCTGGAATTGCCTGGGGAAACATGCACTGCTATGCATGTTATGAACATATGCATGTTTCCATCCTACTTCACACAATGGAATCAGTGCCATTTCTAGATGAATATGTTATGTATTAAAAGGGCTGAAATTTTGTCCTTTTTGCAATAGAAAAAGCATAAAATTTGTTTTTATAAGTTCTTGATTTACAATATAGGGCTATTTGGCTAGCTTAATCTCTCTTTTAAAATGCACCCCAAAGTTAATAGTCCTGAAAATTAAGAAATTTTGAAATTTTCAGAAAATGCTATATTTCACGAAATAACTGAAACAATTTTAAAACACAGGGAGAAAATGTCATCTTTCATTTCTCTAAAGGAATCAAGAATTGCTTCAGGATACTCTAACTGGTAAAAAAGTCATATAATAACAGATAGCTACATTTTAAAAAATAAGTGCTAAAGAGCCTTGTTTTTCTTTTTAAAAATAGAATGTGGGTGTGGTGACAGCTGTGTGTGTGTGTGTGTATGTGCGCGCGCGTGCACACACTCATGTGCGTGCCCACGCATGCACATATTTTAGGTGGTGAGACAATTAAAGGCCAAGAAAAGATGATGCAAGATTGGAATTTCATGGAATTGTGTGTTATGGGTTTCCATACTTTTATTATTTGAAAGGAAAATAATTTTTATCCCAAAGTTAAACTAGTGTTTTCCTGTTACATGACCAAAAGTATAACTTCAAGCTAAAGAAATTTTATAAACCTATGACAAATTATACACAAGATACCATTTAAAAAACCTCTTTTTTTTAGGGCTCAGTAATTCTAAACTACTGAATTCAAGTTCTACTGTATCAAAGAGTGCACAAAAACATCAAAAGAAAACATCTTCATATTTAAATGGAATGTCCTCTTTAAAATTGCAAAGTAAAAATATTTATTAAATGATTTCACATTTTCTTCTCTTATCCAGTGCTTTTTCCGTGATGCTAAAGTTCGTTTGCAGTCTTTTGGTTCATTTATTTCCCTAGAGTGATGCTTACATACATCTGCTCAAATTAATTAACATCTTATCTCAGTAGACTCATTTAGGCTGAATAAAAAGTTCAAATGTTAATTTGTGGGCTGACCTATGTGGCCTCTTCCAACCAAAGTATAACACCTTATTATGCTTCACACTAACATGCAGAGGAGCTGTGCACATCCTTTCTTGTTTTTGTCTTTTTTAATGACATTTATTGGGCTATACTTGTGATCCAAGGAATACAGGTATCAGAGGCTGAAATGCAAGAATGGTAAAATATGGTTGAAGTGGTACAGAAACTAGAGGTAGTGTAGGTATGATGTTTAAAATATTGCCAAAAGTACTGGCATCTCTTTTTTTAAAAAACGTAACTGCCTGTGTGTATGAGAGAAAGAGAGCGAGAAACCCTTTTGCATTGAATGAAGAATTATATGTGAAAAGCAATATGTACTCATATAACATTAGTTACAACTATTGACATGACCTCACAATTTGATTGTGCTTATAAAATATTAGCATATGTATTTTGAAAAGAACTAGATCCATCAAAATGTCTCACTTATGTTTTAAATGAGTTGAATTGACTTATTTAATAAATGCCCCTAAATATCTATTAAGAGCCTATTATTTTTCAGGTAGAAAACTGGGCTCTCACAGAAGACTTTTTCAGATCTTAAATTTGTAGCTCTAAATATTTTAATTTAGCTTAAATGTGTCAACAATTTGCCTTTACTGCTTTTAAACATCATAGAACCTTATATTTGTAAGCAAAAGAAAACACAGGATAGGAGAAAGAAGCCATATTTGGGATCACAGAGAGACCTAAATTAAGTTTCAGCTCTAGTACAGGTACCTCAGATTCTATCATTATAGGAATGATATCTCAGTGACTATAGAGGCTTAAGTTTAGAAAATTTAACAAAATACATCTATCTACAAACAGCCGATAAATTTAATCTGTTGAGACTTCTGATCAGGAAGAACAGACATCAACAAACCATCTTTTAGGCAAAAGACTTTCTGCACAAATTATGATAATTTTAAAAGTTTATAAATGTCAAACACAATATAAATATGTGACTATCTCATCTACATCAAATCTCACCATACTTTTATCACATTTTAACAGACCTACAAATAAGGAATGTATTTATAGGAACCATACATAACAGATAAACAACTCGGATTAGTTTAAGAAAGATAAATTATTCTAAGAACAATGGGTATCATAAAATTCAGGGATAGAAATAAAACTTGGTCTCAGGAATGAAGAAAAGAAAGGGTACTTGAACGTCAACAGACTCACTCTTTTTCTCTGTACCCCTCTCTTTCATCTTCTTTTTACTTCTCTCTTCTACCCTTTGAAAGTCTGCTTTCTCCCTTTAGGTTCCCTAGTTTAAAAAAATGGGACTCCATACTTCTCCCAAACTCTATGTGTGCAAGTACAGAGCTTCCTCTTTTCCCGTTTCTCTTAAAATTCTCTAGAACGATCTCAGTGACAAGTTCAGACAAGGTTGTCACCACTTGAACTAAGAACAGTCATCCTTGGGTATCCACAGGGGATTGGTTCCAGGACAATGCATGGGTACCAAAATCCGCTAATGCTCAAGTCCCTTATGTAAAATGGCTACTCAGTCGGCCCCTTCATATCCACGGTTCCCTGTCCAAAATTTTTTGAATTCGCACATGTGGAACCCGCGGATATGGAGGGCCCAGACTGTAACTGAGTTGGGGTGGGTGGCAGTGGTAGAGGGGTGGATGGGTGTCTTGACGGAAGGAAAGGTCTGCATTTCACTGCCAAAAGCCAGAGGCTTACCCTGATCCTTAACGACCAGAGCGCCAGTTCCTTCAGCCATTTGGATGCTTCTACCTGCAGTCGCTAATCTGAGACATGTGATAGGCAACAACATGGACACAGCCAATTCATTCCACCAAAATGGAGGCAGTAACCTTTAGCATCCAATGACAGCCATTTATGTCCAGTGAATTCTGGCTAGACTTTCTTTTAACTGTAAGAAATAATCCGTGTTCACATTTTTTTGTGTGCTAGGGACATAAAACAGAGATATCATCAAAGATAAAAATCACTTAATAAGTTAATACTGAGAGAACTACTTTAATTATAAAGTTTTCTTATCTCTTGAGAAGAGGATGGTCCTGAATGTTTTCAGACCCAGTTTTACAGCAGTTATCTGTTGCCAAATATTTCATAAAAATAAATATAACTTAGGAGACAGGCAGAGAAAATTACAAAAACCCAGTAGAAGAAACAAAAATTGAATGAACCTAAAAGTGGTAAGATGCTATGAAGAATAAACTAATCTAAATCAATGGTTAGTTGCAGATTTCTCTGATCATAAGATTTTAATTATGTAAAAAGTGATTAAGCCAGCATATAAAATGAAAATAATTCAGAGAATGTTAGTTCACTGTTTTTATTGTCCATAGGCAATTTGCTTTTATTCTACAGATAATTAGAGAAACAATACTATTAGAGAAAAACATTGAAAACTCTTGTGTAGTTAAGACTAAAGATGATAGCTAAAAATGGTTCGCTGAGGAATATTTCAAAATGTATAGCCATTTTATAAGAGAGTTTGTGTTGACTGAACAATAACCACTTGCTCTGGAGAACTCCAATATGGTAATATGAATACTCCTTCAGGGTATTAAGCAAAGAGAGAGATTTTTACACGTCATTATTCATTATAATGGACAATGAACATTGTCTATACAGAGAAGTTATGGTCTCCATTTTTAGTCTTTCTTATTTAGGTGTGAATCTCTTTATATTGCCATCTTTTCTATACATGCATTCATTCTCTTTTTAAAGTATCTTTTCCAAAGAACTCAGCCATCTATTCCTTTCCAAACATATCAATTGTTTATGAATTACTTTCATTTTCCTCTGCCTCCTCTGATGTGTCACTACTCACCCTGGGTACCTTCCTCTCCCAGCATCTCCACTGGATCCTTCAGCGTGACCTTCAAACATTATATACCATTGATACATTTAAAAATTTAAGAACAATGCCTTTAATACATTTAGAACCTCTACTCTACCACCTCAGATTTCTCTTTTTCATAACTATGCTTCTTAAGTGGTCTAACTTCACTGCTTCCAATTGGTTTAATTTGTTCATTGCAATCTGGCTTCATTCCTAATGAATTGAATCCAATGATCCTTTTTAGTCAATTTCTAATAATCTGTTTGATACAATTTATTGCTCCTTTCTTTAAAACTGTCTCCACTCTTGGCTTCTATAATGGCACATTCTTTGGTCACTATTTATTAATTTTTTTCACTTAGATATTAAACCATTATCATTTGGCAGGCATCAGTGTAGATGCTAAAGTATAAGCCTCAGTGAGATGTGGTCCTTGAATTTTTGAGGGGAAAAAGCTACACAAATAATTATAAAATGTGATAAATGTTGATATAGAGATTTTTTATTACAGTATGGTATCATGGAAGGGGACTCGTTTTTAAAATCTTTAATACAAATCACTGTTTCAGTTCAAATATATAAAATCAACAAAAATTACTCTGTATAAATCTCTTCCTTTAGACAGAAATAAAAATGGCTTCTAAAGATTTCTGTGTGAATGACATTATTTATTTTGTAAAATAGACTTAAGTAGGGAAAGCAATCATTTTTAATGATATTAGTTCTGAGTAACTTGTATACAGAAAACATTCACCTTCACTGAATACTTATGAAATTAATCATTATTCAAGTGAAACTTCAGAGGTGGTATATTTGAATTTAAAAAAACTTATAAAAAATATAGTCTTTTAAAGCTGAAGGGGTCTTAGAGATCATTTACCCAAACCTATTACTTTATAAGGAAAGAACTGACTCTCTGCATGATACTTGCTCCATATCACATAGATTTGTAGGGGAATAATTGAATTAAAACCCAGGATTCTCTGTTCCAAATTATCTTTCTAAAACAGGTAAACTGAACACAATAGTAAGTCTATACAGTGAAATGCACACACCCCTTTCTGAAAGTATTTACAATAATCTAAAGAAAAATATTTTAATGAGTATCACATGTTTTTCCACCCCCTCATTTACTCCAATTATAAAATGATAGACCAACTCCTAAACACAGTGTTAAACTCCCAGGAATGCTCAAATGGATGTTACTTAACATAACTGAAACTGCTTGCCCTAAGAAACAAGAATGAGAAAATTAGATTCCTAAAATGTCTTTCATATAAAAAAATTACAATCTGTGTCTCAAAAAATGTCATAGATAATGCAACAAATATTTCTTTTGCCTGTCATCTGATCACTTTATTTTAGGGCAAAACTACAACTAGTCACTTTTTTTTTTTTGAAAAAATTAGTTGCCAAAGGCTGACCTGAATATGGTGTCCTCAAACCTGTCACATATACGTGTTTACAGGGAAATCACATCTTTTCTGTGGAGAGGGTTAGGTTTTAAAGTTCGCTCATAAGGCAAAAATCAATTTATTCAAAACCACTCTAGACAATCCCTCAGGGAGGCATCACACTGGAGATCAACATCCTACATCCCACTAAGTCCACTCCAGGCAGTTCTCCTCCCAAGTTAGAACATATCACTCCCACTGGATAAGAGCACCAGATGGATGACCTTCCCTGCCATGGGGCTTTGTTGTATGAAAAGTACAATGTGTACTTTTTAACGGATGAGAAGTATTTTTTAAAACAGAGATTGCATTCAGTCTTACAAGGTGCTTACACCATGAGAAGGGCAGGAGCTACTACAGAAATTGTTTAGGTTTCCCATATCACATTCACTTGTAGATCAAGTTCATCCCTTGGCCAGTGATTCAATTAATCATACCTGCATAATAAAACCCCAACAAAAACTCTGGAGACCTAAAGCCCGATGAACTTGCTGATTGGTGATATACATCAATGTGCCAGGAGGGTGATGCATCCTGAGAACAGGGAAGCTTTACAGCTGGGACCCTCCCAGATCTCACCCCAGTGTCTCTACATTTGGCTGGTTCTGATTTGTATTCTTTGTAGTGAAGTATGGGGAGTCTTGCAGAGGACTGTGCCCTCAACTGTGAAGTCTATGCTAACTCTAGGTACTCAGTGTCAGAATTGCACTACAGTAACCATGTCATAAATGTGACAAGCACTATGTTTGAAGGTACAGCGAGTTTTTTATTTGTTTACTATATAAGTCATCTAATTTTCCTCAAGAAGCTATACACATTGGGTGGTGGATAAGAAATGAACTTAATCCAGTCTGATAATTTAAACAAGTAAAGCTCTGATTCCCCAGGACTTCCATATTTTGTACTCTGGCTACTCCCTGAGATGACAGCTCAGGGTGGTAAGGCTTCTACAAGCTCACAAAAAAAGAACGAGAGTCAGAGGCCTCAAAGGATGCTATCGCTACCTCCTTTGTTCCTTGTCTGTCTAGTGGGGTCTCCCATCTTATATTCTTACATTCACAAACTGTGTTAAACTTGTTAACATATGAGCGTGAGTCAAAAATTATCTGCACTCGAGCTGTAGAATTTATTTTAATTAACTTTTAGAAAAGACAAATACATCATTTTTCGACATAATCTCCTTGCTTTTCAATACACTTTGTCCATCTGTCAACAAGTTTCGTATTCCCTAATTAAAACATGTTTTAGGCTGAGCTTTGAGCCAGGAATGCACCGCTATCTTCACTTCTTCATCAGAAGTGAATCTTCGTCCTCGTAGGGCTGCTTTCAGGGGACCAAACAGGTGAAAGTCCAGTGGAGCAAGATCAGGACTATAGGCAGGATGCTTTAAGACCTCAAAATGAAGTTTTTGCAGAGTGTTGACAGTGTGGCCAGAAGTGTGCACATGTGAACACCCTCAGACCACAAAAAACGAATCACTGCACGCTGCTCTTCTTTCATGCAGATCACAAGTGGGGCATCCATTTTTGCTTGCACGGCAGTTACAAATGAACTGATGTAACACATTCACACCTGCACAGCAGTGACTGAGGAGACAGTAGCCTTGAACAGAAAGTGCTGATAAGACAGTGCAGCCAAAAGAAGTTTTAACATAACCGGAGTGCAGATAGTTTTTGACTCACCCTCATAGCTTGGGATGTCTGTTTGACCTGGTCAATACTGCAGCCAGCTTTTCCTTACCTAAGCCCCAAGCTCCACTGATCGTCCTTGGATGGGTGGTTTTCCAACCCACCTCCCACCTCTGCAACCTTCACTGTTGGATCAAATTGCTTTTTCTCATGGCTGGCCCAACTGCAAGCTCACATATTCTCAGATCGGCTCCTTTTAGTGTGTCCTTTTAGGGAGATTTGATCTGGGAACTCACAAGTTTATAAGCCTTACAGGGGAAACAGGCATGCCAAGGAAACCAAACTCCTTTCTGCCCCTAGTTGAGGGGAGCTCATCTCAGAGTATCTAACAGGAAGTCTATTATGGTCAAATCCTCCCTTTGCCTTATACGCCTCTCTTTTACCTACCATACTTTGACTGCTCAATTCCTGTCCATCCTTCCTCTTATTTCCCCTCTTGCTAGAGAGGGTCAGGCTTTACCCCATTCTCTACATCATTACTCAGTGTCAGAGGTCAGAAGGTACCAATGAAACCATGGCTTGGTGGGGAAATTATTTCAATTTAATTTTTCAAAATATTATCCTTTGTTAAATAAGTATATAGATTTTTATTACTTATTTAAAATAACAAAATATGTGTAGCCAAGAATAGAAAACCACTGTTCAAAGTAAGACTAAATTAGGTATTTTTCTACTTTCCTTCATAATGACATTCAAATAGAATTATTTAAAGCAAACCAATATCTGAACTATTTAATTTAGTCACCAGCAAGCATTTATCATGAATCATTCTTTTTCATTAATATTGCTGAAAATTTACTACATGGTATCATGATTTGTATAAATCATGTCATCTTTCTATGCTTCAGTTCTTCAGGTTTATTCAGGTCAGAGCCAAATGATAAACAAGTTCACAATAATTTTATTTAGAGAAAAGGCATGTACTGGTGATAATAGTTATTATATTCTTTTATCTTCAATAAATAAAATATATGATAAGTACCTAGAAGACTTTCCATGATTTGAAAGAACTTTGCACCTTATTTATTAGCTCTGTTGTACAAGTGAAAAATTAAAATGATATTTTAAGATTAGCATTGTATGTAACTTTTATCTCTCCTACCAAAAAAGTAAAGTACATTTACTCTAAAACAAATTAAAACAAACAAAATAAAATCACCTAAAATTTTGCAAATCTGACAGAAAAAGAATACCTTTAGTATTTTGCAATATGTAAAATCACTGAAAATCCTACTGTTCTGGAAAGAAAAAACTGGTTGTAATATCTTTCAGGGTATACTTCCAGAATTTTTAAAATACATTTACTCAAAAATGTTTATAACAATAGGATTACACTGTACATGGAACGTTGTGCCCTATGTTTTCAATTTAACATCAAGTAATAAACATAAAATTAGAACATTAAAAAGTTCAGAACATTTTCATCGTGGAATTAAGGAAGAATTAAATAATAACACCAATCAATAGCTTTCACTAGCCCTTAATGAAAACAAGAATTGTGCAAAAAACTATATATTCTATTTTACTTAATATGCAACACATGATATGAGCACTATCATCATTTAATAGTTTGTGAAGGTGTTTGAAGTCAAGCCTATCTGCAATTTAAACTCCAAGTTTAAAGTTGGAATTTAAATTGTATCCCCTACTGAAAAAGAATCCTGAGAGAATAAGCCATATCTATCAGCTTCTTCATGAAGTCTCTAAATCTAGGCACAAGTTAGCCCATTATCCCCAATTATCTCCAAATTCAACATTTCTTTTTCCCCTCTTCTTTGTTTCCAATCTATGCCCATCACTACTACTTCCTATTTCTCAAATACATGATAATTTTCTGTGTGGTTAACATCAGGAGCCAAATATAACCTATCAAAGAACAAAGCTGTTGTGACTAAACCCAGTAAAAATAGAACAGATGCTCTATTTTAACTTTACAATTGCATTTAATATGTTTGTATATTTTTCCCTAAATGTTGATAAAATTTTGAATTAAGATTTTCGAAACTTATGGGCCCCACTGATACCTGGCAAAGTCCATACTAAAGTTCGTTGGGTGTTTTTTTAATTTTTTTATTTTTTGGCCCTTCACTTCTTGCCGCTTAAATTTAGAGAAAGACAACTGCTGTGTTGTCAAATCGTGAAATGTGTTTAGGCGGGGTGATGGGCGTTGAATTATGAGCAATAAGAGACACTGCTATTTTTGACAAGACAAATACAGAATGCGTGACTCATTAAAAATAACCTATTGTGTACCTTTTATGCTATCTTGTTTTATTTTCAAAAATTGATGCAATCATTAACATTCATGAATGATAGACACTTGTTAAAAAGGGGGAGAGATTTTATACCATTCACTATAAAAAAAAGTCTCCATCTATTGATGAAACAGAGTTACAATTTTATATATTAAATGCAACATAGTAAACCGTAATGCAGTTTATAAAAATAGTTCCACAGTGTCTACCAGGAGATATTATTCCATCATGGAAAGCCAATTTGAAAGGAGCTGAAGATAAATTTGTCTTTCTAGTTTTGACTGCCCTACGAATCTAAATTCACAATTTTTTTCATTTACATGGCCTACTTTAAATTGCATCTTCTAATAAAAAATTATTCTAGAATATTCCTTGTATTCAACAGAGAACTAACTCATTTAATCTTTTTTTCATATTGAGGATTTTTTTCCACTTTGCTATGCTATGATTACACCAACCAGTCATGGCATCAGCATTTGCAGAACCTAATTAGAATAAGACTATGTTGAGGATGATTTTAGGATTGGAAATTCCTTGGGACTATAGAATATCCTTTCATATCATCCCAAATTTGGAGTTCCATGTAGTGATTAGTTACTGCTATTAACATTTCTGAACTATATTTTGAGCATTGAACTGGGCATTGGGGGAGAGAAAAATAAAGGAAAAAAAATTCTAGTAACTTAGTAGAGACATAAAGACAGAATATTAGGAGAAAAAATATCCATATATACTACCAGCTCTCCCTCTCTCTGTTTTACCTTGCTACTAGCAACATGGCAGCACAGGATACTTAGAGGAACTCTAATATATTGGTTCAAGGACTCGGAAGCAGAGTGCTTGGGTTGAGATCTGCGCTCTGCCACTTACTGGTTGTGTGACCCTGGGCAAGTTATTCATCTGAAAATGGGATAACAGCACTACCTACCACACTAAATTATTGTGAAGTTTACCTAATGTGTGAGTAAACTGCTTAGGACAGAGCACACGGTGTGTACTCTAAATGTTGGTAGGAAAAAGAAAAACAACAAACCCTGGTTCCTGTACTTTATAACCTTATGATAATTATATCCATTCAATAATTTTTTCATTCACTTATTCCAAAATTATATACAGAATACTGTAACTGTTTCTCTTAACTTTTGGGGGCCTAGAATATTTTTGTCCAAGAGGATGAGAAACTATTTCTTAATACGTTATAGGTATTAGGAACTTAACAGAAGAGAAATCCAATGTGTTCTTTCTAATTTCATATGTAGAGGTGGCCTTTCAGGTAAAATATTCCCTAATTCTGTTAATGAGCCAAACTGGTAAATTTAAAACTGAATTGTGGAAATTGATAGCTAGGGAAGCTACAGAGAGAATTGTTTTACTGTATCCCTCAGGACATGCCAGATATGCAGCTCTGTCTGACTGTATCTGATCACTCTGGCTCCAGCCACACTGGTCCCCTTGCTTTCTTAGGACATATCAAGCTATCTTCCACTTCAGATTTATATTTGTTGCTCCTTCTGTTTACAGCACTAGCCTTCCTCCCAACTCTACCATTCCCCCAGCTATAACCTGCTTGGCTCACACACTCAGCTCCTTCTGGCCTCTGCTCAAAAGTCACAATTTCAGCAAGTTCCCCTTGGACTCGTTTATAAAATAGCCACCACATCTTTACTCTGTCCCCTTTACTCCGCCCCCCACCTTGTCTTGCTTTGTTTACCCCCACATTACTTACCATCATATGACATATAATTGCTTACTTATTATTTTCAATCTCCCTTTCATAGAGTGTAAGCACCATCACAACAGTCAACTTTATTTGTAGCCTCACTGACAGTGACTACCACGTAGCACATACTCAGATGGGGGATGTGGGGATATATGTATAAATACAGCTGATTCATTTTGTTGTACAGCAGAAACTGGCACAACTGTGTAAAGCAACTATATTCCAATAAAGAGCTTTAAAAAATCACAATAGATAAAATGGAATACTAAAAAAAAAATTGAATAAATTTGAATTTGAAATATTAAACAAAATATTTAATTAATAGAAGAATAAATGTAGCTGCTTTCTTAATTTGAATGTATCTTGGGCTATCTGCTTTCCTGAGTATAATTTAAATAGATCATACAACAACCTGGAGTTGTGCCCAATTACTAAAAAATTAGTAATGAGCTCTTCTGGTGCTCAGATCCTGGTTTCTAAAGACCTTTTACTAAAATCCTTTGGATAACTGACTGATTTCATGTCTGGAAAAGGGAAAGGAAGGTGAGCCTGAAATACAGCTTTTCTGTGACAGAAAATAAAAGAGCACTCAAAGCCTAACAGAGGCATGTCAAAGGACACAAAGGTCAGCTTGGAGGAGCTCCCACTGACAAAATTTGGGATAACTTGAGTATTAAAAACAAATGTCTACAATTGATTAATTGATCTTAATGTACTAAAAAGATAAAAATGCATGAGTCCACAATAAGATGTGTGTGTGTGTGTGTGTGTGTGTGTATGTTAGACACAGAAGGGGGGAAGGGGAGACACTAATTTTCCACATTGAAAGATTCATTAACAAAATGTAGGATAAAAATCATATGATCATCTCAATAGATGCAGAAAAAGCATTTGTTAAAATTAAACATGATTTGTGATAAAAAAAAAAAACCTCTCAATAAAGAGGGTATAGAGTAAATATATCCCAACATAATAAAGGCCATATATAGTAAACTCATAGCTGACATTATACTCAATGGTCAAAATCTGAAAGCTTCCCTCTAATATCAGGAACAAGACAAGGATGCCCACTCTCTCCACTTTTATTCAACACAGTATTGAAAGTCCTAGCCACAACAATTCAGCAAGAAAAAGAAATAAAAGGCATCCAAATTGGAAAGAAAGACTTAAAATTGTCACTATTTGCAGATGACAAAATACTATATAGAGAGAACCGTAAAGATTCCACCAAAAAAAGTTAGAATCAATAAATAGGTTCAGTAAAGTCACAGGATACAACATCAAAATTCAAAAATCTGTGGCATTTATATAATACTTTAATGAAAAACTATCATAAAGACAAATTAAGAAAGCAATGTCATTTACAACTGCCTCAAAAAAAAATCTAGGAATAAATTTAACCAAGGAGCTGAAAGAACTGTATATTGAAAACTACAAGGCATTGATAAAAGAAATTGAAGAAGACACAAATAAAGGAAAAATATTCCATGTTCATGGATTGGAAGAATTAATATTGCTAAAGCCCAAGCAATCTACAGATTCAATGCAGTAAAAATTCCAGTGGCATACTTCACAGAACTAGAACAAATTTCTAAAATTTGAATTCAAGACCACAAAAGATCTCAAATAGCCAAAACAATTCAGAGAAAGAAGGACAGAGCTAGAGGTATCACACACCTTCATTTTAAACTATACTACAAAGCTACGGTAGTGAAAACAATATTATGGTACTGGCACAAAAAACAGACACACATATCACTGGAACAGAACTGGAGGCCCCAAATAAATGCATACATATATGAACAATTAATTTATGACAAAGGAGCAAAGAACATACAATGGAAAAAGGATAGTCTCTTCAATAAATGGTGTTGGTAAAACTCGACAGCCACATGGAAAAGAATGAAACTAGACCGCTATGTTACACCACACACAAAATTTAACTCATAAATGAATTAAAGGCTTGAATGTAAGACCTAAGCCATAAACTTCTTAGAAGAAAACATAGACAGTACCCTCACTGACACTGGATTTAGTGATTTTGTGGATCTGACTCCAAAGGAAAACAAATGCAAAAATAAACAAATGGGACTATATCAAACTAAAAAGCTTCTGCACATCAAAGAAAACCATAATCAAAATGAAAAGGCAATTTACTGAATGGAAAAGATATTTGTAAATCACATATCCAAATTTTGTGAGACAATTCAAAATTGTCAATATTGTGTAACTACTGCTGTACTGATTTGCTGTGTCCAAAATGATTCTTGTGCTATTTTAATGTGAGAAATTTCACCTATAAAGTATCTATGCATGCACACACACAAAATAAGAAAGCTTCTATACCTTCAGTTCTTTACTCTATTGGTAATTCAGAGTAGCTCTGTTATTTTAGGTCGAACTGTAGCTCATCCACAGCTAATAAGTCAATGCTCTTCTTTACATTAGTAACCCAGCTAATAAATAGAAGGGATAATAGAATTATAAAGTTACTATTTCACAATGCCCAAATTAAAATATGATAGTCAAGGACCATGGATCCTTGAATGTTAAAAATGTTGGGTAACTATTCTAGAATAAAAGAGACTAAAGAAACAAAAAACAAATACAATGTGCAATCCTTGATTTGATACTTCTTCAAAAGAAAAAGTCATAAAATATATTTCTGGAACAATTGGAATATAGAGTGTGTATTAGATGATATACACAAAGTCTTCAATAAATAATGGCACCAGGTATACCCTCAGACCACAAAAAACAAATCACTGCATGCTGCTCATCTTTCATGCAAATCACAAGTGGGGCATTATTGTTCATATTACATGTGATGTGATTGTAGTTATAGAAAATAATGTTTTACTCTTAGAAGTTTATGCTGAATTGCAATGACGTATACAATTTACTTTGAGATTGTTAAAAAAAAGAAAAAATGGACATAATACAATCAAATATTGCAAAATATTAACAGTTGTGATCAAGATATGGTGATTCAAATCTTCATTGTACCATTCTTTCAATTTCACTGTATTTTGAAATTTTTCATAACAAAAAGTTGAAATATAAGTGTCAAAACTTGGATGCTCTGAAACTGGCATAACAATATAGTCTTTATATATGAATTAGAAAATGTTGATGAAAATTAATTGCTAACATTTGCAGAATACAACACTCTATTCAAGGTTTCTCTACCTTGGCACTAGTGACATTTTGGATAGTTATTTGTTGTGAGGGACAGCCCTGTGCATTGCAGAATGTTAATAATATTCCAGCTTATATACACTAGACACTCGGATATTGTCCCCTCACCCTCTCAAAAAAAACCCCCAAAATGTCTATAAACATTGTCATACAAGAGTCAAAAATTATCTGCACTCCAGTTATATTAAAACTTCTGTTGGCCACAATGTCTTATCAGTGCTTTCCATTCAAGGCTACTGTCTCCCCAGTCACTGCTGTGCAGGTGTGAACTTGTTACATCAGTTCATTTGTAACTGTGGTGGGAATAAAAATGGATGCCCCACTTGTGATTTGCATGAAAGAAGAGCAGCCCGCAGTGATTCATTTTTTGTGGTCTGAATGTATACCTGGTGCTATTATTTATTCAAGATTTTGTGCGCAGTGTGGAGAAAGTGTTTTGTCACGAAGAAGATGTGTATGAATGGATAGAGAAGTTCAAGGAAGGTTGCACAAGTGTTAGCCATCCAGAAGGAGCTGCACGGCCGCCCACGTCTGTGAGCGTACACGTGAAATGATTCTGTTGAATAGATGAGTGACAGTAGATTGTGTGGAAAATCAGCCATGGCTCTGCCTATGAAATAATCCACGACAGACTTAGGTTTCGAAAAGTTTGTGCTGAAGCCTAAATTTTGGATTAAACACAGAGGGACTGCTATCCAAGGGTGTTGTGATCTTGCATGACAGTGCATGTCCGCACACTTCTGCCCACGCTGTCGACACTCCGAAAAAACTTCATTTTGAGGTGTTAAAGCATCCTCCCTGTAGTCCTGATCTTGCTCCATCAGACTTTCACCTGTTTGATCCCCTGAAAACAGCCCTATAAGGGCAAAGATTCACTTCCGATGAAGTGAAGAGAGCAGTGCATTCATGGCTAGCTCCCTTGGGGGAGAAAAGTCTTTTCTGGTTGGGAACCACTCATATGTTGATTTTTTTTCTGGCCATGCCTCCAAATTGCTACTTCACAGATACTTAGAAAATAAAAATTAATTGATCATTAATATAGACTACATTTTTTAAAATCCAACTCTTTCCATTAAACACACTCAAAGTATACGTCTCTATTCTGATACTTGGGGATAAAAATGGTTGAAAGGAGTGCTAAAAAGGAGTATTTTTAAACATGTAATTTTAAAACGCTTTTATGATAAAGCCTCTAGCAAAGTTTTAAGATAAAATCTTGCCTTTTTCCACACTATTATTGTGAATACAGATCAAATAAAAATTGTTTTGGCCTGGTAGTTTAAGGCTTGCTGTTTCTAGTAAGAGATATTAAAATTGTAATTTGGTCCATAGCATATTTACTAGGAAAAAGATATAGGCATTTGGAACAAAAATTACCACCAGAACTGTGTATAAGCAGCTTTTAAAAACATGCATGTTATTAATACATACAACTACTTGGATGAATCTCTAAATATATTAGGTTGAGTGAAAGCAGGTAGTCTCGAGAGGTTAAATTATGTATGATTCCATTTACGTGACATCCTTGAAAGATAAAACTATAATGATGGAGAACAGATCAAATTGCCAGAGGATAGAGAGAGGGGGAGTGTGTGATGGCATAGTGATAGCAGGAGGGAAGTTTTTGGGGTGAGGGAACAGTTCTGTACCTGAATCTACATATGCATCAAAATTCATAGAACTGTATACAAAAAAGTCAGTTGTACTGTTTGTTGATTTATAAAACAGAATAAAATAAAATAAGAATTTTCTTATAATTCTAATTATAATCATGTAAAAAAGGTTAATGCATAATAAAATTATTTTTCTTCAAAAGCCTTTTTGTTGTTTAATAATAAGGGTGAGTTATTAACATATCATATGTAAAGAAAATGCTTAAGTAAGATTAATAAAAATTCATAATCTAAATTCAAAAGTACTTATAAAATATATAATAGGAACTAATATAGCTTGGTTGATATCATAAGAAGGCAATAAGAAGTTTGATTAATTGATTAAATTAACAATACATTTAATTAAATGTCATGCTCCAAATGTCAAATATGAGTATCTTCATATTATCAGATTGTGTTGCATATTGCTGGGAAGAAACCACACAGATGTATGCATGTGCTATAAGTTCCCAATTAAATGGTGACAGTCACAGCCTTTAAGAAAAGAAGGGGTACCAAAGCAGTAGCATATTTTGGCTTGTCTTTTCCTTATCAATTGACTCCCTAAAGGGTGGGTACACAACTGCTATCACATTCTCTGCAGTAGTGAGAAAATGGCCAATTTTTTTTCTAATAACATAGCAGTGTTCTATAATTAGAGTTATGTCATCATTCTGGAATGCCAACAATCTATGCATGTCCATTTAAAAGATTTTTACAGACACCCATTCTTCTGATTCTTAACCCACACTTGGCTTTAGCAAGAGTGCATCTTCAAAGGGGAAACAGCAGAGTCAATACCTAGGTTTCACAAGTTGTCTCTGCTTCCAGGTTCTTTCTGGTGAACTTGAATCCCCACATTCCACCCTGCCTCTAATTTCAGACCTTTCATCTGGTGATTCTGATCCTGGGTTTAGTCTGACAACCACAATCACAAGTCTATCTTCACCTTCCCAGCTAAGAATTTATAAACCCCTTTCGGAACAAAATAAAAGAGCAGCACGGTTTCAATCACTGATGCTAGAAGCTTCAAAACTGTTAATTACAATGCTCCTGTAGAATAGCAATTAATTTCAGTCCTTAAATGTATTAAATTATTTTTGAAATATCTACTGCTGTTACAGAAGCTTTAGTTGACCCCAAGGTCCTAGAGTGATCAATATTTTTTTCTAACTTAAAAGCACTCTAATATCTCAAGTGAAAGAAAAAAATAAATCCAATCTGTGCACCATTCTAGGCAGGAAACATTCTCAGTAGGCATTGTACCTCTGACTTTCACCCTCTCATTAGAGCTTTACTTAATATGTCTGATCTGTGATCATGATTCTGGCTTGCAACTAGACAGATGGTATTCAATTGCACACTTAATGTAACATTTTCTAATATCACAATACAAAAATAGTTGTCATGGGCTGCATATCAATTTTCTGTAGACTTCCAGGAAAAATAACTTTCACATTTCCTCTTTTATCATCTACTTCTGTACAGCCAGAAGGTTGCATGTCACGCCTTACCATCTGTTGATGTATTGCTTGTTAATATATTTTTGTTTTAATCAGGGAATTAATGGAGAATTCTAGATAATATAAAATTCTTTTTAATAGCAATTGATTATCTTTTTTAAAGGAATTAAATATATTTAAGACTAAAACTTCATGAACCATTATTGACTATTTTCTTGATGCTTCAGAAGGCCCATCAGAATTTTAAAATTTCTTTTATTAAAAAAATAAAACTTTAGAAAAATCCCATTAAATAGAAAGTGGTCAGAATTAGAAGAAGATGATTCTTATTTCTATGTCACTGTGCTTGGCTATCCAGGCATAAATGTTTGCATCCTTCTATTGAGACTAAATGAATGCAATGACAACAATTTGCTCAACCCATCAATTACCTATTTAGTAATATGATCCTTAGAATAGCCTTTGACTTTCCAGTTCCCATGAACAAAATACATACAAACGCATTTCTACCTGTAGTTACCAAGGTGCCTCTATAGACTTTCTATTTTCTTGGGAAAAAAACCTCCAATCACCTGAGAAGGCTTACATTCATGCCCATTTATGGAACCAAAGTCCTAATTTAATTGATTCTTTTGTGCTTCACGCTGCTCTTACATTTGCCAAGTTTAATTGCTATCGTAAGGCTTTGTGTTCCTGAGGTTAGATGACACAACAACCAAAATTCTTTTGATATTTTTTCTTGCTTTCATGGAATTGGATCAAAACTAATTTGAATGCTAAATAAACTGAAACAAAATTGTGGGGGTTTTGGTTCTGAAAACTGGCAGAATTTTCTATCATAAGGAGACTGAAGAATATCCTCTAGGTTTAAAAATGCAATATTTGTCAGATCACTGATTTTAAAATCACCTTAAGATTGTTAAATTTCTATCTTACTGTAGATTTGTGAACATACACTTAATAATTATTTTTTAATATCCCCATCTCCTCACTGGAAATAGTTCCTATAAGTAAAGATAAATGTAATTAAGAAAGCTGGAAACTGTGAATTTCATCAGAACGATGAGGACAGTGAATTTCATCAGCCCACCCAAACAGAGAGTATTTCTCATGCTAATTTCTTACCATCTAAGTCTTCTGACAAAGCAGATAGTTATAAATCCACAACTACTGCTGGACAGACAACCAGTACAAACAGGGGACTCTGTACTTTATGAGAAATTTAAAGTTCCACTTAAGCTTGTCAATCTCAGTTCACACATATTGACCTTATGATCATTCCTTATAGAACAGATATTTATGAAATATTGACTTTGTGGTCAGCATCAAGATAGGTGTCAGTGAATAAAAGTGAGCAAAAACATACGTGGGCTCTACTGTCTGGAGTTTCCATTAAAATTTTATATATATAATTTTTATATAGTTTTTTCTAATTATATATGATTATAATTATAATTTTATATATATAATCATATATATAAATATATATGATATATTTATATATATGATTTATTTATCATATATATAAATATATATGATTACATATGATTATTATGTATATAATTATATATATGATTAGAAAAGAGTATGGTGTTTACAAAACTGTAAAACAGAGGAACTTGAAATTATCTAATGGGGTAGCAATAGTTATATTAGTTCAGATAAGGTTCAGTTGATATAAAAATCAAAAATAAAGGTGACAGAAGCAAGAGAGTTTACTGCTGTCTCATATAAAATATTAATAGGTGTATGTAGTCCAAGGCTATTATGGAAGTTCCAGTGGCCCATATTCCTATTCTTTTGTTTCTGCCAATTTGAGCATGTGCTTCTATCTCATCATCAAAGACTGCTGCTTGAGCTCCAACAATTAGCTTTGCATTCCAACTATCAATAAGGAGTAAAGTGAGGAATGGTGCCTTTCATCTCTTTTAAAGAGCTTCCTAGAAGTATTACACAACCAGTCCTATTCTATTAGTGGGTGAGAACTTAGTCATATAGCCATACCCAGCTGTGAGGGAGGATGATATAGCCATATTAAATGTGCCTAATTAAGAAGTGAGTTACTTTTAATAGAGAAGAAAATAATAGATAGTTGAAGGCAAGTAGCAGTATGTACCATAGTTTGCCTGAGAAAATGACTTTAGATCTGAGGTTTGAAGAATGAATAAGTGTTAACCAAACTGTGGGAAGAGGGGAAGAGCGAAGAGAATTCCTGGCAGAAGCAATGCACATGGCTGTACCAGCCTCCAACGCAGCTGGACATGGACCACTTATATTCAGTATTCTCTTATGTAGAAAATAACTTCTCTTCTTGTTGTAGTCAGTGCTATTTCAGGAATTTTAAAATATTCAATTCAACTGAATCCTAACTAATTTTATCTACTATAACAGCCTTTGCTAACTCCTTAGATAAGGTCCAGTCTTCCTATTTTACTATTTTTCTTGAGCCTGGTACATGATTAATGTGTTTGTTTTGTTTATTAATTATAATAGGTTTATTCTTATGAGCTTATGTGAGCTTTTAATATTATCAGAGACACACAAGTAAATAAATCTCTCCTGTCAAGATCATATAAATGTCATTAGGATATACATATATATAATACATTTATAAGATATGTATATAAGATATGTATATATTTATATACACACACATATATAATATATATAATACATTTTATAAAAACTGCTTGAAGCACTTTTTGCTGAGCTAAAGCAAAGAGTTTGAAAATGTTTAGATAATAAAATCTCATATCTTAGTAAATACTTCTTTGAACACATATTTTAACATAAATCAATTTAACTGCTTATGCTTTCATCTGATATATACACACTCTGAAAAAATCCTCTGACCATTTATTTTTTGAGGAAAGGGGATTGGAAATTTATCCAAAACAATTTCAAATACTTTTAGACCAATCATTTATTTGTTGACAAACCCAGAGTTGACAGGAACTTTTTTTTTTCATTTTATTTATTTATTTATTATACTACCGACAGGAACAGTTTTAAAGTATAGCTGAAGATACTAAAATTTCACATGAACATTATCACACTCCAAATATTAGAATTAAAGTTATGCTGAATTTTGTTAGGATAATGAAATGCATTACTAATCAGGCTACTCTAATCTGTATATTTACTTAACAGGGATTCAAAGTCTTTCCATGCAAAATGGTATTTGATTCAAGGAAGATGAACATTCGTATATCTTGTCTTTCATAAAATAATTATTTTAACTATCCAGATGACTAAAATTAACATTATTCAGCTTAGAATAAAATTGTAAATTACAGTAAAATATTCCACTTAAAAAAATCCTGTGAGGGGTTGCTTCTCTTATTTTTTCTTCCAAATGTTCTCTTTGGACTGGTTATCCCCTGCCTGAAAATCTCCTGTCCTGTGCACAATCTTAGAAAGTAGACATGACCTTCGATCACGTGCCTTTCTTACCAAGAAAAAGCCATTGGCAAGTAACAGAGAGCACATATATATTTATGTAACCACAATAAAATAAGGTTAAACCAGGTGAGCTGCCAAAAGAATCCAAAGAAGAGAAGCTAAGTTACCTGCTGATAAGCAACTTACACGTTTATTCTGTAAACATCTTAGAAAAGACTATCAGGAAGAAAGGCCCATGAAATAGTTTTCATGTGAAAGGTATTGATGCTCTAAGATTTAAGTATTTATGAAGATTGCTGACTATCTTCTCATTGAAGCTAAATTCAAAAACATCTTGAGACACCTATTAATGAACTTATAACCAATAATAAACTAGTGCTTTCTTCATGACTGTTTCAACATTATAATTTTCCTATGAACTTGTTGTGATTTTGAACCTGCAAATACATCTTGACATAAGGGCAGATATTTTATGAAAGCAAAGTGACACTCATAGGCCTTATTACTGAAACTCAGCTGAGGGCATAAAAATAATTATCAAACACACAAGGGGGGTTATCCTTGATATTTAAGAATTACGTAGTCCGGGAATAGCAACCACATAACACCACGTTTCTAATGAACACTTATTACTTTAACCAGGCTCTAATTTAATTTAAAAATCAGAATTTTTAAAACAGAACTGGTCACATTCACTATAGTAGATAATTTAAAGGTTTTATTTCATTTTACACAATCTCTGGGTGACAGATAAATCATTAGTTAACAACAGATGAGTATTATTCTTGACACAGCAATACATTAAGTCTGAATTTGGAAATTCCCTGACAAACACATGCCTTAAAGGAGGGATAAGCTAAAGGTCATCATTACTGAGGGCTAGTCCTTGATTTAATTAGCTTATTTTCAGGCAAAGAAATGGTTTGGAATCCTCATAATTCACACATCCATTGGAGCTAAAAATTGGCCCATGAAAGAAATAACTAAAAGACTTCATCACAAAATAAACTAAAATCATGTCTTTCTAAAACAGAATAATTATTTATAACTAGAAGAAGGCTTTGTGGATGTTTAACCCTCTACCCACCAGTTATCCTTCAAACAGAAAGTACCTTTTTTGGTGGTAAAAGAATTCCATCTCCTGTCCACTGTTTCCCAATTTGTGACATTTCCGCATAGACAACACTTGGAATTCTGTTTAAAAATGAAGATTCCTTGGCCCTTACCAGATTTTCTGAATCATCTCTGGGGGTGGTATATGGTAGCTTGCATTTCTGGATAATTATGTGTTCTAGAGTTTGACAATCCGTGTAACAGTTCTAAGGATCTTTTATTCTGATCCACGAGAAAGGAATGATAAAATAAACTATAATCAGTAATACAAAATCTGAAAGCCCAATTTCAGTTCTCAGAGAGACTATCCATTGACAGTTAGTAGGAAGTAATTATAGCCTTGAGAAAGTATTCCACTCAAATATTTGATACTTTAATAATAATATTAATAAAAATTATGCTTTAAGTACTTTTGTTCTGCATTTGTGTGTGTTAAGCCCCATTGGTAAACACCTCACTTGACCTTAATGACAATCCTTTGAGGATAATATTTCTATCTACTTCATTTACAGATAAAAAAAATTGAGCTTAGAGAGATTATGTTGCCTAGTGGCTGGCAGAGAATAATTAATACTCAAGTCTCTCTGATGTCAAACTGCTATGCTATAGCACTATAGATTAACGAGGATTTAATATTCAAATCTGATAACTTTAGGAAAATATTAGATATTGAAAGAAAATTGTAGGTGATATACAGCATGGTAATGGAGAGCATCAAACAGTTTGAAATGGAACATCCAAGTGTTATATAGAGTTCACATGAAGCACATAGATTCTGATATCAATTAGTGGACATTAAATGAGTGAATATATTTATTTAAAATTTAGAAATGTTTTAAATTTTTTTCTCTCAAAATTTTTACAAAAAAACTTGTTTTGTTAATTATATCTTCTCTTCACAAAATAAACAAAAAAACCCCAACATCAACAATGACGTACGCATGCATGCATGTGCGCGTGCACACACACACACACAGGCAAGATAATGGGGTTAATCAACAATCTTCTGTTGGATAATTCATCATTTATAGTCACAATGTCAAGTTTAATTGATATAGCCTCAACATAAAGCTTGGTATAAAAGGCACCTTGTGACTTTTGGGGAAAATGACGTGTATCCTTTATATATCCAGACATTTATTGAGCACTCACAATTCATTCAGCTAACAAATATATTTTGTGTCTTTAAGGAACTCATAGTACAATGGGGAAACAAAACATGCCTACTTAAATTAGATCGATGTTAATTATTATGACAGATGTAAGCACAACATTTTATGGGATCTCAACAAGGAGGGTGATAAACCTAACTGGGAACCGACATATTCATGAAACACACATGTTGTACTCGGTTTAAAAGAATGAGTGACTTTGGGGCAAACAAGTAGAAAATGGGGAAAGGAAGTCCTAGGAGGAGTGAGGAATATAGAGATGTAATGGATACTTTCTTTTCTTAAAGAAAGTCTAAAATCTGTTTGTGCACCATAGTCTGTCTGTAGTGTACCTCATTATAGTAAATGGAAAAGTGTTGGGACAGAGGTTGAGTAAGCCAGGCAGAAGGCAAGTACATGATGGCACATTTATGATTAAAGAAGGTCCAGGTTGGACAAACCAGCATTTCACTCTCTTGAATTTAAACCCTGAATGGAGGGAATGTAGGTAGAGTTAACCTATCTGGTGGTAGTGCTGTGAAGAGTATACCCTTCAGTTCATTCTAGTACAGAGATCCAAAGCTGCTCTGACTCCTCCAGGTCTTTACTCACATGTCCTCTTCTCCACAATGCCTTCACTGCCCACAATTTAAACTGTGCACTTCCGTGCTCCCTATCCACGTTCTATGCTCTATATTTCTCCTTAGCGTTTATCATCATCTAACATACTATAATTGTCCTATTTATTTTACTATTTGTTTCATCCAACTAGAATATAAGCTTTATGTTTCACTGGCTCAGTGCTATACATTATCTTATTTATTGTCTGATTTGTCCCACCAGAATAAAAGCCTCATTTTTCACTTGCTTATTAATTATCCAATGAATAGTATAGAACCAGGCACACAGTTGACTGCATGAGTCAATAAAACTGTTTCCCATATCATTCAAATACATTTTTATTTTGACTAACATACCATAATCGGTTTCTGTTGCTTGTAAAAGAGCCTTAACTGAACTGTTTTTAAATGTATAAAATGCTTTCAAGTACATTTTCTCATATCAACCCTGAGAAATGTATTATTCTCATTACTTAAAAATGAAGACACTGAATCTCAGTGAAGTTTAATAATTTTTGCAAATGCACATATTTCAAGTTGCAAATATGAGACTGAAATCTGTCTCACTTGCACCTTGCCTTTTGTATTTTTCCTCCTCTTGAAAATCCCCAATATAAAGGTTTCATTGAGATATCACTGAAAAACACTCACTTTCATGTTTTATCACCCCAATAGTCACAGATTTATTTTCTATATCCAACTGAAACTTCTGTTTTTATTCCGACTCGTATTCCTGCAGGTTTCTCACCACATGCTGAACGATTACAGTGTATTCCACTCAAAAGAACATTTCTTTTGAGTGGAAGAGATTGTGTCTTTCTTCCATATTCCTTTCCCTGGGCTACAAAGTGTCCACAATTTTTTCCATCTTTTCTTCAAAGATCTATTTTTCATTTAATTATGTTGGCAGCATTCCATATTAAAGATTTATCTTAAAATGTGGTACCCTAACAGGCTAGATTAAATGAAATTATATGAGTGTAATGTGAAAAGCAAGGGCAACTTTCTGGATAATCTAGCCTGTGGCATTCTATATATATGATTGTACATTGACCTTTCCCTGCAAAGGCACACACTCTGTTAACTTTTGTTTAGCTTATAATAAGTTATAACTGTACACTTATCATTACTTACAATGTTTTATTTGCTCATATTCCCGTAAATACATGTTGTATATTGCCATTTAATCTTTAATACTACATATAGGCAAATTATTTAAATAAATTTGATAATTACCTAACAGTGTAAACTACACTAAATTTATTTGTTATAATATTTCATAATATTAAAAAAATCTTTATATTTATATTGTTAAAGAACATCTATTCATTCTACATATATTTTTTGAGTGCTTACTATGTACCAGGCATGATGGAATGTTCTAGGAATCACTCTTAAACAAAGTACACTTTCTTGGAATTCATGTCTATAACATCATATTATACAAGCACTGAGTAAAGCATAACTTTTCAGTGAGTTTCTTTTTTTCCCTTTTTAAAAAAGTAAAATATAATTTCAATCAAAAATATTACTTCCTATGTTTATTAAGACTGAAGACTGACTTATGTTCAGACAGTTCAATCTTAATCTTGTTAGCACTTTGTTTCCTTGTTTCCTTGATTTTTTGCCACATTTACCAATATTTATTCCCATTCCAATTTCCATTTAGGGAGATTAACACAGAAACTCACTTTTTAAAACTGATCCAAAACTATGCTGCCAATCTTGGTTCAACTCTCATTGCTACTTGATGTCTTTTATCCCAGATACAGCCAACTTTCTAACTCTTGATCCATTTTCATTTTTTACGTTTTATTTCTTAGCAGATGAAGCATTCTTCCTTCCAAGGTCAATGTTGCATCTCTTCCTTTAGCCTTCTTGATTTCCCTAGCTTTATCTACTCTCTATCAATACCTAGCAAAGAAAATATACAGTTTCTTTCTTACTATGCAAAATGGTTTTTTGCTTTAAGAAAGAGTAAATGTTGAATGTTTAAGAATTAGTAAAACAAACCAGGCATTGCTCTTTTCAGAATACCCTGCTAGTTCAGGAATGAGCCTATTCGTTAAAGACTCTTAGAAGAAGGAGAAGTATTTCCTCTTCATGATCACACATTATCATAAGGTTGTATTGAATGAATGTCTCTACAGGTACATGACACAACATGGGTACAGGGAAAGCATAAGGGGAAATACACAGGCCTGGTGTCTATACTATGTTTTGGAACTGCAAGAAGATACAGGACACTGAATATCTGGGGAAAGTCTGCAATGGCAGAGCTCTGTCCAGGATGGTCCCACAGATCATGGCCCCTTAGCCAGTCATAGAACATGGCTGGTATATACTGGTCTAAAAAAGTGTTTTCACTTATATTACTGTGATATAGTTAATTTGAAATTCTTTACTATTTTTGAAAAGTAGCATTCTTACTTGAAGTCTTTCTCAAAGACACACTTGAAATTAACTGATTCTTTTAGCACATCGCTGTATTTTGCATGATTTTTTGACTTATTATGTATTGCAACAATTGTTCCTTGAAAGTGTAGACCACATCTAAAGCAATTTCTTTAAGTGTTTCCTGAATGAAAGAAATGCATATGCAAATACTTGAACTGCCTTATATTATTGTTAAAACATTTTATTTTTTATGCATTAAATATTTTAACGCCTAAAAAAATATTACAACACATAATATAGTTTAACAATAGTAAAGTATAATTTTTCAAATATAGTGAATTTATAATATTTTATTAACAATAGCTTATTTCTTTTAGGAATTCAAAGAATGCTTTTTTTTTAGCATCTTGTAGGCCTATTGTAACTTCAAAGATGGATTATTTTAGAAAGAGTAGATTACTGATGTGCTTAATGAGAAAAACAAAAATACAAATAAAAGGAAACAGTATGCTACTTAGAGTAACATTAGATTGTAGTTCACAACTCACTTTTGATTGATGTTATTTGATAGAAAACAACAAATAAGTATGTTGTTTTTGGTTTATCTTCTGTATTTATTCACCAACATAATTAAAATTGAGAGTATTTAAGCTGTAAGAACTAGGTTATGTTCATTTCTTCCTAATGACATTGCTCCGTTTTCCATGTAACTTTGCCAAGTTCTGCTTTGTGATATAAGTTAAAGTAAAATTTTGTGATATTCTTTAAAAGTGTTATACACTCCTTAGCATTGTTAAGGTACTCAGCAATTGTTTGACAGTTGTGCTACCAATAATAGCATCATATCTTGCCGGCTCTAAATAAATTTAGTAGTTACTCTAAATCTTTACATATTGTATGGAGCACCGAGCATACAAAGTGAGCTACTCTCTTTTAATTTGTAGCTATTCTGAACTATATCCTAAGTTAGCCAATTTCACAAACTGGTAATTTTAAATTTGTGTCTGTATCTGTGTAAAACCTGAGATGATAATAAAAGTCATAATTAAGATATGAGGTAAAATTGAACGTGAATTTACAAAATACAATTTAAAAATACCAAAAATGTATTTATAAAGGAATCCAAGTATACTTTCAAAAGGATACTTAAATCAATGCTCTGAAAACTTATATTCTATAAGCACAAAAATATTTTATATAAAATTAAGATCTTAAAAAGTTAATTATATATATTTTAGTAAGATCTCTTAACGTCTATACGAAGCACTTAAAGTATTTAAAGTGGTGACTGCTTTAAAAATTAGCATTTTTTTTCTAAATTTAAAATAAGCAAAAAGAAAAAAGATCATTGTGGAATAAATTATGCTTTTATTTAAAAAGGACATTAATCATTAAAACAACATTAGCTAATCTTGATGAATGCCATCTTTATTGGAAGTAAATACTTTATATATGGTTCTATAAACAATGCATTTCGTATTCATGATAACCTCATGACATTCTCTATCGTTTTCCGATAGTCAAGGAAAGTGAAAAGAAAGAAATAATTTCACGTGTTTATAGCCAGACTCTAGTGAATGGTGGAAACCAGTTTTGAACCGCATGTTTAATTCCAAAAGGCATACTCCAAACCATTGTGCAATTTTATTTTTTGAGAATAATTCTTATTATTTATAAAATATTTTGAAAATATAAAAGAAAAAAAACAACAATGGAAAAGTTAACTGTGAACCAGAATTAAAAACAGATTTGGAATTAGAATTACTTAGTTGAAATTACATAAGTTATAATAATAATATCTACATGAACCTTTCAAGTCAAAGTATTTTCAGAGAACCAAATAACGTGCTATTACGACTACTGGATAATTTTCTAAGATTTTGAGCACAGAAACGATGGTGTTTTGCTCACCGTTAAAGTCTGGCGTAATGGGGATACTCAACAAGGTGTGTCAAATGATTTCAAAAATTAACATAAGAGAATTAATTTCAGGTAGTCTTCAATTTACACATGAATTCATTCATTCAAGAAACAGATTCCATCTTATACAACAAACAGATGAGGTGTCAATAAATGAATATGAATAGTTAAGTAAAATAAATTTTATGATTTTCAGGAGTTCACAGACTAGTGGTGAAATAGAGATAAGTAAAAAATTAAATATGATATAATAAATAATACAATAGACATACATCAATTACTTTGTGAAAGTGTAAGCACAGGAGGATTTAACTTGAATTACAGTTCTGGGTAATATTCAAGAAGGGGGTTAAAAGGAAATGTTAGCTTCCAAAACACATTACAAAATAAAGCAAAGATATATACAAAGAGGCAGGAGCATCTAAACAGAATTAGGTTCAGAGGTGATATTCAAGGAGAGGTGATTAGGAAAAAGCTTCCAAACTGTGTTTGCAAAGTAAACCAAGCACACATACTCCAAATGATAATAATTCTGGTAAGTCAGTGTGTCCAAGGATTTCATGCCCAGCCCCACCCCCACCCCCATTCTCCTCATTCTTTGCCAAGGTCATTTCATCCACTTCCACAGTTTTCCCTACTCTGTAAGCAGATGCCACCCACATTCACATCTATTATTCAGACCTGTCTCCTGAGAGTCATACCCGTATTTCCAACTGTCTACTCAATCTGTCCAAAACCAAACTCAACATACTGTTTTTCAAAGCTATTCCTCCTCCATATTTCTCTCCCCTCACTAGAAACTTTGGAGGTAATCTTACCTCTCATCTCTTATATTCAGTAAGTTAATGAATTTTTTTGGAATCTATCTCTTAATGACTTTTCCCCTGTCCTTAACACTCACACCCTTGCCACTGCTAGTGTGTTTTGCAGACCCCACTTTTGGCTGCTGCTGCTATTGTAACTGCTACTCACTGAGCTCTTACTAACCACCAGGTACTGTGCTCCCTGCATTAAAAGCTTTAATCTTAAGAACCTCCTAATTAATTTCCCTGCTTCCAATTTCCCTCCCCTCCAGACAATACTTGAAATATAAAGCTATTTTAGCTAGGTATAAGTGAAATATATTTGTGGACCCTATGCTGGGTAACTTTATGTATTCCTATGGAGAGGAATAGATTAGGATATACTCTCCTTTTCAATTTGTAATTCAATTCAACACCTATTTACTAATCAAGGCTGTGTATTGGACACTGCTTGCTCCAAGTGATTTAACAATGAAAAAAAGTACACAGTACCTGTCCTCATAGAACTTATAGCCTAGCCAAATTCTATTAAGCAGAAACCTCTGCAGCTGGAAGAGATATGATTTCCTATGGGGAGCTCAGGAGCTACTCGTTTTCTATGGTTGGTCTCACTGATGTACAGAGCATTCTCATATTAACAAAGGTGTGTGCTTAGGGAAGATTTTCCCGCTCAATTTCCCTTTTCGCCTTTCAGAGTAATTTGATTAGCAATTTGTTTACTATAAAAACATATTTCCAACTAGAAGAAAACTGTTTCAATAAGGATTAAATGAGGAGATCTAACCGAATAAGAACCTCAAGTTTAAAAACCCAATGAAGCCATGGTACAATGTTTTGAAGAAGTAGAGCTAAATTTCTATAAGTTTCTGAATTAATGGATCAACAGGATTAGAAATTATATAGCCTGGAACACTTTTGCTGATGTATTTAATCATCAGCAATTTCAGCAGAAGAATATAGGGAAAAGAATGGAATTTTGGGTTCCATAATCCCAGATTCAGACAGAAACTACATTATGTATACCCCACATTATTAACAGTTACTTAAAGCACATTTTTCAAGCATCAGTTTTTTTTCATCCATAAAGAAGGGAAATCATGACAATTCATCTAGATTTTTTTGGAAAGCTACTGAACAGTTTTCTCTGCCCTATCCACCAGCCAAGGCACTATCCAGTATTCTAACTAAACAGTAAATTGAAGTTTGTCATTCTTTGCTGAAAATCCTTGAATCCTAAATTCAAGTTCCAGACTTGAGGATCTGGACTTGACATTCAAACCTATTTTTATAATCTGGAGCTTGCACATTGACTTTTAGCAATTTCCTGTCTCCAGCTTATGTTCCAGTTATACTAAACTCTGTCTTTCCCCCACACGAATAAGTACCTTTAAACATGTCAGTCTGCTTTTTTGAAACATCTCATGTTATCTTCACCACTCATAATCATAATCATAATCATGACTGTATAGAGTTGGGCAACAGAGAAAAACCTCGACTCTCTCACTGAGCTGGAGAGGTCTGCCTACATTATCCTGTAACCATGGAGCCAAAGGGTCTGTCTTTCTTATCTCTGTTGGGCTACTTTGCTTTCTTTTTTTTTTTTTTTTTTTAATTCGTAACATGTTTGAAACATTCTGATAGATATTTCAGTGTATTTTAAAAATATCAAGAGTAAAAAGTTATAACCTGATCCAAATAATAGAAAAATAATGGTATATTCCCAGGTAGAAAAAAATGATGGAATGTAAAAAACCTGTTGTTTTTTTTCCTGAAAAGCCAGAATTACCTCAACCTCACCTGATCACAAAGATATGGTGCCTCATACTAATTATCAGTAATATCTTTTGATTCTTCATGCAACTGAGATTTCCAACTTGCCTATTAACCGTCTATATATTTCAAGTAATAATATCTGCTAAATGAAAAATTATATATTAATCAATTTTAAAGTTCTCTTGATAAAATATAAAAAGCCCCAATTGATAAGGAATAGTAAAGAGGTATAAAGAAAAAAAATCTCAAAAAAGATTTTGTCTAGCTGTAACCGAAATCTGTTTTAAAAATAATAAAAATTAAAGCTTTTTTGAGATCACTAATGTAACTGTTATCCATTTTGAAGAACCCAACAGTGGTACCCAAAGGCTTAGTATTAAACACATTTATCTTTATATATCTTTAGATATTTCTCTAATAATATGTATGTCTCACCAACTGCTTATATAGTTACCACAAAAAGAATTTGTTGTCTATTGTGTTGAATTTTCATATTTTAATAATTTACCTTCCATATATATGCCCCTGCTTATTATACAGAGATATTGGCAGTATCCATATGCTAGGGACACAGATAATAAAATGTTCTTGGGGATTAAAACAGAGCATAATAAGGGAGGGATAAATTGGGAGACTGGGACTGACATATACACACTACTACATATAAAATAGATAACCAATGAGAACTTGCTGCATAGCACAGGGAACTCTGCTCAGTACCCTGTAATGGCCTATGTGGGAAAACAATCTAAAAAAAAAAAAAAAGAGTGGATATATATATACGTATAACTGATTGACTGCTGTAAACCTGAAACTAACACAACATTGTATATCAACTTACTCCAATAAAAATTAAAAAAAAAATAGTAAGTGCTTTAGTAGTGGTATAAACAGGCAAATGATCAAAGGAAATGCACTTAATATATCATGCATGAATCAGGTGAATGAGTGAAGGCATCATGGGGGAGGTGGCATGTGAGATGAGTCTTTAAGTAAAAACAATTTTCCAATGGGCAGGTTCAGTGAAGAGGCAAAGACAGACGCATTCAGACAATCTTCCGGGAAAGCAGGTAAATAAAGCAGTATGTTGCATGAGCTCCAGTCCAGGAAGAGCTTTTTTTATGACAAGCTAAAGAAATGAATTTTATACTTTAAGGACAGGAGATGCATAAAGTATCTTAAACATGGAAATGGCAGATTAATGTGTTTCCATACTTTGTGAAAAAAGGCCTTTCTCTTGTTTTCAGTGGGTACCAGGGGGCAACAGAGTCAAAGAGTTTTACACACATTCTTGGCAGTTAATGCTATTAATGTTAGGATTAAATGGCAAAGAAATGTATTCTAAGCAGAAATAATTGCTCTGTGGATTCAATAAATCAAAACTGCTCCCATCAGAAATAAATTCCTTTGGTTTGAGGAAGTGGTTTGCAAACCACTTTTGCTTTGTTTTTGATAGTGGTATGTTATTTGTTATTGTTGTTGTTCATGAAAACTTGCACAGAGCTCCAATGAATAAAACAGGTAAATACAGAATAAGGAAACATTAAGAACCTCAAGAGAACGTATTCCTCTTTCCTACTGTCTTTAGCAACTACTGACAAACTCACATGAAATCTTAGGATTGTGCAGACAGTGTAAAAACCTCTAGATGAAGATACTGAATCTCTAAGAAATGAGGGGGTGGCATGTTGGTCATTAATACCTCTGGGAGAATTAACGCATTAAGTCATGATTAGCTAATCTAGAAGTTTAGCAAAGCTTATTAAATGGTTTTATTTGCAAAAATAGAGCTAAATGTGAAATGATGCTGGGACCATTTTTATGGATATAAAATTAAAAAGAATTTACTGCATTCATATATATATATATATATAATATAATTTTATTTTAGAGTAGGTTTTCCATTTGTACATATTTAAGCCCCATAAAATGACAGTTCTAATACATACAAATAATATAATTAATTTTAATTTTTGTCAATCAAAACTCATTCTAGGCAACTATACTCCAGAACTTGATTTTTGGTGATAAGTTACTCACTAAATATATAATGCAAATTGGGTGTTGGCATCATCCAGGGTTCAGGAATCTCTGAATAGAAAAATGCAGACACAAGTATCTTCATAGTATGTAGAAGTGAGGTCTCACTTATGAGGAAATTAATTTAAATTAAGTGTTAGTCTATACAAAACAGTGTATTTTCATATGTATGTAGAAGTATGAATGTATTTGGCTAAATTAAAATGCAATGAAAAAGAAAGGCTTGTAATTAGAATATCCTTCCGTTTCTTATTTGTTGTCTTTTTTACCTTTGAACTGTTCAGGCCAAATACATTCTATACCTTACTTTTAAAATTTGATATTATACAATTTCAGCAAAAATGACAGGATAGTTTAAACATTTGATGAGAAGGTGGAACTGAAACTCAGTATTATTCATGCTAAGATATGTTAAATGTTTTTGCATATGTTAAATCTTGTGCTAGAATAATTTTAAGAAAGTAAGAGTTAAAATCTCAATTCCTTGATGCAGAATCATTTCAGAAATGCATTTATGCCATTCCATAATGAGAATCACTTTTGAAAATTTAACTGATAATTTACACAAGATACATTTTTTGACAAATGGTTTGTTACTTTTACAGCATCTCATTTCTCATGACAGTATTTCAACCAAAGAAATCATACTGCCTTAAAATAGGTTAATGTATATATAAATAAACAAAATTATGTTTAATTCAGTCCTTTGAAAATAAAAGCAGAGTCAACTTCTATAAACCTTTCACGCTTTAAGAACTACCCTTCTTTCTTCCTTCTCTTCCACCAAAAGCAAAAACAAACAATAGCAACAAAAAGTTAAACACATATTGCCTGTTATCATAAATGTCAAGATCAAATACCATTTTCTGATTTTAAAAATGTAGGAGAATATTGTTCATGTTTGCCAACATTTCTATTTGATCTGAAATTCTAGTGTTTTTACATGAATTGCTACAACATCAACAAAAAAATGAGTGGTTAAAAATCATTTTAGTGTGTTTTCAAAGAAAATCACCTGTCAGGAAATGTGTCAGCAAGATCTATTGAAAGAATTGTAAAAAGCCTGTGTCATGACTGAGCATATGGAATTTACTGACCCTTAAACTTCAAGAGACTGAAGCAGAATACCCAATGTCAAAATCTGCCCCTAAGAGGCAGCTACAGGATATTGTAAGGAGTGTTTATATCTCAGTGAGCGGAGAAGAAAAAAGTAATAATTCTGTAGAACAGCCCCAGGGCAGTTGCATTTTGAGTCACTGCCACAATAAGCTGATCATCACTGGGAAGTGAATATATTCTATAACAGCACAGACTTGCACTATCAGTAGACATCATTGTAAAGCGGGAGAGGCGACAGGATTAAAAATAGAAGTATAAGAAGGGGGAGAGAGAGAGTAATTATATCTACTGCTATAGTTTGCAAAGGCAAGAGACTTTAATAAATCAGATGTGCATTTATTCAGAGTCCCCTTTTAAAATAATTCATGCTACCTCTACTACATTAATTCTCTAGGTCTTTACATTTATTTTTTCAGTACATTATAACCATATAGCTAAAATAATTAAATGCTAGGCTGTTTATATTCCCATAGTGTAAAATATAAAAAGAGAAGTTTCATTTTTCCTTTTAATCTAATGATGATATGACTGAATTACAAAGTAAACCTTAGTACTGAAAAATGCAATTTGAGGATAAAAATGAGGTAGAATATGATTTACTTTAGACTTAAGCATTTTCTAGACTGGTGACTGATTTATTCACAGGGAATTGAAATACATTTAGTAGGTAACAGCTTTGTAACTCACATTTACATTTATATTGTAAATCATTTTGACTTTTTGATAACACAGAAAATCTTCCATCTTAATGAGTTTGTACTTTACCTCAAATTGAAAAGCAGACTAAACACGGTACTTAAGCTACTGTATTATTGATTGATTGTATATTACACACATAACAAAATTAAACAACAGGAGTTATGTTAAGCTATGTATATGAAATACAAAACATTTCTCTAAGCCTAGAGAACATAGTTTGCAAAGTTCCATAAAATGTCTTTTATTTCTACCCTTTCTGTGATATATCAGGGAAGTAACTCTATAATTCTCACCATATTGTATGCATAAATAACAATTTCAGCAGAATATCTCATAAACTCTCAAAAGATGATATTGTATCAGATTTAAAAATCTTTGTGAAAATTAAGGGTTATTTTGCTTGAATTCACAGAGAATCCTAATGCCATCTCATTTTCATATAAAAAAACCCAGATTAAACTGACATGCACATTATCTATATCTTACAGCCACTTTGCAGTTTTCCTTTCCTTATTTTTCTCTTTATTAAAAGTTTGACTATATATTAACTTCCTAAGTAGTGAAGCCATTTAAAGCACACTTACTTGAAAAGTATAAAACCGGGTCCCATTAGGAGGATGCACTTTAGGGGAGCCAGAAACGGTGTTCATATCCGAGAAAATCATTTCTGATCAGAAAGACAATATAATCCACAAGGAGCTACAGATGCAGAGCAGAGAGCTTAGCGTACAGATAAATCCGTGCATGCATTGAGGGAGGCTAGAGGGTAAAATGAAATCTGCCCCATCCTTCTTAGATACACAGTGATAGCATTTTGAATCTTTTTCCTACGTTTGAAATCTAAGCTGAAAGGTCATCAGCTACTGACCTTTTGTGCAGCTAGTTCTTTAGAACATATAATGTTTTAAAAAAAATTTAAAACACTGAAGGAAAAAAGGAAGAACCAACAATAAATGGAGCTTGTGCAGAATCTGGCAGTGCTGTGGACCTGCCCATCTGTTCTCAGTGATAATCACCTCCCTCCACCACAGTCTAGCAGAGTGATTATGCTAAATATCCTGGTTAACCAATAACATACAGTTTCATTTCAGGGAAGCATGCACAGTGTAATTCAGAGGACCTCTTCTGACTAACCTGAAGCATGTTTCCTATACTGCTTAAAGCTGTATCTAGTAACAAATTATTATTTCATCACAATTTCTGTGTGTTTCTAAATCTCTTTGTTACTCCCAGTCTAACAAGATTTTAAATTTTAAAGCCTTTTTTTTTTAAAGTAAACAGTTCTTTTAAAGATGTATAGATCAAATCATATTAGAGCTGGCTAGGACATTTGGGGCAAGGCATATAATTCAGTACATCTATATAATATTAGGCACATTATCAAATAAAATGCATCAATTATTTTTACTTTTCTAAACTCTTAAAGAACATCATGAATATGAATGTAATCATTGTTTTCTTTTTTCCCCCACGTTAACTCAAAAGATTGTTCCACAATTAATGCTTTAAAAAGTACTATACATTTGTTTTAAATAATTACAAGTTTATCTCATATATAAACAATTAATGAAACATATTTTTAGATGCATGAAAATTTTTGACCCAAGATCTAAAAATGTTGATTACAAACATTTAGGCTGTGTTGCAATGCATGTTCATTTTTCTGTGTCTTTTCACACAAATTATTCAGTCTGTGTAAAAGATCATATTCAGATGACTTTACACTTTTTAGAGGTAAAAATAAATGTTCCATTTTCACATCGTTCAAAGGTGGAGACTTCAGGAAGATAGAGACTAGAATGAACTGAAAGTGGTGTCTTTGTGAATGTATCTAAGATGACATAGTTATTCACAATCAAGAGCCAGGAACTTCCTGCTTTGAACCTGAAAACTATAAAAGTAATATGATGGTGATGAGCTCTTAAAACTTAAATTATTATTCATTTTTACTTTTGATTTTCTAGTAATGATTCAAATTTATAATATCAATGATGGGGGAAATAGAAAAAATTCTCAATTCCTTAGATGGGATTCCTATATTCTGGTAAATTATATAAGTAGGTAATTGTTTACTTAGCAAGCTGCTAAATAAATCAGAAGATAATCTGTTAAGTAAATGTTTAATTGGGGGATAATTTTAGATTTCTAGAAAACTTGCAAAGGTAGTATGAAGAGTTCCCATATATCCCTCACCCAATTTATCTAGTTGTTAACATCTTACATTTCTATGGTACATTTGTTGAAACTGATAAACATATGGTACGTTACTATTAACTAAACTTTAGGCTTTGCTTGGATTTCACTAGTCTTTTCATTATGGTCCCTTTTCTATTCTAGGTTCCAATCTAGGGTACCATGTTTATTTCGTTTCTATGGTTCCCTAGTTTCCTCTGGTCTGTGACAGCGTCTTAGCTTTTCCTTGTTTTTCATAATCTTGATAGTCTCTAGAAGACTAGCAAGAATTTCTGGTCAAAAAAAAAATGGTACTGATGAACCCAGTGACAGGGCAAGAATAAGGATGCGGATGCAGATGCAGAGAATGGACTGGAGGACACAGGGTTGCGGGGGCAGGGGCCGAAAGGGAAGCTGGAATGAAGTGAGAGAGTAGCATAGACATATTTATACTACCAACTGTAAAATAGATAGCTAGTGGGAAGTTGCTGTATAACAAAGGGAGATCAACTCAATGATGGGTGATGCTTTAGAGGGCCAGGACAGGGAGGGTGGAAGGAAGTCACGGGAGGGAGGGGATATGGGGATATATGTATAAATACAGCTGATTCACTCTGGTGTACCTCAAAAGCTGGTCCAAGAGGGTAAAGCAATTATATTCCAATAAAGAGCTTAAAAAAAAAAAAAAGAATTTCTGGTCAAATATTTTGTAGGACATCTCCTGATCTGATGCTTATATTATTTTGTCTGATGTTTTCCTCAAGATTAGACTAGGGTTATGGGTTTTGGAGAAGAATAGCACAAGGGTGAAGTGTCTTTCTCATCACATCATACTGGGCATACATGATATCACATATTACTAGTGATGTTAACATTTACCACTTGGTTACAATATTTTTCTGGTTTTTCAACTGTAAAGTTACTATTTTTCCCTTTCCATATTCTATTCTTTGGAAGTTGGTCATTAGCACACTCTCAAAGTAACAGGGAGGGGTGAAATTAAGTTTTACCTCCTGGAGCGGGGCATATGTACATACTTTACACAGAATTCTTCTGTACAGAAGATTTGCTTCTCTTATTCAATTGTTTTTTCAATCTTTTATTTATATTGGCATGGGCTCAGGTATATTTATTTTCCACTTTTGGGTTATAATACCATTTATTTGATGCTCCCAGCATTGGCCACTGGGAGATCCTTCAGGTTGGATCCTGTGTCCTTTTGTGCTCCCATCCTATTTTTTTTTTAAGCACAAAGAATTATTTTTAAAAAGTTTTTTCCTGTATAAAGCACGTATTATTTGCTAAAATTATTAGCCTCCTTAACTATAACTCTAATTATCACTGTAAGTTTACTTGAAAAGTCATGTTTTCCTTTTGCATTATTATTTTACATAGCTGTTATTATTTCATTTTTCATATTAATCATTTTTCCCTTTCTGATTTCTTAGCCCACATGAGATTTATTCTATTGATTCTCAAATAAAGTAACTATATACACATACTAGCTGTGGTAATCGGTGATGTATATATACATTTTTGGTTCTTCCACCTTTAAGATTAATGTTGGGATCATACTTCCTCTTATAGTTAATGGGGCCTTGTAACTCATGCTCTCAAGAGTTGTGAGTGGAAAAAATGTCTCAAAAACAAGCTTGAAGTTTCTTGGGAACCCAGATTTGAAGAAAAAATTCGTTGACCAAATAGATTATTATGGTGCAACTATAACCTCCATGTACTTTTATGCTTACACATAAGTTGGTTCTGATATAATTTAGACCAAACGATCCACTATATTTCTTACTATTGTAGAGTAGCCAATAAATCAAATATTTCCGGTGTAATATCACATATTCCTGGCATAATCTCCTATTTTTGCTGAATTTGCATCACCCAGCAAACACTATAAACTAGGAAATCTGAAGTATTTGGTCAATAAGAATATATGTTCTTTCCTTTACATACTTCTTTTGTGAAGAGAGGAGGAAAGCAATATGGATTAATGTTGAAAGAAGTAGGAAGAAGAAATACTATTAATATATAATTATTTTAAGTACACTGCTTTACTCTAAATGTTGCTGAAATTGCCAAAGTATATATTCTTCCCCAAACTTTTCTTTCTTCTATGTAGGCTATTTATGATAATGACATTATTTCATTGTTCTGTGGGTTTATTTGGAGACAACTCAACTTTCTGTCTCTGCCTTGTAGCAATATTGAAAGTGGTGCCCACATCTGAAAATTGCTAACGATATAGAATCCTACATTGTCCATTTTAGTTACAGAGGCCTGATATTGTTTACAGATGCTAGGGGCATACTTATAAAAGACACAATATCCTCAAGAAATTTTAAATTTGGTGGGAGAAACATCAACTAGTAAGAGGTAGTTAACTAGCAAGACAACTGAAATGCAGTTTGAAAAATACTGATGACTGACTTAACCTAAAGGAGACTAAGTGAGGTCATATGAAAAGCACCTCATTCAAGGGATATATCAGAGAGATCCTCACCAAAGTAGGAGGTTGAAGGCTTTCCAAAGAGAAGGATCCATGTGTGAAAAGATATGAGATGGCATAAAAAAAGAATGGTTGGGAGAATATGGCTGAAAACATTTCAGGGCATAAGATTTAATTCTGCTAGGTGTGTTTTTTCATATGGAAACATTTGCTCAAGTGAAATTAGTAAAGAGGCTTAGTCTAGTCAACATCCTATTCCCATCAAATCAAGTAAAATTAGAACATTCTTGTCTTTTAAAAATATATGAAATGTAGAGGTATATTCTCATATTTTTGGTTAATTAGTTTTCCAAATAGCTTTCCAGGATGATTGTGGCTTGTCAAGAAATTTCATACTTAGTTTTGACTGTCTTTGATTTAAAATAAGACTATTTTAATTATTAACTTAAAAGTTAAAAAAAGTACAATATAACTATGTAAAACAAAATTAATGTGCTGATGATAGCAATCATTGGTTTTCAGGCAATGTTCACCACATGATGGGTAAGTATGTCTGTTTCAATTGTTACACGCAGACCACTCCCTAAAATCTCTCAAGATATATCTTTCACCAACAGAATTTAATTAATAATATCAACTCTAGAAGGTTTAATGCCAGCTATCTCAAGCAGTTGAATTTTTACAGAAAAAAAATTGAATATGAAAAAGCAAAAGGATAACTAAATTACACTTTTAAAAAAAAATGCGTAAAATAAAAGTCTTCAAGCCAGACACTTGTTTTTCATAGACTTACAGAGAAGATTCCCAGAAGTCATATAACACACCCTTCTGCCACAGGGAATAATTATTCTTAAGCCTTCTGAAATGTTTGTTATCAGTTTGGTTTTATAAAAAGTTCAAAAATACTTTAGAGCTACTATTTCATATCCTGTCAGAAAGATTAAGCACAAACATTTTTAGATTCCTTCAACATAATTTTTTTAACAAATAAATGTTAGACATATTCTACTTCAAGACAATAATTCAATACAGCTTTTCTTTCATTCATTTATAGGTATTGGATAACAAGCTCAAAAATTTGCTAGAATGATAGGAATTTGGGGAGTTAAAGGAATACAGTGAAAAGGGATGCTCATTTCTTGTTAGTTTCCAATAAATGCCCAGGGGAAAACGTAATACTGGATGAAGAATAGGAGAGAGAGAGCAGAAGAAGGAAGAGGGGGAATAAAGCTGAGGAGGAGGTGGAGTAGGAAAGGAGAGAGAAAAGATATCAATACAATTTTCATCACAGCATTATAAGATAACAAAGAATTTTATAGCCAAGCATTCAGTTAGAAATCATGCCAGATGGAGTGAAATTTACAGCCCAGATGGGAAATACATCCTAGTGAATCCATATGGATGACATACGGAAGATAGTTAAGTATGTATTGCCATCTATCTATCATGTATCTACCAATCATCTATTTATCTATCTAAATATATATTCATAATTATGCACTTTTATCTATATCTGTATTGTCTTTATACCATGAGATTCTCAGGGTGCAGCAAAGATGACCCTGTATAGACAGCCAAAACTCTAAGTTTACTTTTACATCCTGCTTCTGTTTCCTACTTTCTGATACAGCTGGCTGTGCACAAGTTTGTAAGGTTTGTTCATTCATTCACTCACTCATTGATTCAAAAAATCTTCATTGAAGGGAGATGATGTGCCAGAGACCTATTAGAGTTAGAGCAGAAATGAAAGGCAGGTGAACTAAGGGAAAATACTCTGCATTTTGTAGCATGCCAAAGAGATGCTTAACCCATCAGGTGTCATCAAGTCTAGTAATAAGATCTTGCATTAAAGTATTTCAATTAAAAAAATCTTCTAATGCCTCAGAGACTTTTTGCCAAGTTTAATAATTTTTTAGCTAGTTAAACATTCATTGAGGATGTCCCAAATAAATAAAGACAATCCTTAGTATCCCTCAAGATTTGTGACCATGTAGACCAAGAAAAAACATCAAGTATACTAATATTGAAATCTACAAGCTTCCATGTATAGCAAAACAAAAATATTAAATTTGGCTTTAATGCACATCTTGATAATAATGTGTTATATTTTTACATTATCTCATAAAGTTCTATAAATGTATGTATATATGTATGTATATGCATGTATTGTGTTAATTATGCACACTTGTACATACACATACACATGTATGTATACATACACCTGTGTTTTTTATATATATATATATATATACATATATACATACACATACATAGACATACATACCTGCATATACACTGTCTTCAGAACTTAGAAAAATTTTAAATGCTATCTGCTTTTCGTATTTTTTCTTCTCTTTCCCTTTGGGTTCTCTTTACTTGAACCATATTTTTCACGAATGTTTACATGTAGTATAATTCCTAACTAGACTCTGAGGTAAAAGAAGCTTCCTTAGTGTGCAAAAGTTGTGGCTTATATGCAACTTCTTGTCTGTCCCTAACATGAACCAGTACCATGCATGCCATAGAATAGGCATCCAATAAATATTTGGGAAATGCTTGAAAGATTCTCTTCTGGCTGGTTTACTTCTCTCTTTTCATGGATTGAATTTTAATATTAACTATCTCATTTTGACTTGCTGACTAGTCCTGGTAATTCAAAAATCTTTATTCTCATTCCCAAATTCTTACAGGTAATATGTGGTATATTTAACAGTCCAACTTTGGGCTGAGTGCACTGTTTGGTACATAATAGGCAAGTCTTTGCTGAATGAATGTACAAAAAGAAGAATGAACAAATCCAGATATTCTAACTACCAATCTATATTGTTTTTATTAAATAATGCCATGTAGTGGTTTAGAAAATAGATTTTAAATATATATGTTGAGACAGCTCACTTAGCACACTTATATGTATCTACTCACCCAAATGTACACATAAATTCTCCACGTACACATTCACAGAGCTTTGAGAGAAATATCATGTTAAAGAAAATAAAGGTATATTCCAAACAAACAAAACAGACATTCTAATGCTTTTCATCCAGTTCACTTTATGTCAAACACTTATGCCATTCCAGAAGAAACAGATTTAACTGATAGGATGAGAGAAATCATGATGGTAACCAATTCTATGCAAGGACCTTTTGGATAGCATTACCACGATTAGCCTGGAATAATAAAACGATTTAAAAAACATTAACTTATATAGATGGGCACTCCATTCATAATCCCATGTTTAAGATTAGAAAGGAAACAGCTACCCAAGTCCAGGAAGCACAGAGAGTCCCAGGCAGGATAAACCCAAGGAGAAACATGTCAAGACATATAGTAGTCAAACTGACAAAAATTAAAGACAGAGAAATGTTATTAAAAGCAACAAGGGAAAAACAACAAATAACATACAAGGGAACTCCCATAAGGGTAACAGCTGATTTCTCAGCAGAAACTCTGCAAGCCAGAAGGGAGTGGCATGATATATTTCAAGTGATGAAAGGGAAGAACCTACAACCAAGAATACTCTACCCAGCAAGGATCTCATTCAGATTCGACGGAGAAATCAAAAGCTTTACAGACAAGCAACAGCTAAGAGAATTCAGCACCACCAAACCAGCCCTACAACAAATGCTAAAGGAACTTCTCTAAGCGGGAAACATAAAAGAAGAAAAGGACCTACAGAAACAACAAGAAGACAATTAAGAAAATGGTAATAGGAAGATACATATCGATAATTACCTTGAATGTAAATGGACTAAATGCACCAACCAAAAGACACAGCCTGGCTGAATGGATACAAAAACAAGACCCATATATATGCTGTCTACAAGAGACCCACTTCAGACCTAGGGACACATACAGACTGAAAGTGAGGGGATGGAAAAAGATATTCCATGCAAATGAAAATCAAAAGAAAGCTGGAGTAGCAATACTCATATCAGATAAAAGAGACTTTAAAATAAAAAATGTTACAAGAGACAAGAAAGGACATTACATAAAGATCAAGGGATCCATCCAAGAAGAGGAGATAATTATAAATATATATGCACCCAATATAGGAGCACCTCAATATATAAGGCAAATGCTAACAACTATGAAAGAGGAAATGCAAGGCAGAAATAGAGACTCAGATGTAGAGAACAAACACATGGATACCAAGTGGGGAAAGCGGGGAGGGTTGGGGGGAAATGAATTGGGAGATTGGGATACCAAATTGTACACTCTAAATATATGCTGTTTATTGTCTGTTAACTGTATCTCAATAAAAGTACTTGAAAAAAAGATTATAAAAAAAAACATTAATTTATATAGATGGGCACTCCATTCATAATTCCATGTTTAAGATTAGAAAGATTGCAAGAATACAGGAACAAGGGCGATATTATGCAAAACTGTGGAATATACTAAACAAATCTTTAGACTATCATTTCTTTCTCTTTAAAATCTCTACTGTCAACAGTTGTCATAGTAGCAAGTACATTATTTCCTCCTCAATTTTACTTTTTCCAAGAATTTTCTTTGGAAGCTAAAGCCAATCACTATCCTGTCTTATTTTCTATTAACAGCAAGAACAATGACTCAATAGTCACATTTATTGAATGATAGTATATGCCAGTTATAGTGTTGCCTTTTACAGAACTCTCTAAAGGAGGTATTTTATTCCTCAGTTATATATAAGGAATCTGAATCTTAGAAAAATTATAACTTGTCTAAGGCCACACAGCTGGTAAGTGAGAAAGCCACTTAATTTGAAATCATGTTTATCTGATTGCAAAACCATACTATAACACAAAATTATATCTTGGCACTGCTTTATTTGCCACTGATTTTAATTCAGTACAGATATGAAAAGGGGATTTATAAATACCTGACTGATTGATTGATTTCATACATCCAAAAATTTTTAGATGACTGGCTATCTGATGAACTATTTATTGTAATGTTATCGAAGTGTTCAGATTCTCCTAATGGATCAGTTGTAGGTTGTGAAAGACAGAAAAGAATCAAGTATCACGGCAAGTCCTTTGACCTGAGCAGTTCCTCAAGTTTCTGGCCTATCAATGGAAGAAGGAGATTGCCACCAACTGAGATGAAGAACACTGCCAGAGAAGCAGATTTGGGGAAAATACAGTTGCTCAGTTTTACACACATTGAGTTTGAAGTTTCTGTTAGTCATCTAAATAGGGAATACTACAAAGGCAGTTGAATATACAAACCTGGAGACCAAATTAGCATTCAGTCTAAAAACCAAAAGACTGGAATGAAGTCATCAGGAAGTGAGTGTAAATAGAGGAGAAAGGAGGTAAGAGCCCAAGCCCTAGTGCACTCCAACAGTAAGCATCCTGGGAGACCAGCAGAGGAGAATGAGTGGATGCAATTAGCAAAGTAGGGGGAAGACCAAGACAGTGATGCGTCCTGAAAGACCAGTGATCAACATGAATCCAAGAGGTGAGAGTGATCTCTGTATCAGATGCTGAGAGATCAATTAACATGAAGATTGGCCCTTGGATTTAACAATGTGAAGGTTGGCTTCAGTGGAGGGGAGGAAGAAAAGCTGATTGAAGTTAAGTATAAGACAAAATGGGAGAAGAGCAATTGGAGACTATACAATCCTGTAAAGCATATTGTTGCAAAGGGAATTAATGAAATGGGACAGTGTCTGGCAAAGAAAGGAAGGAGAGAAATAAGAACATGTTCTGAGGGAAAGGCTCTAGTAGAGGATGAAAAACTGATGATGTAGAATGAAAAGAGGTAAATTTCTGGAGCAATGTCCTTGAGTAGAGAGGAGACAGAATCTATGAGAAAAGAGACTTGCTTTAGAGAGGAAAAGCACCCCATATTTGATAACAGATGGAAGGCAGTGTATGTGAGTCCCCGTGCTGGTAACTGAGGTAGTAAGAGTTTGTGCAAGTCCTCAGGAACTGAAGGTAGGTTGGGGAAGGGTGTTTTGAATGTTTGAGAAGTGAGAGAATGGTATGAATTAATCATGTAGGGGAGAGAGATAATATTAAAATATATCCATATTAAAGAACACAGCTAAGATATGTGAGCAAATCAGTTGACTTAACCTCCTTAAATTGAAGGCTTGGCTATACATGAGTGGGTTGAGAGAAGCTACAGAGTTTATAGTATGGCAAAAAGCAGTTTAGAACACATGCTCTCTGGAGGCAGGCAGTTCCACAGACTGATTAAAGGACAGACCAGAAAAATGAGCCATGCATCCCAGTTCATTCTCTCAGACTGGCTTACCCAAGAAATCATTTCTCCTTGGAAGAGTGGAAGTTAGGGCAGAGGATTACTTTAATGGGGTCCCTGCCACATGGAGTAGAGGGTATTTCCCAAAGTAATCATTCCTCATTCTCTCATTCTATTTCCACTATATTTTTTTCTTGGATATCCTGAAAATAGACATCATTTGCTCCAGTTTTCTCCCAATTTATCAGCCAATTCTTATTTCCACTCTCTCCATACCTAACCATTCTCTTGCCAATATCTTCGTCCTGTTTTCCTAATATACTTTTATTTGATTCATTCAGTCAAGAATTGTTTTAATCCAGTTGTCCATCTTCTCTGCTACAACCTGAGTTGATGTGTGCCGTTGGAGCACATCACACAACCAATGCACTTTCGAGCTTGCCATTCACTACCTGAACAGTACTCCCTACACTGCCTGCCCTCCATTATTTCCCTCTTCCTCCTTTCATAGCAGCTTGGTAAACTTTTCTCCAATCTATTTAAGTCCCTTCTCCACTGCTTGCTCACTCACACTCCACAGAGTAACAGTAGTTTTATAGTGAAATCCTTTTTCTTTTTTTAATACAGTCGCATGTATTTGCACCTATGCTTATCTTTTTCCCTCATCTCAAAGTCTGAGACTGATACTTCCACTTGATTTTGTCATAAGGAGAATGAGAAACTTCCTGGCAATGTCAGGTCTGCAAGGGAATCTTCCTAAGCGCCCTTGGCAATGGCTTGCAGTCTCTTTTCTGGGCCTGTGTCTATTTTATGGATTTTCCTTGATGGTCCCTTTAGAGCATCTACATAGTCACTGGCCTCTAAACTTAGGTTGCTATAGACTATCTCCAGACATTATTTAAAATCTCAGATAGTTTCAGAGACACAAAAGACCCTAGAAACCATCTAGCATAGCAGAATTTTCCAACATTAGAATTCTCTAGGGTGCTTTAAAAAACACCAGCATTTAGGCCTCGCTTCTAGTGATATTGGTTTCATTAAAGGATGCCAAATTAGTATTTTCCAAAGCTCCCCTGGTATTTTTTCAATGTGCAAACAAGATTAAGGGATCACTAACATAGTGCAATTCTTTTATTTTATAGTCAAGCGAAATATAAGAGAGAGAACGAAGTCCTGCTCTTCTTGGTCATCCCATGAATCATTCTGAGCTAACTAGGCCAGAGTGTCTCAACTAGTGTGCTGCAAAAAGGTTACAGATGCGCTGCAACACCTGTCTTGGAGCTTCAGTGTGACTCCTCAAAGTCTAGGACTTGCAGAGCTCCTGAGGTGCTCAATTCTAGCCTTTAGCATCCTCCTCTGTCTACATTAGTGTGATGTAGAAATTTCATGATTTTCTCTTTGTGCCATTATGTGAACAAGGTTGAGAAACACTGATCTAGTGTATCCTTATCCTCAAAATTTGCTTGCTAATATTTCCTCTCTGAGAAGTCTATCTTTTCACCTTGTTCTCCATTAAATTCCTTTTTTATGTTGACCCTCTCTTCTAAATCCAGGTCACATGACCAGTTTTTTGTTATTAATACATTCTTCAGTCCAGTAACTAAATAAGCAATGAACGGTTAACCACCACTCAGGGAATAACCTCAATAAAAGTTCATTTTGAACATATCGACAGTGAATTTTTCCTGAATCACAACTTCTTAGCTGGAAATGCAGACAGACACCGAAATGACTGTAGTCAAGTCACAGTTTTGTAGCCTGTTGATTAGGAGGCCATGCAGACACAGAATTAAGAGTTTATTATGTCATGATAAATTGTGGGCATTTATTAATTCCTTCAATTTATCTGCCTTGTACTTGACATTCACCACACATAAATAAATGAAAGGAACATAAATATTAACATTTCATAACAAAGGCAGAAATTCATATTATGAATGCTTTGATTTAATTATCAAAAGGGCACATAATCAGTAACACGATTACAGAGTCTTGGACAGCATTATATACACTGGCAGCCCCAGTCAGGCAAAAAATGTTAATTTGATTGAACTGATTAGATGCAAGGAATTGGATATGTCTTTGAATTATGATTGTATTATCATTAAATCATGAGTTCCGTACACAGGCTCTAGTGTCAAACAGACCCAATTTCAAATCACCATGCCTCTACTTTCTTGACCAATAAAACTTTGAGTTAGCCTCTCTGAGTATCAGTTTTCTTTCTCTGAGAAATGGGGATTAAAATAGGTTTTAACGTATTGGCTTTGTTATGAAAATCAAGTGAGATAATGTACGGAAAGCACTTAGTGTCATCGTTACCCTCTCATTCAGAAATTTTCTAAATTTCTTTTTTTTAACCAATAGATTGTATTGCATTTATGCCTTTCTTTTTTTATATAAATTTATTTATTTGTTTTTATTTATTGGCTGCGTTGGGTCTTCTTTGCGGCATGAGGGCTTTCTGTAGTTGTGGAGAGCAGGGGCTACTTTGTTGCGGTGCGTAGGCTTCTCATTGCAGTGGCCTCTCTTGTTGCAGAGCATGGGCTCTAGGCACACCAGCTTCAACAGTTGCAGCATGTGGGCTCAGTAGTTATGGCTTGCAGGCTCTAGAGCACAGGCTCAGTAGTGTGGTGCACGGGCTTAGTTGCTCTGAGTGGGAAGCAGATCTTCCCAGATCAGGGATCGAACACGTGTCCCTTGCATTGGCAGTGGATTTTTAACCACTGTGCCACCGGGGAAGCCCTATGCCTTTCTCAATTGCCTTCTGTTGCCCAGAATTCTCTTTTTACTGAAATTCAGGGTCCAGCTCCAGTACCTCCTCTTCTATGAAGTCTCACCAGTCCAGAATCTTTTTTATTTTCACACCACTAGTCTGTACTTCAGTTGTAGCCCTTACCAAGGTCTGCAGTAGGTGAGTTATTAGCATATTGGTGCACCAGTCTACTCAACTAGGAGCTCCTAGAAAATGTTAATTGTGTTCTTCATACAGCAGCCTATAAGATCCGTAAATATGTGAATCAGACCATTCTATTCTCTCACTCTCAATTCTTTAATACTTTCCTATTACATTCCAGAGAAAATCCAAAGTCCTTTCCAAGACTACAAAGCCATGCAATATTTGATCATGGCCACTATGCCCCTACACACTATGAAGTGGCCACACAGTCTCCTTGTAGGCCCCAGAATATAGTCCATTGATATATTGTATCAATTGTATCAACTGTCAATTGATACAGTGAAGATCTACTGAGCAGAAGCTATGAGCCAGATGCTATTCTAGGCATTTAGGGTACATTGATGAATACAATAAACAAATATCCTTCTTTGTAGAGCTTCCACTGTAGTGGGAAGAAGTGCAGAAACCACCAACATAATAAGTAAATTATATCATACCCCAAAAGGGAATAAGTGCAATGGAAAGAAGTAGAGCAGGGGAGGGGGACAGGAACTAAAGCAAGGAGAGAAGGGATTAGTTAGTTGTGATTTCAAGTTCCAGGTTAAGCATGTTCTCCCCTTAGTATCTGAAACTGCTATTCTTTTTGCCTGGCTCTCTCCCAAGCCCCCCCCAATATTCATATAGTTCCCTCTATCAATTATTTAAGTGTCTGTCAACACTTTCAGAAGTCCTTATGTGAAGAGAGTGTAAAAAGTGTGCTCCTGATCCCACACTGCAGCTCTCTATTCCCTTAATCAGCTTTATTTTCTTCACTGCATTATATATCTATATATTTGTTCATTTTATGATGAACATATACTGTGATATTTTATTAACTGTTGTATTTCCAGTGTTTAGGACAATATCTGCCATAAAGTTGTAATATTTATCAAATAAATGAATGCAGGTAATAATTAGCTTCAGCTAATGGTTATTAAATGTAAAAGGTAGAGCCAAGAAAACCAAAATTTAATCAACAATATATTATTTCTCAATAATTGGGAAAACATTTTATATTAAAAAATTCTGCTTGTTATGCCCATGGCACTTTTATAGATAACAACAACCTGCCAAACTTCTCTGAGAGCCCTCACTCATTAATTCAACAATTGTTAATTGAGTGCTTATAATATTCTAACCTTTGCACTAAGCACAGAGGATACAATTTATAAGATGGATATAATTATTTCTTTTAAAAGCATCTTTAATTATTAACAAACTTGCATACATATAATTATAAAAATCAAAACACAAAGATCGTTTGTGAACATCATCACACTGCTTCTTTGGAGTCAAGTCACCATTCAGAAGCGGTGGGTTGAGAACAAAGCATGGAGAGGGGTGGTTAGAGTGGAACAAGGAAAACAAGCTAGGAGGCTGAGCAGGTGAATGCGGATATTGGCTCAGACCAAGGTGGTAGTGGGGAAGTTGGTGAGACCTAGCTGGACTCTAAAAATGCTTTGAAGGTAGACTGGATGTGAGGGAAATAGGAGACAAGCAAAACTCCAAGAATGTTACCTACACAAATGGAAGGATGGAGTGGCCATAAACTGACATGGGGAGACTATGGGTTGGGTCAGGTTTGGAAGGGCCATCCAGAGCGCAGTTTTCAACATGAGTTTTAGGTATCTATTAGACATTCACCTGGCGATGTCAAGGAGGTAGTTGGACACAGGAGCTTGGATTTCAATAGAGAGTCCTGCAAAGAACTATAAATTTGGTAGACTTCAGTGTATAGGCTTAAGTGTATAGGAGTAAACAGAGAGAGAGAGAAGAGGAGAGTTCAACAACTGAATCTTTCAGCACCCCAATATTATAGAATCCAGTGAAATGAGGAAGGACCAGCAAAAAGAACCTAAAAGGCTAAAAGCTAAAGGGAGCTAAAAGGAGGCGCCAGTAAGCATCACACTAGGATTGGTGTTTCACTGGTGGTGCAGCCCACGCTTAGGCTCCATCCTATCTAGAGCCAGCAGCCTTTTTGTCCAAGCTGATAATTTGGACAACAAGCCAGGTAGATTGAAAAAGGAGGTGGCCTTTTCCTGGCCAGCCAGGTCACACAAATCCACAGTGGTGACCAATGAAGTGACAAATAATCACATGATTACTATTCTATTCTGACTTTAATAGAAGGTCAGAATAGGAATATACCAATAAACAACATGTGTTTGCAATTTGATACAGAGTTCAACATGAACACAAAAATAATCTGGAGGACTAGATGTCAGTGCCAAGGGGTACGATATAGATTCTTCGAGTAAAATGTTGATATAACACAGTAATTTAAACTTTTTCCAAACAGAAGAATGTATGTTAAATAAAATTAAATGTGGAAGCCCACAATATAAGATAAACAAGAATGGGGTTTCTTTGTTTGAGGCAGAGGTAGAACAATCAGAGACCTGCCTGTTCAGAGTCCCTGTTGGACTGTCCTTGGGGCATTATGACACAGTCCTAGAGCCCTGGTAAACGTGGCTTAAAAGCACTGGCAGAAACTTAAAAAGAAAGCAGGTCAGAGATGAAAAAAATTGGCATTTGAAGCAGTCAGGGAAGGTCTGGGAAAAATGGGCCAGAGAGAATAGATTGAGCCCATGTTGTCAATGCTTTGGATTTTCCCCCCAAATTATGACATCTCAGTTACAAAACCTCCAAAACTAAAGAAAATGTATTGGTGACAACCAGGGTCATCTAGTATAGCATTAAGTAAAGTATAATTTAAGAAAGAGAGAAGATTTATAGTCTAGAAGAAAATTAAACTGATGTGAATAAGAATACACATACACAGTGTGGTTTATCCATTTCAGGAATACATTAACTCTAAGGAGGGTAAAAAATGCATTTAAAAGTTTTTTAAAACAAAAGGGAAACAAGACAGTAAATATGCTCTTCCACAGCTACCTCGGGAAAGACAGAAGTTGCAGTGAAGAGCATGCTTGATAATGAACCTACAATTGCATCCAATATCAATCTATTTTAATCAAATGGGAGATAAGCCTTCCTGCCAGCACTAAGTGGAAGTGTGAATAGAAAAGCAATCTTGTGGGGTCCCTCAAGAGGAACATTCCAACTTGTTTAGAGCTGTGAGACTTTCAGGAGGGATTCAAAACAATGAAAATAGAGACACTCAAAATGCATGCACTAATTTAAAAGAGTAGATAAAAAGGAATAAGTGTCATGAGAAATACAAACTGATATTTATAAACGCTCATTAAAGTGAGGAGGAACTTAGGCAATTTTAATGGCCTAAAATGATATAGCATTAGCTTCATCCATCTACTACATAGAACTGGGACATTATTTTTTCTGTCTAAGGCTGAAAGATGTATCACTAGTTTATGAATGTGACACTGAAATGATCTGTCAAAGATGTCAGATACCTTACATTTACAATATAAGATTCCCTCACTATAATCTTTTTTCAGATTGTATGTGCAGCATATCCACTGTCTCCTGTGGGTATGTGGGTACAGTTCCTAATACCAGACATTTGAAAGAAGGAACAAATGTCCTGATAATTAAGATATGTATCTGGACATTTTCTTATATAAATCTGATACAAAAAACCTGACAAGGAATGAAATTCACTCATTTTATCCTCCTATTAGAATTCTGTAAATTATATAATGGGAGGGAATTTTTTTTTTTTTTTGCTCATTGCTGTAACCTTAAGGCTTAGAACAGTGCCTTACATAAAGTAACAACTCAATGACGATTTACTGAATGAATGAAAACCAGTTAACACACACAAACCAAAGTGGCAACACTATTCCCTGAAAGTTAGCAAAATGTTCACTTTAAACAAGCAACTTTGCATAGTAGAGTGTAGACTTGCACAGGTAGGAGGCCCCCAAATATATAGTTACTATTTAGAAGAAAAAAGACATTAGTTATTCCCAATTTATAAATAATACATTGAGTTTTTGGTAAAAATAGAAACATAACTATTTGGTAATCAAAACAAACCATAAAAATTAAGGAACTGATTTTTCTTCATTTTCTTTCTTTTTTTTCAGTTTTACTATTTTTATTGAATTATAATTGACTTACAATGTTGTGTTAATTTCTGCTGTACAGCAAAGTGATTCAGTTATACACATACATACAATCTTTTTTTAAAATATTGTTTTCCATCACAGTTTAGCACAGGGTATTGAATATAGTTCTCTGTGAAGTACAGTAGGACATTTTTGTTTATCCATTCTATATATAAAAGCTTACATCTGCTCACCCCAATCTCCCACTCCATTCGTCCCCCTCTCCCCCTCCCCCCCCTCTCCTTCCTCCTCCCCCTTAGCAACCACCAGTCTGTTCTCTATGTCCATGATTCTGAGGGAACCGATTTTTCTAAGTTTACCTAACCCAATAATCATCAGGGGCAATTCAGGAAGGAGGAAAGCTTTAAGACATGGTTAGATGGCATAAGGTTTTTCTACTCAGACTAAAAGTAGGCCAAAGTAGTTAAAACCAAATAAAACCAAAAAGTATACAAGCACAAAGAATTACAGGGTGGTTAAAATTCAGCTTGCAGGGAATCCAAAAGAGAAATGAATATTCAACTTTGAATTCTTAAAAGGACTCTCTGTGTGTATAAAATGGGAAAGAAAAAAGGAAAATCTTGCATCCTAAATAATTAAGTTTATTACCAGTATAATCAATCATTGTCTGATTACTATGTTGTAATTAGTCATATGATATAAAATATAAATGTTCATATAATAACTATTCATTATTGCATACAAATCTCCAGCCATAGTGGTATTTCTTCCTCTCATATACTCCCAGATGATTCTGTTCATAGTTGCATTAGAGGGCTTATAAGTGTATTTCTTACATTAGACTTATTTGTATATTCATCTCCCTCAATTCACTGTCAGTTCTCTTAAACAGCACATATAATAGCTTGTTAACCTTTAGCACCAATATATTGATAGTTGAATCATAAAATATGACAGACAAATCTGTATTTTTGTATGTTCACCTATAAATTAAGACTGTAAGCTTCATGAGAGTAAAGATCCTTATTCACCACTATATTTTCTATGCCTCGATGTTTAAAACAATATCTATTGAATGGTTAATTATAAAGATTTCTAATTTTTCTATTGTTATGAAGAACCACAGTCATACATACATACATGTTAAGTTTTAAAAACTTATACACGAATACTTAAACAAATAAAATTCAAGTTAGATAAATCAGCACACCAAGAAATTTTTTGTGGAAATGGAAATTATTATGTGCTAGCTAAAGATATCATGTTTTTGAGTTTGGAATCTATTTTGAATAGAGAAGTGTTAACCACATCATTTTCCACCTAAGATGTGATGAAAGTCAGACTATGATATTGGGGTTAAAAAAAGGCAAATTTTACTTAGTACTCTTTTATCTCCTGTAAACAAGTCTGCTAAATTTTGGGCACTACTCAAATAGCTGTATAACTGAAAAATAAATGAAAAATAAAAAAACACGCAGACACACAATCAAAAATGATATTCACTATTTTCTTGATCAGAACACCAACAATCCTTTATATTGAATCACCTCATATTATTTTGTACTAATTGGTTATTGTGATTGATACATCTTCCCCTTGCCAAGAGAAAAGAGTCCATGCGAAACGGTGAATAGGAAGGAACAGGTGCAATGGAAGAGATGGGAAGGTTGAAAAATGGATCCTCATGTCGACAAGCACTAAAGGGCAAAATACACTCTTCTTAGAGTAGTTGACAATCCTATGCCAACTTGCAAATCCAAAAAATATAGAGTAGATATATGACCGCTATTTTCTGCATACCCCATTTCTTAATTATTAATTTCTTATATTCTGAGCCAGGCCAATCCTATAAAATGTATGTTACTTAGCGCTGGTTCTAGGTCACAATTTTATATACAATATCTAATTATGATAAGGATGATGATGAGATATCTTAAAAGTTTCCCCCTCAAATTATGCCACAGACAGCAATGAGAATTTAGACAATGACATGCCCTTTACTGGTTTTGGCCTTTAGCAAAATTTTGATAGAAGTAACTACTTACAAGTTACAGGTTAGATAAATTTTAAAGTCTTTTCATATGTTAAATATGATATCAACTTGCAAAAGTGAAGGAGGTTAGGCCATCTAGCAATGAACTACGTTTTAACAAAACACTTGAGTCAGTTAAATGTGAATAGTCAGTTAAAATGTGAATAACTGGGCAAATTTCATGTAGGAAGACATTAATGTAGTTTGTTAAAGTATAGAGGTAATGATGCTATGATGTTGCTCATATAAATTAATCTCTGTCTGGAGTAGTACTAGAATTTACCCCATGCTCACCACCGTCTTGCAAAGAGTTGTCCTGTGCCTTAGAGAAACTTGGCTTGAAACTACGGTCATTTAAATAAAAATTCATGACAATATGGGACATGTCACTTCTGCGTACTTTCACACTTTCACTAGAGTTATGGTTGGAGGCTAAGCTTATCAATTGCCATAACTGTGATACGTCAAGGTTATCTGTAATACGTTCAATTTGCATGGAAATGTCCTAAGCAGTTGGAAAGAGCTGTGAATGAGGAATTCAAAGCCCATATTTACATCCTGAAACAAGAAATTTAGCAAGAAAAATTATGCTTGCCCTCAGATTCATTACTGAAATTTGAACTCCCTTTGGATGGTACCCCAAGAACACAGGAAAACTCAGTGTGACAGAAAGGAGCTGAAGGCTATGTATTAAAAACCTTAGCTGGTATCATCAATACAGTATTGTCACGGCATGATCTTCCTTGGTTCCTTGGTCAGACTTAGCAAAAATCTCTCGGCTTAAAAAAAAAAAAAAGCCTGAAAAAAAGCCCCAAAGAGCTTTCAAAATTCAGCAAAAGTTGACTGACATAGCTGCAATATCTGAGAGGAAGCCTTATCACATTTGGTGAGTGGGTGAGACAGCTTTTGCAAAGACCACAAGAGCTGACAACATATGCTTAGAGCAGGGTCCAGGATGGAATGCAGGTGAGTAAGAGCATATGTGTAGAGAAGTGGCTTTTATCTCTCCATTATGCTCTGGTGCCTCTCAGATACAGAGCCCAACATTCTCCATCTCCAGTCTTGGCAAACTTTTCCACTTTTTTGTTCTTCCTCTATTTTTCCTCCTTTTGCATCCTTTTTCTCTTGACTTCTATGAGGCCAGGAAATTTTTTGATCTCTAGTGTTCTGGTAATTTAGTGATTGTTATTAAAAATTTTCACACATACACACACACACACAAATCACCTGGCTTGGATTCAGATGGCATGAGTTGAATCCTGGCCCTGCTACTTTGTATAGTGACTATTTTGTGTCCCTGGGCAAGATTCTTGACTTTTACAGTCATGGTTTCTAAGGCTGTAAACTGGCTACAATAACACATACCTGAGAGAGTTCTTGAGAAGATTGTATTTGAACATCTTATTTGAAAATAATTAACATTATAGGTAGTAAAATAAAAGATTGACTGATTTCATTTATATTTCTATTATTCTCCAGTATTTTTCTAAGTATTATCGCTATGTCCTGATTTTTTTCTCTCTCTTATTTTTACTCCCCATAATTCTTTTATGTGCTATACCTTAGCTGTTTGTGATAGGGAGAAATGTGATGCATAAGTCACAGAAAGAGGGAGAACCAATTCTCAATAGAAATCATTCTCAGATTTCATTAAAAGCTCAAACACAGAGCCTTACTTAATTGACAGAAATGTCCAGCTCCCATAGCAGGATATTTAATGCTAGTTTTTGTTACTCCTTTTCTAAGTTAGATTATAAACTTATGCTGACACCATTTATAGCAAGTTTGTAAACGTAATTTACACATTTTACCTACTACAGGAACATTAAAGCCAGTGGAGACGACTTATCTTAGGTCAAAAAGGACTTTAAAGCTACCTGAAAGAATTCTTCTCTGTAAACTGAAACAATAAGCTATTTTCAAGCTTTTTCCATTGCACATCAAAGGGATGTTTTCTGCTAACGTAGCCTATTTCAACTCATAAAATCTGGAATTTACATGGTGTAAGGGACCACAAAAATATAGTTCCAGGAAATATTTAATCCACTATTATTACTGATTAAATTTAAAAAATCATATACTCTTAAAAATTAAGGCATGTAACCAAATAAACACAATGTTGGATATAAATAGAAATCCTCTTGAGCTGTTTGAGTCACCATGCAGTATGTCTGGTAGAATGGGCAGAGTATTGCAAACAATTATGAAATTAATAAAACTGGAACTGTGTTCTGAACATTATGTTCTTGGCAGGAATTAAGGTGATGCTATCATAAAGAACACCTGCTTCCAGAAATTCAATTGGGACACTCTATTGCATTATTTTCCTGGGAACAAGGGCAAACATACATTTTGAATGATGTGCATTATTTTGGAAATTTGTTGGGGTGGGAGGTTAGCATGGGCAGAGTTTTTGAAGTACTCAGTATATCAAATCTTTCTTTATCCTCTAAGCACCTTTTCCTCTTTGATCCTGAAGAAAGTAAACATTTTATGCTACGTTACCCTGAGTCATAGGGATATAGACAATATTACTAATCAATCCACTTTTACCTCTCAAAATAGATCTTAATTCATAAGGGATCCTTTCTTTGCCTTAGGTCTTAACAGGTAATTACACACATTATCAGTGATTAGGCAAGGGTCAGTCTTTAAAAATTACAGTCATTTTGATCACTGAAAAACTGTCATTTTCCTAGTACAGTATTGGCTGTTCATTGCAACTGTTTTTCCACTACATCATTATGAGGAGGGTGTACTATTGTTCTGGTGTCACACATGGGATGTATCAGTTGCATAGTTATAAACATCACAGCCTAAAGGAAAACATGTAGCTTAATCTGTCTTTGTTTCCAAGTTTGAGAAAAAATTAAATACTATATAGTTAAAACAGTACCCTTTTATATATTCTGACAACAATATTAAATTCATGATCAAAGATAACTTACAACATCCATATATTACATGCTGCTGAGGTGGTCCTTGGAAATTCAATTATTTTCATAGATTGCCCTCTTGTGGCCATATACGGTGCTACTAACAACAAAACAAAAATGCTACATATATTTTGTTTTGTTCTATTTAGTAAATGCCTTGCAGTTCTATTGATATCAGAAAATTCATTTTATAATATTTAATGATAAAATACCCATGAACATTCTTCAATTTGAATTATAAGCAAAATCTTGATTTCTGAAAATTCACTATTGGCTGCAATAGAATTATTCAAGAAATAAGTAAAAGAAGGTTTGCTATAGTTATTTATTTATTAGTTTTAAACCATGAACATTCGTTGATCCATAAAACTAATGTAATGGTTTAATTTCATAAAATAAGGGCTTAGTCCTATATTTAATATAATTTTCAGTAGAAACAGAAATTTTAGAATGTAACACTAATATCTAAGATTAGTATTAGAAAAGTACTACTGTTGGTATTAGAAAGAATTTCTTCTTGGTTACCTAACACACTTTATTCTCAAAGACAGCTTAAAAATAATACCAATATAAAATCAGGTTCCTAAGCTGTTAAAAATGCATGGATCCTGGGCTAGCTATTTAAGCTTTCTCGGCCTCAGTTTCCACATTTGTAGAGTGAGACATCTGAGCCATGTGAGACTGACTAACATCTATTTCAGATGTGTCTACATCCCATCCACGAGAACTAACTAAAAATCAACAGCTCTGCTCGTTTTTACTTTCTCCACATGATTTCTAGAATGCAGGTCAAAATATCTATTGAGTTCTCATTTTTTGAAGCTGCTGCCTCCTGGTCCCATGTGCAGGCTTCAGAGATAGTTCTTCTCAGAGCAAAGGGATTCAATGACACACAGTGTTTACAGTCTCCTGGTGTTTTCAGTGCTAGAACAGCAAGGTGTGGCTCAGAGCCAACAGAATGGAGGGGCAGGACCACAGGCAGAGGGAGGCTGAGGAGGCTCCCCTGGGTAAACTAAATTAGTTGACCTTTCTACCTCTTCCAGAAGGGATATATGCCAAGGAAAAAGGTAAAATAAGCTCTGTGGTTAACATCAGAATAAGACATGGACATAAATTAGACCATATAAGCTTTGTAAATATTTACATAACATAGATCTGAGGAGACATATTAACATATTGATTTTATAATGTATCGATTATACCAATAAAATTTATATTGCATTGAATGAGCTTTGATAGTATGATTTAACTAGATAGATTTAAAACTTATGCATCATTTAAGAAACTTTTTTAGATGTAAAGACTTAAAAAAAAAAGCTGATTAACCTCTAGTACGTTTAAAACTCCTAGAAAAGAACATAGGGAGAACACTTTTTGATGTAACTCACAGCAATATTTTTTTGGATCTGTCTTCTAAGACAAAAGAAATAAAAGCAAAAATAAACAAATGGGACCTAATTAAACTTAAAAGCTTTTGCAAAGGAAACAATGGACAATACAAAAAGAGAGCCTACTGAATGGGAGAAAATATTCGCAAAAAAATATGACCCATAAGGGCTTAATATCCAAAATATATAAACAGCTTATACAATTCAATATCAAAAAAGATATGGAAGCAACCTAAGTGCCCATCAGCAGGTGAATGGATAAAGAAGATGTGGTATGTGTGTGTATGCATGTGTGTGTGTATGTATGTATGTGTGTGTACACATGCATACACACACACAATGGAATAAACCTCTACCTCACCTAACCCAAAGGTCTGATGGTATGTTAAAATGAAGGGAAAACAGATGATAATGTTGGATGAAATCAATTGTTATATAAAAATACAGACATGAAAGGCAAATTTTGAAATTGTTTTTTGTTCTTTTTCAACATTTTTCTGGTGATAAATACAGAATATCTAACTCATAAGTTGCTGAATTTTAATTTGGAAGATATCATCTCAGCCAAGTCACAACATAACCACCACAATGTCTACTATTCAGCGTTTATGCTTCCATAAACACTTGCATTCCAATACTGCATTACAATGGCACCTAAACATTTACGCTGGGTATAACTGTGTTCAACGGCAAAGACTTCATTCCTAACAGACCTGATATCCAGTTCTGGCTCTCACCTGTTCTATTTACAATGTCCCAACAGCCTTCTTCACATGTAAAATGTGGTAGTAATCACAGTATTTACCTCATAAATTAGTAACATGACTTCGTGACATGACATAATGCCTTAGTGATTTGGCACATTATCTGGTATAACGCGTCATAACTCATTATGAGTTATAAATATCAGTGATGCTAACACAAGGATGAGTCAACTATAACTGAGTGAATACTAGTTGTGTCCATTATTAGGGACACATACTATGTTTATTTTGTCTATGTGTTTCTACTATTGTAAACCATTAAAATGTACATGTAGTAGGTGTTTTAGAATATAATTCTTTTTTCTCCTAGAACTATCTTTAATACGTGTGACTTTACATAATATATTGCATGCACCAGTGTGGTGAGCACATTTTTCTTTAATGAAATAACACAGTCCTTATTCACATATATATGACTAGCATTCTTAGAATCATCTTTTTTACATGCTTTTCTAAAAACTGAAGTACAGTTGATTTACATGTTTCATTAGTTTTAGGTGTGCAGCACAGTGATTTACATGTGTTAGTTTTAGGTGTACAGCACAGTGACATATATACACACACACATATATCTGAATCATATATCTACTCTGAATATATATAATTCAAATATACAAGTATATCTGAATATATATATTCTTTAAAAAAATTTTTTTCCTTATAGGTTACTACAAAATATTGAGCATATTTCCCTGTGCTATACAGTAGTAGGTCCTTGTTCAACTGTTTTGTATATAGTAGTGTCTATATGTTAATCCCAAACTCCTAATTTACCCCTCCCCCACCTTTCCCCTTTGGTAACCATAAGTTTGTTTTCTGTCTGTGGGTCTATTTCTGTTTTGTAAATAAGTTCATTTGTATCTTTTTTTAAAATTCCATATTAAGTGATAGATTTGTCTACACGTGTTTTTATACGGTGCTAAAGTAGACTTATCAAAATGTAACTCTCGAAAGTATTCATTAACAGAAAATACAGGAAATATTTACTAAACCAGACGCTGGAGTCCTGTGCTGGGTACTGGGTCAGAGACAGGAAATTTGGTGAGAAATTTCTCATTGTCCCCACCTTCCAGTTTCTGACAACCTTGTGGAAAGCAGATATGCAAACAATTCTAATATATGTGATACATGGTCACCTAGGAACTCAGCGCTGTAGAACCAGTGTAGAACTAAGAGAACTAGTGCTGTGGTCATGGTTAGGTTAAGATGGGTTTTTTTGTTCTTCTTCATTTTTTCTTTTTCTTGCAGGACAGCAAGAAAATACTTGCAGAGATTTCTCAGAAGCGGTGACTTTTAAATTCCTCCTTGAAAGCTAAAACAGAACTGGCCAATAGAGAAGAGTATGGTAGATATAGCAATACAGCACTCCAAGCAGGAGGAATGTTATGATCAAAGGAAAGCAATCTTAATAAAGACATTTATACAGATGAAAACTGTATAATAAAAAAGATAATGAGACAATGGAAAACTATTAAACAAGATAGGAGAATATAAAATTAGCCATAATCTCTTATTATGATGATATCTAAGGTAATTTTATTTTTGTTTTGTGGATGTGTGTGTTGTGGGGGGGGTAATAGAGGGATTGTTTCTATTTTTATTAGGATCTCAGGAAAACATATGCCAAAAAATGAAAGACCCAGGTACTTAAAACTCTGCTGGACTATTTGGCAAAGCTTGGAAGTAAAAAATCTGTTTATAGGTACTCTCTGTGGTAAACTGGTATTGGCTTTGGAATGGCTTGGAATACAAGTAAAATGTTACCATTTGTTTTTTTCAGTAAAGCAGTTTTTGTGCCCTGCCACACCATGTATGAATGCAAATAGAAGTTGGAGCTTCTTTCATTTCTAGAAATATCTGTAATCTTTTTAATAGCTGCTCTATATAAATGAGCTGCTCTATGTAAATTGTTGGTTTGAAGGTTGGCATCTTTTTGTAGCTTGCAATCTGAATTTTATAGTTAAGGATTTAAAATTATGTATAAGGCAAGATGTCTCCATTCTTTCTTTGAATGTTCCTGCTGCAGCTAACTAATCCCATTTTCCTAGCCAGAATGATTTTTGTAAGCTCATTTTGTAGAATGAAAAAATGCTTAAGCTTTCATTTTGTGTTCTTTAGAGCAGAGGGCATATTTCTGGTTTTCAGGTAACTTGATGAAGTGGTCCAATCCAAACATAACTTTGTTGTTCCCTAGAGCGGGGAAGGCTGTTTAATAACTTTTTGAAATTGAGTATTTTCATGTCTTACACATTAATTCTCCACAGTTAAAACAAGTTCTTTCCCCAGAGGCTCTTGCATTGCCCTCTTGTGGAGAAAAGTGAACTATTTTTCCTTTAAGGAACTTGGTGCACATTATAATACAATTTTCATAGACATTACTTGTCATCATAATTAGTTTTGAGAACCACATTAGACTGTGTAATAATTTTTATTTCAACCATCAAACATAATTTTGAAAACTCATGCTCCTTCCATGTTTTTTCTTCTTTCCGGATGTTCCAAGTTTCCTTCTTTTATTATTGCCTTTCTAACAGAGAATTTAATTTAGACATTCTTTTAGAGTAGGTCAACGGGTGCCAAATTCTCTTACTTTGGTCTCATCTACGAATCTCTTGACTATCCCCTGCATTTTAAAGGTTATTTTCACTAGATATAAGATTCTGTGTTGACAGTTATTTTCTTTCCACATTTAAAAAAATACTACAGCACCTTCTTCCAACATCTAAGGTTTCTGATGAAATTGCACTATCATGTGAATTGGTTTTCTTTTATAGATAAACCTATAATAAACTTATAGGTTTTCTCTTATAGTCATTTCTCTCTGGTTGCTTTCAAGATTTTTTCTTTGTATTTGTTTTCGAAGTTTTGACTAGAATGGGAACATGGGGAATTTTCAGCTAACATTTCTGAGAAGACTTTTCCAGCCCACCCTCTTTCTCCTTTCTTTTTTAGACTGCATTGACATGAATGACAGAGATTTTCTTTCAGTTCCATACGTGTTTCAGACTATGTATGTTGTTTTTCAGTTAATTTACTCTTTTTTTCAGATTAGGTGATTTCTATTTCATTTAAATCTCCAAATTCAGTGATTCTTTCCTCTGCCTTCTCCATTCTGCTGCTGAGCCCAGCCACTGAGTTTTTATTTCTGTTACTGTACTCAGTTCTAAAATTTCCATTTGGTTCTATTTATATCCTCTATTACTCTGATGAAACTTTCTATTTCTTTGCTGAGACTTTAGTTTTTATTTGTTTCAAGCACGTTTATAGTTGCACATTGACGCATTTTAATGATGACTACTTTAAAATCCTTTACAGATAATTGTAACACTTGTGCCATCTCAGGATTGATGTCTGTTGATTGTTGTTTCTCATTCAGTTTGCATTCCTCCTGGTTCCTGCTATGCTAGTAATTTCCTACTGAAACCTGAACATTTTGGGTATTATGTTATGAATCTTGAATCTTATTTAAATTTTATGTTTTAGCAAGCCTCCATTGACCACTCCAGTGGGTGAAGTGGTTGCTACCTCATTAATTCCAGGTAGGAGTAGAAGTCCAGGTTCTCCACTTATTCCTATCGCCATTCTTAATGGCTTGAAGAATGACAGGAAATTCATTCAACAACCTGCTTTTTTAGGTTTGTCAGTGTCTTCATCTCCATTAGTTTGTCTCTGACACCCATGCTCATATGGCAATGCTTGGTCTTTCATCATCAGTGACTGCCTGATCTTCTAAAGCCCAGCTTTAGGACTCTAACCATCTGACTACCATCTCCTGTGATCCAACTCACTTCTCGTATTCCATGGCAGCTATGCTGTGATCAGATTCACATGTCACAGGGCCGCTTCGTATAGAAGTTAGAGAACAATTCAAGGGAGTGAAGCTATGTGTAAGGAACCTAATGAAGAGGCTGTTGCAGAGGTACAGTTGAGAGACAGCAGTGATTGGGACCAGGGTTCAAACAGTGAAAAGGGAATGTCTGAGTTTGAGATGTATTTTAAAGATTTAATTGATGGAAATTGGAGAGTACATTGATGGAAGTTGGTGATGAAAGAGTAGTTCAGGAAAAAGAAAGATTCAAGAAAGATATTTAAGTGTTGAACTGAAGTACCAGACTTGGTGGTAGGACCATTTACTTAAATACAAAACATAGGAGGGAAAATTGAGGGCAATACTGGATTTGTACTTGGGGTGATTGTGACATGCAAGTTGTAAAGTGGATCTAGAACTCAGAAAAAACAACAATAATAAGTAATAAATAGCATATGTCAAGAGATAATTTATCTTTATAGAGATAGATAATTTTTAAAGCTATACTTGGAGTCACAAGTTTGGATGATTTTATGGAGAGAGAGAAGTAGAGAGCCGAGGATGGATCTTGGAGCAAAGTTTGTCTAATTGATTTCACCCACATATGATCTATCCAGGATGATAATTATTTCCTTTTTAACTTAACAGAAGTTTATTTTCTCACAATTCTGGAGGCCAGAAATCTGAGATCAAGGTGTCAACAGGCTTAGTTTCTTCTGAGGCCTCTCTCCTTGGCTTGTAGATGCCCATCTTCTCCCTGGCCTTCCCTGTGTTTGTCTGTGTCCTAAATCCCTTTTCTTATAAAGACATTAGTCAAATGGGATTAGAGTCCCACCCTAGTGATTTCATTTAACCTTAATTACCTCTTTTTAAAAAATTTTTTTTAAGTTCTTTATTGGAATATAATTGCTTTACACTGTTGTGCCGATAATCATTTTATAAACGTGGAGTCTCTATGAAAAGATTTCTTAGAGCTCCATATTCAACATGGTAAGATAAAAACTGCAATTTCAATTTTTTCCTTTTTTTTTAATCTTAAATTTTCTTCCCCACTTTGATATATTTTGGAGTCTCCTTCCCATATTTCTTTTCTAGTTTCCTGTGGCTTTTCTATTCTCTCCTTTGGAGGAAGTACTTGTTAGCAAGGGAATTGTCAAAGCCCTTAGCGTGTCAATAGGAAAGCCAACAATCTTGTTCATCACTATTTGTCTCATGAGGAAACAAAATAAAACTATAAAAGCAATAACAACTACCAGCTGAGTAGTGTAGGAGTAGATTTGACTGGTATCAATTTTCCCCTACTTTTTTCCTCTTAAAACATGTTCCTCTGGATCAAATTTCCAAATACCACCTGCAACAAAAACAACATTCAGCAGATCTCTGACAAAAGAAAATAGAAACTACAATAGAACATTCACTCCCGAGTCTTGAAATATCTGCAACATATCAACATACCGCCTACAGCCTAGAAAATAAAATACAGCCACCTACATCCCCTCCCACATCCAGCATGACTCAAACACACTTTCCCCTTAATCACACTTACAAAGAATGTCTACTCAGTTGAAAAATTTAGTTTTCCTAAAGTCAGCAATAAAATATAATACATTATACAGTCACAATAGATTTTACTAATGCTGGAAAATATTTTTGGATTTAAACTAAGAAAGTTAAAGTATATGTGTTTCACACAAAGGTCATAAATGTTTTCTTAATAGATAAGCACAAATATCCTTCACAGAATATATGCTCGGTAAATGTCAATTAAATAGAACTGGAAAATATAATATTTCACTAAAGAGTTCACACTTATAATAACCTATAATGGAAAGGAATCTGAAAAGTTTTATATATATATATAATGTATGTATAATATATAATTATATATATGTATAACTGAATTATTTTGCTGTACACCTGAACTAACACAACATTGTAAATCAACTAGACTTCATTAAAAACACAGTTCACACTAAGATTATAATAATTATATAGGAATCCAAAATTGTTCATAATCTGGACAGCATTATGCTCTATGTCGGGCCATTAATAAAATGAATGTGAGGTTGTTTTTGAAAGAACCAGCTGATTCCACGGTTCCTTATATCAACCGCAATTAGTTACTGTTATTTGTACCTGGTACTGTTCATTTTATACTCAACTACCAGGACTATTTTTTTTTTTTAATAAATATTTGAGTTTTGAGTTTAGGGGAAGCTTAGCTATGATTGATGATCCTCGAATGTAAACATGATTATATATAAATATATATAGTTAGGTATGTTTAAATTGAATGCAATATGAAAGACTATCATAACATTTTTGGAATCATATTATGAACCTTGCATCTTCTCTTTTATTAAATTAAAATATTTCTTGAGCTATTATCATTCACCTACACTATGCTTCAGGCTGAGATCATTAAGCATGGAAAGCTGGGGATGTATGAAATGTCCTTACAGAGGAAAAGGATTCTAACAGTTGGTGATGATGCCAGGGATTAGAAACATGATAAGCAAAAATTCAGTGCCAGAGAAGCAAACAACAACAAAAATACCATCTTATCCTGTGTATTCGATCAAACTTGCCAAATGAATCATAATCTAACCTTCTACATTCCTAAATATTTAGGTTTGGCTGCCTGCTCTTTTTCTTGTACAGATCTTTGCTCCAAATTCCCTTCATTCCCAAGGTTTCAACTGCCATCTCTATATGGACATTTCTATCTGTGATTTCCATCTAAAACCCCAGCTTTAAATTTTCAATACCCCAGCAACTATTTGCTTTGACAATGTAATCAAACCTTGTCCAAAACAGATCACTTTCAAATGAGTTTTCTTTCTGATATCTGTTTTGGTTGTAATCAGGATACTAGTCATAATACTACCAAGGAAATGATTAATTCTACAAATAATATACTAGTGACATTTTTTGAGCCCTTACCATATCAAGCATACAGTTATGCACTTTACTTGCATGATTTCATTTAATCCAACAAATCACCTAAGGAGGTACCTGTTATCATTTCCAGTTTTTTGAACATGAAGAAACAAATCAGAACTTATAGAAAATAAATGACATGTCTACGGTCCGTTCTTAGGGAAGGGGACTGGTGATAAAATTGAACAGATTTTCAATCCAGGTCAACTTTACTGCAAATCTTTAAATATGTAAATTATGTGGCTTCTCATTCACAAAGTCACTAAGGTCAAATGATTTAATTTGACTTTTCTCCTTCTTCAATTATTTCTCTGATTCCAGGTCCCACTGATTATTATCTCACACTGTATATGGTGATACTGTGAAAATATACATATATATTTAGTCATTCAGATGACCAAAATATCTTACTCATTTACATTTGGTCTTGGTGTGGTTTCTGGCTCAGGCTCCCAAAAGGCGTGTAGTTTCCTAAGTGTGGAGAGTGATAAAGGTGTCTCTTGTTATGTTAATGAGGTGACTTTTGGATAGCTCCTAAGAAAGAGGGCTGGTTGCCAGTGCGATCAACCAAGTAATCGGAGGATTTGAACGTTCAGCCCCACCCACTGACCTCCTGGGATGGGTGAGGGGACTGCACATTGAGTTCAGTCACTAATGGCCAAAGAGTTAATCATGACTGCACAATAAAGCTTCCATGAAAAGCCAAAAGGACACGATTTGGAGAGCTCCCTGGCTGGTGAACAAGTGGAGATTCAGGGAGAGTGGTGCACCTGGGGAGGGCATGGAAACTCCACACCTTTTCTTCATGCTTTGCCCTATGCATCTCTTCCATGTGGTTGTTCCTGAGTTATAACCTTTTATAATAAACAGTAATCTAGTGAGCAAACAGGTTTGCTGGGCCACTCTAGCAAATTAATCAAACTCAAGGAGGGGGTCGTCGGAACCTCCAATCTGTAGCCTATTGGTCAGAAGCACAGGTAGCAGCCAGGGCTTACAACTGACTGGTGTCTGAAAGTGTGTGTGTGTGCGTGTGTGTGTGTGCGCGTGTGTGCGTGTGTGTGTGTGTGCGTGCGTGTGTGTGTGTGTTGGGTGGCAGGTGGAGGTCTTATGAGACTGAGCCCTCAACCTGTGGAATCTTATGCTATCTCTGGATAGATAGTGTCAGAACTGAGATAAATGATCATACTCCTCCCTGCCCTAACACACGCACACACTGGAATGTGGTCCAGGAACCCATGTGGTCCATTTCCATGGCTACAAGTCTGGTTATGGTAGATTACAAAAGTGACCACAATTTTTTTGCAGATCCACCCACTAACAAGTGGAGTACAGGAGTACAGTTACCTACTCCTTGATTCTGGGCTGCCATGTGATTTACTGAGGACCATAGAATGCTCCAGAAATGAGGTTGTATGAGTTCTGAATCAAAGTCTCAAGAGACTCATGCTCTGCTCTCCATCTTGAGACTTCTGCCACTGTTGCCTATTGAACATACCTGGCCCATCTAAAAACTAAAAGAAAACATCAAAGACCTCTCAACTACTAAAATACCTTCACAGACTCCTTTCCTAAAGCTACTATGAATTACCCTGCATAATGATGTCTGAAATCATGCAAAATCCAATAAATCTGACTAGTAGTTCTTCAGAGTCATGCTTTAATTAGATGTAATAAATTATGAATGAAAATAGCTACAAAAAATATTTATTTGAATTACAAGTGGTTATAAGAATAGAGAGATAAATCTTGCTATAGCCCAATAATCCTGGTGGGTATGATTATCTGCATTGAAGCTTTTGGAGAAAAGATAAGGGCATGCAGGCTGAATGATATGATGGTGAGATGGTTTCTTATCAGAATGAATAACTGGATTGCGAGTCACCTGGATGTTGGTCACCAGAAGAAAGACTCAAGTTTTTGTAACTGAACCTTTATAGTTTGCTGTTGTGCATGGAGACACGAAGGCACATTTACAAATTATATTTATCACTCAAAGTTATAGGAATAAGTAACAAAGAACAGAATTAGGATATATAATGATTATAGCAAACCGGAAGAATGAAGATCAGATTGCTTAGCCTCAGTAGAAATAATTACCCAACTCAAACATGTTAGAACAGGGTGGGGAAAACCTGGCTTAAGAAAATCTCATGTTTAAACAACAAACCATTAAAAGAAAAAAAAAAAACAGAATGATTTTATTCTTCTGCAGTTTCAACATAGAAGAATGATATGACATGTTATCAAAAAGTAGTAAGGTGATTTGGAATCCCAAAGCATAAGTACAATGTTTGATTTTGCAAGATGATGAAACCTATGTCCTTTTATATTTGGGAGAAGGAAATACTTTCCAGCTTTGGGATCCCCATTGCAAGAGGAATATCACTAAATTTTAGTCCAACCTTTGAAAGTAAGTTGAGATGAAATAATGTCAAATGTGGAAGCTTTAAAAGAACCAGCATCAATCTAATCCATAAAAAAGTTGTCTTTTCAAGTTAAATTCTATGAAATACTAGATCCATTAATTATCTTTTGCTGGAAAAACAGGGATAACACACCACAGGAAGATTCTAGAAAAATGAGTATTATTTTTAAGTAGATGATAGTATATTACATGTTACGCATTTTTTTATTATGATAACAAAATTCACTTTTATTGAATAATCTATTGCCCAGTACCAGTCAATAAACTATTAGTATATTCTAACGTCTGGCAATTGATCAAAACAAGTCAGGCAAACAGGCATGATGTTTTCACAACCATGCCTAGCTCTCTACTGGTTATATGTAAGTTGGTGGACACACTAAATTCACTCCCTCAATTTTGTTTTCCCTATTTTTAAAGTAAGGCTTTTTTGGGGGGGTCAGTTCATCTTAATAGTTCCCTATAATGCTATTTATTACCTTATGCTAAAAATTAGTTCTAAAAGAATGTTCATATAAATGGAATCATTAGTAGTTATAACTTTACAGAGGATTTTTGATTCATTAAATATGAAAAAATGATGTATGATTGCACAATACAATTTTTCTAATACTATCTTTCCAGCTTAGTTTTCCTTAGGAAAAAACATGAAGTTTTATTTCTATGTGAATAATTTAGTATAGTATAAATTACAAGCACTGTTTTTTAATATACTTTTAATATTCCTGTCTCCCATTACAAATAAGCATATATTCCCACAAGGTGGTGCTCTTTATTTAAAAATTCCAACAGAAAGCAGTTCTGTTCTATATTTGCATAGGGCTCAAAGACACTACAGGCTTCAACTATTGAAAATCATCAAATGAGCTGTGAAAATGCATTTGTTACTTAAAATTTATTTTTATTGATCATTTTGTTTCACTTATTGGATTAAAGTTGGATTTTTATTTTTAAAATGTTAAATGTACAAATAAGTTGTGGTGGCAGCAATTCAGTTATTGAAAATTTAGAGGTTTTAAAAACTGAGTGAAAACGAATTGGAAAATGCCTTCTATTTATAAGCGAAAACATGGAGAGAAATAAAGTAAGAATATGTTTGTCTGGAACAGAAGTTCTTCTCTGGAAATAGAGGGAAGCTAGAATATAGTATGGAAACAGTATCTAGAAAATCTTTAATATTAAGCCAAGTACAAAGAATTCATACATTAAGCACATTTTATTAACTAGAATTAGCTATTGAGGAAGAGGGGAGGGAAGCAAAAAGAAGGGTGTGAAAAAAATAGAAAAAGAGAAAGAAGGAAAAATAAAATAAAGCAGAGATTGAATAATGATTGTGATTTTTTTTTAATCCACCATTTCTTTAAAGAATCTCATTTCTTGAATATGAGGTAGGAAGTTTGAATTTGCTATTTCTTCATTGTCCTTAGCTCCCTCAAACCTCTCAGAGTGTTACCTCTCACCTTCCTAAGGCCTATGATTATGTTCAAAATAGTATATTATTTGTTCACATCACTCATCAGTACAAGCCAAAGACTTTATCTAGGAATCAATCAAAGGAAGAATAATAAATTCTAATAGTAGATAAAGATAAATTGGGTTTAGGACTTCCCTGGCAGTCCAGCGTTTAAGACTTCAAGCTTCCACTGCAGGGGACACAGGTTCGAGTCCTGGTCTGGGAAGATCCCACATGCTGCAGAGCAACTAAGCCCGTGGGCCACAACTACTGAGCCTGTGCTCTAGAGCTTGCGAGCCACAACTATTGAGCCCACGTGCTGCAACCACTGAAGCCTGTGCTCCACAGCAAGAGAAGCCACCACGATGAGAAGCCTGTGCACCACAACGAAGAGTAGCTGTCGCTCGCCGCAACTAGAGAAAGCCCATGCACAGCAACGAAGACCCAACTCAGCCAATAAATTTAAAAAAATAAAATACAATAAATTTATATTAAACAAATCTAGAAAAAAAGTGGAGAGCATGTATAAATAGGAAAATTTATCATAAAAATGGAAACTATGACTAAAAGAATCTAATGGAATTACTGAAAATAAAAAACCTGATATGAGCAACTAATTCTTTTGATGGGCTTAGTGGCTGACTAGATCCAGTAGATAATCAGTGAACCTGAAGACAGGTAAATAGAAGTTATCTACACTGAAACATGGAGAGAAAAAAAGATGGAAAAACAAACAGAATAGAACATCTAAAAGCTGTTAGACATTATCAAACAGTCTAAAATACATGTAAAGTTTCCAAAAATAAATGAGCGAGAAAAACTATATATTGAAGTTCAGAAAACTCCAAGAAAGAAATAAGAGAGAATACAGAAATAGGCAACTCATAGTAAAACTAAAAACCAAAGAAAGATAAGGGGAAAATCTTGAAGGCATCCTCAGAAGGAAAAAGACATTATATACAGAGGAACAATGATTAAAAATTAAAGGAGAATTCTTGTCAGAAACTATGCAAGTTAGGGAGCAACATCTTTTCTGAAAGGGAAAAAAATTCAATCTAGAATCCTATAACTGATGAAAATATATTTATCCAGGATTATGTAAAAAATATACCTCATCACCCAGTATATTTTAGTACAAAAATAAGCTTCATTCAACAATTAAAATCAATTCATATAATTCACTAGAAAAAAAAAATCACATAACTTTCTCAATTAATAGAAAGTCAGAAAAATAATTTAATAAAATTCAAATCAATTCATGAAAATAATCACTAGCAAATTAGGAATAAAAAAGTTTTCCTCAATTTGAAAGGGAAAAGTTATTAAAATAAGACAGAAAAAAGAAAATCCTATAACTACAATCCTTATGAATAGCAGAAAGATGGCATTATTCTCCCTAACATCAGGAGCAAGAAAAGGATGTCTGGCCTTACCATTTCTTTTCAACGTGATTTGGGAAGACCAAACCAGATAAAGTCTGTCTTTATTTTCACACAACATGATCATTTACAAAGAATGCTACTAGATTTGGTAATCAGGAATGACTGGTAAGGGGATGGATAGGGTATAAGTTAAGAAATCTCTGAGATATTCCTTAAACAAGTATTTAAGTGGAATGTTAGAGATGAAAAGTGACTTTAGGTCTGGAGCCAGAGATTTTTTTATTTAGCTACATGTCGTGGAAGTTATGGTAGTTCTTGACTGCTGTAAAAATGTGTGTACGGAGAGAAGCATATGGTCAAGGACTGAATTTTAGGACATGGTCACCTGGATACAGTGGGAGAAAGGAGAGGAGTCTTTTGAGGCAAGGACAGAGCAGTATCAAATGCAACGGAAAGAGAAAGGGAAATGGAGAATGAAATTGGGTCATTGGGTTCAATTATTAAAGCTCCATATACAAGTTTCAAATATTCTGTTATAGCTGGGGAGTAGAAATAATTTCACAGAAAATGAAGGAAAGAATGGGAGCTGAGAAATTGAGGCAGGAGGCATAAAATACTAGTTTAAGAACTCTGGCTGTGTAGAAGAGCTATACAACCAACCTAGAAAAGATACTATAGTCTTAAAGAAAGGGTTTTAAGTACAGAGGCTATTTGAAAGTAGAGAAAAGGAAGTCAATAGAGGAAAAAAGGAATATCTCAAGGTTAAAGGTCCCTGAGTTAAAGGTTAAAGGATCTAGGAGAGAAAGGAGAATAATAATATAGGTGAAGACCAAGAGTGATGTGAAAAAAAGTAATTTATTAAGATGAAAACTTGAGAAGATTTATTCCTGCTGCAGGGAAAGTTTAAAACATTTTTTTCAAAAAACGCACAAATAAATAGCTGGTCAATGAATCCATGCTGTATGTTCATGACTAAAACTTAAAAATGCTATTTTATTTTCTCTTTTTTTTCATTGTTTTCTCCCTCTTCCCTCTACTTGATTCTTCTTCTCAAGGCCAGCTTCCAAGGTGATGATTCAAAATTGTGTTACTTTAATGGTGTTATGTCTGAAGGCTACAAGAGGCTCACAATCTTAATTATAGTTACTAAAGGATTATGACAAATCCTCATATAACAGTGAAATGTGGGTTTAATTTTACAGATGAGAAAACTGATGCTCTCTGAGCATAAATAGCTGGCCTAAAATCAAAGTACTTATTAAAGTGATAAAATTGGGATGAAACCCTAGGGTCATTTCTTAAGACTTCATTTCTATATCTTATAATCACAGTATTTAATAAATATTCTCTCTTTTGTTCTTTCCCTCAATGAAACTAAAAGCTAATATTGCTTTTAAAGACAGCATCCCCTTGTGATTAATTCCAAAGAGGGGTTTCCACAGTTGCAGTTTTGACCAGTCAAAAGAAAACCAATGATCTCAGTTCCACTTCTGCCACTAACAAGATATGACACCCAAAGGAAGGTTATTTGTCTTTCTGAATCTTGATTCCCTTATTTGTAAAGTAAAGGTATACAGCCATACAGTTTGCAAGATCAATTCCTGTTCTACAGTATATGAGTGTAAAAATGGACTAACTGTAAAAGACTAGTTCTACCATATTGATGAACCAAACTTTGCACTGGCTATAGGTTTGTATCTACCTTTCTTTTCATTTGGATTTTACATATAAATATTTTAAAGTTTACTATTTGAACTGGCTGTGAAATTAAGAACAGAATGCTATTGAGGTTTATTGCTCATAGAAGCTATCAAAGGCAATGTGAATTAGATTTGCAGGTTTACAAAAATGTTATTGCCAATTTGCTTCAGAATTGCTTATCCCATCTTAAATGGTAAAAAGTAGTAATAAGATGTGGCATATATATACAATGGAATATTACTCAGCTATCAAAAGGGATGAGATGGAGCTATATGTAATGAGGTGGATAGAACTACAATCTGTCATACATAGTGAAGTAAGTCAGAAAGAGAAGGACAAATATTGTATGCTAACTCACATATACGGAATCTGAAAATGGTACTGGTGAACTCAGTGACAAGAATAAGGATGCAGATACAGAGAATGGACTGGAGAACTCGAGGTATGGGAGGGGGCGGGGGGTGAAGGGGAAACTGAGATGAAGCGAGAGAGTAGCACAGACATATATATACTACCAACTGTAAAATAGTCAGTGGGAAGTTGTTGTATAACAAAGGGAGTCCAGCTCGAGGATGGAAGATGCCTTAGAGGACTGGGGCAGGGAGGGTGGGGGGGACTCAGGGGGGGGGTCGGGGAAGGGAGGGAGTATGGGGATGTGTGTATGGAAACAGATGATTGAACCTGGTGTACCCCAAAAAAAATAAAAAATAAAAAAATAAAAAGTAGTAATAAAGACTAAAAACACAGAAATGCCAGAGACTTACTCTGAATGTATTACTGAGGAAAATTTTTCTCAAGATGATAGGCAAACAGTCCTAAACTTTGAATCATTTGACTCACGAATCCCTTGTTTATGTACAAATAAATCTGTTATATTCACTACAGTGAAGGAATAGAACTTGGTTCCCTACTTACCTCTGTTTCTTTCTATAACATTTATAAACATTCATACATCTTCAGCAGGAAGTTTCTTATTTAATGTCCTATCTTGCATATTTTCCTCTAATTTACTTCAGTATTGGCTTGGACTTCTCTCTTTCTACACTCTCTCCCTAGATGACTTTAACTATTCCCATACCTCTAAATATTATTTACATATTGGAGTCCCTGAAATTTAAATCTCAATCCATGTAAAGAACTCACATATGCGTGAGTTGCCTGCTCCCTGGCCCTCCTGCCCCTGCCCCATGCTTCTGGAGGGTGGGCCTGGCCTCCCTGGGGCGATACTGGGGCAAGTTCTACATGCCTGGGCGAGTGTAGTGACAGTGTGGGCAGGAAGCGGACACAGGCTGTTCAGAGAGAGAATCTGCATCTCTGTTCCCCTCACCCAGTCCTTCCAGTCTTTGAGTAGCTCTGATGTCCTAACTAAGGAGCAACATGTGAGTAGAGGTTCTCTGAAAAACTACATTATCTTTCAGGGTTTTTTAAGTGCATTATATTTATATTAAATAAAGTTTGAGCATCAAAAAAAAAAAAAAAAAAGAACTCACATATGTCAAGCTAAATAACATCCTCCTGATATATGCCCAGGAGTGGGATTGCAGGGTCATATGGTAGCTCTATTTTTAGTTTTTTAAGGAACTTCCATAATTGTTCTCCATAGTGGCTGTACCAATTTACATTCCCACCAGCAGTGTAGGAGGGTTCCTTTCTCTTCATATCCTCTCCAGCATTTATTGTTCGTGGATTTTTTGATGATAGCCATTTTGACTGGCGTGAGGTGATATCTCGTCGTTTTGATTTGCATTTCTCTAATAATTAGCGATGTTGAATGTCTTTTCATTTGCTTTTTGGCCATCTGTATGTCTTGTTTGGAGAAATGTCTATTTAGGCCTTCTGTCCATTTTTTTATTGTTTGTTTGCTGTTTATTGTGTTGCTATTGAACTGTATGAGCTGTTTGTATATTTTGGAGATTTAATCCCTTGTTGGTTGCATCATTTGCAAATATTTTCTCCCATTCTGTGGACTGTCTTTTCATTTTGTTTACGGCACTCCTGGGCATCTATCTGGAGAAAAACATGGTCTGAAAAGATATATGCACCCCAGTGCTCATTGCAGCACTATTTACAATAGCCAGGTGATGGAAGCAACCTAAATGTCCATTGATAGAAGAAAGGATAAAAAGATGTGGTACATATATACAATGGAATACTACTCAGCCACAAAAGGGAATGAAATAGTGCTACTTGAAGAGACATGGATGGACCTAGAGACTGTCATACAGAGTGAAGTAAGAAAGAGAAAAACAGATATTGTATATTAATGCATATATGCAGAATCTAGAAAAATGGTACACGTTAACCAGTTTCCAAGGCAGAAATAGAGACACAGATGTAGAGAACAAACAGATGGACACCAAGGGGGGAAATCGGGGGTGGTTGGGGTGGGATGAATTGGGAGATTGGGATTGCCATATATACACTACTAATAAGAAAAAAATATCAAATTTTACACTTTAAATATATGCAGTTTATTGTATGTCAAATATATCTCAATAAAATTCTTTAAAAAAAAGATGTGGTACATATATACAATGGAATATTACTCAGCCATTAAAAAGAATGAAATAATGCCATTTGAAGCAACATGGATGGACTAGAGATTGCCATACCGAGTGAAGTAAGACAGAGAAAGAGAAATATATGATATCCCTTATACGCGGAATCTAAAAAGAAATGATAAAATGAACTTATTTACAAAACAGAAACAGACTCACAGAGAACGAACTTATGGTTACCAAGGGGAAGGGTGGGAGAAAGGGACAGTTAGGGAGTTTGGGATCGACATGTACACACTGCTATATTTTAAATGGATAACCAGGAAGGACCTACTGTATAGCACAGGGAGCTATGCTCAATGTTATGCAGCAGCCTGGATGGAAAGGGAGTTTGGGGGGAAATGGATACATGTATATGTATGGCTGAGTCACTTTGCTGTGCACTCCAAACTATCACAACATTGTTAGTCGGCTATACTCCAATATAAAATACAAAGTTAAAGAAAAATCCTCCTTCCTCACTCCTCCCTGATTTTTATCTTGCTTATATTCTCTGTCTTGGTAAATTTCATTAATATCTATCCAGTGGCTCAGCTCAAAACTTAGGAAGGCATTTTTGGTTTTTCTTCAACATGCACTTCCAATCTATCAGTAAATCATCCATTCTAATATCAAAATATATCTCAGCCTGCTTTACTTCTCTGCTGCCACGACTCTACAACCAAACTCCTGTCATCTCTTACCTGGACTTCTATAGTAGCCTAACCCCTTACCACATATTTCTTGCTTCAGTTCTTATCCTATTCTACTCAGTTTTTAAGAGCATCCAGCATATTATTTTAACACATAAATCTTATGGAATTTTCTCACGTAAACTCTCCGATGACTTCCTATAGCATCTGAAATAAAATCCAAGCTTCTGTTAAGACACAACACGATCTCACTATTTCCTCTTACTCCAATCAAATGTAATACTCCAAGAAAATGTACTTTGTCTTTAGTTTACTAAACTTCAGTCACTCTTAATCCCAGTCTTAGTTTCCTAAGGGTGCTATAATAAATTACCAAAAACTTGGTAGCTTAAAACAACCGAAATGTATAGTTCTGGGTGTCAGAAGTCTGACATCAAGTTGTCGGACAGATTTGGTTCTTTCTGGAAACGCTGAGCGAGAATCTACTCCATGACTCTCCCCTAGTTTCTGGTGATTGTTAGCAATCCTTGGCATTCTCTGATACATAGGTGCGTGATTCCAGCCCTTGTCTTCATTTTTACATGACATTCTCCTTTATGTGTCGCTCTGTGTGCTCTCCTCTTCCTATAAGAACATTAGCCGCTGGATTTAGAGCCCACCTTAAATCCAGGATGATTTCATCTCAAGATTCTAAACTAATTACACCTATAAAGATGATATTTCCAAATAAGGGTCACATTCCAAAGTTCTGGGTAAACGTGAAATTGGCAAGGGACACTATTTAACCCATTACACTCATGTTATTACATCTTCCCAGATCATTCATCATCTACTTGTCAGGTAATTCATCTTTTTGAAGTCACTTCCTCAGAGAGAACTTCCTTGACCTTGTCTTCTTCCATTCTTAATAACAGCCCCCTATTGTTTCCTTCACAACACCAGCCAAGCATGTGCAATTTCAGTGGCATATTTAAATGTAGCACATAAAATACATATGTATGTATGTATACATATATAAAACTAAATATAAATGTATAAATATAAAAGAAAACATAAATATAGTAACATGTTTGTGTGTGTGTGCTTGTACATGCTCTGTATGATCGGTTAAGATCATGGGATATTTCTTTGTTCTTTGTTTAACTTTGTCATAGTGTATACTCAAAGGAAGCTAGCAAGAAACAACTGGAGTATTTGAGAAATGGAAAAGAATAACAAAATTACTTGAAGAATGAAGAGTACAAGTGAGGAAGAAAATAAAATGAATAGAAACACCTGTAAATCTAAATGGGTATTAATGAGAAAATATGAGAAAATAATGGAAAGGAAAAGGGAAGATGTAAGGTAATAACACTTTGTATTATATGAGCTGTTGAGAAAAACCATCTAAAGTTCAAAAAAACTAAATATGAAATTTTCACTCTATTAATCTGAGGGTAAGGATTATAGAGTTCTCTGGTAGATCTGCAAATAAGAAACTTTTTTTTCCCCATAAAAACTAGCTTGTGAAAGGCAATAATAGCATCTTAAGAAAAGGAGAGTAGCCTTCTCAGTCATTCATATTAGATCCAACCTTTATGAAAATAATAAGAGAATTAGAAGACTGGCTACAGATACTCTGCTTGATGTGATAGTTAAATAAAACCTTCATATACTTTAGCAAAATCTGCATTTTTATAGTTACACTTTGGCAATACATTTGAATTTTTGGCACATTTTCAACATTAATATAAATGAAACTTCATTTTGAGTATCCACAGCAACTTTTTTACTATAATATCTTGAAAATGGAATTCCTTTATGTCCAAATAAATATTTAAAATTGTTTGAATATCATTAAAAGTTGCAAACTTAAGCTGTTAATGCCTTGGTGACTTCAGAATTACATTTCTTAAGGACTAGGACACAGCATTCTTCCTGTGTTTTCTACGGCATCTAACATCATTCATTTTAGACAAGCAAATCAAGACTGATTGCCATATAATCCAATGTAAAAAGTTGCTTAGTGCTTCAAAAGAAATAGATCCATAAGTAAAAATTTTAAAGGAGGCAGGAAGGAGGGAAGAAAGGAAGAAAGGGAGTCTTACCATGTGATCAAAGATGTCAAATGTACTCTTTAGCTTAACACTGGTTACATCCTCTAAAAGGCTATTTTATACTAGAAATTTTTTTAGTCTGTGATATATTAAGTGCCAATGTTAACAAATATAAAATAAAGAAAATATAATTCCAGACATTTACCAGTAGTTTAAAAGAATACTGATATAGGGACTTCCTAGGTGGCACAGTGGGTAAGAATCCGCCTGCCAATGCAGGGGACACGGGTTTGATCCCTGCCCCAGGAAGGTACCACATGCCGCGGAGCAACTAAGCCCATGGGCCACAACTATTGAGCCTGCGCTCTAGAGCCCGTGAGCCACAACTATTGAGCCCATGTGCTGCAACTACTGAAGCCCATGCGCCTAGAGCCCGTGCTCTGCAACGAGAGGCCACTGCAATGAGAAGCCTGCACACAACAATGAAGAGTAGCCCCCACTCGACACAACTAGAGAAAGCCCGTGTGCAGTAACGAAGACCGAACACAGCCAATAAAATAAATAAATAAATAAATTTATAAAAAAAAAACTGATATAAATCTCCACCTAATTATCATTTTGGTAGTTTGTTTGTAGAATTAAAGTTCTGCACAGAGTAGCAAAACAAAAAGAATATTATTTTTTATATCCTCATTCTGGTTCTGGTTATCTTTCTGTATAATGAGTAACGATTTTCTTAGTATTTTTTTTGATAACAACTTTAAATATGTATAAATATACTCATGTTTGCAAAAAATTTTCATGCTCCAAATTACCTGGGAAGTATATCACGTAATTTATTTCTATTTTCTATAATCTATCTTCTTTACACTTATAAAAAAATCAAACTAGGGTGAAAGTCACATTTCCTCGAAGATTTTTTATGTCACTAATTTAGTATGGTTGGCCAAGAAGTAAGTTTGTGTGATTGAGCCATTAAAAGGGAGTAATTATAGTAAATGAATTTTGAAAGTAAGACACATCTTCAGCTGTTAAATATAGAAAAGTTCTACTATGTTTTGGTTAAATAAAAAGGAAGGAAATAAAGATAGAAGGGTGGGAGAAAAATATTTATTATTAAATAGAAATAAATCCAGCTATACATTATCATAAGTGTAGAGTACTTTTGATGTGTAAGTACTTCGATTAAGTATAGAGTAATCTCTGTATAGTGAATCTGCATGGAGAGCTGCTAATATTTTAAAGGAAGACATCCTCATGAGTGTGTGTGAACAGGGAAAACAGCTGAGTTCCTGGCAAATATTAGCTGTTCAATAAACACGAATAAAATTATGGCATTGAATAATTAATTAATAAGAAAGTTCATTTCATTCCTAGAACGTTGAAATTTTACCATTAAAAATAATCATTGTATCATTAATAGGTGATGATATTGTCATTATATGACATTAAATCATTGTGATCATTATATGATATAAAAACATCATTATAAACACATGCTGAATTTTTATCTACATTTAGTCTGCATCTCTGTAGATGATCATATGAATTTTTTTCTCTATGAATTAACATGAAAATTACATTCATTGAATTGTGAAAGTTAAAATAACGTTGCATTTCCAGAACCCAACTAGATCCTGATACTTACATATTGCTTCATTTAATTAGCTAACATTTTAGGTTAATATTTCAGGCTTTGCTTCAAGACTTTTTGGCCTCATGTACCAGACAGACCCAAGATTGGCCATCATGTTCATCCATTCTACAAAGCCCTCCCTTTGAGCATGGGGGGATGAATATGGGGGACACCTTTGAGCATCACAGGGCTTGTGATTTGCTTCTAACTAAATAGAATATGGATGGCAAAGGTAATGAGAGATCATAACCATCATTAAATATGTATGTGTATATGTGTGTACACACACAAGCACACACACATACATGTACATACAGAAGTGTGATCTCACAGGGGACCCGGAGCTCGAGATCAAAATGCCGCCTAGCCCACACCTCAATTGCAGGCCAGTTAAATCTCTCAGCAGACGACCCATCTAAGGTATCCTCAGACTCCTGACCCACAGAAACTGAGATAAGTGTGTTGCTTTAAGCCTCTTAGGTTGTGGTAATTTGTTACACAGCAACAGAAAATTAATACACCTTATAAAACAAATTAGGAAGTGCTTCTTCTTTTTAATTGTCTTTTAGAACTTTTTATAGTTAGCATAATTCTTTCCTTAAATGATTACAGAATTCACAGGTGAAGCCATCTGGTCCTGGATTTTTATTTGTGAGAAGATTTTTTTTAATTGAAGATTCCATTTCTGTCATGTGAAGTAATATTTGCACTTTTTAATTTCTTATGTTAACATGGTTAAGATGTGTTTTCCTAGGAATTTTCTCATTTCATCTACATTTTTAAATTCAGCAGCCTAAATTGTGTTCAAAATAGCCTCATTATTTTGAATTTTACCAACCCACCAGAGAATTATCAGTTAATTTTTTTAAAACCAACGTTTACCTTTGTTTATACTCTATTTAAGTACTTCTGCTTTATTAATTTTTGCACTAGCTTCATTTTTCCCTTCTTTCTATGTAACCTAGGCAGAGTCCCTAACCCCTGGGGCCATTGAGAGAAGCTTCATCTGCTGCTTTCCCCATCGCTTGCATTGCTGCCTGAACCATTGATCCTCGCCCCAGCCATCCGTGGAAAAATTGTCTTGTGCCAAAAAGCTTGGAGACAGCTGCCCTAGGTTTTATTTGCTCTTTTATTTCCTAGCTTCTTGAGATAATGCTTAGATCATTGATTTTTGGCCTTTTTTCTAACATATATTAATGCTATAAATTTCTAAGTGAGGCTTTAACTACCTTCTAATATGTTTCAACATGTAGCATTTCAATATGACTAAATTCAACATTTTTTTCTTATTTTTAGTTTGAATTCTCTGACCAATGACTTAATTAGAAACATACAACATACTTTCCAAAAACTTAAGTATTTTCTATTTATCATTTTTAATTTCATTTTTTGAAATGAACAACTGAATTTTGCTGTTGTAAGAGAACATATTCTGTATGACTTCAATTCTTTGAAATTTGTTGAGTCTTCCTGTATGATCCATATTTGGTCAATTTTGGGAATAAAATGCAAGCTTCTCTATATATCACTGAGGACATTGTTCAGATTACCATCATCTTTACAGATTTTATCTTCTTGTTCAGTCAGGTACTGAAGCGTTAAAATATTCCACCATGACAGAGGGCATTTTTATTATTCTTTTATTTCCGCTAACTTTTGTTTTCTATATTTTAAGTGTTTGTTATTAGGTATGTAGCATTTAAAATTTTTATCTTCCTGGTATACCATTTTTTATATTTAAGTATCTCTCTTTTTATTTGTAGTATTTTCTTATGAAAAAAACTATACTTTCTGATATTAATATAGCTGCACCTGCTTTATTTTGCTACCTAGTATTATATGGCATATATTTTCTATCACTTTAGTTTAAATCTTTATTTCCATATTTTAGATTTCGTTTATAATCTACACATAGTTTTTAGAAAATTCATTCAGACAGTCTTTACTTCACATTGACTATTAGTTCTACTTATATTTAATGCAGTTACTTCCACTTATATTAATGCAATTACTCATATACCTTTGTTTAAAAGTTAAAATAATGATGTTGCTTGTAATGTCAAACTAGTGAATTTCCTGGTCTTTTAGAGACTGGTTATGTAAATTAAATGAAACCCAGTGTTTCTGGATGTGAATGCCAAGATTTTTAATTCTTGTTTTTTTTGCAAAAAGCTTGTCTATAGAAGAAAAGTAGTCACTCGTGAATTACTCATTTTAACCTACGATGAAGAAAAGAAAAAATAGAAAAAGTAACTAGCATTACCACAAAACTTTCCACCATACTCCAATAAAAATATAAATTGTTTCTATGAGTAAAATATATGAATATCTAGAGAATTTATTATGTAGCCAAAGATGATTTTTCAACTTTCCAGAGACTTTGATGAGCGTTTTTGGTCATATATTAAATTTTTAGTATTATAACTCTTCTACTTTTCCTATAATACTTATAATTTTATAAGTACACTTCAATAGCTTCAAATGTCTTTTGAAAAATAATTTAATAGCCTATCATAAGGCATATTCCTATTATGCAACAACACAGATTTTAATTAAAAGTAAGAATTCTGCATAATAATAACTTTATTATGAATATATAATCAGATTTCTTTTTAAAGTGCCTGTAGTGGTTATGATTAATGTTAAGTGAAAAAAAAGAATATGCATGTAACTTCAGCATTCACATTTTGCTGATCCATGTTTCCCTGAGTGTGCATTTGAAAAAGACAATGTAGTTACTGAAAGGTAGCTAGAGTTAGTTGTTTTCCTTCCAGGTAAGTTCCTTCACATGGGGACGCAAATTCCTAGATAGGGCCCGAGGACAAGTAAGCCTTAATGCTGACTCCTCTGGAAGCCAAGTGAGGAAACAGGGGAGCCACAGAAGTTTTCAGTTTCTCCAGCCAAGCTTTGATGAATACCAATGGTAGAAAGGGGTAAATCCTCAGAAAACTAGCTCCTTTCTCTCATTTTGCCAAAGGAAGTAGTGCATCACCTCACTGGGGTCCCTGGAAAAGCAACAGCAGCAACCAGCAGCAACCCTAAATCTGAGCAAATTCTATTGCCTCAGGCTATGCAGGAATGGCTCATCACACCCTCCTTCTGAGAGGGCCAGCTTGGTGAAATCATGACTCTTTTCTGGAATGGCCAAATAAGCATTGGCCCATAGTCTAATCTCACTGAGGCTGAACAGGTTTTTAGCCATTAAGCTGCAGAGACACATGGAGGGTGTCTGGGGCTTCCTAGAAAAAAGTAACCCATATATACTTTAAAAAAAAATACCCGAAGACCAGGTTTAATTTTATACTCTAAAGTTTAGCAATTAAATTTAAACTGATGTACTATAAATAAGCTGAAGTAGCTAGTTTTATGAGTTGCTAAAGTCTGTAGTGTTGAACTACTTGGGATACAAGGGAAAGAAAGACCCTTAATTCCTTCCATCCAAAATAAAGCTTTTAATTTAATGCAAATTAGATCTTCAAGATCTGGTTCAACATTCACCTCTCAAAACAAGTCTTCCAAAAAATAAAAATAAAATCCCCCCAAACACACTTACTGTGATTATTTCACATAACACAAAAGTAATTATTTATCTATGTACCATTTTTAACACATCAATCATGTTTCAAAAAGAAACAATTGCTAACCAGTTTGAGTGCAAAAATCTATAGCACCGAATTAATATCTTTCATTTTTTCTGAAGTGCCCAAAATAGTACTGGGTACACAATAGCATTACAAATATGTTTCCTAAATAAACCTTTATTCTTACTTTATATTTTTCACATTTTAATGAGCAATTACATGTATAAAGCTGTATTCATCCATCTGTCTTTTCAGATAAACATCCTAAATTATAAGCATCTTTGATCAAGAATAAAAATAGTTCCACTTTATTATGTTGGATAAGAACAGTCTAATTAGAAGCCAGTCTCTTGTTTAGTCAAGAAACTAAAAAAATCTGTCCCATTTTTGTAGGAAAAATACATATTAAAACAAAAAAATATATATAAAAGAAATATATATAAATATGTATGTTTATATATTACATATATTTTATATATATACTTAAATGTGTTTATATATGCTATATATAAATACACACAGATATATACAAATAAATTCATGTATAATAAAAAAAGAGAAAGAAAATGTAGGAAAAGGATAAAATACAAGTATGTATAATGTCTGTAATTAAAATTATACTATTTTTGACAGAATTATAACAGGAATTTTGAGGCGCAAAGATAGGTAAATTAAAATGATTCATATTCAACTTTATATGATCAGAAAACTATCTGTTAACTATCTGTTAATTCAATGTTTTATTATTATTAACAAAAATATCTTTGCAATAATGCAAGTTCCTAGTTTATTTTACTTATTATGTCCTTTTTCATTAACATATTGTTTTTCCTTCAAAAAAATTTCAAGTGCCTTTATTCTTATAGATTGATTAGAAACTAATAGGAAGTAACAACTAAGACCCTTATTTCTAACAAGAAGTTGTTTTATTACTCTCAGCTTCCCAAATAACTTCACCTATCCTGGGAAAATCATTTCTAAAATGTTTCTTAACACATTAATCACCAGTGAAACAATATGCTGAGAGATCTCAAAAGTGTTTCCACATTCAGTGTAATTCTAACCCAACTTTTGGATACTAATCCATAATACATATCTGGTCACTTTCATATTTAACATGATTTTAATGTTTGAATATAGGAAACCATGTTCAAATGTGCCCTCTAAATAAGCAGTTTGTGTTGAAATACAGATGCTTAAATAGTTCTAATCAGTAAGGCATTAATGAATAGGAAATTACTTAACATAGAAATCTTTTGGTATCATATATACAAAGCATTACATTTCTCTCATGCCAAAATTCCTGCATACAAACTATCTTTCATTATTTTGGCTACATATTAATGACTCCAATATTTTACATACCTATTCTGACTAGTTAAAATGTTGATGTTTAATAATTAAAATGAAATTATTGATTCCTTTCTTCCCTATTCTCATCCCCACTGGCATATACGAAGCAGACATTTGATTCAGTTGTTACGTGCACATCTTCAAACGCTAAGGGATACACGTTAATTTCTTTCTCCCCTTGCCTTACGTATATTCCATGGAATTCTAGCTGTTGAATAAATATCCAAACACAGAGATGCCACTGCCACCTTCTACGAGTCATTCCTTTGGGTCCATTCTCATTTGGCTTAGGAGAAGGACACCTTTCTCTTCCTCATGAGAGAGAAATTCCTGCATTACTTCTTAGCAGCTGAAATTCTGCTAATGAGTCCTTCCTGGTTTTCAATTAGAGAGGCTAAAGATGGTGATTCAGTGGCAGGACTGATACTACTGTAATTATTAACTAGTAAGTCTGTGGTATGTTAAGCACTTCTGCATAAAATGTGGAGGTGCTTATCACCAATGGTACTATGCTTTGAAGCTCTAAGTAAAATTTTGAATCAACAATGGAAGTTCCACTTCATACCTTTTACTTTCTTATTTATTGAAACTTTCAATACTTGGTTCACATTTGTTTCATCTGAATACCTATTAAGTTCCTCTTCTTCATTCATTTGTTCATTAGGGTGTAGTTATAAACCAGGCAGAAATTTCCGCTTTCTAAGGGATTATCTTTAGTGATATTAAACAAGATAAATAAATAAGATATTCGGTATCCAAATATATCCTTATGATTTTGCATTGCTGTTATTTTTCCCAGTGGTCAATATTTGAAGTTATCCTTAAGTTCTATTTCTTTTCCCACCAGAAGATTCTATTAATACTGCCTTTGTAAGGTTTTTACTCTCTGCTATTTTAATTCGCTACCATAATTTGAAATACACTCATGTAATCTCATTCCAGAATTATTATAACAGCCTCAATTCCCTTCTCCATACAGTATTCTGCTAGAGTTATTATCAATATATTAAGCACACAAATATGATCATATAAATCATGTGTTTGAGAGTATTTGTTCTTATTCATTCAGCAAATATACACTGAGGAATTCATATGACAGGTATTATTCTAGACTTTTGGAATATAATAGCAAAAGAGACAAAGCCTCTAACTATATGGAGTTTATATTATAGTAGAAGAAAGCAAACAATAAACACATGGGGCAGAGAAAAGAATATTGGATGACCTTTTTGATAAAGTAGCATTTGAACAGAGACCTAAAGAAAGTGACAGAGTAGGTTTGGGGGATATCTGTGGAGACAGCATGGTAAGCAGAAGCAATAATAGCAACAGAGTACCCAGGTAAAGGGATAGCAAATTGTTAGTGCAATCAAAGTGGAATGAACTATGGAAAGGAAGGTATGAGATGAGTTCCTAGAAGCATGGTAAAGGTGAGAAGTCATGAAGAGTCTTAGAAACCACTCCATGGGCTTTGGGGATTTTATTCCGATGGAAAGCCAACAATGATTTAAGCCTTGATGTGACATGATCTAACTCATATTTTAAGAAATTTATCCTGCTTGGTTCACTGAAAAAGGACATATGGAAATGATGGCAGTTCTGACCAGGGTGGTAATTTTGTATGGGTGGTGAAAACTGGTTACATCATGAATGAATTATGAACACAGAACCTATAGGATGACTCTAGGGTTTTAACTTTTGGAAATAGTAGCATGAAACAGCCAGTAATTGATAGGTGGAAAACTTCAGGAGATTTGTGGAGAGTGACAGAGAAAACCAGAAGCTCAGTTTTTAATTTGTTATGCTTTAGATTCATATTGGATATACAAGTAGATATGTCAAATACTTAGTTGGATATACGGGTCTGAAGTTCAGGGAAGTGATCCAGTCTAGAGATGTAAATTATTCAGTTATCAGTGTTTTAATGGCACTTAAGCTGTAAAACAGGTTAGGATTATCAAGGGAGTAAATATAGGTAGAAAAAATTGCAGGGTCCACATGAATAATCCCTCCAACTGGCCTCTCAGTTCCTTGATGCCATCAGTTCCAATGAGCTTCATTCCCTCTGTACTTCATCCATTTCCAGGACCACAACCTGGATCTTAGCAGCACCTGGTAATGTTTTGGTCTTGAAATGCTGAAATCAATCATTGTGCTCTGTCACCACAATTTTGTATCCACTTCTGACACCCTGTTTTTCAAATTTATTGAGACCCTGAATCCTCTGCTTCATTAATCCCTTCCTATCCTCACTGAAATTCATATTCAGCTTAGATTTTATGACATTCTTGCTAATATTCTCAATTATCTTGCTCCATTGGCCTTCCATAGTAACTGTCTGGCAGAACCACAACCTGAAATCAAAAGGACTGGAGGCATCCCCCCCTCCCCTGCCCCATACCTGAGCTACAGAGCACTGTTGGAGGAAAAGAAAACACACCTTTGAGTTTTATTTATAACCACTACAAATTCACTGCCTACAACAAGTAGACTCCAACACTTTCCACTAATCCATCTATGGTTTACCTAATTCTCCCATAATCCATAATGGCTAGATACATCTTCTCTATATTCCTGAAATATCTTAACCCATCACCTCCCTGCCACTGTTAGCTAATTAGCCCTTTTTTATTTTGTGGGGAAAATAGAAGCCACTAAATGGAAACTCTCTCAGCTTTGTAAGATCCCCACCTACAAAAATGTTTGCATAAGTTTCCATTCATTTTTTCTATTCCCATTTCACATTTGAAGCAACACTGTTCTTGCTATAAAACATGCTCTGGAGTCCACCTTTTTTTTTGCTTCATCCAGTGATCTATTAATTAACTTCTCTTTTCTCAGTAAGTTCTTTTCCCTCTCTATGTGCTTTCCATATGTTTCAACACACTCAAATTTTCTCTCATTAAAATAATTGTCTCTCAACCACATCTCTTATATTGGCTATTATTTCTTTTCACTTCCTTCATAATTAAATTCTTTGAAATTGTTTCCTCAGCCACGGAATTCAACTCTTATCTTCCATTTAATTTTTTAGGCCACTGGAAACTTGATTCTACCTGAATTACTCCACTAAAATTACTCTCACCCAGACCACTCTTTATCCTCTTGTTGCTAAATTTTGATGGGGCACTCTGTTCTTGAACTCTCAACATCATGATACTGTCAATAACCCTTTTCTCCACCCTTTCTTGACTTTGGCATTCATGATTACACACTTTCCTGGTATCCTTTCCTTGTAACCATCCCTGTTTTATCTTTTTTGAGGCATACTCTTCCTCTTATCTTTCCCTTTCCTCTGACGTTTAAATGCTTTTCTTCCTCCGGGCTTTATTCTGAACTCTTATCTTCTGATTCAAAATACATTTTTTGGAGTGATTTCATCTGCTCCAGTAACATCTATTAACTATTCTACATGTTCAAATCAATGGCTACAAATGATATCTGACCATTAAATTCCAAAATCATTCATATGTTCCCAATTCTGTCACCTCAATTTAATCTGTCCAAAATTGAACTCAATATCTCCCCTACAAAAGCGCTCTACCTCGAGATTCTCATCTTGACATAGGGTACCTCTACCCACTCAATTGCCAAATTAGGAAGTTCAAAATCAGCCTTGACTTTTCAATAAGTTTTATCCTCCCCCCTCCAAACAACCATCTATTCTTGTGTGTTCACTAAGTCCTTAATAGCTCATGAATCAGTGTATTCCTCTCCATTCTCACTGTTAGTTGATAGGCTCATACTAAAAATTTAATGTTTTAAGCAAAATAACATGTTGACTTTCTCCTGAGATATTGCCTCAATTAGTTTCATAACATAATGGGACAGACAAAAAGAAAGTCACCATTATTACTTTTAGCATCTCTCCTTTGGATGACTGCAAGAACCTTTTTCAATGGTTTTCCTGCTTAGCCTTTTCTCTAAATCACTCTCCACTAGAGCCAGAAAAATATTTCTAAAGGACACAGCTGATTAAGTGACCCTCCTGTTTAAAGACTTTAATGGGTCCTCATGTTCTTTAGTATACAGTACATTTTTTTTCCATGAAATTTCTTACTTCTTGCCTTGGGTTAATCTTTTACCTTCTATCTCACCACTACCTCCCATGCTTCAGCTTATTTCATACTCTAAGTTATTTTCTAATTTTTGACTTATGCATAATTTCCTTATTTAAAATTCCATGCTCCACCTTTCTCAGTTGGCAACCTTCAACTCATTCTACAATTAGACATTATTTTCTTTATTTGCCCTCCTTGCTCCTCCAGCCCCTTTTTATTCCTATCAATTGGATTACATGAGCCTCTTATTTTCATCTCAACCTGGGCTTACATTACATTTGTAATTAGTTTTAACCAACCTGTCTACTCCACTATATTGTAAGATTCTGAAACAAGAAACTGTGAATTGTTTACCACTGTATTTCCAAAACCTAAACAAATGTCTAGCACACAGCGTACACTCAAATATACACTGAATTCTGACTAAACAAGTAGGAGAAAGTAAGCAATAAAGCAATATAACATCCAGGTTGAAAGAAATTAAATTATATAACAATCCAGATTCACATTTTTTATTCCCTTATCTTTTGAAGCAAGTGAGTAGAACACTGGCATTTTTTGAATAATCAAATTAAAATCAGTTTTGGAGAGTTTAAAATTTTAATGCTATTTACAACATGAAAAATATATAACTTGGTCTAAACAGCACCCTCAGGAAATTGAACTTGTTTCAAATTCTGTGCAGTGTTTACTCAAATTGCTAAGAACCATCAGGAAGACCATTAAAATGAGAACAGAAAGTACAAAAACATGGAATGTACAATTCTGGTTCCTCAGTGGGGAAAAATGAATAGAGTTGGAGAGTGTTCAGGACAACTGTGCTTATCAAGCCCAAGGATGTGAATTAGATGGTTATTCACTTACTCACCACACTCTAGAAATAAAGAGAATGATCACATTTCAATAAAGGAAACAGAACAATTAAAATACTAAGTTGTGTAGGAAGCAAGTTTATAGATCTTTTTACTCCAGGGTAACAAATAGAAAGGAAAACAAGGAAGGAACTGAACAGCCCCAATGGCATTCTTGCTGTAAGTCCTAGATGAGGCAATGAGGTGGACTTGATCCAAACACTGATAATAGCACTCTGAACTATCAGGATACTTCGACATTTGACCAGTGTGTTCAGGAGTTTGCTTCATACAGTCTAGGGTTTGTCCCACATTACTCTTTATTAGATTTTGTCCATATTAACCCTTAAAAAGAATCATAAATAATAAGAAAGTAAAAAGCTAGTTTATATCCGTTTATAAATAATCAGAAAGTTTCTTCAACCAAATGGCAAAGAGAAACTCCCCTGATTGTGTACATTAGTCTGCTTGGATCTATATCACTAAATTTAACTTTCGTGGCCAAGCCAGCTGAGCTACTAAATCCCACCTACAGATTTAGACCTAGCTCGCAGTCTGGGACAAATCCTGGCTCCAGGATGAGGGTTGGCCAACACCTCTATGTCACTGGCTCATGGGCTCAAACAGGACAGTGATCTGTCACACTACTGGTTCCGCATGGACCTTCATATCTACAGTTCTCCAGATACCAGGTTCAGCTGGTACAGCAGTTTAACTATTCACTCTTTGTACTTGTTTTTCAGCATCCGAAATCCCCTTGGCTATCAGAAACTGAGTTACTAGACCTAATCCTGGCCTTCCTAATGGCCAGTCTGATGGTCTGACAAATTGATAATGTGGGACATCCCTGACACCTTTCATTTCACAAGCTTTCCATTTTTAATAATGTTAATATTTGAAATTTAAAACACTACGGCAAAATGGTATATTAAAAAAGCACTACTTGATATTTTACCCCTTAGATTTTAATTATCTATTTCTTTTTATTTTTATATGTAATTATACGCTATGTTTTTACACTGGAGGTAATCTGTGATCTAATTTTTGTGAATGAAAAATATATGCAGAATGTAGAACATCTTTGATACAATTTTTCAAAGACAATTTTAAGTTAACATAATGGGCAATATTTTTCTCGATAGAAGAGTTTATTTTCTCTAATTGTGATTTAGAAAAATCTGCAAGTTCTATTTGCAGTAGCAACTGATTTCCAGTTTATGAATTTAAAAACATACTTTTTAAAATTCTTTTTAGAAGGAAACCGTTATAAAACTTCTTGAATTGCCCCCAAAAATAATGAATGATTCTCTTTCATTATTAGCATCAAAACAGAGACTACTTGAATTTTCAATAAACCTACTGAACATTTATTGTTAAAAATATTAATGCAAACTATATTCCTGGAATTACTCAAATTTATTCTTACCAGACATGCAAATTTGTTTATAATAATGACATTTGCAAATTTGACACAACTTTTTATACATGATTACTCTTTGAAAAAAATGCAAAATCACTTTTTTCTAATGCATGAGAATAATATTTATATCTACCCACAGAAAATGTTTCAATTTTTAAATATACCATTTATATTTAAAGATGTATCTGATATTTCTATTACACTGGTAAAGAAGTTACTCCACAGCCACGCATTCTTGTGAGAGACCATTCATTCAACATTTTATATATTCTGTTTAATGAGAAAAAAATTTTAGGAACTTTAATTTCTTACCAATGAAAATTTCATCATACAATGGGTTTAGTAATACATTGTAAATATTTACAAAAAAGACATAACTTTAGAAATGGATAATGGATAATAGTATTCAGATAATCTATTATAATGACCTTTTCTTAAAGAAAGAAAAAGTAATATGAAACTTCAAATGAACTTAGGTTATATATAATTTAATTTGACTCTCAGTTCTCTAACTTGGGGGCAAAAACAACAGCTTAATTCAAAGTCTTATTCTTAAACGACTGAAGCAACTCTAGATCCTATTACCATTTCACCTTCATATTTATACTACTTTATATAAGCTTTATAGAGGATTAAAAAGTGATTTTATTACATAGCCCTTGGTAGTAGTCTCTTAATATCTCCTTAACTATGGGAAACACTAAATGTATGTATACCATTAACAGCCTAGATTGTCTGTGCTCTTATGTACTCTGACATTTGTGTGATGTTTTCCACTCCACAAAAAGTTACAAAATAAGCACTATCATTGAATTTCAGAAAATATAGGTAGCAGCATAAAATACCCATCATCGTGGTAAGGGATGGCCAAGAGAGAACCTATATCTTCATAATATTATAAATTATGTCCAAATACAGACATACACACACTTCACTTTTAGCTTTTGGGAATGAAGTTGGTTAAGTTTGCCTTTAGGTCACCATCTTTCCTTTCTGTGACGTTTTTCCCCTGTAAGGGGCTTCTTTCAATAACTAGGCTGACTAGAAGACTGCGGACTCAATCTTCCATGTTTAGAAACTTGCTTTCTTGAAAGGATAAGATAAACTAATTTATTTTAACATGTAAACAGCAGGTAAGAGTTGTATGGCCACATGCAGAAGAGAGGTGTTTAGTTTTGAACAAGGGACAAATCCTCTTAAAACCAACTTATCGCTTATCACAGAAGTCTTTCAGGAATCAGTGAACAGTGAGGGAGGTATTTTAAAGGAAATGGATTTATTCCTCTGATAAAAGTTGAATGCTACGCACAAACATAACACAAAGCAGCAGGGTGAAATTATATCACATAAGCAGTCACCTACACTGCTTACATATAGGACTGGCCATAAATCCTGTCACAGTATACTTGCAGGGCTGACACATTTCATCTTGTCTTATGCTGCAGTATAATAGGTTCAGGGACTAAATATAAGCAGCTATCTGAAGGCAATACATTTTTTTCCTGCATAAATTTAGACAATGAGAATAAAAGGGAAAGGACTAAAATATGATGTTTAGCCTACTTTAGGAGCAATATGAAGATTAGACATTATGAGACACATGAGAGTGAGACCAGAGAGAAAGAGCTACAATTGAAAGTTATCTTTTTAACACTTCACTGGTGTCTTAATGTAATTATGTACTTCAGCTAGATGCCTAGATGAAGTATGGCTAAAAACTGACAACACAGGATTCTGTGTGTTCCACATTTAACCTCACAGTGCTAAGTGAAAAGCAAGCAGTGATAACAATTTATGTATTGGCTATTTGTTGAAATAAATTGAATTCTATTACAGTAGACATAGGACATGAACTCATGTTTGCACCTCAAGTGTGAAATCACAGGAACGTTATTTTATTCCATGTTACCTGAAATCAGACATCATCAGAAAGGACTACAATGTTCTAATACTAGGCTGCAAATCTCTTGTTATTGCCTAAAAATGATAATCTTTTAAAACTTTTGAGCACTTTCTCTAATTTTTTAGAAGCTTCCTGGGTAAAGCAGGAAAGAAACGACAATATCAAGCATCAATATTGTGAAAAAAATGGGCTGATAATATAATTTTTTCTCAGTAACTAGAAAGTACATTGCAACTGAAATCATATATTTATTTAAAATGGTAAACTCTCAAGTTCCAAAAAGTTTTAACTTTCGCTGTAGCCCATTAGCAGGACATAAGGTGTTTATACATTCTAATGAAGCTTTTATTCTTAGTTTTAGAATCAATGTATAGAGATGAATTTTATAAGTTATTAAAACTTTTTAAAACACTAAATGACACCTCAGAGCAAGTTTACATTTTTGTATTTAGTTACTGCAATAGCTATAAAGTTTTGAAAGAAACTATTTCAAAAAGCTACCTGTATGACAAATTGTGTACAAGTAACTCTGATGATCTTGTATGTACATAATTCATTTCGTCAATAGTTAAATTTAATGAAGAATCTAACTTACCGGTGGATCAGCCCCCTTAGAACCAGTCAGCCCTCCTGTTAGGGATTCGATATCCTGAAAAGGGGAGAGGTGTTGATTGTAAAATGCTACTCAACAGCATGGAGAATTTCCCAGTCCCACAGTGTAATATTTTCTTTAGCTACAAAATTAGGGCACTCAGCTACATTTTTGTTTTGTTCTGTTTTGAGAAAATTTTGCACACTGTAATGCTATACCAATTGTTGTATCTAAAAACCTAGATATTTTCTCCAACTGTGTACAATCTGTTAACAGAAAAAAATACACAGACTAATTATTCTTGAAATATGCGAAGAAAATGGCTCTAGGTAGGAAAGCTGATGATTTATTCTCTAGGAAGCTGAAGTGAGGGCAGAACAAAGAAAATTTAATGAAACTGCAATTTAACATATTATTTACAAGAATATTGAACCCATGGAAAATGCTTAAACTAGAAAAAAATCTAATTACAGTTCACTCTATTACTATACATAGAAGATGAACACGTAAACAGATATGGATAGATTAGCTACTCTTTTACAAGGATTAATTTCTAATCTTAAATCAGTAACCACAGTAGATCATGCCTGAGCAATGATTACAATTGACAAAGTTATCACAAATGAAGAATTGGGTGATGTTGTGACAAACTGGAGAACAAGTGCCCTGTCTTAGGAACAACTACAACTCAGCCTTACCAGTTGTACGGCTTTGGTCCCAGGGTTCCTAATTATATGGCTTTTTCAAAAGAAGCTAGAATTTTAGATTTTTAAGTAAAATTGCTCAGGATTTTAATGTTTTGCAGCTGTTTTAATCTTTAAACCATCCCCCACTCCTCCCAAATGAAAAAACAAAAAACAAAACAAAAACAAAAAAAACTGCTCTTTGATAGATGAATAGGAGTTGGAACTAAATTGATGTTACACTTTTTGCTAAGAAGTTTCTTTCTTGTGACCCTGGTCACTTCTTATCTGCATCTAGTTGAATGGATAGGTTTGAGGAACCTGGGGAAATGTATTGCAGTAAGAAATCAAAGATGAAAGAAAGATAATTGAGTAAAGATAGAAGGAAAAGAAATTTAAATATCTATGATTAGAGAATCAGCTAACACCTGGGTATCATTAAGAAGACATGCTACTAATTCACTTGGGACTTAATTACATCCTCATTTCACTGGTATCTCAAAAAATGGGTAATCTTAACAATAAATATAGGACTGAAATGAACATGTGAAGGAAACATTAAAGGCAGGGCAGGGAAGAAGGAAGGTATGGTGTGGTGAAAGTTTCCATCTGAAGGAGCTGACTTTGAACAGGAACTCAATGAGTGATGGATTTCTGCATGCATATTTTATTAAGGGCCGTAAATGATAAGGCAACCACAAGAATGTTTGTCAAGAAAATTACTGTCTTCTTTGTAATGCATATATTATATATAATATTTTTTCCTATCCAGCATGCCTTTGAGGAACTTCTTCCCTCTCCCATTCTAGTTCTAAAAGAGGCTTATAAAAATTGCTTCAAATGTTGCAGGAGCCTACCAGAGAATTAAGGCAATATAGATTCTATAAGCTATAATGGTAGTGTCTAAGTCCTTGATACTATCATCTGAGCAATGTTTGAAACTGGATGTTCCCTACCTGCAACTTTAAGATGTTTCTGCCTCTCAAACACTAAAAGATCCTAAATAATATGTCTGCAATATTAAGTTTATTTTGAAAAGGCCCTCCCTCTCCATCCTGTTGAAATTCTTTATTCCAACACCATGCACACCACAAACTGAATCATCTAAATTATTTGATCTTACCTGATCTTTAACATGTCTATTGTCATCTAAGTAAATCACGTCAGTATACAATGAAATTAAGCGTGAAGCATATTTACAAGTTGGCAAACAAAATTAACATTCCTTTTGCACCCAAATATAAAATATAATTTAAAAATTGTTTTAGAATTTCATGGAATGAAATAAAATGGTAGCAAAATGGCTAAAGTGCTAGATTAACAGAAAATAAAACACACAGCCCATTGCACTTTTTGATAATACTCTTGTTATGACCATGACAAAAAACAAAGTTCTATTCATATGAAAGTTTTTGTCCAAGTACATCTTAAATGAAAAAAAATGGTGTTAAGTACATTTTGAGTTAATGCCTTCCATTATTCATAGAAAGGCATATAAATTATATTAACAATAGAATTTCTGATGACATTAGTAGAGAGGTAATAGAGAAATTAATTCAGAGAAGAAATATTTTAGCAATTTAGTTGAGGCATTTTGTCATCTTATTAAAAGTTCTACCATGATGATTTCTTGCCGTTGTAGAAAAATTGGACCAATGTTCAGATTTGTAAAAATTTAAACTTCTCATGATAGTTATGGTCTTGAAAAAAAATTAAGCAACTATAGAATTTTGAAGATGAATGGAAAAGTCATTGGTATTACGGCTTTTAACATGCTGAATTAAATTATGAACTCATGTCTCCAAATTAAATACAGACGTATTTTTTTATTCTGTTTATTCTTTTAATTAAAGAACAGTGTTTTTGACCTTATGTTCTATTTTGAGTGTAAGTTGAGAGAGAGTGTCCTACTTGGACAGATGCCCAAGTAAAACAGGGCTTATCTATCACCTGATGCAAAAAAAAAATTTCAGGTGTGAATAACAAGCATAAGTGTGCATAAATGCACTTATGTTGTAAAATTAATAGGCAAAAAATAAGTCCCTTGAGAAACTCTGAAAATAGCTGAAAATGAGTCAGTCTTTTTAATGGTTGTTAAATATTTTATCCACAAAACATAATTTAAATCTTTGACAAATTTGTCTATCTTGTTATTTATGTCTTTTTATATAGATAACAAAAAGGGAGACACTAAAAAGTAAAAATATTGATTTCCTAGATAGTTTTTAAACTTGTAATAATATGTTTGATTAAAACATTAGAAACAAAATTTGATATTTTACTATGTTGTGGAATTTTTTAAACTATGTTGTGCACCACATTCATTTAGATTTAATAGCTAATAAAATAATAACTACTTACTGAATAGTTACTACATGCAGGCACTCTTTAAATGCTTTATATACAACACAAACAGTCTTATAGGGTAGTTATAAGATCCTTATAAAGTAGTTATTTTTCTCACTTAGGTGAAAAGGTTTATATAACTTACCCAATATCATACAGCTATTAAGAAGTGGGGTTATAAAATATATTTGTATGACTCCAAACCTTTGTTTTTAATACCATTTGTAGGAGAACAGCTTTATCCTGGCATCCTGGTGACCTTGCACATATCCACATGGGCAGTGTAGACAAGGCTAAGCTTAGGCTGGCCCAGGTCTTGGTGGAATATCCTGTGGACCTCCCAGGAACATGACAAAGTAAGCAAGTCATGAAGTGCTTCCACATGGCTGTTTCCTATTCTCCTCCCTGGGACCAAAGTGGCATGGAACTTTCCACTGCCCTCATCTCCCCCACCCCCAGATCCCTCTCCAGGCTATAAAAGGTGCAGTAAGGAACGGGATCCTCCCCACGATAGTAACTCACCACTCTTGTTATCTGTCATCTGGCTCATTCAATTCAGTTTTGTCCTGTGGGCCCAGAGACTAGGTCGAGGACTAGACTTGGGCAAGTGATGTGACGAAGGTGCAAAATTTAAGGAGGCACTCATTTTGAGGGTCATACAGGTGCTGATCCTGCCCTTGCAGGATCCTGAGAGTGAGTGCCTCCATAAATGTTATAACCTAGGCACCTCATTCTCAGATACCTGCAAAGGAAGCTGACACTTGTACAATCCTGAGTGTGAGTGACTCCTTGAACTTTGTGCCCTAAGTACCTTACTTGTCTCACCCTAGTCCTGGCCTTCCTAGGGATATGGAAAGCTGACACCATGGTGACTCAGTTTATGTTATATATGTAACATACTCTTTCAATCCATTTGGACTCATTGCCTCCTTCCCAGTCAAATCTATAGAAGTGTGGCAAGCCAAGCTGGCTCCTGCCCACATGCTGCTGCTCAGGGATGGGTTGCTGCTTAATATCAGCATTACATAGCTGTGAACTACACAGAACCAAATAAACAAGAATTTATTCATTACATAATAAAATTTATTTCTTAAAAAGAAAATTCAGGTAATGAAAGTTTCACTTCTCTCCCCAAGGTGTCAAATACACGAGTGAGGTTATTAGCCAGTCCTTGATATGAACTGTGTAGAGTCCGGCTCTTTTAATATGGAAAAACCCTGCTCCTGAGATGGAAACCTGGTAATCCAGGGCTGACCCATGAATCCGAAGTCTTAAGGCTTGCTGAGGTCGAGCCGCCGGGGGAGTGGAGCAATCACTGTCAGAGCTCTAAACAGAGTGAGATTGGAGGGCAGCCTGGAGCATGAGTATCACCTCTGCCCGGGTTTAAAACAAACTCCACTTTGTGCTGCACTGATCTGTTGGCTGGCCATCTGCACCCCCTTCCCATGCTCTAAAAGTTGACATATTTTTCTCTTGACAGACAATTTGAGTGATGGAGCAATAGGGATTAATCATGTGCAAATCATTAAGTTCAGATTTGTAAATCCTGCTTCCTCTGTGTGGAGATGCGAAAAAGGAGGATATTGGGACTTGAGGTTTCCCTCAGGGCTATTGCTGGATCCTTATTTTTGTCCCTGAAGAGTAGGATCAGCCATTATAGTCAAGCAAAAGATGTTAAGGTAGTTTGGGTATCAAATATGCTAAAAATGAAGAAAAGAAAATTCTAAACAGTCAATTGAATCTAACATTGTAAATGCCATCAGACCCAGAACATCTTAAAACCTAATTAAAGTTACATTTAAAGTTAATATCAAGTTTTCAAGTATTACTTTTCTAAAGAGTCACTTTATATAATATGAAAATAGTTAAAGCATTACAGTATTGTTATCAGTTATGAGTATTTTAAATTTGATTTACGCTTATTTGTAATTTGCAATTATTTTAGAAATTCTTTAGAGGAAATGATATTTCAATATAGAGTATTTTCATGCACTAAAGCTATCAAAAATGTATTAGTACAATGAAATCAATAAAAAATAGTAAAGCACCAACCATATTTATTGAATGATTATATTTAAAATTTGTTTCAACATCTTTAAAAATATGATGAGGTATTTTATATTTGTAGAGAAGTTATAAAATTCATATATTTAAAATATCAAAATTAAGTGCTTCTCTCATCCCTTTTACAGAAAAAATTCCTCCCAAGTGTCCCTCTTGTTCCATTCTCTCTTGATGCAGGCTTTTGTCCCCCCTACATCACTGCTACTCCTCTTATCAAGGTTGCCAATGACATCTAATTAGCTGAATCAACTGTCAAAGTTCCATCATCACTTTTCTTGCTCTCTAAGCCACACTGGACACAGTTAACCACTCCATCCTTCTTGAAATACTTTTTTTCTCTTAGTTTCTGTTGAGTTTCATCCTCTATATGATTTTATTTAGTACCATGGCTTTAAGTACCACATATGCTAATGAATTCTGGGATCCTTTTATCCTCAGAGATTCAATCTGCATACAATCTCCACTTGGGTGTATTACAGTCATCTAAAACTTTAATAATGCAAAATCAAACTTGATTTACACTGCAACCCCTCCCCCAAATTAGGTTTCTGTCCCAGTACTGCCCATCTTGACATCACCATTTACCCAGCTTCTCAGGTCCAAATCCATCAGCAAATCCTACAAATTCTATCTTTAAAATATAGCTTGAATTAGACTAGTTCTTAACACCTACATTACTATCATCCTAATCCCTTCGACCATATCAACAATATTCTCCCAGAATGATCTTCCTAACTGTTGTCCTTGCATCTGTCCTTGTCTCCTTCTTCCTCATATACTCTCCACACAGCAGTCAGAACTGTCCATTTAAAATGCAGGTTAGAAAAAATAAATAAAATAAAATAAATAAAATAAAATAAAATAAAATAAAATAAAATGCAGGTTACCTCAGATCACTCCCGTGATCCAAACCCCTCAATGGTTTCCCATTAATTTTAGAATAAAATACAAACTTACTACTATGTCATGCAAGCCCTGTGATGAACTGACTTTGCCCACCTCACTGATCTTGTCTTTTGCCATCATCCCTCTCTCCCAGGCCACCCAACTACACTGGCTCCATTTGCTATTCCAAAAACAAGCCGAATATAACTAACTGTCTAAATCAGTGAAGGGTCTACCTAGAAACAAAGGCAAACTCAAAAACAAGGCAAAAGAGCATTTAATCAGAGGCTATCTTATAGAGGTATGGAGGGTTTAATAGACCCAGGGGAATGGTGAAGCGTGGAGACTGGCAAGAGCAGGAAGTCATAACCACCCCAAGCCCAAAGGAGTAAGGTAAAAGAACACTGTTGTCAGGAGTCCAGCAAGGGATGACCACCACTCATCAGCCTCTAGAACAGTTCGCTGCACAGCAGGAGCTCAGTAACTACTTTTTGAATGGATGAAAGGCAATGAACAAAGCAGGTAATAGAATTTTAAACCTAAGAACGCCAAGTCTCATAATGTATAAGTGAAGTATTTCCCATTGTTGCATAAAAGTATCACTTTGAAAGCATGGCTCAAGGCAATTGTGTCTGCACACCAAATCTTTTTAGAATGCCTGAATGAACAAGTTAATGAATGACTTGCCCAAGATCACACAGCTGGTAAGTGCTCCAAAGAAGCTTTGAAATCTTGGGTATTATAACCCCAAGCACAGTGTACATTTTTTTTCCATTGTACATCCCTAATGAGATACCCGCCTTAAAAAAGACACTCAACTCCATATTATATTATCTTGAAGCAATACATTTCTGTATATCTCAGGGTTTCTAGTTCATAAGAAGGAAAATATACAAAATGATTTAACAGATAATAAACAATAGATTAAATTTATCTCCTGGTGAAATACTGCCAATACTTCAAATTAAAAACCTGATATCCTAATCATTGTACAATAGATCAATGTTTGAAAACTATATAACATATGTGCTGAGCATTAATAAACAGTTCAAATACATTAAACTAAAAATCAGTAATGTTTGTTTTTATGTAATATTTCATAGTGTGTAGGTACAAAGCACTGGGACTAACAGCCAGAGAACAAAATTTCTTTTAAAAAATCATTCAGTTTTTTACATCAGGCTTAATGGAAACAATCTTTCATCACAGAACACCAGCTCCTTGAGGCAAGCATCCAAATAATGAAGCTGAGTTTATTAATGAGGCATCTTCCTCCTCTATCAGACTTAAGCTGTTAGTGTTTCCTTGGCAACTTTACAGGGTAAATTTCCTGGGAGGCAGAGAAGCAAGAAACACACACAACCAATTTTATAAATCGTCTTTCTTATGGAAGCCAGAAAGACCCCTACTTAGACATTATTTAAATTTTTTTAATAAAGGAAAATATCTACACTTTTACTGTGAGCATAGTGCAGCCCAAATCTGAATTTTCCCTGGGCCACACCATTAATTCCTTCAAATAAGAATGACTGAGCATCTGTTTGACTGAGGCACCTTGCTGGACACAGAGAGCATGACGATGAATAAGTCAAGGTCACAGCTTTCAAAGAGTTCACAGTCTAGTAGGGCATCAGAATGACAAGGGCAAGTTAGTCAACAAATGCATACTGCACAGACAATAAGCACAAGGAACCACATTGAATCTGGTGTGTGGAATCCAGAGGCTATGACATCCTCTCTGACTCCAATGATCTTTCAGTATAAAAGTATGTCCATCTGAAGAACAACATGAGGAAGAATTTAGAGAAATAAGGTGCTAAATTTACAACACATAGGGGTTATAAAGGGAAATTTTATAAAGTGACAATAAGTCTGAATATTTTATATTGCTGGAATTGTATTTATTTTTGAATGCATACTGGGTAAGTCTGCCCTAAGACCTTGGTTGGGGAGCATAATAAATTAACATTTATTAAGCACTTACTGTACCAGATGCCATGCTGAGAGCTCTACTGCCTCATTAAAAAGCATCCCAGCTCTTTTAGCTGTTATTATTTTCACCACTTTTAAGATGATGAAACTGAGTCTTCAAGAGTTTAAATGACTTGACAAAGGTTACATAACTAATAACTGTTCAAATCTAAACAGGGTAACTTCAGAGGCAATGATTTTTAACAATTTTGCTTTCTTGAGTAAGTGGAAGTGTGGAAAAAAATGTGGAGGACATTTTGGCATGCCACATAGTGACTTGCGAGAAAACATACTTATTCAATATGTGTAGAAGTGAATAAAATTGCAAGATGAATTTTTCTGAGGTGAGGTGGATATTCTCTGATGGTAAAAAGAATATCCTTGTTTGACCTACAGATATGAGCATTAATGCCACCGGATTCAGCAAAAAAAGTAAAATTCTAAAGATTTTTGCTATATATTTCTAACTTCAAAGTATCCTTCTCAAACTCAAAACTAGACAGGAAATCTAATATGTATCAAAAACACAATTGTGTCAGTGTTGCATGGAATAGGGTTTTCTGAAGAAAGTACCAAAGAGATTTAAGGCTCTGCCTTTTTCACAGAGTGCCCTCTTTGAAGCACATTCCATTATGATCTTTGTGTGTGTGTGCTGCATTTTTTCTTGTCCATTCCATTCCATATGGCTGAGGTGATAAAGGGAACCTTTTGCTAAATCCTGACTCAAACTCACCTTTTTGCCAATTTTTACACATTGATGAGTACTTGTTATCTCAAATTTAATATGGCCAAATCAGACCTCATCTTCTCTCTTCCTCTGCCATTACTCTGAGCAACTGCCTCTGTCCAATTTCTTCTCCCAGCATTTATCTCTGTTACCATTTCAATAAATAGCCGAGATTTCCAGAGGTCAATAGAGTATTCCCTCACTCTGGTATTCAAATACCAAGCCAGTCAATTTTTCCTTCTAGATATCTGCTTAGTTCAATCTACTACCTCCTTTCATTATCCACTTCATTCACTACCTTAAGTTCAAAGCCTCATTTTATTTTTCCCCTGTTCCTTGATTTCTCCAAAATAGTGTCTTTTCTGAGTTCTTTTTCTACTCTCATCCTTACACAATCTCCTCTCCAGAGAACTGTTTCTCACAATTTGACCTGGAAACTAGTAGCATCAGTGTCACCTAGGAAGTTAGAAATGCACTTTCTTAGGGTTTACTACAGTCCTGCTAAATCAGAAACTCTGTGTTTAATAAGCTCTCCAAGTGAGTCTGATGCAGGCTAACGTTTAAGAACCACTACTTCAGAATGATGTGTTTCAAATGCAAATGGGTATATGTTACTCCCATACTCAAAATCCTTAATAAGATCCTATTCTTCTTAGGAAGAAAAACATTGTCAAGCATCTTTATGCATGAAGTCTTTCATTATTTTCTAGTTCTAGACTATTTTCCTTATTTCATTTTTTTACCACTTTCTCAAAAGAATCCTTCAGCTCTAGACTATTTTCCTTATTTCATTTTTTACCACTTCCTCAAAAGAATCCTTATTCCTATCATAATGAACCCTGTGCTTCCCCTTTGTGTCAAGTGTTTTCTTACTTCTATGCTTCTGTACCACAGATCTTTCTGCCTAGAAAGCCACCCCTCCCTCCACTGGATAAATCTTACCCTTTGAGACTCAGCCCAGGCATCACCTCTTCTCAGGAGACTTTCTTAAGTCCCTCAAGCTGGGTAACGTTTCTTCTGTTACTTCCACAGTACCTTGCACTTAACTCACAACTCTACCACATCATTTTATAATTGTTATTTTACTCACCTGTCTTTGCCATTCATTTGAGAGCTAAATTAGCTCGATGAGGCACTTAACATTGCTGTATCTTCAGTAGATATCACAAAGAGTGACCAGTAAACGTTAAAGGAATTTGATAAATTTATGTCATATATAGCCTCCCATGAGCTCCTTTAAGGAGAGGACAAGCTGATTGGCTGCCAATAGTACTTGGGACCACTTTGAAATGTGTATTATCCTATACTAGTACATTTTCATTCTGGATATATATTGGTTTGGTTAGTGTATACCAGCCATTGAGAAGCTGATTATCTTTGAGTTTACTGCAGAATTTAAACTTCCAGATGGTAAGACTGATGATCAGATATTTTTGTTAACAGAACAGAGGACCAACCATCCCAAGAGAACCTGGCTGAGGAGTAGTCATCAGCCTTTTAATTCTACCTCAAGCCTACAAAATGTAACACACATGTAAGAAGAAATATCTTAGTGATCAAGAGAACAGATTCAAGTCTACCTTCACTACTTATTAGCTAAGTGACCTTGGGCAAATTGCTTTATATGCCCCATATAAAATAAGTCAACCTATGTCTTACAACTTACCTTAGGAGGACCTTGCACTATTAATTATAATAGTTCATGGAAAGTTACATTGATAACCTATAGTAAATTTTCAATTAAAAGTAGCTATTAGTGTGCATGCAATAATGCACAGGTACAGATTAGATTATACATGTATAAAATAAAGATAGGCTATGGACACATTATCTAATGATATACATTGAAACAGACAAACATTAGCATACATGTAGATGAGACCAAGATATAGGTTAATTTTAGGTATGACTCTCCACTAAATTTTTAGAGTGTATTTTTCCTGAAAGGTAAGAGATCCTAAGTTTCATATTTTGCCTCCTCAACTATCCCTATAATTTTCATGCATTTCTATGGCTTTGGTTCTTACCAATTTTTAACCAATATCATTTTTTAAATACACAATTTTTATTTTCCCTACTAAAGTTTGAGGAATCTTTTTTGCCATAGAGTAAGAATTATTTTTTGGATAAAATTCATGAGTGTATACACAATTTATTCCTCTTTCAGTGTTGTGTTATGTGACATCACATATTTATATACCATGGTGAGCAGCTTTAAGCCTGTTTGAAATGGTGCTATAGTAATTGAGAAGAAGAATCTAACATTTAAAAGAGGATATCAATGTTCTGATCCTAGGTATACAAAGTTTGTGGAAATATATCAGCCTTTATTGGTTGAGAGTCAGAGACTCAATTACTGTGATCTTAATTCACAATTAAACCTTCAATTATATGATCCTTGATCTTCCCTATCTGATCCAAAACACAAGCAAATATCTAGGAAAAAATACAATACCCTACCCTTTTTAAAAATCGGTTTTTATTTTTAACTCAGTAAATAATAGCCTAAAATGTTTACTGGGTTAAAAAAAAACTTGATATTACCCTGAGGTGACTGTTTTTGGAGGAAAGACTAAAATATATCTCTTTTCCAACTATTATCTGCAATTCCACTGACTATAGTACCTTAAAGACATGTATCATTTTGATTTGTAAATAACTGCAAGGAAGAATTGCTTGTGAGCTGAAAACAAAAATAGGGCAAGTAGTTTATTTAAAAATAAATATGTATATTAAACAGATATTTCCAACAAATATCTAACTATATCTCTAAATTTTATGATTAAGACCAATTAACATATAGTTTTTTAAGGAAATCATGAGGAATTGGCAAAAAAGCAGATGAAATATTTTCAAATCCATTAAGTTCACAGTTACAGACAAGTCTGGCACAAGATTTTCAGCTAAATATTAAGTATTTCATGATAATACCTTAATTTTGGAAATAATAGTCATGCAAGAATCAGGTTGAGAGATGAGAACTGATAAAACAGTGATAAGTAGAATTATCTAAAATAAGATATGGAAAATTTTCAGAAAGAGGTCTAACTTGAATCTAAGGGATATGCAGACAACTTCCCTCTATATTGCTATTTTCTTTTAAGAAAATGCTTATCAAATTCTAAATCATGAGAAATAAATTTTAAATTCATTTCCTATTTCTTCTGTTTCTGAAATAAAGACTGATGACTATAATGGTAACCAGAAATAACAAGAGGACATATAATTTCTCTATTTTTCTTCTGGGCAGCTCTATTTCAATCGATGCTACCAGGATTCTGATATGAATCAAGGTTTGCAATATCAATATCACTGTCTCAAAATACTATTAAATAAAAGGAAATGAAACTGACTGAAATCAGAGCATAAAATGCACTGATATTATACTGTTAAACTAACTGAGATTATATCATAGTGTGAGAGATTTCCAACCTGGAGATTTAGAGTCAACGACAGAATGTTCTATAGTCAGTATATGTTCTTATAGACAGTCTTGCTTTCTTCATTTCAACTAACAGGTTTCCAAAAAACCCAAGCAAAACCAAGTATCAAAGTTTATAATAAATGTGCTTTGATTGATAAGATGTAGTAAATCAAATAAAACTGGAGTATTTTATATTCTGATCTCTCTTTTCTTTAAATATTTCTGGAACTTATTTTTCCTTATTTATTATTCCTCCCAGATGTAAATGAGAGCATTTGACTGAGTCACACAGCCAGGTAAGAATTCCAAAGTGCAGAGAATTCTAAGACTCTTGAGATTAGAGCAGTGGCAAAGAAATTTGACTATTTCTCTTAAATGAAGCCACCCGGGCAGAAAATGCAAAGAGTCCTCACTTTGCATGATACAGTGGTAACCAAATCTGGTGAATATAAGAACCATGTCCTGGTTTTGCATGGCTCTGTGGCAATTCAGTTGCTGTGCAAAGCAAGGACACAGCTCCTGTGGTTCCAACACGCACTGGTTTCAGTTAACATAGTAGCATGCAAAGTAAGAACTGCCTGCAGTTACTTTTAAATGGTAGCTTAGTCTTTATTCCTTTGCCTCCAGCATCCCCAAAAGTAGACTGTGAATCCTGAATACATAATGCAATAGCTATATATAACCCAATATTAAAATTGGAATCCTTCTCAATTTTAGCTTGGCCCAAAGGCCAAGAACAATGCTATGGTGACAAGCATCTCCACATCCTCATGCAAGGAGCTGCACCAGGTGTTGCTAAAATACTGTAAAGAAAAGTTCTGCCAGAATTAAAAAGCATCATCTCTTAATAGGGCATTATTGACATATTGGGTAGGAAAAAAATATACATCATTTTATATACATGAAGCACATTTAATATGGGCTCTATCCTCTTAAATTTAAGTGCACAATGCAGTACTATTAACTGTAGGTGCAATGTTGTATAGCAGGTTTCTAGAACTTACTCATTTTACATAACTGATACTTTATACCTACTGGTTGGCAACTCATTTCCCCCTGTTCATAATCCCAGGAAACCACTACTCTCTGCTTCTATGACTTTGACCATTTTAGATACTTCCTGTAAGTGGAATCATGCAGAATTTGTTCTGTGACTGCCTTATTTTACTTAGCATAATATCCTCAAGGTTTATCCATGTTGTTACATTTGGCAGGGTTTCCTTCTTTTTTAAGGCTGTATAATAGTCCATTGTGTGTATATGTGTGTGTCTATACATATGTGTGTGTGTGTGTGTGTGTGTGTACATATCACATTTTCTTTATCCATTCATCATGTAGATCTTTTGCACATCTCAACTGCTGTGAATAGTGCCACAATGAAAATCTTTTTGAGATTGTGATTTAAATTATTGTGGGTAATTACCCAGAAATGAGATTGCTGGGTCATATAGTACTTCTATTTTTAATTTTTTGAGGAATCTCTATACTATTGGCTGCACCATTTTGCATTCCCACCAACAGTGTACAAGGGTTCCAATTTCTCTACATCTTCACCAACATTTGTTGGTCTTCTTTGTGCATAGTACAGTATTTTTGTTCTTCAGGATGTTTGACATCTTCAGACATAGGCACCAAAGCCTGTCCCTGTTTCTCACTCCCTAATCCAAAGCACATACCCACCCCCCAACTCCCCTCCCCCCCCCCCCCCCACATTTCTGAGGACCAGATGTGGGCTACATAGGAAGGAGTGCATTCTGAAATGTAGCTGACCCAACAGGACTACCTAGAAGGATTAAACAAACTAGCCTGGTGGTAGATGAGTGGAATCCCCGGGGATAAGGAGTGTATTAATTTCCTATTGCTGCCTTAACAAATTTAGTGACTTAATACAAATTTACTCTCACAGTTTTGGAAGCCATAAATCTGAAAATCAAGGTGTTGGCAGGGCTGTGTTCCTTCTGGAGACTTCAGTGGAGAATCTACTTTCTTGCTTTTTCCAGCTTCTAGAGGCCACCTACTTTCCTTGGCTCATAGTCCCACCCTCTATCTTCAAAGAGCATCAGTCTAATTTCTGGTTCCACCTTCACATCTCCTTTTTCTGACTCTAACCCTCTTGCATCTCTCTCAGAAGGACCCTTGTGATAACATTGGACCACTCAAGTGACTCAGAACAGTTTCCCCATCTTGAGATCCTTAAATGTATCTATGAAGCCCCTTTTACCATATTAGGTTACATATTTTCAAGTTTTGGGAATTAAGACATGAACATATTTGGGGGATCATTATTCAGCCTACCAGAAGGGGATATTAAAAATGCAAGCCAGAGTAGGCTTGGCCTGAATCACAGGATGTATGAGGATACTTCAGATTCAAAACAAATAGCACTTTTGACCAGCCCAGCCAAGAGTTTGCTTCTTTTTGTTTTTGCACCCTAAAATAAAAACATCAAATATAATTTTAAAAATTCCATTCACTGAATTTTCATATTTATTTTCATGTATATTAATATATTGTCTTATATTATCATTCTATGTGTTTTCTTTCCATATAAATTCTAACTCCTTTAGCAGAGATTTATCTACTTCTCTCTGTTCTGTGGGTTCTCAAAAAATATATTGATTCAAAAAACCCTAAAGCCATGGAAGGACACCTGGAGTAGACAGTTGCTCATATGGTGGTAGCAAGGCCTTCTTAAGGCCTCTGCCAAAAAATAACCCTTTCAGGTCCCAGTACTTGATACTCTCCCATTATACATTATTCTTCTATTCTAAGGCATTGAAACCTAAGGCATAATTAAAAGATAACACATTAGTGGAATTAGTCACTAAGTGAATCATTTCCACAGATTCTATCCAATCTTAAGCACCTCAAGTGCAAACTCAATAGGATGCAGTATGTTAAGTTACTCATTCTTTCATTGTCCACAATGCATTTGCCAAATGTCTTACACATAAAATAAGCTTATTTCGACAAGTACATATTGATGGATAATAGCTCAAAGCGAATTTTAATCAGTCATGGGAAAGAGATGCATCATTTCAGACCAGAAGTAACACCCAGGGAGAGAATTCCATAAAGAAGAAAATTATCAAGAAGGGAAAGGGATGAAAAGATACATCTCACTTATTTTGCAATACTGATTTTGATATCTTTGGAAACTGGTTGGAAGACTGCAAAATGGATGTCAATGATCCCATCTCCTAAATTTCATGCCTTTCCCCTTGAATATGAGCTGGAGCTAGAGAAAATGTAGCAAAAGTGATGAGATATCACTTCTGAGATTAGGTACAAAAATTGTGATCTCTCTCTCTGTGTCTCTCTCTGTCTCTGTCTCTCTCAAACACATTACAAGTATCACTATGGGGAGGTCCACATGGCAAGAAACTAATGTCTCATGCCAATAAGCAGCCAGGAAATAAACCTTGTGAGCTCATGTAAGTGAACTCAGAAGCCACTCCTCTCCTACTTGAGATTAAGATGACTGCAGACCTGCCTGATACTTTGATTGCAGGCTTGTGAGAGACGTTGAGTCTGAGGACTCAGCCAAACCACACCAAATCCCTACCCGCAGAGACTGTAAGATAATAAATGCTGTTGTTTTAAGTCTGTTGGTTTTGAGTTTTACACAACTGTGTAATTGTTTATGGAGGGATGGATAACTAATACAGCAACTAAACAGGAATAAATAACCAATACTTCAACTAAACAATATTTATACAGTGCTAATAATATTTGCCATACAAGGGCTCATGAATAAAATAAAAATATTTCACAGAATTAAATTTTTTATACCAACAAATCAATAAAATAAGCATTTTTCTTGTTCTGGTTCTGATGCATTTGTACAACTCTAATTATATTTCTAAAAGTAAAGGAATGGTGGGCAAAAGACACTGAGTGATCAACCAATTGCCTGCACTGTTATTAACAATTCTCAGTATGAATCAGAGAAAGTATGCAAAACTCACAATATATCTTCTTCCATATACATTTCTGTTGTCTTGGCCATTTCTAAAATATTTAAGAAGTCTTAAATTTCTAAGAAAAATATATTTTTGTGGTAACTACTACTAAGTTGAATTTTGATACCTTAAAGCCACATGTAACTGTCAGTTATGATACGGAATCCTATAAAGAAAAAGCAATTTCTTTTCAATTATGTATGAATGACTCACTCAATGTGACACAAATGTTTAAAGAGCAATGTGATTTTTAGCTGCTGAATATACCATCATGGTAGATGACTCATACTTTATTTTTAGCCGGAGATATTTTACAACATAGATTAAAATACTCCTCATTCAATATCTGACCACATATTAAAAATATGAACATACACATCCGATTTATTCCTACCTAGTGCTTTATTAATAAATAAGACAATTTAAAAGCATCCTTTCGAGGAGGCACTAGAAAGTATATGACATTCTTAAAACTCCATTTAAAGAATTCCCCTCGTAGGAGCATTTACGAATGATCTAGCCTCACTCTGCATACACACACATTAGTCAAAAAAATAAAAATATGTTTTCCTTAGAAAACGTATCTTTCTGCTCAAATGATCACCACTACACATCAATTGATTTCTGTTTCTTCTAAATGGTTTTGCATTTTATATTCCTCAACTTTAATTTCCTTAGGCAGCTCCCTGACCTCATTCCTAATTCCCAGCGTTGTTATATAATTGTCTGAACAAGCAGGGCCCCCTAAAACAACAAAAGAATTCGTCCAGAATTTTGCAATCAGAAATCAACAAAGAAGCTAATTTAATTTCAACATATTGTGGTTTCGCCATACAGTTTCATGTTAGTATTAATACAGGAGGCTGTATTGCTTACTTAGAAATATGAGCTTTAGAGTCAGGATATCTAGGTTCGAATCTTGACTTTGACACTGATTAGATATGTAACCTTGCGCTCGTTACTTAACATTCCTGTGTTTTAGTGTCTCATATATGAAACATATAATAGTACACATGATTGATGGGGGAGTAAATGATTACGCGTGGCAAGCTCAAATAAGATTTAGCAAGTAGTAGCATAAGTAGCAATAGTAGCAACAATAGTGGTCATTGCAATATTGTTTTGATGTGTTTTGTTTCATTTTGAATCACATACAGGTGGGGGTGGAAAGCTGGCTTTTCAATTTTTCTAACCAGGTATGTGGCCTGCAGGCTGTCCACTCTCATAACCCAATCATAAAGAATGTGGCACCATGATTTCATGAGGAGACATTGTGACTGAGTGAGAAGTCTATGGAAAAAGACTTAAAAAATGCATATTTGCACATTTAAACCTTGAGTATTTGACTTACAAAACCATGAAGCAACCAGCCTTCTCTTATGAAGCAGAGACATAAACCAAGGTGAACAGATCTCACAAAATTTTTGCAGGTTTAATTGGGACCTATAATTAAGTATGCTCTCTTGAAGTCTTCTTGTATATAATGGCTTCAGCAAAACTTTTTGTCTACAATACATATTACTGTATTTTCATTCCTTCGGAATTCATTATTGATCAAGGAATTTCTCAAGCCATATCATGAATTCTTCTCTCAGGAAAGGAATTAAAGATTTTTTGGACAGTTTTTTTCTTTTGAAAATAGATAATAAAAAAGTTAACCTATTAAAATGGGATCCAATTAGTCCTGACCCATTTGATCTCCTGTTATGTTTTTCTCCACTAGATGAAAAGACACTTTCATCCTTAAACCTCATACACTTAAAAGGATATAGAGTTCTACCTTTTGACCTTGATTTTTTTTTCCGCATGTGAAAGTAAGTGATTTTAATCTTAAATCCAGGTTTATTATGAATCTAGATAGAATCATTTTTTTGTTGTTGTTGAAATAAATCAGATAGACATTACCTAATGAGAGAAGTGGAAGGCTTACATAGAAAATGTAGATTTTCCTCTGAATTTCTAAATTTTATTTAACGAACATGTTTAATTGTGTAATGAATTAAACATAAAAAAGAAGATATCTTTCCCCCTCCCTCTCAAGTGGGAGGTCTTACTGGAAAGTATACATTCCAAATAAGATAATTCCTCAGTAATTTTTAAGACCTTAAGGCTATTCTGATTCACTAACTGTTATGCTATATAATAAATTATTTAAAACTGATTTAAACTATTTATTTTAGTTGCAATTCTTTTCCCTTAGTTTGGGGAAGGAAGAGAAAAGAAAAATGGAGAAATTAAATGTCATATTTATAATTTTGAAGAGTTTTATAGGCCACGTCAGCTGAAAAATCTATACATAATTATATCACACTATTGGATTTAGATCTACATTATTCAGAAGAGGGCAATTTACGTTTTTTAGTAATAACATTAACCTAGAAAGTGCAAGAGAACACGGGTTCTCTTTAGTAAACTGAAAATCAATCAATAAAAACTAAATGTTACAAATGCTCTCAAGGTCTCTCCCCTTCACTATTCAGCATGTTTCCTCAAGGCCAAGACTTTGTTTTGTTCACTGCTCAATTTCTAGCACCTGGATCAATGTTTACATATGATAGGCACTCAATAAATATGACTGGGTGACTGGATGAATATACTATTTCCATTCAAATCAGGGTAGAATGATCAATCAAGGAAGCATCTGACTAATTTTTTTAAACAAATTTATATATTGCATTTGGAATCTGCAATACAGAATACTATAACCAATGTGATAAGAATAATCCTATTCAGATAAATTTGTTGAGAGACATTTTAAAATAAGCCACATAAAATACATTTACATGAATGTCACAATGGATATCACTATTCCAGGAGAGAAACATGAAGATGACAAAAATACAGATTCCATATCTTACTCTGAGAGTTTCTGATTCAGTAGACCAAGAATTGAAAATATTTATTTCTAAGAAAGGAGATGTGTTTATATAGGATTGTTGTGGATAAAGAGTCAGAAGAAGGAGAATGAAGACATAGACCCTGAGGAAAAAACATTTTTTTAAATAATTTGAGGCAAATCCTTTGCTGCAAAATTAATTTGAATAACTTTTGGCCATTTCCTGTGCCTGGGGAGGGTGTGTGTGTGAAATGTATCATTTAGAGGTGGTATTAATTTAACCTACCTAATCCTTTTCATATATATATGTACACATTTATACACATACACATGCAGACACCTGCAAACACTGTTATGGAAACAGATTCATTTTCTTCTTTAAAGTAGTGGGCTTTGAGTAGACTAGATGCAAGTTATCTGTTTCATGTTCCATGATGATTACCATGTACTGTAATAAAATACATCTGAGCACAGGAGACTATTACAAATATTGTTAGAACTAAGATATTTGCTATCTTTGAGTAACTCTGAAAAGCACAGTTATTCCTTCTAACTCAGAAAAGCCTTTAGACCAGATATTCTACTATCAAAGGATATTTAAAATCAAAACCACAGAAATAAAACATTAGAAGATTCAAAAAATTATAAGTTTCTAAAGGTAGTATATAGCATATAAACCTTTTTTAATGGGCAAATTTATCCTCAAAGATAAAACTGGACCAATTGACTACTGACTAGCATTTGATTTGTTTCAATAGCAGTTTAAAAATGTGATAGAGTTAAGCAGACCCTACTCTGTTATACAGTACATGTTTTTAAAAAAATAAATATAACACATAAAATTATTTTAAATTTTTATGATTTTATAATTGTGTAAATGACTTTTGCAGACATTTTCTTACTGACTTAAAGGTTTTTTAAATGTTTATCTTGAATATTTTATGTAACAAAAATTGTGTAGCGGTAAAATTACTTTATTCATATCAACAATATAAGCTTTTGTCAAGAATATGTAAATTAAAATTATGAAATATACCCTAATACAAAAGTGAGCTTCTCCCTTGATTATTAGAGTTAGGTGTATGTTAGTTAAGTGTAATCACAATGAAAGGAAAAACAAATTATTGGATTCTAAGATGGTTCTATAAACATGAAGGTTTGCTTTTAGTGGATTTTATCATCTTGCTGATTCTCCATCTTATATTAAACAATATTAATTATTGTTTCTGAATATACTTTTCTTAGCCCTGAATCATCCCCCTATAGGGTATCCCCTATCTCTCCTTCTCTTTGTAGTTCATCTTTTAGGGGTCGTATACATTTTTCTCTCTCCAAATCTTTACTAATCATTCAATTCCAAACCTGTTTCTCTTCCCATAATTGTACTGAATCTTGTCAAGGGCACAAAGATCTCCATATGTTGCTAAATAAAATTCTTATTAGATGTTACTATAACGAGTAAATCTTTGCTTCTTAAAATTTTAATCCATGAAACTTGTCTTCCATGAAAATACTGGACTTTCTTTTAGTTCCAGTCTTAACCTCATGACCACTCCTCAGATTGCTTCATGGTTGCTTCTTCACCCAAACTCCCTTGAAACTGCATTCCACAGAATTCTATCCTTGACCCATCTGTCTTCTTGCTCTGTGATTCCCTGGGATGATCTCATTCATTCATAGAGTTGTAACCATCAGCAATAATAATATATTGATGATTCCTAAATTGTTACCTGTCCTGATGCTTAATGTCACCAAGAAATCTCAAATATAATGTATCCAGATTGAAGTTTTCATCTTTTCAACTGTCCCTCATACCTCAATTAATAATACCACCATTCATCACCTAGATCAAACTTGGAGAAACCCACGGATGATTCCTTTCTCTATCACTTTTAATCAATCACTCAGTCCTGCTACATTTACCTTGTAAGTCAGTCTCAAATTTCTGTGCACAGAGAGTAATCTGGAAAGCTGATAAAAAGGCATATCCCACACCTCATTCAAAAGTTTCTGATTCAGAGGACATGGGAATGAAAATCTGCATTTCTAGTACAGGAAGTTTGTTTTTTTAGGATGGGCAAGATCTGAACATGTTTACAGGCTGCATATTGGCTGTGGGTAAGGAGTCACCGAAGAAGAAAAGAGGGAACTCATAATGTTGTTAGGCATGTAGGCATCCCCTTTGTTGTGAAATAGTCCTATAACATCTGGTAACACACAGTACTTGGAAAGTTGTGGCGGGGTGGGGGATGTATAACGGTAAAGACTCTGTAATTTTTACCCTGCTTTACCTTTTCTTAGCTGTGTAAGTCAGTGACCTATCTTTTTCTGCTTCTTTTTCAAGATTTATTGTTCTATTTTATACTGCATTAGAAAAGATTATATTCTTTGTTTAAAAACAAGAAGCCCAAAATGGAGCTGCGCATGCTAAGCCCGTCACCAATCTAAGACTTAACTTACAAGTGTTGGGTCTCCCAGAAATGGCATCGTAAACCAGTCAGGAATCGCCAGATCGGCGTTAGTTAAGTAATCAGCCTGATGGACGCCTGCCATCCCTTAAAGGAAAGTAACTGCTGTAACCAATATACTTTTCTGCCTAGTTTATTTTCCTCCTTCCTGCTCCCTTCTGCCTGTAAATCTTGCATTTCGAACAGCTCCTTGGAGCGCCTTTCTATTTGCTAGAGTGGATGTTTCCCGACTGAAGCGACTCATATAAACTCTTACACTGTTTCATATGCCTCAGCTTATCTTTTAAGAGCTCCCAGTGTGAGAAGAGGGAACCAAAGGAGAGGAGCGAGGAGCCACCAGGTGTGGTACCTGCGGAGCGCTGGGCTCCAGTCCTCCTCGCTGCCCCGGGGGTGCTGGCTCTGTCCCTCCAGGAGCCTCCTCAGCTTTTGCCCGAGGAGCTTTCAGACTGTATTTTTGAACATACCTTTGTACAGAATCCGTGCGGAAACCTGCTGAAGTCGGACTGGGCCCAACGTGGAAACGGCCGGAGTCGAGGCTCAGACTGGGTCCGACTTACACACGGCACCGGGTTTGGGGTCGGACTACGGGCAGCTTAGAAACGGGACTGGTTCCGGGTCAGACTGGGTCCGCCCGAAGGTGGATTGGGGCCGGCGTGAGGTGTCAGGTGAATACCATTTTGTTTTAAGGCTGAACAAGCAGGTTAACCTGACTCAAGATAATCTTGAATAACAGCGGCCGTAGCAAGAACTTTTAACCTGGATAAGCGTCTCCATTTACGAGGTGCTCTAGAAAACAAGGGGCCTCGGCCAAGCACGCACTAAAAAGAGGAGAGAGAAGACTATTTTTCCACCTCTTCATGAGCTTCTAGTGACCAGGAGAAGACCAGCTGGGCCATCCCACTCGCTCCAGAGCCTGCAGAATCCCGGGGAAAACTGGCAGAAGACGGCAAAGGGTAAGAATGTTTATCAAAGTCAGCTCTCCCAGATTTCTATCCGTGATGCCTGGTCTAGAGAGGAAAGTAAAATTTCAGGTTGTCCCTTCCTTCCCAGATTCAAACGGGCACGCAAAAAGCGCTGGTAAGAATTAGATCTTTGAGTTGACTTGTGAATTTGGTTTTGGATACCCATTGGTGGTTGATTCTGCCCCAGGGAAAGCTGTTGCCTTCTTGATTGTCTCATGGGCTTGGCAACAGTCAGGTGGGGGGCGGGGAGGTGAGTCCCCAAAATATGGCTGGACAGAAATGTCGGTTGCACCGTGTTTGCAGCTGGGTTCCTACTGAGGGTTGCAGCTCCCAGGGGAATTGTCTGAGGTCTTTCTTTTGGTTGTCTTTAGGAATGGCACCGGGTCTTGGGAGGGTAGTATCTTTTGACTCTCTTTGGGAACACCTGTTGCGTCCACGGGATTGTTCAATACTGCCAGTGAAGTCGCTAAGTAAGGGCCAAATTGACAATAAAAGTAGGATGTTCTGTCTTTGCCATCTAGCTAATTCTGGGCTTGTTTGTATGTAAAATTACTTGGCTCTCTGAGGCTAGCCTCTGTGGACCACCATTGCCTCTTTTGAAAAGCAAAGATAAACTTGTGAAACTGTAAAAGTAATAACAAAGATCACACTTGATATATAAATGAAAATGTTTTGAAACATTACAGTTGTTCATCAAAGGCTAAATTATACTATATCTATCACTTTCAAATTTAAAAAAGTTATAATTCCCGTTCTTAGGCTTTTTAAAGATGTTTTCTTCTGCCAAATATAAAATTTGCCATGGCTTGTGAAAAAGATAAATGATCAGCTTATTCTTATAAGGAATAAAGATTCTTATTCTTTATAGGAATAAAACATGGAACCTGAAGTTTTTCTCTGTCCAGTTTTGGGTTTGTTTTTTTTTCCACATTCCAAAGCGTATGGTTCCAGAACATGTGTTTCAAAACAGTTTTATATGACTATATAAAAGATTACCAGTTCCACTTCTGGCATTGTGTATTATGTTTGAATTTACACTTCAAATGCGTACAGTGTTGAGAAATATAAAAAGTAAAGTGATGGCTAAAAATGACCAAACAAACATAAAATCTAAATTGATTAGTTGACAATAAAAATTGAGCTAAAAGAAACATTTTGAATGGAAATAAACTTCACTGAGAATACTCAAAATATGGACTTCCTATATTTTATATACTTTTCTTTTTTATATACTTTTCTTTTTTATATATATACTTTAAAAATCAACAAAATGTCACCTACAAGTGGCTCCCAAATTGAGGTAAAAAGGTTTGGAAAATAAACATGGACTATGGAGAAATGGCTGAACTCAGTAAGAATTCTGAACAAGTAAAACTATCCAAGATTTTGAGATTGACAGCTTAGACTCTGGAGTACTATTGCCTCCTCCTACATTTAGTAGCTAGGTTGCAAATTAGTCACTGTGAATCTCATTTCCCTCATCTGTGAGGTGAAGATCATCAAGGGCCCCCTACACAGCACTGTTGGGAAGATTAAATGAAGATGCCACAAGTAAAGTGGTTGGGACAGTGCCTGGCACTTAGGCACCATTCAGCAAAGGGCAGCTCTTATTAAGTGTGGCTGTCGTTGCTACTCCTAATTCTACTGTTTGTAAGTGTTAGACAGAGACATGGTTCCCTCCTTTTGGGCTTGGGTCAGATTGATCCATTCATTTAGAGGGCACCAGCTCTTAGGAACCACGTGATTCTGGCACTCTGCTTGGACATCCATCCATATCACTTGTTGGTGCTTCAGAGTAGATTTAAAGGTTAGGGCTTAGGCTTTGTGTCAGACTGCTTGAGTGAACTCCTGGCTCTAAGACTTCCAAAATGCATGATCTTAATTAAGTCATTTAACCTTTTTATTTATCTATACAATGAGGATGAAAATAATAGCTGACTAAATGGGTTATTGTGAAATTTAAATGACACATTTCATATAAAGCACTTACAACAGCATATGAAACATAGTGCTCAATAAATAAATATCAGTCACTGCCTAATCTACCATTTTCTCCTTCAGTGTGTTGTAAAAACAGTAATGAGGTTATCCATTAAAACTATCTAAATAGAGACTTATTACTTATGCTTCATTTCACCACACAACTGTTTTTCTGATAAACCCTGAACTGAACTCTTTTTCTGACTTAACCTCAGGACAGTAAGCTGTACATATATTCTGGGAAGGTAAAAAGAATAAAAAAGTGACTGAAAGCTTAGATTTACAAGCGTTGGGTAAGTAAGGAAAGAGAAAGGGAAAGAACAGCAGATTGGTAATGAGAGAAAGTGAGAGAAAACATGGGATGTAAGCAGGAATTTCCTATCACTTGCTCCTAGCAGCTGGTTGCTGGATAGGAATAAGAAAAGTAGGGCAGCTGGCAAACACTCGGCTATAGCTTCTCTTTCTGAGACCCAACCCCACCACAAATGGCACTGTGACTACTCTTGTCTAGTGCCACACTCTAGCCCAGATTTTGAAAGCTGATGTAGCTCTGCACACACACCCCTTTGATATAGAAAGGTGCTATATATAGCATGTCCCTGTCTAAATGTATCTTTTCTCTGTCCATTTTCTTTCCCAGTTACTGTGTTTCTCCCTTGCCATTGACAGCCACAATTATAAGTTGTCTCCACTAGTTCCCTCTGCTGTAACTATTGCCCAGTTCACTCCAGCTGGCTTCAAATACCACTACTCTAGGAAAGCCAGTCTTGTTGACACCCCCAAATTATTTAAGTCCATTTTACTACATCAGTAGCATTTCCTGGAGTTGCTCACATCATTTTGCAGAACACTGGGATTTATAGATCACAATAAAAATTTTGAGGTTTTATCCAAAGTGCACTAGAAAACCACAAAAATATTTTTTGAGAGGGAAGGCTCCAATGACACTATACTCTGTGCCTACTTCTCTAGTGTATCCTCCTCAAACAAAAGTTTAAATGACAGTTGTTATCAACCGAATGTTTGCATTTCCCCAAAATTTACATGTTGATGCCTAATCCCCTTAGTGATGGTATTAGGAGGTAGAGCTTTTGGGATGTGATTAGCTTTCAATGAAGTCAAGAGGGTGAAGCTCTTATGATGGGATTAGTGCCCTTCTGAGCAGAGGAGGAGCACCAAAGCTCTCACTTTCTCCTCCATTTGAGGACATAGAGAAAAGGCAGATGTCTGCAAGTCAGAGAGAGGGCGCTCACCAAGAGTCAAATCTGCTGGCACCTTAAACTTGGACTTCCCAGTCTCCAGAACTGTAAGAAATAAATGCTGTTGTTTAAGTCACCTGGTCTATAGTATTTATTATGGCATCCTGAGCTCATACACAGGTGTTCCCCAGGGTTCAGTTTGGAGACCTCCTCCTTCTTTAACTACACTTTTTCTCCAGGGGTTTTCATCCAGTTCCATAAGTTTTCAAGACTATCTAAATGTGTCAGTGAATTCCAAATTTCTACTTTTAGCTCCCCAAATTTCCTCTGAGCTCCAGATTTTTATAACAACGTGCTTATCCTGCATTTTATTGGGCACCTCACAGATACCTCAAACTTAAGTTTAAAAAATGTTTTTTATAGCCTCCTAATTGTACTTTTGTCTTAGTCCTGCCCATCTTTTTTTTAAAAAAAGTTTTAACACCCACAAGTTGCAAAGTGGAAGCACTGTTAGTCATTCTTGATCCTTCACCCTTCCTTAACCCTCCCATACTATCCCTTAAGTCTTCTCCAGATCAATCCAAAATATGTCATCTTCACTCCTCTTCATCACCGCTGCGGTGACTCTGGCCCAAGTCACCATCTTCTATCCTAAGAACTCCTGCAATGTGCCTTTTATTCTATTTGCCCTTTTGCCCACCTCCACTTGCTTCTGCAGAGTCATCTGTTAAATATGAATGACGTCCTCATTGCTCAAAATCTTTTAGGTAAAACCGAAAGTCTGCTGTTGCCTACAGATCTAAGCTTAATCCTGTGTCTTCCCTACCCATCCAACTTCATTTCATGCTACTGGCTCCTAGGTGCAGTGGCCATCTCTTAAATCCCAGCAGGCACCATGCTCTGTCCTACTCATGCTGTTCCCTCTCCTGGCAAAGCTCTTTCTCCTGATCTTCATATAGCAATTCTTTATTAATCCTTCAAATCCCAGTTTAAATGTCCCCTACTCATGGAGGTCCTACCCACTTCATCTATATGGATTCCCCTTGCTATTCTTTCTTTTTCAACCATTTGTTCCTCATTGAATTAAGAGCATTTTATATGTATTTGTTGCTGACTTATTTGATGTCTGTTTTTCTCATTACACCGTAAAATACAAAAGGGCAGGATCTTATTCCTTGTATTCCATGTATTAATGCATGCTCAGTATCCAGCACACTTGCTGGATTCGTAGCACTCACTATGCTGAATGAATGAACTCAACTATGAAATAGGCATTCAACATGCACTTAAATAATTAAGTAGGGTTTATTATAAATTACACAATATAAACATATTTAACTATATTGCTATTTAGCAATGTGTAAATATTACAAATAATTGTTAGGCAGAAATATTTTGAGTTCAGCAACAAGTTTTTATTGAATGCAGTACCTACTTTATGCCCAGAATACTGTGTGGTGTTATGGGGAGAGTTCAATAAAAATAATCATTACTCTTAAAAAAAGGTTGCAGTCTAGAGGAGCTAATGTTTAAATACACAAACAACATGAAAAGGATGTATCAAATGATTTCATGATGTGAAAAATAGCTGTACAATATTTAATGAAACAATGATAACAAATGTGTCTTTTTGATGAATACTCCTGGCACTCCAAAAAGTGAGCACCTATGAGATGAGATAAAATAAATATTAATAGCAGGTCCCACTAAAGTTATAGAATCATATTACATATGTGTGCACGTGCAAAGTTCACGTGCCTTGAATTTTTAATACCTGCAGATAATTTATGAGAAAATTTAAGAATTGTAGTTTATCTAAAAAAAAATCAAAGTACATAATACTTTGGGGTAGCAAAATATAACATATAAGCAATTGTAGCCTAACTTGTGTTTATCCTCTGACTGGTGTCAGACTGGCAAAAATGAATAATGTATAAGTGTGTCCACAGTGCAGTTGGAGGGAGAGGGAAGTAAAGTAATCATATAAATGCCAAGTCAATATACAGTTCAACAAGTGGAATAGAAAAGAAAAAAACACAAAGATTCTATGGAAGCAAGAGTATTAGTGAGAAGGATCACAGTTACACTCACTGTTGGTGATACTCCTCAAGAAATAAAAACAAATTGAAGACTCCCTCTTGCAAGAGCACCAGAATTACAACTAACTGCTGAACAGTCATTGACAGAAAGACACTGGAACTCACCAAAAAAAGACACCCCACATCCAGAGACAAAGGAGAAGCCGCAATGAAATGGTAGGAGGGGCGCAATTGCGTTAAAATCAAATCCCATAAATGCTGGGTGGGTGACTCACAAACTGGAGAAGAGTTATACTGCAGAAGTCCACCCACTAAAGTGAGGGTTCTGAGCCCCACGTCAGGCTTCCCAACCTAGGAGTCCAGCAACAGGAGGAGGAATCCCCAGAGAATCAGACCTTAAAAGCCAGTGGGATTTGATTGCAGGACCTCCACAGGACTGGGGGAAACAGAGACTCCACTCTTGGAGGGCACACAAAAAAGTGTGCTCACCAGGACCCAGGGGGAAGGAGCAGTGACCCCATAGGAGACTGAACCAGACCTACCTGCTGGTGTTGCCTGTAGAGGTGGGGGGCAGCTGTGGCTCACCAAGGAGATGAGAACATTGGCGGCAGGTGTTCTGGGAAGTGCTCATGGGCGTGAACCCTCCCAGAGTCTGCCATTAGCCCCACCAAAGAGCCTGTAGGCTCCAGTGCTAGGTAGCCTCAGGCCAAACAACCAACAGGGTAGTAACACAGCCCCACACAGTGGCAGGCAAGCAGATTAAAGTCTTACTGAGCTCCACCCACCCAGCCCTACTCACCATCAGTCCCTCCCATCAGGAAGCCTGCAGGAGAGTCCTAGATAGCTTCCTCCACAAGAGGGCAGACAGCAGTATCAGGCAGTATCAGCAGTATTTCATCTTGTGGAACTGAAAACAATAGCCACAGAAAGATAGAGAAAATGAAAAAGCAGAGGACTTTGTACCAGATGAAGGGACAGGATAAAACCCCAGAAAAACAACTAAATGAAGAGGAGATAAGCACCTTTACAGAAAAAGAATTCAGAATAATGATGGTGAAGATGATCCAGGACTTTGAAAAAAGACTTGATGCAAAGATTGAAAAGTTTACCAAAGACCTAGAAGAATTAAAGAGCAAACAGAGATATGCAACACAATAACTGAAATGAAAAACACCCTAGAAGAAACCAGTAGCAGATTAACTGAGGCAGAAGGGCGAATAAGTGACCTGGAAGGCAGAATGGTGAAAATCACTGATGCAGAAAAGAATAAGGGAAAAAGAATGAAAAGAACTGAAGACAGCCTAAGAGACCTCTGGGACAATGTTAAACGCAACAACATTCATATTATAGGGGTCCCAGAAGGAGGAGAGAGAGAGAAAAGACCCGAGAAAATATTGGAAGAGATTGTAGTTGAAAACTTCCCTAACATGGGAAAGGAAATAGCTACCCAAGTCCAGGAAGCACAGAGAGTCCCAGGCAGGATAAACCCAAGGAGAAACAAAAATGAAAGACAGAGAAAAATTATTAAAAGCAACAAGGGAAAAACAACAAATAACATACAAGGGAACTCCCATCAGGTTAACAGCTGATTTCTCAGCAGAAACTCTGCAAGCCAGAAGGGAGTGGCACTATATATTTCAAGTGATGAAAGGGAAGAACCTACAACCAAGAATACTCTACCCAGCAAGGATCTCATTCAGATTCGACGGAGAAATCAAAAGCTTTACAGACAAGCAATAGCTAAGAGAGTTCAGCTCCACCAAACCAGCCCTACAACAAATGCCAAAGGAACTTCTCTAAGCAGGAAACATAGGAGAAGAAAAGGACCTACAAAAACAAAACCAAAACAATTAAGAAAATGGCAATAGGAACATACATATTGACAATTACCTTGAATGTAAATGGACTAAATGCACCAACCAAAAGACACAGACTGGCGGAATAGATACAAAAACAAGACCCATATATATGCTGTCTCGAGGAGACCCACTTCAGACCTAGGGACACATACAGACGGAAAGTGAGGGGATGGAAAAAGATATTCCATGCAAATGAAAATCAAAAGAAAGCTGGAGTAGCAATACTCATATCAGATAAAAGAGACTTTAAAATAAAAAATGTTACAAGAGACAAGAAAGGACACTACATAAATATCAAGGGATCCATCCAAGAAGAGGAGATAACAATTATAAATATCTATGCACCCAGTACAGAAGCACCTCAATACGCAAGGCAAATGCTAACAACTATGAAAGAGGAAATGCAAGGCAGAAATAGAGACACAGATGTAGAGAACAAACACATGGACACCAAGTGGGGAAAGTGGGGAGGGTTGGGGGAAAATGAATTGGGAGATTGGGATACCAAATTGTACACTCTAAATATATGCTGTTTATTGTCTGTTAACTGTATCTCAATAAAAGTTCTTAAAAGGAAAAAAAAAGATTCTACGGAAGCCCACGGTTGAGGAGTCAACTAATTTGCTTGTGGGAATCTAAGGTGGATTTACACAGGGTGTGTCATTTGAGCCAGGCCTTGAGTATAAGTAGAGTTTTGACTGCTTGTAAAATGAGAGAAGCTTATTCCAAATAGAAGGAATGACTTGTTCAAAGTCATAGGCCTGAGAGGAAATGAGATGTCTGTGGAATATGGAACGCAAAGCAGTCAGTGAATTAATACAATAGGTTTTTTGAGCATACAAGACTTTGTCTTCCCAGGCCAAACATTCTACTTAAAGGAAAATGCAAAAACCTAAGCCAAATATGGTGATACAGCTGGTTATTTTGTCGTGATGCAAAACTGCCTCATCAGTCCTTTAACTTCTTTCTGCTGTGTTAACCATCTTTGTTAAATGAAAAATAATTTATCTTTTGGAGAAACTGTAGGGACTCTTTTAAATCACAGATCAATGTTCTAAAGCTTTACTGCCCAGTTTGGAGTTGCAAGCCACAGGTGGCCACAGAGCACTGGAAACATGGCTGTTATCCCATGTTGAAATGATAATATTTTGGATACATTGGTTTAAATAAAACACATTATTAGTATTATTTCACCTACAGGCATACCTCAGAGATATTGCTGGTTTGGTTCCAGACCACTGCAATAAAGCAAATATCACAATAAAGTGAGTCAAACAAATATTTTGGTTTCCCAGTGCAAACAGTTATGTTTACAGTATCCTATAGTCTATTAAGTGTGCAATAGCATTATGTCTAAAAAATACAATGTACATACCTTAATTTAAAAATACTTTGCTGCTAAAAATGCTAACCATCATCTAAGCCTTCAGGGAGTCAGTCTTTTTGCTGTAGCAATATCAAAGACCACTGATCATGGATCACCACAACAAACATAATAATAATGAAAAAGTTTGAAATATTGTGCGGAGTACCAAAATGTGACACAGAGTCACAAAGGGAGCAAATGCTATTGGAAATGGCACCAATAGACTTGCTCAAGGTAGGGTTGCCACAAACCTTAAATTTGTAAAACACAATATCTGCAAAGCACAAAAAACAAAGTACAATAAAATGAAGTATGCCTGTATTTATTTTTCCTATTTTTAAATGACTTCTAGAAAATTTTAAACTACATGTGCAGCTATTTCTATTAAAGAGTACTGTTCTAAAGGTTTATAAAAGAAATTAATACTATTCTCTAGGAATGGACAACACCAGTTTAGAAGATTAGGGATTATTCAACACTAAGCCCATAAAATCCTCTCTAAAATTTATGTGATTAAAATGAAAACCATAAAAATTTAGCATTGTATGACACGGAAGTATTCTCTTATACATGTGGGAAAGCATTGAGTATTTTTTTTAAATGTAGTTTCACCTAGAGAAGCTGTATTTTATAATTTTAATTAAACCTGGAAAGCTTCTACAGTATTGTGCTGCTTTAGTGGAGAATTTCATGGCCACCTTTATTTTTTTAATGAGGCTGTTTGTTGTGTTCCTTTTGTTATTTCCACAACCTTAGAAAATTAACATACAAAAATACTTTTCTGATCCATGTATGATACCCTTACTTTGACTCTATTTTTAATAGCACTTTGTATGTGTTAAAACTAGAGATAAAATTAAACTAAAAAATCAGGTAGAAATGTATAGCAATTATTTTTATTGTGATTAGTTTTTTCAATTTTGAGAAATATAAAAGTAAAGAAGAGGACAACATAATTTAGAATTAAATTGAAAATGGCTTAAAATGGTCAATATTTATTGGACAAAACTAGAGATTTTGGGACCCATCTACCAATTACTATAAAATTAAGGAAATGCATTTAGAAATTACTTGTAAGTCAGTAAATCTCAAATTAAAAGTTTTCCAAGGTTATTTTGATAAAATTATCACTTGTACAACAATTACAACTAATATTTATTTAGCTGAGCTATCATGAAGCAGTAGTAACATTCAATAACATTAAACTAATTGCATAGATCCACTAAGCTCTGTGAAGCGCCTTAAAATAAAATGGATTGTTACTATCTGCTGTATTTAGGGAATCTCTGCTAACATAAGAGACTCAGTTTATAGTCTTCTTTGAATGATTGGGAATAACACAGCTGTTAAAATGCATGAGATTACACTGTAATGGCATCTTTTACCTAATAACAAATCAGGCCAGAAATACTAATAAACATAATCACTGGGCCCTTAATGGAAGATTTCTGCTAATTTTGAAAGCTTTACAATTAGCTGTGATTCAATGAACCTGATTCCTTGTTAAACTGTTACGGAAGGCAAAACAGTCTTAGGAAGGCAATACTAAAGATTCTATGTGAATTTTTACTTTCCAGGGCAAGGTAATTTTAAAAATAAAATTGTTTCATTATTTTTTGTAACTATAAAAAATTCATACATTGCACTAAGATTAAAGTACACTTTTTCTTTTAAATACTCATAACCCATCAGGACCATTATACTACCAGCATATCATACTTTCTCCCACACACTTCTCATTGTGCAGGAACCCCCATTACGGAGACCTTCTTTCTGCTCCAGCCCTGCAAGCCTATTCTGGCCTGAGAATCCTTGTCCTTTCTGTTCCCTCTTTCAAGAAGGCAGTGTTCCTCAGTTCTCTCATAACTAGCTCCTTCTTTTCATTTAAATCTCGCTTCAAACCTTACTACTGCAGAGCCCTCTTTATAGAGTTCCCTTTTTAAGTGTTTGTCACGTCCCCTAATGCAAGAATTATTCCTTTCTTTTCCTCAGAACAATCACCAAATTTGAATTTATCCTGTTAATTTGTGTGCAGAGTTGTTTGCTGTTAGACTTTCCACTGTAGAACATACACTCCGTGAAAGCGGAAACATTGTTTGGCTTGTTCACCTCCACTAAAAACTAATTAATAAAGTGATGGTATACATACACACATGCCACACACACATACATTTATAAATATATAATGTGTTTCTTGTCGTATTGCTCCTGATATTTGGTAGCAAGTTTTTCTCTCCATTGAAAATCTATTGAGAACTTTCAAAGTCCATAAGCATATTTCTGTAGCATATGTTTTAATGATTACAGGGTATTCCACCATTTCAATATACTAGACTTTGTTATCAAATCCTCTATTGTTGGAAACTTAGGTTCCTACCATTTTTTCACTATTATAAACAATATTTTGATTCACATCCTTGTAGGTAGGTTTTTGAGCACTTGACTGATTATTTTCCTCCAGATCAATTCTCCTAAGTTAAACTACTAAGTAAATAAAAATATACAAATTTTAAATTTTGACTCATATTACCATACTTTTCTACAAAAATGTTTTACCAGTTTTTACTTACATCAACATTGGGTTAAGTGACTATTTCTCCATAGTCTTGGCAATATGGAAATTATCAATGCTTGCTGATTTAATAGGGGAGAATATATCATTTCTTTTTGAATGAATTGTTCATGGCCTTTGGAACATTGGAAAGTATCTTTTTCAATGATTTCTAAGATCTGTTCACATATAAAGATTATTTAATATGCGTGGTGAAATAACAGTTACATGTAATTTTTTACAATTTTTGTATGTATTTTATCTTTTTTATGTGTGTTTAGCTGTTTTATAGTAAAATCTGTTTTTCCTTCAAGATTTTTATTTTTAGTATCGTATTTTAAAGGGTGCCACCTTATCCCAAGATTGAAAATTACACACACACACACACACACACAATGTGCATATGTTATAATATATATCACACATGTATAGACGATATATTGGTCTCACTTTCATCTTTAATATTCAACAAAAATCTATAACTATCAGAGAAATCACTTTTCAAGTTTGAAAATGTTGACGTTTATATCAGTGTACCATTCTAATAGTTTGATTCAAAGTCCTTAATATTTTCTATTGATCTCAAAGGGAACCTCACAAATAATATTGTTCCTGTATAGGATAAAAATGCTAAAATCCCTTAACTGCAAATGTGTCTTTCCCAACTGACTTTAATTTTGGTTTATAAGGATGTGCCTTAGAAGGGGCTACCTAAACTTCTAAACAGACTTAGAAACTTAGAGTAAGAGTTTAATAATAAGTACCAGTAATAGGGATTACGTGTCTTTAGGCTACATTTCTGAAAAGTAATGTTTTCAGTTATGACTAATGAACAGCCCACTCTCAAATATATTCTGAAGGTAGATACAGTGTGAAACATCATTATTTAACAGGTGGCTTAGTGGGTGACTCAGCCCCTTCACTCTGGCTCTAACAATAACTTAAAGGGATTTTTTAGTGGGACATCACTGTTCTTTTTTTTGACATCAACCACACACAAAAAAGACTGGATTATACTTCCAATTGAGCTATCTTTAACTTGGATAATGAAGCTTCCATCCTGTCAGTGCCTAAGACTTCCTTAAATATTCTGTTACTTTCAACCACATCTCCAAAAGAAGTGATGATGTGGCTAGAGTCCCTCTGAATAAGTAAAGTTTGCTTTTATCATAAACTCATTATTCTCAAAGCAAGGGCTGGAGCCTATTTTTGGAAGCCTGAAATATTTTTCATATTCATGATTAACTTTTTTCATTTTCTTGCTCTTTTTGTGCATATTAGAAATAATAAGACAAATTTTCATCTCTGTGGCCATGATTAGTATTTATGTGGTTCCCTTTAATATTTCAATGCAAATTTGTTAGAAAATACCATAAATAATAATAACAAGTTGTGGGGACTGACTAAATACTAAGAGTTTTAAGTATATTAATTTATTTAATCTTAATAGCAAATTTACGAGGTTAGTTATTGCTGTCTGACAGGCAAAAATACTGACTGACCAGAAAATTAAGACACTTGTCCAAGGTCACACAGCTAGGAATGGCAAAGCTAAGATACAAAGGTAGGCAGACTGTTTCTACAGCCCCTCTCAAAGAGTATACTCTACTGCTTCATACAGTTTACACTTTTCGCCGGCTTCCATAATCTGAAGTTATGAGGGGGTATAATGAAAGTAAGACAACTTTTCATTGATTCAGCAAGGCCAACTTCTGTAGTTCTACAGAAACCTGATTTCAGTGACTCCTAACAAGTTCTAGAAGTCCTAATGTGTTAGGGGTATATCATGGGCTTGCCAGTGTATTTAGTTTATAGCATATTTCCCACGTCATTGCCATGAAGTTTCCTGCTGTCTAATTTAACTCGCAGGTCAGCCTGATTCATTTATTCATTGACGTTTATTGAATACTTACTATGTGTCCATTACTATTCTAGCCACTGGGAATACAGCAGAGAAGAAAACAAAATCCTTGTTCTTATGAAGCCTGTATTCTAGATAACACTGATAAATAATCTGTCTGTTAGCAATAAGTGCTGTGGATGAAAAAGTCAAAGATGGGAGAAGTCATTTTATGTAAGATGGTGACGGTAGGCCTCAACAATAAGATGACATTTGATTAAAGACCTAAGTGAAGTAAAGGAGTGATCCATGTAGATTTCTGGGAGAGGACCACTCCAGGAAGAGTTCTGAAGAATATCCAGAGTACCAGTGTGATTGAAGGGAAGAAAACAGAGGAGAGTAGTATTGTCAAAGAGATAGAGGGGCAGATGAAATGGGAGATGTGTGTGTGTGTGTGTGTGTGTGTATGAATATATACAGACATGCACACATTTCTATGTATTTAAAGTAGAGCCCAAACGATTAAATGCTGGTTTTCATGTGTGTTTAAGAGAAAGAAAATTACATATGACTTCAAATGCTTGGTCTAAGCACCTGGAAGAATAAAAGCTATTACAAAGATGTTGAAGACAATTGAGTGAGCAATTTTTTGAGGGGGGAGTGGGGGAGTGGTTAGATGTTCAAGTTATAGATATGTTAAATTTGAGATTCCTGTTCAGTGTCAAAATGGAGCTATTGGATAACCAGTTGCAATTGTGAATCCTTGAGGAAGTGTTACTAGCTGGAGATAAAATCTGAGAGTTATCACATTATGAATTGTATTTAATGTCATGAGACTGGATGAGCTTACCCTTAGAGTCCATGTAAAAGGAGAAGACAGAGGACCAATTTTGATGTTTAATGACATTTAGAGGCTATGAATATGAGAGAGAAATTACATTGTTTGAATCAAGAAAAAGAATTAGAATACAAATCTGAAGAAATAGAGGATCTGAATATCCTTCAGACAATATTCTATGACAGTATTTTATTTTGCAACTATACTTTCATAAAAGATACACGGTAGAGTTCTTGGAGATAATGTAGCTGAATAAGAGAAGAGCCTTTGGCTTTACCAATGAACCAAGAAGAATATAAAGTTGATATTATTTTTTGAAAATAAAGGCAATGAACAGGGATACATATGTTAATTCTTGGCATGGAATTGGGCCAAGAGCACATGCCAACACTTATTTCCAAGAGGTAATGATGGAAAATTTGTTATAAATATCTTTAAATGGTCAATGGATAGTAATGAAAAGGAAAGTTGGTTTGCATATTTCCCTGAGTCATGCTTCTTATTATTAATCTGGCAGGCAACAGGAGGTCAAGTTGTTGAAGGAATGAAAGTGCTCCTTGGCCCTAATTTCACAGTACTGCACAAGAACCCTGGTACAAATATGCAGATTATTTCCTAATATACACAGCAGACCACAGTAATAACACAGTTTCTACATAGAGTGCAAATCCTGGGAACACTTTCTATACATTTATAAGAGAATTTTTTTATCTTCACTCATCTATTTCCTCCATTTACTAATATTAAGAGAATTTCATTATATTAAAGCTGAATTTACGACATATTAATAGCTACATACTAATAGCTGAATCTGGTACATGTTCTTAAATTCATGCTTGTGCTCTAAGTTTTATATAAAGAACATTTAAAATTTTGAAAAACAGGACAATAAATAAATATTCGTTTTCTCAGATGATTTCATGTTGAATGCTCAAGCAAAAAAAAGCTGTTGGGTATGGGCAGGTTAGGTAATGATCAAATGTTATGTGCTTTTCCTCAGCTTTTTTTTTTTTTAATAACATCAAGGTGAGGGCCATAACATTAATGAGAGCATTTGCTCTCAGACTTTATGAACATAAACTTCAATGCTAGGGTGAATAATGAAAACTCATTTGTAATTTAAGTAATGCTTTGCAAGCTGGATGTACAAAATTTAGGCAAAGAAATCTAAATTGCATAAATCAAATAAACAACTACTGGCAAAAGTATATAATTCACATGAATTTAAGAGAAGCTAATGGCTTATACACGCGATCTCATTTTACCTTGTATATTTTACCATTTAGAAACAATTTAAAGGGTTCAAACTTACAGTTATTAAATAAACAAGTCATGGGGATATAGTGTACAACATGGTGACTATAGTTAATAATACTGTATTGTACGTTTGAAAGTTGCTTAGAGAGTAATCTTATATCTCTAAAATAATTTAAAACAAAGTTGAGCATATTATGAACATAATTATAGCTCAATACATATGATTAACCTTTACATATAGACAATTTTTTCCAGCTTTATTGAGATATAATTGACAAACAACATTGTGCAAGTTTAAGGTATACAATGTGATGATTTGATAATCACAGTAATGTTAGACTAGTTAATACATCCATCTCCTCTCATAGTTACTTTTTGTTGTTTTTTGTAAGAATATGTAAGATCTGCTCTCTTAGCAAATTTTAAGTATGCAATACAGTACTTGTAACTGTAGTCACTATCCTGTACATTAGATCCCCAGCACTTACTCATCTTATATGGAAAACCCTAAAGACCATCAAAAAACTGTTAGAACTTGTGAATGAATTCAGTAAGTCTAATGATACAAAATCAACATACGGTAGTCAATTGCATTTCTATATTACTAACAGTGAACTATCTCAAAATGAAATAAACAATCCTACTTACCATAGCATTGATAACAATAAAATACTCAGGAGTAAATTTAATCAGCATGGGGAAAGATTTCTACGCTAAAAACTGTAAGACATTGATGAAATAAATTGAAGAAAACACAAAGAAATGGAAAGATAGCCTGTGTTCTTGGATGAGAATTAGTATTGTTAAAATGTCCATACTACTTACAGCGATCTGCAGATCCAATGCAATCTCTATCAAAATTCCAACAACATTTTTCACAGAAATAGAAAAAAAACCTAAAATTTGTGTGGAACCACAAGTTTTAAATTTTAACTCATAGTTCAGTTAAAAACTTTAGGTAGAACCAAAGTAAATTTCTTCAACAAATTGTCTTTAATAAAGCTTTATTGAGTAAATAAAATAATAACATTTAACACTGATATAGTTCCGAAAACATTGGGTTTTGTATAGCTTGTCATAGCCTTAATTAGTAATAATGACTAATTGTTCACTTTTACCTTTCATTTTATATTTATCTACATGTCATCTAGAATAACAAGTTTCATAAATATTAAAATATAATCTAAATTTCTTAAAGTAAGATTTCTTCTAGAATATGATTACAAACTATATAATAAAACTTTACCAATTTCATCCACTCAATTACCTTATTCTTGTAAACAGAACATCATTCCTTTCTACACAGGGTCAAGTGGCAACCCACTGCAGTCACCCACTGACAGTGCTCCCTTTGGGGAATTCAGGATGGTAAAAACAGGAAGCATTCTGTGCTTTTGCATACAGGGGCCCCTAGATAGTTAAGATGCATACCTAGGAGAGACTTTCAATGACCCCAGATTCTGGTATCTTCCCATACATAGAAAAGTACTAAAATCATTAACTTGAGATAGCTGTTCTTTATGATAGGCAGTAATCGTTTTATGCTTGACTACATGTAGTCCCCAGCTTCCCCCCCGCCCCCGCCAAAACAAAATCGTATATATACTGGCTCCTCCCCCACCTCTTCAAAGCAGTTCCTCACGGCTATCTGAGAGGCTATCTCCCTGGTTATAGTCCTCAGTAAGGTCCCTGTATAAAACCAAAAGTCACTGCTCTTACATTGTGCTTTGTTTTTGTTGTTGACATTCTCTATACCAGTAAAGAAATGGACCAGCAAAACATTTCACTGAATTCAAGTTATGTGGCCAAAGGAAAGCATAAAGCTAATTAGCTTAGATAGAAAATTAGCTCTTCTTTTTCAGCTCATTAGAACTATGGTCTAACTACTAACTGAGATAGTTAAATCATAGAGCCGTTCCTAAACTGCCAAGACATTTGTTTTTAATATCAAGTGTAATGCATGGTTATTGGTTGAGATTCTATTTCTCACCTAACGGTTCTTCAACTAGGTAATAAACTACCTGTTAGTTAGAAAATGCCAACACACACAGACACACACACACACAGAGACGTGCAACTGTCTCTTCTCTGTATAGGAAAAAAAGACCTGTGATCTAAGAAATTCAAGTTGGACAATATGCAGAAAAAATTAGTTTTATTTGAAATGAAGGATTGTGGTACTTGTGCCTGACAAGTAATAAAGACTTCTTGGAAGAAAATTGCCACAAGTGGGAGTCTTCTGTTTTGTTTTCTTGTGCTCTATTTTTTTCTTGTTTCTGCTAGCAATACTTGTAGCTGGGGATGTTTTCCTGGGTAAGATAGCAAATGTGCTCAGAGTGGTGAATGCTTTGGATAACTAGGAAAGAATACTAGCTAAACAAGTAGCAGCTGGTAACCAGGAAAAGAATGAAGTTCCTTCCAGGAAAGAATAATTTGTCTTACATTAAACAAGTCAGAAAATGATGATAGGACAAAGTATGTCATAGGTCTTGTTGGAATAAGACATTTCATGATCTGAAGTGATGCTTATAAGACCCCAGAAGATAGTGGGACATCATGAGAGTCCAGGTGTGAAGAAGAAAATGATCGGCAAGCTTTTTTCTGCAGTGAACCATATAGTAAAATTTTAGGGGTTTGTAGGCCATATAACCTCTGTTGCAATTGCTTAAAAACTCTGCCTTTGTAGCATGAAAGTAGCTATAGACTATACAAAAATAAATGATCTTGGTTGTGTTTTGATGCAACTTTATTTATGAGCACTGAAAATTGAATTTCATGCAGTTTCCGTGTATCACAAAATAGTATTATTCTCCCTTTAATCTTTTTGAACCATTTAAAAATGTAAAAAGCATTTTTATCTTGTAGACAAAACAGGACTGGATTTGACTCACAGGTCATAGTTTGGCTTAAACTTCAGAAAATGTAGTGTTGGTTGATAATAATAATAAAGATTTATGTTAATGAAACTTTTGAATTGAATTTTAAGATACTTGCAAACTGGTAGATAGACTTTTTGTTTGTTGTTTGTTATTTGTTTGATTGCCTGTCTTCACCCAATGCAGAGTGAGTGCTCAAACCACCCTCAATGTTGCTCTACATAAATTAATGAAGGCCTTCAAGCCTAAGACAGTCATTCAAAATTACTTAAGCACTTACAATACCATGCTGGGTGATGAGTGTGGCAATGAATAAATAAATGACAAATTGTGTAACCTCTGGGAGCTTACATTCCAGAGGGATGTCCTGGGTCACGTTCTATAGAAGCAGAGCCTTGAAAAAGAGGAGAGTGCAGAAAACACAATTTGGTAGCAAGGTAAAAACTAAGGAAAAATATAGTCTTATCTGCAGACTGGTGTCCAATTGATCCCATAGAGAAAATTTGAAGTAGGAATGCACCACAATTGGCTGCACCTTGAGAGAAGGGAGCTGGACTTCTGTATTCCTGTCTTGGGGTGGGCACGGCCTGCTGGACAGACAGCTCCTGTTTAACCTGAGGGCAGTTCTCCTAACATAGGGAGATAGCAGCATCTGGGAGTGGTCAGTAGAGAGATCCGGCCAGGGAACTATCATTGTCCACTGCAAGGGAGACACAAACACTAAACACACAAACATTTAATATGTCAGGTCATGCATGGTTGTGTGGGTGGAGGAGGACAGCTAGTAAGGTGGATAAAGAGATTCTTTCAGTTAGGGTGGTCAAGGAAGTCCTCTATGATAATATAAAATTTGAGAAGAGATATAAGGACATTAAAAGTCATGGATATGCAGAGAGAAAAGAAAGACTTATCTGAGAGAAGAAAGACTTTAAATCAAGACAGAACTAGCCTTGGAATGTTCTAGGAACAGTACGAAGGAGGATGTGGCTGAAGTGGTTAAGGAGAGAGACAAGCTGAGGCCAGAGAGGAAAGGGGCAGTGACAGATTGTATAGAGCCTTGTAGATCATTTTAGGGTGTTGCTCTCTTACACTAAGAAAATAAAAGCGCCAAGTTCTACAAGATACCTGCATCATACTTAGAACCAGAAGGGCTCTCAAAGCCATCTGGTCTAATTCCTAAATTTCAGAGAATTTCTACAGTGGAAAGACCTCATTGAAACTAAAAGACACGGGTAGAGTTCTAAAATGTATGAAAGGCAACTTCCCATTTAATACATTTGAAGGAAGTTCTGCTATAAATGTTGGAACAGTTTCTATGTATTAGGTTTCATTTTTTAAGTCCTGAATCTTAATGTCACCCCATCAATGGCAAAACTGTGAGAGGATGAGAGCTAGCTGGCTGATATACAGAGAATGCATGCTCACAGTCTGACATTAGCTTGGCATTTATTCTAGCTGTAATTTCATCACTTTGGGGAAGAGAAATAGTGATAGTGGTTTCAAGCAAGGAACCCATATTTTCCTTACATGCAACTGGTCAGCTACTGCCAGGATGACTATAGCTCCATAAACTGTCAGTTCCACCAGGTCCAAAGTATTTTTTATGTTCAAGTTGATAAACAGAGAATAGCAGCCCATCCTTGAAGGAGAATCAGTAAGTAGTTTTAAAGCAATTTGAAAATAACACTGCACATGAATACCCAATAACACTAATGATATCCTGTTGCTTCTATTAGTTTGAGAGAAATGTTACATTTCATATTAGTATTGGCCTCATAGAAATATTTATTAGTGGCTTCAGCTCTCTGATTACTTTTTGTTTAACGTAGTTACTATATCCAATGCTTCTATTAAGTCAAAATACTTTTATGTGCTCCACACAAAGCCATATCTAGTTTGTTTTCTTGAAACACAATTGCTTAAGTTTCTAGCTTTACTTTAAATAGCACATATCTTACTCTGATGTCAATTCTCCCATTTATACAAAATTTCTGATCCTAATAGTGCTTCCTGACTATTTGCCATTAAAACCTTCTCAGTGTGATGATTACCCCTTACTGAGGAGATGTCCTTGAAAAAGAAGCCTAATTTTCATCTCTGTGTCATACTTATTCTGCTTCTTTTTTAAAAAAACATGTTGAGATACCAATGATATCAAAGAGAAATTTAAGTCAAACTGATGCATTTGGAGGAGTTAAATTTTTTACCTGAACACCTGTATCTATCTTAGTTTAATTAAATCAATATTTAAAATAACATTCAACCATAGATCTTAAAAGGATCATTGAATAAAAATTCATTACTTGCCTGCAATTATATATATTTACTATCTTGGGGCAAAGTCATTTCAAAATACTGTGTATGTCTACTAACTTTTAAAATAGGGTATTTTTGATAAATAACATCATGACATATTTAGCTTAATTTATTTAAATATACTTATTTTAAATATAAAGAATATTTGAGTGTGAAAGAGCATTATTTCATTTCCTTTCAGTTAAAGAGTGATGTTTGTTTTATTAACAAATTGTAACCATTCTAAATGTATTTAAAGTTAGTAAACCTCAAGAAAACTTAATGCAATTTAAACATAGTCTGGCATTCTCTACTTTAAGAAGTCAAGTATGATTCTTGTGAACTAATCTGTGATATAATTGGTGAGAAAGCATGGCCTACATATGCCCACGTCTTAAATTTCAAATAGAATCAAATCCCTAATTGTTACTCTTTTCTGTGAAGACAGTTGCTCTCAACAGGATTCTTTAATTAGGAGGAGAAATGGTTCTGGAAAAAGCTCTAACTGATTTTAAAATGTTTTTTGGAAGAAAAATTGGTTGAAATTACTTGCACTAAATACATTTGGGTCTGCATGTCAAATGCGTATACAAACTTCATTCTTGAATGGCTAAGAGCTATATACATGTAAATGGAACTAAAATGGATAGAATTTCAGACACCAGCAGAAGTGTCATCTATGGGTTTCTTAGCACAGCATTTATTCCCTTTTTCTGTTAATGAGAATTCAACTTCTTTGGAACACTACCCCTCTCAATATTTAAAATAGCATCCAACCATAGATCTTAAAAGTATCATTGAATAAAAATTCATTACGTTCCTGCAGTTATATACACTAGAACCATCAATTAAAGTACTGATCCCTGTGGCCAAGATGTGAGCTTGTGACTCAACTTGGGCTGCTTCAATTCTTTCATCTGGGTATGTGAATTTTGAACAGAGTGCCATATAATGTGAATCGGAGGTGATACAACTCATATGCAAACACCCCATTGACTGTTCTTTTGTTCCTGCTCACATCCCTGGGCTTTCCTTGGTCCCTATTCTTTCTGAGACCTAACCATCGGGCTTCCTTTCTGAGATTCTACTCTGCTTTGCATACTTCTAATAAAGTCTTTTTTGGCTCTAGTTAGCCAGAATCAACTTCTGTTATTTATAAGCAAAAATCTCTGGCCAATGAAAGCTCACAAAAAATGATAAAAATATCATATGTTAAGAAAAAAAGTACATGTTTCTGTGTGGAAGTAATACTAAATTAATTAGAATTGGCACATAAAATGTGCTATAAATCTTAAGTTGAAAATTACAACAGACAGGTTGGTGATTAATTAATAAACTGTAACACCCTAGCAGGAAAAAAATTGACAGTTTTTATTGCTTAGCTGCAGCTATTAGAAGTTACATTAGTTCTACAATAAAGAGAAAAGTGACATGGGGATAGAGGTGTAGATGAGGCCAAGCTTGGATACTCTTTCACATTGATCCCAGAGACTTTCCTAGAAAAATTCCCCTGATGGACATTGTTGCCCCCCCAGCAGGACTATGTATTTTGTTTTGCATATGTTCTAAGCTCTTTTGCATTCTTTAATGTATTTTTAAGCTGAAATTAGGCAGAGCTTGTGGTTACTATGTTTTCTATATCTGGTAGAGTGAATCCTACAGAATTTTTATTCTGTTAACACATGCTGACTTCATTCCAGTTAAGAAGAGTACAAACATAAACACACACACACACACACACACACACACACACACACACACACACACACTGGCAATTTGATCTCTAAGACTGCCCTCCATGATTAGGTAGCCACTGTTGAGACATAATTTCAAACGAATTGGGGGTCTCACAAAGCATATTCTACACAATTTTACCATTAGAAAAATATCTTACCACAAGTCTTTTCTAAAAGCAACTCTACCCCTTTCTTCATAATCTCATGATACAGCAATGGTATGATACTATTCACATTTTTTTTAGTTACATAAACTTCATAAGCTTAAGGACAACACGGACAACTAGAGAAGCTCTAATACTCTTCAATGCCAATATTTAAATTCTTTATGGGAAAATTTATGTCTGTTTAAAACCCAAGGTCTTTATACAATTACAGAAGAGATTTCAGCACAGTAGTCAAATAAAGCATCCTATGAAGAGTTTGACATGCCTAAAAAAGTAAATGCACACAAAAATTTAGTGAACTATGAAGATTAAAAATCAATACCAATGGAGAAAAATTTACTACTCTGTCACAAACATCATTCTGAATATCTTGGCAAAGAGGAGAGCATGATCACTTTTACCATTCAGGGCCTCAACCCCTGTGGGCATAAGCAACTGTGAGAGCCCTGCAGAAATGTGTCTAAAGGGTCAGTTGCTGCTCAGCTCACACTTACTGGTTCCATGAAGAAATGCAAACTCGGGTCACCAGGTTATTGAAGTTTTTAGAGAGATTAGAATTTCAGACTTTATGTGAAATCCCCCAGATTTGAAGCTTGGAAATCAATCCATAGTCAGTAGATTAAAACCAAAAATTAGCTCTGGGATCAGACTGCTGGGGCTTATGCCTTATTACTGTTGTTTTCCGTGGACACGACAGTTATTCTCTCTACACCTCATCTGGAAAAACAATAATATGAGCTTCATAGAGGTTTTGTAAGGATTTCTGTGAGATAATAGAGTGTCTGATACATTGTAAGAATTTAATACAGTAGCTACTTTTACTATTGAAAACAATATGTAGCAAAATCAAAATATATCTGTAGTGAAAGATATAGATCACTAGTTTAGCTCTGTGATTTATAATTGTTCCTATTGTTCAGAAGGGAACACATACCTATTTTTCAGAGGAAACTTTTTCTATAGTATTTATCTCTAAAATAATGTTTTCACGCAGAACTTCATATAGATGTTGCAATATATAGAGTAGGTATAACCTAGACAGTGTTCTGTGGTATGACACACCCTCACTCTCTCCCTCAACTCCTACTATCCAGCAAAGTTTAACCTTAACCAAAAATCAAGTGGTGTCTTGAGCCTTGCAATAATATTAAAATACACTATACAACAATCAACAATAAGAACTTGATTTCATGTATATCAACCTGTTTCTAATATAGATTTTTCTCTAACAAGATTCACTGTCCATCAAGTCATATGAGAATTCTCATAATGTACATATACCTTACTCCCAAATCTAAACTGGCTAGATCTGAGATTAAAGTTTCTGGTATATTTTAAGATAAAGGACAACAAAGCTTCTGTAGTTTGTGTCTTTTTTTTTTTTAATTCCTCATATATCGAATGGACTGGAGGACTTGGGGTTGGGGGGAGGGGAGCGAAGGGGAAGCTGGGACGAAGTGAGAGAGTAGCATAGACATAGATACACTACCAACTGTAAAATAGATAGCTAGCGGGAAGTTGCTGTATAACAAAAGGAGATCAACTCAATGAGGGCTGATGCCTTAGAGGGCCAGGACAGGGAGGGTGGGAGGGAGTCACGGGAGGGAGGGGATATGGGGATATATGTACAAATACAGCTGATTCACTTTGGTGTACCTCAAAAACTGGTACAAGTGTGTAAAGCAATTATATTCCAATAGAGAGCTTAAAAAAAGTCCTCATTTATCAACAAAGATTTGGCTAATGTCACAGAAGCCCATGAGAGAAAGAGCACCTACCTCACTTGTGTATGAAACTTCAGCTTCCCACAGCAAAATCCTTAAGAAATAGTTACTGTATTTTCTTCTCCTTGCCTTCCCAAAGGCAAATCAGGATATCACCTCGGGCAAGCTCTGGTTCTACAGAGGAAGTTTTTATTATTCAAAATTTAGGTCTTGATATAATTTTATAGACTGCCTCATTCCAACCCATGTAAGGAAGATTTCCTTTCTGAAAAACCTGCCCACTTGATGTTTCTCTAAACTGGTCTCACTGCTTTGCCATTACATGATTTATTTCCAGATTTCTCTTCTGATAGTTCACAAAGTGCTTTGTGTCAAGCATAAAGAATACTAATTACCTCTTCAACTTGTCAGGTCTCGGAAATACATGAATTACATGTCCATTGGCATTATATAACACCCAACAACAGAACCTAGCCTGAGGATATAACCTTCTATCATCTGTGCCTAGCCTCAATTAAAAATTTAGTTGCACATGTGTACAGGTTAAAAGCATATAGGCCAACATGTTCAGGAACACAAAGGTTATGAATATGCTGTGCCTTTCCTTGGCTGCCTCATATTTTACTGCTCCACTAACGCCACACAACCTCTTTGAAACCTATAATTAACACTTTGAAATACTAATTCACTGTACCCTTTCTGCCTGCAGTTGAAAACATAAGAAGGACATGCATTGTCAGTTTCATAGAAAATACACAGCCAAGATTGTACCATCACCATCTCAGTTTATGGTGATGATTAATTGAAATGATATATAGCACATATACAATTTGTTTTAAATATATTAAGTTAAAAGAATGTTAATAAATAAAATGTTAATAATTTGTTTTTTATTTGCATGAAAGCAGTGACCAAAAAGTATCACTCTGTAGAAAGCTGTCCATATTGAGGTACTTAGGAGAATCAATGAGACACAATCTCATCTATCAATACAGTCATCTATTCTGTCCTAGGTATTTTAATTCTAACACATCCTCCAGGTGTCCAAGAAAATAATTACTCTTCTTCATAAAAATAATCGTCATCACTTAATAGAATACAGTTCCCTGTACACACTGAAAAGCTTCCTGTTGAGTGCATTAGGTTTTGCAAAAACATCTATTGTAATGCAAATTATGACACATAAAGCTGTCTATAAAGCAGCTCATTGAGAAAATTCTTTATATTACAATGGGATAATTCCCCCCATTTAAGGTGCTTAATATCTGAAAGCACAAATTAGAGGATAAAATTAAAAGACACTTCTCAATGAGATAAATTATAAATGATATTTTCTGTTAATTTTATCTAAATTGTCAACTAAAATGTCTAAGTTTGAAGCACATTTTAGGGAATTTCAAATTATTATTACTTTGCTTATTTTAAATAATGGGGCTATCTGCAAATATTAGGGGAAAAAAAGAAAAATATCACTGTTTCATATGAGAGTATTTCCAGTCATCTTTTGGTTTGGCTACAACTGTTTATCTCTAAATTTGAATAATCTTAAAAATAACACTAAAGATTTATACAATATCTTTCTTCTTTTAAAAGATTATATTTGACATTGTTAATAGTGATCGTTAATTGTTGTACTTATTATGTCTCAAAATGACATTGTGTTATACCTGGCTGATAACTTGAAAGCTCTGTAGTTATAAGAAATGACAAAGTGTTATTAAATTTCCTATATAATTAACTCAGACTTTTCTCAGTTCATGTGAGATCAACTGTACCAAAATTAAATAACAATTTAGAACTGCATAAGATAGGCCTACATAATATATATATACTTATATACATATATATTAATTTCTACCTTGGAAAACAATGGGATAAAGTTTTTCCCAAATTGCCTTAGAAAGTTCACAAATTTTACCATATTAGAATACTAAAGAATCAATAATTTGAAAGTTGGCACTAGTAGAGACCACATTTTCTGATCAGAATTTATTAAAGATAGAAATGCTAATACAATTAGAAAACTAAGCCAAAAATATTTCTTTATCTGAAAGATTCAAAACTTACTTACTCAGTTATTTAATTTTTTAAAACTGCTGAATATTTTAAACAGTACATGTCAGAACCTATTGATGAGAAACCAAACAGTTCTCAGAAAGAGTCCTTAATACCCATAATAATGAAGAAAAACTGAAAATAGGTGAATTAAACATCCAACATATAAAGTTAGAAAAAAAACAAGATGATAAACCCGCAGAAGAGAGAATAAAGTAGTTTAAAATGATAAAAAAAATTAAGGAATAAGGAAACAAATATTATAGAGCTGATAAGCCAAATGAAAGTCAGTAAGGTGAAAGAAAAACAAAAATAACCTTTTGAGTAATCAAGAAAAAAGGAGGAGAATGCATAAATACACAAAGTGAACAAGATAAAATAACAAGTAAACAATAGGTACTATAACAAACCTTAAGAGAATCCTTAATGCTTTTCAGCAATCATACTCCACATCCTAATTCTTTTTCTTTCATTCACTTAGAAAACTATTTCACATCTTTTCTTCTGCCCCCAACTTATCACCCATATTCATTCTCAACTGATTCCCTTGCTCCCTACTGAACTAAGAACATTGAAGCAACCAGCAGAGAACTTTCATAGGCTCTCTAGCACCTCTACTGACATATTTTAACATCTCATTTACTATTACAGAAAAAAAAAAAAAAAAAAAGAAAGAAAGAAAAGAAGGGAACAGCTGCGTATTCCCCTATGTAAAAAGCTATGTATTCTCCTATTCCTACCACCTCCTCAAAGATTTAACTCCAGGAAGTTCCCCCCACCACCTTCATACATCACAAATTTATGGAGATAATTCCCATCAGTACCAACAGTGTAAAAACATCCTGTTATTCTATCTGGAAGGAAAGAAAACATTTATTTCTTTTGATTCCACTTTACCCATCAGCTACCACCTGTTTGTATCTTCCTATTCATAGCAAAATTTCTTGAAATGTTTCTTTGTACTTGAAATTTCTAATTCTACTTATTTCATTTTCTCTGAAACTCACTGAAACTGCCTTTTGCCCAGCCTGCTTCACCAAAAATTTGCAGGAAAGTTACAATATTCTAGATAATGTACAGTGCTGGGAATATTCAAAGTTTAGACACAGGCCTTGCTTCTGAGAAATTTCTAATGTAAAACAGTCATTATTTTCCCAAGGATTATAAATAATTAAGATAAAAAATATACACCATCAACAAAAACAATATTTTTTTAAAAAAGCACAGTGAAATTGTTACACACTCAAATGATACTCTTTAATGATAGCCTAAAAGAGTCAACAATCTCTGTAGTCCAGACATCCTGGTACTTCTAACTCTGATTGCAACTACCACCACTTCCACTGGCTAACATCACTGCCACCGCTGCTACAAAGCTCGGTGAAATTCACTTTTTGCCTTCAGAAGTCCTGCTTTGGATGCTAATCTGATGGCCTGGTGCTGGCTGCTCATAAAGTGCTGTCTTCTCTTTTATCCCCCTTCCTATTTTTCTTATTTGAACTCAGCAGTTAAAAAAGAAAACTGTCTCTGGTTTGTCTGAGAGAACTAAGACTGGCACTGGAACTTTCCAGCGTGTCTGCATTTCTCCACATGACAATGTGAAAACCTTGAATCTGAAGGCTCAGTCCTTTTTGCTGATTTTCCTTTGCTATGGATTTAAACCTCATTAACTCTTCAAAAATGAAGAGTCTGCAGCACAGAGAGATTGGATAGGTTGGTGTAACTTGAAATCTAAACTTCAAATTTCATAGGCAATGCTTTTTCTTTGTATATCAAGGTCTGAAGTCAGTAGACGTCAGTGTCTCAGGTTTACAAAAGGGCTTTATTTTGCTAATATCTTAACAGGAAAAAAAAAACAACCTTTTCTTTTAGGACATTTCAGTTAATTAAAAGATATATGTTTGAAATAGTATCAAAAGTTGTATACCAGTATATGAGTATACCCATGTAGGCTGATGGTCAGTGTGAGCATTCTGAAATCAGACTTTCTTAGTTAGAACTGGAACTCTGACATATACTACCTTTGCAACCTGGAGGCGGTGAGTTAAACCTCTGTATCAGTTTCCTCACCTGTAAAAGAGGAATAATAATAGTACCTCTAGTCCATAAGGTAGTGGTTCAGATTGATTCTTTTATATGTAGTCCTTAGAACTGTGTCTGGAACACAAGCTCTTAAAGAGTAGCCATCATTTCTGTTTCTGATTCTAGTCACTACTCTGAAGAGTTAGTGGTGCAGGGGTGCATGAAGAGCAGTTATAAAAGTTTTCAGAAGGTGTGATAAAAAGATGAAAATCAATAATTAAAACCTATGTCACAACATGATATGAGGAATATAAGTGAATATAACATGGAGTTTGACCATATAAAAAGTCAGTAGAAACTGTCATATATGTAAGGGCTCAGAAAATATACCACCACTCAAATATCTTTCCTAGAAAGTTTACTTAAGATTCCATTCTATCTGGTCAAGAGATGAAATCAAAGGTAAAAAATATAAAAACAGATAAATGATGTATACAGGAATGACACAAACATTCAAGTATATTAAACATAAGTGGCATTTAATAGCTACTGAACACTTAATTGCAACCCAGAATGCAAGTATAGACAATATATACTGGAGTAAAAGTATTACAGTTTCTAATAATATGAAATTATGCTAACACAGATGGGAAAGTTCACTATGGGAAAAGAGCAAGAATAGAGAAATATTCAATTCTTCCACTTTATAGGCTGTGAAAAAATGATACAATTACTTTCCTAATCTTCTAAATATAGGTGATTTTCTTAAAAAAAAATAGGATCCTCTAATTTAATTACAAATAATTTGTATTTCTTACATGTACTGCAGAGAATAAAGCAAGGAAATCCAGCTCAACAGCCAAAGCAAAAAAAACAAAGGCAACATCAAAGAAAAAGGAAAGAAAATGTAATAACAGGAAAAATTGCTCATAATATGTTAAACAAGAAAAGTAACATCTAGATGGTATTACATATGGTATGCTTCTAATTTTGAGAGAAGCCTCTCTCCACTATTGTGAGAGATGGTAAAGATCTACTTAAATTGAACTTTAAATAATTGTAGGTGTAGATATCTGAACATCTTCTTCAAAGCACAAAAAATGCAATATACAAGAAAACAACTTCCAAGAACAGACCAAAATTGAACAAGGTCAGTATGTGACTCAAGATGGAAAATCAGCACAATATGTGTCACAAACTGTTGAAAATCAGCTCAGAGCATGAGAAAAAAATTCTTAGTTATATCTGGTCTTGTGTTTTGACAAATCTCTTACTGAAGAGGTGTTACAAATTAATATAGCAATCCCTTTGAGGCCTCTATATAGGAGGATTATATATATTACATGCATTATATTTAAGTTTATGATGATGAAATAAATAAAATTCTGGTTCTAAAGTATGTCATCATTCTTAAGAATCATTTTTTCTTTAATAAAGCTTCAAATGAAATAACTCCTCCAGAAATGTAAAACAACTAGTAAGTATCAAGTGTTTAATATTGTTCTTGATTATCTTTGACTCTAAAATCTTAAGTGCTTTAAGAGAGATTGCATTTTAAAGGTGCGATGGTATAGTTTCAGTTATGCAAAATGAAAAATTCTAGAGATTTGCTATGCAGCATTGTGTCTGTAGTTAACAATCCTGTCTTGTGCACATAAAAAAATTAAGATGGTAAATCTCATGTTGTGTCATTACCATAATAAATAAAATTTTAAAATGAATAAATATAAATAAAATAATCAGGGAAACCTATATTAAAATCCTGCTTTTGATACTGATCAGTAGTGTGAGAGATACTTTTCTGAGATTTTTATCTTACTATACATAAAATAGAATTAAAGGGACTACTTTCAGGACTTTTCTTTCTTTCTTTCTTTGCTTCTTTCTTTTTGATGAGATTGTTTTTCATCCATAATGTTTCTTTTTTCCCCTCAACATCATACTATTTATTTTTTTAAACTTTTTTCATTTTTAAAAAATTTTTATTTTATATTGCACTCTTTCTTGTGAGAACAAAACATTTGAAGGAGTCAGCTATATTCATATAAAACTTGGAAATATATGATCAACATACTTCTTCTCTTCCCTTATTCCACTACTCTGAGATTTTTGCTCTTATTCATTATTTGCATACTTCCATCGTTGTCAAACTTCTGTTATATGTAATTATAAATATAGGTTTAATCATCAGTCACCTCAGATAAGCTAAGCATTCCTTGAGGGGAGAGGCATTTTTCATTTATCTTTTTCATTTCTATAAGCAAAGTACAATAACGCCCCAGGACAACCTAAATGCCTGCCCTTTGTGTTCCCTTACTACTAGTCACATGCCTCTCTATAACATATACATTTGATTATAATGCTTTGGTTAGGAATCTGTGTCTTCTGAAAATATGTAAAATCATTGAGGGCAGGAATACAGTGTCTCCCAGCTTGAAAATGATCAATACTTGTCCTAGATAAAACCATGGTCTCATGTTACCACTGTTTTCTATTTCAAGTGCATATAGCACTCAAATCTGAGAATACTGGGATGAAAATGATAGGTGCTCTCCCCATGCCTGTGGTGCTCACAGTTTGATTTTCTCTTCAACCCCAAGTGAACTTCAAACATCTAACAATTGTTAACTGCAGATAAAGTCAGGCTCAGCACTGCAGTAGTAGTTTGGGGAGATATGTAGATATAAGATAAAATCTCTATATTCTCAGAGATTACACGGCATTTGGGGAAAAAAATACATGAAATGACACTGAGCAGGACAGCATTAATAAGAAGTTTAGACTTGTATTTTAAGTTGTGAGGCAGACAGTGGAATATGAGGAGGAAGAGAGGCAGATTTGAGATCAGATTCTGAATTATAGTAAGAAGATTAATAATTTATTTTCCAGATTAGTGTTTTCCAAATCTAATTATATGTTATCCGAGGTGATCATTAAAAATATGAAATTGAAATATCCAGAGAAAATGATGTCATTGCCAACAAGCACTGTGATTCTTATTTTCAGTGAAGTTTGTGAAAACTGTTCTAGAAGTCTAGGATGCATGAAAAGATATTTTTCTAACACCTTCATTGAGAAATAATTTAATACCATAAAATTCATCTGCTTGAAGTGTACAGTGCCATGATTTTAATGGATAGAGTTATATAATCATCACCACAATACCATTTTAGAATATTCCCATTTCCCCAAGAAGATTCCTAGTGCTCACTTGCAGTCACTTCATTTTCTCACCTCTATCCCTAGACTGTTAGTCTACTCTTCATCTCTATAGCTTTGCCTTTTTTAGATATTTCATATACATGGAATCATACTCTATGTGATCTTTTGTGATTGGCTTCTTCCTCTTAGCAAGATGCTTTTTAGCTTCAGTTATGCTGTAGTATCAGTAGTTTGCTGTTGGTATTGCTGAATAGCATTTCATTACATGGATATACAATATTTTGTCCATATGTTTGCCACTTGAGGGACATTTGTGCCACTTTCATTTTTGGCTATTATGAATAATGCTGTTATGAACATTTGCAAACATGCTATATGTGGACATATGTTTTAATTTCTCTTGGGTAGATTTCTAAGAGTGGAATTTATGTTTAACTTTTTTAGGAAACTGTGAAAATGTTTTTGATAGTGGCTGTACTATATTAGATGCCAGTCAGCAATTTATGGAAGTTCTAGGTTCTCTACAACATCATCAATATTTGGTATTGGCTGTCTTTTTGATTATGACATTCTCGTGGGTGTGAGCTGCAATCTCATTTTGGTGTCTATTTAGAATTCTTAATGACTAAAGGTATTGAGTATATTCACATGTATTTATTGATATCTGCTTATCATCATTAGTGAAACATCTATTCAAATTATTTGCCCACTTTTCTAATGTTCCAGTATCTTAATATTTTCCAGTTTTATTGAGATATAATTAGCATATAACATTGTGTAGGTTTAAGTTGTACAGTATGATGATTTGATAAACTTGTACATAATAAAATGATTACCACAGTGGGATTAGTTAGCACCTCCCTCACCTCAAGTAATTAGTATTTCTTCCTTGTGCTAAGAGCATTTAAGTTCTACTCTCTCAGCAATTTTCAGGTATGTAATACAGTATTATTAACAACAGTCACTGTGCTGTACATTAGATCCCCAGAAATTATTCATCTTGTAACTTGAAGTTTGTACCCTTTGACCAACATTTCCCTTTTCTCCCTCCACATACTACTGCTCTCCTCCTGCTCCCATTCCCTGGCAACCACCATTCTTCAATCTGTTTCTATGATTTTGGCTTTTTTAGATTCCACATATAAGTGATATCATACAGTATTTGTCTTTATCTGACTCATTTCATTTAGCATAATGCCCTCAAGGCCCATCCATCTTGTTGCAAATGGCAGGATTTCCTTCTTTCTCATGACTGAAAAATATTCCTTTATGTATATATCACATCTTCTTTATCCATTCATTTGCTAACAGACACTTAGGTTGTTTTATATCTTGGCTATTGTGAATAATGCTGCAATGAACATGGGAGTGCAGATATCTCTTCGAGGTCCTGATTTCATTTCCTTTGGATATATACCCAGGAGTAGATTGCTAGATTATAGGATAGTTCTATTTTTACTTCTTTGAGGACAACATACTCTTTTCCATAGTGAGTGTACCAGTTTTGTTGGTGCTGCAACTTATCCACTGGAAACTTGGACTTCCACAAAGGCTTTCTTGATTATTGGTGATTGTCTAAGACAGAGTTCACCAGTGGCTTCTGGACCACAGCCAAGAGGGGCTGGAGACAGTTCATGGGCCACTGCAGGGTCCACAGCTGGGACCAGGGTCTATATGTCTATTACCCAAGGCACAGTGGGTGAGACTCCTCCCATATCTCTTGGCATATAGTGTTGAATCCCACAGCTTCCACAAAGGCACTTTAATCCATGAATGGATGCTAAATTGTTGTTGAGGGGGCAGTGTGAGTGAGGGACTATTATTAGACTATGTTGTTGACATCACTTTCTGTTTAGGAATAGTTTAATTATTTTATTATTGAATCGTGAAGATTCTTATTATATTCTGAATATAAGTCCTTTATCAGGTAAGTAATATGGGAATATTTTCTCCTAGTTGTCTTTGTCTTTTCATTTTTATTTATGGTGCTTTATAAGGTATGCATTTTTAAATTTTGATGAAGTCCAATACATCAGTTTTTATAGATTATGTTTTTAGTGCCATGTATCTTTGCCTAATCCAAGGTCTCAAAGATTTTCTCCAATTTTTCTTCTTCAAAATGTACTATTTTGCTCTAATGTTTAGGTCTCTGGGCCATTTAAAATGAATTTTTGTGTATGGTGTGAGAGAAGGATCTAAATTAATATTTTTATGTGAATATCCAATTATTCCAGCATTATTTGTTGAAAAGACTATATTTTCCACATTAAACTGTCTTGGTATATTTGTTAAAAATCAGTTGGCCATTGGGATTGCCATATATACATTACTAATAAGAAAAAAAAATTAAATTGTACACTTTAAATATATGCAGTTCATTGTATGTCAGTTGTATCTCAATAAAAGTTCCTAAAAAAAAAAGAAGTTATGTAATAACTAAAAGTAGGTTGTATGAGCCCCACTTGAATTAATATAAGCTTGGGTCAAACACATTGCCTGCTGGAAAAAAAATAAAATCAGTTGGCCATAAATCTAAGACTTTGTTTTGTACTCTCTCGTCTTCCATTATTCTCTCCTTATGTCTGTGCTTAATCCATCTTAAGGATATGTTTATCCTTAAGCTATCTTGATTACAACACTTTTAGAATAAGTTGTGAAATCGTTAAATGTAAGTCCTTCAGTTTGTTATCATGTTTCAAGATTGTTTGGGCTATTCAAGGTTCTTTGCTTTTCCATATAAATTTTAGAATCACTTTCTCCCTTCCTGCAAAAAAGCCTGCTGACATTTTGATAGGAATTGTGCTCAATATATAGATCAATGTGGGCATATGTGTTATCTTAATTTTGAGTCTTAAAACATGAACATGGAATGTCAGTCCCTGTTTAGATCTTCTTTAATTTTTATTAGCAATAGTTTGTAATTTTCAGTGTGTCTTTTCAGTATTCAGTTTCAATACATACAAGGCTCTGTATTTTGTTAAATTTATTCTCAATTATTTTATTATTTTGATGTTTTTGTGGCTGGAATTGTTTTCTTAACTTATTTTTTTATTACTTTTTTGATACTAGATAGAAACACAATCAGTGTTGCATATTCATCTTTTATTCTGTGACCTTGATGATTATTGGTTCTTGTAGTTTTGGAGGATTTTTTTTTGTTTTTTGCCTTTTTTGTGTGTGTGTGGACATGGGAGCATTTTAAGAAAGGGATTAGCATAGTCGTATCTGAATTTTAAATAGATAATTTTGCAGCTGTGAGGAGGACATATGTGAAGGAGGAAATGCTATAGGAAAAGAGATGATTTTTCAACGCTGTTGGAATAGTTACCGACAACCAGAATCCAGCAGGAATATGTAACAAGACTAGGAATACATCAGAAAATGAATTAAGAAAGATAATTGATGACTTTTTTTCACAGAACCAGGCATATTTATTTTAAGAAAATTGCTTTAAGCTGTCTTTTCAATTAATTACATTATTGAGCTAATTAAAGCTCATAGACTTCTGCTTCCAGTAAGGGCAGACTGCAAGTTGAACCAGCTTTGTTAATAAGAAAAACTACAAATGTTCCACATTTTAAAAAAATTTTTTTTGGTTCACTTATGATCTAATACAACAGAAAAGATAGAAAAGAATTGAGAGTTTGAGATCAGAAGAAGGTTAGGCCTCAGACTTTTAGTTGCTTTTCCCCTAATTTTAGAGGGACTGGATCAGCATTTTTGGCATGGGGCTAGAGAGACAGGAATTGGAGTCAATTCCTGATAAGATGGAATGGCCCTGGTGAATCCTCCTCATTTGGAGTTGAGACTCTGAAGGGCTGTACTTTAGAAGGAATAACTCCTGGATGAAGGATCTTCCCAGAAATTATTTGAATGGAGGTGATTAAGGATTTCTATTCTTCCCATACATCGTGCCAAAATAAATAGATATTTCCCTTAGAAGAAGATAACATAATTCTAGAGCTAAAATGACTTTCACTAACAATTTTACAAATAAAATGACTGCCACACAGTCAAAAATAACCATGCACATGCAATAAGACAATAAGAATGAACAGTAACAAATATACAAAACAACAAAATAGACATAGGAGTTACAGATATTGAAGTTATCTAAAAGACAAAATAACTATGCTTCCAGTGTTCAAGGTGATAAAAGACAAGATGGTAAATTTTCACAGGAAACTGAAAATTAAAAAACAAAACAAATGAAACTGTAGAATTGAAGAAGACAATAAAAACAATAAAGAACCAAATAAATGAGCTCAACAACAAATTAGATACAGCAGAGAAAGTTGGTGAATCAAAAGGTAGGTACAAATAAAATTTCTGATAAATCATAAACAGACAAAGGGATACAGAATACGGAAAGGGTATATGAGGCATAGAATACAAAGTAAGAAGAATAAGCATATGGGAAGTAGAATTCAAGAATGAAACGAAAAAACAATGCAACAGTAGCAATATTCTCTAAAAATGAGTAAAAATGTTCCCAAAATAATAAAAGGCGTTGTTATAATGTCAATAATCCCTATGAACACAAAACAGGAAAAATAAATACATTTTATTGTAAGATCATCATAGTAAAACTTCTTAAAAAAAAATTCTTTAAAGCAGCCAAAAAGAAAAACAAAAGAAGTACAATTTATCCCCAAGGAGGCGACAATTAAGTTGGCTACTGCCTTCTCAATAACAACAATGAAGTTCAGAATAAAATGATATGTTAAAAGTGCCAAAAGAAGATACCACTAACCTAAAATTCTATATCCATCAAAAACATCCTTCAAGAATAAAAGTGAAATAAAGGCATTTTCAGAAAGTCCTAAGCTGAGAAATTACTTATCTTTAGATCTAAACTAAAGGAAATATTGAAGGCTGCTATTCAGGTAGAATAAAAATGACCTCAGATGAAGATCTGAGATCCAGAAAGAGTGATTAGTAACACAAATGGTAAGTGTATAAATAAATCTAAAGGAATATTGCCTGTAGACAACTACAAAATAATGTCTTTACGTCATATACATGGAAATATAAGGCAGGAAAAGTACACATTAACATTACACTTTGGTACACTTAAGATAGATGATGCAATTTATACATTAACTATTAGAAGAATAGAAAAAGAGTATAAAACTGCCAGAGTAACAGAGGGTGGAAATTGAATGATTAAAAAAACATAGTTAGGGCTTCCCTGGTGGCTCAGTGGTTAAGAATCTGCCTGCTAATGCAGGGGACACAGGTTTGAGTCCTGGTCCGGGAAGATCCCACATGCCGTGGAGCAACTAAGCCCGTGGGCCAAAACTACTAAGCCTGTGCTCTAGAGCCTGAGAGCCACAACCACTGAGCCTGTGTGCAACAACTACTGAAGCCTACGTGCCTAGAGCCCGTGCTCTGCAACAAGAGAAGCCACTGCAATGAGAAGCCCGTGTACCGCAACAGAGTAGCCCCCCACTCGCCACAACCAGAGAGAGCCCATGTGCAGCAACAAAGACCCAATGCAGCCAAAAAATTTTAAAAAAGTAAAAATAAAATAAAAACATAGTTAATCAATTCAAAAGGACGCATGAAATGTTAATAACAGAAATGCAAAACATACAGAGAAAATAAAAAGCCCTTAATAAGATAGTATATTAAGTTCAAATATACAGGTAATCACAGTAAATATAAAGAGACCAAATAATTTAAAAAGAAAGATTGACAGACTGCATAAAAATAAAATCCAGAATAAAATCCAGAAACTATTTGCTATTTGTGAGTGATACATGTACAGACACAGACACAATGAAAGTAAAAGGATAGAAAAAGATGCAGAGTACAAACACTAACGAAAAAGAAATCTACTGTCATACTATTAAAATCAGACCCAATAGAGTTTTATGAGAAAACACTTGTCTTTGATGCTTCATGACATAAGTTTAAATTGGCAATGACAAGAACAATGATACAGCTGATTGCAACTAATAAAAGCCTCAAAATATATGCAAAAACTAATGAATTGTAGAGAGAAACAGGAACTCTATAATCATAGTGGGAGTCATTAAAACTTCTGATTTATACCGACATAGAACTTTAGACTTGGAATTGTAAAATGAAGTTACATTTTTAAAATAAAAATTAAATTTACTTAACAATGTTATAAAAAATGTGATTTTAGAGATCAAACCTTCTCTATGAACAAGATACTGGTAAATAAATTTCTTCTCTCTCTAGCAACGCAAACTGCCATGGAGTATTTTGTACAGACTGAATATAGTTCATAGGACCATATTCTGATGACAGAGTATATCAGGCAATAAAATGTTTACATTTTTAATAAGAATTATTAAATGTTTCTCATATATAAAATTAACTGATAAAATAATCTTGCCATTATTTGTAATTAACTGATCATTAGATAGGAACTTCATCATGAAAATCTTTCAAATTAATAGCCAGTATTTTTTTTAACTTAGTCAATTAAAAACCTACTGTAAGTCACCAAAACATAAGTGAATTTTCTACACTCTAACAGGAAGAGAAAGATTTTGAGGCAAAATATATATCTTAGAGCAACTTACCCTAAAAGTGGACATAAAAAGAAAATCACAGGTAAATATAATCCAGGAATATTCGTTTTCCTGTAGAACAATGTAGTGTCAAATTCTAATCATACCTATTCTTCAACACTTTCCTCTAACATCAAAATTAACATGGGCTTGCAGGCAAAGGAACACTTCAATGCGGAAATCATCTTCTGCCAAATACTCTAGGAATAACTGTCAATTCTTACACCTGCTTTTGAAAGCAACCTGAGATCTCTTGAACACCTCCGGGGGGCGGGGGGAGAAGAGCCAAAAGAGATGAGATTTACTTAGTTCCCATAGTACTCATTCCAAGTTCCAGGATAAGTGATCTCTCTTTATAGGAGGCAAACAAGAATTTAAAAATTTCATTTTGGGAGAAATGTGTCCTATTTCAAAGACCAAGAAAGAAATTACTATTATTCAGAATTTCATTCAATAAATTCTGTCACGTTTGGGAGGAATTAGTAGACTTTTATGTAAAACAATCACTAGAACCACAAATAAAACTTGGATTAGAAAACAAAGAGTCATTTAAAATTCAAGTCCTATGTACCTTTGGCCTGCTAATCTTCAATAAGATTAAATCACATAATCTTTATGACTGTTAAATAATCAGACAAGAAACATTAAGGGCTTACTAAAGGCCATGCAGCATAAGCTAATACTATAGAACTACTATTGTGTAAACTAATTAAATTGCAGAGATCAATACAAAGATATATGATATAATTAGCTAGGATGTGATAGTCATGTTTTAAAAGAATTCCACAACTGTAGTTTTCAACTCTCTCTTTTCCCAAACTACAGCATTTTTATGGTTGCTACCTAGCTTTTAGCCATAAGGCTCTGAAGAGAAATATTCAGGAAAAGTAAACAGTGTGAATTTCAATGTCTTTGTTACTGAATCTAGATTTTCTCTTCAAGGATGAACAAAAAACAAATCAATCATGTGCATGCTAATATTAAGCATACCAAAGTAGACTATAAAACATAGTGGAAAACTCAGGTTAGAAATTCATCTTGAGAATAGTAATGGTGTTTTTCTTAATTTTTTTTTTTGAGAGAATGAGAATAAGAGCAAGCAAAACAATAAATAAATAAACTGCTTCCAAAATAAAAACTAACGCAAATATTCTACTTTTATTTTTGTTTTTCCATAAAATGAAAGTCAGATATAGATATCAAACAGTGGTAGCAGTTTTATAACATCACAAAACTATTTATACCATTTCTTTTCTGAGAGCTGGCTTAATTTAGGAAATAAACTCGTTAGTAAAAGAGCATAAAAAATGTGAAAAGAAATGAAATTTGAAGTCAAAAGAACCTGGAGTAATATCCTTATTCATACCTTCAAAGCAAGTCATTTACATTCTGGTCTCCCATGCTCTGATTGGTAAAATATTCAAAATGCCACCACCTCTTAATATAAAACCCACTTCATTCTGGAAGGAGCTTTGAGGTGTAATATTAACACCAGCCTCATATATACTATGACTTTGGTGTTATAAACACTTTAGCCATAAGGCTTTATAAATTGTATTTGTTCTTTTGTTTTATCAAGATATTTAATATATGATGTTTAGCATGTTTATGACTATATGACTTGCCAAATAAATATAAAATATAGAGAATGTGTTCAAAAAGCAAAGGAATAACTTTTGCTTTCATTTTATTTCGTATTTTTGAACAACAACTAAATGCCAGATACTGTTGTAGGCAGAAAACACAGCTGTGAACCATTAAAAAAGAATCCCCTGGCTTCATGGAATAGAATTTAGTGATGGAGAAAGAGATAATAAGACAAAGAAATAAAAGATGCACTGTGTTGGATGGTTGTAAGTGCTATGGAGTAAAAACAGAGACGAAGGACTGAGAGTATTAAGGAGGGGGCTATTATAATTTTAAATAGGGAGATCAGGCATGGCCTCACTGAGAAGATATCCGAGTAAAGCCCGGAATGAGTTGAGGGAGCAAGTCACATGGTTTCATGGGGAGGCAACTTTCCCAGGCCTAGGGAAGAGCCAGGGCAAAGTTCCTAAGGCAGTTGAACGCCTGACATGTTGAAAAGCAAGAACACCAGGATGGTAGGAGTGAATGAGCTAGACAATAGCAGAAGATGATATCAGCCTGATAAATAGGAGGGGGGAGATGTTAGACCTTTGAACCAGTTTAAAGACCTGGGCTTTTACATTGAGGTGGAAAAGCATTTTAGAGATTTGAGCAGGTATAAAACAAAATCTGACCTCCCTTTTATCAGAATCAGAATCTCTTGCTGTTCTTGCACTAAACTGATAATGTACATGGATACAAGCAAGGAGACCAGTTAGGAAAATCCTGGTCTCCTTGGAAAAGATGGCGACTCTTACTCTTAAGATGTAGTCATAGAGGTGATTATGGGGATTCAATTCTACATCAACTTTGGAGATAGAACTGAGAGGCTTCACTGCTAAATTGAATACAGAATGTGAAAGAAATAAGACACCAAGGTTTTGGCCTAAGGTCACATAAGATTGATGTTGCTATTAAGTGAGATGCAGAAGACTAAATGAAGATTATGAACCCAGTTTTGGACATGTTAAATTTCTGCATTTGACAATATGCGTCTGAAGGTCAGAGGAAATGTCTGGATTAGAAATGTAAATTCTGGTATCGTCAACATTTAGATGGTATTTAAAACCAGGAGATGGAAGAGATCATCAATTATGTCAATAGAGATAGAAAGAGAAAAGGTACAGGCGTTGACCCTGGAGTAATCAAGTATTAATGAGTCAGGAGGATGAGAAGTAACTAACAGCAGAGACTAAGGAATGACCAATGAGGTAGGAGGAAAACCAGGCAAGTGAGCTGTCCTAGAGCCAAATGAAGAACGTGCAAGAAAACTGTCTAATGATAAACAGGGATGGAGACTGAGAACTGATCACTGCATTTAGCAATATGGAAGTTATAGATAATGTTTGCAAGAGCAGTTTAGGTGACGTTAACGGGGTGAACGCCTGAGTGGTATAGATTCAAGAGAAATGAAGGGAGAGAAATTAGAAAGAACAAGTATAGGAAAAAAAATTTAACTTTCACTGCAAAGGGAAAGATAAATAGGGTGGTAGCTGGATAGGGCAGGACTGTTAATAGATTTTTTTAAATGTGAGAGATATAAGAATATTTAATGCTGTTGGTTATAATTCATTAGAGGTGGAAACATTGATGATGTAGGAAAAAGAGGGAAAATATTTTGTCCTAGAATAGCAAGAGGGGAGGAGATCTAGAACACAAAAGAGGGAATTGGCCTATTCTCAGAACATGGATAGTTCATCACAGTAGAGAAGAAAAAGCAATAAAATAACTAGAAACAATAGTTTCAGAGAATTTGCAAATACAATATTCAGTGGATTATAGGCATCGTATTCTTATTACCACAACATAATCCTAGAAACCTTCTTTGGCCAAGGTCTTAAAATTAAAAAAAATATGTATCAGTGACACTATACTGTAAACACAGAACCTGACACAGAGTGGGCCCTAAAATATTTGTTGAATAAATCGTAATTGTGTATTAAATGGCTATGAATAAATTAATAAAGCTAAGGTTCATACTCTTTATAATCATTTGAAATTCACAAAAGTATACAATATATTACATGGTACTAGAATTCCTTCTTTTATATGTAAGTAAAGAGAAGCCTCAGAAATTCAGTGGTTTTCTATTGTCACAGGGTTTGGTAAAATTGAAACTGAAATCCAGGTATTGTAATTTCTAGTTAAATACTTTTCCATGAAGCCTATACTTTCTTGCTTATTAAATGCACCTAATGAGCTATAAAGTATGCTCAGTACATAAAAAGACAAATTCATGGTATCATACATACGAGAATTTGGAATCCTTGAATAATTATATTCAGTATAATTGTACCAACTCTAACAATCATTTCATATTTCATTAATAATAATTTCGTTTTCGTTATTAGAACTTAGGAGTAGTCCTGATAAGTGCTTTCAGTGGCCCATGTCTCTTAAAGATTTCTAGAGAAGTTTAATACTTCTTTAAAGATGAACATAATGAAATAAAGAAGATGGCTTAGAGTAAAACAAAAGTAAGCCACGAATGGAATCCTGGTTGAACAGGTTACTTAACCTGACTGTGCTTCATTTTTATCATCTGTAAAATGGGAATAATAATAACCACCACAAGTGGAATGTTTTGAGGATTAACTGAGATAATACATCTAACCAGTTTAATGAATGAGCTGGATACAGAAATTAATATTATTACATCTCCTCTGATTCCCTCAGGTGAAGAAATTAACCACAAATGAAATTTTAGCCAGATGTCTTAGCTTTTCTGCTCATGCTTAGAAAATAAGCCATCTGTCCTTTTGTTCTGAAATTATGCAGTCTAACAATTTCATAGTTCTTGTGCAATATAGGGCTGCATAATATACTAGTTCTGAGCTTTTATCCAACCTGAAGATGTACCCTTCCTCCCCTCCCCGCCCCCGCACATAGTTCAGGCTTTTTTCAAACTTTGAAGTAGGTCTGCATTGGAGGATGAGGGCATGGTGGTTTCCTTTTACTGTGATATCCTCCACTGGTAGGAACAGTTTCTGACCCTTCTAAGAATCAGGGCCAGGGAAGGGGAAATTGGGGAGAAAGATCACAGTGGTATGGGCTGACCTAGCTGTCATCCATGATCGTGGCTTTCTGAATGGCAAGTACACCATCAATCATCCTTCATCTGGGGTGCGTTCGTGGCTTTCTCAAAGAACCCCTCCGTAGGTTCTTCCCCAGTTTTACTTGTCTTGCTCTGTCTCTTTTCTGAAATCAGCCTCCCAATTTGTCACTCATTGTTCACCATTTAGAAACCTGGGCTTCTACCAGTCTACTCAGTCTGTGGGTTTACACAAAGATAACCTTAAGTAATATCCCCCTTTGAGGGAACCATTTGCTCTTCAAAAAATTAACTTTTGTGTTGATACTGGAGGAGTTGCAGTTTATTTGACATGTGACTCTTCGATCTACCATAGAGGCAGGGGCATCTCCAGCAGCGGCTGTGGCTTTTAGACTTCAGCCTCTGTATTCTTCAACTTCTGGAGGAAACACATCAAGCTCTCTGAATGTTTCCTCTGAAGCCCTTCTCACTTGGCTAAGTTGAATAGGAATCACCCCATGTCTCATACATGGAGTGGTAGGTTATGCACAAGCAGACCAACAGCTATGCAAAACAGTTGTTTCTCTTCTAGCTTTACCAACCTGTGTAGTGTCTTAAAATGGAGTTTTAGTTAATACTGGACTTATTAGTTGGATTATATCTTAGCACCTCCTGCGAATATAGTCTTGCCACCTCACTTGTTTAGCCTCCCCTCAAATAGAGACAGACTCCAATTTTAATATCTGGATGCTTAAATAAAACATTGCCTGGCATAGGCGGGGTATTCAGAAATGTTAGCTAGTACTATCATTCATCTTCTATTTATTATTTAACATTTAAAAAGTGGCTCAATAAGGAATTTCTCACAGAAAAAAAATTAGGAGAAAAAAGTCAAAAATATATAAGAATGAAGACAGTGTTGTCATTAAAGTTGAGAGTAAAATAGTTTTGTTTGTTTTGTTTTGGGAGGTATTTTATGAGAAGGGAATTAATGACAGTCAAATTTTGCAGTGCATTTTAATATAACAAACCTACTGCATTCATCACTTGGTTACTGGTGACATAATTTTTAGCAAGATATTAAAGGAAAAGCCCAACTGCAGTTGCTCGGAAAGTGAATAGAAGATGAAGATATTAAGACACTGAAAATAGACAAGTTGGGAAATAAAGGAAAAGAAAAGATAGATTGGTAGCTAAGTAAAGACACAGTGTTAAGGAACTCTTTTGTTGGTATTGTACTTGACATCATTGTACTTTTAAGGAATAGGTTTGAATATGTTACCAAAAAGCCAGTTGAGAGGGAGAGGGAGAAATTGAAGATGCTGGAGGGGAAAAAAGGCCAAAGGAGGAGATAAGAAGCAGAGGATCAAGAATTTGGAAGGAAGTGTTGGTCTTAAACAAGAAGGGCAATGCTTAAGATTGGAGAACATAGGTAAATAAAGACAAATATGGGTATAAATTAAGTGTATGGGAGTATGTGGGAAAAGAGTGAGTACTGAAGAACAACATACCTTGTAGCCTATGAGGGGAATGGTTATGAAGCATTAAGGACGTGGGAATTTCAAGATGAAATAATTAATAGCATATTTTGGCACAAAGATGCCAAGGAACGTAAAGAATGAAAAAGAATAACTAGATCTTCGAAATGTGTACTCATTGGTGGCATACAGGAGTGTATTTTTTTGGAGAATGATGATGACAGAAGCCTGATTATAAGGGTGAAAAAAGAAAAGAAAGGGACTTCCCTGGCGGTCCAGTGGTTAGGACTCCGCACTTCCACTGCAGGGTTTAATCCCTGATGAGAGAACTAAGATCCTGTGTGCTGTGTGGCGTGGCCACAGGGGGAAAAAAAAAGAGAGATATAAATAGAGACAAATAAAGGGCTATAAATAACAGAAAATAAAGGCTGCAGGTGAATACCATTTCATTTGGTCAGGGGAAAAATAACTAACTGGAAGAAAGAGAAGCGTGTCAAGAATAGAATAACTATAATCAGAGGTAGCAAAAGATGCAGCATCTTTCTTTTTGACAGGAGCAAGGGATAGAAGTCTTGTGTATGAGGTGTGGTGGCATTAGGTTTCATTGAAAAGGAAGGAGCTCAATCCAGATGTTATCTTCTTAGCACAACAGGAAGGGTGTTGTTTAATCAAGGGATGTGAGACTGGCCATTGAAGAAGTGAAGAATTTGGGAAAACCATTTAAGATAGTGTAGTTAAGATTTTTTTTTTTAAAGATCAATCAAAGGACTTACAAAATTTGATCAAGATTGTGGAGAGTAAGGATTTTTAGTGCTTTCACTTTGTGCTAGTGTTCATTATTACCCAGTAAAATTGTGCAGTTGAGGTTGGCTAAGGATAATGATGATAATATCTATGGTAATAATAACAGCATCAATAGCTGCATTTAACATTTATTGAGCATGTACTATCTGTGAGGCACTGAATTGACCATTTGACATGTTCCAGCTCATTTATTTCTCATAATATGAGGCAGGTTCTTTCATTATTTGAACTAACTGCTTTGACCAGGGTTATTAAGCTAGTAAGTAGCAAGCTGAAAAGATACCTAGGTAGAGCGCCTCTAGAATAAAACTGACTTCTGTCACTCCCTGTAATTTTCACTTAAATATTTTGTATTTCAAAATGTTACCATAGAAATGTGTCCCTCTCCTCCCCAAGCAGCCTCTTTTAACTTAATTCATCATCAGAGTATGTGCCAGCACATCCCCGTTTATGAAAAATACCAGGTGACATTTTATAATGTTTAGGGTTTCTGAAGCCCATACACGTTTCTCCTTTGAACCACTCCTTGGGTAGATATCATCCCCTCCTTCCAAGTAGGGAAGTCAGGTTACTTACCAATGAGAGCTCAGCTCACCAATTCAAATTCAGATCTTCTAACTCTAGTCCAAATTCACAGCCATTTAGGTCATTATCTGGCTATGTCCATTCTTTCTCCTCAACATTCTTTACATTAACATGTCTTTCTTAGTTTCAGGGTTCACAATCCTATTTCAAATTCCTATACCTCACCAGAACTATTACATTATCACAATAAGCTCTCCTAACATAATAATGACCCAAATGACTCTTTTAGCATCTATTTGTGGTAGATCAGTTGCACTAATGGTAACTGTGTTTCATCCATCTTTGTAATTTTGCTGTGGAATGCTGCACTGCTTTCCACTCTGTCTCTGGGCTTGGCCAAGGGCTGTTACCAAAAAAAAAAAAAAAAAGACACAAGCAGAAGCTTAAAAGGTACTTGCTTGTTTCTGCTTTGCTCTTACTCCTTTGCCATCACCATGAAAACATGCAAAGACTAGCCTATTGAAGGATTAGACATGCATGGAGTTGAAGGGCCCCAGTTTGTCCAGCTAAGGCCATCCTGGATCAGATAGCCAGTTAACATACAGTTAACATACAGTTGACTAAGCCAACCTTCAGCCAACCAGTGGCATAGTGAGCCCAGCCAAGATCAACCAGTCCAAGTCAAGGTTTGCTGAATTCCATAAACCCATTATTTTTCATGACAATGAGGTTTTGTGTTGTTTGTTATGTAGCATTATTTTAGCCACAGATAACTGATACATGCGTGTTATATAACCTTTCCTAAATCAAGATGGCAGAATAACATTCCTTCATTATTGCCTTATCATGTCACTAGTTCACTCAAACTTCTACTGATTATCCTGTATACAAATATCCGTCCTTAGCTTTCACCACACATATGAACAGGCTACAATCCTCCACTGTCACTATAAAAACTTCATTACTAACCTGTAGCCCTTCAACAAACCAATGGTAATTATTCTCCTTATTTAATTCCTATTTACTCTTCCCTTTTTAATCAGGGATACTGCTAGCTCAACTGTCTCCTTTATGTGAATTAGGAACACCAAGCCTAGCCTGGAAAGCAAAACATAGGCTGAATTTTAATCCCCCCACATGTCCTTGAGCAGGGTCCTCTCTGCACAACTGTACTGTCTGATACAAAATACCCTCTAGTCCTTTCTAACCTTTTCTTAAAAATATCTCTCTAATATCACTCTCCACATGAAACTTTCTGTAGTTAATCACATATCAGTATTATGGTGCAAATACTTTTGGTGTTTCTATAATCTTCTGGTACTATATTAACTTGGATCCATTTATATCTATTTTCTAAGTTCTCTGGGAACCAAACTATGTTCCTTTTTTCTATTCCCTTTACGAACATATGTAATCATTTAATAATACACAGAGTACCCTCGATATATGCTAAATAAGGTGCTGAAAAGAAATTTTAAACTTTTATATCTAATGACTATTTGCAATGGAAGTTTCACTTCCCTTACCTCTCCTTTAAATATTCTTAGTGAGCATATTAGTAATTGGTAAATATTTGTTCTATTTTCAAAAAAGTTAAAGACTTTATTTTATCAGTATTCCTAGCAAATTGTTCTAATGCTCATTAACGTACATATGCTGAAATTAGCTTATCTTTTGACATTCTGGATAAAATTAATGCAAGCATTTCCATATTTAATGCCTTATAAATCAATTACTTATATTATGTTCCTTAATCATCACAAACTACCTTATGAGGTATTAGTATTAACCACTTTTTGTAGCACGTAAATCTGAAGTCCTGACTCAAGCTAATGTATGCTAGAAACACAGTACAAACCAGATCTTCCAATGTCAAGTGTTTTGCTCTTTGTACATCTAAATGCATATACATTTAGTTTTGTTTTACTTTAAAAGCTCTCACTATGGACCTGGTACTTTGCTGATCCAGAGGGTTATGGATGATTAAGATATACTCCTGTTCTCAAGGAGATTATAGTCTAGGGTTGGAAACAGACACATAAACAGATAGTATAATGATAAAAAGATAAGGGTAAGAAACACAGAATACATGTACTTGGGGGTTCAGAGAAGACTTTCTAGAACAGACAAAGTCTTGGCTACAATGAGAAGTGAACCAGACAAAGATATTGAGGAAGAACACATGAGCAAAGGGAAATATGCCTGAAGGAAAAAGACTGGAATAGCATGATGTTTGTCAGGACACAGCAAGCAGTGTGCTATTATTCAAGCAAACAATGTGACACATTTACAAAAGTGCAAATGTTAGGAGATAGAGCAAAAAAGAAATTGAGGGTCAGGTGCCAAAGAACAGAAAAGAATAGAGAGATCTGAGAATTATTTAAGAAAAAAAAAAAAAAAAACCGGAATGGCCCAATGATGACTGAATTCAGAGATGGGGAAGAAAGCAGTCAGCTATGAGGACTCTCAGGTGTCTGGGTGAGGAGTTAGAACAGATTTGGTCAAGTGAAAGGCAGACGGTAACTGCGTTTGGGCATATTGAATCTCAGGTTCCATGGGACATTAAATGCACCTGTGCATTAGAAAGGTAGAAAATCAGTGTATAGCTTAGAAACATCAGGCGTAGAACGTGGAATGATGTGGAATTATCAGTCCTTGTTAAACACAGTAACGCTCCATCACATAATGAAAAAGCAAACAATGTGAATACAAAATGCTTTTCATGGTTAGGATTGTTAAAATCACTTCTGCAGTTGTTCATAAACAAATGTTAGAGGAGAGAAAGTGATTAAAGCAAAGCACTAAATCATCAACAACTAAAAAATATTGTATAGGCAATTGAAAACATGATATGTCATAAAGTTTGACTCTGCTTTGAATTCTATACCATGTTTGCTAAAACAAATTTCACTTTTGTGTTATTGTAGTAGTTTTCAATTTTACATACTTTATTTCTGCCTCAAAACTCAAATTTGTGGGAGTCATTTTCTCCTTCCAGGTAAATGTCAAATGCAATGCCACCAAATGGTACAGTTACATTGCTCATAAAATATTTTAAAAGATTCAAAGATACCAATTAAAGGAGAATTATATATTCCTCTATTACTTGCAGAAAACTTATAGCCCTAAAGTTACAGATTAGGTTATTAAAACACTTGCTTTAACAAATGACCTGTGGATTGCTAGGGGTATTAAATAGTTCTAATAGTAAAATACAAATAAATATTGAAAAAATGTGTCAAAGTATTTATAAAAGAGATTGGAACTATACCCATCTAAATGTACAAGCTCATAATCCCTAATCTGTAATCCCAAAACTCAAACACTCCAAAAACTGGTATTTATTTGTAAGTATATTGCAAATTTGATTGGTGGCAAAACCAGACCTGCACTAACATGAGGCCATTTATAGTCTTTATATTTTCCATGCAGCAGGAATATTCAGATTCTCTTCAGAAATATGAAAGTGTATAATTATAGGGTGCTTCCCAGAATTTGGCTAGAGGAGTGTTCCTTAGTATACATTGTACACATACAGAAAATTGGGAAAATGCTGAACTTTAAAACACAAGGGGTTTGGATAAGATATTGTGCACCAGTATAATTAAAATTCAAAAATTTTATATTTAGATGGTATTATAATCTAGATTTTCAACATAACTGAATGCTATAATTAAAATATTTTTATTCCTGTACCTTTAAGTAGAGGTTTATCTACACAATATAGTTATGCATGAAAATATTTCCAGTTTTCTCCTTTCCCTCCAAAATATCTTGTTCTGCTATTTTACTTTTAAAACATCCTTATAAAATAGTCAATGATGTGTTTACAGATAGAGAAAAAATTTTTAAACCCAAATTGTTCTTAGTCACCTTGATAGTGTTAGGATCCCAAATTGATAGCATCTGGCTTAAATAAAACATAAAAAGATTACTGTAGGAGGAATACATGTATAGTCCTACACTTATAACCAAAGAGTCAACTTCTAAGAAGAGTGGGAAAATTGGCCAACACATAGCATTTATGCTACTCAATTGTAAACTTCAGTTTTCTGCTGTTATAATACATAATACAAGTATGTTGAACTTGCCCCCAAATATAATACAATCCTATGTTTCTTAATGAAACACTCTGTCCACAAAGAGAAACGACTGCCTCATTCTATGCTTGTCACAGAAGGTAGTGAATAGTGTGATCAGTTCTGAGACCAATGCTGGTTAACAGCAACATACACCAACTCAAATAATCTTAGAGGAGAGTAAGCATGATGATAATCATTCTCGAAATCACCTCATGAAGAACAATTGCAAAGACTGAAATGTCTAGCTTGAAAAATATAATTGTTAGTCAAGATATGATAGTTGTCTTTTGAAGTGAATCAACACGTTCTGTGTGATTCAACAAATCAGTGTACCAGCAGGTTAGAGTTATTGGAAATATTATTGCATCTCAACACAAGACAGACTGAAAATGAAAAAAACTGGGACAGGAGTTATGGAATTATCCAGTGGGAATGAGACAGCATCATAGGTGATCCTTTTTATTCTGAGACTCATAAATACATCAACATTATACTCCAAGTTAATAGTATGGCTGAGTTTAGAATGTTATTAACTTTGATTATATAATTTTCAATATTTATAGAAATATATTTCCTACAAGAAAATAACTATGGAGAGAGGTCAACTTTTCAACATTTGCTATACTGTCTTTTAAGTAGAGGGCCAATTAAACTTGTATTTAAAAGAAAAATATAGTTTATTGAAGGGTGATTATTAAAAACTTCATTCAAATTCTGTGATTTTTTATACCTAAAATAAACATAATTATGTTATTCTTAAGAGAACTGACTCATTATTAACTTTGTACATAAATTAGCTGAAAATCCTTAAAATGTTATTTTTTCCTATAAAATAAGACATATGACTATAACATATTAAAAATAACATTGTTATTTTGTATAATAATATTACTACATATAATAGTAATATTATATTACATACACATAATACATATAACATTATTACATAGTACATATAAAATAATTATTTTATAAACATTTACTTGTAAAATAAAATTGTTAAAATCTAACAATTTTAAATTTGTGAGAATAAAGCTGAACTTCTGACTTTTCTCCTACTTCCAAAATTTTTTTAAAAAAGAAACTGGTTGAAATGTATTTTTCAGAAGAGAGGGTAATACATCAGAAAGTTCAAGCTTTAAACAGGTGTTAGGCATTTTTAAAGAAAGACAAATAAAAAATATTGGACAGCTGACTTCCAAACTACTATCATTTCCAAAGACAGACAACATAACTGAAAATGTAAAATACATATTTCCAAATGTCATAATAGTGTTTAAAAAGTAAGAAAGAGAAAATTATCTGTGCCCACATTCTGGTAATTAAAAGCTGATCAATAGGTGATTTTCTACCTCCACCAAAAAACAGATAAAATTTTCAGGAGAAAGACCAGATAGGAACTCAGCTTTCAAATCCCCCACCACCAAAGTACCACAATTTTGTTTGAGGCAAGGTTACATGTGAACTAATTATCTATTAAATTTTTATCACCAAAATTTGCATACCATATCTACTAAGGGCAAAAGTAATTATAAGAATGGGAATAAAGCAAAGCTTATTTAAGTCTTATCACATTTTCAGTTGCAGTAGGAAGGATAGAAGCTCCCAGGAGGCATACCTGTGGCAGGGCTGAATTGAGCTGTCTCTGGAGAGAATCTCTGTCATAGATGACATCCTGCAGCCTTTGCTGGGCAAGTGAGAGGCTTTCTTGGGTTTCCCGAAGGGTGTCTAGAAGACGATCCCTTTCATCTAGCATATTCACCATCAGCTGCTCAAAATGGGAGTCTGAGTCCGAGCCACTGCTTTGGGACCCCCTTTGGCTCATTGGGGTGTCCTCATTAATCGTGGGCATCACTTCACACATCATTGCTTAAAGAAAGTAAAGGGGAGGGAAGTCTTAGTAAAAGAAAGATTTCCAATAATCCCACCTGACCCTCAACTCACCAACCTCTTTGCAGCTCATCAACGTAATTGTCTTTTTCTCCCCACTGCCCCAGTTCCAACCATGCTAAAAGTTTTGACCTCAATGAAATAGGACTCACTGACTTCCTCCAACTAACATGCTTTCTCTTTTCATGACAATCTAAGTATCTCCTTCCTACAAAACACAGCTTGATTTCACCTACTTCTCAAAGTTTTTGTTTTCATGATTTACCCCACCTAATTCAATTTATAATAAGATGTTACTAAGCTTATTAATTCACCACCTTTCTTTCCCTGCAAGTTTACAAATCACTTATAGCTAATACCTCCATCTTACCCTTATTTGCTATTATGTTGTTAGCAGCAAGCATAGTTTCTGACATTGAACCAGTAGGAAGTAAATGATGTTTGTATTACTTAAATAATTGAATGAATTAATGTTCATTCTTTCATTTAGAAAATCCACAAGTAATTGAGTATTTATTTTACAGAAAAATTAGCTTTCACTTTTTTATTTTATCAACAAATTTTTTTCATACAACTAATGTAAAGCTTCTTGACTTTACAACTCTCATTTCATTATTGGATTGGCCAAAAAGTGCCTTTGGTTTTTTTAAATAAAAGACACATTTTTCATCTTCACCAAGAACTTTATTGAACAATGTATTCACCTTTTTCTTCCACTACATTCTGCCATTTTCCAGGCAATTTTATAATTCCATCTTCCCAAAACTCTTTATCTTTTTGAGCAAAGAGCTTTCCAGGTGCCTTTTAAAGTCTTCCAAGGAATTGAAATTTTTTCCATTAAGAGAATTTTGTAAAGACCAAAATAAAGGAAAATCTGAAGGTGCAATGTCTGGTGAATATGGCAGATGAATCAGAACTTCCCAGCCAAGTTGTAACAGTTTTCACCTGGTCATCAAAGAAACATGCAGTCTTGCATTATCCTGATGGAAGATTACGCATTTTCTGTTGACTAATTCGGGAAGCTTTTCATTGAGTGCCGCTTTCAGTTGGTCTGATTGGGAGTAGTACTTGTTGGAATTGATCGTTTGTTTTTCCAGAAGGAACTTGTAATAGAGGACTCCCTTCCAATCCCACCATATACACATCACCTTCTTTGGATGAAGACTGGCCTTTGGTGTGGTTGGTGGTTGTTCATTTCACTTGTACCACGATCTCTTCTGTTGCACATTATTGTACAGTATCTACTTTTTATCGCCTGTTACAATTTGTTTTAAAAACGGAAAGTTTATGTAGAGAATCACATATAGAAATACAGTCAAGAGGGTTTTTTTCACTTATGTGGAATCCAAACATCAGAGCAATTAACATAACCAGGCTGGTGCAAATGATTTTCAACACTTGATTTGGATATTTTGAGTATGTTGGCTCTCTCCCGTGTGGTATAATGTTGAATGTTCTCAATTAATGTCTCAATTTGATTACTATCAACTGCAGCTGATCTACCCAACGGTCGAGCGTCACTGAGAGAGAAATCTCCAGCATGAAACGTCGCAAACCACTTTTGACACAAATTCTATCAGTCACAGCACCTTATCCATACACTGCACAAATCTTTTTTTCTTTTTTTTTTTTGCATTTCGGTTGTGTTTTTACTTTTCTGGAAATAATAAAGCAAAATATGCCAAAAAAGTTGCTTTTTTTCTTCCATCTTTAATGTTAAAATGGCTACACAAAAATTCACCAATTTTGATGTCTTTTTAAATGCATGCTGATATGACAGCTGTCACATACAATCTAATAAAATTGTTTTGAATGAAGTTAAAGACAACTAAATACTATTAAAGCCATCTTATGGAAAATAACTGAACGAACCTTTTGGCCAACCCAGTACTTTTATATACTTTCTTCCTGAATTCCTACAGTAGCCTACACAGAGTAGGTAAGTGATACTGACTGAATTAGATGTATGCTTTACAAAATAGACTGAGATGCATAAATTTGTTTAGGTTATTATACTACTAATTACACTTATTCCTTTGTTTCCTGTGAGCTGCTTTGTCTAGTTTCCATCCAAACAATACAAACTAACACTCTTTCAAATATTCCACAAAACAGATGCCATAAATTACATTAGCTAATGTAGAAACTTCACATCCTAACTGCTAATCAGAAGCAGCCAGTCATAAAATAATTGAACTGTTCAGAATATTTTTAAATTATTTGTTTAAAATAGAAAACACAGACATTAAGATGTAACATTGACCTATTGTGTAGCATTTTAAAAATCAGAAATTATCTCATTTTCTCTTCTATCTTATGTTTAAAAAAAATCAAATCCATCTCAATTTCAGTCATTGTATGGAGGCCAGAAGCTATTAATTAGAGGGCTTGGTTTTGCAAAAGTCTGATGTGGAGAAAGGCTGGTTTGGCTGTTGCTCCTGGAGCATTCTTTGGTTTTATAATACAAGGTCAATTCATTTTTCTGCCTACATATTCCTGTCCTTGGGGAAAATATTTCTGGTGATATTTCCAAATAAAATGTCAAGACTTAACAGCTCAATAGTTAATTACTTTTTATGTGATTCTTCATATAAATTGGGTTATTGAGGAGAGAATTCAATTATCTGTGAATGATTTGGTCAGGGCCCACTGAAAATCAGGAGAAACTTTTAAAAAGATAAAGGAAAGTACTGATAGCCTATACAGAAGCATTAAGGGGGGGGTAAATTTTAGGACAATTCAAGGTAATGCTTTGAATTGTTGCTCATCATGCAAAACGCTGGGCTCCCTGAAGACAAGAACTTGACTTGTTCAATTTCCTATTCACCCTAAAATAAATAGCAGTGTAGATATATAGGATGTATTTAAACATAAACTCACAACACACAAATGCACACACTCACATTCATACATTTGCTATTATTGTTAACCACTTACTGGATGAAAATATATTTTTTGATTTTTCACAACCTGAATTTCAGTCAAACAATATCTACACAGAGTAGATAAGTGATACTGACTTTTGAGATGGAAAAAATGAGACTTTTCTGTTAAAAACTTTCTTTACATTTATCGAAAAGGAATCGGAAAACAAAAAATATGTTTCAACACATTTGAATATTTAAAGCAATTAGTTCACATGCCATCCATAAAATCCACACATCGAACAGCTGTGTCATTCTGAGAAATCATTATTAGGAGTCAGTGTGTTTCTTTTTGACATTTAAGGTTAAAACAAAACACTGGGAGAGGAAATGGTAGCACACTGACAAGCTGTGCCAGAACACTTACAAGGTTTAAATTTAAGGTTAAACATTTTCAAAACTGTATTTTAAATCATATCCTTCCTGAAAGAAAGCTATTAGCCCACCTCTACTCTGAATTGCTTATAACAAATTTAAATTCCAAGGAAAAACATAACTGTTGGTGATTACCTCAGCTACAGTTTTCTTCTGAATATGCTACCCTAATTCTAACAAACATCATCACCGTGAAACATTAGACATTCACAAACTTCAGGCTCTTAGATCAGTATAAAAGTTGGTCTTTGATTTAGTTAGTTGAAAGATGCTATGATGAGAAACTGCCAAGGGATTTAGAAAGTCTATTAAATCTACACTCAAAAGAACTTGGTTCAGTTCTACTCCCAAGGCGTGTGAACCAGAGCAGGTTACCTCATGTCTCCAAACTTCAGTTTTCTCTTCTGTAAAGTAGGAATAATAATGCAAGCATTTTTATTAACAAGCCCATTGTAAGGCTCCAAGAGGATACCTGACTGAGAACATATAGTACAATTATAAAGGACTATTACAAAATCAAGTATTTATTTCTGGTATAAAATGACCAATATTTATCTTTGCAGAAAGAATATTTTACCTTTATGATTCATTTTGCTTCCATACGTAAAGGTTTAATTCCAGTGGGTGCTCTAAACTTTCTAAATACAATTTAAAAAAATCAAACTATGCAAAAGTTACTTAGGAAAAAAATGAATAAATGCTTCTTTTCCCTCACAGTCAACCCAAATGAGTAAATCTAAAGTCTTATCAAAATTAGAAGGAAAAAATGTCTACAAAAAATAAGGCCACTTTCATGAGCTAGCTTAGTTTCTTGCAATAAAACTGAGATTCTGTCTAATATAAATTACAAAGTAGTTGTATACTCCTTAAAATATAGTATAACTTATTTCTTAAATGCACAATTTTAGGTATTGAAAGCAATTAAAAATCTGTATTCACTGTAAGAGTTAAACACTCTCTTATAGGATGGATGACATCTGAAGCAACTTGCATAGTACAGAAGGCTATGGTCATTCAACCTCTCATCTATTTCATCCTCATATACCACTTTTAACTTTAAGAATCAGTTTCAATATTAAAAAGTGCATTGTATCACATAATTCCTGAAAAACCAGAAAGGGCATATTAACAGTTCGCTTTGATATTTGCCTTTTCATCATCCCTTCCCCAAAGTCAATTGATGTATGAATTATGTTATACTCTTCTAGATGTTGATACTCTGTTCATTAAATTACTGAAGGTTTCAAGGTATGGTTAGAGACATTGTTTATTTTATTGTGAAAAGAAAAAAAAAAACAAAAAACCTAGTTGGTTTAATTATCTCAGTGCTTAAATTTAGCTTGAAGAATTTTATACCAGGAAAACCAACTCCCTTTTTCTTAGCACATAACCTTGACTGTCTTCTAAATCCCTCAGATTTCAAAATAAAACTTTTGAATACCCACTGGAGTCACTACCCGAGGGCTTTCAAGATCCAGTGTGTTTCTTAGCAATATGTGCTGCTCAAACAGCACCTATTCGGGTATGACAGTGCTACAAAAGGCTTTTTTTTTTCTGTCAGTGAATCACTTTAATCAAACAGATCATTAGGATTTAGATCCTACTAGAGACAAAGATGTAATTATTCTCTGTAGTCAGTTTCTTCTGCAAAGATTTAGTCTTAAGAACCTACCTATCTCCACCTCAGTTAACCCACGAGGAATAATTCGGTGAGAGAAACCCTAGCCATTGTCTGATTACATTACATGAATATTCCTCCTCCTATTTAACTCTTTGAAGTCCCCTGTCCTCAGGAAATATTATTATCACCTTTAATGGAAAAAATTTGCACTTTCTTTACCCCAGTGCATTTACAGCTGGCCAAAGAGCCAGCACACCCCATAAGGTTGGCTGGACAGTTCTCTCTCAGCCACACCCCCCCCACCACCCTGAAGAAGTTGACTTAATAATTTCCACACCAAAATTGTTCATCCTGTCCAACAGGAGACAGTCAAGTAGGGAGAAGGTAGAGAAATCAGAGAAGGGAGAGGATGAGGGTGGGAAAGCCAAAGGTATGGAACAGTAATTGACTAGGAGGGAATTTGCATCTTATCTTCCCTGGGGGCGGGGTGGGGCCGAGGTGGTGATGGGGTGGGGGGGAGGGGTAAGAAAATAAAGCGGAAGGGAAACCGTGTAACTCAAATACAGTTTCTGTACCTAATGTCTGTAATTTCGGGTCCTGTTTCTTCAATTGATCAATGACAGCCGCAGTCTCCGGCTTGACGAGCGGGTAGGCTCACACCCGGCACTCCTGGACCATTTCCCTAGCAACGGGAGGAGAAAGGCAGCTTAGACACTCGGGTGCCCCGGCGTCCTCCCGGAACGTGCCCCGGCTGGGTGGCGTGGCAGCAACTCGGCATCTTCCCGCGGCTCCGTCAGCAGCCAAAAGGAGAAGCGTCCATCGGAAAAATGGCATATTACAAATTTTGCTTTGGGAAGCAGAGCTCGGTTCAGACCATTGTCAAAGGGAGCAGAGGGGGAGGCGGCTCTTAAAGCAGCAGCGGCCCGATTGCCGGAGCAGCCGCAGCTCCCCGCGTGCAGCTGGAGAACCGGGGCGGGGAGCTGGCAAGTGAGGACTGGGTTTGACTTGTAGAAACTTAACCAAGCGGCGCTACTCTTCCTCCGCAACCGGGCCACACGGAGGGTGGCCCCCGAAACGTGAGCCTTGGGAAAAGGTGTGAAGAGTATTTGGAAGGGAATTTCTACACCCAGCCTCCCACCAGGAGCCCCTCTGGAGTTTATGGCTACCGCCGGGAGTTGCAAAGCTAAAGGGAAGCGAGTCCCCAGGCATGCGAGAAGCAGGGCAGGTCCCCTCCTGGCCCCCTGCCTATTTCCAGGCTAGGGTGTCTTATTACACTTAAAAGAGGTGATTCTTCTCCAGAAAGGCAAACAGTCAGCCCCCTAACCCTCAGCTTCGCCTCCCAGCCTCTTTGTAGCCTCTTTGCTGGCATCAGTTGGCCCAGAGAAACCAACCTGCTGGGCGCCGGTGCGGATGCTATAGCATCTTCCCTCCTTACTTGCCTCGTGCTGTTGCCTGCTCCTCCTCCTCCGTCTCTATCCCCTCCCCCTCCTTGGCAGCCGCCACCTCCTCTTCCTCTGAAACTAGGGCTTCCCCTGGAAGCTGCTGCAGTGGTTTCCACCGGCCCTTAAATAAATTCTGAAGTAATCACGTCTTTGCTCTCCTCCTCACGCACACGCGCTCGCGGATACACACGACTCCCCCAAAGCCGCTGCCAAGCTGGCTAAGGCTCGCTCTGGTCCCAGTGCCCCCGGCGAAGGCAAGGGCTAGGGATGGGCAGGTGTGAGAAGGGGGTACGTTATTCTTCGTCCAGGCTTCCCACACACAATGGTCTCTACAGAAAGACGTCTGTTGGCCCTCACTGCTGGGGACGGGAACAGGCTTGGGCATCTTCTGACTCTGGCCTGCCGTACTTGTCATTTCTTAAAGCGGCTTCCTTCTCCCAGGACCAGGGCATAGTAGTCGTGGTTGTAGAGACCTGAGTCAATCTAGGGTGTGGTGGCATCTGTCACTTCTCATTACCTCTCCATCTCTTTTCCATTCGTTGCTTTGGTGATGAGAATTGTGTGTTAAGCACTCCCTGCCTCAGTAAATTTCAGCTTTGAGCAAGGTCTGCTCCCTTGATCTTTTCCAATTCCCCCATACTTATACACCCCTTTAGGTATTCTCCTTTCTTTCTGCCTCTGCTATCCATTCATATAGACCCATCAGGCATAGGGAAGAAGCAGGAGACAAAACCAGTAACTACTCTAAGCAAAAAGGAAAGGTTTCAGTAAGGGAAATTAAGATATCCTAGTTTTAGTGAAATGGAAGAGGGCACACAGGAGGGAATTGGGAGAAGGTCAACACTGGATAAAATTTGGAAGTTAGTACAAATACCTGCATGATGTAGTGCAATAAATCCAAAAAGTATGTTTCACTTTTGTGTGAAGCAAATAGTCCAAAGCTATCTATAGAAATAGTATTCAAATACGAGCTCACTTATATTAAGTGCATTATTCAAAAAACAGACTATTTCATTTTGGGGGTTGCATTTAATTAAGTTAATGACCTCACAGTAGAATGTAAGCTCAAGTTCACATGTTAACTCCCTTGTCTTCTAGACTGTTACTCAAATTCTGCATCACAACCTAATCCTATTAGAATTAAGTATAACAGTAAAGATTCATTAGATGTCAACTGGAGCACTATTTCTCAAACATAATGTGCATATAGATCACCCATGGATCTTGTTATATTTGTAGACTCTGATTCACTTGGACTGGGGTGGACTCTGAGATTCTGCACCTATAACAACTCCCAAATGAAACCACACTTTGTGTAGAAAGTATTTAGATCACCCAATCAACCTACCATTTGATGTTGACTTAAATACTCTTAACCACAGGAAAACTCAAGTCATGAGGCATCCCAGTCCATTTTCAGATAGATCTAATTTAATAATAGCTTTATCATACTAATCATGTATCCGTACCCATAAGTTTCACTCTCAGGAATTCCCCAGAAGACATAAAATATTCTTATACGTCCGAAACCTTCATATTTTTAAAGACAGTTGAAGTGTCTCTTTGTACAAGAATTCCTTCCTTATTACACCTTGGTTCTAACTTCCTTGGTAATCAACATTTGTAAAGTACAGCCTCAAATGCAGTTAGTATTTCCAAGAAAAATCTTGATTTGCCTGACTCCTATTCATATATCAAATAGAAGTGTTAATTCTAAATATAATGCCCACGTACAGTTGACACAACAGAGTTAAAGGCTACCTAAGAGTTGATATCACAGAAAGGAACAATTTGATAATGGATGGCAGGAAACAGACTATTTTAGTAAGAAGAAATAGTCTTCATGGTCATTCTCAGCTTAGAAACTGTATGTTCTCACATTCTCACCCTTAGCACCACTGCAAAGAGTATAAACATTTAGGCGATGTAGTCATCCCCTACACGAGTTCTAGTTTAGTGGATCTCAAGTTTAGCATGCAAGAGAATCTCTAGAGGGCTTGTTACAACACAGATTTCTGGGCCTCATCCCTAGAGTTTCAGATTCAGTAGGTCTGTGGTTATGGCCAGAGAATTTGCATTTCTAGTAAGTTCCCAGATAATAGAATACTGTTAGGTCAGGAATCCCACTTTGAGAACACTAAATAAATATATCTGAAGAAATTTGGGGACAAAATAAGTACAGAACAAGAAAATAGATGATATTTTGCAGTTAAGGCAAAAAGTCCCCCAAATATAAAACTAATTATTATGCTGAGGTTATCTTCTACTCCTAAAGGTTTTTGATAGCCAGGGATCAGTGATTAAGATGAAATATGCTAGAACAGATTGTATAGCACAGGGAACTCTACTCAATGCACTGTGGTGACATAAATGGGAACAAAATCCAGGGAAGAGAGGATATATGTATCTGTGTGGCTGATTCACTTTTCTGTACAGCAGAAACTAACACAACATTGTAAAGCAACTATACTCCAATTTTAAAAAAGAGAGATGAAATTGCTTACCTTCTAACAAGTCAACTTGATTCAGGCAGAGGTAGTGGAACTCACCTCTTTCATTAGTTTTAGTGTCTAACATCAAGGAAAATATTTAATCCATAGAGACATACGATATCACTAGCCACACTTCCTAATTCTTCTTCTGCACATTCTATTTCAAATATAGTCTTTTTGTCTATATGCTTTTTTAAGGGGAGCATGTCATACAACTACTCTCATTTTTACTACGGTGGCCAGTCCTTCCATCTCTTTAGATATTCTGAATATCATATGGTATATTAGTAATGAAATATAGTAATAATAATAATGAAAAGCACTTGTTCTATTTAAACCAAGATGGTTTTGTACATCAAGATAAAGTATACTAAGATCAGGTGCCAAAGAAAGTGAGTACATAAATATAGGCCATGACAGTAACAAAGATTTAGTAAGGGGCAATAAGTTATCTTTTAAGTGCAAATATAATTTTGATGCAAAATAAAACAAATATTTGTAGTTGTAATAGACATTTTAATTTCAATATCACCTCCTTTCAACTATAAAGTTAACCATATGTGAAAATATTTTGCCTATATTCACAACAGTTTAGTAACTATTATGAATATTATTTATATTCTGTTTTTAATGTTAACTATTGAAACAAATTACATTTTCTTATTATGCTTACTGACATTATGCTTACTGTTGAATTTAAAATTTAAGATGAGTTTGAATAGATAATATAAATAACTCCCTTTATACACTTTACCTACCTATAGTTTTGTGGAAACATGAATTTTATTTTATTTCCATTAAGCAATAAGGCCATGTAATATTATTACACTGTATCATTTAGAGCAGGCAACAAGACAGTCCCAAATAAATAATGGGTCACAAACCCAATTGAAGTTTATTTTTTACTTTTTCAATATTCCAAGGTGGGAATTGGTCAGTGGGCTACTTTCTTCCACACAGTAATTTAGAGTCCTTTCTTGTCTGATTTCTACCATTTCCTTGGGGTTTGAACCAGATGGTGGAAGAAGAAGCATACCCACTTCTAAAATCCTTGGTCTAGAAATGACACATACTTTTCTCATATGCCACTAGTGAGAATAACTCACGTGACAGCTTCCAGTTACACGATTGCCTAGGAAAGTAGTCTAGCCTTAAGGCCGGAAGAAGAATAAAGAGGATTTGGTAGAAACTTATCCAGTTTCTCTAATGTACTGTTTGTGAAAGTGATAGTGGAAATAAAAATTATGTGGACAATATGTTATGTCTAAACTTATGTATACATTTAAAAAAATTAAATCCAATTAATTGGAATCAATGGTCATACAATTCTGTCACAAATAGTAAGCATTGTTTATTATATAGGTTTCATGTAACCCGTTATGTTTATGCTACATGTTATTCTTTTTACCTGTCTAAAAAAGCAAAACAGAATATGAAAGTTATATAAGCACGTAGTTGCTGATTCTTGTGCTTCCACACAAATGTATAAGTATCAATTCTCACAAGGTAAAGTTTGTGAAAAGCTACATTAATCAGCCTTTACCTATTCATTTATATGAGATTACTGTAATATGTAGCAATTTGGCAAATAGTCACCAGGATTTCAACTTATAACTAAGGAATCTTAGTGTTCTAGAAGATCGAAAACTTAGTTATTTTTTGAAGTCAAAGAGTAGTAAGAGAAGACAAGTTTCAGAGAATTGTGTTTTGCATCATTCAGTGCTATCTAACATCAAATCAAAGAGCAATATGAGGGCACTGAAAACAAATAAATAGTGATGCCTTATGAAATAGTTTTTTCTCCTTTTTAAAGGAAGAATAACATTTCATGGGAAAAAATCTCACGTTCTTCTTTAGACTACTATGAAGTAAAATATTAAAAGAAACATTCTAAATATATTCAGCAGTTGTTTTTATCTAGAGAAGAGTTTTATTCTAACATAAAGACACATAATAAATATTTTAATTTTGCTTCTGCTCCAATTCAGGGAGCCTTGCTTTGGAATTAAAGAATTATGGAATTTTATGTTGGGAGTTCTGCTATAACTCCAGTCTTACAGATGAATCAGTAGTACTGATTCTTGGGTTTTCTAGTTCAAGTACCTGAAGAAACTACATAAGTACTGACTGACTTTTGATATCTACTTTTTGACTTCTCCTATTAAATATAAATCTTCTAGAACTTGACTCAAACTTATTTATGATCACCTAACTACTTAGAACATTTGTATCACTGATACTAATCCAGTTATTTCTTTGAATCAATTGGCAGCACAAATAAACTGCATGAAGTTGAGATTAGTGATCACTGCTGTTCTTTGGATGAGAAATCATTGGAAAAAATAATCACCAATGTGAAAATGAGCTTTTCCTTAGTGTTCACCATTTAAAGACATGTGCAAGCAGTCATGGATAGTAAATTAAATGATGAAAATAATTGATATGAGTAGTGCTTATTTTGGATAGTTTAAAAATTCACTGAGCAATGAAGAATACAAATGTATGCTTTAGAAAGAACATGAAGACGCTGTCTTCAATACTAAATAAGAATAATAAGTTCTAGACAGTTGAAGTCATGTAGAAAATGCTCTTCGAAATGACAGTTACATGTAATGTCTTTAGCAGTTGAGTCTTATCTTCTGCTCAGTCTTAAATGGGGTGGACTCAAGTTCATATCTCACGAATATGGAGGGTAAGATGTAGAAGGGAGTTCAAGACCAGGTGGGGAAATAGCAAGTGTTTTGGTATCTGTTACTGAGTGAAAAATTATTTCAACACTTAGTAACTTAAAACAACAATCATTTTCCTATTTATTATGGTATCAGTTGGGCGGAAATTTGGAAAGGGTTCACCTAGGTATTTCTGGCTTGGAATTCCTCATGTGGTTGTAGTGTGACAGTGGCTAGACCTGGAGGAGGGAAGGTGGAGGCAGCTAAAGCAGCTGGTGCTGATACGGGTGATCTCTCTTTCTCTCTCTCTCTAATCCCGTGGCTTCTCTTTGTGATATTAGTAAATAGAACAATTTGGGCTTCCTCACATCATGGCAGCCTAAGGGCAGTCAGACCTCACACCAAAGTCAAAAGAAGTATTGAACAAGGCAAAAGTCCCTTCACTTTTTATGGCCTGGCTTTGGAGGTCAGATAGTGTCAATTCCACCATAACTATATTATTGGATAATAGTAATAAGCCCACTTGGTTTCATGGGGAAGAAATATAGACCCCCCACCTCTCAATGGGAGAAGCATCAAAAATGATATGGTAAGAAGAGTATTGTTGAAGCCATTTGTAGCAGATACAGTCAACCACACCATCTACCTTTGTGAAATGTACAGTTGCTATTAAAAATATTCAATTATATTAGATGAATAAATTTGTAGTTTGCAAAATGTAGGCAAATATTTTATGTTTTAAATGTTTTAAGAATAGATAAGTAACTGGTAAGTAAAATGTTTGTTAGACATGGGCAGAATTCATGGGAATTGCTAAGTATAAAATAAGTAAGAAAGCAATTTTATGTGTGTTAAACATAGAATAAAATGGAATGATCAGAGATAACACTCATGAAACCCCTGGGTACTATATATTTATAATATGTAAATATATGTAAGAACAAATATACAAGAATCTAGAAGTATTCAGGATACACAAGATACACATGAAAATTATCATTCGTAAAGACTTAATTGACCACCCATTGGTGACTTCAGTTATGACCCTATATGTCCTCTGCCCAAGTAACACATGTAAAATTCATAGCTGTTCGTTAGTCTAATGGGAGAGCTACAGCTATTGGACAGTTGTATGTGTCCCTACATCTCTCTAGTAGAAGTGTATGTCATTTTCCCAGAGCATCTTCTGCCTTTTTACTTTCAGCTCAGACTTTAACTCTGGCCTGTGTAACCACATCATCACTGAGGACGACTGATGTGGCAGAAAGAGGAACAGGACATTTGAACATAGATTATCCCATCATTCAGATAGTGTGCTCCTTTTCTACTGCACCTTATCCTATGTGTGTTGATGTATCATATCTTTTCCCTCCCTTCTGTGTGTTTTTAATAGACTTGATAAAATGAGTGATTTGAGTATTTTCATTTTTTTTGTGAGCTTTTCAGTTCCATGACCTCTGATATACCTTGCTGGTAATGTACATGGAGGCTACCACTGCCTCAAGGTGATGTCCTATATGACACTTTATCTTGGAAAGTGGGAAGGGAAACTTTGTGTTCTTTATAACCCCAAATATTTTTCCAGTGTTACCTCCCTGGATTGACCTCACAACAAAAACAGACAAAAAACAGCAGCAACAACAACAACAACAACAAACCCTGATACTAACCAAGTGTCAGCCTACTGGATGTTCTCCAAAATCTCATTTAGCCACAGAATGCAAAATCATCTCACAGATACCTGTGTTGTGGCAGATAGCTATCATCAAATACTGCCAAACTGTAACTGGGTCCAGGTTAGATTTGTATAGGAAAACCATAACCTGGACTCCTGGCGAGCTGGTGTTAAAGTCTCATTAGGATCCTGTGAGTTATCTTGAAATTATGCAAACTGGCATATTATGTAAATGCATTTATTTTAGCAATCATCTTAACATGGTTAGTAAATATTTGTTGCAGTGTATATCGGTGTTTTATTTTCATTTTCTTTCCCAATGAATTTTAGAGTTTTGGGGTTGTAAAATGGGTCTTTGGGTGTTGAAACTTATTTTATAATATTATACATTTGTAAATAGAGTTTTATTCATAATTTTAGGTGTCCATGCATCATCTAGGAACCAGCTGTGTAGGGAGTCAGGAGTCTCACAATATGACGAGATGTAATGGAGGTGAAATAGAGGTACAGAAAAGAACCATCTAATCTACTTATGGGAGATCAGAGCTTAGGATGAGAAACCTGTGAATAAATAGTGTAAAAATGAAACAGCAAGGGCAAATAACCAGGGACAGATAATCTATAGCTTGTATAGGAAGCAGGGGAAAGTGCCAATTTGGCTACTGCATGGAGATAAGAGAGGCTTAGGCTGAAAGAAGAGAATAAAAATCTAAGCAGGGACCATATGTGAAAGACCATGTAAATCTTGTTAAAGAGCTTAAAATGTATTGAGGGGAACAGGAAGCCTAGGAAAATTTTAAATCAAGAGAAGTTAGAGCATATTTTGGAAGGGACAGGATAAAAATTGGGAACTAGGAAAGAAAGCTATAGGCAAGATATGAAGATTGAACCATCCTTCAGTGGGATATGAAACAGGCAGGAGTATGTTTCTGTGAAAACAGAATGAATTCACTTTTGATCATATTGAATTTTGTTATCTGACTGTGAACCATCCAATTAGAGATATTCAAAAGGAGTTGGAAATGCTAATTTATCAAATGAGAAATCTGGGCCAATGATAAATGTTTGGAAGTCAATCATTAGTGACATTTGAAACAATATTGACAATGAAGAGAGTATAGAATTAGACAAGATGAGGGTAGAGTCACAGAACCTCAATAAACACAAATATTTAAGAAATAATTCTAATGAGAAATAGGCAGAGCCAAGGGAGGAAATTAGGAGGTATATGTCATGGATACCAGGGAAAGAGAACAAGCATTTGAAGGAAGAGGTGACTGATGACCAGTGTCAGATATTCCTGAGAAGTCAAGTAAGATAAAAATTGGAAAACATTTTGTACATTTGGCAATAGACATTACTAGAATATTTAGCAAGGGAAATTTTACTGAAGTGATAATTGCAGAAAACAAATCACAACGGCTTATGAAGATTACAGGTAGAAATAGTGGCTGTCCATGAAACATGGCTGCTAATGGTGTGAAAAAGATAGAAGCAAGCTGAGAAGATTTAATGAGTTCTTGTCTTGCGGGTCAGTAAAGCTCTAGGTAGTCATTAGGTGGGCATTAGAAAATTCCAGAATCCCCTGAAATTGTATGCAAAATTTGCATATATATGCATAAGTGAATTTCTTTGAGATGAATACTTATAGTATGAGATTCTTAAGGCAATCAGAGATCAAAATATTAGTAATCAGAGCTGTATATGGTATTTTATTTATTATTTATTTATTTATTTATTTATTTTTTAAGAACTTTTTTGAGATACAGTTAACATACAATAAGCTGCATATCTTTAGAGTGTACAATTTGGTATTTTTTTCTTATTAGTAATGTATATATATGGCAAACCCAATCTCCCAATTCATCCCCCCCCCAACCCTCCCCATTTTCCCCGCTTGGTGTCCATATGTTTGTTCTCTACATCTATGTCTCTATTATTATTTGGTGTCCATATGTTTGTTCTCTACATCTATGTCTCTATTTCTGCTTTGCAAACTGGTTGATTTGTACCATTTTTCTATATTCCACATATCTCTGTTAATATACAATATTTGTTTTTCTCTTTCTGACTCACTTCACTCTGTATGACAGTCTCTAGGTCCATCCATGTCTCTACAAATGTCCCAGTTTCATTCCTTTTTACAGCTGAGTAATATTCCATTGTATATATGTACCACATATATTTTAGATATCCATTAGTTTTAAACACTATTTGAATAATCTTTATAACTTTCATAGACCTGTGTTTATATACAATGACAGTATATTATTGTGACTGGCTTTGTTTGGGACAGGAAAACAAATATTGTTACTTTATTATAATGCATATTGTGGTATATTTTATTACTGTTTGCTGTTATTCAGAGTATTCCCTGAAGAAGATTATAAATCCCCACCTGTTGCAATGCTCATTTCACTGCCCTTTGTGGAAGGAGTATGTGTCCCTTCCATGTTGACATAGACCTTGTCAGGTTACTTGTTTCTGTTCATGGAATGTGAGCAGAAGTGGCCATGCCAAGACCTAACAGAAATGTAAAGAATCATCACAATTTGCTATGGCTTTTCCCCTCTGCCACAGATCCAAAATAGTTACTATTCCTTTAGCCTGACTAGTACACAAATACACTCTTCAAAACCATATCTTTTCTAATATGTTCACGTATCACTGTTCTTTGGATATTGTTGCCATTTTCAGGTGTTTCCCCCTTTTCCATTCTATATAAGCAATGAAAAGGAAGAACTGCATCAAGAATTTTTTTTTCACAGAACAAATATATATTGAATAATGACAGTATATTGCTTAATATGAACCATGCAAAAAGAAAGCTGGGGCCTCACTCCTTCAAAATCACAATGAATTTAAGCATGAAAAAGTAAAATTATAAGCCAGTGAAATTTATGCAAATCAAACCAGTAATGTCTCAAATTAAGTAAATGTTAATTTGGTCTTAAATGTTCTTTATGAGTTACGTTAGGAGGGAAAAGTATGAGTAAATGGCTTGAACAAATATACAGACTTTATTTGGGGCATGAAAGAAGCAGAGAAAAAGGGTTAAATGATGAGAAGGATCATCTGACTGAGAGGTGACCTGCATACAGGGGAGTGAGACATTGAAATTATCAGACATGAGACTACTAATTTGCTCAGACAGGTGACCCTAAAATTTTAGTGATGAAGAAACCAAAGGACATTTGGAGTAAAACCTTTTGGCATTATGTTAATTTTATATGGAAATAAATAACAGGGAAAGGAAGAACGAGGAGTTAAATTAGAAATCCAAGATGATACTTGATACTTGGTTGGGAATTAAGAATATAGGGATTGGATGGGCAGTGTTAATCCAAGTATCCAGAAATACATTTTTCTGCTCAGATAATTTTTTCCCTGCTCTTATTAATTTTTATTTATAAATTTCATTTCTTTCATCCTATGTATGCTTTCTTAAGCATCTTAAGATATGCCAGACGATGTCATAGATGCTGAGAATGTAGCACTGAATAAACAAAACAAAACAAACCTGTGCTCGTGGAATTTACATTCTAATATTAATTCATTCATTCCAGACTGTTTATTACAGATCTTCTTTTCATCAGACAATTCACCAGTATTATGGACACTAGTTTATAAATATCACTTATTGAATGGTACTTTTCAAACCATAGACCCATAGCGTGTGTGCGTGTGTGTGTGTAGAAAGAAAGAGAGAAGAAAAAAACTTTAGACCCTAGAAGCATGTCACAAATATTTTACTTTTAAAATGCAGAAGACCTCAATAGGTATTTTTCAAAAGAAGACAGACAGATGGCTAATAGGCACATGGAAGGATGTTCAACATCACTAATTACCAAGGAAATGCAAATCAAAACCACAAAGAGATACCATCTCATATCTGTCTGAATGGCTATCATCAAAAATACAACAAATAACAAGTGTTGGCAAGGATGTGGAGAAAAGGGAACCCTAATGCATTGTTGATGAGAATGTACATTGTTGCGGCCATTATGGAAAACAGAATGGAGGTTCCTCAAAAAATTAAAAATAGAGCTGCTGGATGATCCAGCAATTCCTCTCCTGGGTTTACATCTGAAGAAAAACAAAACACTACTTTAAAAAGATATATGAATCCCAGTGTTTATGGCAACATTATTTACAGTAACCAAAATACAGAAGCAACCTGAGTGTCCATCAAGAGATGAAAGGAAAAGGAAGAAGCAACATACATGTATACAATGAAACACTACTCAACCATAAAAAAGAATGCAATTTTGCCATTTGCAACAGCATGAGTGGGCCTGGAGGGTATTTGCTTAGTGAACTACATCAGACAAAGGAAGCCAAATACTGTATGTTTTCACTTATATGTGGAATGTGAAAAAGAAAACAAACAAATGTGTATAACAAAACAGAAATAGACTCAGATACAGAGAGAGAGTAAAGCAGGGAGGGGCAAGATAGGGGTAGGGTATGTATAAAATAAATAAGAAACAAGGATATAATGTGCAGCCCAGGGAATATAGCCAACATTTTATAACTTCATACGGAGTATAATAATATATTGAATCACTATGTTATTCAAGTGAAACTAATATAATATTGTAAATCAACTACTTTAATAAAAAATGCACTTCACTTCTATATTCCTATTAAGTTACAGAGAAGCTTAAATACAAAGTATACTTCTTTACAAAACTGTTCTTTATTTCCTCATTGCATTTGTTTATTATCATGTGTGGTTTTTATGACTATAAAGATACTTCCATGTTATAATGAAGTTGACAAATTTAGAATAATATTTGAAAATTTTAAAAAGCACAAAACTGTATAAGTGATTTTTAAACCCCTTCAGAACTTAAGGGCAATCAGTCTTAAAGATATAGCAAATAATACAATTCTCCTTTAATTAATTTCTGTCAAACTGGGTTTCAGTGTTCTAATTAAATAACTCATAAAAAAAAAAGAGAGAGAAAAGTCAAAGAAAACAGAAAAAAACCATTCTTTGCTCTTTAAATACAAATGTGTTAATTCATTGAATATTTTAAATATTATAAGTAATAATTGTAGAAATTTGCCTAAGCAAATTATCAGGAATGAATCTTATAATCCCTTCCTTCAAACCTCTGTCTTTATAATATAGAATTTTATAATAAGAAAACACCTTAAAAATTACGTTCAATTAAAACTTAAGCATTATTAGTCAGAAACATTTAGACTGATTTTTTATTTCACTTTAAAGTTACTAAGGTCACAAATAAAAATTAAGAGTATTTTCAAATTTGACACTGAAAGTTTTTGAGATTAATTGAGTATATCTGTAAAGCAGATTCTGCCTCAGTGAGGGCATTTGATATAGTTTTTAAAGTTTATTATCAATTGAGTGTAGCACATTCAATTTGAAATGAATTGGTCTTGAAAATGGCAAAATTAGATATCTATGCCTTCTTCTAATAATTACAATTAAATTTACAATAAAATTCCTGAACATTATGTACTTCTTAGTGTAACTTACTGAGCTCCTACTATATCTCACTATGAGATATTTAAAAAGTAAAAAAAAAAATCATAATATTACGGAAAGTGATTGAATAAACCTGTGAATATGATGATGTCAAGATACTCTTCATATGTTTCTCCTTTGCCTCAAACCTAATGTGGCTGAAACCAAATTTCTTTCTTTTCTTTTTTATTCCTAACTCCTCTCGGTTTCCCTTTTCTCTGTATGACACATCCATCCTCCTGGTAACTAAGGTTCATAATTTTGGAATCTCCATTTAATTCTAAGTGTTGACCCCATGCCTAATATGATACTAAGATTCGTTGAGTTTTAACTACAAAACATTCCTGTTTTTCTTTCTCTTTTTTACCATTGTGACTCAATATTCCATACCACAGTATTGTAGAAGTCATCTAACTGAATTGTTTTTAATAATCTTGAAGGAGTTCAGCAAGTGTAGGAGGAAGTCAGGATATAAAGAGAGTCTTGGGACTAAAAACAGGCAGGGAGATGTATCATTGAGGTGTAGTGATACATTATACACAAACACTTCAGCAGGCAGAGCATCTGAATCATCACGTCCACACATAATAGGTCACAATCCAGCAGTCCAGTAGGGGCCAACAGAATGCCTGGCAGCATGTGGGCTTTACTCAGATATAGATAGAAGCAGAATTTCAGCCCGTGAGAGCTTGAAAGAGCTAGGGAGGACATCTGCCCTAAGTAAGGAAATAAAATACACTACTAAAAGCATCATCTAAGCCGACTGCCTGGTTTCAAGTCCTCTAATATACCAGCTGACCATAGGCAAATTATTTAGATTTTCTGTATTTCCCATTTCATTATGTGTAAAATTGGGATAAAACAGTATCTACATCATAGGATAAAGGAGATCATTTATATACAGAGCTAAATAAATGCCAGCTATTCTTAGCACCAGTAATTCCAGACCTGAGAAATCAGGCAAAACCTAGCATTTGCAGCTGAGATAAAAATTAGAGGTCACACACAGTAGAGCAAATTTGTGTAAGCAGTTAAAAGTCAGGGACGGTCTTGATAGATATACATACCTTGGTTTACCCTCTCAATTCTGAGGTTTCATCTAGAAAATACATAACTAAATTATATAGAATTGATGTTAGCATTTAAGCCACCAACAAACCGTTTAGTTTATTAATGAATTTATAAAATGCTTTTTAATATAGTTATTGTCATTGTCTTTTTATCAGAATATAAGCATTTGAACAGTGTGGAGGTTTCTTAAGAAACTAAAAATAGAATTACCAAATCATCCAGCAGTCCCACTCCTGGGCATATATCTGGAAAAGATGAAAATTCTAACTTGAAAAGATACATGTACCCCAATGTTCATAGCAGCACTCTTTACAATAGACAAGACATGGAAGCAAACTAAGTGTTCATTAACAAAGGAATGGATAAAGAAAATGTGGTATATAGTATATGCCGTGGAATACTACTCAGCCATAAAAAAGAATGAAATAATGCTGTTTGCTCAACATGGATGGACCTAGAGATTGTCATACCAAATGAAGTAAGTCAGACAAAGACAAATATCACATGACATCTCATGTGTGGAATCTGAAAAAATGATACAAAGGAACTTATTTACAAAACAGAAATAAACTCACAGACATAGAAAACACTTATGGTTACCAAAGGGGAAAGGGTGGGGAAGGGATAAATTAGGCGTTTGGAATTAACATATATATACTACTATATGTGAAATAGATGAACAACAAGGACCTACTGTATAGCACAGGGAACTACATTCAATTTCTTATAATAACCTATAATGGAAAAGAATCTGAAAAAATATATATATGTATATAATATATATAACTGAATCACTTTTCTGTGTACCTGAAACTAACACAGCATTTTAAATCTACTACACTTAAATTTTTAAAAAGCAATCAATATCTAATTGAACTATTCTAAGGTATTATTTTTGCTTTAAAAAGGTAAAAAGTTGTACATGCTTAAATATCACTCTAATAATGCATAAAGTGGCTAACAAAGTGAACGTAAGAAAAAAAATGACATTTTAGAATTTTATACTGAAATGTGCCAAGATAGATTGTTCACTTGAATAAATTTTCATAATCGCTTAACTCTCGGTCAAACTCAGTTTTATTTGTTAAAACTCGGTGTTATTTGCTTATTTCTCCTGCTTTACCAAGATGTCACATATTTGATGGAGCATTGTAATAGGCTCAGGCTAATTTCTGATACCATCAAGGATAGCAGTTATGAGAAAATATTTTCACCTCCAAATGTTGGGCATTTTCTTAGAAGGGACCATTTTCAAAATCTTAAGTAAAATGTGGGCTACTAAAAATAATCACCTCGCAGATACTACTTTTCCAAACAGGAGGCATATTATAGGATACTCTTTTAAGTACTCTAAGATAATTCAAATATTTGGGTTCTTATTATCAAAAACTGAATATTAAACTTATATTGGGATTAAAACTGGGAGTTTGTTTTCCTGATATGGGAAAATATAATTTAATTTCTCCATTTTACTGCAAGAATAAACTCAATGTTCCTGTCAGTCAGTGTTTAAGAAAGCGTTCCTGTCAGCCATCATTATGTCCTGTTATGTTTATTGCCATAAACATTACATTTTAAGAATTTAAGTATGTAATTTATGTTTTGGTTTATTTTAGGAAAGACATTACATTATACTCATATCAAAAGCTCTAATTTTAATGAATAAATTATAATATTCCATATGAATGTACTCTAAATGTAAACTCAAACTGTACATAAGGCATTATGCACATTTAAAATTGGCTAAATAGCTGATGAATCGACTAATAAAATAGGTACTGTAATAACATTGTAAAATGAGCCTACAACTAAAGAACATCTTTCATTTATCAATTACTATCTCCATGAAATGTTTTATACCCAGTCTCTTCATATTATTTATAATTATTTCCTACATTTATATTAGGTATTTAAATTTATTGTTTGTTCGTTTGTTTTTTTGTTTTTGGCACACGGGCTTAGTTGCTCCGCAGCATGTGGGATCTTCCTGGAGCTGGGATTGAACCCGTGACCTCTGTATTGGCAGGCAGATTCTTAACCACTGCGCCACCTAGGAAGCCCTAGGTATTTAAATTTAAATCTTACTTTATATTTTCTTACAAACCCACATTACATTCTTGAAACGTTTCTGAAATAGTATTTGTACTTATTTATTTTCTTGTCTTTTATTGGAATAATATATTTACCATGTAAATTGAAGGCTGCATTTCTGTCTAAAAGTCCTTCAGATGACTGGATTAATTGCTTTTCTGTAACCTCAAGATATGTTTAACTTACTCAAGTGGGAAAACTATTCAAGACTCCAGGGTTGCAGTGATGTCATCTTCTTGAAATACTTTAGAAAAACCTATACTTGATGAAAGAAGGACACGTTTTAGAAAGGACTAACCGCACTGGCCAATCTGCCTAAGATTAATAAAACACCATGGGCTTAATAGGCTGCATATGTTTATGTGGCGGGCACCATGTGGACATCAACAAAAGTAATCCAATATACGACAAAGGAACTCTACAGATGGACAAGGTGATTTAGTTTAGACTAATTTACAATGATTATTTTGTGATCACTTAGACAGTAGGTGTTAGATGAAGTATTGTCCTTTAGAAATTAGATCAAGATATTGAGGATAACCTTCAGATGGTGACCTTTGTTCCTTTCAACTTTGGGTAATTATAGATCTTGATTTCAAGGTTAATGACATTATATCCATTATATTGTCAGTTTTCTAAGATAAATCAATTCCTAAATGATATTGGTGTAGTGCACATTTTTCACATCAGGAGGTATTCTGGCCATGCACTTCACAATTTAATTATTGTAAAAGGAAAACACATTAAAATGTAGTCATTATATGACACCTTTAAACAGAGTGCTGCCAGTACACTTTCATTTAGATCTTTGAAAATGAGTTGTTACTTTAAAAAACTTATACTTAGAAATGCACAAAACACACAGAATAAAACAAATCACTTGCTTATCTTTGTATCATAAATTAAAAACATTTATCTAGGTTTTATATATATAAACACACATATATATACACACATTTTATATTTGTGGAAGATAATAAAGCTAATTATACTGCATTTCTTCAAAGAATTTCAAGTATGATGAGATAAAATGCTAAGTAGTAGGTATAGTGTAGCAGGGCTTGAAATACATTTGTAAGTTTCTAACTCCTTCATGTGCAAATAATTTATTCACATGTAAGGAACTTGAGAATAATAATTGATTTCCATAGGAAGACCGATTCTTGCCTACCATGATACATGACACCATTTCATGATCCCATTGTGAACTAAAAAAAAACACTGATCCTTGATGGTAATACTAACACAAATAATAAATCCTGTCCTATAAGGTTCTCAGGTCATAGGTATTAAATTATTCTTTTCACTTTATACAGTGCTTTAGAATCAAAGCTAGAACTAAAATAAAATGTTTACTCCTGTAATGTGCATCTATGATTAGTTAGGAAATGTTTTCCAATAGTAGACAACTTGAAAATGGATATGGAAAGTCTGTAATAGCTCAAAATAAGTCATGGAAATTTAAAAATGCCATGCTGAGATCTTTTTCAAGAAGTTATTTAATTGAGTTGGTTATTAGATTACCATTATTACATCTCAGTTTAAAGAATGTATATATGTTTTTAAAAATCTGCCAGAACCTAACTAAGAACTCTGATAACTCAGTATTCTGAAGGATAAAGTAGGAGGATTTTGTTTATTTGAATGTAATTTGATGAGGATAAGGGCAAAATTATCAAAAAAGGAGTATCCTTCACTGTGTCCATCAATGTTTGGCTGACAGATCAAACAAAACTTAATTTATTATCTTTGAATGTTTGGCTCTGGGAGCTTTTAAATTTAAACTTCACATTACAGCTATTAATTTAATCAGTTATGTCACAGATCTATCCATCAATATAAATGATGTGTAATTTAACTTCACCATCCTATAGTATTGTTCAATATTATTTACCAAAGAAGCTACTCTTTTTGGGGGTGGGGGGAGGGTTTACATATTTTTAGAACATTTACTCTCTTCCAGTTAACATGTGAAGCTGGTGTATGCCTGAAAATTTCCCTGCCACTGAGTGAATTAAAAGTGTAACCTATAATTTGCATCTTCAACATTTTCCCCACAGGTTTGCCCTCTTTTTTTTTTTTTTTTTTTTTTTTTTACCCAGCAACCTAACAATGAAAATATCTACAGTGGATACATACATCACAGGTCTATTGATTGTGGTTACCTATTTTATACCACATTTTAGGGACCATATTATTTGAACAGTGAATTTACTAGCAAGTAATTCAAGCAAAATGATCTCTACCTTCAAATAGCAACTGTAATCACAACATTTAAGCATCAGTACTGACAGTTTGCCTTAATGTTTCATCATGCACTTTATTCTTCACAATAAATTGTAGTTTAAATTAGAGGCATTGCTTTGGCATAGGAATCATGTTACCTTTCAGAAATTAAGGTATGTATTTAAATCTATACTCACGTAGAGCTCAGCTATCTTCCTTTTGTATTTTATTCTGTTACTTTACATTCATATTATCCTGATATCAAAAGTCCTGCTGTTGTGCCTTTCTCCATTAGAATAGGGAACTAACAATAGAAATGTTCAATGATGAAACCATGGTTACATTAGAAGTTCTGCATTAGTCAGAGATTCTATTAATTTGTGTTATGTCCATCATTTGAGTCATATTTTAGTATTTTAAAGCAGCCTCTATTCATGAGGGAGATATGATAAGAGACAGGGTTTTAAAAGATCATCTCCTGTATTAAACAATATCAGAGGCTTCTAAATAAAACAAATGAACAAAACATACTCTTTCATTAACATGTGAAATCGCACTCTGCAGTTAAGAATAATCATCATATAATGTTGGTGATAGCACAAAAGCAAAAATACCTCTTATATAGCTAGAGATATTTCTTATATCCATAGAAAACAAACATTATTTTCTCTAATATAACTGTACATTTTTTAACACATAACGTATATTTGGTGATTTTATTCAATATAATATTTCAAACTTTTGACTATTGTTCATTAGCTACAAAATATATATATTCTTTATATTAGGAACTATAAGCAAAACAATCAAATGGGTGTGCTAATTTTGTTGTACATATATAAAGAAATTGTTACATTTTAATATGATACATGTACACGTTTATAGATAGATACATCCATATGTATAGAGGTAGACAATATACAGATATACACAGATATAGATGTACTTTCTAAATTCACATTCAAGGTAAATTCCTTGCTAGAATAAACTAACCTTCAATGTTTAAACTCTCTGCTCCCTCATCTTTAAATTAAGATGACAGTGACAATAATACAAACTTCTATATGTTATTCCTACATTCTGGACACTATACACAATATAAATATACACATATCAACTTATGTGATAGTCTCCATTCATAGAGCTGTTGAATACTAAAATAGTTCATACAGAGTTCCTAGAATGTGTGGAATATGTGGTACATGGTGAACAATCAGTACATGTTGCCTTTCAGTATTAATGACCCAAGTCTTTCTGGCTGGTATGTTACATTCATCCTCTCATTTAATTGTCATGATAGCCCAATGGAGCAGACAATGCCTGCTTTATTTAGAGATGCAGAATTAAGGCTTAAAGAAGTTAAGCCATTTTCCCATAGCCACTCTTGTCAATGGTATAACTGGGACTCAAGCTCAGACTCCAGAATGTGTAAATTCAACCATTATGATTTACTGCTGGCCATGCTTGACTCAGCATTTGGTAACTTGTTTTTGTTATACCAAACAATATATATAGCCTAGGGTTCTAGCTGGCTACCTAGAATAATTCTAGGAGATATTAATAAAGGGAATTTTAATAAAGTATGGTTAAGATGAAGGAAAACCTCAGAATTGTGCTGTATCTTGAAGCCAGTAATTGCAAGGACTAGTAAGGCAGGGGGCAGCATCTTCTCATCTCCCCAGACCTGGAATGTTACCAAATACAGAGATAGAATGGCTAGGCTAGGATAGGATTGCTTTACAGGAAACCGTTAGCCCATTCTAACTTTAGTGACCCAACTGGGGGTGGGCATAACCAAAAACCTTCACTCTCCTTCTCCTGTCCTAATTGGAAACCAGAGGTCAAAGTAGTCTATTGGTGAAAGTTTTACAAGTCTGGGAAGCACAAACTTAGTGGAGAGAGGTGGAGAATGGATATGGAAGGGCAAAGTAACAGTTGCAGAAACTTCTCTTTATACCACATTCTTTTAAAACCTTTCAGAATATTATTTGTATTTTAAAACCTTAACTTATTTATGTAGTCCTTTATTAATGGTCACTAAGTTGCTTTCAGTTTTGCCTTTTATAAACAATGACTATCTTTATACATACGCTATTCCACGCTTATAGAGGTATGATAAATTTCTTCATGTGGAATTTCTAGTTTTTTAAAAAATATTGCTTATTAACAAAAGTGTTAAACCCAGTTATATTAACACTGGTAATTTTGTTTTACATAGCAGATGTGAATACCACTGTTTATCAATTCCTTATATTTTTACAAACCTGATAGTATTTTTATTAATACATCCATATATTCATAGATATATTGGCTTTTGGTATGTGATTTTCTTATATTTATTCATTATTGATGTCATTTCATAAACTTTTTTCCATTTTATTTTTTTTGTATTACAAACACATATTTATTATAATTTTTACAAATGTAGGATTATACTATATTAATATTCTGCAATTTTGTTTTATTTCCAAAATATTCTGTCCTGTTCTTCTCTTCATATCAGAATATAGAGATTCCCCTTGTTCTTTCTATATGCTAAATAATATTTCATTTTGTGAATGTACCAAAATATATTCAACCACATTTTTCTTGATAGAATGTAGAAAAGTGTATTTTTGAATTACAAATGACCCTGCAATAATCACCCTTCCACATACTCTGTAACTTTACAGTGTTTTTCATTTTCCATTGGGCTATTGATCTTTTCCTTAACTAATTATGAGTTGTTTTGCTTATTAAGGAAACTGGCTCTCATCTGTTCCATGTATTGCATGCATTTTAATCTATGATTATTTGTCTTTTGATTTTTTCAATGTATTCTCAGCTATTATGTAAAGAAATCCACTAATCTATTACTTTAGGGTTCATGTATTTCATGTCATGCTTGTAAATAGCACCCCCATCCTTTAGGGGGTTTCTTTCCCCAGCCTCTGGTAGTTTTCCCATAGTCATGCATGATCAGTGTTTTCTTCAATACTCAGGGAATCCACTGCAGATCTCTGTGCAGCTCTCCTTTCAAGTGTTCAGGTTTGCGGAATTCTTTCCATCGTGTTTACTCCAGACCTCAGTTCCAACTCCTTAACTCAGAGAGCATGGCAGTCTCTACCTAGATATCCTCTCCCTGTGCCACACAGCGTGAAAGCTCTCTCAAGGCAAAAAGCTGGGAGAGGGCTCACCTCATTTTTGTCATGTCTCTTAGGGATCACTGTCCTTCCTTCCTTTATGTCCAGTGTTTTGAATACCTTTGATTTACGGATTTTGTCCATTTACTTTTTCATTGTTTTTAGATAGTAAGGTGAATTGAGTCTTTGTTGCTTCATCTTGGCCAGAAGCAGAAGTCCACCCATAGGTTTTTGACTTTTATTATTCTTTACTAGAGACTCAGCAATTTTTTATTTATTTTTTATTGAAGTATAGTTGATTTACAATGTTGTGCCAATCTCTGCTGAACAGCAAAGTGACTCAATTATACACATACAGACATTCTTTTTTTTAATGTTCTTTTCCATTATGGTTTATCACAGGATATTGAATATAGTTCCCTGTGCTATACAGTAGGACCTTGTTGTTTATTCTTCCTGTATATAATGATTTACATCTACTAATCCTACACTCCCAGTCGTTCCCTCCCTTACCCCCTTGCCCTTGGCAACCATGAGTCTGTTCTCTTTGTCGAGACTCAGCAATTTTGAAATTGATTTCCTTTCTGAACCAACAGATCCCAACTATCTATCATTATTTTGTATATCTCATTTTTCCTGATTATATTTTTATATATTTTATTTATTGTATGTTTTTCACACACACACACACACACAAAATCTGTCCAGAGTATGTACTGTGTACAATTTCTGGTATTTTGAAGTTATTGAAAATTTTTCATGGTTCAGCTATAGTCACTGATGCCTCCATTATAGTTTACTTATTCCATTGAACTGTGTGGAAGTCAGCAGTGTGATCCAGTCAGCCTCCTCAAGACATGTTTTGGAGCCACAGTTTAGAAGAGATTCCTGGGTACCTTAGGGCCCTCTGAGTTGCATCTTCCCTCTACTTCTGTCATATTTGCATAGTCTGATGATTCTACTATAGTTCCCCAGATGGCTCCAGTTCCCTTCATGAGGTTGGAATTCTCCCCTGAACCTCTGTCCATGTAGCTGATGACACTCAGCCTAGTACTTCTGATTTCCACCCTCCTGGGAGTGGCTCCTGCCCCCTGATACCAGCTTCTCTTCATATGCTCCATGCAACTAGATGACCTCTAGGAACCAGAAACTGATTCTTGCCTGGCATGAAGCATTGCTATGGGCTAGGAGTTCCTGTTGACAAGCTCTGTCCTTTGTAAATCATCACCATTTCCAGTTACTTCTTGTTCACAAGCAGCCTTCATTCCTTGTCCTCACTTTAGGATTAATGCCCTCCTCTACACAAATTAATTTCCCTGTATTTCTCACTCCCAAATTCACTTGAGATGGGACATTTCGCTTAATATGGTATAGTGTGAAAGAATTTATTATTCCACTTCACATGCCATTCTGAATTATCACTCAAGTGATTTTTTCCCCTTTACCTTTACATTATATGGCTAAAGTTTATAGTAAAGAACAAAAAGATGCTTTAAGAAAAGCTGTTTCAGTAATACAAGAAAAATTTTATTTAATTCTATGCTAAGTCACTGAAAGAATCATTTTGTAATTAGGATTTTCAAAACCTAACTAAATGCATGTGACTTAAGAAATGATGAGCTACAATTTATTTTTTATATAGCACCTAGTCTACAATAAAAATAATGAACATATCAAATTAGTTAATTAACCATGTATTAATTAAATAACAAATATGTAGAATGTGCTACTTCTAAAGGGTCAGAATGTGTGGGTATATAATTATCAAACTTTATAGCAAATGAAAATAAAATTTCACAGTTTCATAAAACCTATCCTGAATGTTTATTCTCCTAATATCACAAGTTTTGGTAAAAAGAATCTATTAATAAATACCAGAATAGAAATACACTAATCAGAATATCTTTGTATATGGCTTTACTGTTTACAAAGTGTCTTCACATGTGGATTTTCACTATAATGAAGAGAGTAAAACTATGAAAATTTATGTTTCTTTAGTTTACATTACTCTACTTTTTCTTGGAATAATTTTAATAATTAAACTGAATTCACACAAAACAATTTTTTATTTCAATTAAAAGACGTGTTTAATTTTGAAATCCATCTCTTATTCTCAAAGTGTCTGCAGGTATGGTGTCTTTCATGTGCATTCTTTCACTGAATGAGAAAAATATTAGTTGCTTACCCACCTTGTAAGTTTTCACCACTACAAGTAAAAAATCAGTTAAATTATGTTGACTCACTCTAATGGCTAGTGAAAACTGCTTCATTAAAAATATTTGAACACATTGTCTAAAATAAATAGTAACATTAATAATAGACTATATCATCATTGTCATAGTATTGTTAAAATGCTATGGAGGATAGGATGGCTATATCTTTATTGAAAAGAAATTTATCTCATTCAGTTTCACTTGCAGCAGTGAAGTATCAAAAAAGATACTGTTTGTATTTTTACCCGATGAGAAAGTCACATTCTTATAATAAAATATAAGGTTACTCATTTTTAGATTTTTACTAGAGTCAGTATATCACAGGCCTTAATATTGAAGAAACCTTTTTATCAGTTACAGCATATAAACAGATATTGATTTCTTTCCAATAGTGGCATAAATAATAAAAGGATGGAATGACACAGCCAAATGTAGGCAATAAACTCAACCTTTACTGAGTTACATTGTTATGTGAAAAGTGAAGTAATGACTGAATTGAACCAAATTTTTAAACAGATGAATTCTTTAATTATATCTCATCATAGCAGCACTTTCACTGGTTTTCCACTCTTTAAAAACATGTTTTTTCAATCCTAAAAGAGTTTCAGATGTTCTCATCTAGAAACTGTAAAAAACTATAATACAGAATTTTAGTTTCCATAAAAGCATTTGGGGGCAAATTTTATTGAGAGTTAGGACGATAAGTGAAAGCTTATTATTTGGAGCCAGAATTATATTTATCTGAGCACTTTAATAACATCCTTGTTGTAAGTTCCAGGAATATTTTGCATCTGTAAGGATGATCACTCAATTTCCACTTGAAAATTCTGACCTAATTATCACAGCATTTCATAAAACTTAAAACCCATTACTGCCATGATCATCATCTTAATATTTTCTCATTTATTTAATGTATTTTACAAGGAAGTTGATTTCAAACTACTGAAGGCTTGTCTTCATAGCTTATTATTTTATCCCTTCTTGATGACAGTAATTTTTCTGTTATTTCTGTTGGTTCTAATTCACTTTGGGTTTGTTTCACACAAGTATGAATGAACTTTTTGTAGAATGTTCAAAATTCATTTAAATTGGTTTAAAATACATATGCCCGTGCTCTGGAGCACTCTCTATATTTTGTTCTATTGATCATCTTTCTCTCTCTTTTTTGTTATCAACCTCTTGCTTTCTTTTGACTCCTTCTTATTTCAAACATATAAACCTGTTCAAGTCTCATCCATCTTTTAAATCCTTCCTAGGACCCATCTACTCTTTCAATTACTACACTAGGTCTCTTCCCATTTACAGCCAATCTCCTGATATATTCATCTGTAACCTCTCCATTTCATTAGCTCGCACTCATTCTACAACTCACACCAATATTATCTAGCTAAGGTCAGCCTTGAGCTTCATGTTGCTAAACCAAATGGGCAATGGACAGTCTTCATATAACTAGAATGACGATATTTCTTGGTTTGCTCAGGAGAGAATTGAATTATGCTTGCTGTTGTTATAGTGTCATATCCAGTTTTATATTTGTCCAATAGTTTTCATTCTTTATTACAATCTAGCTATTAACTCTTGCATTAAGTATGGCAAATTGTATTTGGTAAATTGCTCTTTTAAGATGTCCAGCTTCTGCTCTGATCTTACCTAGTATACAAAAAACATGAGCAATGTGCAGACTTCTTATTTTAATAATACTTTAAACATTATTATTGTGAGATTGTCATATTAAAATATCCCTGGAGATGATCTCATATAGGCTGTAGATTAAATTTATATTCACAACATATTTGCACAGACAAAAAGATGGAGATAGCATGATTAAGTCTCTCATTATTTCTGCATCCTCCCCAAACAGGATGTTTAAACTCTTAGAAAACGTAGTATTAACAGAAACCTCAGAATCATTGCTTTGAAATACACAATGTTTTACAGCACTTAAAAAATTATTTCCAATTTTTTTTAACCTCAACTTTTTGTCTGTACTAGATGCTTTTCTTTCCCTTACACACACACACACACACACACACACGCAGAGTAAAAGACTCTATTTGACTTGTTTTTGGCTTATTATGTTTTACCACTGATTTCCTGTAGCTGAAGAGCTGAATCATCCACTCATCCACTCAGGGCAATACTTAAAAATATTTATTTCCTTGTCAGAAACACTGGTAGATATATTGTGACTTGCACGGCTCATCATTATTAGAGTTGATGATGAGTAAGACATGCTTGTCAACTTGGGCATTTGTCCTTGAGCACGCTATGTTTAAGAGTCACTTTTAATTCTCAGAGAATGCTTGTTATTCTCAGTGTCTGAGTTTGCAGTCCTGGAAACTCCAATCTCTTTCTCTAAAGACTAATAAAACCATATCATTCCTACACTGATGCATTAGAGAAGTTGAATTGAGATATAGGGGGAAATGTTACTATTTTCTCTATTGCCCAGAATCTTCAAGGCCCCATTTCGAACACCTCATTTAGATTCTTAAGCAAAATCCGGATTCTTCACACTTCCATTTCCTTTCCCACAAAGAAACATAACTATTCTGACTAAATGTCTTATATTTCCATTCATCTAATATCTATAAAGTGATTTGAAAATAGGAACATCTTAAATGATTTTTTAAAAATTTAATTATCAGAAAAGCCTCCAATAATATGTGACTGTTATACAACTTTTGAAAAAATAAAATATTTTTTTACAACATCGTTAGAAATTTAGGAAAGACAGACATTAAAAACTACTGAAAATAGTACTTTGCACTTTGATGACTGTAAAGTATTAAGCAAATGGAGAATAGTACAGTTATTATTATTACTATATTAAGCACTAGAATTTGTATCTTTTCTTCATCTGTATGTAAAAGGCCAAGAGTGAAGGGAGGACTAAGAATTTGGAAGGAAGCAAATCCTGAGGTACATTCTGTAGATATTACATATCCTTGGGAAATGTTCTGGATAAAGCCCTGTGTGGGCTCCCTCAGCTCTGCAGCTAAGCTTCTTGCTTCAGTTGCCACAGCATCTTTGGCCCTGTTTTATTAAATTCAACACTAGCAACAGGGTGTAAAGTTGCTAGGGAAAAAAATTGGAAAGATACTTATTCATAGCCCCAATTGGTTTTCTATGGATTAATAAGTAGCTCAACGCAATTTAATTCATTTCAAATCAATGAGGCTACCAATCTACCTGCGGAAGAAAATTATGCTTATCTCTGTTTAACAATTGGTGAGCGAATTACCTAATTTGTGCTGCTTTACCCCCTCAGTACTTAAATGCTTTTAATTCTAATGTAAACAGAATTATCTGTACAATTCCGGCCTTTAACACATTGTTAAATTTTTGCAATAGCTTTCTAACTTTCCACAGCCACATCTGGTGTCTTGGGGCAACTGCTGTCAAGAGAACATGCCTAAGACTGTGATTTCATTGTGGTGCTTTTGGCTCAGAAAAGGTCACTGGCTTATGAATGTCACAGAATCTTTTTCTCGGGCTTCTAAAATTCCCTAGTTATCATCCCTATCAATCATTTGGTGAAATTATATACTGTATTGTAATATTGATTTTGTGTGTGTGGGTGTGGGTGTGGGTATGTGTGTGTGCACGTGCGCACACCCTGTATTTCCAATTATATTCCAAGCTGCTTAAGGACAGAGAAATTGAATTTTACTTTTGACTTCTAGCTATCATTTAAATCATGCCCGCTGTGTTATAAGAACATTATATATCTCATATATCTAATTACAGAGCACCTCCTGCTAGGTGTTGTTTTCACCATCTTATGTTAGGGAAACTCAGTCACGGAAGATGTGCGACTTAGTCGACTAAGTCCACACTCCTGAGTAAATGACAAAACCACTTTTAAACTGAAGACCCTTGGCTCCAAAGCCCTCTCTCTTCATATCCCAATATATTGCCTTTAGTAATTTGTTTTTGTTTTTAATGATATTTAGCCTCAAGAAAGCAAAATTATCAGCAGAGTGATACATACTGGATGAAAGAAAAACCACTGAGATTGCCTCTGCCTTCTCTGTTTGCTTATTAGAGCCAGGTAGGAGAAGCAAAGTGAAGAATCATGAAACAGATGGCAGGGATAACATTCAGCAGGACTGGGGACTCTCTACATCGCTCTCATATGACACATTTCCCCTGATTCAGTAAGATATACAGAAATAGTGATAAGCCTGCCTTATTTAGACACCAGTTTGTAAGGCAACTGAGGAGAAATAAAACCACAAAGAGAATTGGCACCTGTGCATTAACATTCTCTCCAGACTAATGAAAGAAGTAAAAGAATCGTTAGGCTCTCTTCCTTGAGTATTAAGCTCATGCAGAGTAACTTTTCCAACAGGAGGTGCCACTGGCTGCTGGGGATTTTTGATGGTCATTGTCCATAGACACATTGGACGCAGTATGTTCAGAAACAGCACTTTCCTAAGACCTATATCCATACCTTAAAACGGAGGAGGCATTTCAACAAATATTCCCTTTGTGTCTGTTGAACGTTTTGCCTGATTTCATGTGCACTCCATTAGAAAAAAAAACTCTTCATCCCAGTGGCAAAAGAGTAGAAATCTTTTTTCATCTTGGAAGGTCACAGACATGAATTCCTTAATTTAAAAAAGGAATCTTTTAGTATTCAGTTTCTGTGCTACCTAATCAGCCCTTGACAGCTAGACAAAGACAAAAAATTAACTTTTTATTTTGGTGGAAGATATAACACAGGATGAGTTATCTGTCATTTTTTAAATGGTGGAATTAATAACATTTAAAGTTCATGACTTTGAAAATCTCTGTCGAAAGTCTAAACAAAGCATGCCGTCAAGACTCTCGTTTTGACACTCAGGTTCTCTGTGGAAATCATCTTCTCCCTTTTTCACCTGTTATGGCATTGGCATCCCTCCCCATTGGATCAGTTCTTACCAATAATAGTTGTAGCAGTGAAGGTACATACCTTTGTGAATGTACATGTTACAAGAATTTTACATGCGTACAAAATTGTAGACATCTTGAAACTCTTTTGATAGTAATTTTAAGTGAAAGTCTTTCTTTTGTGGGAAGGAGGGCAGGAGTTATCAACTGTCGGGGACAGTAGTTCAGTGAATTTTACCAATTTATAGTGCTATAGAAGAGAAAACAATAGAGAGTCAAGTGCAAGAGGAAAGATTAGTGGTGCACCATAATAAAACATGGTTTTTAAACATAATAGTACTGATAGTACCCTCTGAAGGTGCAGCATTCTTTTTTTTTTTCTGAAAAGAAATGTCAATATAAAAGATAGGAAGTTATTACTGTTACTATTCATTCCTATCAGTATTCTTTTTTGCTGGACAAAATAAAACTACACTTCCTTTTAAATTATGTAATTGAGAGGAAGAAAACAAGGGCATGGCTAAAGTACGTTAAATAAGACAAAACCTACTTTGTAAACACAAAAGAGCAAGTGACCTTCAATATTATCAATGTAATTTAATTAACAATATGAATATGATGTAGCAAAAAAAGACTAATTTACAAAGGTAAGCCTAAGTCAAATATATTCTGGTGTAATTCTCACGTCTACATTTTAGAGAGCTATAGTGGATTGGAAATATGATATTTTATTTGTTGTAATAAATACATTGCTGTAGTGCTATAAATCATCTTTCTATTGTTAACTGAAAATGTAACCAAAAAATAGCGTATTTACACTATGCAGATATTAAGTTAGAATTGTGGGTAACCCAGCTGGGATGTGGTTCCCATGGTCAGCATCTCCTTTATTTTTTCCATCCTGAGTAAGAACTTTTTGCACACCCTTCCCCAAAGTAGATACAATTCTAGAAAGCAACAACTTGCAATGTAAATTTTACGGAAAATGGTGATTTATTGCAACCATATAGCAGAACTTCAGAAAAACCTTTCTAAGCACCTTCTATTCCTTCCTCCTCCTCTAGCTCTCTCTTTCTACACAGGCCTTTCCAGCTCAGGACTACAGCTTTTCCACCTCTGGAATCTGCCCTCAGGGTCTCCTTATTTCATGGTTTTTTCTTCAGCAGAGTGCAGTTATCCCTCAGCCTCTCAAGTCTTGAAAATGTCCTCATTTTTATCACCCAGCTCAGCAAGCAACACATGTTCCTTATAAAGCTTTGGGGGCTTGAAATATTTAATATTTTCCTGTCACAAATATATTTTTATTCACAAGTAAAATAGCTATCTGAAAATAGAAGATATTTAAGGATTGGGACAGGAGAGTAAAAGGAATTATAGCACAGATTTACAGGAACTTATAGGCACAAATTGGTTAAATAGGCCATCCAAAAAGGAGGTGTGGAGGAAGTACTGATGAATGAGACAGAAACAGTCCTATAGAAATTTTTATTAAGTTCTGCTGCATGGTAGCAATGTGTCTCCAGTTGCAATACATTTTTATTAAAACTTATTTATCAAAACGCACTATATAAAGCCAAGCTTAAGAGAGATGATATTTGTAATACTTATATCTAAAGAGAACGTTCACTCAAAATATTTCAAACTCAAAAAATCCAACAAGAAAAAGATAGATGACCCTTTCAAAAAAAAAAAAAAAAAAGACAAATGACTTGATCAAGCTCTTCACAAAAGAGGAAATCCAAATTGCCTTTAGATATATGAAGAAGTATTTCACATCCTTAATCATCAGGGAAAAGTAAAAGTGAAAACCAATGAGATACTACCCTATACCCAAAAGAAAGCTTTAAAAAATAGTGGGCGTAGCAATGCCAAGTGTCGGTAAGGATGAGGACTGTTGCTGGGGCGTAAATTGGTACAGTCTCCTTGGAAAACTGTTTTGTAGTTTCTAACAAAGCAGACTCTAATCATTGCTTCAGTTCCACTCCCAGGCAGATATAATATACAATGTACAGTAGAATTGTGAACAGAAATAGGTAATATGAACACAGTACTACATATGCATAACAGCATTCTTCATAATAACACTAAACTGGAAAAAAATAACCATCAACAATAGAGTAAGTAAATAGTGTTACATTCTTAAGATGGAGTATTGTATAGCAATGAAAAAAAGTCACTGCTACACACAACAACATGGGTAATCTCAGATGTATTATGCTTGTCAAAAGAATTCCTGCAAAAAAAGAACATACACTATATGATTCCACTCCTGTAAAATTCAAAAAGCAACAAAAATAGTTTTTGGTGATTCAAGTCAGAATAGTGGTTATCTGTGGAGCAAGCACTGGAGAGCTACGTGAAGGAGTCTTCTCAAAGTTCAGGGTCTCTATTATATGTTGATATAGGTGGTGGTTACATAGGTGTGTTTATTTTAGTACTTAAGCAATATGGCTATGATTTGTGCACTTTATGTATGTAACATATAGTTTGGTTTTAAAAATTTAAATGAATTCAGTGACCTTTTGAATTTCTTTCTAGTCTTGTCATTCCAACAAAAGCAAATGTAAGATGTCTACTGCTTCAGTTTTCACGTTTGAGACATAAATGCTTCAGTTTATTCACTTGTTGCTGTTGGCTGTGTTCATCTGTGCCCTACTATCCATTTGAAATTATAATTATAAGGGAGAGAGCAGAGTCCCCTCTTTTATTTCCTTTCCTTCTTTTCTTTACTTAGAAGAGTGCCAAGCACAGCAACATGTAGAAGTTTGTCCACACTACAGAATAAGATGCTGCATCTTGAGGAATATTAAATATTTTAAATCATTACAGAAACCACACACCCATGGAGACAAAATGAAGGGTCATTTCTGTTTTTAATATTTGTGACTAATATGCAGTTTTTAGGATGAAGTCATCAAGTAATGATGATTTATCAAAATCCCATTTTTAATTAAAAATATTGGAATGTGGGGGGCAGTCAGGAAAATTATTCACTGTTGGTCACTTATTCTACAAAATCATAGCTCTTCCCTACTAAGACCTACCTTTGGTGGGGCCACCCATGTGGTACATTAAGCCTGTGTCCATGCTGGTGAAGGGAACAGCATTATTAAAACTCTAAGAGGGAACAAATAGCATTGTTGAGGAAGTATGAGTCATCAGATTTGTTCAAAGTAGAGGTCTAGGAAAAGACATAGAGGGTCCTAAGATCAAGATCAAGGAAGTCAACTGAGTTCAGATCCTGGAAGATCTATAGTGGTCATTAAAGAAATTGTACTTTTTTAAAAAAAGTTAACATGATTGGAGTAAAGAAAGACAAGCCATTCCTCATCACTCATTTTGCAGGAAAGGAAAAAGGTATCATTCTCCCCCTCACCACACACACAAAATGCTGCCTTAGAAAAGACATACTACAGGATTTTCAAAACAAAGGCACTTGTAAATGCACAGTCACATCCTGAGTGTAATCATTTGATGGCAGAAGAATTAGATTGATGCTTTCTCTCCATCACCGTATTATTTGGGAATCCAAAATCTAATTTCTAACTTTAAGAACATGGTATAGAAAGTATAAAGGGCCTCTTAAGGGAGATGATTAATATCACGAGTTATACTTAATTGTCATTGAGGCTTATCTGAGGGACTGCAGAAAGCTTTGGTTCCCACACAACCCCAGACAACCAAAATGTTTTCAACTCACACCATGGTGGAGAGCTCGTTGTTTCCTGACACCCTGAAGACTTATCAGTTTTTTACAGCCACCTATGATAATGAAAAATTTACTAATAAAGGAAGCACTATGTATATTTTATATAGAGATATAGATATATTTAAAAAATAATTAACTAAAATCCCCCTAAGAGCAGAAGAGGAAGAATAAAGATCCCCAAAGTTTGTGGAGGCATATATTAACATTGTCATGTCAAAGGACATTTCTTTGTATTATCAAGCTCTATCTAAAAAACCATGATATTTTTACATTCTACTGTACAGTATAGCATATTCATGTTTCCTTTAATGTACATTTTAATATTCTAAATTACTTAAAATTTGCTTGTCAAAAATTTAAAGCAAATTTTTAAAATCACTTAAAATTGAGTAAATTGATGCCATAAAAGAGGTAACCCATGAGTTTAAGACTCTGATGTTGCCTACTCAATGTTGATTCTTTCCTTCTGTCTTACATCACAACTCTGATTTTGTTTGTAGTAGCAAAATGTCAATAGAAATATTTACCACCCTAGACCTTCTCCCATTCATGGGAGGCCATTTCAGTCCCATGTGCTATAAAGAGTCTAGTAGCTGGAGATTCTGGAAAAGCTGTTATGTTTCTGGAAAAAAAATATTGAGCAGAGAATCAGCTGTAATCAGCTTTTTGGCTCTTATTCTTTCCCTTTTTCTTGCCTGGAGCATTGACACGAGGCCTCGAGGTGGAACAGTCACTGAGCTGTGGACTCATGGACAGGTGTACACAGTGAACAACCTAGTAAGAATCTAGAAGGAGCCTGAGTGTCACCAGTGCTGTGGCTGCCACTGTTGTCCAATAGAAATTTCTGCATTGCTGTGTGCTGCCCAGTGCAGTAGCCGTTGTCCTCACAGAGTTATAGAGCATTTGAAATGCAGCTAGTAAGACCGAAGAATGAATTTTTAATTTAATGCATTTTAAAATTTAAATACGAGCCATGTGTGGCTAGTGGCCACTATATTGGGTAGCACAACTACTATATCTCTATTTAGTTGAGTATGTAGGCAGATTTCTTTAACATGCAATTGACTGCACTCCTAACTAAATATGCTGTGTTTATGCTGGAGCTTCAAATTCTCTCTTTTACCTCTTGGCACAAATGCATACACACATCTAGTCTGAAAACTAAATTACTCTCAGATCAACGCCTTAGTGGGATTGACCTACAGATAACAGAGATTTTCTTTATAGTGGGACACAGGAAGGAGCAAAAAATGGAAACATGGACTACTGAAAAGAGAGTGATTTATCACAAGCAAACTCCAATACCTGGGGGATATGTGCCTCTTTCCAAATGTAATCAAACTTCTTCCCTTGCGTTTCTCAATGTAGGCAGCTAAACAGTGCAGAACGATATGTGTTCCCGGCAGGTTCAGCCTTTCCTTCTCAAAGAAAACTGGGGCTCTGCTTCTCCTCGAGGGATATGTCACATCCTACATGTTGTGCTGCTCTGATTTATCTCACTTCATGTTCAGACATGGTACCTCTTCTGACATGAGTTTGTTTTATATTGGGGCAAAAGAGGATAATGAATAGGCAGAAAGCCCTGACTGATGTAAGCAATAAACATATGTTCAATTTCCTCTTGCTTCTGAGTCCTTCACACAGACCAGAGGAAGAGTAGGACCAGTGTGACAACCACCAGAGGAACAGGAGGCTAACTTCGGACAATTGAAAGGATTAGCTACTGCTGCCACCTGGTAAGCAAGAAACACTGTATAAAAACATATTGTCGGGACTTCCCTGCTGGCACAGTGGTTGAGAATCTGCCCACCAGTGCAGAGGACATAGGTTCGATCCCTGGTCCGGGAAGATCTCACATGCCTCAAGCAACTAAGTCCATGTGTCACAACTCCTGAGCCTGTGCTCTAGAGCCTGCAAGCCACAGCTACTGAGCCTGCAAGCCACAACTACTGAAGCCCATGCCCTAGAACCCATGCACTGCAACTGCTGAGCCTATGCGCCACAGCTGCTGAAGCACGCATGCTCTAGGGCCCGCGTGCCTCAACTCTTGAGCCCAAGTGCTGCAGCTGCTGAAGCCTGTGCACCTAGAGCCTGTGCTCCACAACAGGAGAAGCCACAGCAGTGAGAAGCCAGTACACCACAAAGAAGAGTAGCCCCTGCTGACCACGACTAGAGAAAACCCACACAGCAACAAAGACCCAATGCAGCCAAAAATAAATAAATAAATAAATAAATAAATAAATAAAATCGGATTGTTTGTTAAAAAAAAAAAAGTATTGTCTTTGAAGACTGTGAAAATAGAAGGATCTGAGTCTTGAAATCCCAGTCATAACCATAAACATGACTTTTGTGAACAGAAAGTATTAAGAACATTGCTGTAGTGGTCATTCTCACCCAAGGTTGTTAATGGGAATATAGCCTGATAGTGTTTCATACAGAGAAATTGTTAGACACCCTTTGTAAAGAAAAGAATGCCTTGTGTGCTTATGAAATGAATCATTATACACTTTCATTTTAAACATTAGAGGATTTAGAAACTACCCTTACCCAACTATGGCCTTAATGTGTATCTGGAACTAACTGAAGCCATGTTATTACATTGCAATTGCTTATTTTCAATCACAGGGTTTCATTTGATATACTCATTATGTAAGAAATATTAAAGCATAAAACATTTTAAAGGTTCTTAACATTTTTTTCAAACAGAAACTATGACAAACAGTCATAACTCGATTTATGAGAGCCCATGTTTCTTTCCAACAAACACAATTCTGGGCCTGGCTGGCTCATTACAACATACAACTAATGGAACTTAAATAAATGGAGAAAACATACCACTCTCTGACATGTAAATTCTAAATCATTTAATGATATACTGAGATTTCAATTAAACTGGAAATGATAGGGGGTAGATATAATAAACCCAAGTAAAATATCAAAGCCCCAAAAGAAATCTAGAACAATTCAATAATTTGCTTTAAAGGCTTCTTTAACTATGGAGTGAATAGCAGGTTACTTGGCATCTATTAGCCACTTAATAGATAATGATAGAAAAGACTTGTTGAATACTTACTATGTGTCAGACCCTGTGCTGACCACTTACATTTATTGTCTCATTTACTCCCTTTAATCAATTGTTATATAGTTGAATATGATCAAGGCAATATTTTATTAGCTTTATGAAGGATTCACGTTATGCCATAGTGCATCAAAAATATATTTCATATTGGTTTGTGATCATTATGTATAATATGAATAATAACCTCCAATGAGGTAATGAGTATATTAGAAAGAATTTTAAACTGTAAATCCATGAGATTAACATTCTTACATCCACTTTGGGCTCTACCGCTGATTTATTAGGTATACAACTGTGGACTAGCCATTAGAAAATACTCCTAACAATTTGCCTTATAAGTTTTGAAAAATTGTTTCAAGTAAGTACAAAATAATAACTGAGTGAGGAGGAGGAAACAAAATAGAAGATACTCTTGAACTGAAAATTGTTGATCCAAGAGAACAGGAACACGACTTCATTGCATGCACTTCTTAAAGATAGGTGAAGTAGAAAAAGGAATGGAAAATGATTCAGATGTTTTCCAGGGCCAGTGTAACTTTTATCAGGATTTCCATGAAGAAAAGCATAGCTACTACATAGAGGTGGTTGGAAACAATAGAGTAAAATGGTAAGAGAGGGAAACCTGTCCAAGTCAACTTACATATTGACTTATCATGGCTCACAAAGTCATCACAGCACTGGGTTCCATGAAGAAGAATAGATAGGAAAAAGTACAAAGCACGGGCAAGAAACAGGCAGAACTTTTGTCTTAGCTTGCCTGAAATCATGAACTGCAGCACAGTTCTCTGGGAAATGGATTGAAATGAGGTGTCACAAGTCTGTAAATCTTTGTAGTTTGTGTAATGTTAGAACTCATAAACAAGTATGGCTTTTGTCTTATGTTAGTGACTAACACTTCTCAGTGACTGACTTGTCCATCTCCTCTGCTTTCTCTTCAAATTACCCATGAAATCACAAGTGTCCAAGTCTCCATGGCCCTAGAAGGGAGAGTACTGATTCTGATTTGCCGCATTCTGAGGGGTATTCCCTCTGCTGCACAGCAGATGTGCAGACTCTGCAAATACTCAGAGCTGCTCTATATTTTGGCAGGTGAAACAAGCGCCAGCACACAGGGAAGTCATGAGTTTGAAATTCAGGTACAATTACATGGATGGTGCCCTTGGAGCAACAGGATCTATACCAAAACTGAACCTGCTTTCTTCAGTTTTAGGTCATTACTAGCCCTCTCTATAAGCATTTGCCCTGGAGACTAAACACCCGTGATGTAGTGTGGTCAACTGAGAAAATTTCCAAACAGGGATGTCAGTCCTGGGACATGAATGGCACTGTATATTGGAGCAGCCATACTGAGGCTTGCAAAAGAATTACCATTTATTTTAAAATATCCAGGGGAAAGAAAAATGCCATCCTTCAGAGTTGGAAGAACAGGCAAAATAAGAAGAACAGTATTATTCCTTAATCTTGCACAACCACAGCTAAAGGCTGCCAGACAGGGGAATTTTACATTGACCTGCCCTCAAGCAGAAGATCTGATAGGAGTGTTCTAGCAGCATCCAGGTGGACCTGAAGATTCCAAGGGGAAAATGCACATCTTATCTGTGCTAAACAGCAAACTACTAAGATCTAGCATTCATTAGTCAAGGAAAAGGAAACTAGAAGAAGTATTAAGGGAAGAAAGTGGCCCTAGGCTAATGAAAATAGTACTGCAAGGTGTAATGGGAACATTGCCTTAAAAATGTGGCAGGATCTGAATAGAGATGCAGACGTAGAGAAAGGACTTAAGGACACCAGGGGGAGGGGAAGCTGGGACGTGGTGAGAGAGTAACATCGTGTAAAATGGATGGCTAGTGGGAAGTTACTACAGAGCACAGAGAGACCAGCTTGATGTTTTGTGAAGACTTAAAAGGGTGGGATAGGGAGGTTGGGAGAGAGGCTCAGGAGGGAGGGGATATGGGGATATATGTATACATGTAGCTCTTTCACTTTGTTGTACAGCAGAAACTGACACAATACTGTAAACCAGTTACACTCCAATAAAGATTAAAAAAAAATGTAGCAGAAAGTTGACTCTTGAAATGTAGTAACACAAGAAATGTAAGAAAATGTTAGACTGTGTTTATTATGTGCTATCACTAAAATATAAGAACAATACATGCTATCTGAAAGAAAAAAAAAGGAGGAGAAATAAAATGGAGACAGACTGACATGATGATAGCTACATGACATTCAGAGCTTGAAAATTTGCATTCAAATCCAGGCTTGGCTACATCGCGTATCAACACTATGATTTTAGTTTGTTATTTAGCTTTATAGAATCATAAGCATCCTTGTAGATAATAAAGGAAAAGTAAAATGATGCAAAAATTCACAAAGATAGTACAAAAAATGCAAAAAGTAGAAAATCTGTAATATAGGCTTAATTAAAAACTTGAATAAGAACTATTGAGGATAAATCAACATATGATGTAGCTACAAATTTTTAGCTATTTGAGAAAAAATAAGCTCATACTCTAACCTTACACCATATGATATAGTAATGCCAAGCAGTTTCAAGAATTACAAAGGAGCGAGATAGAAATATAGGGAAACATATGTGTATGATCTAGGGAAGAGAGATAATAAAGTTTTCTAAGCACAAAGTCATGAAATAAATCATAAAGGAAAAAATTAATATGAATATATTATTATTAGACATAATTACCTATTAAAACAACAAGACCACCATAAACAAAATTTAAGCATGGGAATTTAAACAGCCACAAAGTATCATACGTAAAATAGGTAAGCAACAAGGATTTACTATACAGCACAGGGAATTATATACATAAAAGGAATATGAGTAGACAATTCATAGAAGGAATATAAAGAGCTAATAAACATACAAAAATTTTCATCCTCATCATGAATTGCTTTCATATTTCTGTATCGCCTATCAAATTCACAAAGAATAAAGAATAATGGTGTGGGTGAAAGTGTACAAATTAAGCACTCTTACACCTGCTGGGAGTAAGGCCCAGAATAACCTTTCTGAGAAACAATCTCATCTCGTGTATTAAAAAATAATCTTTAAAAATATTACATACCCTTTGACCTAGTGGGTTACTTCCTGCTTTCTATCTAGAGGCAATAAAAATCCTGACAAAGATTAATGTACATGTATATTCATTGTGGAATTACTTTTAATAGCAAGATATTGGAAACAACCTACATGCTCAATGTTAGGAAAGTGATTAAAAGCACCTTGGCACGTCCACCTGCTGTTGGGAGGGTAGGTAGACATAGACTTTAATCCTGATCTGTATCTTTTTCTGAGTTAGCTAATTTATCTTAATCTTTGTTTCTTCAAATGCAGTATGGAGTTAACAGTATCTATCCCAGGGTATTTTTTCAAGAGTAAATACCACGATGCATTCAAAGTGCTTGGCACGTATGTGACACAAGAATGTTGTGCTTAAGGAAATTTATCAGAATAGTGCTTGTGGAATCAAATTATTACGAATTTGTATGAACATTTTTGAAGGAAGTTCATCCAGAAAATTCAGGGTGTTATTTTGTTTCTTCCCTTCCGGCCTTAATTCTGGTATGCTTGTGTAGAGTGTTTTGCTCCCTGCCCACGCCTAACCTGAACTTGGAGCCTAAATTCTGTGTAAGCTGCTCCATTAGGTATTTTCCTGGGAGTTATCACGCAAACAAGGCTCCTTTCCCAAGAGTAGAAACAAATTTGCACATAAGTGGCAGGCCTGAGGATGTTGCCCCCAGAAAAGCTTTCAGAATTTCAGAAGCCTCTTTGTCACCAAGCACTATGTAAGTGGGTTGAGTCAAGGGGCCACCTAACAGGGGATTTTCCCCACTGGTTTACGGGATCCAGGCAACACTGCCTGGTACACAAAGTGTTGTGATAAAAGTGATGTGACAGGCTGGGAGACACAGAAACACAACATCGGATTACTCAGGTTTTCTCCACTGCCAACTGAAAGGGAAATGCACAACCTAAAAGTTGCAAATTAAGTTTTATTCAGGGACCTAACTTAGGACTGTCGCCCAGGAAACAGACTCTCAGATAGTTCTGAGGCTACTCCAAAGAGGTAAGGGAGGAGTCAGGATATATTTGAGTTTTTTTGCTGGGAAAAAAATTGTAGCCCAACATCAAATGATTAATGCTAATCACAAAAAAATAGATATCTCATGATAATGATTTTAGTGCTTTATTGTGTGTGGGAAAATGCAAGAATCTGGGTTCATTGAAATTCTGCCTTAGATATACATCTTTAACCATCTAAGGGTAGTATCCTTAGCACAGAATGCTTCCTGTTTTTCTCCATCCTGAGTTCCCCTCCGGTGCACTATTGGTGGGCAATGTTAACAGTGGCTAATGGCTTGATCCATGTAGAACTAGAATGGTGGCCAATATTCTTTGTTTACAGTACCCACATGTAATTACAAAAATAAGATTCTACAGACAGAAAAGGTGAGAGCCTCAGGTGTGATAAGGTAGGGAATTTAAAGTAATTCTTCAATAAATAATATGACGTATTAAAATTTACCAAGCATCTAGGTGCTACACATGACTCTTCACACATCCATTCATCCAGTAGTTACAACATCCCTGTGAGTTGGTTCTATTATTAAAACCATTTTATAAAGAAGGAAACTGAGGCAGAGATGATAAGTGACTTATCCAGGGTCATACACCTAATACCTGTCTGAGCCAGGACCTGGATCCTGGGAGTCTGACTTCAGAATCTGAGCTCTTCATCAATATGCAGCTGTCACTCATTGATAACTTCACTGATAATAATAATAAATAACAACAGCAACAACTAATGACCACTTTTGAGTGTTTACTATACACTAGGATCTATACTAAGTACCTTATAAAGCTTATCTCCTTTAACCTTCACATAATGAACTCTGATATATATGCATTGTATTCTCAAGCACAATTTGTAATCAAATCCCAAAGCCTGCATTTGCAAACCTCTCAGCTATACCGCCCTCCACTGGAGCCAAGGAAAGTCAAGATAATACTTCTAGTGATCATAGATTTGGGAGTAAAGAAAAAAGTTAAGAACAAATATGCATTCTTACTTATACATTGAGTTGGTGGAACATAGAATTTGTTCCCTGGAATTCTGTCATTTATACAAAGGTTAAAGATCTTTGTGTAGTTTCCCAATTACAGAAGTTTAAGAATAGCTACCATGTAAAATGTGTGAATTATGAGACACCAAAAATTTGTTTACCCCCAAAAATCTCCTATGATTACCTACTCCATATATGATATTACCATTAGAATTAGTCCTATAAGGTAAGACAGTACAGGTCCCCTAAGAATCTTATGTAAATATATTACCTGATCTATTAATTTCCTATGGCTGCTGTAACAAATTACAACAAATTTGCTGGCTTAAAACAACACACATTTATTTTCTTAGGGTTCTGGAGGTCAGAAGTCTGAAATCAATTTCAGACTAGGTCAGAAATCAAGATGTTGGCATTGCTGTGCTCCCTCCAGAGGCACTAGGAAAGAATCCATTTCCTTGACTATTTTAGCTTCTACATCAGTATTCCTTGAATTTTTTGGCCCATGGCCCCTTCCTTTATCTTCAAAGCCAGCAGTGTAATGTCTTGCTTCAGTGGTTACATTGCTTTCTTCTGTGTCAAATCTCCCTTTGCCTCCCAATTTGGGGTTTCATTTAGAGCCCACTTAGACAATATAGGATAATTTCTCCATGTCAAGATCCTTAATCACATCTGTAAAGTCTATTCTGCTACACAACGTTACAAAGGTCCCAGGGATTAATTTAGTTATCTTTGGGGTCTGTAATTCAGCCTACCACACCTGAGAAATGTGACCACTTTCAGTAAATATCATATAATGAAATAAGAGCCTAAAAGAATGAGAGGCAAAATAAATGCACGCTATTTAGTAGTTACAATAGATGATAAAACTGCATGAATCAGTTCAGTCTCAATAAAATGAAGGTTCGAGGTTACTAAGTACAAATTTGGGGAGCTATGGTATGCTATTCTATCCTAAGATTACCTTTTGAAATTTAAGAGGTTATCTTTAAATATTTACCCTGTAGATAATTGGAACCCTCATACACTACTTGTAGAATGTAAAATGTTACATCAACTTTGGAAAATAGTCTGGTAGTTCCTCAAAAGGTTAAACATAGAGTTATCATATGACCCAGTAATTCCACTCCTATATATATGCCCAGGAGAAAATAAAGCATACGTCCATACAAAAACATGAACACAAATGCTCATGGCAGTATTTGATTTATAGTAGGCAAGAGTAAGAATAAGTAAAATGTAAATCAACTGATGAATGCATAAATAAAATGTGGTATATCAATACACAATTATTATATGGCATTGAAGGAAATGAGGTAGTGATAAATGCTATAACATTGATGAAACTTGAAAGCATTATGCTGAGTGAAAGAAGCCAGTCGCAAAGGATCACACACTGTATTGTATGATTCCATTTCTAGTAAATATTCTAAGTATGCAAATCCATAGAGATAGCAACTTGATTGATGATTGCCTAGGACTAGAAGAAGAACAGTTTTGGGGGGGAGCAGTGAGAGGCTGCTAATAGGTACAGGATTTCTTTTGGGGGTGGATAAAAATTGATTGTGGTGATGGTAGCATGACTGTAAATTTACTGAAAATGATTGGATTGTACACCCATAAATGCATGAATTGTAAGTTTTGTGAATTATATCACAATGAAGCTCTTATAAAAAAATACTTGTCTTGACTTTCACTTATATCAAAGCCTACAATGTTAATTAGTCCTAGACTATTTAGAATATGAATCACTTAAATTTTAGAGTTGAAAGAGACATTCGATATTTTATATTCCAATCTCAGTTTATGTATCATAAAGTACAAAATAGTCATTGTCTCTCCCCACATGACATAGCTAGATGTTCAGATTGTTCTTTAGAACCAAGTATTATTTTCTCCCACCTAGCACTATTTTGTATAGTTAGCAGACTTAGTTCCAACAACCTTGGTTTACTTACACTTTAGGAAGAAGAGCTCTAAAATCACAATGATAGCTGAAAAAAATTATGTGATATAATTTTTTATTTTTTTAAAGATTTATTTTATTATTTATTTATTTTTGACTGCATTGGGTTTTTGTTGCTGTGCATGGGCTTTCTCTAGTTGTGGAGAGAAGGGGCTACTCTTCATTGCAGTGCACAGGCTTCTCATTGCAGTGGCTTCTTATTGGGGAGCACAGGCTCTAGGCATGCAGCCTTCCGTAGTTGTGATGCATGGGCTTAGTAGTTGTGGCTCACAGGCTCTAGAGCACAGGCTCAGTAGTTGTGGTGCATGGGCTTAGTTGCTCTGTGGCATGTGGGATCTTTCTGGACCAGGGCTCAAACCCGTGCTCCCTGCATTGGCAGGCAGATTCTTAACCACTGTACCACCAGGGAAGCCCCTATGTGATGTAAATTAAAAAAAAAATAGCTTCCATCCATTTCATTCAGATCTTGGCTCAAGCGTCATTTATTCAAAGGCAGTCTGTGAGTACTCAGTAAAGTAGTTTAATATGTACTATTGTTACCAAACTCAGGTCCAGTTGCTTGCCACTGTAAAGCCAATACTCAAGAGGCAAGTGTTGGCAGAAAGGAAAGGTTGCTTTATTCAGGAAGCCAGCAACCTGGGGAGAAGGTGGACTGATGTCCCAAAGGCCAATGCCCCCTGTTGATCAAGGGAAAGAGCTTTTAAATGGGAGTTTCAGGGCTGTATAGGCGGAGGGAGGAGGCTACCTGCAGAACAGCATAGTCAGCTCTGACAGTTATCTTGAAATTAGTCATGTGGTGGTCTGATCAGTGTCATCTTGATTGTTTTAAGTACAATTAATCTTCAGTTCTAGAGTCAGTTTGTTGCCATTTCTTTGAGGCTAGTTCTCAGAACTGTGGCAGCTTATGTCATGGCTACAGTCGGGTCATCATGTAGTTAACTTCTTCCACCTGGTGGGGGTTTCAGTATCTACAAAACAGCTCAAATGATAAGCTTCAGAATATTACCTGTAGACTTTGAAGAGAAACTAAGTGTCCTTGATTTTTCTTAATGACTAAACTATTATTACATTGTCCTGTTTGACTGCTGTTTGTTTCTGCATTTCCTCACTTCTCTAATTAAATTTATTCTTTGACTAAAGTTTTTCTGCAGACAAAAGGCAGGCTAAGGACATTGTGGGAGGTGGTCTGTCCTAGGAATACCCCATAGGGTCTTGCACCATTTGTGTATTGTTCATTTCTCTTAGCAGAAAATAAGCTCTGTAGGGTAGGGTATTTTTTGTTGTAATACAACCTAAGTTGATTTGGTTGTGCACAATTTTTAGGGTTTTATTTATTTAGTTTTATATTTGTAGATTACAACAGTTGGCAAAGAGGTCTGAGGTAACCTGGCCCTCCTCCTCAGTCTTCCTTTTCTTCTCCCAGCTCTGTTCTTTTAGGGACGCCAACCACACTTTGCACAAAGAGCAGATAAAACAACGTTCTGTCACAGTTATGGTCATCTTTAGGCAACAAGCCATCACCCTGCCTGAGGCTGACTGTAGGACACAAGATTCATGATTTGCTAGCTTTTAATGCTCTTTGTGCAAAGGAAGGAAGTAATTCTAAGACATTTTAACCAATGGCTGTTTCTTGAATATTGTTAGGTTCTCCACTAATCCCCAAGTGTAATATTCATCATAATAGTCGAGTCACATTTTTCACTAATATAAATCCACTTCTGAAGTCCAGTATGCCAACTAGAAAACCACTAGTTTTTCAACACACTGATATCTAAAGCCCTTATTGTAGCCACCACTACAGTACTGGTCCTCTGAAACAATGGAGACTGACCACCCTAGACTGTAACTCTTGATTACACTAGCTATTGGCTCCTAGTTATTGGCCCTTAAACTAATATCATGTTCTGTACACTGAACGATTTAAAGTATGTTCAAACATCTTTACATCTCTCTCATTTGCTATTGTATTCTCATCACCTAGAACTGTGCCTTAGTGTAGAATAGAGAATCTATAAATATTTCCTGAATGGATAATGTCTGCATATTTATCTAAAAGTTCTCAAAACTGTCTATCAAGAGTGTTAATTTAGAATATTTATTTTCTTATAAGACCTTGGTTTCAGAAGTTGGTTTTAGGCATTTTCTGCCACAGAAATTACATGAGTTACATATATCCCTCCATTTACATGAATTCCTTTCCTCATTTATAGAACATATACCAGGTGTGTATCATTGTACAGTGAATTGTTTCATACAACTCAAGATGCCATCTGACCCTTATCCTCAAACTTCTCATCCTGCCATAGTTATAGTGCATAATCAGATATAATACCTTAAACTGTAGTAATGATAAAGAACTTTACCTAAAGAAAGTAAAAGAGCTAAATATGGTGTTCTCCTGAATAAGTTCATCCTCATTCATGCGTTTTGCCTTTTCCTTTTTATTTTTGTATTCCTTCAGATGTGCTGACCAAAGGATTTTTTCACCGAGGCTCAAGTAGAATTTCAATTGAAAATCAATTGCTTTTGTTTCCTGGGGAAAAATTAACATTGAACACCCTGACTTTTTATTGTAACTGAAAATATTGTCAGCTTACTATGGTTTTGACTAATAAGTGTTGTCTCAGTCATGAAGAAACTTTGCCATGAGAGATCAGAATTAGTTTTTAATTATACTAGATGCTATGTAGCATGTAAGATAGTGTAGTTATTGGTTAATGTACTCTTTACCCCAAATCATAAATATTTACTATAAATAAAGTTTTATCATAGAAATGTAATCTATAATCATGAATGTAAATAGGGAAAGGTATTTTCAAAGTTCCTTTAAGTTTTAACTCATACCAAAAGACATCCTTATGTCAGTGTGGCAGATGCTGGCAGTTAGCTCACTCACAACTCACTGAAAACCTCTCTTCCTTCCTCTACTGTAGAGACTGGGAAGAAAAATACTCATTACTCCGTTTCTTTACAATATCCTTACAGGATTGGTCGGGATTTAGAGTTTTGGCCAGTAGAACGTAGAAGGATGCCCCAAGCTTTACCTCTTGAGTGAAATGTCAAAATCTTTTGAAAATAGACTTTGCCTTTGATCTTCTTTTATCATCTTCCTCGTCTCTAGAATATGAACATGATGATCAGAAGTTGAGAGCCTTCTTAAGTCAGGGAAGAAAAGGTCTATGTTAAGGATGGAAGAGAAGGATAGAAGCAACACGTTTCCCTAAAGACATTCTTAAGTATCTCTGGACCATGTAACCTCCAGATTTTTGATCGTGAAGAAAATTAACAGGCTCATAATCCTAACAGAGCAAATATCCAATATAAATAGTTGCAGTAATTGAAAAAGTAATTTTTTAAAGCTCTTTATTGGAATATAATTGCTTTCCACTCTAGTACCATCTTTTGAGGTACACCAAAGTGAATCAGCTGTATTTATACATATATCCCCATATCCCTTCCCTCCCGTGACTCCCTCCCACCCTCCCTGTCCTGGCCCTCTAAGGCATCACCCATCATGGAGTTGATCTCCATTTGTTATACAGCAGCTTCCCACTAGCAATCTTATTTTATAGTTGGTAGTGTAAATATGTCTATGCTACTCTCTCACTTCGTTCCAGCTTCCTCTTCACCACCCCCCCCAACCCCATGTCCTCCAGTCCATTCTCTGCATCTGCATCCTTATTCTTGCCCTGTCATTGGGTTCATCAGTACCATTTTTTTTGGATTCCGTATATATAGGTTAGTATACAGTATTTGTTTTTCTCTTTCTGGCTTACTTCACTCTGTATGACAGACTCTAGGTCTATCCACCTCATTACATATAGCTCCATTTCATTCCTTTTTATGGCTGACTAATATTCCATGGTATATATGTGCCACATCTTCTTTATCCATTCATCTGTTGATGGGCATTTAGGTTGCTTCCATGTCCTGGCTATTGTAAATAGTGCTGCAATGAACATTATGGTACATGTTTCTTTTTGGATTATGGTTTTCTCTGGGTATATGCCCAGTAGTGGGATTACTGGATCATATGGTAGTTCTATTTTTAGTTTTTTAAGGAACCTCCAAACTGTTTTCCATAGTTGCTGTACCAACTTACATTCCCACCAACAGTGCAGGAGAGTTCCCTTTTCTCCACACCGTCTCCAACATTTATTGTTTCTAGATTTTGTGATGATGGCCATTCTGACCTGTGTGAGGTGATACGTCACTGTGGCTTTGACTTGCGTTTCTCTAATGATTAGTGATGTTGAGCATCTTTTCATGTGTTTGTTGACCATCTGTATGTCTTCTTTGGAGAAATGTCTATTTAAGTCTTCTGCCCATTTGTGAATTGGGTTATTTGCTTTTTTGGTATTAAGCTTCATGAGCTGCTTGTATATTTTGGAGATTAATCCTTTGTCTGTTGCTTCTTTGGCAAGTATTTTCTCCCATTCTGAGGGTTGTCTTCTTGTCTTGTTTATGGTTTCTTTCACTGTGCAAAAGCTTCTAAGTTTCATGAGGTCCCATTTGTTTATTCTTGATTTTATTTCCATGATTCTAGGAGGTGGGTCAAAAAGGATCTTGCTTTGATGTATGTCCTAGAGTTTTCTGCCTATGTTTTCCTCTAGGAGTTTTATAGTGTCTGGCCTTACATGTAGGTCTTTAATCCATTTTGAGTTTATTTTTGTGTATGATGTTAGGAAGTGTTCTAATTTCATTCTTTTACATGTTGCTGTCCAATTTTCCCAGCACCACTTCTTGAAGAGGCTGTCTTTTTTCTATTGTATACTCGTGCCTCCTTTGTCAAAGATAAGGTGCCCATATGTGCTTGGGTTTACCTCTGGGTTCTCTATTCTGATCCATTGATCTTCCTTTCTTTTGTGCCAGTACCATACGGTCTTGATCACTGTTACCCTGTAGTATAGTTTGAAGTCAGGAAGCCTAATTCCACCAACTCCATCATTCCTTCTCAAGATTGCTTTGGCTATTTGGGGTCTTTTGCATTTCTATACAAATCATAAGATTTCTTGTTCTAGTTCTGTGAAAAATGCCATTGGTAATTTGATAGGGATTGCGTTGAATCTGTAAATTGCTTTGGGTATTATAGTCATTTCCACAATGTTGATTCTCCAATCCAAGAACATGGTATGTCTGTTTGTGTTGTCTTTGATTTCTTTCATCAGTGTCGTATAGTTTTCTGCATACAGATCTTTTGCCTCCTTAGGCAGGTCTATTCCTAGGTATTTTATTCTTTTTATTGCAGTGGTAAATGGGAGAGTTTCCTTAATTTCTCTTTCTGCTTTTTTGTTGTTAGTGTATAGGAATGCAAGAGATTTCTACACATTAATTTTGTATCCTGCTACTTTAATAAATTCATCGATTAGTACAAGCAGTTTTCTATGTATGATATCATGTTATCTGCAAAGAGTGACAATTTTACTTCTTCTTTTCCAATTTGGATTCCTTTTATTTCATTTTCTTCTCTGATTGCTGTGGCTAAAACTTCCAAAACTATGTTGAATGATAATGATGAGAGTGGGCACCCTTGTCTTGTTCCTGTTCTAAGAGAGAATTCTTTCAGTTTTTCACCATTTAGGATGATGTTGGCTTTTGGTTTCTCATGTATAGCTTTTATTATGTTGAGGTAATTTCCTTCTATTCCCATTTTCTGGAGAGTTTTTATCATAAATGCATGCTGTAGTTTTTGGATGGAATGTCCTATAAACATCAATTAAGTCGTGATGGTCTAATGTGTCATTTAAAGCTTGTGTGTCCTTATTTATTTTCTGTTTGGATGATCTGTCCATTGATGTAAGTGGAGTGTTAAAGTCTCCTACTATTATTGTGTTACTGTCAATTTCCCCTTTGATGGCTGTTAGCATTTGCCTTATGTATTGAGGTGCTCCTATGTTGGGGGCATAGATATTTACCATTGTGATATGTTCTTCTTGGATGTATCCTTAGATCATTATGTAGTGTCCTTCCTTGTCTCTTGTATTAGTCTTTACTTTCAAGTCTAATTTGTCTGATATGAGTATTGCTACTCCAGCTTTCTTTTGACTTCCATTTGCATGGAATATCTTTTTCCATCCCCTTACTTTCAGTCTATTTGTGTCCCTTGGTCTGAAGTGGGTTTTTTATAGAGAGCATATGTAAGGGTCTTCGTTTTGTATCCATTCAGCCCATCTGTGTCTTTTGGTTGGAGCATTTAATCCATTTACATTTAAGGTGATTATTGACATGTATGTTCCTATCACCATTTTCTTAATTGTTTTGGGTTTGTTTTTGTAAGTGTTTTCCTTTTCTTGTGTTTCCTGCTTAGAAAAGTTCCTTTAGCAGTTGTTGTAAGGCTGGTTTGGTGGTGCTGAATTCTCTTAACTTTTGCTTGTCTGTAAAGCTTTTGATTTCTCCGTGGAATCTGAATGAGATTCTTTCTGGATAGAGTATTCTTGGCTGTAGGTTTTTCTCTTTCAGGACTTTCAGTATATCCTGCCATTCCCTTCTGGCCTGCAGAGTTTCTGCAGAAAGATCAGCTGTTATCCTTGTGGGTTTTCCCTTATATGTTATTTCTTACTTTTCCCTTGCTGCTTTTAATATTATTTCTTTGTGTTTAATTGTTGTTAGTTTGATTAACATGTGCCTTGGTGTATTTCTCCTTGGGTTTATTCAGTATGAGACTCTCTGCGCTTCCTGGACTTGATGAATTATTTCCTTTCCCATGTTGGGGAAGTTTTCCACTATAACCTCTTCAAATATTTTCTCAGACCCTTTCTTTTTTTCTTCTTCTTCTGGGATGCCTATGATTCGAATGTTGGTGCACTTAATGTTGTCACCAAGGTCTCTGAGACTGTCTTCCATTCTTTTTATTCTTTTTTCTCTTTCCTGCTCTGTGGCAGTTATTTCCCCCATTCCATCTTCCAACTCACTTATTCATTCTTCTGCCTCAGTTATTCTGCTGCTTATACCATCTAGAGTATTTTTAATTTTGGTTATTTTGTTGTCCATTACTGTTTCTTTGCTCTTTAGTTCTTCTGAGTCCTTATTAACTGTGTCTTGTATTTTCTGTATTTTGTTGTCACGAGTTTAGATCATCTTTACTATCATTACTCTGAATTCCTTTTCAGGCAATTTTCCTATTTCCTCTTCATTTATTTGGTCTTTTGTGTTTTTTTTCCTTCTCCTTTGCCTGCAAGGTGTTTCTTTGTTTTCTCATTTTGTCTAATGTATAGGATTTGCTGTCTCCTTTCCCTATGCTGCCTGATAGTATTTCCTGTTGTTTCTGCCCTCTGTCCCCTGTGGTGGGGTATGTACAGTGTCTTGAGTAGGCTTCCTGGTGGGGGGGGGGTCTGATGTCTGCTTTCCAGTGTGTGGCTCTGTTTCTTTTCTCTCTGTTGAGCAGGGCCATGTCAGGTGGTGTGTTTTAGGGTATCTGTGAAGTTAATATGGCTTTAGGTAGTCTGTGTGCTGATGGGTGGGTTTGTGTTCCTGTCTAGTTTGTAGTTTGGTGTGAGGTGTCCAGCACTGGCAGTTGCAGACAGTTGGACGAAGCTGGGTCTTAGACTCTGATACAGGGCTCCATGAGAGTTCCCTGCAGTTAATCTTCCCTGTGTCTGAGGACTGCCTATTAGTCTAGCATCCTGGATTCAGTGCTGCCTCCCCAGAGCCTCCTACTTGACTTCTGATGGAGTAGTCCAGACTTCAGAGGTTGCTTGTCCTGGCACTAAAGGGGTTTAAAGAAGACTGTCCAAGCCCCAGACTAATGGCAGAGTGTTGAGTCAAACAAATACTAAATCAAGGAAACACATACATGTATAAGACACACAAATACTGAATCCAGTAGAACATAAGGCACTAGAAAGACCTGACACAAGAACCCCAGTATGCCACCAGACAATCAAAGAGAAAACCAACAGAAATTCAAAACCAAAAAAACAAAAACAAAAACAAAAAAAACCACCACACACACACAAACACAAATCCAGGGAGATTTTGAAAGCTAAGATCAAATATAATAAAGAGTAAGAGTACTACCAGACAGACTGAAGATTCTCAGAACGAAATCAGACAATTATACTTAGAACTAAGATAAAGACAAAACCTAATAATAAAAACCAAAGCAGTGTGTCATCTGGAGAATGAAGCAAGGAAACAGAGCCAAGCAATAATATTGATTATAAGTATATTCAGATAAAGGAAACTAAAAAAAGATAGAAGACAGGGCAACAGAAGGGCATAATGTGAATGGAAATATGAAAAGAAAAGGAAAAAAATATAAATGTATAAAAGATAGAGATGAAAAGAAGGTAGGAGACACAGTCAGCACTACCAAAAACTTAGCTAGAAATAGAAATATATAAAAAGGTTAAAAATAAAAATAGAATAAAAAATGTTATAAAACATGTAGATCCCTTAGGACGGAGATCATAATTAATTTGAAAAAGAAAAAAAGCCAGAATTGACCCCAGAATGGACGAGATCAATAGAATTAATAATAATATTTCTGTTTCCTTGGGGTCTCAACTGTAAGTGTCCTTCTACCCGCCTTGGGCTTTTTGTATTACTCTGCTACCAGCAGAGCTTCCTTTATTGTTTGTCTGTAAGCACCAGTGTGTGGGGAGAGAGAGGATACAATAGTGGCTCCTTCCCCTGGGCGTGAGTGAGCAGTGGCGCCCTGCCTGTGTCACGGTGGCTTGGCCAGCTCAGGCCAAGAGAGCAACTCCCACCATGGCTCCACCCCACCTGCCCACCCCACTAAGACTCCACCGGGGCGCCCTGCTTGGGTCATGGCAACTCAGTCAGCCGTGGTGATGCCTGTTGCAGAGGGACTCCCATGGCTCAGGTGTAAACAAAATGTCTCCAGAGCTGGGCCACTCTGTGGACTTTTGGCTCTCAGCTGCACACACTCTAGGCCAGCACCACCCAGAGGCCTTTGTTATCCCTGAGTGTGTTAGCCAGGCCCACAGGGGTCCTTCCTTTGTCTGTCGCAGGCACCGAGGGAGAGGCTACACCCACAGCTCCTTGCACCTGCTTGTGAGTCAGCACTATTGAGCCACTGCCATGGCCACCCAGCTTTCTGCAGTAGGCACTCTCTGGTGCGGATTTCTTCCCTCCTGTCCTCTCAGTCCGTCTCCCCACTGCCAACAATGTTTCTCACCCTGAACCAGTTCTCTGGTTCCCATGTTCCAGCTCCCAGACCCCCTGTTCAGCTGTGAACCAAAATCTCAGTCTGGACATGCTGAGCCATGGTGCAGACCCTCCATGTGTTTCTCACACTTTCCTGTCTGCCACAGCTCAGCCACTTCACCCTCTTTGAACAGTCCCAAATGCCTCCCTTCTGACCCAGGGAAATTCCCCATTGGAGAAGTGATTTTCCCGTCAGGTAAGGGACGTTTCCCTAAATTCAGCAATCTCCCCTCTGTTTCTTCAGATCCCCCCGCCCCAGCGTGTAGGACCCGTCCCTTTCCTTTCTTCTCCTCCTCTTTGTCCTTTTTTTTCCCCCTCTGTCCTACCCAGTTATGTTGGGATCTGTGCAGTCCTTTCTGTTGTCCAAGGTCTTCTGCTGGTGTGCAGCTGGTTCTCTGTGGGAATTATTGCATCTTTTGATGTATTCCTGATGCATCTGTGGAGAGGGAGGCATTCCACGTCCTTCTACTTCGCCGCCATCTTTTTCTGGAAAAGTAATTTTAAAAGTGATTTTAAAGACAAGACAGAATTCTTCCCTTTCTTCCTATCACAGAAAATGTGACAAACTGAAGGATGTTTTTATTATACTGCTTTTAGGTATCAGAATAGCAGAATTTTCTGTTAATTTTGGACTCTATGTTACCATTTGGTAGTATGACCTACATAATTTAACTGTTTTTGTTAAATATGTATTTAAAACAAAATTAATCAGATATGTGATTTGAGAGTTATGCTGTAAGTTATGACACAGTGCTGATAAAAATGTGACCTTTATTTTTATTCATATGCATAGAAGTTCCAATACTCATGTAGGTATTGCTTCTTGAACTTTAGTTATGAAAGGTCTTTTATCCCAAAAAAATGAAATTCATAGTTTCAAAGGGTACTAACAGTGGGTGGAGCAGAACTTTTAAGTTAAAAATATCAATTGTTTATACCTTTAAAGTGCTTCAGGATTTTTTTCATCATTTTTCTGTATTCCATTATGAAAAGAAGGGTTATGATCAAGATACAGGAAAAAGAAAAACTGCTAGAAGATATAAGCTTGTGTATCATTATTAATATTTTGCAAATGATGACCCACATGCATTTTAATTTCCCCTTTAAATCATGTTGGAGTTTTCCATCTTCCACCTCCAGAACTAAGCCAGGAAGTTTATAGCTCCTGGGAAGGAGAGGGTAGGACCTTGCTCTTTTTAGCAAGACATTGTACATAAGAAACTAGCTATATGGAGAGAAAAAAAAAATTATTAGTGTTTCAGCTCCCACTTAACATTCTGAGGAGTAGCAATAAAGTACACAGCCATAGCAAAGAGAAGATGCCTCTTCCTCCTGTGACAGGTAGGCTTTAAGGCTGTTTGTTCTTAGTAGCAAGAAGTTAGGATATAGAGAATGGGGATAAGCCATTTCTTCCCTGTCCCATGGGATTGTGGAAACAGGGAGAGAGAAGAAAGTGAAATTGTCAAAACTCCTCTTCTGATTTTTCCTTTCCAGTCTTTGACATGGGAAGAAGAGTCAGATAATGAGAGAGAGAGAGAGAGAGAGAGAGAGAGAGAGAGAGGATGTCCTGGTTCATTTCCTTTTGGATTATGGAATAAAACTATCTCCCAGGTTTCATCTTCTCCCACATCAATCTTTGAGTTCCCATAGCAGAGTAAGTGGTCATATGACATAGGCAATAATGGTAGAGTTTGGTTCCCCAAAATTCTTTCACCAATTGATGTGGGACCCAGAAGGTAGTGAGAATGCTGGCTGGTAGTTTCCAAGAATGGTTTCGAGGTTACTTAGGTAGGTGAACCACCTAAGTGGGGAGTCACAGAAAGTTCTGAGATAAGACCAAGTCTCTCAGGAAGCACCATCATGCTTTAATCAGACTTAAAGGAAACAAATTATGAATGTTACTGGTTTCTGATTTCAGACCTAACTCGAGGTAATATTGCTACAGGTTTGTACCCGATGAAACTGGACTCTAATCAACTCTATGCCAAGCATTGTCCATCATACATATTGAGAGAGAGAGACGGAGACAAAGAAAGGCAGACACAGAGAGAGAGAGGAGGACAGAGACAGAGAGACAGAGAGAGACTCCCCTGGGCAATTTTATAATTTGATAATTGGAAGAATTTGTTTGCAGATCAGTTTCTGGCTCCACACATTTCATACATTTTAGATTTTTGTTTTCTCTATCAGTACCCACATAGTTCTGGTCTCTGATGCCATAAAGCAGGTTCATATGATATTAAATCCTCTTGCCCTGCATCCTCATGTCATGAAATAGGGTGAGTTGTCACAGTAGACAGTAATAAGAGTAGTTCTGGGAAGCCATTGCTACACTGAGAAAGCTAGTATAACAGAACTCTATATGACAGTAAGGGTGACCTTCAAAAATATATCACCCTTAACCCAAATTAAACATAGTCCTCACATTTTCAGTGGAACCCCAAAATACCAGCAGCCACTCTCCTTTGACTCAAGATGAGGAAAAGTGCAATGAAGGTATTGTTGGAGTGAAAAATACAGCAGTCCTAAATGAGAATTAAATATAGTATTATTCTTAAAATTCTTATAAAAAATCTACAATGCTAAAACATTGCAAATAGTTCACAGTAAATACTCTTCTGAATGGAAAACTAAAAAAATATGAGAGACTGAGCGTTTTGTTTTGTGTATGTCTCTTGATTAAATTATCTTCATGGGTGAGGGTTAAAACTGGATAAAACTAAAAAGTAAAATTTCCCCCACTGAGCAGTGGGTGCAAAGTCAGTAAAAAAGAGAAACAGAATTGTTATTAAAAAAACTGCATTTTAATCGACAAACTTCAATATGAGGTTTTTTTATGTTAAATATATACACATTTTGAATAAGCTTCTTGACCTACACCTTTTTTGTTTGTTGGTTTGTTTTCATTGGAATATAATTGCTTTACACTGTTGTGCCAGTTTTTGCTGTACACCAAATGTTCCCAATGCAGGAGACACATAGAGACCCACAGCGTGTTCATTCAATCATACTCCTATCTGACATCTAAGATATGAACCACAACAATTTTTCATATAAGAAAGTGGGAGAAAAAGAGGGAAAAAGAGTTAAATACTGTTAAATATGGCTAAGTCACCACTTCTTTAGCTGGTCAAAAGACCTAGGTTGATGATTATAACTGCCTTAATCCACAGTACATTTCATATTCTCCTTGCCCTCTGCCAGTAACTTGCTGGACAGTGTTCCTTAGTGTGGTAATCCAAAGTATCTTTCTTACAGAATCTGACACCTTGCATTGCCACAGTATTCCACTGATAAAGGCTATTAACAAGCAAAAAGAAATAAAAAAAACCCTAGATTCAAATAATAGCCTTCTCTTTGCCCAATACATTCCAACTAAAGGGTTCAATAACCCCAGTTAGTTTTCTCCTTGTTGATTTAGAGACATGAGAAGCCCAAAATGGCCAGGGGTAGATTTAGCCTCTAATTCGTTGGAATCACGACGGTATTTTTTTGAGCAAATTTTCCTTCTTTGAGCGCTAGAAACCCCACACCTACCAAGATCAAGGTTGCAGTGACAGGAAGAAAAATTCCTCAAAATGTTACTATATGTAATATTGAGAGGGACCACCTTCACTGTCATCTCTTGGTTCCCACATCTATGCATTCTGGGCATATATGAGCTGAGGTTTAAGGCAAATATCACATCTCCTGTAAGCCTACTATGTCCTATTTCCTCCCCAAAATTGAGGTCCTCAATGATATGAGTATGCAACCCTTAAATCTCATTGGGCTACTTCTTTTATCAGTTTTCCATGCATTCTCAACCAAATGGGGGGATATTGGGTTTTTAGTGTAAGCAAATCTGGAATATTATAATTGTATTTAATGGAAGGAGAAGGGCAGGATTGGTAGGGGGCCGTGATTAGAAAAGCAATATCTAGAACGATTCCATAGGAGATAGATAACAAAAAAATGTTGAGAAACACTGAATTACTATATACTTTCATTTAAAGTACTATTTACAAAAGTATGGGTAGGATATTGGAAAACCACAAAGGAAAATGTAATACCCTGAGTGTAGGTACCACCTATATGTCAAAAGAGACAAGAAGGAGGAACAGCTAAAAGAACTTGGAAGCATGCAACCATATTTAAATGACTAATTTGAGAGGATATGTGACCTTTTGTTGAGAAAAACAGCCAGTTTAAAGAACCGCTTTGGGAAAGACTTCAGGATAACGTTTCCTAACCTTACTTTCCTGCTTTTTTCTGATCTCTTGCCACAGTTTCCAATTTTCTGTACTGGAAGCTATACAGAAAAGGAACCCATTGATATAGGCTATCCCGGTCAGCCTCCTAGGTCAGAGAGCAGAGTGTAAAAAGGTGGAGAAGTAAACAGATGCTATTCAACACAATACCATTTAAGGGAGATATTTTCTAAAATTTGTGTGTTGCATTATTGAAAGTGAAAACATGTGGATTAATCATTATCTTTGAAATATGTTTCTAAATAAAATCTTGAATCAATCTCAATCGAAATTAAGATGAGAAGCAACTGATGAAAATATATTGAGACTGGTATGATAGTGGATAAAACTTTCATAATTTCTAACAAAGGTATTGCAGAGTTATTACCACCTTGAGTTCAAGATAACCTTCATTATCACTTTTATATAGGATGGTGTATTCAGAAGTCTGTGGAGAAAGTCTACAGAGAAGACCAATTTTATCTAAAAATAAGCAGAGTTAGTTTGTTTTTTAGCCCAAGATTAACATATCAACATTTAGTTAATTGATCAATACTAAGTAAAAAAAAAAAAATTCCTTTCCAAAACACCCCCTCTGTATGGTCTTAACACTTGATAGCCATACGTTTCTCAATGAACTATATGTGTCTATTCATAGTTACAAGGGGACCAGGGACTATCAGGAAGAACCCCAGGTGGATCACTGGGGTTTCACATGTGTTATTTCCTGTTCTTATTGTGTAAAAACTCTTATAGCCTTTTACTGATTAGGGTCATAGCCTGATGGTTCTCAATGACTAGCTTCACATGTGGGTGCTCAGTAAGGCTTTCTGTTCCTTAAAGTTACACATTTAGAGCCAGCTGTAGCTAGATATACATTGGTAAAATACTTCATGAAATTGGGCCCATAAATAGCCTCCATATCTGCCATTTTGGCCACTTTTTAATTGTGCTCATCATGCCATTTTTGAGGTGGTAATTGAAGAAAGTTGGCTAAGTCATTTTGTCTACTTCATTGTTCAGTGCCTCTTCCATGACGGATGCTTTCTGGTATAAAGTAAACACATATTTTTTTACTTTGTGTCTTTTGCTGTATGTCCATTTGCACACCTCTACCAGAGATTTTGTCTCTGACCTTTCAGTCTTTTTTCATCCAAGCCTCTATCCGGTTGACCAAGTCAACGGTCAGTAATATGGATCTATATATATTCTTACCTGAGGTCACTGTTTGCTCACTGTGTCACGTTGGTATTATGTCCATCGGTGTGGTTCAGTATGGTTTACATGGGATTTCTCTGTAGCCCAAATCTTTTTGACTTTAATTTGATACAGGGCAAGAGAATTGACATTGTCCTGAGACAAAGCTGTAAGTAAATTTAGTCCATCCCACATGAACACAAACTGTTTCTGACTTATTTTATAATTGGAATGTTAAAAAATACGTTTGAAATAAAAAACCACATACCATGTGCCAGAGGTATTATTAATCTGCTCTAGCAGTGACACAACAGCTGCTATTGGAGGTAATACTTGGTAGAGCCTGAAATAGACTATGGGTAATTCTCTAATTTCTGCAACTACCACAATAGCAAATTAAATGGATATGTGGTAGGATGCCACTACCTCTGGATCTTTTAGGTCTTTAATGGTTGCACTAATCTCCATCATACTCCCTAGGAAAAAATATTGTTTTCTTGGATGGAATTGAGGTTGAGGGAGTAGTTTCAAAGTATTCCATTTGGCTTTCCAAAGGACATTAGTTCTTATGCCATAGACCAGGGACACAGTGTGGAGTCACTCCTATTGCCAAATGCACCCATTCCATTTTCATGGTCAGGAATTGAGAAAAATGAGCACTGAGTGGGTGTGAAGAGCCAGTGGATTCACTGTGGGCCAGACTTTCACCAAAACTCCATTTATTACCTGGCTTCCATAGGTTCCCACTTGAACAAGAGAGAAAGAAGGAGAGCAAGACAATGCTTTGGGTCTCTGGGTGTTGACGTCAACTCAGGTTCTGTTTTCCATAGTCCTTGAAATGTTTGTGTATAAGGAAATAGAGAAGGAGCTACGGAAGGATGGAAAAGTTGTCAGACTATATTGAAAATGATGGATGGAAACAAGGAGGTTCAGCAAAGCCATTTGTGAGTTTGAACCAAAGTTGGTCAACAGAGTCCTGTTTCCTAGAAGGGATCGACCTTAGCATTCCTACACATTTAGTCACTTACCAATCCTCTCACCTTTTGTTTAGAGAAATTGAGTTCAATTTCCCTTCCCTGTTACAATAGTCTTAAAGACAGTCTTGTTTCTTTAACTTGTGTGGTGTAATTTTCTTTACACGTAGGCAACCACTGATCTTTCTATCTCTATGTATTTACCTATTCTGGACATTTCATATTAATGAAACCATACGATACGAGAGTGACTGACTGACCTCTTTCATTTGGCGTAATGCTTTCAAGTTCCATCATGTTGTGGCATGTATCAGTATTTAATTTCTTCTTACTGACAAATAATATTTCCTTGTGATGGCTAGAGCGTGTTTTGTTTAGTAATTCAGCAGTTGATAGGCATTTGGTTTCTTTCCATTTTCTGTCAATTATGAATAAGGCTGCTATAAGTATTCATGTACAAGTTTTGTGTGGATATATTTTCATTTTCCTTGGATGTATACCTAGGAGCGAAGTTGCTGGTTAACTTCTTATGAAATATTTAGAGTAACTGCCAAACTGTTTCCTAAAGTGGCTGCACCTTTCTGCCTTCCCACCAACAATGTATGAGGGTTCAAATTTCACCTTATCCTTGCTAACACTTGTTATTTTCTGTTTTATAACAGCAAATCTAGTGCTTGTAAAATGGTATTTCATTGAGGTTTTGATTTGCATTTGCTAATGACTAATGAAATTGAGCATCTTTTAATGTGCTTATTATCATCTTTGGAGAAATATCTGTTTAAATTCTTCACATAGGTCTAAATTTAAAATGATCTTTTCTTGATTTTTCAAGTTTGAGAAGATTTTCAAAGGGACATTTCAATTGTCATTTTTGTGCTGTTATATATGCAGCCAAAAAAAAAAAAATCCCATGTGGGTCATGAGGAAATAAAAACTTTTTTTTCTTTCTTAGTCATGTCATTTATTTTTGGATCTCAGCCAGTATTGACTTAAACCATGAACCAAAGCTTGAACTTGTTCCCTAAAATATACATAGAGTTGAAATTCAGATATTCAAATTGTTGGTTATTGAATGTTATTTAATTTTCCTTTTTATAAATCCAAGTATGCCCCGCTCTAAAAAATACTGGAATAAAAGACTCTACATTTACAAAACAATAAATTAGGGCAAAATTATATATACATTATAAAGTATTCTTTATTTTTTGCCAAGAAAAATAAGAAATAAGTGTTTATAGAGTGCTTTTAAAACATTTGTCCACTGGATTTAATCATCATCTAACTAATTAATAGTGAGTTTGTACAAGATATTTACGAAACATAAAAGGAGAAAATCATGTATCCAAATAGTCATGTTCAAATAACAACATATGCAGAAATAAATACAAGTCAATCCTCCCGGTATAATTAAATCATTTTAGCTAAAAGTGTATTACTCTTCCTCCTGTAGTACAGTGGAACCAGCACTAGAATTAGATTCAGAAAGAATTGTGTTTGTGTCCTAGATGTATAGTATAATGGTTGCATGAACTTGGGAAAGAGAGGAGAAAATATTTGGAAAACTAAAGTTTTATGCAAATATAAGGTATTAATAGTTCTAAACCAGACAATTAAAAGGACTATAAAGAACAGAAGATAGCAGGGAAGTTCATCTAAGCAGGGGTGAGGGGGTGGCGGTGGAGCTATTTATCTATATCTGTATCTGTATCTATGTCTATCTATATAACATATATATGTGTATATATATATATTAGAGTTAGAATTATATATTTGGTGATAAAACTCTGACTTTATAATGACTTTTAAGTAGCGGATGATCAATCATAGAGGTAATGGTTGACAGTTATTTTCCTTCTACACCACAGACAGAACAAGAGATTTTATAATCTAGGGAAATTAAAATAAAGACTTTCTTAAAGCTTCCAAGCATAATAACATTCTGTATCAAAGAATGTTTCCCAATGAAGTCAGAATATCTAGACTTGTATTGAAATAAACCTCTGTGAATTAACATTTTGAAAAGATTTTGAAAATACAATAGCTCGTGGTGACAGAAGAGGACAATTTTACACTTACTTCTGGAAAGAATCCTACAATGAGCAAACTTATGATAACGAAACTAACATTAACCTTCAATCCCACCCAACAGCTGACCTGCTAAATTTCTCTGGTCAAATTGCTTTCTTAGTCTATGTATTATTTTCGAACTTCTCCACTCCCTGCATCCTGTCCTCTGTGCCCCTCCCTGTCAGCGAATGATCTCCCTTGCTATTTCACAGAAGAAAAGAAAGAGGAAGTCATTCAGCTTCCTTTCACCAATCCATATATCTACACTGACTCCGCTCTCTTTTCTTTCCCTTTCAGTATAGGTGTCCCTCATCACATCCAAGCCCAATTGTTCTATCTGAGCTTCTATCCCACACCTTCCTGTCTTCTCAAGAACCTCAATTCACACCACTGGTTATTATTTCTATTTCTTTTACATTCAAGTTTTCCCTTTCAAGCATTTGCATTAAAGCATAATCAAGCCTACACTCCAACAAACAATGAGCACAAAACCTTCCTAAATCAAACTTTTCTAGCTAGCACATCATCTCCTTCCTGCTTTTGCTAAGAGGATATGGAGGAGGAAATTAAAAAAAAAAAGTTTTTGAATCTTAAAATCTACATAAAGGATCTTTTCAAATTGCATTAAAAGAAAGAATCACAACAGTATCATAGTATTTTTCTAAAAGTTTCAACTGCTAAACTATAAATTTCCTAGGTAATTCTTTGAAATTTTGACTCAATGAAATTTTTCTCAAAATGAGGTCAAATATACTGTGATTTTCCTATTCTTACACATCAGTCTAGATATTCTGAAAATTTCTAACGGCACATTAAAAAAATCTATAGTTGCCCATAATAAAAATTGCATCTCACTGTTGCTTTCTCCAGTTTTACTATGGAATAATTTCTGCTAATGAAAGAGCAATAAAGTAATATTAAAATAAAATAACAAAGCCTTGCTTACTGTAATAAAGATTTATAGACTAAAATATGAACTGCTCTTTCTCTAACACAGAGTTCCCAAACAAAATTTATTGAAAATTCAAAGGACTTTGAATATCAAAGACAGTTTTTAAAAAGAAATTTTATAGGACTTACACCATCAGATTACAAGGATTACTATAAACTTATAATAATTAAAACTGTGATGTTGGCATAAGACTATTTAAATAAACCAATGACTAGAATAGAGAATCAAGAAGTAGATTTATACTTACTGAGTCATTTTATTTATAAAATGCCAGTCAGTGGAGAATGAGTGGCCTTTTCAATTAATGGTACTAGAAAATTAAATATAAATAAAAAAGAAATAAATCTCTACTCTTATGTTTACCATTATAAAGAAGAAATTCAATTATGACTATTGATGCAAAAGAGAAAGGTAAAACAATACTTATAGAAGGAAACATAAAAGTATATTTTCATGACTTTAGAGTAGTCAAAGGTTTCTTTAGTAAGACATACAAAATATTCACTAAAAATTTCTAACTGGACAACATTAAATTAAAATTATCTGTTCATCAAAAATTGTTATTAAGAGGAGGAAACTGAACCAGACCTACCTGCTGGTGTTGGAGGGTTGTCTGCAGAGGTTGAGGGTAGCTGTGGCTCACTGAGGAGACAGGGGCACTGGCGGCAGGGGTTCTGGGAGGTGCTTATTGGCTTGAACCCTCCCAGAGTCTGCCATTGGCCCTGCCAAAGAGCCTGTAAGCTCCACTGCTAGGTAGCCTCAGGCCAAACAGCCAATAAGGTGGGAACACTGCCCCACCCACTGGCAGACAAGCAGATTAAAGTTTTACAGAGCCCTGCCCACAAAATTGGATTAAAGTCTTACTGAGCTCCACCCACCCGGCCCTACCCATCGTCAGTCCCTCCCATCAGGAAGCACCCACCAGCCTCCTAGACAGCTTCCTCCACACTAGGGCAGAGAGCAGAATCAAGCAGTATCAGCAGTATTTCCTTCTGTGGAACTGAAAACCACAGCCTCAGAAAGACAGAGAAAATGAAAAAGCAGAGGACTTTGTACCAGATGAAGGGACAGGATAAAACCCCAGAAAAACAACTAAATGAAGAGGAGATAGGCACTCTTCCAGAAAAAGAATTCAGAATAATGATAGTGAAGATGATCCAGGACTTTGAAAAAAGACTTGATGCAAAGATTGAAAAGCTTACCAAAGACCTAGAAGAATTAAAGAGCAAACAAACAGAGATATGCAACACAATAACTGAAATGAAAAATACACTAGAAGGAACCAACAGGAGATTAACTAAGGCAGAAGGGCGAATAAGTGAGCTGGAAGACAGAATGGTGATAATCACTGATGCGGAAAAAATAAGGAAAAAAGAATGAAAAGAACTGAAGACAGTCTAAGAGACCTCTGGGACAATGTTAAATGCACCAACATTCACATTATAGGCGTCCCAGGAGAAGAGAGAGAGAAAGGACCCAATAAAATACTGGAAGAGATTATAGTTGAAAACTTCCCTAACATGGGAAAGGAAATAGCTACCCAAGTGCAGGAAGCACAGAGAGTCCCAGGCAGGATAAACCCAAGGAGAAACACGCCAAGACAGATAGTAGTCAAAGTGACAAAAATTAAAGACAGTGAAATGTTATTAAAAGCAACAAGGGAAAAACGACAAATAACATACAATGGAACCCCCATCAGGTTAACAGGTGATTTCTCAGCAGAAACTCTGCAAGCCAGAAGGGAGTGGCACAATATTTTTCAAGTGATGAAAGTGAAGAACCTACAACCAAGAATACTCTACCCAGCAAGGATCTCATTCAGATTCAATGGAGAAACCAAAAGCTTTACAGACAAGCAACAACTAAGAGAATTCAGCACCACCAAACCAGCTCTACAACAAATGCTAAAGGAACTTCTCTAAGTGGGAAACACAAGAGAAGAAAAGACCTACAAAAACAAAAACAAAACAATTAAGAAAATGGTACTAGGAACATACCTATCGATAATTACCTTGAATGTAAATGGACTAAATGCACCAACCAAAAGACACAGCCTGGCTGAATGGATACAAAAACAAGACCCATATATATGCTGTCTACAAGAGACTCACTTCAGACCTAGGGACACATACAGACGGAAAGTGAGGGGGTGGAAAAAGATATTCCATGCAAATGGAAATCAAAAGAAAGCTGGAGTAGCAATAGTCATATCAGATAAAATAGACTTTAAAATAAAAAATGTTACAAGAGACAAGAAAGGACAATACATAAAGATCGAGGGATCAATCCAAGAAGAAGAGATAACAATTATAAACATATATGCACCCAATATAGGAGCACCTCAATATATAAGGCAAATGCTAACAACTATGAAAGAGGAAATTGACAATAACACAATCATAGTGGGGGACTTTAACACTCCACTTACACCAATGGACAGATCATCCACACAGAAAATTAATAAGGAAACACAAGCTTTAAATGACACAATAAATCACTTGGATTTAATAGATATCTATAGGACATTACATCCAAAAACAGCGGATTACACGTTCTTCTCAAGTGCACATGGAACATTCTCCAGGATAGATCACATTTTGGGTCATAAATCAAGCCTTGGTAAATTCAAGAAAATTGAAATCGTGTCACGCATTGTTTCCGACCACAACGCTATGAGATTAGAAATCAACTACTGGAAAAAAACTGTAAAAAAACACCCACACGGAGGCTAAACAAAATGCTACTAAATAACCAAGAGATCACTGAAGAAATCAAAGAGGAAATCAAAAAATACCTAGAGACAAATGACAATGAAAACACAATGATCCAACACCTATGGGATGCAGCAAAGGCAGTTCTAAGAGGGAAGTTTATAGCAATACAATCCTACCTCAAGAAACAAGAAAAATCCCAAATAAACAATCTAACTTTACACCTAAAGAAACTAGAGAAAGAAGAGCAAACAAAACCCCAAGTTAGTAGATGGAGAGAAATCATAAAGATCAGAGCAGAAATAAATGAAATAGAGACAAAGAAAACAATAGCAAAATCAATAAAACTAAAAGCTGGTTCTTTGAGAAGATAAATAAAATTGATAAACCTCTAGCAAGACTCATCAAGAAAAAGAGGGAGAGGACTCAAATCAATAAAATTAGAAAGGAAACAGGAGAAGTTACAACAGACACCACAGAAATAAAAAGCACCATAAGAGACTACAACAAGCAACTATATGCCAATAAAGTGGACAACCTAGATGAAATGGACAGATTCTTAGAAAAGTATAACCTTCCAAGACTAAATCAGGAAGAAATAGAAAATACGAACAGACCAATCACAAGTAATGAAATTGAAACTGTGATTAAAACTCTCCCAACAAACAAAAGTCCAGGACCAGATGGATTCACAGGTGAATTTTATCAAACATTTAGAGAAGAGCTAACACCCATCCTTCTCAAGCTCTTCCAAAACATTGCAGAGGAAGGAACACTCCCAAACTCATTTTATGTGGCCACCATCACCCTGATACCAAAACCAGACAAAGATACTACAAAAAAGAAAACTACAGACCAATATCACTGATGAATTTAGATGCAAAAATCCTCAACAAAATACTACCAAACAGAATCCAACAACACATTAAAAGGATCATCCACCATGATCAAGTGGGGTTTATCCCTGGAATGCAAAGATTCTTCAATATACACAAATCAATCAATGTGATACACCATATTAATAAACTGAAGGATAAAAACCACATGATCATCTCAATAGATGCAGAAAAAGCTTTTGACAAAATTCAACACCCATTTATGATAAAAACTCTCCAGAAGGTGGGCATAGAGGGAACTACCTCAACATTATAAAGGCCATATATGACAAACCCACAGCAAACATCATTCTCAATGGTGAAAAACTGCAAGCATTCCCTCGAAGATCAGGAACAAGAGAAGGATGTCCACTCTCGCCACTACTATTCAACATAGTTTTGGAAGTCCTTGCCACAGCAATCAGAGAAGGAAAAGAAATAAAAGGAATCCAAATTGGAAAAGAAGTGAAACTGTCACTGTTTGCAGATGACATGATATTATACATAGAACATCCTAAAGATGCCACCAGAAAACTACTTGAGCTAATCAATGAATTTGGTAAAGTTGCAGGATACAAAATTAACACACAGAAATCTCTTACATTTCTATACACTAACAATGAAAGATCAGAAAGAGAAATTAAGGAAACAATCCCATTCACCATTGCAACAAAAAGAATAAAATACCTAGGAATAAACCTAACCAAGGAGGTAAAAGACCTGTACTCAGAAAACTATAAGACTAATGAAAGAAATCAAAGACGACACAAACAGATGGAGGGACATACCATGTTCTTGGATTGGAAGAATCAATATTGTGAAAATGACTATGTTACCAAAAGCAATTTACAGATTCAATGCAATCCCTATCAAATTACCAACGGCATTTTTCACAGAACTAGAACAAGAAATTTTACGATGTGTATGGAAACGCAAAATACCCCGAACAGCCAAACCAATCTTGAGAAGGAAAGACGGAGTTGGTGGAATCAGGCTTCCTGACTTCAGGCTGTACTACAAGGCTACAGTGATCAAGACAGTATGGTACTGGCACAAAACAGAAATGTAGATCAATGGAACAGAATAGAAAGCCCAGAGATAAACTATGGTCAACTAATCTATGACAAAGGAGGCAAGGATATACAATGGAGAAAAGGCATCCTCTTCAGTAAGTGGTGCTGGGAAAACTGGACAGCTACGTGTAAAAGAATGAGATTAGAATACTCTCTTACACCATACACAAAAATAAACTCAAAATGGATTAGAGACCTAAATGTAAGGCCAGTCACTATAAAACTCCTAGAGGAAAACATAGGAAGAATACTCTTTGACATAAATAACAGCAAGATCTTTTTCGATCCACCCCCTAGAGTAATGGAAATAAAAGGAAAAAAAAAAAATAAGTGGGACCTAATGAAACTTCAAAGCTTCTGCAGAGCAAAGGAAACTATAAGCAAGACGAAAAGACAACCGTTAGAATGGGAGAAAATATTTGAAAATGAATCAACAGACAAAGGATTAATCTCCAAAATATATAAACAGTTCATCCAGCTCCATATCAAAAAAACAAGCAACCCAATCAAATAATTGGCAGAAGACCTAAATAGGCATTTCTCCAAAGGAGACATACGGATGGCCAAGAGGCACATGAAAAGCTGCTCAACATCACTAATAATTAGAGAAATGCAAATCAAAACTACAATGAGGTATCACCTCACACTGGTTAGAATGGGAATCATCAGAAAGTCTGCAAACAGTAAATGCTGGAGAGGACATGGAGAAAAGGGAATGCTCTTGCACTGTTGGTGGGAATGTAAATTGATACAGCCACTATGGAGAACAGTATGGAGGTTCCTTGCAAAACTAAAAATAGAGTTACCATATGACCCAACAACCCCACTGTTGGGCATATACCCAGAGAACACCATCATTCAAAAAGACACATGCACTCCAGCGTTCATTGCAGCACTATTTACAATAGCCAGGACATGGAAGCAACCTAAATGTCCATCAACAGATGAATGGATAAAAAAGATGTGGTACATATATACAGTGGAATATTACTCAGCTGTAAACAGCAATGAAACTGGGACATTCTTAGAGACATGGATGGATGTAGATACTGTCATACAGAGTGAAGTGAGTCAGAAAGAGAAAAACAAATACTGTATATTAACACATATGTGTGGATTATAGAAAAATGGTACAAATCAACTGGTTTGCAAGGCAGAAATAGAGACACAGATGTGGCAAACAAACATATGGACAGCAAGTGGGGAAAGTGGGGAAGGTTGGGGGGAATGAATTGGGAGATTGGGATAGCAAATTGTACCCTCTAAATATATGCAGTTTATTGTATGTTAACTGTATCTCAATAAAGGTTCCAAAAAAATTGTTATTAAGAGAGTTAATAAATAAGACATACTTGAAGAAATTATCCACAGTTAATATACTGGACAAAGGATTCATACTGAGAATATAAAGGACTCTACTAAGCAAATATTTTAAAAACTTAAATTTGAAAAAAAATCTCTATTTAAATGAAAATGGCCAAAAGACTGGCAAAAGTGTTTAACAAAAGAAGATGTTCAAATAGTCGATAAGCGTATTAAAAGTTTCACATAATTAACAAAAAAATGCAAATTAGACCTATTATCTCTACTCTTTAATATTCCTAAGATTGCATATGTATTACAAATGATTTATTCACAGGAGATTTATTTATAATACCCAAGTACTTGAAAAAATTTAAATGGCTATAAACAGTTGAATGGATATATAGATTATGTATTATGCATACATAGAGGAATACTACATAGCAATAAAAAGAGCAAATTAGTGATAACCACACATAAATAGATCTCACAAACAAGACGTTGATTGAAAGAACTCATTCATAGTGTACGACACTATACTAGCTTCAAGGATAGGTGAAACAAATCTATGGTGATAGATATCAGAATATTGGTTATCTCTAGAGGAAGGACCCTGGGATGGAGCACAGAATGAGAGAACCTTCTAGAATTCAATATCTTTATCTGGGTATGAGTGTATTCATATTGAAAAATTGTATGTTAAAATTTGTCCAGTCTGGACTTCCTAGGTGGCACAATGGTTAAGAATCCACCTGCCAATGCAGGGGACACAGGTTCGAGCCCTGCCCTGGGAAGATTCCACATGCCACGGAGCAGCTAAGCCTGTGCGCCACAACTATTGAGCCTGTGCTCTAGAGCCCATGAGCAACCACTACTGAACCCATGTGCCACAACTACTGAAGCGCACGCACCTAGGGCCTGTGCTCCATACCAAGAGAAGCCACTACAATGAGGAGCCCGTGCACCACAATGAAGAGTAGCCCCTGCACCACAATGAAGAGTAGCCCCTGTTCGCAGCAACTAGAGAAAGCCCGTGTGCAGCAATGAAGACCCAGTGCAGCCAATAAATAAATAAAATAAATAAATTTATTAAAAAAAAATTTGTCCAGCCATACACTTAAAATTAGAGCAATTAACTGTATAGATGTAGACTTCATTTTTAAAATACACACACACATGCACTCACTCACTCACACTCACACTCACACAAGAACAGTTATGATCAAATGCTCTGAAAATGTAGGAGAGAAAGTCATTACTTTTACCTGTGATGCATTCAGCTGAAGACGTGCCCAGTCATCCTAACACATGCTTCATGCCCAGGACTAAGCATAAACAAGTCTGAAAAACACTCTGTGTGGTTAAACTTTTTTATGCTGATACATAATGACTCCCTTCTGTTTTCTTCATATTTTGTGAGACGTTGCTGACAAGATCCTGAATCTTTTACAATTAATATCCTGACGTGATGAATCACTTTTGAAGATGGAAGAGTTTTTAAGGAAAATGTGTTTCTTCATAATGATTAATACTTTTATCCCATAGTACAAGTATTAAATTGTTACTTTCTTTTTCCTTCAAAATATGAGGCCAATAGTTAATCTGAATGTGGTTTTCAAACAGGAATATAGTGTAGAGCTTGTCTCTTCAGTAACCTATAGTTTCCAGGATGCTTGCCATTCTTCCATTAACTCCCATATATTTGACATTTCTTGAAAAATGCTTATGTAAGTCTATTTTATTGCATACTTAACTTTGTGGTAGTAATAGGCTCCTAATTAAATGACACAAATGAATGAATTGAACATATTTCACATAATACTTGATGTTAAAATTAAAGAGAATCTATGCACAAAAAAAGAAATAAAAAATAAAAGATAATTTACTAAGTTGATTACATTTACACTTATTTTTCTAAGTTGTGTAAGAAAAACTTTTAGAACCATGAGTGTCAATTATTAAGTGAAATAAGTTGAATTTCTTAGACATAGATAAAATCTATATGTTCTATCTCACATAAAATGTATGGCTTAATAAATCTTTTTCTTTGATAACAATCAAAGAAAAATGTTTTGTGTAATAAAACAATTTTAAGAAAATTAAAACTATATACATAATTTAAAGGATAATTATTCTTTTCTTTTAAAACATTACTTTTATTTGGTCATAATGTGCATGAGATGAGTCGAAAAGTGAGCAATAAATTTTAAATTTGCAAGTTACTTCAAAAGTGATGATAAATTCCATTTGAATACCAAATATAATCTGAGTTTAGCAAAAATAATTAATCAATTCAAATATGATTTATCTTCAGCTTTGTGAGCCAACATAAAAATTCATGTATCCAGAATATCATTCAGGATTAAGTATTATCATTTTAAAATAATTTTTCTTACTATTTGTCCTATTTGTCTCCTTACCTCTTCACACTGTTTTCTCTTTCAGTCAAAAGTTTAAAATATGTTATTAATATAGTATTAATTCCTAACATTTATCATACTTGTCTGTTACTAAGCCAAAGATCTTGGCAAGCCAAGTAGAAACTAAGTAAAATTGATTTGAGCAGTGATTTTTAAGACTCTGGGCTTTGAAACATGCCCTTCTACCACCATTGCATTCAAATTCCCTGCTCCCTTTGGTTATGCCCCTGCCTATAAGTAATTCCTGTTCCCCTACACTGAGAGTCTGCTTCTTGATTCTTTCTCCTTTGATGTTCTTCTATTCCTGGTCTTGATGAGTGTAACTTTCTTAAGTAGAGAGTGATTCAGGATTCTCTGCTTAAAATGGGAGAGAAGGCAAGGAAGGAGATCTATAATCAAGATGAGGGGAAAATAGTAGGCTGAACTCTATACTGACCTTCAGCTCACTACTTCCCCCTCAATCTAATCTGTTTCCCCCAAATCATGTTTAAATGCAGATATGGTCATGTCACGTGAAAGGTCTTCAATGTCTTTCCTTTGATTCTAGGATCGAATTCAAAATCCTCAACATGGCCTAAATCATTTGGTCCATGCCCAACAAACCCAATATTCTACAGGCTATATAGTTTTTCCAGAAATATACATTCCGCTAATTACTTGAGTGAAGCAAACTAATTGAAAAAGTGCCAGATGCCTTCCATATTCCAAACAACACCAAATAAAATGCCTTCAAATAGGATATGAGCCTGAACAACACCCCTTTTTTTTCATACAAGCTTTAACTATGCCTAATCCTGCTGGGCTTCTGGAATTAAAAAGTATTTAGAATAGCAAGGGTGTTATGGCTATGGAATTCTCTTCATAAATGGGTGCTAAACAAATACGGAAATTCTCTAAACCTATTTTAAACAAAAATATATTTAAATACATTAATAACTACATGATAGTCTCTCATATTTCATTTTCAACCAATAATTTATTTGGGTCAAAAGCTAAGTAAATACATATCAATATATGTATATATTTATTTAATATATAATATTATATATATATGTTTAAAGAATTGTTTCTCAGACCCCCTTTCCTTGCAAGTATTCATGGAAGTATTCAAGACATAATGGTTAAATACAGAACTAAATGATATTTGTTCATCACCTATCAGTAAATATCAATGATTTAAGTCCTTCAGAATTTATTCAAGATTAAGCAAATCCTTTCATTTTTCCTTCCAGATATAGTCTATAATGCATCCTCAGCTATTCTCCTGTGACTAAAATTTTCAAATCTCTTTTTAATGTTTGGTGATATAGACATATTTTCCAACAGGTTTCAAAATGCATTTCATGTACCAAAAGTTTTCTATGGGTTTTAATATATGCTTTATGAAAAATAAATCAAACATCAAATATCATACTAGGAAAATTTGGGGTTAAATAAAATGAAATAGTTTTCTGTACTGCAAGACAAGCTATCTTAAGACACTTTTAATAGTCTAATATGCATTGAGATTCAATAATAGTAAAATAAAGTATGCTGCAATTTCCAAAATTATTTAATCAAATAGCTACCCAAAAAGAGAGCACTATTTTATGAAACTTTGAAAGGGCTGGCAGAAATGCATATTGATAGGTAATTTGCTGATTGTATTCTAACTTTCATAACTAAAACTAAATATTGTTTCTTCTACTGATGATTTATTTAGTATCTGAATAGAATTATCATGTAACATCTTTTCTCATTGAAATAACTTGAGAAATTGAAAGCATCTTTTGGTTCACCTGCTATATTTTGGAAGGTCTTGTCTGAAACATTATTTCTTTTGTAAGACTTTCTCTCACCATACAGTAACGTCTGTCTTCTCTCACATCACCATTTTATTTTCCTCATAACATGTATCCTCCTAACTGTTTCCTCTCACTAGAATTTTTATATACTTCATTACTATAGTGCCGATGTGTAGGCAGTGGTGACACATAGTAAGTTCTCAATTAAGATTTGTTAAATAAATGAATAAATTCATTATGGCTTTATGGCTTGTAGAAATTTAAACAAAATAGTTATAGACATAAAAGCAGTCTAAATCAGGATTAAAGAGCACATGCCCTACTATAGGTAATATCATTTCGGTTAGTTAAAATTTTACCAATATTTTAGTGAAAAACATCAAGCTAATAGGCACAATATCAAAAGACATGTGCCTCCGTGGAAAAAATCATGAATCTGTAGCCACCCTAGCGGATTGTTGTATGGGAACACAATGTTTCTCAGTGCAATAATTCACTCTCCTTTGAGCAATACACCATTTCCTTTAAAGCCAATCAGCGCTGAAAACTGTGAAGTAACTGGAGAATGCTGTATTTGCCATTTTTGGAACCCTTTGACAATCAAAATTTAAAACACATTTAAAATACAGAGCACCAAAGCACTTCACTTCATAGGAAGAAGCTTAGAACTTGGATATTTCCAATATACTTAGCTATATAATGATTATCTCAAAAGATTTTTATTTATTTACTAAGGGGAAAGAAAGCTTTTAAATATAAAAAATTAATTACAAAGGTTTGTAAGATTAGTTAGCAAAAAACCTCAGATAGAATTCTTTCATTCTACAGTACTGTTATATAGAGCATTTTTGAATGCTATGCAAAAGCAATAACATGATGTTAAATTATACTTACCACAGTAATATTTTATGCTATAATTTCAAACATGGAAACTTTTAGTGTTCAAAATACTGAATTATGTTATCATTTCCTTTTCAATATTGTTATATGCCCATTAAATAAAATGAATTTTAAAAGTGAATCATTTTAGTTTTTAAATTTGTGTGTGTGTGTGTGTGTGTGTGCTTCTAATTACTCACTTGAAGTTGAATTTGGTCACTATTTGGAAAAAATTTTAGTAATGGCAAGGAACATTTTACTTTCTGTTAATGCTCCATCTTGAACTGTATTCAACTTGAATTACATTCCAAGCAAATTACAAATTGCATATACATTTTTTTCCCAGTAAATAATTTTGTCCTTTTATTTGGGGAACAAAAAGCATACACAACAAAATAGTTTCTTGTTTGCAGACTGATAAAGTAGAATATATTGTTATTAATGTGATCATTTATTTTATTGTTTAAACTGGGACAGATTTGAGAGGGTAAGGGGACCTAAAATTAAATCACATAATTTAAAATATTTATATATTGACTTACAACATTGTTTTATTATTTGTGGTGGATGTATAAAATAGTTATAATCATAACTATAATCATATGACCTTATGGCTTCTATTTATATTCTCAACAAAAATGCATATATGTGTTTTAAAAAACATACACTAAGATATTCATAAAACACTTTTTTCTAATAGCCCAAATCGGAAATTACCAAAATGTCTATCAAAATTAGAATATGTAAGTAAATTTGGCATATTCACATAATGGAAATCTACAGAGCAATGAGAATGAATTAAGCACAACTATAAATATTAGGGAATATGAATACATTATTAATATTTTGAGATAAGCCAAATAAAGAAGACTGTGTAGTGTATGAGTCCATTTATATAAAATTTGAAAACTGGCAAAACAAATCTATAGCTTAATAGCAAGTGGGGGTGAGGGCATAAAGAGGGCTTATGTGTTTTTGGTAATGTTCTGCTTCTTGATTACATCACTGAGTTCAATTCGTGAAACTCTGTGGAGACATACACATATTACTGGGTTGGCCAAAAACTTCATTCGGGTTTTTCCATAATGTTAAACCCAAATGAACTTTTTGGCCAACCAAATATTTGTGAACTTGTATACATATGTTTCAATTAATATTTTTTTTTAAATCACCGATATACTCCATAAGCAAAATTATTCTTGGTAAGAATGCATAAAATTTACTGAGATCTGTAAACCTATCTTATTCTAATGTCATGTCTGCTATTTTTCTGAAGAACAGATGGTCTCTTTTTTTATTTTTAATAAAGTTGTCTGCAAGTTATCTTCAAAATTGCATTTATGGTTAGTACATTTGAAATGGTTGATGTACTTAATTAAACCTCTTCTAGAGATCATAATCTCCTTTGAAAAAATAATCTCCCTACAGGTACTGAGGTTAAGGAAACTCAGAGAAGATTCTGGTAAATGGAGGATACTTTCAATTCTATTTTTTATACTGAAATAGATAATTATTTCAACCCACATATTTTCAAAAGTACTTGTCCTTTTGTCTTCACTCAGAGAAACATTTTCTTAGAGTTTACAGCAAACTAAACAATAAATTAACTCTATATTTACTTTTTTAAATGTCACAAAATTTAGATGCTGCAGAATCATTAGGTTTCTCGAGTTAATTCAATTTTGGCATAGAATATGTTTATTCAATTAAGTATACAAATTCCTTCAAAGAGTTTTAAGACAAATCAATAAATAATAATAATTACCCTATTTTAAAACTACATCTCATATACTATTTATGTTTCCATCATTTAATTTGTTCACTTCCTCCCTTGCTTTGGTAGGAAAGAAATGAATTACTGTTTGCAAGTATCATTTTCAGTAATTGTAACTTACTAAAATCTCCAAAAGCTGCATGTTGTTATTGTATTATTTATAGGTTTTAGGCTTCCAAATGATTTTGACCAAATGCAACACAAATTCATAAAATAAGCTCAATATTATTCTAAGGCACTTAATTTACAAGGTAGTTTCATCAAAGGCTCAACATTTAAAAAATCCAGTTGGTGATGGGCAGCGAAGAAAGAAAGCACATAATGCTATGCTGAAGTATTGGTATTTAATATCAGCTTCACTGTAAAATAGTTTAATTAGGTAACAATGCATAATTTAAAAATAGTTGTATATATTGACAATTTTATTCTGATTGATAGAATATCACAGCTTGTTTCTATGCAATTATAAATTTGTGTGTGCACCACGATCAGAATCAAACCACATTACTCCTCTGAGGGTTCTGAATTTGATAAGTAAACAGGTTTTCCATGACATTGTGCTCCATCAAAATTTGTATTTGAATTTTCACTACAAAAACCACTAATTTTATGTTCAATGTTGAATTTTTAAACTGAATTCATAGTAGTATTCATAACGTCAGGTATTTCACTTTGTACAAAATCAACTTCCCAATGCTTTACTTTGATTTTATGAAATGAAAATAGTAGATTAACTCAACAGCTGATTTTCTCTCTGAAGCATCAGATAACTCTGACAAAAAAGTCATCATTGGTATGAAACAATTGTCCTTTACCTATTTCCAAAGTTCTGCTAATGGAACAACACATTAACAGTGACTTTCACTTTTTGTACATGTAAAAGAAATTTGGGGAAATATGTGAAATTAATTTAGAAGAATTGTTATTTGCTCTAAATAAAAAGTCATGGTTCAGAGAGAAATCCATAAACACATCTTCTACAGCTGCGTGAGTTCATTATTCATCTTGTGGGGCACCCACCATCTTCTTAAAATGAATACTTACATTTGAAGTAGATGCTGATGCCTCTTGAGCAGATTTTATGACTTTTTACTTTCATGGGCCATTGATATCATCATGAGGCCCATGGCAGATGTTAAGTGTAAGCAAACAAAATTTCAAAATGTTAGCAAACATAAAATACATGCATATTTTAATACTATGTATTTATATCAGATTATAAATGGCAAAATTATAGAAGCAAGAACATTCAGAATCTCTGTGCTCTCTAACTGATGCAGGCTCAGTCTCTTTTTCTTGCTCACATTTTGTACAGCTAACCTATAATTGCCCACTGATAATGCTAACTATTTTCACACAGCTTTACATATCTTATAGGCTATGAATGGGCCATGACACAACTGATGGTCACATCAGTGTCCAGCAGAGGCCCAGAAGGTCTTGCTCTTAGTTATTGTTCTTTGTGCTGGCTGCCCATGAAGAGAAGTGTTTATTATCTTGCTCCTGGAAAAAGCAGTGGAAAAAGAGATAGATTGATACTGGTTGTTTTCTGTTTTGTGTGCACTTTGAAGTGAAATCTCTGTGCATTGCACATGTATTTCTGAAACTACTAGAAAATGTGATGGCAAAAAATGGGCAGAGTGGAATCAACCAATTGCAGGTCAGTTTATTTTAATGCACTATTGGTAATAATTAGAAAGTAGAAACTCTGGGACATACACTAAATCAGATGATATTCTAGGTCAGTAGTTATAAATCAAGAAGAACTGTCCTGCTGACTGTGATCATGAAAGAATTCTTAGAAGAGTTGGCACTAAATTTGGGATTTAAAAGATGAGGAAGTGCTTAACAGGCAGAAATGGGAGTGAAGATACTTGAGGCAGAGAGAATGACTGTGGCAAAAATTCACGACCTATTTTACTGTCAATAAGTAAGTCAATTTTCTTGTTCTCTGTAGCAGTAACACAAAAGCTCAAGATGTAGTCAAATTTCCTTAGAAACACTAATGCTTTTCATACCAATAAAATCTTCAGTACATTTCCATGATATATCCCAATTATGGGTCATACCACTGGTGGTAAAAAATGATTTCATTTACATGAACACAATATTAAAAAAATTAAATCAAATACTGATCTCTTCAATCTTTCTAATTATTTCAAAAGGAAAATCTCACTTTATTGCTTATTTGTCTTTATTTAACACCTTTCTAGATTTGATAATATAGGTTTTTTCAAGTAATAATTATCTGGAAAAATGTGCATATTTGTTAAATTAAAAATTAATAAATTTTATTTTAATTAATTAAATTGTTTTATTTTTATTAACCTTTATATTTTATTTTTTAAAATTGATGCTTTTTTATTCAAAGGCATGATATAAAGTTTTCCTTTAAATTAATTATCAAGTGAAAAAAAAAGTTGATTTAAACATAGTATTTAGTAAATAATAGTTAATGGAATTTGAAAAATGGTAAAAATTTCAAAGGTCATATGTAAATGCCTAAATCTGGGGAAATAGTATGTCCAAGATTTGAAAGCAATCTATAAAGAAAATTATAAATTCACCAACATAGTGATCAGCCATTTCAACTTGTCAAAATAAGGACTACTTAAATTTCTTTTACAAAGACATTACTTTTCTAGATGTCTTATACAAAATTCAACATCCATTTAATCCCAAGGTTTATCTCTATCTTTTCAACATGTAGTCAACCTGGAAAATTTTAGAGTGGTTCATATAATTTTTCTTACATATTTCCCATGAATTCTACAATTGTGATATGATCATGTCTGGATGTGACGTCTCCCTTCCAAAACAACATATTCAATACATTTACTATTTAAGTCTAGATTTAAAATATTCTACAGAAATGTTATATAAAATATTTTTAGAGACTATTCAGTAAGTTAACAATTATAACTGGCTATCAGAGTAACTTTAACTGTGTTTTTTTTTTACTACTTGCATAATGAATTTGGTCCCTTAGGATTGGAAAACTGTTTCTGTTGTTTCTGAAAAAAAATGACATAAATGTATAGCTATTATTCATTTAGTCAGACCTTGATGCATTTAAAAATAAGCTTAAGCATTCTATAGCAACCATTCCTTTATTTATCATACAATATTAACAGCTTATTTAGAAAGGAACTTTTCAAATGATACCAAAAGAAAAAAAAAGCTCAGTTATACTTACGTCACATGCATAGTTTCCTTGTTAGATCAAAAATTGTGCTAACAGTTTAACTTGCTATATTGTAATTTATTTCTGAAAATTTGCCAAGACACTAAAGTCAGCCATTACTTCCGTTCCTTTCTTACATCAATTCCTACCTCATGCCCTATGTTTCTAAATTAGGCTGAACATTAACCTGTAATCAGACATTCAGATAAGATTTACTGAACATTAATTATGAGTTGAAGTGATCTCAGAGCAACAAAAAAATTAGTGTTACAAAAACGGAAAGAAGCAGAGTCTCTGCTATTAAGTATAAATTCTAGTTAGGTAAAAATAAAATATAAACATGAGAAAACTAAGGGAATTTAAAAAGCAACTTGCAATTTATTATAAATTATTTAAAATAGTAATTGAAATTTAAGAGATGGGAAATGAAAAGGCAGCACATTCTCAACGAAATTCTGCAATATACCATTTATTAGCTGTGTAATCTTGAACAAGTTTCTTAATTCTATAACTCTGTTTCCTCATCAGTAAAATGTGGATCACATTAACACTTAATAGGCAGGTAGGTTAGCTGTTCAACTTTCTCCCCTTCTATGTTTGTCAGGTTTTGCTGGGAAGATTTGCCCATCTATCGACTCCACTTCTTAGGTACCACTGTAGCCAGGTGTGGCCATATTACTTAGTTCTTACTGAAGGAATCTGAACAGAAATAATGTTTGTCCCTTAGGAGCCAAGATTATTAAGAAGAGACTGTTTTTCCTTCGTGCTTTCTTTCTGATTCCACTGGCTAATGGCAGGTGAATATGTAGCATACCTCTGCCTACCTACCAGGAATAATCCCCTTTGACTATTTAACTGAGCCATTGGGATGAGCCATTTATTAAAGTAGATTACCCTACCTTAAGTAATACAACTGACCTAAAGTTGTTGTGAAGAACAGTTTAACATATAGCCTCACCCATAGTAAAAGCTTAACAAACGTTATCAGTAGTGCCTTTAATGTGAAATATTTCTGGATATTTGCTTAGTTGCCATATCAATTAGTTCTTTCTATAAGATAGCTGGAAAAATGTCAATCAACTCTAACTTGGGAGAATTAAACAACAAACCCAACTTTTTAAGCCCATGTTATCAGTATGCCGTTTGATCCAGAAAGTATTTCATGTTATCCAAAGAAAACAAGTTATTCTGTCAATACTTAGTCTCTAGGGTTTAGCACAATAAATGCCTGCTTTTTATGCTTATTACTGTAATTATTTGATAAATGAACAAATGCATGATCCAAATTGATAATCATCTCCAAAATTAGCATGTAGCAACTCTATGTATTGGTCTCAGATAATGCACTAAAAATGATTGGATAGAGGGTTTAACAATTGTTTTCCAGCCTTCATTTATGTAGAAAAGAGTCAATATCTAAAATAGCGCAATGGTACACAAACAGATAGAGAGATATACCGTGTTCTTGGATTGGAAGTATCAATATTGTGTAAATGTCTCTACTACCCAAAGCAATCTACAGATTCAATGCAATCCCTATCAAATTACCAATGGCATTTTTTTTTACAGAACTAGAACAAAAAGTCCTAAAATTTTTATGGAGACACAAAAGACCCCGAATAGCCAAAGCAATCTTGAGGGAAAAAAATGTAACTGGAAGAATCAGACTCCCTGACTTCAGACTATACTACAAAACTACAGTAATCAAGACAATATGGTACTGACACAAAAACAGAAATATAGATCAATGGAACAGAATAGAAAGCCCAGAGATAAACTATGGTCAACTAATCTATGACAAAGGAGGCAAGGATATACATTGGAGAAAAGACAGCTTCTTCAATAAGTGATGCTGGGAAAATTGGACAGCTACATGGAAAAGAATGAAATTAGAACACTCCTTAACACCATACACAAAAATAAACTCAAATGGTTTAAAGATGTAAATGTAAGGCCAGACACTATAAAACTCTAGAGGAAAACATAGGAAGAACACTCTTCAATGTAAATCACAGCAAGATCTTTTTTGACCCACTTCCTAGAGTAATGGAAATAAAAACAAAAATAAACAAATGGGACCTAGTGAAACTTAAAAGCTTTTGCACAGCAAAGGAAACTATAAACAAGATGAAAAGACAACCCTCAGAATGGGAGAAAATATTTGCAAATGAATCAACAAAGGATTAATCTCCAAAATATATAAACAGCTCATGAAGCTCAATATGAAAAAAACAAACAACCCAATCAAAAAATGGGCAGAAGACCTAAATAGGCATTTCTCCAAAGAAGACATACAGATGGCCAAGAGGCACACGAAAAGTTGCTCAACATCACTAACTATTAGAGAAACTCAAATCAAAACTACAATGAGGTATCACCTCACACTGGTTAGAATGGGCATCATCAGAAAATCTACAAACAATAAATGCTGGAGAATGTGTGGAGAACAGGGAAGCTTCCTGCACTATTGGTTGGAATGTAATTTGATACAGCCACTATGGAGAACAGTATGGATATTCCTTAAAAAACTAAAATTGGAATTACCATATGACCCAGCAATCCCACTCCTGGGCATATACCCTGAGAAAACCATAATTCAAAAAGACACATGCACCCCAATGTTTGTTGCAGCACTATTTACAATAGCCAGGTCATGGAAGCAACCTAAATGTCCATCAACAGATGAATGGATAAAGAAGATGTGGTACATATAGACAGTGGAATATTACTCAGCCATAAAAAGGGATGAAATTGGGACATTTGTAGAGACATGGATGGACTTAGAGACTGTCATACATAGTGAAGTAAGTCAGTAAGAGAAAAACAAATATTGTATATTGATGCATATATGCAGAATCTAGAAAAATGGTACAAATCAACTGGTTTGCAAGGCAGAAATAAGAGACACAGATGTAGAGAACAAACATATGGATACCAATGGGGGAAAGTGGGGGTGGGGGTTGGGGTGGGATGAATTGGAAGATTGGGATTGCCATATATACATTACTAATAAGAAAAAAATATCAAATTTTAGACTTTAAATATATGCAGTTTATTATATGTCAATTATATCTCAATAAAAGTCTTTAAAAAAATAAAATAACCCAATGATTAACTTGACAAAGTGGGAACACTACATTTTTCTGGTTACCCTTTCAAAGGAATCTAATCAAATCTTCAGTAATTCATATCATAATCAACAGTCTACCAATTTCATTGGATGTATTGGGCTGGCCAAAAAGTTCATTCCGGTTTTTCTGTAAGATGTTTATATTGTCCAACCCAATATACAAATCCAACCTCATGTAGAAGTTGCTATGACAGCTTATATCAGACATGTTATTTCTTAGGAATTCTCTTTGCCTTGGCTGTCATTTTCTTAGTCACTCTCAGAAAATCTGTCATCAGTTTCTTGTTTTTCACACTAGCATCCTTTTATGACAAACCATCATCCTCCAGCTCCTTAAAATTGTATCGGATTTCTGTCATCCACAAACCAGATATTCTCCACTGGTTTAGAGTATTTCACAACCAATTAATTGGCAAATGATCTCTGCTTTTTGTTTTATTCTATAGGAAGTTTTATAAATCCAAGCCAGTAATACTTATTTTTAAATTCAAATTAAGGATCTGTTTTTGCACTGTAATGAACAATTTAAGTGCACATTTGTCACTTTGACCCTTTTTTATGTTAAAAAAAATAAACTTAAAACGTTTCCCACAAATACATTCATAGAAAACAATAGTTGAGGAAATGTGGACTAAAAATAAGCACTGAAAATTCTTTGTCCTGAGACAAAATTTGGGAGTAGAGGAACTGACTGTTCTTTATCAATGATCAAGATAGTTTCATCTGTAGATTTCCCCAAAAGATCTGCTTACAGAAGAATATATTTAGAATTGGACAGCAATGTACACTAAGCACGAATGAACATACAAAGACAAATGTCAGCAGTTTTCCAAAATCCTCTCGTTAACTAATTTATAAATGAAGAAAAGTTATAAATACCTTGGTAACTTAGCACTCTAAAATAAATAATGAACTTTCACACAGACATATTCAAGAGTGATGACCTCCTGATCAATTATGTTTTTATGACTAGGGGCGTTTCCTGAAAAACTTAAGTAAACTGCTTCATATTTATTATGATTGAATTCTCCACACATAAATTGAACAACAAAATCATGTTTCCCTTAAAGAAAAACAAGTTATATTTCTTAAATTTTATATTTCTTAAATTTAATATCTTAAAGATTCTTAAAGAAGAATCCCCAAATCCTTTTTTTATTATAAAATATAGGACCTGAACACATGAATTGTACAGCCCTCTGGTATTGGCTGTGAGTGTAATACATATACTTTCATTTCAGTTGTGAGTCTATTCCATCTGGTAGTGATTTACTTAAATAAGTAAATGCTATTCTAAAACAAGAGGCCTAAAAGAGCTATATTAGCTAAAGCACTATACCTCTAATCAAACAGATTACCTCAGTCTTCCAGTTTTTACACAATCCAAAATCCAATTCCTTCTCCCCATGAAAAAAATTGTATTACTATATTCCCAGCCAAATAATGTCTGTATGTTATATTTTTTCAAAGTCTGGTTCAGCACAACCTGTTCCTACTGAAGTCAAATGCCAGGAAAACCCACCTACAAGGGAAGCAGTCTGGGTGGTTATTTGGCTTCCCATTTACATAGAAAAATCAGGTGAAAAATTGAACACAACTAAATAGGAAAAGATATCTGTGATGGGCCACTGCTTCTAGATCCACTAAATGCTGTCATTCTGCCTAATGGAGCAGTTTTTGCTCATCCATCCTTTCCATCGCAACTAGACAGTAAGGCTAACATTTATTCACATGCATCATATGCCAGGTACCTTTCTAAGCACATAACCCACACTGAATTCGTTAGCCCATACCGCAATCTATAAAAGTAGATACTATTATTATCCTTTCTCACCATTCAACAAGTAATGCTACCAAAGTTAAATATTGCCCATAGTTATAGTTAGTGTATAATTTGCTGTCCTTTTTGAGACATTTTGAGAATAAAATTATAAATAATAAAGATAGGACAGCAGACATAAAGTAAGACGATCCCAGGCACACCAAAATGTATGGTCATTCCAGCCATATTTCAAAATGCATTTTAAAAAATAGAAGTTATACTACATGTCAATCATTGTTTTTCTAGCCCTTAAATATCTACAATTCTAAATTTTTATTTCTCTAGTTTCAAATGCTTGGGACTGACTATATGGTAACTACTAAGTAGCAACATTGAGAAAATTTTCAGCAGTGTTTGTTTTATACTTTAAATAAGCAGGAAAACAACTTGACAGAGGATTTAGATAGGAAAAATACAGAGAATTTTATGTTCCCTTTACATATATAGAAATTTCAAACTTTTAAGCAAAATTGCTTGTCATCTCTTTAAAAGTGGTAATTGAAAAACAAATTAGAGTACCGATGTAAACCTAAATCCATTTGCAAAGGTTAATTGTTTATCTCAGAAACATCAACATGAAACAATACTATAAGATATCATCCATTCATTTAACACATTTGTTCAGGACACACATGGAAGCTAATATTTTAGACAGTCTAAATACTGCACTATATATAGTCTCAATTATTTAGAGAGAATGATTTAACTGACATTTACTGACTACCTACTGTGTGCCAAGCAGATAGGGATGGTGAGAAGAAAACAGTCAAATTCTATTAGGGGTGTGTCGGGGTAAAGAGAGAAAAAGACTAATAATGTAAATAATCGTAGATAATCACAGTATATCAGATATTCATAATTGCTATAAAAATACATTATTGAAATAGTGACTGGAAGGTAGCAGGGTACTTTGGTTTATTAAGGAATTCTTTTTTCAGGAGTAAACATTTGAGCTGAGATTTTTCTAGGAACGAATAAATCACGGTAAGATTGGGAGAAGTGTATAATGCAGAGGAAAGAGCAGATTGAAAGGCCTGATATAGGAAAAAATTTGGTAAGTGGAGACGATGAAGAAGCCAGTGGGCTAGAGCTTAGGCACAGCAGGAAAGGAGGGTATCAGGTGAGGCTGGGAAGTCAGCCCTGACCAGAGGACCAGTCCTGCTGATGCTTGCTATGGGTTTAATCAAAATGCAATAAAATCCCTTTAGAGTTTTAATCAGTGGTACCATGAATTTGTATGCCTTTTAGACCAATCACTCTGGCTGCAGTGCAGAGAACAGATTATAGGAAGGCAAAATGGAAACAGTAATATCTACTAAGAGGTCTTCTAGGTAGCCAAACAGTGGTCTAGGTCTGGGAGGGGGCTTTGGAAATGGGAAAAGATGGGTTGATTTGGAATGTATTTCAGACTTAGAAGAAGCAAGATTTACTGGTAGACTTTCTGGTAAAGAAATTACAGCTTTTTTTTTCTGCCATAATTTTTGCTTAATTAATAAGATTAGTTTTTGCTGCTTTGTTTTGTTTTGTTTTCTACTTGTCACGGGATTCAGAGAGTCAATTAATAGATTTTAGGTGCTCAGTGAACAATCTAAAATTGTATGCAGAATAATCAAGTGTGTTTATTAACATACACAGTTTTGAAGGAAAGTCAGTTAATTACTATTGTTGGGTATTTAGAGGTCCATGGTCCAAAGCAAGAGAGGAACTATTGAGCTTATTTCCCTAAATATTGCATACATGCTTTTCCATGACCTGGCTATCTCTTTGCCTTCATCTCTTGCTACCCCTGTCTGGTCATTTACATTATACAAGGGAAGTCAAAAATTATCCGCACTAAGACAGTGCAGCCAATAGTAGTTTTAATATAACCAGAGTGCAAAAAACTTTTGACTCACCCTCATAATAATACCAAACTACCTCTTCTATGATAATTTTTTCTATGATATCTCTGCTCATGCTGTATTCTCTGATTCTTAGCATTTTTGGTTTATCAAACATTCCTTATCCTTCAAAATTTGGCTGAGATATAAACTCCTCCACAATATATTTTATAAACGCCTAAACTTTTTTCCCTATATGTCCCTCAAACTTATTCAAAGTACACTGTTTTAAATCTTTTAAATTTGTATCCCCTATGTGGATCATAATGCCTGATTTGTGATAAAAATAAAGGAATGTAGGTATTATTTTTATTTACAGAGTTCCCAAAGAGTAAAATTTTATTTTACATTGTTTACTGTCCATATGTGAAATATTTAATATATGCTGTACTGTTCTTGTCTAGTATTTCTACTTTTAACTCATGTGGAGGCCCTGTGTTTTCTGTATTTTCAATTTATAAGTTTTTATACCTAAATATAGGCAAAGAAACTGTGCTTTTTATTTGCAGTGTTTTCAGACTTTAACAATTAATTCTCAGACAGTTTTGATATATTTCCTCTTTAGACTGCCACTGTGGTTTCTCAGTATAACTTTCTATTGTAGTGAATGTAAATAATCACAAATTTATTTAATATCATTTGTATTGTAATATATATTATAAATTATAAAAGTATTGTAACCATATTACAAAATATGAAAAGAGGCAAGAAAAAAGTCACTCAGAATGTTAGCAATTTAATACAGCTACTGTGACATGATGTTGTATCTCAATCTAGGATTTCTTTTACTTTTTTACATACTTAACAATTTCTACTCTCTTTTTCACTTGAAACTCCAAGGATTTTCCTTTTTGCTATAGATTCTTCATAGTGTTTACTTTTAATAGTATATAATATTCTTTGAGTCCCTTAGAGTATATTTATGTATTTGTTTTTATATCAGGGTTATTTCATTAGATAAGATCCACAGTACAGATATTACTGGATCAAAGATTATTAACATGAAGATTCCTTTTAATACATATTGCCTAATGTATTTCCAATACAATTATATAATTACAATGTCACCATCAGTTAAAGATAAAACTACTTCATATCACATTCTCCAGTATAAATATTATTTATTATATTTTGCTTAATGAGTACAAAAGAATGCTTTTTCATTTTGCCTTATTTTGCATTAGTTTGATAATGACCGAGGTTGAAATTTTAAAAATAAGCATTTCGGTACTAATTGTATTTCCTCTTTTGTTTGCCTACTTCTACTTTAGTTATAATTTATTTCATTTTTTTGCATTAATATGTAAGAATTATTTATAAAACAAGCAATTATTTCTGCCATATTTGCAATTTTGTTTTAAAACTAGTTAACACTTATTGAACACTGATTGAACTAGTCTATGTCACAGCCACTGTGCCTAGGGGTTTACATACACTAGCTCATTAAATTCTCAAAACTAATTATGAGAAAGTTGCTACTGTTACCCTCATTTTATTTTATTTTATTTTTTTAGCTCTTTATTGGATTATAATTGCTTTACACTCTTGTACCAGTTTTTGTACCCTCATTTTAGAGATAGAAACCTTACGTATAAAATAGTTAACTTCTAGTAAGGAAAACCAGAATCCAGATTAAAACAGACTCCAGAACTCTTACTGTTGATACTTCCCTAGAAAAATCTAACCTGTTACAGTTGACCTGTTGCTTTTGGTCTGTCTTTGAACATATTTAAGGCTTTGACTATGTAAGTTTATATTGTTCTTCATTTGTGTATTAGTTTCTTGATTAGAAGAGGGTAAATACTAATTCCTCATTATTTTCTGTTAGTGAAATACATAGAAAAGGTATGTGTTCCAGTGTTAGCTCTTTGAAATCAAAAGTCTAAAAAGTATTGGAAGTATGTGTACAGAAGTTGCATCATCTCAGCTACATAGTCTGCAACATGAATAGTGCTCACTGGAGTTGGGCAGGTACAACACCACAATTGTACATTGTAACCCTGAGTTGCTGTAGTTTGGTACCCAACTACCAACTTATAAGATCAGATAAAATAAATATTTTAACTTATCTATTGGGTACTTTTAGCTCTGTCTTCTGGAATGTTGGGCTCTTAAATATCCATGGTACTAGACTGTGGCTACTATGCTATATGCCAATGTAAAGAGTTGTTTTGTTTCTTTGAATACAAATCTTAAACCAAATATGGATCTACATATTAATTCCTCAATGTAAATAGTGGTTTAATAATAAGCACAAAGGAAGTCAGCATCTCAGGCTCTGAATCAGAAAGACTGTAGAAATTCATGTTCTGTCATTTACTATGTGACCTTGGGCAAGTGAATAAATTTCAGTTTCCTTGCATTTAAAATAGGGATCATAATAGCATCAACCTTCTTTCAGGTATATTTTGGTGATTAAATGTGATATTTAATGCACCAGAAAAACAAGTTTAAGTGTTTGGTAATGTTAGCTGTTTATGTAAAGTAAGATCAGAAATGAATATTAATCTCAAAACAGTACCTTTAAGTAATACCTGGCAATTGTCAATACAGAGCTTTTTGAGTTCTATTCTTGGGCCTCTGCATCAAGGCCCTCTGAGGTCGCCTTCACTTCACTGGATAAGCATACCAATAAACTAGGCCACTATAAAAAATACACACTTGACCTGGTTGTCAGTGAACTACAGTTTTTTTCGGTTGGGAGAATGTTCCCCTCCCAATAACTGTTTTTCAGTTAAATCAAAATTGAAAACATAATTATTTCAGTTTATTTTCCAGATTGCTGAAAGTGATGACTTCATTTATTATTAAGAGCAGCAGCTGGTAACATCTCAGAGCATGCAAATCAGTTAACCCACTATGATTTGGTTTTCTTCTCTCTTTTCGAGTGGGCTACAGCTTTCTTATTGATCCAAAGTGGAATTATGTTTAATGTAAGAAATAATCAGCAGGTTGTTTATCAATATCAGATGGATTATGCACTGTGAAGATAAAGAGAGTTTTGAGATGATAGGATAATAACTCCTAGTATATTACAAGAACTTGAGTATCATGTATTAAACATGAGAAAATACTTCTTTAGTGTGATAAATTATTTTAATGCTGTTTTGCTTACCACTGTCATCTGAAATAATTATATTACATAATTACAAGACTAATTTTGGCTAACATCTCTAGGAGAAAACAATGAACAAGCACATTTTATTTTGGGGTATTAACTCCATGTGAAATGTAAGACTATTTTTTTTTAATTTTAAAATATAAACCCACTTTAATTTAACTAGTGCTTTTAAATCAAGATGGAAATTATTGCATAAATTAGAAGCAATAGAAGCATAAACCATTTCTTCATTAGAAATTTTTGCTGTCTTTAGTGATGGCATTTATATTTTTATAATTAGAGACAATTTTTCATGTTCATTTTATCTAGTCCTTTTGCAGTGTAAAGAACCAAGAAAGTAATAGAGTAAACTATCTATCCCCTTATGGAAAGAATAAAATATTTCCTAGCCAAAAAACTTGGGTTTTCCTATTTATCATCTTTCCTTTGAGTCCAAAATAATTATAATTGCTTTTACACAATTTGCAGCATATTATTCATGTATTGCTAAGCATGTTTGGAAATACAAAACTCCTATTATTCTCCTGGAACTATTATGAATGTTAGATGTATATTTCATAAGTCTCTTCCAGTAAGAAAAATATGAGTAATAATAAAGGCTAAAACACTATGCTCTTTCCTAAATTATGTCAATTATTTGATCTGGATTTTATTTTTCATTGGTTCTCTAGTGCATGCATTTATGATAATATTTTTTAATTATTATTTTCAGGAAGTGTTATAGTTAAATGGTATATTATTTTCACCACCATCATCACATTTTCTGTATTATGTCTATAGGATAAAATAAAATTCATAAACCAAGATACTGCTGAATTTTAAAATCCACATAAATATTTTAAAAGCAATAAAATGAACATTTGCATTTGGAGAGCCAAATGAGAGTTCTTAGTGGCCAAAACATCCCAAATTAAATTTGACAATATTTCAAAGCAATTGATTTTTAAATATTATTTCCCCATGTTAGTAGCTATTTTCAATTCATCCATGTAGTTAGTTACTCATATTTCTACTTTTTTCCCCTAAATTAGTTAAAAAAACAGAGTATCTGGTGTCATTAAAATTAAACTACTTTTGCTTTTGACTACTTTTAAAGAGAGTACATTGTTGAACTAAATTCTTGTATTTACATGCTGAGAATACATTTCCACTTTTTGAAACCACGTGACTAGGATGGTATTTTGAATTTTTGGTATTCTTGATCACACTTAAAGATTTGCTAATTCTAAACCACAGATACAACGTTATTCAAATAGCTTATTGAGCATGCTCTTATAAGAACTGAGACACCCAGGACAGGGAAGTAAAAGATAATAACTCTGAAGAGTCCTAGGCCTTCTAATGAGAAGAGAATGAAAGGCCAGTTGAATCACAACCAAGGGAAATATAAACGATTTTTCCCCAAATTCCAAATAGGATTATTCTTTTTCTCTGTTTGAAAGTTAAGTGCAGAGAATTAGATAAATCGCTTATTGTAAAATATCATATAATTCATGACACACTATTATTAGCATTGGTTCATATATAATCTTATTTTCCTTCTTTATAAAAACAAATAGTATCATAAATCCAACAACAACTAAAAACTATAATATTAACCCTGATTTATATTTACTATGCATACCTTTCCTAATCAAATCTGTCTTCTGAGTTTTACATTTATCATCACCATATGTAGTCTGTTTGCACCTGCATTTTTCACTCAACAGTGTTACTAAGATTCAGTGTATATTTTCCTATACTTGACTTTTTCCTTCTATTATTTCCTGACTTTTTTTAGAGACCTTACATAAGTAGAATCATGCAGTGTTTTTCCTTCTGTGCCTGGCTTACTTCACTTAGTATAATGTCATCCAGGTTAATCCATGTTTGTTGCAAATGGCAAGACTTCCTTCTGTTTAAGGTTGAATAATATTCCATTGTATGCACATACCACATTTTCTTTATTCATTCATCGATTAATGGATATTTGAGTTGTTTCCATATCTTAACTATTGTAAATAGTCCTGCAGTGAACATGGGAGGGCAGATATGTCTTTTGAGATCCTGATTCCAACTTTTTGGATATATACCCAGAAGTTCTATTACTGCATCATATGGTAGTTCTATTTTTAGTTTTTTGAGGACTCTCCATTTTGTTTTCCATTGTGGCTGTACCATTTAACAGCTCCACCAATAATGTACAAAGATTCCATTTCTCCACAATCTAGCCAACACTTGTAATCTTCCTTTTTTTTTTACAACAGCATCGTAAAAGATGTGAGGTGATAACTCATTGTGGTTTCATTTGCATGTTCCTGATGATTACTAATGTTGAACATCTTTTTATATACCTATTGGCCATTTGGATGACTTCTTTGAATTCAAGTCTTTTGCCCATTTTTAAAATTAGGTTATTTGCTTTTTTGCTTTTGAGTTGTAGGAGTCCCATATATGTTTTGGATTGTTTATCTCTCCTCATGCAAATATGCTAAAATTTCTTTTGGGTATCTGTAGTTTGAAGTGGAATCACTGCAGGGTATGTGAATGTTCTATATCACAACACAGTGTCAAAATGATTTGGGAATCGTTTATTCATTCAGCAAGTATTTATTGAAAAAATATTGTAAGAACCATCATTTTGTATCCATAATTTATTAACAAATGGAAACAAAGGATATTGCCTTCACAGAGTTTACACTTAGGTGTAGAATACAGACAATACATGTAATAAGTAAATTGCAGAGTATGCTAGAAGGAGATAAGCATTACGGGGAAAAAGTGTAATAGGTTTAGGAATGTTGAGCAGGGACAGGGAAGAATTGAATTCCACTGAAAATTCATTTGAGCAAGATTTTAGTACCTGTTTTCACTAACTAAAAGAAATTCAAAGAGGAGTTTTGCTTTTACGGACAAAGCCAATGCATACTAATGTAGGTCTTTCATAAAAGTGAGATGGACTAATGTGAAATATCAGAAAGTGGAGGATACCTGCACTTGAAGGTTAAACAGAAAAGGGTTTTCTAAGAGAATGCATGTTGTGTGTAAGGATATATAGATAAGTCAAACATATCGCCAAGACTTTTAGCCTAAGCAACCAGAAGTTTGAGTTGACATCACCTGAAATGACAAGTCTAGCAAGAAAAGTTTGTTGAAGAAAGACCAGGAGCATAGTTTTGGGTATGTTCATACAAATTTAAAATATCTATTGGCATCCAAGTAAAGATGTCAAATATACAGGTTTTTCATATTCTTTTCCATTATGGTTTATTAGAGGATACTAAATATAGCTCCCTGTGCTATATGATAGGCTGTTGTTGTTATCCATTCTATATATAATAGTTTGCATCTGCTAGTTTCAAACTTCTAATCCAACACTTTCTCCCCTCCCCCCCACCGCCCACTGGTAACTACAAGTCTGTTTTCTATGTCTGTGAGTCTGTTGCTGTTTCATAGATAAGTTCATTTGTGTCATATTTTAGATTCTACATATGAGATATCATATGGTATTTGTCTTTCTCTTTTTGACTTACTTGGCTTAGTATGATGATCTTTACGTCCATCTGTGTTGCTACAAAAGGCATTACTGCACTCTTTGGTATGGCTGAGTAATGTTCATCTTCTTATCCATTCATCTCTCGGTGGATATTTTGGGTGTTTCCATGTTTTGGCTATTGTAAATAGTGCTGCTATGAACATAGGGGTGCATGTATCTTTTTGAATTATAATTTTGACCAGATATATGCCGAGGAGTGGGATTGCTGGATCACATGGCAACTCTGTTTTTAGTTTTTTGAGGAACCTCCATACTGTTTTCCATAGTGACTACACCAACTTACATTCCGAGCAACAGTGTAGGAGGGTTCCCTTTTCTCCACATCTTCTCCAGCACTTGTTATTTGTAGACTTTTTTTTAAAAAGTATTTTTATTTATTTAGGCTGTGTTCAGCCTTCGTTGCACGGGTTTCTCTTGTTGCGGAGCACTGGCTCTAGGTGCACAGGCTTCAATAGCCGCAGCACGCAGGCTCACTAGTTGTGGCTCTTGGGCTCTAGAGCACAGGCTCAATAGATGTGGCACACAGGCTTAGCTGCTCCAAGGCATGTGGGATCTTCCCAGACCAGGGCTCGAACCTGTGTCCCCTGCATTGGCAGGCGGATTCTTTTTTTTTTTTTGGGGGGGGGGGTACACCAGGTTCAATCATCTGTTTTTATACACATATCCCCGTATTCCCTCCCTTCCTTGACTCCCCCCCCTCGAGTCCCCCCCACCCTCCCCGCCCCAGTCCTCTAAGGCATCTTCCATCCTCGAGTTGGACTCCCTTTGTTATACAACAACTTCCCACTGACTATCTATTTTACAGTTGGTAGTATATATATGTCTGTGCTACTCTCTCGCTTCGTCTCAGTTTCCCCTTCACCCCCCGCCCCCTCCCATACCTCGAGTTCTCCAGTCCATTCTCTGTATCTGCATCCTTGTTCTTGTCACTGAGTTCATCAGTACCATTTTTAGATTCTGTATATGTGAGTTAGCATACAATATTTGTCCTTGTCTTTCTGACTTACTTCACTCTGTATGACAGATTGTAGTTCTATCCACCTCATTACATATAGCTCCATCTCATCCCTTTTTATAGCTGAGTAATATTCCATTGTGTATATATGCCACATCTTCTTTATCCATTCATTTGTTGATGGGCATTTAGGTTGATTCCATGTCCTGGCTATTGTAAATAGTGCTGCAATAAACATTATGGTACAAGTTTCTTTTGGGATTATGGTTTTCTTTGGGTATATGCCCAGGAGTGAGATGACTGGATCACATGGTAGTTCTATTTGTAGTTTTTTAAGGAACCTCCAAATTGTTTTCCATAGTGGCTATACCAACTTACATTCTCACCAACAGTGCAGGAGAGTTCCCTTTTCTCCACACCCTCTCCAACATTTGTTGTTTCCAGATTTTGTGATGCTGGCCATTCTGATCGGTGTGAGGTGATACCTCATTGTGGCTTTGACTTGCATTTCTCTGATGATTAGTGATGTTGAGCATCTTTTCATGTGTGTGTTGGCCATCTGTATGTCTTCTTTGGAGAAATGTCTATTTAGGTCTTCTGCCCATTTGTGGATTGGGTTATTTGCTTTTTTGGTGTTAAGCTTCATGAGCTGCTTGTATATTTTGGAGGTTAATCCTTTGTCCGTTGTTTCATAGGCAATTATTTTTTCCCATTCTGAGGGTTGCCTTTTAGTCTTGTTTATGGTTTCTTTTGCTGTGCAAAAGCTTTTAAGTTTCATGAGGTCCCATTTGTTTACTCTTGATTTTATTTCCATGATTCTAGGAGGTGGGTCCAAAAGGATGTTGCTTTGATGTATGTCCTAGAGTGTTCTGCCTATGTTTTCCTCTAGGAGTTTTATAGTGTCTGGCCTTACATGTAGGTCTTTAATCCATTTGGAGTTTATTTTTGTGTATGGTGTTAGGAAGTGTTCTAATTTCATTCTTTTACATGTTACTGTCCAATTTTCCCAGCACCACTTATTGAAGAGGCTGTCTTTTTTCCATTGTATATATTCGTGCCTCCTTTGTCAAAGATAAGGTGCCCATATGTGTTTGGGCTTACTTCTGAGTTCTCTATTCTATTCCATTGATCGTCCTTTCTATTTTTGTGCCAGTACCATACTGTCTTGATCACTATGGCCTTGTAGTCTAGTTTGAAGTCAGGAAGCCTGATTCCACCAACTCCATTTTTCCTTCTCAAGATTGCTTTGGCTATTCGGGGTCTTTTGCGTTTCCATACAAATCGTAAGATTTCTTGTTCTAGTTCTGTGAAAAATGCCATTGGTAATTTGATCGGGATTGCATTGAATTTGTAAATTGCTTTGGGTAGTACAGTCATTTTCACGATGTTGATTCTTCCAATCCAGGAACATGGTATGTCCCTCCATCTGTTTGTGTCGTCTTTGATTTCTTTCATCAGTGTCTTAAAGTTTTCTGCATACAAGTCTTTTGCCTCCTTAGGCAGATTTATTCCTAGGTATTTGATTCTTTTTGTTGCAATGGTGAATGGGAGAGTTTCCTTAATTTCTCTTTCTGCTCTTCCGTTGTTAGTGTATAGGAATGCAAGAGATTTCTGTGCATTAATTTTGTATCCTGCTACTTTACTAAACTCATCAATTAGTGCTAGCAGTTTTCTGGTAGAGTCTTTAGGGTTTTCTATATATAATATCATGTCACCTGCAAAGAGTGACAATTTTACTTCTTCTTTTCCAATTTGGATTCCTTTGATTTCTTTTTCTTCTCTGATTGCTGTGGCTAAAACTTCCAAAACTATGTTGAATAATAGTGGTGAGAGTGGACACCCTTGTCTTGTTCCTGTTCTTAGAGGGAATTCTTCCAGTTTTTCCCCATTGAGAACGATGTTGGCTTTTGGTTTTTCATATATGGCTTTTATTATGTTGAGGTAATTTCCTTCTATGCCCATTTTCTGGAGCGCTTTTATCATAAATGGATGTTGAACTTTGTCAAAAGCTTTTTCTGCATCTATTGAGATGATCATATGGTTTTTATCCTTCAAGTTGTTGATATGATGTATCACGTAGATTGATTTGCGTATATTGAAGAATCCTTGCATCCCAGGGATAAACCCCACTTGATCATGATGTATGATTTTTTTAATGTGCTGTTGGAGTCTGTTAGCTAGTATTTTGTTGAGGATTTTTGCATCTATATTCATCAGTGATATTGGTCTGTAGTTTTCTTTTTTTGTGACATCTTTGCCTGGTTTTGGTATCAGGGTGATGGTGGCCTCGTAGAATGAGTTTGGGAGTGTTCCGCCTTCTGCAATATTTTGGAAGAGTTTGAGAAGGATAGGTGTTACCTCTTCTCGAAATGTTTGATAGAATTCGCCCGTGAACCCATCTGGTCCTGGGCTTTTGTGTGTTGGGAGATTTTTAATCACTGCCTCAATTTCCATACTTGTGATTGGTCTGTTCATGGTTTCTATTTCTTCCTGGTTCAGTCTTGGAAGATTGTATTTTTCTAAGAATGTATCCATTTCTTCCAGGTTATCCAATTGATTGGCATATAGTTGCTTGTAGTAGTCTCTCATGATGTTTTGTATGTCTGAGGTGTCTGTTGTTACTTCTCCTTTTTCATTTCTAATTCTGTTGATTTGCATCTTCTTCCTTTTTTTCTTGATGAGTCTGGCTAATGGTTTATCAATTTTGTTAATCTTCTCAAAGAACTAGCTTTTAGTTTTATTTATTTTTGCTATGGTTTCCTTCCTTTTTCATTTATTTCTGCTCTGATCTTTGTGATTTCTTTCCTTCTGCTCGCTTTGGGGTTTCTTTGTTCTTCTTTCTCTAGTTGTTTTAGGTGAAAAGTTAGGTTGTTTATTCGATAATTTTCTTGTTTCTTAAGGTAGGACTGTATTGCTATAAACTTCCCTCTTAGAACTGCTTTTGCTGCGTCCCATAGGTTTTGGGTTGTTGTGTTTTTGTTGTCATTTGTTTCTAGATATTTTTTGATTTCCTCTTTGATTTCTGTAGTGATTCCTTCGTTGTTTAAGAGTGAATTGTTTAGCCTCCATGTGTTTGTATTTTTTGCAGTTTTTTTCCTGTAATTGATATCTAATCTCATGGCATTGTGGTCTGAGAAGATGCTTGATATGATTTCAATTTTCTTGAATTTGCTGAGGTTTGATTTGTGACCCAAGATGTGATCTATCCTGGAAAATGTTCCGTGTGCACTTGAGAAGAACGTGTAGTCTGTCGTTTTTGGATGGAATGTCCTATAAATATCAATGAAGTCGAGATGGTCTAATGTGTCATTTAAAGCTTGTGTGTCTTTATTTTCTGTTTGGATGATCTGTCCATTGATGTAAGTGGGGTGTTCAAGTCTCCCACTATTATTATGTTACTGTCGATGTCCCCTTTTATAGCTGTTAGCATTTGCCTTATGTATTGAGGTGGTCCTATGTTGGGGGCATATATATTTACCATTGTGATATGTTCTTCTTGAATGGATCCCTTGATCATTATGTAGTGTCCTTCCTTGTCTCTTTTAATCGTCTTTACTTTCAAGTCTAATTTGTCTGATATGAGTATTGCTACTCCAGCTTTCTTTTGACTTCCATTTGCATGGAATATCTTTTTCCATCCCTTTCCTTTCAGTCTATGTGTATCCCTTGGTCTGAAGTGGGTTTCTTGTAGGCAGCATATAGAAGGGTGTTGTTTTTGTATCCATTCAGCCAGTCTGTGTCTTTTGGTTGGAGCATTTAATCCATTTACATTTAAAGTGATTATTGACATGTGTGTTCCAATTACCATTTTCTTAATTGTTTTGGGTTTGTATTTGTAGGTGTTTTCCTTTTCTTGTGTTTCCTACTTAGAGAAGTTCCTTTAGCACTTGTTGTAAGGCTGGTTTGGTGTTGCTGAATTCTCTGAACTTTTGCTTGTCTGGAAAGCTTTTGATTTCTCCCTCAAATCTGAATGAGATTCTTGCTGGGTAGAGTATTCTTGGCTGTAGGTTTTTCTCTTTCAGGACTTTCAGTATATCCTGCCATTCCCTTCTGGCCTGCAGAGTTTCTGTAGAAAGGTCAGCTGTTATCCTGATGGGTTTTCCCTTATATGTTGTTTGTTGCTTTTCTCTTGCTGCTTTTAATATTTTTTCTTTGTGTTTAATTGTCGTTAGTTTGATTAATATGTGTCTTGGTGTATTTCTCCTTGGGTTTATTCTGTATGGGACTCTCTGTGCTTCTTGGACTTGGTTAATTATTTCCTTTCCCATGTTGGGGAACTTTTCCACTAGAACCTCTTCAAATATTTTATCAGACCCTTTCTTGTTTTCTTCTTCTTCTGGGATGCCTATAATTCGAATGTTGATACGCTTAATGGTATCACTGAGGTCCCTGAGACTGTCTTCTAATCTTTTTATTCTTTTTTCTTTTTCCTGCTCTGTGGCGTTTATTTCCCCCATTCTATCTTCCAACTCACTTATTCGTTCTTCTGCCTCAGTCATTCTGCTGGTTATAGCATCTAGAGTGTTTTTAATTTCAGTTATTTTGTTATCCATTGCTGTTTGTGTTTCTGAGTTCTTATGAACTGTTTCCTGTACTTTCTCTATTTTGTTATCGAGATTTTGTATCATTTTTACTATCATTACTCTAAATTCTTTTTCAGGCATTTTTCCTATTTCCTCCTCATTTATTTGGTCTTGTGGGTTTTTTTCCTGCTCCTTTGCCTGCATGGTGTTTCTCTGTTTCCTCATGGTTGTCCAAACTTTTGGGGTTGCTTGTCCTGGCGATAGAGGTGTTTATAGAAGACTGTCCAAGCCTCAGACTAATGTCCAAGTATTGGATTAAACAAATATTAAGTCTAGGAAACACATACATGTATAAGACACACAATTACTGAATCCATTAGGACATAAGGCTCTAGAAAGACCTAACAGAACTCCAGTGTGCTATCAGATATTCAAAGAGAAAGCCAACAGAAATTGAGAACTGAAACAGAACAAATCAGAGACAAAAGCAAAAGCAAACAATCAAACAAATAACTCCTTACACATACAAACATTAATCCAGGGAGATTTTGTAAGCTAGGATCAAATATAGAAAAGAGCCAGATTACCACCAGAGAGAATGGAGATTCTCAGAATGTAATTAGATAACTGTACTAAGAACTAAGATAAAGACAAAAGCCTAATATTAAATACCACGGCAGTGCGTCATCTGGAGAATAGAGCAAGGAGTCTGAGCAGACCAATAGTGTTGCTTATAAGTATGTTAAGATAAAATAAACTGAAAAAGGCTGGAAGAAAGGGGAACAGAAGAGCATAATGTGGTTGGAAATATGCAAATAAAAAGAAAGGAATAGAAATGTATAAAAGATAGGGATGAAAGGAAAGTATGAGAGGTATATTGTCCGTACTACCAAAAACTTAGCTAGATATAGAAGTATATAAAAAGGCAAAAAAATAAAAAAAATAAAAAAATAAAAAATATCATTAAAGAATTATAAAACTTGTAGATCGCTTAGGGCTAAGATCGTATTTAATAAAAAAAAAGAATAAAAAATATCATTAAACAATTATGTTATAAAACTTGTAGATCCCTTAGAGCTAAGATCGTATTTAATAAAAAAAAAAAAATCCAGAACTGATCCCAGAATGGACCAGTTCAGTAGGTATTGATACTACTATTTCTGTTTCCTTAGGTCTCAGCTGTAAGTGTCCTTCTCCTTGCCTTGGTTTTTTTTGCATTATTCTGTGACCAGCAGAGGTTCCTTTATTGTTCGTCTGTAAGCATCGGTGTGGGGGGAGGGCGAGGGTACAATATTGGCTCCTTCTCCTGGGAGTGAGTGAGCAGTGGTGCATTGTTGTCTCAGTCGGGCTTGGAGGTGCCTGTTGCAGAGGGACGCTGGTGGCTCAGGCGTAAACAGAAAGTCTTAGGGTTGGGCCTCTCTCGGGGGTTTTTTGTTGTTGTTGCTGTTGTTTTTTTTTTTTTCTCTCTGCAGCCTCCCTGCTGCTGGCGTTGCAAGGGGTTTTAATCTAGCCCCGCCCGAGTGCCTGAGGGTGCTTGTTATCCCTGAGTGCCTTAGGTGGCCCACAGGGCGTCTCTCCACTGCCTGTTGCAGAGGCCCCGAAAGAGAGAGAGAGGCTACGCACGAGGCTCCTCCCCCCCACCCATGAGCCTGCAGCCTCCAGCCGCCATCATGGCCGGGCAGTTCTCTGGGACGGTCACTCCTCTCCGCGGACCTCCTCCCTACTGTGCTCTCGGTCGGTCACCCTACCGGCAACAATGTTTCTCACTCTGAACCAGCTCTCCGGTTCCCACGCTCCCGCTCCCGGACCCTCCGTTCAGCCGCGGATCGACCTCTCATTCCGGGAACGCTGAGCTGCGTTGCGGGCCCTTCGTATGTTTCTCACTCCCTCCCGTCTGCCACAGCTCTGCCGCATCACCCTCTTTGAGCCGTCGTAGATGCCTCCTTACCGGCTATGTCAGGCTCCTCACGGTCCTTTCTGGTGTCTGAGGCCGTCTGCTGGTGTTCAGCTGGTTCTCTGTGGGAATCACTGCATCCTTCGGTGCATTCCCAATGCATCTGTGGAGAGGGATGCACTCCACGTCCCTCTACTTCGCCGCCATCTTTTGGAGCTCCTGAATGGGGTTTCTCCGTGAGATGAGCGTTTCAATTGGCAGACTGAGTAAAGCAGATTGCCCACCCCTAAGTGGGTGGGGTCTTCCAATCCACTGACGCCCAGGAAAAAACAGAAAGGCTGGGTAAGAGCGACTTTCAGAGCCTGACTAAGCTGGGCTGTTTGAAGCTGAGGGCGAGTGCAGCTTAAGCTCACACTCGGCAGGCGGATTCTTAACCACTGCGCCACCAGGGAAGTCCCTATTTGTAGACTTTTTAATGATGGTCATTCTGACCAGTGTGAGGTGGTACCTCATAGTAGTTTTGATTTGCATTCTCTAATAATTAACAATGCTGAGTATCTTTTCATGTGGCTATTGACTATCTATATGCCTTCTTTGAAGAAATGTCTGTTTAAGTCTTCAGTCCATTTTTTGATTGGGTTGTTTTTTGGTGTTCTCTTGTTGTTGTTATTGACTTGTATGAGGTGTTTCTATATCAAAATAACAATTTTATACTCTGTTTGAGAGAGAGGAGTTTGAAGTTTGAGAGTGAGTTCATAAATATAAATTTGCGAAAAGTTAGAGTACCCTGGATAAGACTATAAGGAAGTGATTGTATGTAGAGAAGAAAATAGTACCAAGAGCTGACTCTTGGGACATTCAAACATTAAAAGATCAAGAAGAGGAGGGACTGGTGAAAAATAAAGAGTGATTAGAGAGGAAAGAAAAAATTCAAGAGTTAAGCGTCCAGAAAACCAATGACAAAAGTATATTAAGGAGTACATCATGATCAGCTTTGTCAAATGCTGCTAAGGGGTCACATAAAATGAGAACAGAATTGACCATCTGGATGTAGCAACACACAAGTCATCAGCGTTCTTTCCAAGAGCGCTTTCCCTGGAGTAGTGGAAGTGAAGGCCTAATTAAAATGGGATAAGAGAGAATGGAAAGAAAGAAATACCAGTTTATAACTCCACCAACAGTATATGAGATCCTACATAGAATGGCAGAAATAGTTATGTCATTTACCAAGCCTCACTCAAGTTATAACCATCCTCAACTTTTCTATTTATATTATCTTCCACATTTAGTCAGCAACTCTTCTATTAATATCTTCTGCATTTGGTGACTAATTTTTAAATCTCTTCCCTATACTCTATCATCATTCACTTAACTTCTCTTATTTATGCTATTGAAATAGCATCTCTGTGGTCTTCCTGCCTCATCCCCATCCAACCTCCACACAATCTTCTAAACCAAATCTGACGTTTTATAGATTCTTCGGCCCCCTTCATACCACAGACACAATTTTAAATGGAAATCTTTGTTCCCCCTCATCAACTTACTTATGATTGAGCAATTTTAAATGATGTGAGAAGTTGCCAGCGGCCTTGAAAAGAATAAATAACAACAACATTTCTAGGAATAAATTGTGGAAGTTTCTGACTTTGACAAAAGGGAGTAAGAAAAATTGCCTACTGCTTTATACCGGACAGTAAATTCCTGAGACTTCTCAGAAATGAGAACAACATACAAATCAAGTCAAAGTAAGATGTCAGGGGCATGCCATTTAGTACTTTTGAGATAGTAGAACAAAGAAAAAATAATGATAGTGACAAGGTGGGCTAAGAATGGAGGCTCATCAATGTTTGTGTGAGGCGTCTGAAGGTATTTTTGAGAGAAGACTAATACTGATAAGCCTTCTTTCCAGTATCTTGTCCCATCTGGGTTAAATATACCTTAACAGCAATCAATAAACTGATGTAGGGAAGCTATTTGTTAATTTGTTTTTTTGTTAAACCACATAAACTGAATGTGCTCAGTACTAAAATTACAGAATCTCTTGACATATTGTGTTGCCATGACCTTGGGTTATTACTACTAGGATAATCATGGAAATTTGAAAATACCACTCTTCTGCTTGAAACTCTGATTATAGGATAGTCATTACTCCTTCAGCGAAATGAAAATTCTTCACATGCAGTAGCTTCCTTCTCTTTTTAGTTACTCTCCTTTATACTCTGTATCAGCAGGTGTCCATCAGGAAATGGTACATGCGGGTAATCATGTAGAGTTTAATAAAAGTGTCAAATATATGTTAGGTATCATAGTGAAAACAGTTCAGTAGAATAATTGCCAAAAACACTATCATAAAAACACTGATAAAAGTTTGTAGTTGGTTTATGAGGCTTTTTATGTTTAAAATAACTTGCCCAGTTGAGACACAAATCCAGTTCAGGGCAAGACGTAAATATCCAATTCAAACATAAACAGCCAGAGTTGACAAAGCACAACACAAACTAAAAATGAGTAATAGAATTAATAAAATTGTCTAGATCTATAATTAGGCTCAACATTTTCATAGACATAGCCATACTCCTGTCCTTGGCAACCTCCTTAATTTTACTGGATAATTGGTTCTATAGAAAAGGATATCAGTTAATATCTGGGGACATAGTTTATTTTGTTTTTGATGAGAGAAGAAGTGGAAATAAGAGTTTATTTTGCCACCCAAGGTTGGCCTTATAAAATCTGGGCTCTATAATATAGTATCTGCTGGTAAAGGAGAGCTTCTGACTGATTAGAAAAGAAGCAATGATTTTGTGGTAAACCAACATGCTTTCATTCATATTATTACACCAAATAGACCTTTGGGATCAGCAGGGCAGAGCATGTTGTGATCCCTATTTTACAGCTGAGGAATCAGAGACCCAAAGTGTTTGAAACTAGCTCAGTAACCCACAGATTATTTGTAGAAGAGCTAGAATGTGAATTCAAGTCTCCTAAAATCAGACTCCAGAAGTCTTTCATACAATTCAGTTTAATCCAGTCAAGCAGCCATGAGTACCAGGTACTGATTGATGTTCACTCAGAGTTAGATGAAAAGGAGTTCTATCCTTTAGGAATGTATAGTCTGGTTTGAGAAAAGAAATCTACAAATTTGATAACATAATTCAGAAACTCATTCTGAGACTTATAAAATTTTTAAAATATAAAGCCCTATATATAGAAATAACAGAGAACCACTGTGATTATTGTGTGCAGATAGGGGTTGCATGCAGTAAACAATGTGTGGTAAACCCTTTCTAAACTGGTTTTCTCCAATTGATTGTCAAGTTTTTCCACAAATAGTTTATAAAACACTGATTAAAACATTCTGCATTTTGTAAGCACTTCCTCTGATATGTTCAAGTCATACAAGTGAATACATGAAAATGGTTTTATACAAATTTAGAGGAGCATATAATTATTCATGTTACTTGGTGTAAGTACTTAATTGAAAATTAGATGGAATTCAGGAATATTCCTATAGTGTGTAAAATTACCTTTGATATTTTAATCCTTAAATATCTGTCATTATGCTTTTCAGGGCATTTTATGGCATAAATGTACACTACTGTGTCTTAAATATATATGCCTTCAGGATGTGAAAATATTTTAAATACTAAGGTATTCAAGGAAATCGTAGTCATTTTTGTTCCCTCCTCTACCTCTCAAAAAATTACTTAAATATGATACTAGAACAAAAACTGATTATTTGATATATTATAGTATTGATTGGAAAAAGTATGAATATATCAATATATCTTTACCTTTTTCTATTGGTTATTAAAATTTGAAGGAAATGTAGAAATGGAGTTAAAAACTGTATTTTTCCTGAAGCTTCACCACTAGCTTTACCTTGATCAGTGGTGAGTTAACCATGAAAGAGGAGTAGAAGTATGAAGTAAATGTGTATTAATTATGTTCAGTATTACACTGTATGCTGAGAGAAAAATGAATAAATATAAGAGTAATGATAACATTTATTGATTATTTACCCTCAATAATGCACAGTATTTGCTAAAGACGTCACACATATAGTCTCATATTTTACATACAGTTGTTAACTATTTTCTCCATTTTATACTTGAGGAAACTGGGTTTTACAGAAGTTAAGTAATATACTCAATATATATGCAGTGGATATGGGATGAAAATTCAGAATTTTCTAATTCTAGTACCTAATTTTTATGCTTTGGTTTCACCACCTTAATATCAGGGTAGTTCTCTTTAACATTGGAGAAATAAGTAAATTTTAAGAAAAGAGTTTTTCTTTCCTTAGAGTGTTAAAACTAACATGAACTAATTGGTGATACACAACATTTTTTTTCTTGCCCTCTGTTTCTTGGATAATTTTTGTCTGATAAACATCATTTTATTTCATTTTACTATTTTTAAAATAATAATAAAATGTCCAGTCCTAGTTTTTAAATATTATTTTCTTATGAATGCCTAGCAATTCTTTTATCTGGCAAGATTTAAGTTTTTCTTCTGAACATACCTTCTAACTCTGTCTTCTCAAAACATGTGCTATCCATCAAGTATTGCTAAAATAAATAGTTAATTCACTATAATTATATTTAAAAATTAAGTTCCTATTCCAAATTATCATAAAAAACTTTATGGAGCATTTAATAAGAAATGCTTATGTCTCTTCCATTACTCCATAAAAAATTCCTGAAACCCTCACAGATAAATGGCTAACCCTTAAAGACATTAAGCTGTAAGGACGATTTCAGCTAAAGTTTTCAAATTCTTTAAACATAAAAATAAAACATTATAAAGGAAAAAATACACTTTTTTTCTTTTACTATTCTAGGAAATACATAAAATACATAAAAGCAAAATAATATGGACGGGATTCTTAAATGTAAATAATGAATCATGTCAGCACTAACAAGACAAAGGATCTCAGAATCTTTTTTTATCTTTTTATCAATGAAACCAATTACTTTGCTTTGCCATGCATGGTCTGCTCATTTTTTAAAAATGCAGGACTTTTTAAATCTTCCTTAATTTTAAAATTATGCCTTCAATGAAAACACTTCTGTAAATTTCTATGGCAGAGTAGGATTTATGAAATCTTATGAAATTTGAAGATGGTGGGCAAAAGAAGGGAACCAAGGATTATTAGCACTGTGCTAGAATCCTTAAAATCATTTCCCCACTTGCAGTAGGCATTATTTTCACCATCCTGAAGATGAGGAAACAAAGGCCAGAGAAAGATCAACTAGAACAATGTAGTAACTATTCTGCTTCCTCAAAAAGAAGAGGAAGCATCATGGTGTCCACTAGTATGCACACTTGTAATTTTTGGAATTTGCTTTCAAGACTTGAATGTGTCCTTGAAATCTTTGGCTGGCATTTTTCTTAACTTTTAAACCTGAATTCTTGACTGCAAGCTCCTGACAATTTTTTTAATACTCTAGGAGTTTCCACCTTTATTAGATAAATACGGACATGATTATGTATTAATATGACTACACTAACTTTCAAACTGTATCAGAAAGTATCTTAGATTCAAATTTCATTCATTATATTGTGCAAAAACTAAATATTTAAACCATTTTGCAATTGGCCTTTTGTTTCCAATATCAGAAGGTCTGCAACAAACAGATAAGTGTTCCTGCAGGAATTTTACCACAAGAGCTACATATTTTCAGGATGCATTACTCCCTTATGTCACTCACTGTTTCCCTCACTTAGCTACCCTTATGCTTCAGTGGCTTGCATACTTTCATGGGAACAACAACAAAAAATAACTTTACTGGATGATTTGAATTTAACAGACGATCTGATCAGTGAAGAGAAACTGTCTTCTCTTTTGTAGAAGGTGCATTAAACATTTGTTTCCATCTAATGCATAAGCTTATAAAAGATATCTCTATTTTCTCATTTTCTGCAGTTTCTCACACATGAAGCATTCAACTAATTTTTAATACAATTCAATTTAATATCAGTAACTAATGGTCAGGATACTTTTAAAATGATTTACCATCTTTAAAGATGCTTTTTATGTTATTTTGAATAAATAGTGGCAGTTTTATTAGTTACTATAGCAACCTGAAATTCTATTTAAAAACGCGACATTCCATTTTCTCAGAAGGCATTTTAATTAAAACATACTCAAGTGTTTACTGAAATGAATATCTAATCTCACCATCATGGCAGGAGAGCATATAATATTGTTGTGTCTGATAATATAAGGAGTACATATCACTGAAAATGAATTGAATTTGGAAAAATGTCTTTTTCTACCTGATTAACTTTCTCATTAATTAGGTTTGCTTAGTTCTACCACTACTACCTATAATTTAATACTCTTACACTTGACTTACTGAATCTATTGAACTTACTGTTACTTGAATACGAGATACTATTTTATATTTTTTTTCCTTCACCTTGAATCTTACAAGTCCATAAGGTAAACAAATATTTTTTATCTTCAAGACAACTCAGATATTCTTCTTCAAGGTTTTTAAACCATTTTCCCCCTTAGGAAGAATTACCCACTCCTCTAAGTACCCTGGTGTTTTCTATATAGGTCATGAATATGTTTTATATGTATTTAATTCTGTTTCCTCTTCACTGAGTTGGTATGTCTCAAGGGCAGAACTACATGTGTTTCTCAGCATCTAGTTCTATCACTTAAAATAATAGACTCTCAATAGTAGAATTAATGCCTAATGTATACATGCATGCAAGAATGAATGAGAATGAACCAAATCACAGACGGCAACAATTTATAAAGGCACATATTTGAAAGATCTCATGAAGAGATGAAAATGAATGTTGTATATCTAAGCTTTCACTGTGTCTCAACTAAGCTATTCTCTTGAGCTTTCTCCTTACTGCAGTTTTTCTTAAAAGTTGTTCCTGTGTGGTTTAGAACATACTATTAAGAAAAAAGGGTAGTTATAAAACAGCATGTATAATATGATATTACATAATATGCTATATATGGAAATTGTGTGTGTTTGTGTGTATGTGTACTTGATAGGGTTTATTAAAGTATTAGAGTGGTTACATAATGGTGTTAAAATTTTATGCTATTTTTTGTTTCAATTTTTAAAGTTTATTTGAACTTCTAGATTGATCATATAAATTTATTAAAGAAATCTATTCCCTAAATGAAAATATGTTACCAATTATTCATACAATATGAAAATATATTAGTAAAAAAGCAAATATATGCTGGGATTGAATAATTCAAAATGATAATTGTGTTTTTCTATATGAAGGAATTAGAGTTGTCTTTTTTCCTCTTTTTAAAATATACTTTTCCAAATAATTATTCAAGTATAAATTTTTTTCAAAATGAGAAAACTATAAACTTTAAGGTTAACAGCAACAAAAACCCCAGAAATAAAGTGCCTTACCACATTTGAAAACTCTCTAACTGGTGACTTCCAAGACTTTTTAAAAAGGCAAAGAATAATGTTAGGTAAAAGATGAAGCATAGCATACAGGTATTTCAGATTATTTTGTAGATTCTAACAATAAAAGCTCCAAGAGATGGTGATGACAAATGTCTGTATATAATTAATGTTACTTCTGCTTCACACATGATGTTCACAAATGACTAAGTGTATTGATAGACTGTTGTTACAACAGTCCAACTATATCCTAAATAGAACACTTCCCAGAAGGCATAGCTGGTTTTTACAAGAAATAAGGAGGTCTTTAATTATTCTCCTCATAGTAAAAATTTTTTAAAAAACTGATTTGGTGCTGGAAATGGTACATGGCCCTAAAAATGATTGTTCTGAGGACATTTTCCAACAATAACACTGCTGTGAGCATATTCAGTCTCAGATGGAATGAACGTGAGACACAAAGTCTGTGATTTCTCCACTGACTGTGATCATCAGGAGGCTGAAACGCTCTCAGTTTGGATACTAGTAAATGTAGAAGTAAATTGTCTTAGGAAAAAAGATTTCCCAATTTACGCTAGATTCTCAGTGGGTAAGAGGAAGGTCTAAAGTCTATCAAAGATCATCAAATGTGGAAGAAGTGAAGCCAGTATAAGTCAAAGTCAGGTGAACAGTGAACAAAAAGATTTAGATGTTCAACTGTAATTGAGTTGCAGATATTAGAACAGCTGTATATCAAGTATTTTTAAACAGTCAGTCTGCAGGAAGTCCCACAAGTGGAATTTTGTTTTTGCTTTTTGTTTTAGTACTCCATGAAGTATGAATATGAGATAACTCCTTAACCTTATGTAATACATAAAAATATTCTCTCCCTCTATACCACTGGCCGTTAGGATCAAATCGTGAGGCACCTTCCCTTCTTCCCTATGTAACTTATATCTATGTATATTAGGTTATTATTTTTACCCTATTTTGCCACCTTCTAGTTTTAAGAGAATGACTTCAGCACCACAACACTAATTCCACCCTTTCCCCAAATGCCAATTATTTTTGAAGGTCACCAATGTTTATTCTGTGTGATTTCAAAGACTTTCAAGTTCTTCTACTCATTTCCATCTATATGTGAAGCTCTCTTGGACATTAATGATGTTTCAGTGCTTATGGTGTCAGAGCTGCAAAATAATCTTCACAGAAATTGAAATAAGACTACAGACCACTCAAGATTATACTTTGTCTCCTAAGCCCTCCTAAGCCTGGTATATTCCCTGTATTCTGAAATCCCTTTGAAAACCTTTACCTTCACTTTTTAATTATAGAACTCTTTTTAGAGATTTCAAAACTAGTAAATGGAAGCAGGTTTGAGCATAAACTGTCTTATGCTCTCCTTCTCCCCATCGAATTTTTCACTGCCTCCAGAAATTTCTCACAAGACTTCATCTCTCTCCTCCACATTAAGTAATATCTTGTTCCTGATCATATATCACTTTAAAATGAGAAAGTTAGTTTTAAACAATGATAAAGTTCAGTATTTTTAGCAACTTGTGTCTCATAAGAACTGCCTGAATAATCAGAACACCAAGCTGGTATGTCACACTGCTGAATCATACCATAGCAATAGTATAAGCTCTAGTAAATTTAGGTTTCATCTTATGGTGGCTTGAGCAGATTGTCAATATCTTTTATCCTGCATGGTTTTCTTCTCGTCATTGTTGAGAGATTCAATATCTACCCTCCAGTGTGCTGTCAAAAATAAGCACTCAGAAGTTTTTGATACCTTGATGGTGAGTTGTAGTCCTAGTAAAAAAAAATGTTACAACTTTATAGTATTTGCAGAGGTGAAAGCATTTATTAGTTGGATCAATTTTATAGTTTTATATATTCTATGGAAACAAAAGGCTAACACTCAAAATGGCCACTGGCCTTTTATTCATTGCCGGTCTAATGTGTGATAAAATAATTTCTTCAATTCCAAGCATCATGGTGGCTGATAAAGTTATTTAATGACCAGACATCAACTGGCATGAAAAGTCTGACATAGGCTATTGCCATTGTCACATTGATTTGTGTTATAAACAATTGTGTGAAATAGACATTTTAGATTCAAATATCACCCCAAACACAGAAGGAAAGTAGAGAGACAATACATACATGTTCTTTATTTCTAAGATAATTTCATCATATCTTTTTTGGACTAAAACCGTAACTTTTGCTACAAAGGCAAAATTGCAAATGCCTAAGGGTTGCATGCGTATGTACATATATGCATACACATACTTGCATACACTAAGAGTTTCAAACAGTCCTTGGGAACTAACACATTTCTGTATATATGCAAACTGATTGGGAGGAAGGCAGGAAATAGAAACAAGTTTCTCATATTTCAGCATTTCCAATGTCCTAATATAAGCTCAGTTAAGATACCCAGTTACCCTTGATGCCTCCATTTTTTTCTCCCTCTTTACTGAGCTAAATTAACTCCATCATCACCCAAATGTATCCAGTACCACAATTAAACAAGCATATAGAAAAGACAACATAACACATTTTCCATTTACACTTCTTGCTCATTTATATCTCAAAAACCCAAAATTGGTTTAAGCCTAGAAGCCAATGTAAAATTTTAATATGAGGGCTAAGAAAATGAGTATGAGAATGAATGAAAGCGATTGCAAGTGCTAGCTGGAATATGTATGGATACATACAGTCCTAGCACCTGTGCTATCATTTTCAAAGTGTAAATACTGGGAGAGTAGAGAATTCTTCTTTCTGCCATTGGATAGAACATAAATTTTTAAAAGAGTTGACAATATCATCACCTCTTTTACCCAACTCCAAACCAGGAGCAGTAAAATTATTATTAACTTATGTTCCTCTGTGAAATTCTGCTCATATCAGATATTATAGGACAAGCTTAAAACATGACCCCTAATATACAGAGATTGGGCTACTTACATGCCATCAGGATATAGTGCTCATTGAGTTTTCTGTTTAGAAGTTGAGAGAAATTTGCACTGATTAATCACAGCATTGCATATTGCTTTTGCAAATGACTTTCTCTAGAGCATGTAAAACTTTAAAAGTATATTAATGTATATTTAAATTCTTGCATTCTCAGTAGAAGAGAAATAAAAATACTTTGCTCTGTTGAACCAATTAAGAAAACAGAGATGCAGAAGACCTAAATAACTTGCAAACTGCATGTAGATAGTAAGTGGGACCTAAACTTCAGATTCTCTAATTTCAAGTTGCATATTTTTTCTATATTCAACATTATCTTGTAACTACAGAATAGTTTTTAGCCATGAAGATAAAATAACTAATAAGGCCATATGAGCATTGAAACTAATTAATTCTAAGAGAAAAACTACAGAGAAAACCAGACTGAGCTTAGAAGCTTAATTTTCCCCCCAAAGGATGAATTTAAAAAAAAATAGAGGAAAGCTAAATGCAGACAGATATTAGAAGATATTTGTTTGTTATTATTCATTTTAAATTAATCCATAGTGAATTATTCACAGAAAAAATTATATGATTTATTGGATTTGTTTTAAAATATTTATGCCAAAAAAGTGTGTGTCAGGAAGATAGATGAAATTAAACAGTAGAATGTTTATATGATTATATATAATTGATGTTGGCAAATGGGTACAGGGGAGTTTATTTTATTAATCTATTTGATGAATGTTTGGAAATATTTCATAATAAAATGTCTTAAAACTCAAAGTAATACAAATCTATGCCAATGAACTTGAAGACTTAGGTAAAAAGGGCAATTTTTCCTAGAACATATCAAACTGCATTTTTAAGAAATACAAATCTCAATAGATATAGAACCATTAAAGAAATGGAATCAATAGTTTAAAAGCTGCACACATACATACCTAAACCTACTTATTTCAGGTGTTTTTTCAAGTGAAGCCTATTTCCAAGAAACAGATCATTCCAATTACAAGCAAATCCTTTTAAAGAATCATAAAGTGAGTATATTCTGCAATTCACTTTATGAAGCTAATATAGCATTGATATCAAAACCAGAAAAGGGCAATATGAGAAAGAAAATTTATAGATTAATTTCACATATTATCATAGATGAAAAATTCTCAATAAAATAGCAGCAAATCTTATTCAGCAATGCCTTAATATAAGTAATCAAAAAAATTTAACATGAGAAAATATGTGCCTTGCTTTAGTCATAAGAGGAAAATATAATAATTTTAATTTTAAAATGAAGAAAAATAATGATTTACTATGCATTTATAGGAAAATAAGAATAATAGTAGTAATAGTAATAATAATAAAAAACTCTCAAGAAACTAGGAATAGAGTACAATCCCTTAAGCTGACTAATGTGCCAATACAAGCCCATAACAAATATCATACCCAGAGGTGAAATATTAAGATGGTCCCTTTCATACAAAAAACAACAGTATAACACAATCAACACACTTTTACTAAATATTTTTCTGGAAGTCCTAACCAAATACAGTAAAAAAAGAAGTAATTTTGTGATAATTAGAATGAAAAGTATGAATATTCCACATCCTAGGCAATATGATTGCCTAAGTAGAACATTGACACAAATCTACAAGTTATTACATTTAACAATAGAATTTAGTAAATGTGCTACAATTTAGTAAAAGGATCAGCAAACTACACCTCCTGTAGACCAAATCCATTTTGCTGCCTGTTTTTCTAAGACCTGTGAGCTAAAAATGATTTTAAATGTAAAAAACTTCTTAGCTTTTTGGTGAGAACAGTTGCTAGATTTTGCTCCTTGGCCTACAAAGCTGAAAATATTTACTAACTAGACTTTTATAGAAAGAATTTGCTAACCCCTGACTTAAATCTCCAAATAAAATCCATTCACAAACATAAACAATTAGAAAATGTAATTTATAAACATCATTTACAAAAGTTAATATATACGGTAAGACTAATATATCAAAAGAAGTGTTAAGACTTTCGTAGAGAACATTATAAAACTTTGTTTAAAGGCATTAAAATTCGCATTCCAAAAATATAAAGAACTCCTACCCATCAGTTTTAAAAAGTCAAATATTCCAGTGGAAAAAATAGACAAAAGCACAGGCAACACAAATAGCCTATGAACTTAAAAAAACTGTATATCTATAGTAATGAGGGAATTGCATGTTAAGACCATAACGAGAAACTATTTTACAACTATCAAGTTGGTACAATTTATGTATGACACATTGTTATACATGTCAAGTATTAATGAGGATGTGGATCAAGTAACACTCTAATATTCTGGAACAATCACTGTGGAGAAAAATTTGACAATTTCTACTGATGTTAAAGATACGTATAACCAATGCCTTAGCATTTTCACCACTGGAAATATACTCTAGAGAAACACATGTTTGTTTGTAAAAGACAATGGATTTGTACTAGAACATGAGCTGCAGGAGGATGGGGAATTCATTTTCCTCTTGTATCTTTGATGCTTGATAAATATTTCTTTAATGAATGAGAAATGAACAAAATAAAATCGGATACCAACTAAATGTCCACCAACAGGATAATGTATTCATTTTGATATAGTCACATGTAAAAATCTATACAAAAGGAAAAATAAATGAACTAGAGTTACATGAATCAATAGGATGAGTCCCAAAGGCATAATTTGGAGTAAAAATAAAAGTTGTAGAAGGATACATACAGCATAAACATAAAATACTAAATGTAAAAATAATATGTATTTTTTAAAGAGAAACATAGTACAAATATACAGGCATTTATGAACCTGGTTTTCTCTGAAGTTTAAGAAAGAAGGTTAGATTGGGGAGGAGCACATAATGAACCTCTGAGGATATTTTTTAAGGCTTTGTATTTTACTCTGGGTAGTTAGTACATAAGTATTCATCATATTATCTTGTAAACATTTCCCTAAGTCTAACATAGATATTAAATATGATTAATAGCAGTGATGTATTCTGGGAACAAAGAAGACAGTTTATTAAAAAATCAAGCCATAGTATTTGTTTGGCAGAAGATGAAATGCAAATACAGGCTTTTTTTTTTTGCTGTGCTATCTGCCCTGAGCATAACTGCTAAATGGAAATCAACTCTGTGAGAATGGAATATGAGTTTGCGAAATTGAATGTTACTTTAATCATAAAAGGTATTGAATATCAAGTTAAGGAGTTTAAACCAGTTTCTGAAAACACTGCACATTTTCTAGCAAGGCAGTGACATGCTCAAAAAAGTATTTCAGGATAATGTGCAGAGCAGAAGAATTTATAATATACAGGAAAACAATATGGAAACCATTAATGTAGTCTAAATGTTATGTTATGAAAAATTGAACATACACCAAAAAAAAATAAGATTTTTGTGACCAAACATGAAGGAAATAGAAAAGCTAAAAATGAGTTGCAGTTTTTGCATCAAATTGAAGGGGAAAAATAAATAAATAAATAAAAGGATGGCAGCATTCTTTGGATGGGGGCAGTCTAGCTGAAGGGTTCACCTTGGAATATTTTTTAAATGGTGAGTTGGTTATTTAAGTGCTAAGTTTTAATTTACCTGAATTACAGAGAACAGACTAGATCTAGGTAGCTGTCATAATAGAACAATTGTAGCCAGATTTTTATTTCTCTTTTAGTTGATGGCCAAAAATGTTAGCTTATTATGTGAGAAGAATCATCCTATAAGCTTTACATTTGATTCTCTCAAATGTCCTATGACGTAGTGTATCAGTTTGTCAGGGCTGCTTTAACAAAATACCACAAACTGGGTGGTTTAAAGAACAAAAATGTATTGTCTCACAGTTCTGGAGGGTGGAAGTCTAGGGTCAAAATATCTCAGGTTTGGTTTCTTCTGATGGCTGTGAGGGAGACCCTGTTCCATGCCTCTCTCCTAGCTTCTGGTGTTTGTTGGCACTCTTTGGCATTCTTTGGCCTAAGTAAGTATTAATTTATTCCAAATTTTTACAGATGATTAAACTGAGGAAGAGAAGGTCTAAGTTTATTGCCAAAGGTCACTCAGGTAGAAAATGGTGAGACAAAATTTGCAATCAGGCTGTCTGGCTTCATATGCTATTCCTTAATTTAGAAGTTAGAATGAGTAAAAGAACTGCCTTTGATAGGAGGTTGTTTTAGTATATACTGGACATGCTAAGAATCACGTTTTAGGGAAAAGTGATAAATTTGTCCTTAAAAAGTGTAAATAAAACATCTGAGCAGTAGGTACCAAAGGGTGAGGGTGAAGAAATGGATACAAATCCAGAAACCTGGCTCTCTCTCCAGCTGACTCACTTTGCCAGCCAGCCATTTCCCCCAGGCCTGCTCTGAATCTGCTAACTTCTTCACAGGTCATTAAAGTCAGTGGGAATATTGCAGATGGAGATGTGAGAAATAGTTCAAGTCTTGAAAGAATTAGAGATGTTGGAAGTTGGTCTTTGTATTCTATAGCTCAGTTTGCTTTAACTATAAAATCTTATCCTTAAATATCAAAATGTAGGTAATTCTAAAGGTCTGTTCTAAAGCTCTATCCCTTTTTTAGGCCTCTATTGTTGCCCATTTAAGATGCTTTCACATTTTTGTATTCTAGATAATGCTGTGAGGAGCATGCCTGCTACTATATCGTAGTCTATTCCGAGTTATTTTTCTTAGAAAAAACTGCTATACGTGAAATTATTCAAGGTATATATATATAACTTCCAAGACTCTCGGTATATATTTTGCAATTGTCCTCAATTTTCCTTGGACAGTGTCTTAGTATGAAACATGCCATCTGGTCTCAATACACTTTCACAGTCTTATCTCTCATCAAAGTTATTTTTCAATCATGAATTTACTTATGGCTCCCTGAACCTACCATGTGCTTCTTCTATATCCCTTTGCTATGTGATAATATCATATCCTTCTAAGTCCAATTCACAGTTATTGCTTTTTTGGGGAAACTCTGATTCTCATAGCAATATTAATCTATCCATCTCCTGTGCTCCCTCTGCAGTTGCCTCAGATCATTAAACAGTTATCACATTGTACTAGTTATTGTCTTTCTGTCAATAGCTGTCTTTCTGCCTGGCTAAGGTGGTAGCTCCTTATGAACAGGAACCACTATCTATCTATCTATCTATCTATCTATCTATCTATCTATCTATCTATCTGACATCTATATGTGTGTATATATATACACACACACATACTCAGCAAGGACTAGTGTTAAGTAACATGTAATCAGATTTTGGTAAATGTTTTTGAATGAGTGAAAAGAGCATATACTCTGTTAACTCAATTAAGACCTACATTCTCTGACCCAGTTTTAATTATCCCTTATGGCAGCAAATCATTCTGACAATGGTAAATCTCAGTTCCAAAATTACATGAGACAAAATTCAAAAAGTTGAATAGATTTATAGAAAGAACTACATGAGAATTTTAAATGTGGATTTAATTCACATTTTATTAATGGCTGTATGAAAGCTTTAATTACCATTTTAATCATATTTACTCTGAGAACAATGTCAAAAAAAACTGAATTGCATGTGTCGTGAAGAGAAAACAACAGATTTCAAAATTGTTTTTCATGAAAAGCAAGAAAAGCTTGAGAATTAAAAAGCACTTCTGAGATCAAAGGATAATAGAATATTAAACATATGTTGACCTTCTTCTTTAAAAAAATGTATGTTTAAGCACATATTTCAAAAATCTACAACTTACTCAAAATAGTTCAAAAGCCAACGTGAGCAGCTTTTTAACCTGCTATTATTTGTGTTCATCACAGGTCAGGGAATTTCTACCATTAACTTCAAAAGTAAATTAATTTTTTGTTTTCTATGAACTGTCATTTTAACTCTCCTCTCTGCAGCCTGATCGCTCAGACTTTTATACGCATTTAGTACCCATTGCTTCTAAGTGCATCCCTCGTGAATACTTACATATCCTATATATTACCTTCACTTAGAACTCTACTCCCTGCTCGGGCATTAACAGGCCAATCTCTGTTAACATGAGAATGAAATGATTAATCTTTCCCATGATACACGTCTGCTCTCTGCCCGGAAATTTTGTAGAGTTTCATAAACCAAAAAATGTCTTTATTTATGGAAATTTGATGACATAGCAAGCACTTTGGGAAATCATTTTCTGCGAGGCAAGACTTTGGACATAGCCTAAAGAAGTGATCATAAATTCAGATTCTACGTACTTGAACAAGTAAGACAATGAGCAGTGCAGATGTTGTGTGGCAAACTTCATGTGAAAGCCCCATCCTGGTAGCCCCACAGCTGCTTTATTTTAGAAGATTTTTGTCGTGCAGGATAGCAAGAATGGAGCCCAGAATCCTAAATTTCAGTTTGCAGTGAAATGAAACATTTAAAAATTGTTATTAAATAATTCAGCATTTTTGAAACATCATGTAAGCCAAAGAAAATATGACTTCAAGCAGGATGTGACAAGTGGGCATCCAGTTTGTAACCTCTGTGACATAAATTTTGTCAAAAACTTTCTGCCTTTGGGACTAGAGTCTCTAACTTCTAATTCAACATGACTTTTGGGGTTTGGAAAAGTTCCAAGTGAAGCATTCAAGTTAGGAAGCCATTGTCGCTCCAGATCAGATTATTCATAGCTAACCAGAAATAGGAAGTTTGAATCTTTTGGAAATGTTCAAAGTTTGCTTTAAATGGAAAAATTCAAGAAAAAAAAAAACTTTTGCTACAGAAATTTTCAACAGTAGGTAAGAAACTTAAAAAAAAAAAATGGCTAAATGAAGCACATTTAGCATGATCTAAATTATCAGTTCTCCCAGCTCCTGCTTAAACTGTTATAGGTAATTTTCATCTTTTCCAAATTATATGGCTATATTTTAATTGGAAATAGAAGAAATGTAATGTGTTATATAATATTCATAGGAGTTCATAGCAGCTTAATCATCAGTGACATTATTTCTTTTTCTTTTTTAATTGACATATAGTTGAGTTACAATGTTGTATTAATTTCTGTTGTACAGCAAAGTGATTCAGTTATACATATATATACATTCTTCTTTGTATTCTTTTCATTATGGTTTATCACAGGATATTGAATATAGTTCCCTGTGCTATACAGTAGGACCTTATTGTTTATCCATAATTGTTAATAATTTAATAATTTAATAGTTAATAGTTAATAATTTGCATCTGCTAACCCTAAGCTCACACTCTGTCCACTCCTCACCCCCCATCCCCTTGGCAACCATAGGTCATCTGTTCTCTATGTCTGTATCCCTGTTTCTGTTTCATAGATAAGTTTATTTGTGTCATATTTTAGATTCCACATATAAATGATGTCATATGGTATTTGTATTTATCTGTCTGACTTACTTCACTTAGTATGATAATCTCTAGGTCCATCCATGTCGCTGCAATTGGCATTATTCATTCTTTTGTATGGCTGGGTAGTAGTCCATTGTGTATAGGTACCACATCTTTTTTATCCAGTCATCTGTTGATGGACATTTAGGTTGTTTCTATGTCTTGGTCATTGTAAATAGTGCTACTATGAACAAAGGGGTGCATGTATCTTTTTGAATTATAGTTTTGTCCAGATAAATGCCCAGGAGTGGGATTATGAGATCATACGGCAACTCTATTTTAAGTTTTTGAGAACCCTCTATACTGTTTTCCATAGTGACTGCACCAACTTACATTCCCACCAACAGTGTAAGGAGGCTTCCCTTTTCCCTACATCTTCTCCAGCATTTGTTATTTGTAGACTTTTTAATGGCGGTCCTTCTGACCAGTGTGATGTGGTACCTCATTGTAGTTTTGATTTGCATTTCTCTAATAATTAGCAATGTTGAGCATCTTTTCATGTGCCAGTTAGCCATCTGTATGTCTTCTTTGGAGAAATGTCTATTTAGGTCTTCTGCCAGCTTTTTGATTGGGTTGTTTGTTTTTTTGTTGTTGAGTTGTATGAGCTGTTTGTATATTTTGGAAATTAAGTCCTTGTCAGTCATATCATTTGCAAATATTTTCTCCCATTCTGTTGGTTTTGTTTTCATTTTGTTTATGGTTTCCTTTGCTGTGTAAAACTTGTAAGTTTAATTAGGTCCCATTTGTTTATTTTTGCTTTTATTTCTATTAGCTTGGGAGACTGAACTAAGAAAACATTGGTACAATATAAGGGATATTATTTCTTAACACTAATAAATATAGTCCTTACAAATTACCCTTTATCTTTCATTAAATTTCATTTTTTTCTGTTATAATAATGAATAAAACCTCACTGCAGAAAATATGTAAATAAAAAATTAGTAAAGAAAGTTTAAAAAGTAATTATGAATACTCTATATATAGAAACTTCCAGGTTGATTGTAGATACACACATACAAATACAGACATTGTTTTAGGTCAATAAATATGGATACACAGTTGGCTCTTGAACAGTGTGGGGGTTAGGGACACCAACGCTCTGTGCAGTTGAAAATTTGCATATAACTTTTGACTGCCCCAGAGCTTAGCTACTAATAGACTACTGTTGACCAGAAGTCTTACTAATAAGATAGACAATTGATTAGCACGTATTTTGTATGTTATGTGCATTATATGCTATATTCTCACAATAAAGAAAGCTAGAGAAAAAATTGTTATAAGTCATTAGGCAGAGAAAATAAATTTACAGTCTGTTTTTTGATACCATAAGTTTGTAGTCTCTGTTTGCAAAATAAATCAGTCAGTATCTACATCAGTGTTGTCTTATATGGTTCAAAACACTGTAGTTTTACATATTACTAACACTAGACATCAAAAATAAAAAGATAATGTGAAAAGAAATTTATGTTTATTTACAAGAATAATTATTCATGTATCGATAATGAAGAAGCAGTAGTATGATTGCTTTATGGTAGCCTAGTGTAATTGATACAATTCCTTCAAGGTAGCCTAGCCTGTACACTAATGAATGAACTGTTATACAATTTGTTTGGCATACCGTATTACAGTCAAATTCATATTATAGTATTGGACACATTGTTACATTTTTAAAAAGACACTTACCTGTGATGATAGGCTGATACACAATTTCTCAATTACCAGAGATGCATACTGTATCATAATGTAATTCTTTGAAAGCAAAGTTATAAAAATGTTAAGAAAACTAATACATATTAATTTTATATTAACTATCACTCACCTTCTACCTATGTAAGATAGACTAGTATATATGTGTATTTTATGCATTCATGACATATCTAAATTTTTCTTAATTTTCTTCCAGTATTTCTAGGCTATGTAGTTCATCTGTGACTTTTTTTCAAATTGTTGCAAATCTCCAAAAAGTTTTTCTGAAATATTTATTGAAAAAATCTGCATATAAGTGAACCCATGCATTTCAAACCCATGTTGTTCAAAGGTCTACTGTGTATTATTTTTGGAAAGGGCAAAATATCTAGATGTATCTTTATTTTTAAATGAAGTTCCTGATTCATATACATTTAGAAATTTTCTGATTTTCTTACTATTATAAACATTATCTCAATATATACAAACGTGTGTATAACATGTTTTATTATTTCTTTAGGATAAAATATGGTAAACTGATTTCTGGGCATTTTGTATGGACATTTTGAAGACTTTTTGATAGGTTGCAAATTTTCCTACAGAAAATTCTTTGAATTTAAATTTCCAGCAGCAGTGTACTAGGAGGGCTTATTTCCCTACGCTGATATTACTCTTTTAATCACTGTCTATGTAATTTTGAAAAACAGGATCTTAATGTTGTTTTAGTGCTTGCATCTTTGATTATGTAGCAGCAAGACTTTTCCTGATATCTGTTGGCCATTATCTTTCTCCTTTTGTAAATCTTTTCTTCTCAGACTTGTCATCAAGTATTAAATCAATCAAATATTTATTTATAGGACTTTATATATTTATATTATTCATTTTGTGCACGTCATGCATGATGCAACTATTTTCCAGAGATTAACACTTGCATTTTATTGTTTATGTACTTTTTTATCTGTCTGATAGTTTTTATGTCCTCTAGGAGCATGTAATCTAATTTACCAAATTTCTCATTTAATTACAATCTTTGCAGAATTATCAGAAAAGATTTCTCCACCCCCAAAATACAAAAATATTTGGCTATATTTCTATAACTTTTATGATTTTCTTTATATTTACAGTTAACTCCATCTGTCTGTAATTAGTTTTCTTAGAAATTGTGAGGTAAAGGTATAACTCTATATTTTTGCAAACTTAACCAATTACCATAATTTCATTTACTTTTTCTAATAATTGTATTTCATTTTAATTTTAATTCTTTCATTAAACTGGAATTTAAATGCTTTTAAAACATATAACCATCTTTCACATCAACATTATAGATAAATTTATCCATTTCCTACAGTTTTAAAATGCTTTATCATAAAAAATACTCTTCTGTAGTCATTAAACTATACCCAAGTTGTGTGACTACATGGCTTGATTCTTTATCTGCAGAGTTCTTCACAGAAGTGTTATAAAGATTTTGAGTTAAGGCATGTTACAGACTTAAGACAATACTTGCCATATAGTAAGTGTTCAATAAATGCTAGCTATGGCGGTGATGGTGATGGTGATGAAAGTGATGTGTCTGTTTCTGCACTTTCTATTCTATCCCATTAAACTCTCTATTCATGTGCATTGTAAAATATGACAGGTGAAATGCACCATTGCTATTGTTATCAAACATATTTTTTTATCTTACTCCTCTTTTTGTCCAGAAGAAATTAAGTATCACTATATGAAGTTACATGGTTAATGGTTTCCTCATGTATTCCATACATATCTTCTATTGGGCACATTGTGGTAACTTAACATTTCTCTAGAAAATTATCCATTACATAAAATTTTATAATTCATGAAAATGCTATTGAACATAGTAATCTCTTATAATTTAAAAATATTTTGTGTGATTATATTTCATTCTGAGTCTAAACTTTGTGCATCTGTGTTTTCTCTCTTTGGCATACTTATTTCTTCATTCAACATTCTGAGTATATTTAAAGCCTGTATAATTTAATTAATAATTATAAACAAAATTATTTATTTTGACATTATTCTGTATGCTAATTAATTGTTGGGGACAATTTAGATAGTGCAGAAGTAACAGTGGGTAAAATTATTGGTGCCTTAGCATGGATCAAGGCTGTACCACCAAACTGTACTACTAATCATTGCATCCTTCACTACCATGTACTTGCAGAAAAAAGTCAAGTTTCCCTTAAGAATGTCTTTAATGAAACAGTAAAAATTATTAATATTATTAAAATTTGACCATTATTTTAATAGTCTGTGTGGTGAAGTGGGAAGTATACATAAAGCACTTGTGCTGGCTGCCTAAAGTACCATGGTAGTCTCAAGGAAAAGAAGTTGTACAAATTGTTTGCTTTGAAAGCTGAAAGTAGCTGCCTTTTTATGAAACAACATTTTTACTTGAAAGAACAACTGGCAGATAAACTATGGTTATTCAGAATTGGGTAATTGGCAGACATTTACTTGAAAATGAACAGAGTAAGCCTGTCACTTCAAGAAAACAACTGAGAGTATTTGTTGCCAAAGATCAAATTTGATCCTCTGAGTAAAACTTAAAACGTTGGAAAACTGCTATATTTTTTAAGAATTTAATTCAGGCCAAATATTTGCTGCTTTTAGCATGCCTAATAATTTCCATCTTTGTCTGTGTTGAATAGTCATTAAGTATTAGCTCTTTATTTTTCTGCTTTTCACTCATTTTTATAAAATAGGTTTAAATTATTCAAATCATTGCCTAAACCAACAATGTTTTACAGATAATAAAACATTCCAGACAAAACAGAATTAATGGTTGACAATGACTTCCTGGAAAGTGTGGAATAGATTTGTAATTTCAGTAAAATTTTCTTTATTCTTAAAATGAGTACTTTATCATTTTAATTCTACTTTATGTCCAGGCTATTTGAAATATCTAGATTCAAGCTTTTCCAGGTTCCCAACACAAAGATGAAAATATTTGGTACAAACACAATTTTCGTCCATTCCTTGTCATGTGCTAGAGGTCACATGTGAGAAAAAGATGATTAGTAGTTAGGTTTTCCTTCAGATAACCTCTTTGGAAATATTTTTCAAGACATTCAGTGAGAGATTTCACATGTGGCAATTTAAAGTTTAAAAACAATCCAAAATAAATAAATGCAAAACTACAAGACCAAGCCTTATCAACACTACTAATATATTCACTAGTTGAATGTTTCTTTTTTTATTATTATTTTTCTGTGAATTTTGTTTTTAAAAAAAACTTCTATTCAGGTACAATTGATTTACAATATTATATAAATTTCAGGTGTACAATACAACATAGTGATTCACAATTTTAAAAGGTTATACGTCATTTAGTTATTATAAAAATATTAATATATTCCCTGTTGTACAATATATCCTTGTAGTGCATTTATTTTATGCATAATAGTTTGTATCTCTTAATCCCCTACCCCAATCTTGCTCTCCCCCTTCCCACTCCCACTGGTAACCACTAGTTTGTTTTCTACGTCTATGAGTCTGTTTCTCTTTTGTTTTATTCACTAGTTTTATATTTTAGAGTCTACATATAAGTGATAGCATACAGTATTTGGCTTTCCCTGTCTGACATTTCACTACATACAATACCCTCCAAGTCCATCCATGTTATTGCAAATGGCAAAAGTTCATTCTTTTTTATGGCTGTATTTTATACATGTACCACATCTTCTTCATCCATTCATCTGTCGATGGACACTTTAGTTGCTTCTGTGTCTTGCCTATTGTAAATAATACTGCTATGAACATTGGGGTGCATGTGTATTTTCAAATCAGTGTGGAAAACTGCTATTTTAGATGGCATGGTCAAGAAGGTGACCTTGGAAGAGTGACACTTGAGTAGATGCCTGGATGAAGTAAAAAAACAAGTTATGTGACTCTCTAGGAGGAAAGCTTTCTAGCCATCTGAGGGTCTCAAATAAGTATATTCATAATATGTATTCCCAGTTTAGAAAACATACATTATACACATCTTTTGAAGATTGACAGCACATCTCTGGGTTTGTGGTACCCCCAGTGAACCATGACGCTTACTGAAAAATATTTTGATATGAAAAAAAATATTTTCTCCTTTGTATGCATTATGACCATGCCTAATGCTATATTGACAGGTCTCAGAATAGCTGGTAAGTTAGGTGGTCAGTACATCTGCAAGGTGTCTGCTTCCACTTGATACTAGGTGTTCATTTACGTTCTGATGTTGCTGGACTCAGAGCTGTCATATGTTGATTGACAAGCTACTATCTGATCACAAACTTCTTATACTTCCCAGCAATTAAACCATGTATAAATCGTCTTGAACTGTGGGCTCAAATATAATATAAACTTGTGTAATTTCCATTTCACATCTTTTGATAGCTTCAATATAAGCATATGTGAATAAGGGAAGGACTATGCACTAGCAAATTACAAAATTCCTATTAAATGTCAAGTATTCAGTAGGTACTTTACATATTTTATTCCATTTGTTTATCTTAACAACTCATGAAGTATTATTAGCTCCATTTTGCAAATGAGAAACTAGGATAGACAGAACTTAAGGAACTTGTACGAAACCATTCAGATTGTGACAGATGAAAAAATAATATGAGTCCAGAAAAGATTAACTCCAAATCCTACCTGCTTTCTAACTTGCTTTCTTCATAAAACTGAGAGCTGCTTCTCTCAGAAAATAATCTGCTTATGCTACCTCCATGTTTAAGAATTTTGAATGTTTTTTCTACTGTCCTTGGGACTAAAACTGAACTTCTTAATATGTTTTACATACACCTTCAGCACCTAGCCTTTCACCTGCCCCTGACAGGCTAGCGCTCTTCCTCGTGTGCCATCTTCCCAAATATGAAGCACGTTGCTTTCCTCTAATATGTCATGTTCTTTCTCATGTCTTGGGCTTTATTATCAATTGAGTCATAGGCTGAGTTATAAAAACCAAGAAATCCTAATGGAGTGTTTTAAAGGTAAGATTTCTTTCAGATTTTGTTAGTTTTGGATTTAAAGCATCTTTTATTAATGGAAAAAAGATCAAACAGCCTCTGTAAGTTCAACTCATGCTTCAGTCTTCTCACAAGGCAGGAACATATATTTGTTCATGATTAATAATTCTATATTATTTGTCTAGGGCAGTGCTGTTCAGTAGACTATTTCGTGATAATATGAATGTTCTATATCCATATTGTGCAGTAGAGTAACTACATGTGGCCATTGAACTCTTGAAGTGTAACAAGTGTGACCAAGTAAATGAATTTTTAATTGTATTTATTTTTAATTAATTTAAATGTAAAGAGGCATATGTGGCTAGTGGCTCCCACATTGTAGAGCACAGGTCTAGGGAAGTATGAGATAGAGGATTAAAAAAAAAAAAAGAACAGAGAGGCAGGAGCATAAGTGTTAACAAATTACAGTTTCTTTCTTTCCCTCTGCTTCAATTCTAGTCACTGAAAGCTCATGTTCTCTCTTTGTTTGACCTTTTGTATCCACAGAGGATACAACAAAGTCAATTACTATTTCAAATAAATAATTATGTAGGGATTTTTTCTCAAAATTTTCCTAAGATATGCATATTGGGGGGGAAACCTGGTTATATTGGGATGTAATTTTAAATATAGTTCTTATACTTTGTAAAGTCATGGATATGATGGTTAATTTTATGTATCAACTTGGAGAGTGGTTTTGGATGAGACTGACATTTAAATCAGTAAAGTGTAAGTAACCAGACTGCCCTCCATAGTGTGGGTGAGCCTTGTCTAATCAGCTGAAGGCCTAAGTAGAACAAAAAGAATGGCCTCCCTGAGCAGGAGCAAATTCTCTAGCAAATTACTTTTGGAGTTTATCTGTATCGACCTTTAGATTGGAGCTGAATCATCAGCTCTCCTGGGGCTTAAGCCTGCTGGTCCACATTATAGATTTGGACTTGCCAGTCTCCATAACTGTGTAAGCCAGCTCCTTATAATCTCTCTCTATAGATAGATAGATACATACATACATACACACATAGGTACACAGATATAGATATTTACATATATACACACATCCTGTTCGTTCTGTTTCTCTGAAAAACTCTAACTAATATGATGGACTTTTGGCATTTAACATTTTCCTTTTGTGTGTCTTCTTCAACATTACCCTTTCATATTTTATCATCTATGTAATTATAGGCTTTCACCAGAGAATTCAGCAACAACAAATTTGAAAAAAGAAAAAAATTGTTCACTTTATGAAAAGATATTCAAGAAAGGAAATGTAAATCCCAATATACTCAACAATGAATAACATTTAACATTTATATAGCCATGCTAATCTAAGCACTGAATACTGATTTCACTAAAAATTATGATTTCCATATTAAGTGGAAGAAAGGGAATAGCAGGAACACAAGGAAACAAAATCTTTACCTGCCCTAAAAGGAAGTCAATGTATATTATACAAGGACACAAATTAATAGGTACTGACATTAACATGTTACTTAGAAATTTGTGGGTAAATATTACAAGAGACAACTGAATGAATGAGAAATGATTACTACCACAGAGTAGCAGTGGAGAGTGTGATTTGAAATATTATGTATTTTTAAACTACATGTCCATATTACTTTGATAAATATTTTTATATGAAAACATAAATGGAGGAGAAGCATAAAGTAGTCAATGGAAAAAAAAATGTAACAGTCTATGAATTCAGTAAAAACCCTTGGAATGAAATGTTATAATATGCCTGATGCAGTGATTATCGCAAAACTTAATTTTATTATAATTGTTGAATATATATGTAGAGTACTGTCTAGGCAGAAGTGGCATTAAATGAGTAATTTAGTGTATAATCTCAGGCCCCAGACTCTTCAAGCCAAAAGGCACCATAGAGATCACCTATGCATTTCTCATTGCTCTTTCCAGTCCATCTACTTTTCCCTTTATATCACAGAGAGGCATAGGCATGAAGATGTTACAGCTCAGCGAAGGGATGTGCCACAGCTGCTGCCTCTGTGGCTAGCTTGCAGTGGGTCAAGTGGGAGTTGCCAAAGTAAGGAACCTTAACTCTAGGAAGAAAAAAGTCATATCATCTCATTAATAAAGTATTAATAAAGTTATTGAATTAATGAAGTTATTGAATTAAAATCAAAGTTATCAGTCTTCTTCTTAACTACATTTAAGCTATTTTAATATCAACAACTTTAAGTTAACTTTGTTTAAAAATCTGCCACAAATTTTCATTGAATTTAGACTTTTTAGATCTTTAAAAATGCAGCTAGTTTAGACAAATTAAGATGAACACTCACAGCAGTTAGCATAGCAGTCTTTATTTTACTGTGGAGTGGCAACTGTTCAGAATTAGACTCTCTGGAGCATGATAAGGCACTTTCTTATCCAAAATGATGTGTGAACAAACTGAACTTTTGGCCATTTTTATCATCGACTGAGGAACTGGAATAGCCTTTCATTCTGAGAAGCAATTTTTTGTGTGGTATGATATTATGGGTACCTACATTTGTAGCTGTAGTCAGCTGTATTAATTCTGTAATGACATCAGAAGCATACTTAGCGAATGTTTTTGTAGGATTTTAAGTTTGTTTCTCTTGCCTAACCACAGAGAAATCCTACTTCCCACACTGCACAACTCCAGGGGAACCCTAAGCAGACCCTACAATTCTGGCTATGGGTCTGCTGACATCCTCAGACAGCACAGGCGGAAATGAGGCACTGGGCGGAGATTGGTCAAGGACACTGTATACTCCAGAGCTGAGAATCAGTGACAATCGGAAATAATGGCATTACTAGCTCCAAGATCTAAGAATATACTTTGTTGTACAGCAAAAAACTGACACAACAGTGTAAAGCAATTACATTCCAATAAAAAGCTTAAAAGAAAGATATAAGAACATAGAGAAAGTTTCGAAATGGGGTGAAAATAAAGAAGATATGTTGTGGTTGAAGATGCAAATCAATCTGAAAAATTAGATGAATAAAAAAGGATTTTCAACAATTTTTGTATATAGAGAATATTGAAATTTCCAAAGAAATTTCTTTTTCATCATCTTATCCCAAGACATCACTGACTCTTTTTTGAGCTGAGGTTTTGTCACGGAGCCAAAAGGCTTGGAAGGGATAAAAATTGAAAACAGCTGGTTGGGTTCTGTGTGCCAGGAGTGAAGAGGTGTCTGACAAATTGCTTAAGTATAAATCTTAAAGACAAATGTCATCGGTAGTTGACACAAAAGAATTTGAATTAAAGAAATTTATGTAAAATAGGGGAATATGAAGTTTTTTTGCCTTTTGTAGACATAGTAGATATAAATGACAGAAATTTAGATTCCACATGGATTTATTTGAATTGTCTCAAAGGACATTTGGCCTTAAACAATATCAGATTTATTTGGAATCATGTATTTTGTACTGTTGATAAAAGTAAATGACTAGACTAAATGACTAAAACTAAAATTACTAATTATGTAGTTTAAAAATTATAATTATAGTATGAAATAAATTATATAGTGTGGCTATAGAAATAAAATTGTGTAATTTTCTTTTTAAGTTTATATCTTGACCAAAGGATCTGGTCCTTCCTCTTTTGAATTTTTCTTCTTGACTTTGAAGAGCTTGCACCACTCCCTGTAGACAGTGTAATTCTTAGCTCATTAAAGATCTTCTGGGATTCCATGCAGTGTCTTAGAGATTACTTTTTGCTCAGGTGTGAGCTTAAGAGGAATTCCATATTGAAGGCTGCAATGTTGATTTCTTCACTAGGGAGAATTTTTTTAAGTCATAAATAGCATCATGTAGATTTACCTTCCTAAAAAAAATTGTGCACAACGTTAAGTAGAAGAACACAGAATTTGAAACCTACCTTTAAATTAATTGTTGAATTCCCCATAGCTTTATATTTGGCCATTTGGATTTTGCGGCTACTGTCTGAATTAAGTAGAAGCGAGTTGCTTTGCTATAGCAGTCTGAAACTCACATTGCTGACAGGTAATCACTGGCTATTTTTAGAATCCATGTTCTATGATTTATCTTCTTCTTGCATCATAAATTGAGCTGTATTTGAACTGCAGTATTATACACAGAGGAGTCACCCAGTTGACATAAAACAAAGTAAATATATTTTTGCTAGTGCAGCAGTTTTAGAGAATGCACTTGAATTTTTATAAAATGACAACAAATTAATCATGAAAACCCATGTCTTAATAAAGTTAATACTACATTATTTTCTAGTTATTGATGACATTTTAACCTGGGAAAGGACAGATGGATTTAGTAAAATGCTATGTTGCGTGCTATAGTAAATGCTAAAATGCTATACTGTATACAAAATGCTATAGAGAATTTATTAAAATGCCAATATTAAGAATAAATTTTGGCCTAAAAATTAGTACCATTTACTGAGCATTAACAATGTACTTAGAAATATACCATGTTTTACACATCTAATAAATCAGATAGTTTTATTAACACTATCTTTTTTACCTTATTTTTGAATGTTTATCAGTCAGCATACTTGCAGGAACTAGATGGCACACCCAAGTGGGTAACTGAGATTTGATGAAGGATAACTTATAATGCTGTAGGGAGGGTTGAAGGAACCAAAGAAACAGGACAAAAGCCTAGGAATTAAAACACAAGACTTGTTCCCTGAGGGGCAAGGTCAGCTAGCAGTTACCAGATCTGGGGATCCTACAACCTTTGGAAAGATGTTATGGAACAGCTGTGGCCTTAAATAGACAAACACAGCCACTATTGGGGTGCTTCAAGGGGAATAAATATACACCTTAAATTTCCTTTTTCCTCCAAGTCTCTGCAAGTATTTCCCACTGGCAAACCTCAGCAAGTATAAAGCCAGAGGGCCAGCGAGTCCAGATTGGCAATCTGTAGAGGCCAGCCTCCCATAGCACAGAACATGCAGGAAAAGAACTTGGGGCAGATCTGGTAAAGCAAATGGAGAATACTCAGCACGATGTTCTTGGTACTCTTTTGAGCTCTTTGGTATTACCAGTGCACAGAGAAAAATGCCTTCGGGCAGGGAGATTACATTCTAATGAGATTACATTCTAAAATAAACAAAATAAGTAAAATATATAGTATACAACAAGATGATAATGGCCATGGAGAAAATCTAAGGCACTGAAAGAAGAGAGGGAACAATAGGAAGTGTAGAAGTTGGGGTAAAAGTTTTAAATTTTAAATAGGGTGGTCAGGGAAGGTCTCACTGAGGAAGTGATATTTGGGCAAAGACCTTAAAGAAGAACCTATATGGCCATTTAAGGAGAAAACATTTCAAGCAAGCACAAATCTCTAGGTGGGAACAGGATGCAGGCATACTTCATTTTACTGCACTTCACAGATACCGCATTTTTTTACAAATTGAAAGTTCATGGCAATCCTGCACTGAGCAAATCTATTGGTGCCATTTTTCCAATAGCATTTGCTCCCTTTGTGTCTTTGTGTCACATTTTGGTAATTCTCCCAATATTTCAAAACTTTTCATTAATATTACACTTGTTATGGTGATCTGTGACCAGTGATCTTTGATGTTACTATTGTAATTGTTTTGGGACACCATAAATAACGCCCATATAAGATGGCCAACATAATTGATAAATGTAGTGTGTGTTCTAACTGCTCCATTGACCAACTAGCAGTTCCTTCATCTCTCTCCCTCTCCTCAGACTTCCTATTCCCTGAGACACAACAATTTTGAAATTAGGCCAATTAATAAGTCTGCAATGGCTTCTAAGTATTTAAATGAAAGGAAGAATCTCATGTCTTTCATATTAAATCAAAAGCCAGAAATTATTAAGCTTAATGAGGAAAGCATATTGAAAGCTGAGACAGGCCATAAGTTAGGCCTCTTGCACTGAACAGTTAGCCAGGTTGTGAATGCAAAGGAAAAGTTCTTGAAGGAAATTAAAAGTGCTACTCTAGTGAACACACAAATGTTAAGAAAGCTAAACAGGATTCTTGCTGATATGGAGAGAGTTGCGGTGGTCTGGATAGAAGATCAAACCAGCCATAACATTCTCCTGAGCCAAAGCGTAATCCAGAGCAAGGCCTGAATTCTCTCCAATTCTATGAAGGCTGAGAGAGGTAAAGAAGCTGAAGAAGAAAAATTTGAAGCTAGCAGAGGTGGGTGTAAGGTGTAAGGTAGCCATCTCCGTAATATCAAAGTTCAACGTGAAACAGCAAGAACTGATGTAGAGTTGCAGCAAGTTATCCAGAAGATCTAGCTAACATCACTAGTGAAGGTGGCTACACTAAACAACAGATGTTCAGTGTAGATGAGATGCCTTATATTGAAAGAAGATTCTATCTAGCACTTTCATAGTTAGAGAGAAGAAGTCAATGCCTGGCTTCAAAGCTTCAAAGAACAGGTTAACTAACTCTCTTATTAGGAGCTAATGCAGCTGGTGACTTTAAGTTGAAGCCAGTGCTCATCTACCATTCCAAAATAAGGCCCTTCAGAATTATGCTACATCTACTCTGCCTGTGCTCTCTAAATGGAACAACAAATCCTGGGTGACAGCACATCTGTTTACAACATAGTTTACTAAATATTTTCATCACACTGTTGAGACCTATTGCTCAGAAAAAAAGCTTCCCTTCAAAATATTACTGCTCACTGACAATACACCTGGTCACCCAAGAGCTCTGATGGAGATGTACAATAAGATTAATGTTGCTTTCATGCTGCTAATACAATATCCATTCTGAAGGCCATGGATCAAGGAGTAATTTCAACTTTCACGTCTTATTATTTAAAAAATGCATTTCTTAAGGTTATAGCTGCCATAGATATTGATTCCTATGATGGATTTGAACAAAACAAATTGAAAACCTCTGGAAAGGATACACCATTCTAGATGGCATTAAGAACATTCATGATTCGCGGGAAAAGGACAAAATATCAATGTCAACAGGAGTTTGGAAGAAGTTTATATCAAGCCTGATGGATGACTTTGAGGGGTTCAAGACTTCAGCGGAGGAAGTAACTGCAGATGTGGTGGATGTAGTGAGAGACCTAGAATTAGAAGTGGAGCCTGAAGATGGGACTGAATTGCTGCAATAATTCATAATAGAACTTGAACAGAGGAGGTGCTTCTTACAGATGAGCAAAGAAAGTGGTTTCTTGAGATGGGATCCCCTCCTGGTGAAGATGCTGTGAAGATTGTTGACATGACAACAAAGGATTTAGACTATGACATAAACTTAGTTAATTAAACAGAGGCAGGGTTTGAGATGATTGACTCCAATTTTGAAAGAAGTTCTACCATGGGTAAAATGCTGCCAAACAGCATTGCATGCTACAAAGAAATCGTTCGTGAAAGGAAAAGTCCATTGATTTTAGCAAACTTCATTGTTGTCTTATTTTAAGGAATTGCCACAGCCACCCCAGCCTTCAGCAACCACCACCCTGATCGGTCAGCAGCCATCAACATGAAGGCAAGACCCTTCACCAGCAAAAAGATTACGGCTCACGGAAGGTTCTGGCGATGGTTAGCATTTTTTAGCAATAGAGTTTTTCTTAGGTAAGGTATGTACATTGCTTGCTAAGACATGATGTTAGTGCATGCTACAATATAGTGTAAACCTGGCTTTTATAGGCACTGGGAAACCAAAAAATCCATGTAACTCACTTTATTGCAGTATTCACTTTATTGCAGTAATCTGGAACCAAGCTTGCAATATCGCCAAGGTATGCCTGTATGTAGTATGTTAATGAAGTGGTAAAAGGGGAAAAGAAAGCCAGTGTGGTTGCTGAGAAACAGCCAGGGAAAGCATGGGGTGAGATAAGGCTGGCAAGGTGGGACTCTTGAAACTCATATAAAATAACTGTTTTTTTTTAAAGCGATTGAGAGCCATTGAAACATTGAAAGAGAAGGTTGATGTGGTGGTTAGCTCTGCGTTCCAGAAAGCTCACTTGAGCTGAAGTGAAAAGTGACAGAAATGTGTTACTGTAGGAGATGAGGAAAGGGCAAGGAAGAAAGATATAGATGGTCCAGGCTGTTGCAATGATGTCGATTCAAAGGATGCTAGCTTGGAAGAAGGTGGCGGCAGTACAAATAGACAGATGCAAAAAGGTTCAAAAGATATTTAAGATGTAAAAGTCACAGGTAATGGGAAAGCACTGGATAAGGAGGGTGGTGAGGGAAAGGGAAGTGAGTGCTGCCTTTCACAGGATAGAGAGCATTGGCAAAGGATTGCCTCTGGTTTTAATTCAGCTTCAGATATGTTGAGGTGCTTTTCAGACACCTGGGAGAGGATGCCAGGTAAACTGCTGATATTTGCTTTGGAGCTTAGATTACAGTCCTAGGTCAGATATACAAGCTGTGACTCATCTAGCCATCTTCCTTCATGTGATTAAACAAACAAATAATAAACCACAGTCATAGATGTAGTTGACAGGGAGGACTTTGGTGAGCTTTGCTTTGAATAGCTTCAAATTTAATAGCAGATAGAGAAGAATAAGGTTGAAAAGGAAAAAAAGCGTATATACATATAAATATATGTATACTTTTAAGTGTGTGACTTCATACAAAAATGAGCTATACTTTATGTTCTAATGATTAATTTAAGTATGAGTAGCTGCAAAACTACAAGTAGTATAAGGCTATATCTATAGACTGGTTCTAATATTAATGTTCCATTTCTCATTGAGATGTAGACTGGACTTGAGTATTTTTAGAAAATGGCCTCTTTTCCTCATTTCCACAACTTTTCATCATAATCCTTTGTTGACTGTTTGTTTTCCTCAAACATTTGCAGATATTCTTTCTGTACCTAAATAGTCATTCTTTCATTTTATAAAAACGTATTTATTGCAAATGTCTTCAATTCCATCATTTTGGTCATATCTAAGAGAGGATAACCTTAGATTTGTCCTTTCTTTGTCCAAAAATACAACTTATTTTTCCCTGCTTACCTTTTCCAAGGGATTTTATAGAGTTACTCTCCCTTAAATACTCTACCAACATATTCCCCTGTGAACTTTCACCCAGCTTAAAAAACAAGACAGCTCAAGAAAGAGCAGGTATAAAATTTTAAGCCAAAAGAGACTAGAGCCTTTTGGAATATAAATTGCATATCAATCAGAAAAGAGAGAAGAGAACAGTTTTCTGTGGATTCTCTTCACTGAATTGCCTGAAAGAATTTTTTGTCATGCAATGGTTGTTTATGCTTTGATTTACAATTGATGGTTATGCCAACCCTCCCACAAAGGAGCTGTGGTATACAGTGTTCCTTTCAATAGTTTATTACTTTTTTCAGCAGTTGGGCTGCTCCTGTCCCCTCATTATCTATGACAACAAATTGGCTGCTTAGTCTAGGATAGAGAGTCCTCATATCCTTTTTTCTGTTATAGGGAAGCTTTAGTTTTATGGAAATATAACTCTTTGAAGTAAAACAAAGTGTACAATTAACCAGATTCTCTAGAGATGAAATAAGATTAACTTTGAATAGTAATATATCCCTAAATGCCTTGAAAACATCAAATACAAAGTACATTGTTTTATGACATCTTCATTTCAATCCAATAAATAGAATATTGATGTAGTTGACCAAGATGAACTTTCCTTAATGTTCTCCTCAGCTTTATAAACTTTAACCAAGTTTCCTCTTGAATATATGCCCCTGACCTCCCTTCTTAGAACATTTACTTTAGAAAACTTTCAATTGTAAATTATTTCTCTGCCCTTTGGAGATGTAAATCTTCTACAACCCAGGAATGTCTTTCTCAAGGACCTGGGATTCATTTTTTTGAAATGTAATCATCAAGAAAGATATCACTCTTATCTCCCAGTTTCTGTGGGAAGGTAGGGACCTAGCTTCTATAAGCATCAATTAGCAAACACAGATGGCCTGTTCACATTGATTGAGCCTCCCCCCCCCACACCCCCATGTCCTTCAGTACTTTTCCACTTTTCATTTCAGTGGAGTCGAGTTCAATATTTCTGCCCTATTGCAACAGTCTCTCTTTTCTATTCTGACAGTCTTCATTGCCTGTTTAACCTAGTGTAATTTCTCTTTTACTGAAAACTATATGAATATGTGGGTCCAATGGACAGAGATTCAGTCCTAACTTGTAATGTAGCTTTTATTCACTCAGTTATACAGTGCATACACAAAATTGAATGGCACTGTGATGCTCAAAATCTCTTGACCAAATTCATTCTTTTCTTGACAATTTAATACAGTTTTGAAATTAAAAGAAATAGCATGATCTTGGTCCACGTAGGTTTTCCAAAAATAGTTTCCGACACATGTCTTTTATTTAAATTCTTGCATTTAAATTCTTGCCACATTCATGACACAGTTTTTAAAATTATTGGATGCCAGTTTTTCATGGATATCTTCATTTTAGAATTCTGTAAATTATCATTTGAATTAAAGATTAATAGTAATTTTTACTTCAGGTTGTTTGCCTTCCAAGTGACTGTAATTATTAAAAACAGAGGTTAAAATGTTATTAAAAAGTTTGGCAAGTAAAAGAGAAAGTATAACATTGGGAAAAAGGACATTTCATTGTACTCTAAAATACAAATATAGTGATCAAATATTATTAAAATGTAACATAGTAATTCCACTTAAGACAATGAATTATTTTTTCCCATTTATTGAGATATAATTAATTGACAAAATTGTAAGATATTTAAAGTATACATCATGATGATTAGATACACACATACATGTAAAAGAATTCCTCCCATCTAGTTAATTGACTCATGCATCATTTAACATATTTATCTTATTTATTTATTTATTTATTGGTGAGAACATTTAAGTTATATTCTCTTAGTAATTTAAATTATACAGTACTGTGTTATCAATTATTGTCACCATATTATTCAGTAGAACCTCAGACCTTGTTCATCTTTTAGCTGACAGTTTGTACCAAACTCTCCCTATTTCTTAAACCTCCTAGTCCCTGGCAACCACTTTTCTACTTTCTGTTTCTATGAGTTTGACTTTTTATTTAGATTGTACTTATAAGTGATACCATGTAGTATTCGTCTTTCCCTTTCTGGCTTATTTCACTTAACATAATATCTTTAATGTCCATCCATGTTGTCTCAAAAAAGTCAAGATGTGGAAGCAATGGGCAACTTAGGAATTACAAAAACACAGATTGACAGATGTTGTCCATACTATGAAACTTCTGAAAACCTTGTAAAACTTGACCTTACATTACCCCAAATTATTTCAAATCAGAACCATATTTTTAGTGGAAAAAACACTTAGATTAATACTTTTTTCTACTGAATTTTTCCTCACCTCCGCCATCTACCATCCATTCTCTGCCCACCTCTGCCCTGCTCTGTGCTCCTGCAGTCTGCTCTCTGTGGACTGCAGCCTCTGACTTTCAGCGGGACTATGAGGATGGAAGACACCAGCAGGGAATTAGAAGATGGTGCTTTTCCTTCACATGTCTTACCTCCACAGCTCTAGCTCGTTTCCTGTGGCCCATTTCCAAGGCTCCAGCTCTCATATATTCCAGTAACACTGTTCCATTCCCTGCCCTTGTTTTTCCAGGCCCGGGATAATGAAGGCTCCCATAAATCACTTAGGCTTCACCATCCCTTGTTTTTCTTCACCCTGAAATCATCTCTAAAAATAATTTGACCGTTAAACTTTTGTCAGTTAACTTCTTTGAGGGTGCTGTTTGCTGCTGGGTATAATATGTATCATATTCATGCTACATATGAACTGAGGTCAAGTTCCTGTCTAGGACAATTGAGGAAATTCACATCACATTTTAAAATAAGGCCTGTTTTAAACCTTTCTCTTCAAAGACAGTAAAATATAACTTCACAGTTATCTTTATTATCTTGTTATAAATTTGCATTAATAAAATTTCCAAACATACATAATAGTGGAGTAAAATAAACTCCTGTGACTCCCATTGCCCAGTTTCAAAAATCCTATATATTTTACTGAACTTGTTTCAATCTATCTTCCTTGCCCTTTTTGGGGGGAAACACAAGTGTTGAGGGCAGGGATAGGGCTGAAGTATTTTAAAGCTAATCCCAGACAGCATATCATTTCACCCTATTTTAGTATACATCAAAAGAAAAAAAAGTAATTTTTTAAAAAATTTGTAATGTCGTTATTACTATGAGCAATTAGCAAAATTAACAACTTCTTATTATCAGCTAAAATGCCTTTGTGTCAGAAATATATTTTTACATTTGCTTTTTTTTAAATTAGAATCCAATCCAAAGGGTCCATTCTTTGTATTTGGTATTGCATTTCCTAAATCATTCTCTCTCTGTCTCTTTTATGTTTTTAATATAGAAAAATCTCCCTTTCTCCCACTCTATTTTTCTTGTCATTGCTTTTTTGAGGAAATTAGATTAGTTATCTTATAGATGATCCACAGTGTGGCTTGGGTGATTATTTCCTGTGGCATTTCATACTACATTCTGTTAGACTAGCTATAAGTCCTTGAAAACTTGATTCAATTCAACTCCTTTTTTTTTTCTTTTTGAAAAAATATTTTATAGTTGATTCTTTCTTCATTATATTGCACTCTGGAGGCTTATATTGTCCAATTGTCTCAGTTCAGTGGTACTGATTGCTATATAGTTTCATACAGTTGCAGCCTGATTCCTTCATTGAAAAATTCTACATCAAGGTTCACCTAATGGTTTTAGTATCCATTATTGACCATTGCCCAAATCAGTTCTTTTGCTAGTAGTAGCAAAAGAGTGTTTTTCTAATTATGTCATTTCTTCTGCATTTATTACCTGGAATTCTTCTCTTATAAAAGAGTTTTATCCACCTGCTGGGGTCTTTTTGTTACACTGAATTATAGTTTGTGTTGAAAAGGTAGAATAATTGATTACTTCTTTTTTTTCAGTACCATACTTTAAATACAATTAGAATAATTGCTACGCTATTTCTTGTGGTGTGAATTTTCTTTCTCTCCCCTTTCTTTTAAATACTGTGATAAACTCATGACCTTACATACTCACAGTATTTTAAATAACTCAGTCTTTTCTTTTTTTTTTTTTAGACTCACACTGTCTCATCTTTGGTCAGTGACACTTCCTGTGAACTTTGATATCACCCCATTTGTTTTCTATAACTTACTTTCTAGCACAACAAGTTGTCCCAGGCTCCTCTTGTACATTTCCTGCCCCAGACTTGACATCAGTAATGTTTTCAAGAAGCCTCCTTTTTCTAGTGGAAAAGATATTTAGAGACCAATATGTAAAGCTAGAAGAGCTCAATACTAGTATGTTGTCATTACCTCTAGGCCTTTTCAATTGACAGAGCTGGGGAATGTGTAAAGTTTCAAAAAGGAAAAACTAAAGTGATGATTCTGCTTTTTCCCTTGAACTACACAATTACAGTGTTTTTACTTACTGGCTATCTTTGATTTAATACCTGAATAATTTTACTTTATGTTAGAAAGCTCAGTTAACAACAAATAACATGTTACAAAAGATAATATTGACTTACTCCTTTGTACAATATACATAGAATGCCTGTGATTTTAAAATTGATTCAATACATACCCTTCAAGAAAGGAAGGAGTTTTTCTCCTGAATTATCTTTCTTGACATATAATCATGCTGTATTTTCTTCTTTCTTAAAAAACAAAAACAAGTTTCTCTTGCCCCACATTCTCTTTCTGTACCATTTGTTTTCCTGTAAGCAAAACCAGAAATCTGCTGTACTTGATATACTCTAATCCCAGACCTCATCTAATTCAGGAATTGTTTTTATATCATACTTTCAGATATCCAGTATCACATAAATTATTCATTTTAATTCTAAGCTTGGATGGCTGGTTATTAAAAAGGTTTTCTACAAAGTAACCTAAAATAGCTTCTCATAATCCATACTAGTTTCTCTTTCAAAAGAAAACTCTGTTTGAAAGTTCTTAAATCTTTGATGACAGTCATGATATCTACTTTTATTAATTTCGTCTCCAGGCTGAACATCTTTTCTTCTTTTCAAACATTTAAAAAAAAAAATACAGCCTCCAAACTTTTCCTTATTCTAATACTACTTTTCTACATCTGGTGGTATTTTTCAAGGTCTCTAATAATTTTTATTTTAGCTAAACTTATTTAAGAATAATATGTTTTAAGACTTCCTAGGTGGCGCAGTGGTAAAGAATCCGCCTGCCAATGCAGGGGACACGGATTCAAGCCCTGCCCTGGGAAGATTCCACGTGCCACGGAGCAACTAAGCCCGTGTGCCACAACTATTGAGCCTGTGCTCTAGAGCCCATGAGCCACAGCTACTGAGCCCATGTGCCACAACTATTGAAGCTCATGTGCCTAGGGCCCGCGCTTCACAACAAGAGAAGCCACTACAATGAGAAGCCCACGCACCACAATGAAGAGTAGCCCCCGCTCGCAGCAACTAGAGAAAGCCCGTGTGCAGCAATGAAGACCCAATGCAGCCAATAAATAAATAAAATAAATAGATAAATTTATTTTAAAAAAAAGAATAATATGTTTTAAGTGTAATTAAAATTAAGTATTGTATGATTATCTTTAAAGACAGGAATAAATTACATACTATTATCATTTTGTATGCTAGGCTAAACCTAGGATAGGACAAAATCTTACTCAAAATTTTAATAGATAGAATTCATTTTACCTATCCCCCAAAAAAGTAATTTTGAAGTGCTTGAGTAATGAAGGTCAAATAAACATTGAAGAATTCATGTTGTAGACTTTTCAGAGTAAGGAAAATAGAAATATAAATCCATGGAAAAGGTTTGTTATCAATCAAATTCCTTTTATATAAAATTTCAACCAATGGATTGGTCAAAAACAATTATAAAATACATATAATCTTTTTATTTATTTATTTTAAACTCTTTACTGGAATATAATTGCTTTACACTCTTGTATCAGTTTTTGAGGTACACCAAAGTCAATCAGCTGTATTTATACACATATCCCCATATTCCCTCCCTTCTGCGACTCCCCCCACCCTCCCTGTCCTGGCCCTCTAAGGCATCACCCATCATCGAGTTGATCTCCCTTTGTTGTACAGCAACTTCCCACTAGCTATCAATTTTACAGTTGGTAGTGTAAATATGTCTATGCTATTCTCTCACTTCGTCCCAGCTTCCCCTTTGCCCCCGCCCCCCCAACCTCATGTCCTCCAGTCCATTCTCTGCATCTGCATCCTTACTCAGCTATAAAAAGGAATGAAATGGAACTATATGTAATGAGGTGGCTAGACCTAGAATCTGTCATACAGAGTGAAGTAAGCCAGAAAGAGAAAAACAAATATTCTATGCTAACTCATATATGTGGAGTCTAAAAAAAAAAAAAATGGTACTGATAAACCCAAGGACAAGACAAGAATAATCTTTTTAAAAATAGTTTGTCATGAAGCATGAAAGTAGAACAAAGTAAAGAAATGGGATAAGAAAAGAAGACAGCTAAGTTTGTTCGTATTTCCTATCAATCTATTCTATGGGATGAATCAGTCCATTTACCAGAGTACCCAATTGGTCAAAGGCTATAGATATAGACAGACCTTCAGGAAGAGTTCAGAATTCAAACAGGCCAAATTCCTTTGCAATAATAAATATCTTTTCTAGCCAGCAACCTCAGATTGCTTTTGTATTTCCAGATGATCTAAGGATCTGATGAAAACAGATGAACTGGGTTTTGCTATCATTCCCTTTGCAACTAATTTACTTCTTTAAGTATATAGAGGTAACTTTTATGACTTCCATAGCAAAATAATAAAAAGTTTACAGAAGATTTGAGATCGTATTTACTTTTACTTTCTGAGTCAGATTTCTTATTATATAAATATGAAAGAGAAAACAAAAACAAGTCAACACATATTATAGAGGGAAGATAAAACTTTTAGAAGTCCAAACCCCACTCTAGGTTTAGTGTAACATGAAAAGATAATAATATATAATTTATCCCTATTTTGAAAGAAAAGTATAAAATGCTTAGCTCAATCCATACTAAAACATGCAGTTTCTTAAACAGTTAGCTAAAATACAAATATACGCCTAGCATACAGTTCTAAATTTTATCACCTTAAACATATTGTTCCAGGGGCTTCCCTGCTAGCACAGTGGTTAAGAATCCGCCTGCCAATGCAGGGGATACGGGTTTGATCCCTGGTCTGGGAAGATCCCACATGCCACAGAGCAACTAAGTCCATGCACCACAGCTGCTGAACCTGTGCTCTAGAACCTGTGAGCCACAACTAATGAGCCCATATGCTGCAACTGCTGAAGCCCACATGCCTAAGAGCCCATGCTCTACAACAAGAGAAGCCACCGCAATGAGAAGCCTGCGTGCCACAATGAAGAGTAGCCTCCACTCGCCACAACTAGAGAAAGCCCGTGCTCAGTAACAAAGACCCAACACAGCCAATAAATAATAATAAAATAAATAAATTTATTAAAAAAAAGTTATTATTCCACTGTCTAATGACTCCCATTAGTTATATAGAGAAAACTGTTGACAAATAGATTAACATTAGTTTTCCTCTTTTTGTTCCTCCAGCTTCGTTTATGATCTTGTCTTTTTTTTTGGTGTTCTGAATTTTCACTCAGATGTGTCAGCAAATGTATTTCTTCTTGTTTTCCCTACTTAAGTTATGCAGAGCTTCTGGAATATGAGAGGGTCTTGAATCAATTCAGGAAAATTCATAGCTGCTATCTCAGAGACTATACTTGTTTCTTGAACCTGGGAGCTGCCAATGGTTTAACAACTTGCTCTTCAAGTCAGGATGAGCTGGCTTCAACACACCACTGAATAGACTTCCAGGTGAACAATGTTTTTCTCTCTTTACATTGAAGATAACGGTATACTTTCTTTTGATTTTAAGAAGAAAAGTCTACTGTTCAAAAATGACCATTGATTTGTACCTGATCTGACTTTTCCCTTCACCTGCTTTTGGTACTGTTCTCACTATAATGTGTTGAGGTATGGCTCTATTTTTAATTCTCCTCAGGAACTGACAATGCTTCTTGAACATAAGGATTTACGTCTTTTATCAATACTAGGAAATGCTAAGCCTTTATCCCTTCAAATATTGCTGTTTCTCATTCCATTTGGTTTGTCTTTATAGAATTCCTATTCAACACATGTTGAATCTCCCTCTATATTAATTTTTCAAGTTTTCTCTAATTTGAACTGCTGCGTTTTAGGTAATTTTCTACAGTCTATCTTTTACTAATTCTATTTTATGTTGTGACTAAATGGCTATTTAACCCTTCTACTGGCCTTTTAATTTCAGTAACTACATATTTAAATTCTTTAGGTTTTATTTTATTCTTTTTAAAATCCATTCATTTTTATAAAACATTGTCACTTATTTTTTATTTTTTATACTTTTATATTTTAAACATACCTGTTTAATGAGGTCTTATTGAATAATACTTATTTAATAATAAGAGATTATTTTTCTTCCCAGAGTCCAGGCTGAGAAAGACAAACTTCCTTGCCATCTTCTTATCCTGAGTGTATTTTTTTATCTTTATAATAATTGTTCCCAGCTATAGACAGGCATCTCACTATTATCTCCGTGTCAGTGTTCCAGCTCCTTTCCTTACATGAGATTTAAGAACCTCCATCTTCTGTGGTAGGCTAGTGACCCAGACTTTGTTAGTCAATCAGCATATTTTATCTTTCTCGCTCAGAGTGATTGGTTAAGTGTTACTCACCATTCAAATATGAGAAATAAAACTTAATACTAGTTCTAAAACCAGAATGCTTGATATGCAGATTTTTTTTTCTTAGTTTGCATCAGACTTGCTTTTGTAAAGCTTATGAAACCCTAAGCAGTGGAGGAAGCCAACAAATGGTGAGGATGGTTTTAATCCAGATGAAAGCAGGTATGGAAGATAAAGGATGGGAATCCAAAAATTTATAATGTGTTTTAAATCCCTGGGTTCAGCAGCACCTGAAGCCTGCATTGCCTCCAGATTTTCAATTTATGTAATTTAAGACTGCTTCAATTGATTGTCTGCTTCCAGAATATAAGAGTCACCTTTAGTACGATAGCATAATAAGTGTCCTCAGTCTTCTCTCATCTTTCTCTGCCTGGCGTGTGGTAGGAAGTACGAATTTGAATGTGAAAGATAGAGAACAAGGAATAATTTAACTACTCCATAGTGAACACTGTGATGTCCATCTTAGATACCCCTTAAGGACTGAAGGATTGGTCAGCCAGCTATTGGGCATTCTGTTAGTAGACAGTTTTTAGTTGTCAGCTTGTATCAATCAGGGTTCAGAGAAACAGGACCAGTAGGAGATACATATGAAGAAAATTACTGCAAGAAATTTGACTTACCCAATTATAGGGACTGGCAAGGTAAGTCTGAAATCTGTTGAGCAGGATATCAAGAAGGACAAGTTGGACCTTTTGGGCTCAAGCTAAAGGTAGAATTTCTTCTTCCTCAAGGAAGTCACAGCTCTTTTCTTAAGGCCTTTCGACTTATAGAATTAGGGTCAACCAGATTATCTAGGACAATCTTCCTTACTTAACTGTCAACCAAAATTACCTTCACAGCCACACCTATATAAGTAGTTGATTGCATAACTGAGGACTATAACCTAGTCAAGGTAATGCACAAAACTACCATCAAGCAGCCTTCTTTGAGAATCGCCATAATTGAACAGCGTCTCCTCACCCAAGGCCATGGCTCCTGCCCAGAGTACCCTGCATTTAATGATTGATCAATGCAAGACTACTAAACCTGGCACTCTTGCCCTAACTAAGGAAAACTCTGAAGGGTTGTATCACATTCAGGATTTCTTTTGAGATTGGCTAAAGCCTTTGTTGAGACTGCATCACAGCCCAACTTTTCCCTTTGGCCAACCTCCTTTCTTGCCTTCCTTCCACAGGCATGGAAATACTTGTTAATAAACTTCACAAGCAAATCCCTTTTCAGAATCTCCCTCTTGGTGAGCTCAATCTGTGACATGAGCCAACATTTCCTTTACTTATCTTTCTAAAACACACGTGAACAATACTTTGTTTTCTTCTAAAAGCTATCACACACTACCAAATGTAAAATAGATACCTAGTGGGAAGTTGCTGCATAACACAGGGAGATCAACTCGATGATGGGTGATGCCTTAGAGGACTGAGACAGGGAGGGTGGGAAGGAGTTGCGGGAGGGTGGGGTTATGGGGATATGTGTATAAATACAGCTGATTCACTTTGTTGTACAGCAAAAAACTGGCACAACAGTGTAAAGCAATTATATTCCAGTAAGACCTTAAAAAAATAAAAACCTATCACAAGATAGTACGACTAACTCTCCAGAATATTCTAATGTTGAGACTTTATCCATGTAGTTTACTACTTTATTTCTAGGACACAGACAGCATCTGGAATATAATGGACTCAATAAAGGAACATAGGTATTATAGTTGGTTACCATGAATAGTGAAAATGTCTATGCACCAACTTAGAATGAAAGATTGTTTTGATCAACACCTAAATTTATTAGAATTGTACCATTGTTTTACAAAACATAAAACATGATGTTCATTTTAAACAGAGGGAAAACTATTCGAATGAATTTTTTCCACGTTAGAAGTGGCCAATATCCTATATCAAGATTCCACAAATTAGCTTGTGAGGCTTTGTTTCAATAAATTTAAATTCCGTTCTATTGGAGTAGAAATGACCCTAATTTAATGATGCTATTTTATTCAAATCTCTCAGTGCCTGTAGTATAAATATAATAGCTTTATTATTGTTTCTATTATTCCTACTAAAATGAAAGAAGAGAATTACTATTACTTAAAAAAAATTAGCTTGGACTTCCTAGGTGGCGCAGTGGTAAAGAATCTGCCTGCCAATGCAGGGGACACGGGTTCAAGCCCTGCCCTGGGAAGATTGCACATGCCACGGAGCAACTAAGCCCGTGAGCCACAACTATTGAGCCTGTGCTCTAGAGCCCATGAGCCACAACTACTGAGCCCATGTGCCACAACTATTGAAGCCCATGCGCCTAGGGCCCGTGCTTCACAACAGGAGAAGCCACTACAATGAGGAGCCTGCACACCACAATGAAGAGTAGCCCTGGCTCACAGCAACTAGAGAGAGTCCGTGTGCAGCAACGAAGACCCAACACAGCCAATAAATAAAATAAATAAATAAATTAGAGGACTGGGACGGGGAGGGTGAGGGGGACTCGAGGGAGGGTGGGGGGGAGTCAAGGGAGGGAGGGAATACAGGGATATGTGTATAAAAACAGATGATTGAACTTGGTGTACCCCCCCAAAAAATAATAAATAAATAAAATTAAAATTAAAAAATAATAATAAATTAATTAATTAATTAAAAAATTAGCTTGCATTCATCTTAGAGGTGATTGTACATGAGTATTATTCCATTAATGCTGATAAAATGGCAGACATATTTACATGTTCCTAAAAAAAATGCCAGAAAAAGATTCTTGGTAAGTGACAACTTTTAGGCAGATGCTCTTAATTCTCATGGTCATAACCACTATTAAATTGAATGAAACAATAAAAATTGAGGGGGAGGGAGTATTTATATGACAAAACTTGGCAAATGCTATAAATCAGGGCTTTTCCCCAGATCGCTGATTGTTCAAATTTATGGGTGAAAATCCTAATCCTCTCCAAATTACTCAAGGACTTTATTCTAGCAATTTTCTCTCTTTCTCCTTATTATTCAATTTTAATCAAATAAAAAAATTAAAAAAGAATTTAAAATGAAAGATGACTATACCAAGTTTACATTAATCTGTTCAAGACAGTAAAACAGTTTTCAAACACGTGGTGATTATATCACAAAATCGTAACATATGTTCAGAGATTAGATTGCAAGTCAAGGGTAAAGTTGTTTTTGCTGAGGAGTTTGTAACTTGTGGAAAAAGTACAATAGATCATCTATTTGGAGAATTACAACCAGAAAGGATGACCTAATTTCTGTTTGCTTATCCTAGCATGCAAAGAGTTTATTTTGTTTATGACAGGATACATTATGTGTACCCTTATTCATATGCTGCTCCCAAATACCTCCTTTGTGTTCAGAACCCTCCAAAAGCTAGTTTTCTTTCCAAGTAAAACCCTCTAATGGGCTTATAGAATGCAGCCTCTATGAGAAAAAGGGACTTTGTTTGCTTTGCTTACTGCTATTTAATCAGTCTGTAGAATAGACTCTGGCACGTAGTAGGTACTCATTAAATATTTTTACCAAAAACTAAAATTTAGGCCCAAAGGTTTGTTGGAGAAGATATGGATCTTTTGTCATTTTCTTCTTTGATCATAAATTTTCTGTGGACATTATTTAAGCAATAATCACAGTTGCACAGTGGTTTCAGAGACTTAAGGTGCGTGTTCAACCAACTTGAGGAAACTGAGTTAATCATTGAATATGCTGTCAAAAAGAACGGGTCTTTTCAATACCTAGAAAATTTAACCATAGAGACATGAATGGACCTAGAGACTGTCATACAGACTGAAGTAAGTCAGAAAGAGAGAAGCAAATATCGTATATTAACACATATACGCGGAATCTAGAAAAATGGTACAGATCAATCAGTTTGCAAGGCAGAAATAGAGACACAGATGTAGAGAACAAACATATGGACACCAAGGAGGAAAAGCAAGGGGGTTTGGGGTGGGATGAATTGGGAGATTGGGATTGCCATATATACATTACTAATAAGAAAAAAATATCAAATTGTACACTTTAAATAGATGCAGTTTGTTGTATGTCAATTATATCTCAATAAAAGTTCTTTAAAAAAATGAAAATTAACCATTTCTTGGAGTCTGCTAGAGAAAAAGGAGAGTGAAATTATTAAATTAAAATAGATTGAGATAAAGATATAGCTTTAAAAAAAGAAGTTTATACATGGAATACTTTTTCTTTGTAAATTAGAGTAATAGAAAAGGAGTGAGGGCTAATATTTATCAAGAACTTATGATTTGTCTCATATTTTTCTAAGTAATTTGATTGCATCGTCTCATTTTTTACTTGTAACAACTATAATATAGGTGGTTTTATTAGTCCATGTAAGAGCTAAGCTGAGAATTATAAAAGCTTGCTATGACAGGGTTCTCCTGAGAAATAGAACCAACTGGATATACACATACATATATATTAAGAGTTTATTTTGAGAAATTGGCTCATGTGATTGTTGGAGCTGACAAATCTGAAATCTGTAGGGCAGGTTAGCTTGCTAAAAGCTCATATGCAAGTTGATATTGTAGTCTTGAATCTGAAGTCTAGAGGGCAGAAGGAAATTCAGGCAGAAGTTAGTGCTTCAGCCTTAAGAGAGAATTTCTTTTTCTCCAGGAAACTTCAGTTTTCATGATCCTTTGCCTGGTGGATAACCTAATCATTTATTCCTGAAGGACATGGGTGATTAATTGTACAGCCAAAATTGGGTTATCATGGTTTTCCATTGACTTTAACCAAAGGTCATGGTAGTAATAAAAGAAGTCCTTAGGGATATCTTGTATTCCAGACATACCTTTCCTTACTTTCATTGCGTTGTAGCCATCCAGTTTCTCTTGGTAATCAAGATCAATCACCCCAGCCAGAACAGTAACTTCCTTCCTTGCTTGTTTATTCAGAGGCATAAGGAACCCCAGATTTTGCAACTAGAGGTACCTGTGAGTGGTGTGACTTCCATTTCCATCTCTTGACTTCTAGACTCATGAATTATGACTATGGGGAAAACAGACTATACATTAGATGCTGATTCAGAGCATATATAACCTTCTGGAGAACATTGCCACCAACCCTGCACAATATTACTGCTTAGCTAGCACTATAACTAAATCCTCACAAGGCTACTCCGCTGTTCTGGCAAGCCAGTTGCTTCAAGAGGATGGTGAACATGGTAAGACCAATGAATTCCATGGGCATGAGACCACTGCCACACTTAGTTTGTTGTAAAGTGGGTTCCTTGATCACTAACAGTGTCTGTGGGATACTATGACAGTGGACAAGGCATTCCGTAAATTCTTGGATGATAGTTATGACAGAAGCATTGTGTGCAGGGAAGGTAAAGTCATATCCGAAGTACGTATTTATTCCAATAAGAATAAAGCACTGTCTCTCCTGTGATGGAAGCAATACGGTGTAATAAACCTGTCACCAGGTAGCTGGTTGATCACCCTGGGGAATGGTGCCACACTGGGAACTCTGTGTTGGTCTCTGCTGCGGGCCGATTGGACACTTGAAAGTGGCTGTAGGTAGTGACTGCACCATTTTACATTCCCCCAACAGTGTACGAAGGTTCTAATTTCTCTGCAAATTCACCAATGCTTGATTTCTTTAGGTTTTTTTGATAATAACCATCTTAACACGTGCGAGGTGATATCTCATTGTGGTTTTGATTTGCATTCCCCTCATGATTAGTGATGTGCAACACCTTTTCTTGCACTTGTTGTCCATTTGTACATTTTCTTTTGAGAAATGTATGTCTGAATGTAACTTCACCAAGAAATTTCTATTATAATTTTTGCATCTATGTTATCTCTCTCTCAAAATGCACCTAAATGTTAAAGGTAGTTATCTCTGGGTCATAGAATTATAGGTAACTTATTTACTTCTTTATATGTCCTATGTTATAAGTATTATATACAGTGAATATGTTTTACATTTTTGTACAAAACACCAAAAGACAGTAAATATTGTGACTAGTTTAGAATTGTAATACATAAGACAGTTGGCCAACTGTTAGGAAAATCATAATAAACAGATACAATTTTAACCACAAACTAAACAATAATAATAACTTCACATAAAAATAATATACTAAGCTGATGAGAGAAAAATCCAGTGATGATCTAAGCAAACTTTATGTAAGCTTTGTGTGAAAGGCAACAAATATGTCATACAGCATCTTGTAGAAAATTAATTTGACTGTCAAAAAACTCTCCCCCAAGGGAACAAAAAGGAGATTCCAACAGAATTGTATAGCAATGTTAATAGTGTTAAATAACAGTAGAAGCAAAGCAAACATATAAAACTGATAATATAACTTACTTGTGATGTAGAATATCAGTAACCATTTCCTCAAACTATGTATACTCACTTACCTTTGATGATGCCTCATTAAAGATTATAGAAATTAAAGCCATGCATAAAGTGTTCAAGCACTGTAAGAACAAATTATGATAATTTCTTTTACTGACCTTGGTAATGTTCCAATAAATGTTTGACAGACAAATTATTCATTATTAATGATTCTGTGCAACCTGCTGTATTTCAATATTATATAGGCAATTGTAAGTATGTCATATTATATCCAGCACAAAAATTATAATTTAAATTACAAATTTAAATTTTTTAAAATGAAATATTACCAGATTCTCTTTTCGATAATACAATACAATCTAATTCCACCAACCTGCCTGCTGAAGACAACTCGTGAATTTTGAACACAATACCCAGAAAATAACTCTGAAAGTAGGAGGAATTCTTTTTTATTTTTTAAGATTTATTTATTATTTATCTATTTATTTATCCCTTTATTTATTTTTGGCTGCGTTGAGTCTTTGTTGCTGCATGCAGGCTTTCTCTAGTTGCAGCGAGCGGGGGCTGCTCTTTGTTGCAGTTCATAGGCTTCTCAGTGTAGTGGTTTCTCTTGTTGCAGAGCACAGGCTCTAGGCACACAGGCTTCAGTAGTTGTGGCACGTGGGCTTGGTAGTTGTGGCTCGTGGCCTCTAGAGCGCAGGCTCAGTAGTTGTGGCACGTGGGCTTAGTTGCTCCATGGCATGTGGGATCTTCCTGGACCAGGGATTGAACCCATGTCCCCTGCATTGGCAGGTGGATTCTTAACCACTGCACCACCAGGGAAGTCCCAGGAATTCTTAATGCGTAAAAATTTTTATGAAAACAAATGTTATAAAAGAAATAGTGATCTCAAGAATTTATTTCTGAACATACACGGTAAAAATCAAGATAAAAAATTTAGTTAGTATTCCATAATAAGACTTACACATCTTCATCTTTTTCCCTTTTTCCAACTTGAGGGTCCAGCCTTACTCTTGATCTATACAGAAATCTTTGTGAATTTGGGAAAGCAGAAATGATCTAAGTGAGTAATTTGATTTTAACCTCTCTAACTTTATAGTTTACTACCTCTCTTTAAAAAAATACTCTAACACCCAAGAAGTATCATGCTATATTAGAATCTTGTGAGTCAGAATTTAGCTGGTAAACCTACTTCTCTGCCTGCTGGTTATAAGAGCTTGGACAACTTTCTCAGTAGAGTAGTTTTCAATATCTTCATTTGCAAAACAGAGGTAATAATAGCTACATTTAAGAGTTGAAATGAAGATGTATATACATCTATGTCTATATTCCTCTCTCTCATTCTCTCTTCCTCTCTCCCTCTCTCTTTCTCTCTCCATCTCTCACCCTACGCCCCACCATCCATCTGTTTGTATGCAAACAGTATATCAGGCCCTATTAATATATTGTGATATATGTACATAGTGCCTGAAACATAGTAAACACTCAACATCAGTCACCTGCTCCTCTCCCATGTTCTGATTCCACATACTCATTTATTTAAGCCATTTTCCTCTTTTAACACCCAGATAAAATCCTTAATTTTCCACTTGAATTTTGCTAACATTCCCACATCATAGTAATCTGTCCTCACTTGCCAGTTAGCATTCACTCTTTGACGTTTGCTATGTTTGTCTTGTTGGATATATAAATAATCACTCTCTGAACTCCCTTCTAAGCATCCTGAAGAAAAGATTTATATATTTTAAAATTCATATAGCTTAGTCTAGTATAGGACTTAAAGTAATTGCTCAGTAAGTATTTAATAATAAAGACTGAATTTAAAGAAAAGGTTACTTATTTGTACGAAAGGATCTATATGGAGCTTAGACCAAGATCTCTGTGGTGCCCCAACCAAGGTCATGTCTCTCTAGATTTACTGTCTCATTTGACTCACTATTTATTCAATGGTTTCTAAATATCAGCAGAATGAAACTAGCTAACATTTACTGAGCGGCTACTGTGAGCCAAGTCCTTTACATGTATCATCTCATTTAATGAGCACGGTAATCTTATGGGGTATAAATCATTAATCCCAGTTGCAAATCAGAACTTATAGAGGTTAACAAAAATTCCTCCCAGGCCCTAGCAGTAAAGCCTGAATTAGATCCCAATCCGCCTGACCTCCAAGCCCAGGTTCTTCCCACCATACTGCAGTACTGCAATATCTGCTTATACTCTGGCAACCCAAGTCTGTTTTCCTTCTGGGGCTCTTACAAGTCTGATTTGCACAGACTTCTTAATTTTACAATTGTGCAGCTCTGAGTCAAATGCACTTAAGTGTACACACACACACACACACACAAAATACATATTCCAAAAGGTAATTATTTGTTCTCAAATACAATAGTAATAAAAAGGTAAATATTTACCTGTAGATCCCCAAAGTTTACATAGAATTAGAGCTCATAAGTATGCAAATTATTTGTACCCAACTCTTAGATTCTCATTCTTGTTTCAACTAGTATTTCCTTGGCCTTGCTGAGAATGAGAAATAAGCCAATCGCTGAACCTCATCCTTCTTCAGGGCTACTTGAATACCAACAGAAAGTTCCATTCAAAACTAAAATGATTGTGCTGGTTCCACATTTTAGTATCCCTCCTACTTTCAGGTGTGTTTTGGGGAAGTGGAGCTCACTGACCCCTAGCAACCATCATTTTTTTACTGTCTCCATAGTTTTGCTTTTTCCAGAATGTTGTATTCTTGGAATCATACAGGATGTAGCCTTTTTAGACTGGCTTCCTTTCACTTAGCAAAATACATCTAAGTTTTCTCGATAATTCACTTCTTTTTATCATTGAATAATACCTCATTGTATGGATGACCACAGTTTGTTCATCCCTTCACCTACTGATGGACATCTTTTTTTCCCAATTTTATTAAGAAATAATTGACATACATCATTGTACAAGTTTAAGGTGTATAGCTGAAGGACATCTTGTTTGCTTTGAATTTTTGGCAATTGTGAGAAAACTGCCATAAATATTCATGTGAGGTTTCTGTGTGAACATAAGGTTTCATCTCCTTTTGGTATATATATACATAGGAGCAGAACTGATGAGTCATATGGTAAGACTATATTTAAGAAATTGTCAAACTGTCTTCCAAAGTGGCTGTACCATTTTGCATTCCCTCCAGAAATGAATGAGAGTTTCTGTTGCTCCACATGCTCACCAGCATTTGATGTTGTCAGTGTTTTGTATTTTAGCCATCTGATACATGTGGAGTGGTGAGATGGAGTCACGTGTGTGTGTGTGTGTGTGTGTGTGTGTATACATATATATGTGTGTGTATATATATATACACAAATATTGCTGAAAGCGTTTTGCAATGTTATCTCCACTGTTTAGGTTCTAAAAATAACTGTCTCTGACAATATTTTAAAGCTCTGAGTTTCTGGAATATCTGGTCCTGTTATTTCTTACTTGCAGAGACAGAAAATTCTTTTTTGAGCTCATTTCTTTCTTCAATTCTTGGACAAATACAATAAAAAACAACCAACATATACATTTTCATTCTGTTTTCTGACTTCTTCCGCTCAAGCTCTGAGTTCTGTATGTACACGATTTGCCTCCCAAGTTCCCTCAGGAGACAGATTTACCAAATATCTTGCCACAGAATAACATTAATTGTCACTACATAACATTGATTGCCTTCTTGACCACCAGCTGCTAAGCCAACATCATGTATTACATTTTAATTTTTATGGAGGACTCCTACTACTCATGATCAATTCCTATATTAATAAAAATAAGCTAGGTTCTTCTTTTTTAAATGAATCTCCAAATCAGAGTGATTTAAAGCAAAAGTTTTTATTTCACTCATGCTACCTGTCCATCTTGGGTAAACAGGGGATTTTGGTCTACGTCATCCTCTTTTAGGGTTGTAGCCTTCTGGAAGTTCCACCTCCTGAAATGTTGTAGTTTGCCACAACAGGAAGAAAAGAACGCAACAAAGGATGCCTCATTCTTCAAAGGCTTCTACTCTCAGGTGACACATGTCACTTCTGCTCACACTTCATTTGCCAAAGGAAGTCATATGTCCATGCCTGTTGTCAAGAAGTCTAGGAGAGAGATAGGATTAAGATGGAGTAGAAAGAAGTGTGCTCACTCCCTCTTGCAAGAGCACCAGAATTACAACTAACTGCTGAACAATCATCAACAGAAAGACACTGGAACTCACCAAAAAAGACACCCCGCATCCAGAGACAAAGGAGAAGCCGCAATGAGATGGTTGGAGGGGTGCAATCGTGTTAAAATCAAATCCCATAAATGCTGGGTGGGTGACTCACAAACTAGAGAACAGTTATACTGCAGAAGTCCACCCACTAAAGTAAGGCTTTTGAGCCCCACGTCAGGCTTCCCAACATGGGAGTCCAGCAATGCGAGGAGGAATCCCCGGAGAATCAGACTCTGAAAACCAGCAGGATTTGATTGCAGGACCTCCACAGGACTGGGGAAAACAGAGACTTCACTCTTGGAGAGCACACAAAAAAATGTGCTCACCAGGACCCAGGGGGAAGGAGCAGTGACCCATAGGAGACTGGACCAGACCTACCTGCTGGTGTTGGAGGGTTGCCTGCAGAGGTGGGGGGCACCTGTAGCTCACCGAGGAGACAGGGGCACTGGCAGCAGGGGTTCTGGGAAGTGCTCATTGGTGTGAGCCCTCCCAGAGTCCACCATTAGCCCCACCAAAGAGCCTGTAGGCTCCAGTGCTAGGTGGCCTCAGGCCAAGCGACCACCAGGGTGTGAACACTGCCCCACCCATTAGCAGACAAGCAGATTAAAGCCTTACTGAGCTCCGCCCACCCAGCCCTACCCACCATCAGTCCCTCTCATCAGGAAGCACACACAAGCCTCCTAGATAGCTTCCTCCACAAGAGGGCAGACAGCAGTATCAAGCAGTATCAGCAGTATTTTGTCTTGTGGAACTGAAAACCACAACCACAGAAAGACAGAGAAAATGGAAAAGCAGAGGATTTTGTACCAGATGAAGGGACAGGATAAAACCCAGAAAAACAACTAAATGAAGAGGAGATAGACACCCTTCCAGAAAAAGAATTCAGAATAATGATGGTGAAGATGATCCAGGATTTTGAAAAAAGACTGGATGCAAAGATCGAAAAGTTTACCAAAGACCTAGAAGAATTAAAGAGCAAACAAACAGAGATATGCAACACAATAACTGAAATGAAAAATATACTAGAAGGAACCAATAGCAGATTAACTGAGGCAGAAGGACAAATAAGTGATCTGGAAGACAGAATGGTGATAATCACTGATGCAGAAAAGAATAAAGAAAAAAGAATGAAAAGAACTGAAGACAGCCTAAGAGACCTCTGGGGCAACATTAAACACACCAACATTTGCATTATAGGGGTCCCAGGAGGAGAAGAGAGAGAGAAAGGACCTGAGAAAATATTGGAAGAGATTATAGTTGAAAAATTCCCTAACTTGGGAAAGGAAATAGCTACCCAAGTGCAGGAAGCGCAGAGAGTCCCAGGCAGGATAAACCCAAGGAGAAACACGCCAAGACATATAGTAGTCAAATTGACAAAAATTAAAGACAGAGAAATGTTATTAAAAGCAACAAGGGAAAAACAACAAATAACATACAAGGGAACTCCCATCAGGTTAACAACTGATTTCTCAGCAGAAACTCTGCAAGCCAGAAGGGAGTGGCATGATATATTTAAAGTGATGAAAGTGAAGAACCTACAACCAAGAATGCTCTACCCAGCAAGGATCTCATTCAGATTTGATGGAGAAATCAAAAGCTTTACAGACAAGCAACAGCGAAGAGAATTCAGCACCACCAAATCAGCCCTACAACAAATGCTAAAGGAATTTATCTAAGTGGGAAACATAAGAGAAGAAAAGGACCTACAGAAACAACAACAAAACAATAAAGAAGATGGTAATAGGAACATACATATCGATAATTACCTTGCATCTAGATAGACTAAATGCACCAACCAAAAGACACAGACTGGCTGAATGGATACAAAAACAAGACCCATATATATACTGTCTACAAGAGACCCACTTGAGACCTAGGCACACATACAGACGGAAAGTGAGGGGATGGAAAAAGATATTCCATGCAAATGGAAATCAAAAGAAAGCTGGAGTAGCAATAGTCATATCAGATAAAATAGACTTTAAAATAAAAAATGTTACAAGAGACAAGAAAGGACACTACATAAAGATCGAGGGATCCATCCAAGAAGAGGAGATAACAATTATAAATATATATGCACCCAATATAAGAACACCTCAATACATAAGGCAAATGCTAACAACTATGAGAGAAGAAATGCAAGGCAGAAATAGAGACACAGGTGTAGAGGACAAATACATGGACACCAAGTGGGGAAAGTGGGGAGGGTTGGTGGGGAATGAATTGGGAGATTGGGACACCAAATTGTACACTCTAAATATATGCAGTTTATTGTCTGTTGACTGTATCTCAATAAAAGTTCTTGAAAAAAAAAGTCTAGGAGATAAAATCCTACCCTGTTTGTGGAAGGAGAACAAGAAACATTGGTGGACAGCACCAATTATAATCACAGCAAAATAGGCTGAATTTAGGGCAATAGAAAAGCCCCACTTCAAATCATATTAAATACAATTAATTTTTAAAATTACAAATGTCTGTTGTTATTGCAATCTTTTTTCTCTAAGATAAAGGTAAATGTATTAGTCAGGGTTGTCCAGAGAAAAATAACCAATAGGACATATATATGATCATTATATATCATATTATATTAATTATAGTAATAATTATATTAATTATAAAACTATCTCTTATACATATATAGGAGATTTATTATAGGATGGCTCATGCTGCTATAGAGACCAAAAAGTACCACAATCTGCCGTTTATAAGCTGGAGAAGAAGGAGAGCTGGTGGTGTAATTCAGTCTGAGTGTAAAGGGCTAGGAACCAGCAGAGCAAATAGTGTAACTCTTAGTCTGAGACAATAAGCTTGAGTACAAGGAGCTCTGATGTCTGGGGGCAGCTCAAGAAAAGAGGAGAGAGAATTCACCTTTCCTCCACTTTGCCTTTTTGTTTTATTTAGACCCACAAGGAATTGATGATTCTCTCCCATATGGGGTAAGGAGGACCTTCTTTACTCAGTCTATTGATTCAAATGCTAATCTCTTCTGGAAACATCCTCACAGACATAACTAGAAATAATATTTTATCAGCTATCTGGACATAGCTTAGTTCAGTCAAGTTGACTCAAAATTAACCATCACTGTAAACCATCCCTGGCAGGTGCCCCACAGAAACTATATTTTACCCAGTATAACTTTGGTTTCTGCTCTAAGCATGGAAGCCAATTGCAATCAAAGTAACAAAATTACATTTCTTTTTATCTACATCCCTATATACTAGAGTATCTCCAACTCTTTGCAGTTTGAAAAGAGATTTCTAAGGAATTTGCTTTTCTGTTCATCAGAAAGGGCCTATCAAATGGATACAGTGTTCCAGGATAGTTAAATAATAACAGGAGATAAAACCAGACAGTATGAAAAAATTCAGGACCAGTGTAACCTATTAGACATACAATGAAAATAAAGCCCATTCTAGATAGTTTCTTCTGCCTGGCTTAGATTAATTTTCCAAGAGAATTAGGGAATAAGAATTATTCTCTGCCTGTTTTAAAGAAGAAAGGTGCAGGAAGTGAACACTAGCATTTTAAAAGCATGTGTATACATATTTTTTCTAAAAAACCAAACAAGAAAACAAAACAAACAAAAAACACCCAAAGGTGTTGATCAGAGTCCCATTTTAATTGTGGTAATGTAAATAAGCCACTTTGTTTTCAAACCCAAGATACATTGCTTTAATAGTCATGCTTAGTTTAAAGCTTGCAGCTATTAATATCATGATAACTTATTTTAATAATGCTGGTTGTTCCACAAGAAGAAAATTGTATCAAACTATTTCAATTAATTCACTTGGAAATGAAAATTCAAAGTAAACATCGAAAGATATTCCAAAGTATTATAATTCTTTATTCACACAGAACACTATTCTGAGAATTTAAAAGAACATCAAATACCTATTATCTGATTTTTTTCTTTGTAGTGTGTGAGGAAGAATCCATATTGTTCCCTTCCCTGCATAATAGAAAGGTTTTCATAGAAAAAATAAGTTCCTCTTTCCTGAAAATTTTATCCTTCCTCTTGTACTCTGGATCCTGGTTTCTCCCAAACTTGCATAAATTATCTACCAATTCATTCATTTATCCATCCTTTCATATATTTTGCAAAATTGTGTTGAGATCCTACTATGTATTGAGCATTATGCTTGGCATTGAGAATACAATAATCCTAGAGAATATGCTTGAGAAAACAGGAGAAACTTGCCATACAGTGGAACCTGGCAATTGGCTCCTGTTCTCCATCCAGCTCCCATTCTCAAACTAAAGCAGATCAAAGTTTTTGTTTCCTGGGAGGAAGAGAAGTATATGAAAGGGGGTTGGAGTCAGGCAGGGGAACTGCAGGCACTGCAGATTTTTATGTTTTCAGTATTTTTCAGTCCCAGTGTCTCAAGAGGAAAATGACTAGGAATATTGGAATTGCAGGTGCTATCCTGGAAGTCACAGCCAGCTTCAGGTCCTAGAATCATCTTCATGCATGTTTAAGCCAGAGTGGAGAGCAGTTATAAGATGGTACCAAACAACAGCCAGAACAAAGTGGATTTGGACCTTGCAGACAGACCCCTGAAACTTGGGATAGTTGCTGTGCAGGCTTGGACTTCATTTCATTAATCTTCTATAAAGTGACCCCCACATGTTAGATTATTTAATTTGGGGATCTACTTATAATATTAGAGTGGGGTAAATTATCGGAGAGGCACATTTTTCCTTTGTGACACAGTGCAAAGAAGAGCAAAGGAATGAACGAAGATGCTGATAGTTCCAGCGTTGGTGGCAAGGAATTGAGGAATCTACCTACTGAGTTCTGTTTCCTCTGTGATTCAGGAAGCAAGTTCATCTGATAAGAATGGGGAGGCAAATATATTAAAACATACTCAAGTCTTTTACAGCTTAAAAACAAAACAATACAAAACAAAAACTTTCCCAGTCCCTATGCTTTTCCCTCCTCAATCTTCTCCAATGGTTGCTTTTTTCCCTGCTGAGACCCTTTAAAGTCTTCTACTTCCCGACTTGTCCCTGGCTTTATTTTTACTTAATTTGTTTTACTTGTTTGCTTCAACTCAGCATGCCATATGTGGTATCTGTGTCTCTCGGCTCTAAATTTCAGTTTATTACAAACAAGAACCCGACAGGTCCAGCTTGGCTCAGTTGGACCCACTAAAGCATTCAGCTGTGGCCAGGAGTCAAGTCATATAATCCTGGTGGCCATATCTGAGTATAGAGACTATTTCTGGAAAAAGAGAAATTGTTGTAAATCTGATATCCAGAAAATGTATATCCATGGCACATTCAGCCTTTCTCATCACCTCTGTGTTCCTAGTAGTCTTTTATTTTCAGGAGATTCTTTCTCAGTCTTTTTGTTGGGCTCTTTTTCCTTGTCCTGAAATGCTAGTGTTTTCCAGGATACTCTTCAAGGTCCTCTTCTCTTCTCACTCTGGGACCCTCTCCTGGGTGATTTCATCCTTTCTCAAGGATACAATCAACACTGATCCAGTGATGACGCCTAAATCTATACCTCTCTTACAGATCTCACTCCTAAGTGGCAGGCTTGTAAAACACCACCAAAAACAGAGCTGAGAGATGTAGAGGAAAATCTTGATGACATTGGAAGTGTCAAAACCCTGGATTTAGCTGGCCTGAAACTAGATCTGTCTCTAGAATGTTTTGTAATAAGAATTATTCTTGTTTAAGCCAGATTGAGCTGGGTTTCTGTTACTTACAACCAAATAATTATTTGACAGATTCAGGGATATTGTTTTAAGCTGGTTTCTTCCTCAGTGCTTCCTCTTGCCATTTGTCCAGAGTTCCTTTTTTGATCTCTTCTTTCTTTTTCTCCCAAGGTCAGGTTAATAGCAATCACAGAAAACATTCTTATGCTCTTCCAGAAACATTCTCACTCTCTTATTACCATGATCTTCCTTTCCCAAATCAACACACACATGCATACACACACTCAGAATGCTAGTTATCATTTCACTCTTGGTTAAGAAACAGTTCATTTGAGAATATGTAGCTATCAATGTTAATCTAAACACAGGTCTCTGTTTTCACTAGAGGAAGAGATAAGATTTTAGCATGACTTTTGGTAAAACAAAAACTCAAGAAACCTGAGACTCATTCCACTTATTTTGACAATAAAACTAGCTAGGAAAACACATGTTTTTAAAAAGTATTTCTGCCTTTTTACTTCTTCCCTAATAAAAATTATAATACCTACTCCTCGTAGTGTTATAAAAGTCTAATTAGTAAGAGCTGTGAAATGCTTTGAACCATGAGAAACTGCTCTTCGACAATGACGTCTTAAAAGTAAAATTAGGTGATATTAAATGAACAAGATCTTAAAATAAATATGCATTTAAATACTTACCTATATGCCATTTTTATCTTGATATATACAAAAATAATTTGTATTCTCATTCATCTAGACCATAATTTTGTAAATAAAACTCTGTAAGTTCTTTTCATGTATTTACAAATATAGCAAACTGTGTGGAATTTATATACACTATAGCACTTTTACCTGTGTACAAAGGATTTAATTTACAGGGAAAAGAACACAGCCATTATTTAATACTATACAGACATATTTGTATCTTGACTGCATGAATATGGATCTAGCCAGAATTGCAAAGTTAGACTGATCATAAATATACCTGGTTTCTGTATATAGGTATATTTTGTTTTAGATACTGAGTGCAACATAATAAGATGTTGTAAGCAGATCCAGAAAAATGCTTTAGAATACCCCCAAGCAATTCCTAATGCATCAAGTAAAAATAAAATTCAATACAAATTAAAAATAGATAATACATTTTACTTCCAAAATATATCTTACCTATAGAGTATATCCCAAAATAACCTCTCATAAGACTTATAATCTTCATAGCAACATTAATTAAATATTAATTTCTTTTTATGTCTGTAAAATACTGTCAAAAAGAGAGCTTTTTGAAATTAGGACTGGATAAAAATTGTCTTGCATTTTTAAACAAATCCTTCTTAAAACTAATTTCATTAAGCTAAATTTCTCACTCCTTTTAAACTGTATAGCTATCTTTAAAATATCTTATTATTAATAAGAATTCAGAAAGATAACACCAATAGAACAAGTAGAATAAAAATATATTGATGTAGTAGAAAGAATAGAAAAAGATTGAAGTCTTAGTACCTGGTTTTGTTCTTGAATTAGATAGCTTTGTCAACTGAAAAAATATATAAAGCACAACCTAAAAGTGAGAATTATGTTTTATTTTGTGGACTTACTGAGAACTTAAGCTCAGAATACTGACTCTCAGATAGCTGTGAGAGACTGTTTCCAAAGAGGTAACAGGGAAGTCAGAATATATACAAGTTTTTGATGAAAAAAAGTCAAACATCAAAAGATTACTGTTAATAACAAAAATAGACATTTAAAATAGTTTATGATTTTAGTGCTTTTCTACATATGGGAGAAGATGCAAGATCTAAGCTTATTGAAATCTTTCCCTTGATATGTACCTTAACTATCTAGGGCCAGTATCTTGCTTTTCTCCATCCTGAATTCCCCTCAGGGTACACCATCGGGGCAGCTGCAATGGCTGATGGCTTTATGGCTGCAACATCCTTTGTTTACTGAAATGGCAGGTGATATTCTTTATCCATAGCTCTGTGACCTTGTCCTTTTCACTTGCCTTCCTTGGGCCTCAGTTTTCTCGCCTGAATAAAGAGGAGGTCAGTTTTCATCCTAAGTTGCATTTTAAGTATGTCAGTTATTATTTAGTGCAGTAAGGAGAGGAATTAATTAATACACAGTGAAAGCACATGCTTAATCTTAGGCAACATTACAAAGAAAAGTAAAAGATAAAAATTTTCCAAAAATGAGCCCACCCATCTTCTGAAATTATCAAATGTGTTTATGAAAGGATTAACTCTAGTTTAGTCTTAAGAAATGGGGAAATGTGGTTATGCACATATTGTGGATTATTTTTGATGTTCTGCTGTATTTTTCTTTACTAAATTATGTGCCTTTTTGTTACTCTTATTCTAAATAGTTAAGAATTTAGAGGTTTGGCTTATAGCTGGGAAAAGGGGAAAGCCGTAGGTGACCTAAAATTGCTTAGAATGCATTTGTATTCCATTTTAAGAAAGACAGTAAATCAAAGAAGAGTAAGTAAAAAGTTGCCTGAGGCTTCTTTAACAGATGCACCAATGGCACACACAGGACTCACATGGTGCTTTGTACAGCTATCATTTTTCTCTTTCTATTGAAAAGCAAACGCAGCAAGATCCACTTAAACATTAGTCTTGTCAAATTGATGCTGGATTTCTCTTTTTTTCCTGGAGGCGCTTATACTAACAAAATATCATTATTATTATTGAAGAAGCTGAGACGGAATCTGTGCTCAAGATGCCAAAATAATTTCGTCATTACCAAATGAATCATTTGGCATTGTACAAACATAGCTTTATTAGGACGAGTCTGAGTCTTTTGAAATTGTTCAGGAATGAAACATAAGCCACCAGTCAAAAAAAAATGAAGTCAGGCTTCAGTGCAGAAAAAAATTTAGGACAGTATCATTTGGGGATAGAGTAACAAGCCCACTACTGAAAGTTATTGTAAGAACAAAGAAAGGTAATTCAGTCCATTTAGTGGGGGAAAACTCTAATGAAACTTTAATAATAGAAGAAATGTACATCTCCAGGCTTAAGTGGGATACTCCATCAAAGTCTTGGCAATGAATTTTAAAGCTAAACTTCCTCCACACCTGCTATTCTGCCTCTATGCATTCACATAGTAGTTGTGAAGTATCTACTATATGCTAGATGCTTGCTGGTCATATGGAGATGAAAAATGTAGCATCTGATTTGTGGGTTGATAATTGTTGTGACATGGTTATGCACAGTATGCTAGGAAATAGAAAGAGTAACATTTGTTAATGTTGGAACTTCAAAGAGAATGTCCTAGAGAAGGAAATTATTGACCTAAGCCTTAAAGTCAGGTAGGAGTTAGGCCAGATAAAGAAGGGAGACCTGGCTATTGCAAGGGAAAAGGACATCTTTCAGTAAATAATAATTGAGTCAGAAAACTCCTAGAAGATAGGTTACATGTACCAGAAGAGTGAAAGATAAAGTTTCAGAGGCAGAAGTCAGATCATGGAGAGCCTTGTAAATTAAACTAAGAAACTTAAGTTTTATTTTAAACACTCTGGGAGTCATTGGAGGAATTTAAAGAAGCAGAGTAACAAGATTTTGATTTTTCTAAAACTTTCTGTGTATGCAGAGTTTAATCTTCTATTCATACATTCGACAAATATTTGTGGAGCATCTACTGTGAGAATGTAGTGTAACAGGAAATAAAAATGCAACTATAAGTGAGAAAGTCAGGATCCCTGCCCTCATGGAGTTCATAGTTCCTCAAAAGAGATAGATAGCCAGTTGCTTATTATTTAAGAGGTTATTTCAATAAACATGGTGAGAAGTGATGGGGGGGGGGTCACAATTCAGTCAGTAGCAACAGGCACTGTTGAGAAGGTAGAGAAGAAGAAGCGCAAAATAGAAGTAGACGTTACAGAATTTGGTTATCCTGGTGACCTAAACACAGGTAAGATCTTTAACAATAACTATGTAGCTGATAAAGAGATATCTATTGAGTGGCTACTCTTTGTCAGGCACTGAAACAAGCACTATATTTTACTCAATGCTCATGAAAACTCTCTAAGGTATAAATTACATTTAAATTTTGTCAAAAATTAAGGATGTATAGATTTCAAAAATAACCTCAATACTTTGCAGCTCCTCCCATTACAAGATGATGGAAGATGATGCCTAATTCCCCACAAAACTTGGTCTTGTGGCTTGCTTTGACCCCTAGAAAGCAATGGGAGTGATGTCATACCAGTTCAGAGCCTGGACCTCTGTCTTGTGTGCCCTCCTTCATCCATTTGCCCATGACTCAAAAGCAAACATTAAACAGGACAAATGAACAAAATTGGGAATGGACCCCAACCATGAAGCTTCCCAGAATGTGGACTTGGGGAACTTACTTTCAGAGTTCTCAGATAAGATCCTACTCTTTGCACAAGTTTCAAATACTATATCTTTTGTTTCTGGACACACATGTCATTCCCCGCCTTTACTGCCATAGCATTTTATTCTTTAGGCAAATTCAGAGACCATTTGGATTAAGAGCAAACGCTCATGCATGTGAATAAATCAAGATTTACTAGCACTTTTTAGGATTCTCTGTCAAGTTCTTGTGGTACGAACATCTCTCATTGGCAGTGAACCTCTGATGGTGTTTCATAGGCATTTTTAAATATAATTCTTTGATCATGTAATTCTTTACCATAATAACCATTAAACAAGAATCATGCCACAGAGCTGCGCATAACAGAGTATATCAGAGCTAAAAGGATAGTTAAAGAAAATATATTCTAACTCCTTTCACAGATGAGAAAACTGTGAGGAGTTTCAGACAACAGATGAGGTTCAGAATTATTGTCACCAGCCCAAAGTCATAAAGTTCATTAGTTAGAGAGGCACGAGGGTGAGTCAAAAATTATCCACACTCTGGCTGTAGATTTTATTTTAATTAACTTTTAGAAAAGACAAATATATCATTTTTTGACATAATCTCCTTGCTTTTCAACACACTTTGTCCATCTGTCAACAAGCTTTTGTATTCCCTCATTGAAACATGTTTTAGGCTGAGGTGAGAGTCACGAATGCACTGCTGTCTTCACTTCTTCATCACAAGTGAATCTTTGCCCTTGTAGGGCTGCTTTCAGGGGACTAAACAGGTGCAAGTCTGATGGAGCAAGATCTGAACTATAGGGAGGATGCTTTAACACCTCAAAACAAAGTCATCAACACAGACTTATGTTTTGAAAAGTTTGTGCAAGATGGATACAGAAACAACTCACCAAAGAGCATAAACAGAAGCGTTTGGATATCTGCAAACAAAATTTGGGCTGATACTCTAAGGAGTGTGAAAGTTTTCTTAAAGAGAATCATTACTGGTGACAGGACATGGATTCATCACTATGAGCCTGAGAGCAAATGGCAGAGTATGGAATGGAAACATCCTCAATCGCCAACCAAGAAAAAATTCAAAAGTCAACCATCAGCTGGAAAATTGATGCTTACAGTTTTCTGGGATTCTCAAGGGCCAGTATTGGAACATTATCAGGAAAAATGTCCAACAGTCAACAGTGCTCATTACAATGAGATACTTATTGAAGAGCTGAAGCCTAACTTTGGATTAAACATAGAGGACTGCTATCCAAGGTCGTTGTGATTTTATTGCATGACAATGCATGTCTGCACATTTCTGTCCACATTGTTGACCCTCTGCAAAAACTGCATTTTTTTTAAATAAATTTATTTATTGATTTTATTGACTGTGTTGGGTCTTTTTTGCTGTGTGAGGGCTTTCTTTTTAGTTGCAGTGAGTGGGGGCTACTCTTCATTGTGGTGCGCACGCTCCTCATTGCCATGGCTTCTCTTGTTGCAGAGCACGGGCTCTAGGCGCGTGGGCTTCAGTAGTTGCAGCACATGGGCTCAATAGTTGTGGCTCACGGGCTCTAAAGTGCAGGCTCAGCAGTTGTGGCGCACAGGCTTAGTTGCTCCTCGGCATGTGGGATCTTCCTGGAGCAGGGATCGAACCCGTGTGCCCTGCATTGGCAGGCGGATTCTCAACCACTGCGCCACCTAGGAATCCCAAAAACTTCGTTTTGAGGTGTTAAAGCATCCTCCCTATAGTCCTGATCTTGCTCCTTCGGACTTTCTCCTGTTTGGTCCCCTGAAAGCAGCCCTACAAGGATGAAGATTCACTTGTGATGAAGAATTGAAGACAGCGGTGCATCCATGGCTCTCAGCTCAGCCTAAAACACGTTTTAATGAGGGAATACGAAAGCTTGTTGACAGATGGACAAAGTGTATTGAAAAGCAAGGAGATTATGTCAAAAAATGATATATTTGTCTTTTCTAAAAGTTAATTAAAGTAAAATCTACAGCCACAGCGCAGATAATTTTTGACTCACCCTCCTAGAATCAAATACAGGTCTTATGAAGTTCTGTCCAATGCTTTTTCAACTATGAAAAGTACTGCTTCCAGTAAATGATTGGTGAATAAAAGGGGAAACCAAAACAGACACTTTCATCTCCCTAGGAAATTTTCAAGCCCTACAACATTAAAGTACAACAAAATGAAAAGAATGTAAACAATGCAAGAGAACATGGGGAAGAAAACAAAATGAAACAGTCTTTCCTTAACAAGCTACATTTTCAACACTTTTCTTGAAAAGCAAATATCAATTTTTATGTAGTTCACTAGAGAGGTAAAATTCAGTGGAGACTATTTTTAGACAAAATTAAATAGTCAAGAGTGCAGTTAATACACACTTTAAAGAATTTTTTAAAAATAAAATTTATAGAGCAATAATTAGTACCTAAAAAAGAATCATTATTGAAATAAAATGATTGTAATTATTATCTTTTCCAAGGTAGTATTACCTACAATAATCATTCTGTGTTTTTAAAATTGTAACAACTTTTGAAGCTTAAATAACTACTCCTATCTCACCTGAATTTTAATATATACAAATGAACTACCTAAAAATACAATGAAATGGGCTTTTCCTAAAATTCTCAAAATGGTGCATACAATTATCTTATTTATTCTCACAATGAGAATTTTTGTAGTTTTGCAGTTATGGGATGAGAAGTTTCAATGTCTTTCTGAAGGTTACATGGAAGACCTGGAATCAGTATAGAAAGAGAAGAAAGTTGGTGATTCTGTAGGTATACTATGGAATGCCTACCCAACCAGTACTTCTCTGAGAAGCATCCCCAGACCCGGCTCTGATGGAGGGGTGAACTGCCCTCTTATGCACCTGTGAATTCCCTGCAAACACAATTGATAGGAACAAAAGTGGGCATATATTCCAAAATAAACTAATCTTATTGTTTATCTTGGAAATTTCTGTTTTCTGATTCAGGGGCTTAGTTTGTTGGTATTGATTCTTTAAGTTGTAAGGTATTGTTCAGCTGGTGTTTGAACCAGTTTCATAGAAACCTAGAGTCACCATGTGTTATGAAGAGACTCATTGACAAGCTTGCCTATCTGAAAAGACAGAATGAAGCCAATGTGCAGTACCCAGCCTGAAAGAAATAACTAGAAGAGAGAATTCGAGTGTAAGAAAGACAGAGGACAAAAGAACAGGAGAGAGGCTACTTATTAACCTGATACATATGGAATTAGCTGTATTCTTTACAACTGGGTTCCTTGAGAGCCCTCTGGTTTTTAAGTGTTTCACAGACATATCAGTTAGGATTATACAGAGCTAATAAATTGGGTACCTAGTTTGGAAGCAACGGAGAGACAACCTTGGAGCATAACAGAGATTAAATTGGCAGCTTGAATTAGTGATCAAATCTAAGTTGGAGAAAGGAAGTCTTCTAATAACTTATCCTAAATTTGTCAGATTTACATACCCAGTCACACACCTAAAGGGAATACTGCAGGTGTCACCCAAGAGTACCTGATCCTGAAGAAGGAGGCATAGATAATACATTTCCCTGCACTCAGAGGGCAGAGAGCAAGGGGTGATCTGCGTACATTCAATGTGTTCTCCCAAATTCACTATATAATGTCGTCTACTTCTCTGTGATGCTAGGTCTCATGCAAGATATTCTTCTTTAATTAATCTGGGTATTACCAAGGCAATGATACTATCTATAGCTCTCTAGTGATTCTAATGTACAACTCATCCTGAGAACCTCCTTTCCAGGGAAGACTTGCTAGAGAAAGGAGTGGCCATTGTCAACCTCACAGGACTTTTTCATTCTCAGCTATAGGACTTGATCATCTGACTTATGATCTACTAGGATGTGATTTTTCCCCCTCAGGTGAGCACATCAACATTTTTCTGAGGATTATCCCACTATATCATACCCAAGAGGCTCCAACCAAAATACCAATGACTCCTTTTTGGACTATCTTTGATCTTATGATGGGTAAGGTATAAAAAGCTGCACAACACATCCTAAAACTACTTTGTGTCAGTCAAATTAACTCCAAACGTTGCTCAATCCAAAGTAATACCCTTTACTATTTCCCAACCCAAATTATGTCAATTCATGTCATTACGGTTCATCAGTTTCTGCAATAAGATTAAATGACTTTAAGTTATACTAGTGATAAAATAACAACTAAGATATGCTCCATATTTGAATAGAAATCCCTTCCATTATTAATTCACAGGAAGATATGAAAAAAACAGTCCAAAGAAATTTTACAATTAAAATAATTTATTCAGATGAAAGAATTTAAAGCCTAATTAAAGTTCTACCCAATTTCTTATTCCATTTAATCTCTGCAAGAAGAGGTCTCAATACTTGCAGCTATAATATCAGTTTTTGTCTACTGAGAATACTATAAATCCCATAGCACCAATAAAGTTGAGCTTATCTCAGTCAAAGTCTCCAATGTGCCTTATTTAAAAAAATATGTATCCACCATTACAGTATTATACAGAATAGTTTCACTGCCCTAAAAATCCCCTCTGTTCCACCTATTCATCCCTTCTTTCCTCCAACCATCCCCTGGAGACCACTGATTTTTCCACTGTCTCCATGCTTTTGCCTTTCCACATGAATACGCTAGTGGGAATCATACAGAGTGTAGCCTTATCAGATTGGCTTCATTCACTTACTGCTATGCATTTAAGATTCTTCCATGTCTTTTCACAGCTTGAGAGCTCATTTATTTTTATTGAAGAATAAAATTCCTATATATATATATATACACACACATATATGTGTGTGTGTGTATGTACACACACACACATCATAGTTTGTTTATTCATTTACCTATTGAAGGACATCTTGGCCCAGAGTATTTTAACATCCAGTCCAAGTTAAAAATCACTGCCATAGACCACAGCAGAAATTCAATCTTTTTTTTTCATTTTTGTTTTTTTTTAATTCAATGGTTTTTGAAGAAAGGAGAAGACATGGGAAAGATATTTATTTTAGCTATGGTGGGAAGTCAGACACTCAATGTCAGTGTATATTTAAACATACTTTTGAGAAACACAATCAGGAGAAAGTTCTCATTGAAAAGCTAACATTTTTCACTAAATGTTTTTCATTTGGAGCTAGGAAGGCCACCTACTCATACTGTCTTTTCATGCAACATTTGAGCTATTGTTGCCTTCTTACAAAGTCTAGAAATTTGCACTGCTACCAGTTCCAGTCACCATATGCTGTTTTACTCCCTCCCTATCTAGCCTGTAAATTTAATTCAATCCCGTCTAATTTATTTCTCTTTGGGGATCTATGCTTTCACACTATAGTGTAAGCAAGCATTTTAGTCCCATGCTTTAAGCCATTTAATAAGGGTAGAGATTGTTGAAATCTGTGGCATAAGAAAGGCCTCCTCTAGTCTTCTCATTTGTTTCAACTGGAGAATCACTGTCAGCATATTTCTAAGGTAAAACTTTTCTGTTTTTTTTCTGTATCTTGTGACCCCAGAGGCTTAGGATGGGCCAACTTCTGTCAAGTGATCTTAAATACATTGTCTTGTACAGCTTTGGAAAGTCCCTGGCCTTGTATATCGTTGCTCTTTTTGTTGTTGGTTTCTGTTTTCAAGCAGTTTTATTGAGATATAATTTGCATACTGTAGAATTTATCCATTTAAAGTATACAATTCAGCATTTTTCAGTATATTCACTAAGTTCTGCAACCATAGTGAAAATCTAATTTAGAATATCTTCAATCCCCCTGAAAAAACCTGTTCCCATAAGCAATCAATCTCCATCCTACCCTATTCAACTTTAGCACTAAGCAACCACTAATTTACATTGTTTCTATAAATTTTCTTTTTCTGCTGTTTAATATGAATGAAATCATCCAATATCTTTTCTTTTGTGACTGACTTAGTATAAATGTTTTCAAGAGTTATCATGTTATATCCTGTATCAGTACCTCAATTTTGGTTGCTGAATAATATCCCATTATGTGGATATACTGAATTTTATTTACCCATTTGTCAGTTGATGGACATTTGAGTTGTTTTCACTCTTGGGCTATATAATGCTGTTATGAACCCTCATATACAAGTTTTTGTGTGGCATATATTTTCATTTCTTTTGAGTATATACCTAGGAGTGGAATTTCAGGTCATATGGTAATACTGTGTTTAAATTTTTAAAGAATTGCCATTCTGTTTTGCAAAATGGCTACACCGTTATACACTATCCCCAATGATGTATGAAGTCCAGTTTCTCCACATCCTCACAAACATATTATTGTCTGTCTTTTTTATTATAGCCATCCTAATGAGTGTAAAATAGTATATAACTGTGCTTTTTATTTGATTTTCATTAATGATGTTGAACATCTTTATATGTGCTTATTGGTCATAAGTATATCTTCCTTGGAGAAAATGTCTGTTTAAATTATTTGCCCATTTTAATTGCATTATTTGTCTTTTTTATTATTGAAAAGTAAGTCCTTTTTAAATATCTGGATAAAAGTCCCTTATCAGATTATATAATACGCAAATGTATTTTCCCAGTCTGTGAAGCTTATTTAACTTTATTTTCTTGATGGTATCATTTGAAGGACAAAAGTTCTAACTGATGTAGTCCATTTTTTTTCTTTTATTATTTGTGCTTTTGGTGTAGTACCTAAGAAACCATTGCCTAACTCATGGTTTTTAAGATTTACTCCTATGTTTTCTTCCAGGAGTTTTATATTTGTAGTCCTTACATTTAGGTCTATAATCAATTTTGAGTTATTTTCATTTTATTGTATTGTGTTGTATCTATTGTATTTTTTTGCATATGATTTGAGGTGGGGTCCCACTACATTCATTGGCATATGGTCATCCAATTTTCACAGCAGCATTTGTTGAAATGACGATTTTTTCACCATTTAATTTTCCAGGCACACTTTTCAAAAATAAATTGATCGTATATTTATAATTATGTCAGTACCACTGGAATAACTAATTGTCTTGATTACTATAGTTTCCAGTAGGGTTGAAATCAGGAAAGTTTAAGTCCTCCAACTTTGTTCTTTAAAAATTTTTTGGGAGCATGTACACACACACACACACCATATATCTTCTGTATCCATTCATCTATCGCTGGGCACTTGGGTTGCTTCCATATCTTAGCTAATATGAATAGTGCTGCAATGAACATAAGGGAGTATATATATTTTTGAATTAATGTTTTCATTTTCTTTGGTTAAATAGCCAAGAGTAGAATTGCTGGATTGTGTGGTAGTTCTATTTTTAATTTTTTGAGGAACTGCTCCACTGTTTTCCTTAGTGGCTGCACCAACTTATATTCCCAGCAGCAGTGCACAAGGATTCTCTTTTTTTCACATCGCTGTTAACACATTTGTTGTCTTTTCAATAAAAGCCATTCTGACATGTGTGAGGTGTTATCCTCTGGTTTTGATTTGCATTTCCCTGATGATAAGTGACGTTAAGCATCATTTCATGTGCCTGTTGGGTATCTGATGTCTTCACTGAAAAAAATGTCTATTTGGGTTGTCTACCATTTTTGAAATCAAGTTGTTTGGTTTTTAATGTTGTGTTGTATGAGTTTTGTGTATATTTTGGGTATCAATCCCGTATCAGATATATTATTTGCAAACATATTCTCCCAGTTAATAGGCAGCTTTTTCATTTTGTTGGTTTTTTTTCCCTCTGTGCAAAAGCTTTTTAGTTTGATGTAATTCCATTTGTTTGTTTTTGCTTTTGTTTCCCTTGCCTGAAGATACATATCCCCCAAAACATTGCTATGACTAATTTAAAAGCATGTACTGTCTATTTTCTTGCAGAAGTTTTGTGGTTTTAGGTCTTATATTTAAGTATTTAATCCATTTTGAATTTATTTTTATAAATGGTGTGAAACAATAATCCAGTTTGATTTTTTTACATGTAGCTGCCCAGTTTTCCCAACACGTATGTTGAAAAGGATGTCATTTCCCTGTTGTATATTCTTTCCTCCTTTGTCATAGATTGATTGACCATATAAGTGTGAGTTCATTTCTAGGCTCTCTATTAGATTCCATTGAACTATGTGTCTGTTTTTGTGCCAGTACGATATTGTTTTGATTCCTATAGCTTTGTAGTATAGTTTGGTATGTCTAGAGATGTAAGTGGGGTGTTAAAATCCTCCAGCTTTGTTCTTCTTTCTCAAGATTATTTTAGCTATTCAGGGGTCTTTTGTATTTCTATACAAATTTTAGAATTATTTGTTCTAGTTCTGTGAAAAATGCCACTGGTATTTTGATAAGGATTGCACTGAATCTATAGATTGCCTTGGGTGGTACGGTAATTTTAAGAAAATGAATTCTTTCAATCCATGAGCACAGTATATCTTTCCACTTGTTCGTATCCTCCTCTGTTTCTTTCATCAGTGCCTTATAGTTTTTGAGTACAGGTCATTTATCTCCTTAGTTAGGTTTATTCTTAGGTATTTTATTCTTTTTGATGTAATTATAAATGTGATTGTTTTCTTAATTTCTTTTTCTGATAGTTAATTGTTAGAATACAGAATTGAAACAGATTTTGTATATTAATTAATTTTGTATTCTACAATTTTGCTAAATTCACAGATAAATTCTAACAGTTTTTTGTGCCATCTTCAGAATTTTCTATGTATAGTATCATGTCATCTGCAAACAGTGACAGTTTTACTTCTCCTTTCCAATTTGGATTTCTTTTCTCTCTTTCTTCCTTCCTTTCTTTCTTCCTTTCTTTCTTCCTTTCTTTCTTCCTTCCTTCCTTTCTTTCTTTCTTTCTTTCTTTCTTTCTTTTCTTTCTTTCTTTCTTTCTTTCTTTCTTTCTTTCTTTCTTTCTTTCTTTCTTTCTTCCTTCCTTCCTTCCTTCCTTCCATCCTTCCTTCCTTCCTTCCTTCCTTCCTTCCTTCCTCTCTCTCTTTCTTTCTTTCTTTCTTTCTTTCTTTCTTTCTTTCTTTCTTTCTCTTTCTCTCTTTCTTTCTTTCTTTCTCTTTCTCTCTTTCTTTCTTCCTTTCTTTCTTTCTTTCTTTCTTTCTTTCTTTCTTTCTTTCTTTCTTTCTTTCTTTCTTTCTTTCCCTCTCTCTTTCTTTCTTTCTCTCTCTCTCTCTCTCCCTTCCTTCCTTCCTTTCTTTTTTCTTTCTTTCTTTTGCTAGGACTTTCAATACTATGTTGAATGAAAGTCATGAGATTGGGCATCCTTGTCTTCTTCCTGATCTTAAAGAAAATGCTTTCAGCTTTTCATCACTGAGTATGATGTTAGCTGTGGACTTGTCATACATGGCCTGTCTTATTTTGAGCTAGAGTCCTTTTATATCCACCACTTGTTGAGTGTTTTATCATAAATAGATGCTGATTTTGTCAAAAGCTTTTCTGCATCATTGAAACAATCATGTGATTGTTATATTTCAGTTTCTAATATTGTGTATCACATTGATTAATTTGCAGATATTGAACCATCCTCAGTTGTAGGTTTTTTCCTTTCATCACTTTAAATATATTATTTCACTCCCTCCTGGCCTGCAGAGTTTCTGCTGAAAAGTCAGCTGATAACCTATTGAGAGTTTCCTTGTACATAACCAGTTGCTTTTCCCTTGCTGCTTTTAAGATTCTTTCTTTATCTTTAATTTTTGCCATTTTAATTATAATGTGTCTTGAGGTTGATGTCTTTGGTTTAACCTTGTACTCTCTGTGCTTCCTGAACTCAGATGTCTGTTTCTTTCCCCAGGTTAGGGAAATTTTCGGTTATTATCTCTTTAAATATATTATTTGCCCCTTTCTGTCTCTCTTCTCCTTCTGGGACCACTATAATATGAATTTAGTACACTTGATGTTGTCTCAGAGTTCTCTTACACTCTTTTATGTTTTAATTCCTTTTTTTTCTCTTTTCTGTTCAGCTTGATTGATTTCCACTACTCTGTCTTCTAGTTTGCTGACTATTCTACTGTATCATCTAATTTACTATTGATCCCTCTAGTGCATTTTTTATTTGTTATCACATTCTTCATCTCTGGTTTTTATTTATATTTTCTAGCTCTTTGTTAAACTTGTCACTGTGTTCACCCGTTCTTCTATTAAGTTAGTTGACCATCTTTATGATCATTACCTTGAATGCTTTATTGGGTAGATTGCTTATCTCCACTTTGCTTGGCCCTTCTTCTGAAATTTTATCTTGTTTTTTGTTCCTTCATTTTGAAAATCTTTCCCTGTTGCTTCATTTTGCCTGACTCTCTGTTTTTATTTCTAAGTATTAGGTAAGTTGGTTACTTTTCTCAATCTTGGAGAAGTGGCCTGATGTAGATGTTCTGTGGGGTACAGCAGCATACTCCCCTCTGTTCACCAGAGCTATATGCTCTAGAGGTGCCCCTTATGTGGGCTGTGTGGGCCCTTCTGTTGTGGTGAGGCCAATTACTGTAAGTGCGCTGATAGGTGTGGCTTATCCCTGGTCCTATCGGTTGTCTAGTATATAGGTTATCAGCCACTGGTGTTTGAAGCTGGTTCCTGGGGTGGCTGGCTATGGGGCTCAGAGTCTCCCAGAACCAGCCCACTGGTGGGTAGGGTCAGGTCCCAACATGGCTAGATGCAGGGTCCTGTAGGTTTCAGGGCTAGTGCTGACCCACTGGTGGCTGGAGCTGAGTCCTAGGCCATCTGGTAGGCACTTTTGAGTCCCAGAGTGTGGGGGGGTCTCGAGGGGGTGCTGTGGCTGCTGCTGGCTTGCTGATGAGTCAGTTTGTGTTCCTGTGAGGCTGACTTCTTGGCCTGGAAAGTCCTAGGATTTGTGCAGACAGGCTGGTGGGTGGTGCTGGATTCTGGCACTAATAAGCTAGAGGGAGAACTCCAAAATGGCACTTGCTAGTGCCAGTGTCTTCATCGTAGAATGAACTTTCAAAAATGACTACCACTAGCATCTATGTCCCCAGCATGAGTCCTAGTTGTCTCCTGCCTCTCAAGGAGGATTTCCAAGATCAGCAACTGGGTCTGACTCAGGCTCCTTTTGAATTATTGCTTCTACCCTGGGTCTCAGAGCATGTGAGATTTTGTCTGCACCCCATAAGGACAGAGTCTCCATTTCCTACATCGTCTGGCTCTCCCCAAAGCAAATCCCACTAGCCTTCAAAGCTAGACATTGTGGGGGCTCATATTCCCAGTGCAGAACTCCTGGGCTGGGGAGACTGATGTGGGGCTTGAACACTTCAATTCTTGGGGAGAACCTTTGAAATTGTGATTATCCTCTTGCTTATGGATTGTCTACCAGGGGATGTGGATCTTGACTATACTGCATCTTTGTCTCTCCTGCCTGTCTTGTTGTGGTTCCTTCTTTATATCTTTAGTTGTAGAAGATCTTTTCTGCTGGTTTTCAGTTATTCTTATCAATAGTTGCTCTATAAATAGTTGTAATTTTGGCATGCCCATGGTAGGACGTGCACTCAGGATCTTCCTACTTTGTCTTCCTACCTCCATCTTTGTCACTCCCCTATTGACTTCTTTAAATTAAGCAGATTTTGTTTAGTGTAACATTTTTAATCTCAGGCTAATTTTAATTACATTTTGAGTCATTTATAGTAGTTTCTCAAGGATTTACAATATGCATCTTAACTTATCAGAGTCTATTTCAAATTTATACTGACAATTCCTATAATATATGGAAACTTTATTTTTATATAACTCCATTTCCTCCTTATATTCTGTACTATTACTGTCATATATAATACATGTATACATTTTACAAACTGAACAATGCAATGTTATAATTATTGCTTTATATAATTTATAACTTTTAAGAAAGCTTAAGAAGTAAAAGCATGTATATGTGTTTAGAGTTTGTTATATGAACTTTCTTATTTACCCTTCCTGGTTTTCTTTATTTCTTCTACCTAGTGTCATTTCTTTACTTCAACATAGCTTTGTTCCCATCCCCCTCCTTCATACTATTATTGTCAAATACATTACATTTCTCTGTGTTATATGTTCAATATAATCATACACATGTTATGTTATACAATTGTTTTTTAAATCAGTCAAAAGAAGAAAGGAGAAAAACTATGCAACTCTACAATATTTTATCATTACCTACATAATTACCTTTAGTGGCACTCTTTGTTTTTTCTTATGTCTTGAATTACTGTCTGTCACTTGCTTTCAGTCTGCAAAACTTCTTTTAATATTTCTTTTAAGGTTGATATACTCGCAACAAATTCTCTCAGTTTTTGTTTATCTGGAAATGGCTTTATCTCACCCTCATTTTTGAAAAAGTAGTTTTACTAGACATAACAGTCTATGTTTGACAGTTGTTGCTTTTGTACTTTGAATATGTCATCCCACTACCTTCTGACCTCTATTGTTTCTGATGAGCAGTCGGAGTGATGTTATGATTCCTTTTTCTGTTGCTCCTTTCAAGATTTTCTCTTTGTCTTTCAACATTTTGTCTATGATTGATCTGGGTGTTTTGCCCTTGGCACTTAACTTGTAGTTTGTTGGGGTTCTTGACTGTCATGCATGCATATTTTTCATAAAATTTGGGAAGGTTTCAGGCTTCATTTCCTTAATTGTTTATTCTCTTTTGCTTTCCTCTCCTTCTGGTAGTCCTATTACATGCATGTACATTGGTGTGTTTAATAATGTTTCATATTTCTCTTGAGACTCTGTTAATTTTTGTTTTTGTTTTTGTTTTTGACATATCTTTTTTCCTTTTTTTCATATCTTTTTAAAAAATTTTATTGTAGTATAGTTGATTTACAATGTGTTAATTTCTGCTGTACAGCAAAGTGGTACAATTATATATGTTTATATACATATATATATATTCTTTTTCATATTCTTTTCCATTACGGTTTATTACAAGATATTGAATATAGTTCCCTGTGCTATAAAGTAGGACCTTGTTGTTTATCCATCCTATATATAATAGTTGCATCTGCCAATCTGAAACTCCCAATCAAGCCCTTCCCAACCCCTCCCATTGGCAACCACAAGTCTGTTCTTTATATCTTTGAGTCTGTTTATGTTTCATAGATAAGTTCATTTGTGTCATATTTTAGATTCTGTATATAAGTGATATCATATGGTATTTGTCTCTCTCTTTCTGACTTGCTTCACTTAGTATGATAATTTCTAGGTCTCTTTATCTTGTTGCAAATGGCATTATTTCATTCTTTTTTTATGGCTGAGTAATATTCCATTGTGTATGTATACACCACATCTTCTTTATCCGTTCATCTGTCCTTGGCTATTGTAAATAGTGCTATTATGAACATGGGGTACAAGTATCTTTTCGAATTATAGCTTTGTCTGGGTATATGCCCAGGAGTGGGATTGCTGGATCATATGGCAACTCTATTTTTAGTTTTTTGAGGAACCTCCATACTGTTTTCCATAGTGGCTGCACCAATTTACATTCCTGCCAACAGTGTAGGAGGGTTTGCTTTTCTCCACACTCTCTCCAGAATTTGTTATTTGTAGACTTTTTAATGATGGCCATTCTGACTGGTGTGAGGTGGTACCTCACTGTAGTTTTGATTTGCATTTCTCTAATAATTATCAATGAGCATCTCTTCACGTGTCTATTGACCATCTTCCTTAGAGAGATATCTATTTAGGTCTTCTGTGAATTTTTTGATTGCGTTGTTTTTTTGTTGTTGTTGAGTTGTAAGAGCTGTTTGTATATTTTGGAAATTAAGCCCTTGTGGGTAGCATTATTTGCAAATATTTTCTCTCAGTCTGTAGGTTGTCCTTTTATTTTGTTTATGGTTTTCTTTGCTGTGCAAAAGCTTATAAATTTGGTAAGGTCCCATTTGTTTATTTTTGCTTTTATTTCTATTGCCTTGGGTGACTGACCTAAGAAAACATTGGTAGTATTTATGTCAGAGAATGTTTTGCCTGTGTTTTCTTCTAGGAGTTTCATGGTGTCATGTCTTTTTTTTTTTTTTTTTAATTTTTTAATTTATTGGCTGCATTGGGTCTCTTCATTGCTGTGTGCGCGGGCTTTCTGTAGTTACGGAGAGCTGGGGCTAGTCTTCATAGCAGTAAGTGAGCTTTCTATTGTGGTGGTTTTTCTTGTTGCAGAGCACGGGCTCTAGGTGCGCAGGCTTCAGTAGTTGTGGTACGTGGGCTCGACAGTTGTGGCTTACAGGCTTTAGAGTGTAGCCTCAGTAGTTGTGGTGCATGGGCTTAGTTGCTCCGCGGCATATGGGATCTTCTCGGACCAGGGCTCAAACCCATGTCCCCTGCATTGGCAGGCAGATTCTTAACCACTTAGCCACCAGGGAAGCCCAGTATCATGTCTTATATTTAAGTCTTTAAGCCATTTTGCATTTATTTTTGTTTAGGGTGTGAGGGTGTGTTCTAACCTCATTGATTTGCATGTGGCTGTCCAACTTTCCCAGCATCACATGCTGAAGAGACTGTCTTTGCCCCATTGTATATTCTTGTCTCCTCTGTCGAAGATAAATTGACCAGAGGCGTGTGGGTTTATTTCTGGACTCTTTATTCTGTTCCATTGATCCACATATCTGTTTTTGTGCCAATACCACACTTTTGATTACTGTAGCTTTGTAGTATTGTCTGAAGTCTGGGAGGGTTATGCCTCCTACTTTGTTCTTTTTCTTCAGGATTGCTTTGACAATTCTTGGTCTTTTATGGTTTCATATAAATTTTAAGATTATTTGTTCTAGTTCTGTGAAAAATGTCATGGGTAATTTGATAGGGATTGCATTAAATCAGTAGATTGCTTTTATGGCCATTTTAACTATATTAATACTTCCAGTCTAAGTGCATGGGATATCTTTCCATTTCTCTGAATCATCTTCAGTTTCCTGTATTAATGTTGTATAGTTCTCAGCATGTAAGTCTTTCACCTCCTTGGTGAGGTTTATTCCTAAGCAGTTTTTTTTTTTTTTTTTTGATGCGATTTTAAAAGGGATTGTTTGTCTACATTCCCATTCTGATATTTCATTGTTAGTCCAAAGAAATGCAACTGATTTCTGTATGTTAATCGTGTATGCTGCTACGTAGCTGAATTCATTTAGCAGATCTAGCAGTTTTTGTGTGGGAGCCTCTGCTAATTTTTCTTAATTCTTTTTTCTCCCTTTTAGATTACATAATCTCTATTACTCTTTCTTCAAGTTCTTTGATTTTTTAAAATTCTGCCAGCTCAAATCTATTGTTGAGCCATTCCAGTGAAGTTTTCATTTCAGTTATCGTATTTTTCAACTATGGAAATTTAATTTGGTTCCTTTTAATAATTTATATCCCATTATTGATGTTCAATATTTTATGAGATGTAAAAGAGATACCTTCTTTTAATTCTTTAAGTTTTCCTTCCTTTAGTTCTCTGAATATATTTGCAATATCTGTTTGAAGTTTTTTTTCTCCTCAGTCCACTATCTGGGCAATTTCAAAAACATATTCTGTTGCTGATTTTTTCCTTAGGTACAAGTCTCGCTTTCCTGTTATCATGTTCCATTATTTTTGTTGAAAACTGGACATTTTTCATAACATATTGCACAAGTTCTAGACACTTATCGCCCCTGGGAATTGTTACTTGCTTGGTCATTAGTTTGTTTAGTGACTTGAAAACAATAATTCTATAAAGTGTATTTTCCCTGCAGTGCGCAGACTCATGTTTGTTGCTCATGTTCCCATCCCACCCCACCCCCCTTGTTTTCCTTAAGCCTGGCCACTCCTGGGTCAGTATAAACCACTTATTGATCGAAGGTTACATATAAGCCTGCTTAGCCAGTTAGATTTTTGTTGAATGTGCTTGTGTGGTTTGGAGACTGCTATCACATTTCAGGGATTTTATATTCCTTCCCATATTCAGCCAGGAATAATAGCTTGAAGTTTCTCTCTCTGATCACTACTAAGAGAATGCAACCTTGGGCATGCACATGGTCTTTGAGATTGCCAGGGATGACTGTGATATTATTTAAAAACTTGGCTTTTGAGGAGTCACCCCTTGTTAGAGTAGCTTATTCTGTCAGTGTTCAGTCAGGAGTTGTGTTTTAGCCCCTTTACTGTGAAGCTTCAGACACTGTTGATCTGTGTGAGGCCTGGACTTTCAAGTCTTGCTCTGACTGTTCGTAAGTGGGCTCAGCCTAGTAGATATGTGCTTCCCAAACCTAGAGTTATCTATGATCCCAGGAGGGCTTTTATTGACTGTCTCTTTCCCTAGTGCTCTTCACTAAGCTTCTGGCTACCCTGCCATTTTGTTTGTATCAGAGCTACTGGTGTTTTATCCCTGAAGCTTGCAATAATGTCGTTGTGTTTTTTTGCACTATCACAGCCCTGAAAGATGATTTTTTATAATAGGAAATTATTTCCTTTTATTTGTTTACCAATGATATCTACCAGGTCGTTGTGTACTTTGACACTTTGAGGCTCAGATATAGATATCTAAAGCTATATTCGGTAATTAACAATTCCAATTCCAGAACAGGTTGGTTGAAGGTTACTCTTGACTTTAAGACACTGTATACCTGGCATGAACAATCTTAATTTAAAATGTCATCAGAGCGCTATAGCACTGTAAGGAACTCAACTCTCCTTGTGAATAAGAGCCTGGGCCTCAGTTTGTAGATTCAGCTGAGAAAAAATTTAAGAAGCTGAAAAATGATTTCTCACCTTAATGTCTAAAGGCCTATTTAGGAAATATTCCCGGAAGTAGGCAGAATTGATAAGAGTAAGATGGGCTCTCCTTGACTCCAAGAATCCAAGCCCCTAATGTACACAACTTCTCTCAGTTATTCAAATACTGACATAAGTGCTACTGTGAAGGGATTTAGCAGATAATTAAAATCCCTAATCAACTGGCTTTAAATTGGGGAGATTATCCTAGGTGAGTCTGACCTGAACAGGTAAGTCCTTTAATAAAGTGAAGTGGCAGAATTTCCTGCTTTTTTAAAGGCTGAATAACATTCCACTAATATATACGCCAGATTTTCTTTATCCATTTTATTCATTCATCTTTTGACAGATATTTAGGTGGTTTCCGTGTCTTAGCTATTGTGAATAACGCTGCAGTGAACATAAAACTGCACATATCGCTTCAACATCCTGATTCAATTCTTTAGGACATATATTCAGAAGTGGGATTGCTGGCTCATATAACAGTGCCTTTTTAAATTTTTTTAAGGAACTTCCACATAGTTCCCATAGCATCTGCACCATTTTACATTTCCACTAATAGTGTTTAAGGATTCTAATTTCTTCATAAACTTTTCAACACCTGTCTTTTTTTAAGTATAATTACTATCCTAACAGGTTTGAGATGATTTCACGGTGTGGTTTTGATTTGCATTTCCCTGAAGATGAGTGATGTTGAGCACCTTTTCATATACCTGTTGGTCATATGTATGTCTTCTTTGAAGAAATATCTATTCAAAACCTTTACCTATATTTTAGTCAAGTCATTTTTTTTACGATTGAGTTTAGGAGTTCCTTATATATTTTGAAAATTAACCCCTTATCATATATATGGTTTGCAAATATTTTCTCTCATTCTATAGGTTGCCTTTTCACTTTGTTGTTTGTTTTCTTTGCTGTGCAACAGCTTTTTAATTCGATGTAATCCTACTTGTCTATTTTTTCTTTTGTTGTCTTTGCCTTTGGTGTTATATACAAATCATTGTCATAAGGTTTTCCCCTTGTTTTCTTCTAGGGGTTTTATAGTTTCAGATTTTATGTTTAAGTCTTTAATCCAGTTTTAGTTGATATTGTGTATGGTATAAGACAAGGGTTCAATTTAATTCTCGTGTACGTGACTATTACTGAATAGTCAGTATCCCTAACACCATTCAACAAATGGATGAACCTGGAAGACATTATGCTGAGTGAAATACAGCAGTCACAGAAGGATTAATACTGCCACTTACATGTGTCTCTTAAAAAGCCAAGCTTAGAGAAACAAAAAGTAGAATGATATTTGCCAGGGGTAGGGAGACGTGGGAAATAGTGAGTTGCCAGTCAACAATTGTAAAGTTTCAATTATTCAGTAAGTTGTAGAGATCAGCTGTACAGCATATGTCTGCCATTAACAATACTGTATTGTGCACTTCAAAATTTGTCAAGAGGGTAGAACTCATGTTTTCTTACCACAATAATAAATAGGTAATAGGTATATACATAGATAGCTAGACAGATAGCTGGATGGATAGATTGATAGATGATAGATAGATAGATAGATAGACAGATAGACAGATAGACAAAATAAGGTGAGGTGTGACAGAAACGTTCTTCAGAGTTGGTCTAAAAGAAAAATGGAATCTGCCCTGAGTTCTGCAAACAAACTGAATGATTTTTAAGATGTCCTCAAGCCTCAGATAAGAATGCAGCCCCTGCTCACACCTGACTGCAGCAGTGGGAGACCTGAGCAGAAAATCCAGCCAACACTGGCTTAGACTCATGACTGCAGAAACAATGAAATGGTAACTTTGTATTGTTTTAAGCTATTAAGGTTGTGGAAATGTGTTTCCCGGCCACAGAAATCTAATACACTTTTTTCTCTATAACTGAATCCTTGCCTCTGCTGTGCCTGATTGCTAAAGGCAGTACTGTCCACCTACATTTGCTAAAGCTGCTGCTGTAGTCCTACTGATTTAAAAATAGTCGCTTATCTGCATAAAACTTGCTCACCTAAATGAAAATTGCCACAAGGCTGTGAATAAAGCCTTTATAAAGGGTAGTAACCTGGCAAGTTCATAAACTCATGTGGCCAACCCTTAAAAAAGGCTAAGATCAAAGCACCCTCCCCAGGCTGCGTGGTAAAAAGTCAACTGCAAAACAGGAAACACTGACTTCAAGAACCACATAGGCTTCTGAATACTATCAAGGTCAAAAACTACCACACTCCCATTTACTAACCTAAGGCTTAAAACAACAATCAAGGCACAACCAGAAGATGTCCAGATCTTGAAAAATGTACATATCTTAAGCCTCATAATACAATAAAAAAACCAGATCTGTACAATTCTTACCGACTGAGTTAGTTTTAAGCATGATTAACTTCATATGTGAGTGTATATATACATATGTGTATACATATATGTGTGCCTCAGCAGCTTTGTTGGGAAGGAAGGAACCACTTCATATGTAATTAGGCAATAATTCCTAATCTTGGGATCAGATATCTTATTTACCATTCCAGAAGAGTATCTGTTAGATTTTAAAATGACCTCTGAAGAAGCCCATTTTACTCAGGTTACACATAAAAAAAATCATTTGGCAGATGAGTCCTTCGAACAGCCCTATACCATAAAAACATAAACAGTTTATTTTGAAGAAATAGTCCAATTTTAGTATTTTAAAATGTTTTCCATACATTATCAAACCTCAGAAAAATTAAAATATATGTAACAAACATGTTCTATACCTCTTTAGAAATTTATGATACCCTCTTTTCCTTAATAATCCTGACATTATTACTTAGGGAACAAGCTGAACTACTATAACAAAGAAATCCAAAAATATAGACATAAAGAAAATAGATGGTTCTCATATCTCTGATAAATCCTTACCTCTTTGGAGGTAAGGAGCCTGAGATTAGAAGGCAATCTGTAGTCCTAAATACATGACTTCCATCCTTGGGGTAAAAGATGCTGTTCCAGTGCTATCTGTCACAAGCAGGAAATAAGAAGGCAAGGGACCACAAGTACGTTTTGTTTTTGAACATGACTGCAAATGGCATTCTTTTTTTCCAGTTATGCCCTATTGGCCAGAACTTAGTCACACAGGTACACCAACTGTAGAGAAAGCTGGGAATGTAGCCTGTAGATAATAACTATATAGCCTGTACATGATCACCATAAGCTCTGCTAAAATTTGGGAGCTCTAATATTGAAGAATGAGATAATGGATAGATATTGTTGGACTTTTAGTATTTGTCCTCAGCAGTTTTTCTTACATCTTACTACATGCAGTAACCCATTATGTTCGCCTTCACCTATTTTCAGTAGTCATGTTCCAAAATTACTTTTGCAGAATCTACATGCCATTTATTATTTCAAAAATAAATTAGAGCATAAAGTTTAAAACTTCTGCTCTTCAAAGGAAACTATAAAGAGGATGAAAATACAAGCCACAGACTGAATGAAAATATGTATAACATATATCTGATAAATAATTTATATCCATAATATGTAAAGAATTCTCAAGACTTAGCAATAAGAAAACAAAAAACCCAAATTTTTTAAAAATGGGCAAAAGATTTTAATAGACACGTTACAAGGGATACACAAATCTCTATCATATACACACAAAAAAATGTTCAGCATCATTCATCATTAAAGAATTGCAAAGTTACTGCAGTGATATACTACCACACCTATTAATATTGCTAAAACTAAAATGACCATAATGCTGATTAAGATGTTGAGGAACTAGAACTCTCATTCACAGCTAGTATGAATGTAAGTGGTGTAACTACTTTGAAAAAGTTTAGCAATTTCTTAAAAATGTAAACATATACCAACCATATAATCCAATTATTGTGCTCCTGCGTATTCCCCCAATAATAAATGAAAACTTATGTCCATATAAATCGTATATACCAATGTTCACAGTAGCTTTATTTTGTATTAGTCATTTTGTATTAGTCAAATGCTTGAAACAAAAGCCCACCACCAGCGGAAAGGATTAGCAAACTGTGGTATATTCATATAATAAAATATGATCAAATAATAAAAATTAATGATATATTCACACTTATAACAAAATGAATAAGTATCAAAATAATCATTCAGTACAAAAAGCCAGACCCCCACCTTCTCCCCAAATAGTATCTCCGCATTCCTTGATTTCACTTGTTTAAAATTTTAGAAAATTCAAACGAATCTCTAGTGATAGAAACCAGATCAGTAGTAGCCTGAGGATGGAAAAATATGATGGTGAAGTAGAAAAGATGAATTACAAGGAAGTACAAGGAAATTGTTGGAATTGATAGATATGTTCATTATATTGATTGTGATAATTTGTAGGTATGTACATATATGTACACTAAACTGTACACTCTAAATATGTGAAGTCTATTTAAAGTATCAATTATACTTGAATAAAGATTTTTAAATAAATGAAGAAGAGCAGATTCAAGACTCTCACTGGATTTTAACATGACAGAGAAGGATGCAAGTTACCATTTGGACATGAAATAGCTCATAGTCCTGTGTACCCCTTTGAGTAGGTGTTATGAATGTGAATGCCATCTGTCATTCGTGTCTCAGTAGGAAAAAACTGAAACTTCCGTTTGAGATTTATGCTTGGATTAAGGACCATAGAGCAATAAGACAGGTTCTGTCCTTGTGCTACAGAACTCATAAGAATTGCAGACATTGCCACTCTTCTCATTTTACATCTCAGTTAAATTGTGAATTCCTTAAGGAACATAGTAGACTCATAAAATATTATGGATAAAAGCAATTTAAGTTTATGTAGTCAAGTCTATTTTCAGGAGATGTACTTGAACTTACACAATAGCACACAGAAATATATTGGCATAGCTGGAACTAAAACCTACCTCTTCTGGCTCCCTATACAGGGTTTTCACCATTACATCATTTCCCTTTTACTGAACACTGTACTCTGAGCAAAGTCAGTGACCAATAAATTTGCTTAACAACTGATGATCAGAATTGGCAAAACGCACAGAAAGAGTCCCTTCACAATTATATTCTGTTCAGAGGGTTGAGGAACAAATAGTATACAAGAATAAGACATGGTGGAAGATTCTGAATCTTCTTGTTTATTTCTTCTTTTTCTATTTCTTTAAGAGTAGATATATTTACAGGTAAATGCTGTAAAATAAACAAACAATAAACAATTAAGAACCAATCCCTACAAACAATAAGAAAAATTAATTGGCACTTTGATGGGAAAAAATTTAGAAAGGACTGCTAAAAAGTCAATTTATGAATTAAGACTATTAGTAGAGATTAAATTAATCTGGTGAACAATTAGTTTGAGAAACTCCATGCTATTTATAGTAAAGGCTCTGAAGCTATGCTGTTCGTTTATATTAGGTAACAAAATTACTACTGCAACAGAAGCACTTTGTAGGATCTATGGCACTTGGCAGGAAGAGAGCATTGATTCCAGGCCAAGGAAATGACAGTACAGTATAGCTGCTGCTGGATTGAAGGAAGAAAAAAAAAAAAGAGAGTAGATAATAATAGATGCATATGGTCAGTGAGAAGAAGTGCAATCAGCTCAGATTAATTACGAGCTCAGTAAGTGTGCTGAGACAAATTTTGAAGGAGCCCAAGATAAAAGTGTGTAACCATGTAGCGTGGTTGTAGGGAATTGATATTCAGACAAGAAAGAAGACTCTACATTCACATCAGCTAGGATAAAGGATCTGTCACAAAAGGGACATCATGAATGACTCTGTAAGCAGGAAGAGGTAATCACAGGCCCTGGCACATGAAGACACATTTAATCTGCTCAAGGCAGTTACTTTTAGTTCTTGTCATCATGTGATGTTCATTTTTCTTAGGCCAAAATTTTGGGAAATGTATCGTGGTGAACAGGCGTACTGATGATTATTAAAAAACAAATGCTAAAAAATATTAATAAAAACAAACTTTAATTTTTGTCACACTATCATATCCCAAAGTCATGTATGCAATAAATTCATTATAGATTATAGTCCATAATCTATATCCTTTATAGATTATAGTCCATAGTTACAAATATGAAGAAAACAAAAGCAACAATATCACTTTGTCCAAAATGGATATCCCAAAATCCATGCATTCTGATCATATGAGACACCCTCATTTACAGTGTGACTCTTGGTTTAGATTTGATTTCAATACGTTTGTGTTATCCAACGACAAAGTTCTACAGGGAAGAAACTGCTATAAATAGGTTATCAGCAGAAAAAAATGCATGTAAAACCATTATAAGAGACAAAATAAATCTTAATCAGAGGTCAATCTGTGTAGAAACATACATTTCTACGCCTCATCTGATCATGATACAAACACATTCTGTGGTGGAAGACGATTTATGTTTAGAGTGTGACTCGAAAATCACTGAAAGAATGAAAAATCAACTTCAGTACACTCTACGACAAAGACATGAAAGTGAAAAGTACATTATAGAAATGCCTCCATGCAAAAGTATTAAAATTTAAAGAAATTACTGCCTTGAATCCAGAAGCGGTCTGGAAGATTCCCTCCTGTGAAACACTTCATTGGTTGTGAGGCATTTTCTAGACAGGCCACAATAAACTCACTGGCAAAGAAAAGAAATATATATTTGCCATATGGCTTTTGCTTGGAAATGAGAGAAATCCAGCTAAAATGATTACAGAATTTTTCAGTTCCTGTAACTGAAAAGCCTAGTGTGTTCAAATACAGCTGGATAGAGGTATATAAAGTGCCAGGAACCTGTTGTTTTTTATCTCTTGACTTCATTTCTTTCTTTTCTTTTTTTTTTTTAATTTTTGATTTTGAAAGTCTTAGCCTTATAGAAAATTTGGAAGACTGTTACAAAGAGTTCACATATATTTTCTTTATTCAGTTTTCTCTAATGTTAACTGTTTAGATAGCCATAATACAATTTTATGACTGGGAAATTAATGTTGGGACAATAATATTAAGTAAATGATAGACCTTATTTAAATTTCACCAGGTTTTTTTTTTTCTCCTGAAGTCTTTTTTTTCCTTTCCCAAGATCCAATCCAGACAGCTATCATGCATTTAGTTGCTTTGTCACTTCAGTTTCCTTCTATTGTGAAAATTTCATTCTTTCCTGTGTTCATTACCTTGATACTTTTGATGAGTATGGTCACTTATTTTGTAGCTCGGTCTCAATTTGAGTTTGTCTGGTATTTCTTTTTGTATAAAAATTATATTGAAGTTTTGCAGTTTTGGCAAGAATACCACAGAAGTAATAACTTTTTTTTTCTTCTCTAAGTGCATAATATTGAAGGAACACAATAAATCTTATTTAAGCCAATAAATCTTATTTCTGGAGATGTTAACCTTGATTGTTGGATTAAGGTTTGTCTGCCAGGTTTCTCCATTATAAAATTAACATTTCTGCCCTTGTAATTGATAACTTGGAAGAGACACTTTTAAGACTATGTGAACAACTTGTTTCTCCTCAAACTTTCACCCAATGGTTTTAGCACCCATTGTTAGATATCCTCTGGAACGATTATTCTGTGATGTTTGCTTTGGCACTGTTTCTTCTTCATTAGTTCAGTCTCACAGGGACACTGCTAAAGAAATAGTGACTAGAAGTAGCTCTTGATTAAGTCCAACCAGCTCAGCAATCCCACTAAAAGGAGCAGTTCCTCCAGTTGCAACAAAATACCTAGTGCTACCAATTGTTTCCTTTGTTTGGGTCATATCTTCATTGCTGAATTGATTACCAGAGGGATAGCCAAAGGGTAGGCCTGGATCATGTCCCAACACTTGCAGTTGGTGGAAAGATTGTCCCACTGTAATCACATCAACTGAGAATGGAAGATAAGAGGTGCCCCAAGATAAAAACAGAATGTTTTGAGATCCAAGTTTGTGAAAAATAGTTGCTGAACCCATCAATCTTAAGAATATAAGCATTTTAAGTTTACCTTATTTATCACAATATGGAAGACTGCAAATTCTGGGTCATTTATTTCAGTGTTTCCCAACCCTTACTGTTGCTATAATATAAAATATCCTTTTCCTCTCTTCTTGATATAAACAGAAAAAACAACCATACTTGCCTCTGCAGTTAAAATAGAGTACTTGGTATAATACATGACACATAGATAACTGCTCAAAAATGTCATGGTTATTATTATGATTATTACTATTATTAAATATGCAATTTGACACATATTTTTGGAATGTCTGTTATATACAAGATATACTAGATTTAGGAACTCAAAGGTGACTATGAAAGGGTTCTGATTTTAAGGAACACAGAGACTAGTGTGGAGGACAAAATATGCACAAAACTCTAATACCAAGCAGAATGTTACAAGTTTCTATAATATGCATAAGGAGTACGCATATAATACTTGTTTGTGTTTTAAAGATTAAGCCCCTACTTAATCTCTTCTTCAGGCAATACAAAAACAGAAAACAAAGAAGCAGATTTTCATATAGCTTTTTCTTAAAAGATTAGGCTCTCCACACACACTTAACCTTTTGGATATAAATTGGATGTCACATTAACCAGAAACTGAACAGAATGAAGAACAATGGACTTCATTGTTACTAATGTCTTAGATAAAAAGACTTAAAGATCACAACAAATAATCTAGTCAGAATGTTATTTTTCAGCATTTCATACAGTAGCCCTTTATGCATAACAATAGACTTCTGCATTTTTTCCTATACATGAAAAAAAAAATCAGACTACTTGATTTCTGTTTGACAAAAGGCTTTGCAATTTAGAGATCATTTTTGAACTAAATGACCAGACTGTTGCTAAGCAACTATGTAAAACAATTCTTAAATACAAAGACACGTCTAAAATATGAGCATATAAGGTCTATGGTAATATGTCTGGCATCTTTGTATAATCAGTCTATTATTTTAAAATAAGTATTTTCAATATTCTCTTTCAAAAATGAATTGTATGTGTGTGTGAGTGTGTGTATTCAGAGAAAGTGGATAGATTGAATGTGAAATAGAAAGCAAAATCTCAACCCAATTGTGTTAATTCTAAATAATAATTTTTCAGGTCTTCATTGGCCCTATTGTCCTGCTGAGGCATAGAATTTTTCTAAATACTTTTGGTTTCTTGGTTGTAACTCTTAAAACTTCTAAACAGGCAGTTATGTAGATGTTCTAGATCAATGACTCTGCTCTGAAAAGAGATTTTACATTTTACAGATATTATTTCTGGGAAACTAGCAAGACGAGAGGGTATTACCTGACTTGATAATATATATTCCAATTTAGAAATTATTACATAATTAATATAATTTTATTATGAGCATAGATACTACAAATTTAGGTATTTATTACTTAATAAATGTAAGTTTTCATTACTGATACTACAAAGGCCAGGAATGTACTTGTCACACAAAGAAAAGACTCACTTTTCTTATAAAGTTGTGATAAGTGGTAAGTCTGGTCCTTTGAAACCAAAGGAAGAAGCCCTTGAATTATTGTCCTATGAAAATACTGCTTGGCTTTTACAGAAGTAGCTCTACCACAGGGTAAACTTGGTGACTGATGAAGCCACCACTCTCTGAGGAGATAAGTTAACCACCCACCTCAAGATGCCCCCTGTGGTCCTAACTAGAGATTGTCAAACCCTCCACTATTACAAGTGAACCATTTCTGCTTCATTCACATAAGAACACTGCATTCACAAAAATCATATGGACAAAGCAAAAACAAGAACTTACCCTGGAAGGGAAAAGGTCTTTGAGTAATTTCCCTGCTAAGCTGCTTTCTGTAGAGGTTGAGTCCTATGGATGTTAGTATCAGGAAAAACCAAGATACAATGAATTGTGACTAAACTTTTCTGTTAAGACAAAAATAGGCATTTGTTTTGCTCTTGAGAAGGATGTGTGTGGAGACAAAGAAAGAACAGAGAAAGAGTCAGAAGAACCAAAGAGATGCGTGTGGCAGGAATACCTGTGAGAAGTATCCAGTGGAAATTATTTACTTTCTAGTTATTTCTGTTGCTTCAGTGTACAGCTTCTCCTCTCCCAACTCCAGCACCTCATCATAATATGCTTTCCAATCAGTATTTCATGTACCACCTCAATTACAAGTGATTTTTTGTAGGATATTTTCCCCAAAACATTGTGAATGGAAATAAGCTTCACTTCTGAGTTGTATGAGGTAAAACAGCATATACAAAAACACAAGCCTGAAGGCAGAGACACCATAATCACAGAAACTCCAATAAATTCACACAATGTTAGAGAAAGGACTTAGGTTTGCAAAGATCATGTTTGGAAGTTTGAGCCTATCTTAAGTGATTTCAGAGGGGTAGGAGATTCCACCCAGAAGATGTCTGGCTTATGGATATAATGTAAATGAGTATGGTGTTTTGGGTTATTTCATCTGCAGATTTCGTCGAACTGCCATTTTAAGAAATTATATAGAACAAACATAAGTTGTCACATATCATCTTAAATATAAAACTCTGGCAGTATTATGTTTGCTGCAGGAATTTTTATGCTCCCTGCATCTTTGAGATGTGGGTCACTGCCTGTCCAAATCAAATAAAACCAATCAGAACTCTATGCAATTATGTAATTCTCTAATTACATTAAGGTCACAGATTGCTTTTTACACCAGCAGTCTTGGTACGAGTTAATAGGATACTTCGTATAAAACATAAACCACTTGAATTAGTATTTAGTGATTAATAAAATAATAATAAAATTAGACCTATAGTAAAAAAAATCAATAAGCAAGAAAGAATAGGACATTTATTTATATTATTCAAAGAGACAAAAGCAGAACACTTTTGAATAGCACAGCTTGCCCTAGCGATGCATTTCTTAACACTGGGAACTGCTTTGGAGTAAAATTCTTTCCAGGCCCAAATATTTCCTCATCCAGAAAGCAAAATGATACAGCGAATATATTTTTATTTATAAAACTTTTGCCACTGGAATCATATTCAAAATTGAAGATAAATTTTAAAGAGAGATTATTAACTGAAACATCCTGTCAGAGTACTAAGGGAGTACTCACGCCTTCATAGATTACACATTATTAACTATGTAGTCTAGCAACCAAGTCATGTGAGAAAAGGTGTAGCAATTTTTAGTATTTTGGCAAATATGACTAATTATAAGGTAAACTTTTTCTGTTTAACTCAGAAGCAAATTTATCACCACATCTCAGGGTATGATTTTTAAAAGGAGTTTAATGTAAATTGTATTCATAAAGCCAAATTTTGTACTTGGTTCAATTCTACAAATTCACTGTACTCTTGGAAACATTTTCAAATACAATGTGTTCCTAGGTAACTGCAACAAAAGAATTACATGCATTTAATATTATACAGTGTTATAAAGTTGCCCTAGTAATATTGTCCTTGAGTTTGATGATCTGAAAAATAATGCATGTTTTTATTTGGACATATCTTTTGGATATAGCTAAAGGTCTTGGGAATAAACCTTTGTATGAGTATATTAAATCTATTTAGGGAAAGAAATTTCCTCATGAGGATTTGCAATTTAATACAGGGCAGTAGTTTAGCAGGAGCCCTAGAATGCATATAGTAAAAAACAGGGAATCAGATGATACAGGGAAAAATATAAGGGTTGTATGCAACAGTGCATACAGTCACACACACACAGGCACATATGCACAGACACACACACACACACACGCACGCACACATGCTACACCAGTGGTTTCCACGGAAAGATTTTGGTCAGTGCAAAAATAATAATGATACCTTAAAGGATTAAAATAGGTTTGGTAAGCGATGGAGAATAGAATTTCATCACTGGGCATTATTTATTATTTTGTAAATATCTTCCCACATTAGAACACATTATAGAAATAGTCTATAGCATGTAACTTAAGAGAATAATAATATAAAACAATTTAAAAAATTTACCCAGGTTCCATTTCTGTAGACCTGGAATTCAGTTTGAACTGGATTTGTTGCATGAACTGGGTTTCCTTTGTTTGCTTTTATGTTTGTATTTCTAGCTTGCTATGCACAGTATGACAATGCTCATTCTTGCTTATCCTATAAGTAAGATTTATCTTCACAATGTTTATCAACCAGATAAAATGACAGATACTCTGGACAGTTTTTCCTCTCATTATGCTATTCTTCTTGACTGTGCAGATGGTAATGGAGTTAAAGCAGATACACAGGCCTCAAAACACATCAAGAGGTGTAAGAAATATTTAACCTTGACACTTCAGTGAAGCTCTGACAAGGAATCCATTAGTCTATAATCTCCTTAAGGATGGAACTAACGTCTGTCTTTTTCAATGTTTTATTCCCACCATATACTAAACTCATAGTAGGTGCAAAATAAAGTATGCTGAATTATTTAGGAATTTATCTACTGGTTCAGAAATGTCACCTCTAAATAAGTAGAAAATTGTCTTCTTACCTATTTTATTCAAGATTCAAAAAACATCAGGTTCACATTTATTTATACTGGATATTTAATAAATGAACCACGAGAAAAGACATTCAAGACCATTCTCTTTTCCAGTTTGGGCAGTCTCAACAAAATGACTTTTGGGAGGCAGAAGATACCTTCTTGCAGAAATACCATATTAATTGAGTTTTTCACAGTTTACTAGAAACTCTAATGGCTCAGATATTATATTAATCATTTGTTCCCCAGCAACGTTAACGTAAATATCCAAGTGTTCAGTAAGAATTTGAGTGGAAAATGCTTTTTATTAAAATTTTATAGTTTACTCATATTTAAAACAATTCCAACTCTCCCAGATTTGCCTGCCTAATGAATAATAAAGTAATAAGTGCCGTGTGGAAGACTTGAAAATCTTCCACTGTTTCAGAGCTGCTGCAGAGAGCATAATGGACTCACACATCCAGATGCTGCATCTCTGAATTTCCAGCCTGTCAGCAACAGTGTGAGTCTGCTCAGGTTGCTATAACACAATACTACAAACTGGGTGGCTTAAAAAGCGGAAATTTATTTTCTCACAGTTCTGGACGCTGGGAGTCCAAGATTAAGGTGCCAGCATGGTTGTTTTCTGATGAGATCTCTCCTGGGCTTGCAGTTGACACCTTCTTGCTGTGTTCTCATATGGCTTTTTTCTCTGTGTGCACATGGAGAGAGAAAGAGAGCTCTAGTGTTTCCCTCTGCTTATAAAAATACCAGTCTTATTGTATTAGGACCCCACCCTTAATTATATTATTTAGCCTTAATTAACCCCTTAAAGGCCCTATCTCCAAATGCAGTTACCCTGAGGGTTAAGACTTCATATAAATTTGGCTGAGTCACAATTCAGTCCATAAGAGCACTAGAACCTCCAGTGTGTCACTATTCCTCAATAAATCAATTGGTCACTTGATGGAAAATCAACTACATTGTTCTCTTCCCATGCTGATAGATGCTGTGATTTATCCTTAAAGTGATAGACATCCACCCACAGTATGAGTTTGCCTGAGCTGCCTTCCGTTACTTCAGTCACCACCACTGTCCTGAAGCTTACATGATGCCTGACCTACATTCAACTGCTGTGACATAGCATCTAATCAGCAGACCCAATATGCAGCAAGGAGGCATGAGAGTGGACTCATGACCATTGGATTCACTAGTCATGGCATACATCTTATCATCCAGAAACAGCCAGCCTCATACAACAATGAAAACAGTCTACTAAAGACACAGCTGAAGCTCTAGCTTGGAGACAATATTCAGAGAAGATCAGATGACATCCTTCTTGACATTGTGTATGCGTAAAATCAGAGAACTCTATATGATGCTGTGTCCCCAGTAGGAAGATCACATGGGCCTGGAAAACAAAAAGCATTAGTGACCCATCTTACTATCACTCTTACTGTCATCCCTGAAGACATACTAGGGAAATTTTATTCCTTTTCAAATCAACTCTGAGATCTGTAGTGTTGGATGTTCTGGTCCCCAAAGCGGGCATATTCTTGCCAGTGGAAATAGCAAGAGTCTCACTGGATTACAAGTTATGCCTGCTACCAGGGAATTTTTTATTTCTTGTGCCAAGGATCAAGCAGGTAAGAAGAGAAGCCCCTACTGTGGGCAAGGTAACAGACTGTGATCATTAGGAGGAAGTATGGATGTTTTTACACAATGGAGACAAGGAGAAATAGATGTGAAATCCAGATGATCCACTTGGTGTCTCTGATATTCCCTGGCCTCATTGTCACTGTGAACAAATATACGCATCGACTCAGCCTGAAGAGGGCATGATCATCAAGGGCTCATATGCCTCAAAAATTTAGGTTTGAGTCATACAAGCAGGGCAAGCCACTAAGTGCTGATGAGATGATAGATGATAGCTGAAGGTGAGGGGAATTTAGAATGGATGGAGGAGGAGAGGGAAGACCAGATGTGCCTTTAGACCAACATCAGAGTCAAAGGCTGTAATTCACATTACTAACCTCCCTGCTTCTTGTTGGGTTGAGGAACCCACAGGAAACAAGAAGGAGCTGCTCTTGGAATGTGCTTATAGAACAAGATGTGATGGGCATAATGGGGTGGACCTTGGTGACCTTGAAAATGAGCCTTGCAGAGTGTAATTGATGGACAGCCCCACTTGCCACTGCATGGAAACTTTTAGAACTGCCCTACAGTTTGAAACTCTTCCTACGCAATCTTTTTTCCTTCCTGCTCTCCTTCACTGGGATCAGACCTGTATCATGATCTGAAGATTCCGCCAATCCTCTCCCCCTTTTCCTGGCACAGGCGTTTCCTTCAATAAACCTCTTGCATGTCTAGACCCATCTTGGCATCTGCTTCTAGGAAGACCTGAAACAACACATAAGGATATGTGGACACAAAGTGTTTAATTGCAAAGGGAAGACATGGTAACAGACTGGAAAAAAAGAATAATTATTAGTGATTTAGAGATTATAGAGGATTTTTATATTTTTATAAATACATTTTTACTCTTTAAAAATTGTCTAGAATAAAAGGATATTTTACAATCAGAAAAAACAAACAAAATAAAAGTGTTTACATAAGGAATGAACAACATGTCCAAAAACCGTATGGGCAGAAGAATGCTGGGTAGAGGAGAAGGAAGATCCTAGGAGACACCCCAGAGCAAAAGACTTCACAATCTGCCTAGACTGTGATACAGGCAAATAGTAGGTAGAGTGGGGTCCACAGGCTCCTCTGTGGAGAGGGAAGAAAATGCTCTTCTTTCTCTCTTCTGAAAGCCACTTAACAGATTACCTGGATTGAAAGCCTAGCTCCGCCCTATCTCTTCGCTCTTTGCCTCTGTCACCTCATTTGTAAAATAGAACAAGTAATAGTACTGCCACAGAAGTTTGTTGTGGGATTAAATGGGATAATGCATCAATGCGCTTAGAAAAGAAGGGCCTGGCACATGGTATGAACTTAATTAATATTATTTTCCTATTATCTTTCATATTCTTTGAATAAAGTATGAGATTAAATCAGGAAGGAGTCTTACCATCAAATGTGTGTGTGGTAAAGCAAGAATAAAGACTGTGTAATGTGGAGTTTAAAAGGCAGTTTCATTCTAGTGCTTTTCTGATTCATATAATCACATTGTGTAACTCTAGGTTTCAGGATTTTGAGAGTAACTTTAAAATAATGCAGACAAGCAAAATATATATAATTTTCAATTAAGAGGTTCAAGAAGAAAGTACACTTGAACTGTTTTCAAGTGAAACCATTGAGATTTGCCAAATTGAGAAGTAAATCTTACAGAATGCCCTTTCGGCCATGTACTTGAGCCTTCTAAAACTGATAAAGATATTTCACAGATCACAATTTTTGCATGGAAAAAAACAAAGCAAAGCAAAACACTGTCACTGAGTGAAGAAAGTTTTAGCGTTTTTAGTCCTCCTTAACCCCCCTGCTGGAGAGTAGGGGTAAAAGACATTCCTATGATGTCTGTTCACCAACTAAGAAAGTGCAGCTGAGGTTAATATCCAAAACTGTTTGTATAAGCCATTGTACTTTTTAATTTCATTCAGAAAAATAACAATACAAAGTGTTGATTGAGAGCCTACTGCGTACCAGATTCCATCATAGAAATAGGAGATAAGGCAATCATGACAAACTAGTTTACTCCCTCAAGAAGCCTGCATTCAATCAATGGAAAACAAACAGGAAATAAGTAAACTAATAAAAAAACAAATTAGTATAATCTGTATAATAAACAAAAGAATGATGTGATTGGGTGGGGACACAGGGAAGTGTCTATTATAAACATTGTAGACTATGTTCATAAAATTCTTCTCTTTATGTTTATAAAGAGAAAGATCCAGCCATTTCAAGATTCTAGGGGAAATTTCCATGGAAAGGAAGGAGTGAGTACAAAAGCTTGAGAGAACCTGTATTGGTTATTAGCGAAACAAAAGAAGACTTGTATTACTGGACCCAGAAAATGAAAGGGAGAATGGTAGGAGGTGAGGTCAGAGGAGTTAGGCAGACATCAGACTAAGGGAGAATTACAAGTTATGATACAGATTTTAGATTCATTCTAAATTCAGTGGGAAACTTTTGAAGGGCCCTAGGCAGTGGACATGTGATGTCCACCATTTTGAAATAGTGAATTTTCCTATGACTGTTTAACCTGTTAGCAGTCTAACTAAATGTAAGCCACATGAATTGCATTTTAAATTATAATGTGTGAAATAGCCGGAGTAAATTTATCCACACTACAATAAAACAGCATAGAGTTTGCAGAGAAAAAACTGGAGAACTCAACAATCATATTACATGCAATAAAAAATTTTAAAGACAATATCAACTAAGGTCTGAGTTTTCCTATGAGAAGTTGTTGATCAAAGATAGAGTTGAAGCCTCAGAAATTTAATGACACCCTGGCCTGCTTATGATGTTCTTCTCTTTACCCTTATCTAGGGGGAAGTGCAGCAAGTTTTTCTTTACTTTACAAATACAAATATCTAGGTTTAGAAGGTCAGATTATTTCTTCAGGAAGTCACATCTCACAGGACTATCCTGACGCTGGTGAGAAACAAGGATTGAAGAATGTCAGCCTCTGCATGCAGCCACACTTTACAAGTTTTCTGCTGGTAGACATAACCAAAGTTCACTTTCACATTTGTTCTGCAATGTGCTTTCAATAAATGTCTCCATGTACTCAGGAAACAACTCTAAAATTAATCCCACCTGTGGTAATGTCTTGGCATCAGACAAGCTAAAGGCTCTCATAAAATCCTACATGGTATTGAAGCCTCAGATGTGGCCATTCAGTGTAATTAGGAACTTGTTAGTGGAGCAGTATTGACTTTATGTGCAATGTATTTACACGTTGCTTTGGTCCAGAAAAGACTTTTAAGAAGATATACGATGAAAGACATTATGCCATATAACAAGGTAAGATTAAATTCTAAAAAGAGAAGGAAAACAAGGCAGAAAGAAAATAGGCACGGGGAAGTAAAATGGAGCCAGCATGAGCTTAACACAAAATAAATACCATTAACCTTTATGAAGGGTTCACAGATTGGCTTCAAGCTTTCCAGAAGAATGGCATTTATTCAGTTACATTCTCAGTGTGTTAAGATAAAAACAACTAGTTTCTCAAGGAAAGTAATAATTCTTCCTCTTCCTGGTTCTGAGATCAGAGTGAAATTTGCTCCATGGACCCTCTCAAAAGACCCCCATTAATGCACTAAACAACATCCTCAATAACATTCTTACCGGAAATGTAAGCTTTGTGGCATTGTTTTTATAAGGAAATGGATGGATGAGACTTCTATATCTACACATGCTAAAATAATACCATTTCTTATTTCTCAGTTTAAACTGCTTTTAGCATTCAGGCTAAGCAATTAAGTACTTTTGATTGAGGTTGCTAGGGGTTGAAAATAATGTCTGCGAATGGGACCCAGTCTCTCTAAATGCTCTTTCTTTGGATGAACACTTAAGCAAAGAAAGGTGGAATGATACAGTCGTGTTTATTGAGTGGGACTAATTCTAAGGGAGGAATGGTTGGGGTGTGGAGGGATGTGCAGAAGAGAACATTTACTTCTCTACATTTCTATTTTTGGGGGATAAGAAAGTCACAGCTTTGAAACAGAGAAGGCAGAAAAGTGCCCTAAGGGTGCTTGAGGCCAACTACATTTCCCTCATAAAAGAGGTTCTGAATCAGAAAAACAAACAAAACCCAAAGGTCGCAAATTTTCTCATATATTTTCTGTGTCATGGACTCCTTTAAGATTCAGATGAAAACTATGTATCTTCTCACTGGGAAAAAAAAAAAACCACATTCTAATGCAGCAAACATGAGCTCTCAGTCCATTCTAGTTTTAGAAACATTTTGATGATGAGGTTCTAGAGCAAGGGGAAAAAATTCCAGGCATTTTTATTTTATCAGTTTGCCCATCTGTATTAAGAAGAGAGCTGGCAAGCTATAGATACATACATGTGAAAAGTATTTTGTTGAAAGAAAGAAGTGTAATAGTGAAAAAGTGACTGTTAGAGTTGAAATGGTGACAGATATACAATGGAGGCAATAGGTCCGGGAAGGATATTGGCAGGGGCTAGAGGAAAAAAAGAGTTTATCAATGGAAACTAGTAGGGAAGTGTTGAAGGCATCCTTGGCAGTGACCATGACAGTGATGCAGCACAAGGGGGCAGAATTTGCCTCACCTGGTTATCTTAAACCTTTGCCTTTTTGCAGCGTTGCCAAGATTCAGGTACTAGAAGATGTAGAGAAGAAAGAACAGGTGATGGAGTTATCCCACCTCACATTTGGGAGTGCACAGTGAGCTAGAGCATTCTCCCTGTAGTATGTAAATAGAGATGAAGGTGAGAAGAATGTAACCTCTACTAAGATGAGTTAAATGGATTAGTGCAAACTTGAAGTCTTTAGACCAAAAGCAACTTGTTGATGTGCTAGCCCAGTAGGTTTTTGTAAAATTAGTTTTCAGTACATAAAACTATCTGTATAAATATCTACATTTCTGTCTTAAAAAAAATATCAGATCATTTGACAGTGACGGACTCCAGTTTTTCCATGCAACAATCATTCCCTCACAAGCACCAAACTTTATTATTCCAACACTGAGGCTAAGTTATCTTAAAGCTTGAGCAGTGTTTCTTTCCAGTAGCCAGGCTGCCTACTTTGTTAATTTATATTACCTGACTCACCTCTGTAGCTCTGAGTTTGTAATCCACTCCTCTCCAGCCCTTGAACTAATGTGTTATACTTTATTTATCTAAAGTGACAGCCATGAGGATGCACCTACAAACCTCCAATTCTAGAGAACTTAATTGTCCAAAGGTATCAACTGCTGCACTCTGAACCTACCACCATATCTTCACCAAGGCTATATTCCATATTGGTTGCTCCCATCCAGTAACTGAGCACACCAGAAATCCTAAAATAGCTCCAGGACTCTCTAATGATTTTGCTGAAGCTTCTGAAATTGCAGGGCAGACTAAGATGCTTTCCCTCAACCTTCCTTTGTAGGGGTCAGACTTGCCTCCCCCACCTTTCTCCAGCTCCCTCTCATTTTCTGTCTTAGAGGCATTTTCTGTAGTAAAACACTTGCCTACTTAACGCATCTCAATATCTGCTTCTTGGTGAACCTAGACTAATATAAATGGTATCAGAAGAAGGGTGATCTGAGAAAGCAGGCAGTAAGATGGGGATTTAGGACTGGCTCATCCACCACCCAAAAGGTGAAGAGAGTGTCATTGTGGTTGATAAATGGGACATGGATTGTCGCTGGCAAAAAGTGGCAATGTGCTTGCTATCAATTTTACCTGTAGTGACTTGAAAATTAAAAAAGAAGAAAGGAAACAGTTCCAATGGAGACTTTTACTTGGCAGGTGAAATGATGTAGACATTTGAAAAATTTGGCGATGGAAGGATACCTATAAAGGCAGTGGAGTTAACTGAGTATTGCTAAATTATATTGAAACCTTATGGAAAGATAATAGATTGTGGGCTATTTTTTATAATTATTTTTTATTGGAGTATAGTTGATTTATAATGTATTAGTTTCTGCTCTACAACAAAGTGAATCAGTTATACATATCCACATATCTTATATCCACTCTTTTTTAGATTTTGTTCCCATATAGGTCATTTTATAGTGTATTGAATAGAGTTCCCTGTGCTATACAGTAAGTTCTTGTTAGTTAGAGAAATTGAGGGCTGTTAAAAAGCAGTTAATGGCTAAGTGCTTGGGACAGAGAGCCACTATGATAGAGGTTCTTATTACCTGCAGTAGAAGGACAGACATAGTATAGCATCTGGTTGAAGATGGTTGAAGTCACAAAGCCCCAGAGATATTTGAATGCCCAATCAAAGCAGGTCTGTTATACAAAGTTTAAGGGCTGGTAGAGAAAACCTGAGATGCTAAACTATGATTTGGGAATATCTGGTTGGAGACTCCTGGTCTGCTCAGACTCTCTGCTCTAGCAGAGGTGATCCACTCTTCCCTGGTAAGAGCTAACACTTCACTTTGCTAGAATATGCTGCGGGAGCTTCTCTCTCATGAAACATCAAGTGTTCTTCCACCTCCTCACCTGGACACCAAGCAGATAATGAATGTTAAATCCCAACACAATCCAGCTGAGGATGTGCTCAGGCTGATAAGGGAGGATAGAAACTATATACAATAAGGAATTGCAAGATTTAGCAAGCATCTACCAGCAGGAGCCAGGGGTGCTCCTGGGATTGCATTTTAAGAGTGCTTGATCAAAAGTGCCAGACTGTAAGACTGGATAAGGAAGAATTCATTGATTGAGGAGGTAGGGCTTTTTCTCAGAACATGCAGTTAATACTTTTCCAAGAACACCATCGGATGGAGAAAAGTTCTTGCTGGAGTGACTCTTAGATGTCTGGAAAAAATGATAGTTGAGTCTAAGTGATGTAAAAATGCCTCAGTTACCCTGGAAAATGGTTGAGATAGAAATTAAGAGGCTGAGAGAAGTGGGCATGCTGAAATGACTATATTATGTAGGAGCAAAAAAATCCACCAGAGGACTGCAATCCATGAGAAGATCCAAAGAACACACTATTCAGCAAGTCCTTCAGGAATGTGTGGTGAGAGGGGCATCATCACTAAGAAGTCCCTTGGTGGATAACCTCTGTAGCCCAGGGAAGATGGTAGGAGAGGAGGTCAGAGAGCTGGTGCTGTTAATGTTCATGGAATGGTGGGGACCTGGAAATAATAGATGCTAGAGGTAGTATTTAATTTCCAGAAATCAAGAGGCAGCAGTTACTATAACTACCAGTAAGGTCAGGGAGCAAATTGGCTCCATCATCTGCCTTACATCCTGGAAGGGCCAGGGATTAGTCCTTACAGGGTGAGATACTTATTGTGGACTGGGTTTGCTTTTCCTCCTTGCAGAGGCTCAGCCAACCCTACTGTGAGGGGCTTATGAAATGTCTAATTCATAGGCATGGAATCCTACACAGCATAGCATCTGACCAGGGGACCCCCTTCACAGTGACAGAGGTATGAAAGCAAGACCATGAGCAAAGAATCCACTGATCAAATCTTGTGCCGTGCCATCCAGAAGCAGCTAGTCCCATGCAAGGCTGCAGCAGTCTTCTAAAGGTATAACTAAAGGAAGCACTCAAAAGATGATGTGTTCTCCCCTCAGGATATAGTGTATTCATAAAATCAGAGACCGTGGTATAGTGCTATGTTCTCAATAGGAAAGATACACTGGTCCTTCCAGGAAGCAGGAGTTATCCTACTTATCATTCATTCCAAAGACACGCTGGAGGATTTTGTGCTTCCTGGCCCCATCATTCTGGTCTCATCAGTGCTGGGGGTCTCAGTGCTCAAAGGCAGCACGCTCTTGTCAGGAGATGCCACAAGGGCCTACTGAATTTTAAGCCATGGCTGTTGTCAGAGCTTTTTAGATTTGCTGTGTCAAGGGAGCAACTGGCAAAAAGAGGCACTCACCATCCTCCCTAGAATACTGACTCCATTCAGCAGGAAGTAGAGATGCTTTCACACAATGAGGACAAGGAAGGATCTGTGTGGAAATCAAATGATCCACTTGGGTGCCTTCTGCTGCTCTCTTGTCCCACTGTTTCTGTAAACAGACACATACAACAGTCCTATGCTGGGAAGGTATGATGATCAAGGGCTCAAAACCTCCACTGCCTTAAAGAAAAGCAAAGTATTGTAATGACCTATATCATCACAGTGGAACTGATCTGTAGCAATATCCTGACCCCTATAACCCTTTGACTTTTTCTGATCATAACACTTAGTTAGCATTTGCCCTGTACTGAAATGATCCTTGGAAATTGACACAGTGTTTTCTCACTTTTTGTTGTCTTTTTTCAAATATCAGCTTCTTAGTAGGCATTCCATGATTGCCCTATTTAAAACTTCATTGCTTCCTGTTTATCTTTACTTCATTCCTGCTTTAATTTTCTCCATGGCACTTACCATCACCTAAAATACAACATAATGCACTTTTTATTTTCACAGTATCTATTGCCCCTCACCCCAAACGTAAGCTTCAAAAAGATTGGGATTTTTGTCTCTTCATATACTGCTGTATCTCCATCCACTAGAACAGTGCCTGCTGCATGTTAGAAGATCTTACTGAATGTGATGAATGGTTATCATTATAAGCAGCAATTGTTATATATGGGAACAATGTAGGTAGAAGGTGGATTGCAAACGTGTTGCAGTGTAAACGCACATTGAGAAAATATTTAGCATCATCATCATCATTGACCTCAACATTATTTCAACAACTGACATTTATTGAATGCTTATTACGTGTTAGATACTTTGCAATCTGTTTTACATGCATTTTATTATTTAATCTTCCCAACTTTATGACATGGGTTCTAGTATTATTCTTATTTTCTCTACAACTTAGAAACGTTAAATATCTTAAGATAGAAATAATTGGCGGAGATGTTATTCTGACTGGATCTGAAACTAAAGCTTCAGTTCATAATTTGAACTCTTTGGTGAACACAGAAACCACAGAGAACAGTTTTAGAACTTTGTAGTACACCAAAGAAATGGAAAAGGACAGAGAAATATTAAAGTAATTCAGCAATAAGAAATGTAAACATTTCTTATTTTTAAAGTGTGATTTAATAAAAATGTGGATGATGGTTTTTTCAGAAATCAGAAAAAATACCAAAAATCTAAAAAAGAAGTTTTGTTGTATGCCATATCTTAGACATACATCATTGCCTTTATTTATAAAAGTAGACAATGACTTTGTTCTTCCATCAGTCTTTATAATCACATATCATATAATCATATATGTTCTAGAATACTGCACTGAATTTTCAAGTCACTAGCTTTAGCCCACACTGTTTAAACACACACACACACACACACACACACACACACATATTCATGTACTGAATGAAAGTTTGTTGTGCTTTTTTGGCTTTGTCTTCTGAGGTGTAATTGAGACCCAGAAAAGTCTGTTAACTCAGGAATAGACAGCTAAAGAGCCCAGTTACTTTAAAAATACTATTTCAATGACAGTTCTGTTGTTTAAGTGAAAAGAAGGTGAAAACTCTACAGAAAAGTAGCAAATCATAAAAGAACCACAGATATGGAAGGCACTTGTGTCAAGGCTAAGAAACAACGGTAGATACATGTACAGATTAATCTCAGCTAATATGGAAAGAAAGGAACCATTTCCTTCGAAAACTCTCACTGCATTTTTTTGTTTCTATCTATACTTTCACATTTGTTGAAAGCAATCTTCGCTACATGAAAAAGCATAGGAAACATTTACCATGCTTTGATGTGCACATATTCACATTTTAATTTTACCACACTGCTAGCTCACTCATTCATTTGTTTCTACACACACACACACACACACACACATTAATTGAAAATCTCTTGAGTACTAGATATTGTTAGGTTTTGGTGCAAACATGAGCAAGAATTTTCCTTGTCCTGAAAGACAAGTTCCAGAAACATACACAGACACTGAAATTTGCAATAGTGTGAGAAGTGGTATGGATCTAGGTAGAATCAGGGTCCTGGATGAAAAACAGCTGATTGTAAAGGAAGGATTTACATCCTATGTAAATTTTCAGAAGTAAGAGATATTAAAAGATGGATGTTAGTCCTGAAAAATCTGAGGAACTGAAAGGGCTCAGTGAGACATTTATATGTCGGGAGCACAGGCTGCTGCAGTGAGGCCAGAGATGGAGGATGGTATTGGACAGTGAAGTGTTTGCATCAAATAAGAAGGAAAACTAAGGACATTTTCAACAGGAAATGATATGATCAGTTTGGTTATTTAGCAGACCAGTGTAGTGGCATGCAGCATATACTTGAGTTATTGGAGATGGAAGGCAGACAACAGACGCTACAGGTTAGACAAAATGAGGAGATGCTCTAAACCAAGTTGTTAAAACTCGTCTCCACCAAGGTGTGACCTGTTTGGGCTGTTTGTTATAAGCAGCAGTGAAATTAGGCAGACGCCATGCATGGAATTCATAAACACCTCTATTGTCAGTTGTTCTACCCTCTTTACCCATTTATGTTCCAGTTCTCTCAGGCATTTATGTTTGTGAGCCCTGGTCTAAATTTAGGAGTAACAGAGAATTAGGGAGAAGGGGCCAGAAGTCTTTTCTTTGCTGTCTCAGGTAAAGCTGATTTTCCGACAGGGTATTTGTGATGTTCTCATTCATCATTAATATACACATTAATTACTTGTATAGTTTAGATAAAAATACTTGAGCAATATTAGAATTATGAATGTCTGTGACTATAAGGCCATTTTTAATTGTAAGGATTTCAGTGGAATTTGCTAGTTGCAGTGTTATTTATGTCATGAAAGTTATCAATATTTCATTATATACCATGCATTTTATTCTTGGGTCATCGTGGGTATCTGCCAATCCTACACAAGCTATTTAGCATTTAATGTGTAAGTGACATTCTCTGGCAAACAATTACTGGAAGAAGCACAGAGAGTTGTATCACAATCAATGAACCGATTTCAGGTCAGGCAGTAAGATCCAAATATGTGAAATCAGTCAACAATTTGAAGAAAACAATGGACAGCCTGATGCAAGTTCATTTTACGGTAGCTACTTTGTACTTCACAGTAAGAAACAGTTGAGAATTGTGGAGGTCATCACTAAAGGCATAACATTTCATTCATCATGCACACAGTTTTAGAGATATTGATTTTGATGGAAAAATTCCATAGCGTATTTTGAAACCAAAATCGTCCCCAAATAGCTTACTCTATCAATTCAAGACATGGAGTGAAATGATGCAAATGCTATAATCCTGTGTATGATCTCTAAATTGACAAAACAATTATCCAGTTATTTTCTGCTGTGAGACCCTCTGTAATTGCAAATGCCAAAAAAAGTTTTGTTTTGGTTTTTCAGTCTTTTTTTTTCTTTTCTATTAGAAGAGAAAATGAACCCATATTTCCATTAATATTATCACCTTTAGCAAATATTTACTTTGACAGTACTGATAAAGAGAGAAGAGAAAAAAAGTTGTATCTTTTCACCAAGCACAAGATGAAAACATTATTTCAACCTAAATTATGTTGCTAATTGTATACATGCTTTGTTCTAATTGCAAAATCTGTAACATAAGGGAGACATGAAAAAATATAATAAATTGGAAGAAAAGGGCGAGGTAATTGGGAGATAAGACAATTTAGCATACAGTGTAACTACATCTATGGCATAACTAAATGCTTTAAAAAGGAGATTTAGTGAGATTGACGTCTTACAGTTACAAAATGAGTGATTATTCAGTGAGTCATTAATATAAAACTGGTCCTTACAATTTGTTCAGAAACATTGATTATTAAGTGGTTCTTTTTTCTGTTCACTGAATAAATGACTAAATGTCTACTTCACTTTACATTGACATGACCTAAAATAACGGAAATCTACCATTTTAAGATTATAAAGGACTTTAAATTTTACAGTTGAAGAAGCCAACATGTAGTCTCCTGAATATCAATACATACCATTTATTGAAAGCTTTCTCTGTTACCAGCATTTTACATGTTCTATCTCATTTAAACCTCACATCAGCCTCTGATCAAGTATCATTATTATCCCCACTTTACATGGGGGAAAATTAAAGGTCAGAGATAATCTACTAAAGGCCACAAAACTTTAAAGTGGCACATTTAACATTTGAACCTATATAATTTAACTAAAAATGCCTAATTTCTTTCCTTCTTATTTTTTTTGGAAAATGTGCTACTAAGGAATGTTCTTTTTTTTAACGTGTTTATTTTTTATTTATTGACGTAACATTGGTTTATAACATTGTATAAATTTCATGTGTACAATATTATATTTGACTTCTATATACACTACAGGGTACTCATCACCAAAAGTTTAGTTTCCTGCCATCCATCACCATATAGTTGCCCCCCTTTACCCATTTTACCCTTCCTCCTCCCCTCCTCTCTGGTAACAATTAATCTGTTCTCTGCATCTACCTGTTTATTTTTATTTGGTTTGGTTTGTTCGTTTATTTTTTTTTTTCAGATTTTGTTGGAGTATAATTGCTTTACACTGTTGTGCCAGTTTCTGCTGTACAACAAAGTGAATCAGCTGTATTTATAAATGTATCCCCATAGCCCCTCCCTCCCACCCTCCCTATATCACCCCTCTAGGTCATCACCCATCATCAAGTTGATCTCCCTGTGTTATGCAGCAGCTTGCCACCAGCTGTCTATTTTACATTTGGTAGTGTATATATGTCAATGCTACTCTCTCACTTCATCCCAGGTTCCCCTCCCGCCCCACCCCATGTCCTCAAGTCCATTCTCTACATCTGCGTCTTTATTCTTGCCCTGCCACTGGGTTCATCAGTACCATTTTTTTTTTTTGGATTCCATTTATATGCGTTAGCATATGGTATTTGTTTTTCTTTTTCTGGCTTACTTCACTCTATATGCCAGACTCTGGGTCCATCGACCTCACTACAAATAACTCAATTTCATTCCTTTTTATGGCTGAATAATATTCCATTGTATATATGTGCCACATCTTCTTTATCCATTCACCTGTTGATAGACATTTAGGTTGCTTCCATGTCCTGGCTATTGTAAATAGTGCTGATGGGTGGAAGACCTAAATAGACATTTCGCCAAAGAAGACATACAGTTGGCTAGCAAACACATGAAAAGATGCTCAGTGTCACTAATCATTAGAGAAATGCAAATCAAAGCCACAATGAGGTATCACCTCACGCTGGTCAGAATGGCCATCATCAAAAAATCTAGAAACAATAAATGCTGGAAAGGGAATGGAGAAAAGGGAACCCTCCTGCACTGTTAGTGGGAATGTACATTAGTAATGCCACTGTGGAAAACAGTATGGAGGTTCCTTAAAAAACTAAACATAGAACTACCACATGACCCAGAAATCCCACTACTGGGCATATACCCTGAGAATACCATAATCCAAAAAGATACATGTCCCACAGTGTTCACTGCAGCACTATTTACAATAGCCATTTATTTTTCAAAGCCTAAATTCTTAACTATTATATCGTACTACCTCCCAGCTCACAATGAAAATCACACAAAACAGAATTCAGTAGCATGAAAAAAGTATTTAAAAAGTTGATATTTGAAATCTGTATCACAAAGAATTTTTCAATTCTTTATCACATACTGCTGAGAAGACTTGTGAATGAATGACAAAATTTTTACTTAAAATTGATTAATATGTAACCATTCATTTAAGTTACCCTATGAACTAACTAACTAATTGGAAGTTAGTGTTATTCATGGATCTGTCTGTCATGCCTCATGGCAAGATCACTGTATAAAAATCAAAGCAAATGCACTTCTAGTTTTATTTTCATTCTACACTCGACCAACATTTTTATTGTTTGTGCCTTTTTAAAAAGTTTAAGCTAACTTACATAGTTACATAAATGCAAGATAAAAAAAATTATAAATGAGGCAATTTATACAAGCTGCTACAGCTATTCAATTATTATTGGATCTTCTGACTCCAATAGGGAATCCAGATAAGGGGCCGAATGGTGGGCACCACAACGTATGCTTTCCAGAGTCCTCTTCTGATAGATCCCAGCCAAACCTTACGGATTACTCAGTGAGTGAGATGTGACCTCTAATATCACCAACATCTAGAGAAGCTCAGCAGGTATTGTGCCTCTTTGTTCATGGGTGAGATTGTAAAGTATAGACATTTGTCTTTTTCTTTAAAGAGAGTACCCTGACATGCTGCAGACTTCTTGGCCACGGGGATCAACACAGATGTGGCAAATTTCCAAGGTTTGTTGAGTTTCTCTTTCATTCTCTGGCACTCGTAGTTTTTACTAATCATTTAGGTACTTCTACTTCCTTCTTACCAGATCTGGTGAATCTAGGGGTGGAGAGAAAAGAGAGAAAATCCAGCACACTCTGTAGGACTACTCTCATGGAGACAAAATAAAAATATGAGAAAAAATAAAAGGGGGACCATCACAGTATTGACTTTGCTACAACGGAAAGAGATCAAAAATTGATTTGATATCTTAATGTTAATTGGTTTTCTAAACAAAGCAGGATGCATATTGTGCATTTGTCAGAAAAACGACTTCAGTGTTGGTGCACTGGCTCAACTGAAATATTTTACTTTCTTTCTAGACAATGAAAATCAATAGATCATGCCTGTAGCTAATTCATATCTTTTAGAGCAATGGTAGGTGGAAATGAACCACTGAAATGGTACAACTGATGAGTGGATTCTGATCTGGGTTATATTCATATTATAATGTTGGGTAATTTTCACATGTGTGACTGTGTTCCCTAATCAGTTTTCCCCATTATTCCCTTAAGGCAATACATAACACAGATTAGTAGAACTTGATGGGAACTTTAATTCAATATATGAAATGAAACAATTTTTGTTTTTCTTTTTCTTTTTTGGTGTTTGAAGTTTTCTTTGTTCAAACTCATATGCAGCTCAAGGTTACCAGACTAAAATTTCCGAGTACTGTTTTGACTCTAAAAATATGGATATGATTTCAACTACATTTCCATTATATGTGAAGTCTAACAATGAGCTAATTATTTTATCACTCGTAAATCTGACTCAAAAATAATTTCAAAAAGGTGCTTTAAAATATTTTAAACATGACATAAATATACAGTCACCAACAGTGATTATTTTTGAAGTGAAAACTCACTAAATGTGACTATTTTAATTCCATATTTAAAAGTCTTATGTATTCACATTCTCACCTTGTCTACTTCTTTAGAGAAAAAAATCAGGATCACAAATAAAACTGTATGTAATTGTTGAAGAAGTCTGATGGTGTTTTTGATCAGTTGAGTGAGTCATAAGAATTTGCTACATGTATACATATGTATGTACACATTTATATGTAGAGAGAGGTACTCTATGCACCGTTTTCCAAATGCATATAAAAATGTAAAAACCAGTGAAATGGAGTGATTCACAATTCAGTTTCATCAGGCTCATTCTTTTATTGCTCAACTTGACTCTAAAAAATATATCAAAAAAGTGCTCAAAATATTTTACATGATATCTCTTTTTACATAAATATATAGGAAATAATTTATAATTTAATAAATTGTAACCTCATAAAACTTAAGAATCTTAGAGCATTTTCCAGGTAAATAAATATACCTCTATTGAGTAGAAGCAAGAATTATTAGAAGTGTGGTACCATTTTTGTAAACTAAATATTGTAAAGAGCCCATCCAAAAATGTCGACTATCCATAAGGAAAATCAGTCAAAAATTCAAATAAACTTTGCAATAATCTGCCATTAAAATTGTGCAACTAGAATTGCCCATTTTGTTATTTTCTTCAGTTTCCACTTTTAGTTTGTGAGTTAGCAGGACTCTATTTTGAGCTGGCCAAAGATATCTGTGAATTATTTATAGAATAAGCAGGCATATGACTTAAATGAGATATTTCCTCCCTATAGAATAATGTGTACCATTTATAGTACTTGTTAAGATAAACTTCCTTTTCATATTTAACAGAATTCTTAAACAAATACACATATGAGTCTGAAACACATAGCACTGTGTCTTTTGTCTATAAAGGACATGTGAGGACAGAAATAGCAATTGGAATAAAATCTATTTACAAGATCTTGACAGATAAATTATTGGAAGAGTATATTTTCTATTGGGTAAATTTGCAACATCAGGTATCCCAATTATTTTATGCAATAGCATTTAGTTTTTCATTATGAAATCAAGGTATAAAAATAAACTTTTCATAAGAAAAATGTGTACAACTGAAGAAAAATGAGTAGAGGCTAAAATATGTAAATGTGTGGTTAAGTCTGGGATAGATCATATTCTACTCTAAAAAGAATTAATTTGATATAGTGAGTTTTCTCCCAGCTTTATGGAGATATGATTGATTGACAGCTAAAATTGTATATACTTAAACTGTAAAACCTGATGTTTTGATATACGTATACATTGTGAAGTGATTACCACAATCAAGTTCATTAATACATCCATCACTTCACATGGTTACTTTGTGTGTATGATGAGAACACTTAAGATCTACTCTCAGCAAATTTCAAGGATACAGTACGGTATTATTAACTATAGTCACCACGCTGTACTAGAAGTTCCTCAGAACTTATTTATCTTATAACTGTAATTTTGTACCCTTAGATTAACATCTTCCCATGTTCTTCACCCCCCAGCTGCTGGTAATCACCATTCTATTCTCTGTTTCTATTAGTTTGACTTTTCTTGGTCTAGATTCCATGTATAGGTGATACCATACAATATTTCTCTTTCTGTATCTGTATACTTCACTTAGGATTATGCCCTCCAGGTTCATCCGTGTTGTCACAGATGACAGAATTTCGTTCTTTTTTTCAGGCTGAATAATATTCCATTGGGCATGTGTATACCATGTTTTCTTTATCCACTCATCTGTCAACAGTCAGGTTGTTTCCATATCTTGGCTATTGTGAATAATATTGCAGTGAACATGGAAGGGAATGTCTCTTCGAGATAGTGATTTTGTTTCCTTTGGATACATTACTAGAAGTGGGATTGCTGGATCATGTGGTAGTTCAATTTTAAGGTTTTGAAGAACCTTCATATTATTTTCCATAATGACTATACCAATTTATATTACCACCAACAATGTACAAGTGCTCCCTTTTCTCTGCATCCTTGCCAACATTTCTTATCATTTGTCTTTTTGATAATAACCATCCTGACAGGTGTGAGGTGATATCTCACTTTTATTTGCATTTTCCTGACTATCAATAATGTTGAGCACTTTTGCATGTACCTGTTGGTTATTTGTATATCTTCTTTGGAAAAACAGCTTTAGGGCTAATGGAGGAAGAAATGTTTTCAGAGAGAAGAAATAACAATATATTTGTATATAATCCACTAGCAAGTAAAAAAGAAATCATATTGGAGATGAGAGGATTTGTGGACCAATGGCATTGAGTAGGTGACAGTAGGTGGCATCTAGTGCATAAGCAGAGGGGTAGTTTTTAAATAGAAACACTATGAATACACATATGGCAACAAGCAGGAAGACAAGAGTACGCATGTGCTAATATTGGTAGATTGTTAGATGTAATAGTGGCTTTCAGTGAAAATTCGCTGACACTTGCGACAGTTCTCTCAGTGAAGTAGGAAGTGGGGTGAGGATGAAGAGGTGTTGAGGTTTGAGGAGAAAAGAAAATAGTTATCTAGAAGAGAGGAAATATGAAATGACTAGGGATACAGAGTAGGATTGCTAGGCAAAATGAAGGATCCATCTGTGATTGAAAGTCATGAATTTAAAGTGAGTCAAGTTAGCATAGTTGTGCTTTTTTCCCCAGCCTTATATTGCACAGGTGAAAGCCTGGTATAGGAGAACAGCTTAATTAGACAAGACTTGTGTTTTGCTAAGGAAGTAAAATAAAGCAAAAATAACACAAAGTAAAGGGAGTAGAGAATATACACAAGGAATTAAAATAAGAGATCACGATTTTAAGCTGAGTGGAAGAGAAAGACGAGGAGGGTGAAGAACAGTGAAATAATGGCCGTGTGAATGCGGTGAGAGTACTGGCTAGATTGAAGGAGCCTTGAGGTCTGGGTACTCGAGGTAAATAATAAAAAGAGGATGATGTGGTTAGAGAGTAGAATACATGAAATTGAGATTTGGGTGGTTGTACCTGTGGTGAGGACAGGGGGTATCTCCATGGAATGCATGGCTGCAGTAGGATAGATGACAAGATAGATGGACGAGAGGTCAAGGCCAGAGAGCATCAGTTGGTGGAAAGATTATCTACATATTTTCAAATGCTCCAAATTAAGTCACAAGAGAGTGACTGCAAAAGAAGAAATAAAATTCTTGAGAAATGAATGTCATGTAACATTATAGGTTCTAACGATTGATGCAAAATTTGTGTTCTCCAATATCCATCTTAATTTAAAGCTTTGTTGTTGGATGAAAAGCTAATTTAGTTACATTATTTCTAGACCTTATTTTTAAATGGTGTTAAGTAAAACTATATGGCTTCGTGGAATCAACCCTCAGAAGAATTTAGTGTATTTATACAGTCAGTGTTGTCAATTGAAATGAAACAGAAAGTCTTCCCCTGTGTTACAAATGGAGGGAGGGAAAAACTTCTTTTCCTAGTATGTGAAATCAGAGCAGCTTTTCAGAAGACCAATACATCCCTGTGTTATAAGCAGTTGCATGAGTAGGTATCAGGTGCACCAATTTATGCAAGATGTTTATTAATTTTAAGTGTCAAACGTATGGTCAGTGGAGGCTCTCAATGTTAATGCTAAGGTTGTATGAGAGTATGACAACTAAGACAGTAAAATCAGAGAAGATATAAATGTGATCTGAACTAGTGGTGGCATGGAAAACCAGATACAAATTCTCTTGGAAGTAGAAAGAAGCATGAGAATTATATGCAATGTATAATTTAATGATATGATACTGTATGACAACTGGAGTAACAAAAGCAATAAGATATTTTGATAGAAATTTTAACAAATTAGTAATCATTCAGCATCCAGGGGGATATATTTGGAAGAGAGAAATCCTGAGTATTAGGATTTTCAAGGCTGGCTAAGTTACACTCCAGTAGCAAGCAATCCCCAAATCCCTCTGGTGTGAGACAATAAAGGTCTGTTTCTCCCGCATGCTACATGTCCAGTGCAGGTCAGCAGAGAGGCTGTTCATGGGGGTCACTCAAGGACCCAGGCTGAGAGAGTCTCCATCCCACACTGGTATGATAGCACTTGGAAGTTATACATACTGTATCTGTCAAAGTTTCTCAGCCAAAGCAACAAAGGCAGAGAAACAAAAGATTCATGAATAGCCCTAATGACCACAACAAAATTATTATAAAATAATCCAGCTAAATAACAACAAATTTTCTCAAAAACAAATATACATGTGTATGTGTCAAGTCTATAATACTATTTTTATGACTTGCACCCTCTGAAAAATCTAGAAATTGACACCAAGTAGTCCTATCCCTCTAGCTCATCATTGTGAAGTGATTAAAATTGTCCCTTGTATAAAGCTGAGTGTGAAATACCATATATAGGATCTCCCCAGTCAGATGAGAAGGACTAAATCAGGCTTCTAGACCAATATTCTTCTTACAATAATTTTAAGAACTTCTTCCTGCAGCACTCCTCTCTTTTCTTTTTCTTTCAGGTGACTCTTAATTCCTTATTAGACATAATCTGAGGGTTTCATAATTTGAGATACAGGACTTGAAATAAATGCCTAATTACGCTGATAAGAACTGGATGTGAAAAAAAAAACTGGATGTGATTTCAAAAAGAAGCTGAGATATTCCAAAAAACTTTAAAAATCTTAGTTATTTTTCTTTTCAGCAACATTGTTAGCTTCAGCTATGTAAGGACAACTAGAAACTGTATATAGAAGTATTTTGGTCAAGCACAGCTGCACTCAGACACAGTTAGCAAAATGTTCCTATTGGGGAAGATAATGTGGGTCAACACTTCCACAACCAGGATGAAGACTTTTTGGTAAAATCATGATTACTCTTTTAAAAGGAAGGTTTGGTTCCAGAAGAGTTAACATATCACAAAATGATTCTTGATTTTAATGGGAGTGACAGGGAAGGTAGGAGAGAAGCCAGGAAGAAGAGCCCAGTAGCTATCCAAATGTCACATAGCTGAGGCACATAGTACTCAAAGAGACAGGAAGTCAGTTTCCAGATGGATCTGCATGAAGCCAGAAGCTTGCTGTTATAACTTGGATATATAAGGTAAACCCAGCACCTTCTGTGTAGCTGTTGAGACAGCCCCATAGAAACTGTATTTCTGGGAGTTCTATTGAAAAGAGTTCGGAATGACAGCAACATAGACTCTGGAGAGTAATTCATGGAGAGTATATTATGATGGAAAAAAAGAGAGAGATCTCTGTCATTTGTGTTTGGAAGACAAAGAAGGAAAAATAAAGGGAGTATTATGATGTAATGTAAATATTCTTTAAAAGTTATACAATATTTAACATTTTCATATTAAGAACAATAATGTTTTTATTAAATATTGATAGTGAATATAAGAGAATACATAAGAACATGAGTCAGACTATCTGAATTGAAACTCACCTTTTGCTACCTATATGCTGTGATTTTTCACAGGTTACTCACCTCTCTGCCGTTCAGTTTCTTCATCTATAAAAAGCAATAAAATAGTAGTAATGATTAAATAAGCTAATAACTGTAAATCACTTAGAAGAGGGTCTGCTACAGAGTGAGCACTCAATTAACATTATTCACTACTCTTATTATTCAAGTTAATCTTTTATTTGAATAATATATTAACTAAATGAATCTAGTAGATTATTAAAATAATTTACAGATAATGTTCAATTATTCTCAGTAAATTGACTCTGGGGGAATTACCTACTGACAGTAAATATTTTAAATATATCTAATGGTACTACTCATATTAATACTATATATAACATAACCCCCGTTTTACCTTAAAAATACATATATATTTATATATATAAATATATATTAATATTTATATATTTGAAAACACATAGAATATTATTTCAGGAACGATACAAAAGTCTGTTCACGGTGATGTCCTCTGAGGAACGTGGTCTTGTGAGTATGTAATGTAAAGAGACTTAATTTTCATTGTATTAGCCTTTGTGTTAGAGTTTTTTTAGTATGTTCTAGCTTATCAATAAAAATATATATCAAAATATTTCCTTTTCCCACACAGAGCAATTTATTTTGCCTCATCACATGTACTTTTCTGTTTCAATGAATTTTTTTTTTCTTTTGCTACAATAAGCACAGTCTTGGGAAATCAGAAGGCACATGTTGAATTATGCATGAACCCCGCTAAGAGAACTTTCTGTCTCTGGCATTAGCAGCACTTCCTACTGGGGTAGGGCAGGAAAACACCCTGTTCATTGATGACCTGCCAGAGCAAGATTAACACCAGTGCACCTTGCCAAAAGGAGTATTCTCTGTTCTAAATTATTTAAAAATATATAGTCTTCCCAACAAGAAAGCTATATTGGGATCCCAGTACCATTTTTATCCCTGACATCAGTGAGTCAAAGAATGTTTGGTACAAATGCAGGTGACATATCACAAGGTTATAATGGAAGATTGTGGTTCAGAAAAACAGGGGATCCCTAAATTAAGAGTGCAGTTTTATCCCGAGGAGAAAGAAAACAAAAAATAGCAGTTTTTTCAATGCAGTTTCTAGGAAATTTGTGAAATGGCCTTCTTTTTATAAAGTGTTGAAACTGTTGACTGTGTATTTAAAGGAACACGCTTTTCCCATCTTTTATTTTTAACATCTTTGCATCAACCATTATCTAATTTTAAATTTGTCATGCAAAATTTCTTCAAGGATAGCTATTTTAAATCATTAGAGTTAGCCCTAATATTTGGGGATATTTTTGCTTTTACCTATGTGCTATAAAAAGTATCTTAAGAGATATAAATTGCTATTTTGATGAATTTATTAGCCAAAACATTTGTGGAAACCATGTGCAGAGTTAATTGTTTTACCTCTCTCAGAACAATCAAGCCATGTATGGTCATGAAAAACTTAATGAAGCTATTTTAGTAATTTTATAATTATGCCAGTTATGGAAAAAGACACCATTTTCTGACTGTATAGAAAATTTAATGGTCTAATTCATATTATTCTATATTTATAAGGAAATGGAATTTACTTTGAAATAAACTACATTTTAGTAAGTACAGCATAATGGTTGGTAAAAAAATCTTTGTTTTTTTAAGAAGACCTTGTTTTTTTAGAGCATTTTTAGGTTTATACCAAAATTGAGAATGTGCAGATATTTCCTGTATACCCCTACCTCCACACACATGTAGCCCCTCCCATTTTCAACATCCTCCACCAGAGTAATGCATTTGTTACAATTGATGAACCCACACTGACACATCATAGTCAACCAAAGTTCATAGTTTGCCTTAAGTTTCATTCTATGAGTTTGGACAAATATTTAATGACACGTATCCATCATACAAAGTATTTTCATTGCCCTAACGTAATAATATTTTGCATCCTGTAAAAAGTTTGGTCACAAAAAAACTTACATCTGACAATACTATTTGAAATACAAATTCCAAACTATTATTTAATTCGTATCTTTCTCTAGCATAGTAATATATGGGTTGAATATAGTTCCCTGTATTATACAGTAGGTTCTTGTTGTTTATATGTTTTATATATAGTAGTGTGTATCTGTTAATCCTAAACTCCTAATTTATCCCTCCCTGCTCCCCTACTTCTTTGGTAACCATAAATTTGTTTTTTATGTCTGTGAGTCCATTTCTGCTTTGTAAATAAGTTTATTTGTATCATTTTTTTAGATTCCATACATAGGTGATAATCATATGATATTTGTCTTTCTCTGTCTGACTTATTTCACTTAGTATGATAATCTCTAGTTCCATCCATGTTGCTGCAAATGGCATTATTTCATTCTTTTTTTATGTCTGAATAGTATTCCGTTGTATATATATATACTGCATCTTCTTTATCCATTCATCTGTTGATGGACAGTTAGGTTGCTTCCATGTCTTGGCTATTGTAAATAATGCTGCTATGAATATTGGGGTGCATGTGTCTTTTCAAATTAGACTTTTTGTGTTTTCCAGATATTTGCCTAGGAGTGAGATTGCTGAATCATATGGAAAATCAATTTTTAGTTTTTTAAGGAGACTTCATTCTGTTCTCCATAGTGGCTGTACCAATTTACATTCCCACCAACAGTGTAGGAGGGTTCCCTTTTCTCCACACCCTCTCCAGCACTTATTATTTATTAGTTGATGATGGCCATTCTGGCTGGTATGAGGTGATACCTCATTGTGGTTTTGATTTGCATTTCTCTAATAATTAGAGATGCTGAGCATCTTTTCATGTGCCTGTTGGCCATCTGTATGTATTCTTTGGAGAAATGTCTGTTTAGGTCTTCTGCCCAGTTTTTGATTGGGTTCTTTGGTTTTTTGGATATTTAGCTGTATGAGCTGTTTGTATATTTTGGAAATTAAGCCATTGTCGGTCGCATCATTTGCAAATATTTTCTCCTATTACATAGTTTGTATTTTGTTTATGCTTTCCTTTGCTGTGAAAAAGCTTTTAAATTTAATCAGGTCCCATTTGTTTATTTTTGCTTTCATTTCCATTACTCTCAGAAACAGATCCAATATAATATTGCTGTGATTTATGTCAAAGAGTGTTCTACCTATGTTTTCCTCTAGTATCTAGTCTTTCACTTAGTTTCTTAATCCATTTTGAGTTTATTTTTGAATATGATGTTAGAGAACCTTCTGATTTCATTCTTTTACATGTGGCTGTCCAGTCTTCGCAGCATCACTTACTGAAAAGACTGTCTTCTCTTCATTATATATTCTTGCCTCCTTTGTTGTAGATTAATTGACCGTAAGTGTATGGGTTTATTTCTAGGCTTTCTATCCTCTTCCATCTATCTATATGTCTGTTTTTGTGCCAGTACCATACTGTTTTGATTACTGTAGCTTTGTAGTATAGTCTGAAGTCAGGGAGCATGATTCCTCCAGCTCTGTTCTTCTTTCTTAAGATTGTTTTGACTGTTTGGGGTCTTTTGTGTTTCTATACAAATTTAAAATTTTTTTTTGTTCTGGTTATGTGAAAAATGCCACTAGATGTTTGATAGGAATTGTACTGAATCTATAGATTGCTTTGGGTAGTATGGTCATTTTAACAATATTGATACTTCCAATCCAAGCAAGGTATATCTTTCCATTTCTTTGTGTAATCTTCAATTTCTTTCACCAGTGTCTTATAGTTTTTGGAATATATGTCTTTTACCTCCCTAGGTAGATTTATTCCTAGATATTTTATTATTTTTGATGTAGTGGTAAATGGGATTGTTTCCTTAATGTCTCTTTCTGATATTTTGTTGTTAGTATATAGAAATGCAACAAATTTCTGTATATTAGTTTTATATCCTATAACTTTACAGAATTCATTGATAAAACTATCATTGTTTGCAGATGACATACTATACGCAGAAAATCCTAAAGACACCATCAAAAAACTACTAGAGTATAGTAATAATATAATAATATCAAATGAAATGATTAAATGTTAAAGCCTCTGTACAAATTGCTTCTGGATGAAAATTATTGGTGTTACACAAGAAACCTCATGGCATTGTGCAGCCTAAGTCCATATTTAATTCAGACTTGAAGCAAAAAATTACTCTTCCTTCCAAAAGAGGTTTAAGTAACACTTTAATTACCAGCACCTGCATAATGCTAATCACTGAGGAGAAAACAATTATTAGGACAGAGCTAAAAATCAGTTACTAAGTGCACTTAGTAGAAAGATACTAATATATTTATTGTGTAGCCATTTGTGATAACAAGTAAAACAGGCCATTACTATTTTTACATAGACTCCCAGAGACATGTCACACTTCTGCAAAATCTGTGAACTTTGAACATTTGCTGTAACAAAATCAGATAAGGTGTTAACTGTGGGGGAATAACTCTGCCATGAAGCCCTGGTTACCTTGCACATATCCAAACAGACAGAGGTTTGAATCACAGCTTATGTGAGTCTAGGCATGATGCCTTATGATTCTCTTGGAATACAAGAGGATGGGATGCCTCTAAGGAGCTGCTGTGAGGCCATTTCCTACTCATCTTTTTTTTTTCCCCTGGGAGGTAGCCTACAAAACAGTTTCTCATGGTCTCTGGGTTTTGATGAAGTATGGGGCTTTCTACCCCGCCTCCCTGTATAGTGTCAGAATATAACCCACATTGCTACAGTCTGTCTTTGGTTCCTCAGCAATGGTGTGTCCAACAGATCTTAGTGCCATCATGCAGCCCCTTTTGTTTCAATATTATCCTTCTTAGTGTGTGAAACAAGAATCACAGGGAACTGGCACCTTTGGTTTAATCTTCTTTCCATTGTTTATGTAAGTAATAAATGGTCTAAATCTGTAAGTGGTTCATTGTATCTTCACCAGTTGGAGCAATCAAGCCTTGGGCTTGGCCTTGTCAACCTTGTGTGTTAGCTTGATAGTAACAAGATCTCCAAATTGAGTATGTCACATTTAAGGACAGAACATGAGATGTCATGAGGAATATGGAAGAAGTCCAGGAGAACTGAAACAATAAAATGGTAAAGATATTTTGGATGGAGATCCTGTAGTGGTCATGTAATATATTCTACTTGATTACAACCATTACTAGTAAATAATGAAATAGAAACAAAAAAAGAGGGGAAAATAAAAATAGTATAATTATAGAAAAATCAGAGTGCATAATTTAGTAAAGTTAAGCTAGAATTCAGAGAGTTTTTATGTGAAACTTGTGTCTCAGTTATTTATGTAAGTATTCCTCTGTATCTGTTAACTATGGCCACAATAATTCCACATTTAAAAAAAAAACAAACAACTAAATCTCAGCAGCATACAGTAAATTTTTTTTTTAGCTCACAAGTTGTGGGTTGGCTAGAGTTTGTCCATTCTAGTCTAGACTTCACTGAGTGCCTCTGCTGGTCTCAACTGGGCTCATTCACTGGAAAGGATGGGGGTTGGCTAATCTGGGGTCAGCCTGGCTTGGTTGGCTCTGCTCCATCGATCTGTCACCCTCCTCTTGGGACCAAAGTACTGACCTGGCATGTTCTTCCCACAACAGTGGAAAGGAGGCACAATCACACATATGTTTTTCATGCCTCCGTTTGCATTATATCTGCCAATATCTGGCAAAAGCAAGTCACTTGCTGCACCCAGATAAGGAACAGGGGAGGACAGTCTTCCCAGAGTAGGAGGGTACTGTAAAGTTGCATGGTAAAGGGTGTGGATGTATGATCCTGTTACTGAAGAGAGAGTGAAGAGCTGGAACAAAAATCCAGTTAGCCATATTCTCTCTAGCTGAAGTTTCTCTATCTGCATCTATACGTCTATAGAGTGCAATCATATAAGTTCAATTTTCTGTATCCAAATCAAAAAGCTTTATAGTGAATCTATATGCATGTGTTAACAAAAACATAATTGCCTGTGAGTCTGAAAAGAAAATGCAAAATTAACGTGTCATCATATCTCAGCTGTTCTTCCAATGGGATCATGTTTTGTACTTCTGTCATTTAAATGTATTTTGTATTTTGGCTATAATCTCCCCCACATTATTAAGTTTAAAAAGTCTTCAAAAACAGATAGAAGGCTTTAAAGAAAATAATTGAATTAAGAGCCCTAGAAAAGCTCATGTGCTAGAATAAAAAAAAAAAGTTAAAAAATATAAAAAATATATTTTAAAGTTAAAGTTGAAAGTTATAAACCCTAAAGATAGAGGAAAGCACATGAAAGTTGTAAACTTGGACCTACATATGAGTAAGAAAGTTAGCAAAAATTATAGAAATATATTTGATTCTAGAAAGCTTTACCATGATACCAGAGTACAATATAATCTTTTTTTTTCTTTTGATCTTTATTGGAGTATAGTAGCTTTACACTGTTGTGCCAGTTTCCGCCGTACAACAAAGCGAATCAGATGTATTTATACATATATCCCTATGTCCCCTCCCTCTTGAGCTTCCCTTCCACCCTCTCTATCCCACCCCTCTAGGTCATCACCAATCATCGAGTTGATCTTTCTGTGTTTTTGCAATAACTAGGGACATTGTGTGCTGTGTATCAGTGGCCACAATTAGCATAGAATGCTTTTAAGCATCATGTTTGGACAACAGAATATGTTGAACATAATCAAAATCTGAGGAAGGAGGAAATAGAGGAGGGAGTTGATTTAGTGAAGGAGTTGGGTTTCAAAAGAAAAATTGGATGAATCAAATGACCTGAGAAATTTTCTAAACATGCATCCCATGAAGAAGCCTCTAGCTTAGTTGAGCCTGTGCAGAACAACAATTACCTCCCCCTTTTCTTATCTCCAGTCATCTCTCCCCACGTTCCCCATGCCTCAGACCACCCTGCTTCTTAAACTCATGCATAATATAATCCTGAGCCCCTCTCCTTTGGGGAGGCTGATTTGAAACTTGTTCTTCCATTTCCTCACTTGGCTGCCTCCCGGAGAAAACTTTCCTCTGCTGCAAACTTCAGCTCTCAGTTTGGTTTGCTGAGTGTCTGGCAAACTACCTGTTTTGGCAACACTATCAATATTCCCTCAAACACAGCCCCCTTAGTGACAAAACTCAGGCAGTCTCCTCAGCTGCCATCAGCACCGCGTGATGACATTTTCCCCAGTCGCTAATGCTTTCAAATCTTCTGTCAGCCTAATACAGGGCATTTGAAAGCGTTTACAGGTGGAGTAAATTCACTGACACTTTCCAGGGCTACATTCTTTAAAAAATTCCTTAATAAGTACAGAGAATCTACTCAGGATATAAAACTGGAGCTCCTTATCTTAGTTTAGTAATTTGCAATTTGTATGGTAGTTTCTTGAAGCTTGTTTATGCTTCAAAGACCTCGTGCTCAGACAGAAAGAAAGGTTTTCAATATCCTTTAAGCTTTAAATCGTTTCCAGTGGAACCTCAACAGCAAATGGCACTAACTGAAAACTGCTTCCAAAGATCAGCAAGCAGTTTTTTCCTCGCCCTCTGGCTGTGAAAGAAATAAACTGGAAAAAAAATGCTGTAAATAAAAATTTCAAGCATATTAAAATGTTCACATGCCCCAAGATAATTTCATTCAGAGCACTATAATTTGTATGTGACCACTTACCTATGCGGATTTCTACTTACAGTCTATTAACCTAATATTCAGCTTGCCGCAAACTGAGAGCATCGCTTGCTCTATCAGCAATCATTTCATTCCTAGTAAATCCCTAATAAATCAATATTTGTAGTTGGAAACATTATCTAAACTCACCCAAGACTCAAGCTTATAGACAGGGGAAATTTTTTTAAGGTAAGAAATTTAAATTTAACATTGAACTCCAGTTTAAAAAAAAGTAGTTCTAACATAAAAGACTACTTATGAAGGACAAAAACAGTAAGGCCCTTTCCTAATTCAAAAATAAGCTGCTCCCCAGACTATGGAAGCCTATTAAAAATATGTATTTGTTTATTTTTATTTGTCAAAAGCTACTTAAGAGTTCATCTCTCAAACTACTGAAAAAGATAGGTCCTCTTTGTTTAAAAAGAGGTTACTTTAAATGTGCCACTTGAAATAGTCCACTAGTTCCTGTGGCACAGGGCAATGACGTGTGCTCTGTTGTTTGGCTGAATAAAGCTGTGCAAGATCTGACACATGACAGAGCACCATTCTTGTGTTCTTATGTTTATTAGATTCATTGAACCCTTTTCTTTAGTACCATAGTGGTGGGGGGAGGGGAGGGAGGGAGCCTGTGTTCACAGATGAGTTACAATGTAGACTATCACCTCCTACCCTACCTCTGGAATCTAATGAAAACAATCTGAAGCATAATTTGATTCTTCACATTTTTCACAGTGGATAGCATTTCTTTTGCATTTTTTCTTTTTATTAAGTTTACATTCACAAATTCTTTACTGAAGAATATACTAACTCCCACAAAAATATAAATTAAAAGGTGTATTTCAAAATGTATTGAAACACCCTGTATCTGAGACTAGATACGCTGTTAGCCTCCTCAACTGGAGTGGTATGGCACAGAGCTAACCCTCAGCATCTAATTAGCATTCAGTGAATGTCAGTGGAATTGAAAATGAGCCACTACATTTCATCAGTTTTTTAAGCATAATGATGATATAGGAAAAAGGATAGGATTTAGAGTCAGAACATCTAAGTTTGAGTGCCAGCTCTGATATTTACCAGGTTGGTGTTATCAGAAAAGTCACTAAACCTCACCAAGTCTCAATTTCTCTCTTACATAAACTGATGATAAAAACAATTTTCTAACAGAATTGTTAGTAGGATCAAAAAAGGTAAAGGATATGAAAGTGTTTATCAAATGAGATATCTAAATACTCTCAAAGTTAGGTAGAATATAAATAAAACATCTAAAACAAATTTAACCCACCAATATGATGAAAAAATTCTAATTAATATTACTATAACACTGGTGTTTGCCTTCTTTTGTACCCTGGAATAAGCATTACTTCAAATGACAGTAACTTGGATTAAATAACTGAGTAATATTGGCACCACAAGAGTGCACTGCAATTAAATAACTTAAAAATATTCATAGATTAATCATTTGTCCTCTCATTGCAATTAGTTTATTCATTTCCCCTTTCCTTTATTAGCAATTTTTGTATGTAATTTACTTTCATTCTTAGGACATTTGTGTATAACGAGACAAAAGATTTCCATTTGTTAAAGAATACGTACTGAGGTTTGATGAAATCGTGTGATTATGTTTAATTTTAGTTTAATTTTCATCTTGTATATTTAACCTATAGGGATAACACAGTAATCTGAGGGGAAAAAAGAAAATGTTAATGCAATAATTTGGAAAGATTTGAGGTTTGATAGCAATGAGGAAATGAATAACAAGAAAGAGGGATTTCTGGGTAGTACTAACGTCTCATAGCAGCAAGAACATATATAACAATAAAATACGTATATTTAAAAACACCACATCACATCCTGCATTGTCAGGAAAATGTTAATATAGCGGTTAATTTGGTTTGAACTAGCCAAACCCACTGCGTGTAATAAAGAATCACTGTCTTCCTGAGTATCTTTGGCTAAGTAAATATTGCTTGTAAATAAAACCAGGAATGGAGCAAATTATGGCACTTCAAAAGTCTCAGTCTTTACATGTTAATCACATCTGAAGGCCATTTTAACATTTGATGTGTGGCCTAGAAATTATTTTTAAATACTGTTTGTAAAATATTTCACTTCCGCTATGTAACTTATCAAGAAGTAATACCTATAATTTTAATCATCTTTGCATTTATTATGCTTTAATATGTTCTTCAAAAAATTGTAGCTTCAGGTTGAATGTGGTTGGTCTACTGTTTTTAGTCTGTGGTACTCCTGAATCTCTGCATTCATTCAATCACAGAGTCCTGCCAGTTCCACCTCCAGTATCTTTCTAATTTGTCCACTTAACTGGGCTCTCTGCTTTTAACCTTAACACCTTCTGCAACCCAATGCATCCTCCAAAGTGCAGCCAGAGTAAAATAATCTTTCTCCCACCCAGTTCTGAGTATCATACTCTTCTTTGAAGTCTCCTAGGAGTTCACTGACTTTACAACTGAGTCCAGACTTTTCAAAAGTTGTGTAACCATTCCCCTCCCCACAACTCAGGTCTTTTCTCTCCCCATTTCCTATCACACACTCCCAAGTCTCACTCCATACAAACACATGTATTCCGTTTCAGTAATTCTCCATGCTCTCCTAAACCACAAACTTCTACACATACCTTTTCCGTTGTTTAAAGTGTTCTTTCTCTGTTTCATCTAGCTACTCCTCATCCATCAGATCTCAGGTTAGGTGTCACATTCTCCAGAAATACTGCAAACTAGAGTGGGTTTCCTGCCTATGTGTCCTCATCTTACCCTCACGTATTTACCACCGTATCCCCAGCCTAGCAAAAAAAGAGAGTAAGCAGTTAACAATCAGACACTGAATAAATGAACAATGAAAGGAATGAATATTTTAGACAAGATTGTGTCATGTATAGTGAATCAAAATGTGATTCTCATTACATTTTAAGCTAGAATATCTATGAATCACTTTCTAAACTTACTGTTTTTATAGGATCACCCAGTAATAAAATAGAAAGGTATGTACCAAAAATTTTACCTCTCAAGGTAAAAGAGGAGACTTTTCTTAAAGGGAGAAATGGACCACAAAATTTGTTAAATATGTGAAACAATTGTTTATAATGCTGAATAAGTGCAACCAACATGTTGATAGAATTTTAGTGACATATGGCCATCGAGGAAATAATATACATGGCTCAATGGGAAGCTAAAAAAAATATCGCCTGTAAATTAGTGTTAATCTGAGTGAAGAGGAAATAAGTTGGAAAAAGTCTGAACCTTGAAGCCAAACAGAGATAGGATCAAATTCTACCAGTTATTAATTGAATGACTTTGGAGTGTGAAAATTCTTTGAGCCTCTATTCTCTCATAAAGAAAATGAGAGTGATAGCAATGCATCCTCCCATGTAAAATTCAGAGAATACACTTTTCTAAAGCACTTACTACAATATCTAGCACAAAGTGGAAATGGATTCAGTGTTAGTTATATAGTCAATATTATGAAATATAATGGAGTGAAGGAGATCACTGTGAAGTATAGTCATGAGAGAAGATCTCATGTAGCAAATTATTTTTATATGGGCTTTGAAGATGGGTAAACACTGAGAAAGTGATGGAGACAGGATAGGCAGTCTGGGTTTATAATTCATTCACACCTTTACTATGGAAGATTTATTATAGAGGAGCTTGTGCCATCGTTACTCATGAATAACAAATTTTCTCTAGTACATTGCAAATTTCTAGAAGAAAGGGAGCATATTCGACCAACTCTTCTAACTTCCTGCCAACTAGTATATAGTACGTTCAAGATATCTTATTGCTGTTACTAATTTAAATAGCTGTGTGGGTGACTCTAAGGAAGAGTCTGATTGATCACTGAGGCAAAGTTAAATAGTTTGAGTGGGGTTCTATTATGGAGGGTCTTCAAAACCAGGCAAAATATATACTGTTTTACTAAAAGTCTTAAAATAAGCCCTGAGTAACTGGTGAGTTAAACAATAGAACTATCCAGTTTTACTAAATTCATATAAACGATCACATAGAAGAAGAAATATACAAGTATTGGCAGTAATATTTTTAAAGAAAAATGCTGAAAGGAAGTATATACTGATATTTATTAAAACTTGCCACAAAGTAAATATAATCAAAACCACATGACATAGACAAATGGGTGGAAGATGTCTAAAAGCCCAGACACAGATCCAAAAGTGGACTGTTTTAGCCACATTCTGAAACACTCCGAAGGTGAGACACTAAAAAAAATCCTTTCAGCCGGCAGAATATTAGCCATGTATCTCATTGTCCATTTTGCCTACAAAGATAGATGGCCTGAGGGAAGGAACTGTACCAATTATTATTGGGCTGTGGCTAATGATTAGGGACTTGTAAGAAACAAAATTAAAGACTTGTGACCAAGAACATTAGGGAAGAAATACTAAACAAAACGCTTCCACAGTGAAGCAGACCATTAATAATCTGATGCACATGTTCTGGATGTAGTTTAGCCTCCTTCCCAGCAAACTAGAGCTTGCTCAGTGGGCTCATGACAGGGTGGGCGGCCATGCTGGCATGGACGTAGAACACACATGGGCATAGCACTTCATAGCTGTCTTCCTGAAGACTAGTCTGTCTTCCACCACGGTCACCCAGTTTTTTAGAAGTGGTGACTAACTCTAGAACCTCAGCATGCTATTATGCCTTAATAAAATCAGCCAACTAGAAGGTGATAGATTGACTGCACTGGATCTCTTCCATCATGAAGGAAATAGTAAAAAAAAAAAAAAAAAAAATCCTTGTGGAAATAGACATTTATTATGTTTTTGAATTTGCTTTCCTTACTCATCATGCTTCTATCAGAACCACTATCTGTGGGCTTACTAATGCATCAACATTTTGTCCCACACAACACTACTTCTAATCACCAGACAAATGGCAAAAGACATAGACAAAGGGCTAATGTCCATGGGATTTATTGGTCTTATCACCCAAAAAATGGTAGAAATGCCTAGTGAAGACTTGATTATGTCCTCAGCTAGAGGACATAATCAAGGTTCCTTAGATAAGAGGTTTATTCAGGCTTCACTCAGACACTGAATCTATATTTCTCAATGTAGAGTGAACCCTAAGAATAAAGGGAAGTAAATGGAAATAGCATCTATGGAGTACCTGTTCAATAATATGTGCTAGGCATAGTGTTAAGTCTATTTTGCAGGTGAGGAGATAGACTTATGAAAGTTAAACCACAATATGATGTGTGCTTAAGTGCAGATAGGAACCCAGGTGTGTTTTTTTCCAAGGCCCACAATTTGCTAGTGTTCAATGTTGAGAGAAGTCTAGATAATCCCTTTACTAAAGAAATTTCTTTTTCTTATATTTATTTATTTATTTATGGCTGCAGAGGGTCTTAGTTGCAGCCCACAAGCTCTTCATGTGGCATGCGGGATCTTCACTGCAGTGCGCAGGCTTCTCTTTCTAACTGTGGCGCGTGGGCTCAGTAGTTGCAGTGCATGGGCTTAGTTGCCCCATGGCATGTGGGATCTTAGTTCCCTGACTAGGGATTGAACCTGCGTTCCCTGCATTGGAAGGCAGATTCTTAACTACTGGACCATCAGGGAAGTCCCCTAAGGAAATTTCTACAAACTTTAAAAATACTGAACAGCAGTAGATTTTGCACGTACTTCAAAGAATGTGTAGGATCTCTCAGAGCTGGGAAATTAAAGGTGCTAAGAATGAACACACCCAGGTAAATACATTTCTTGTTTATTCCTTTGCCTGCTTAATCTCTACTTATCTTCTCTAAATGCAAATGCCATGAGAAGAATTTTATGTCTCATACATTATTATAGGCCCAGTTCCTCAATCAGTGTATGGCCCCTAGCAAATACTCCATATATATCTATTACATGAATGAATGAATGAGGCAAAACTCGAATGATTTCCAGTCAACTATCTCCCAGCCTGCCACAGATTCCACCCTTCTACAGATTGCGGTTCAAAGAGTAAATAGCTAAGAGGCTCTTTGGTGCATAATAGATATCATCTATCTGTTATTAGTGTACAGTTGAAGGACTTCCTGTTTTGAGTAATGACTATGTCTGTATATTTAGGAAAATGCATTTGGGATCATGAGAAAACACTGAATATTGGGGGCCTGTGTCCCTAGTACTGACTGTTCCTAATAAGCTGTGAGATCTTGAACAGGTAACTCAGCAACCTGAGCTATGTAAGTCTTTATCTGAGAAATGAGTAGGTTTAAGCAATTGATCTCTCAAACCATCTCTGTAATCTAAAGTTCAATGACTAAGAATTACATTGTCAATTGTTTTGTTTTTCTGATGAGTGAGATATTTTTATTTAGACTATATTCTAACATGTAAATGCATTATGGAATAAGACATATCTATTTGCATCTTAGTTTTTATTTATAGTACATAACAGTAAAAATATATCGTATGTAAATATAAAACATGAAGATAGAAAACATAACAGTAGAAAATAGTAGAAAACATGACATACATTTAATTTCATTGGCTAAGATTGTTAGCTTTTTTTTATTATATATTTTAGTCGCATATTTTTTAGTTTCTATCCAAAAAATTATTCTATAACAAAACTGCTTAAGACATTCAATTTTCCCTTAAAGATAAATTAAGTAATATTTATTGCACAGTAGCAAGAAGCAAGCTCTTTTCGCTACATCTTAGGGAATCACATAATACCTTCCCTTCAACAGACAGAGCTTGATTACTGTTATTCAGTTGCTAAATTGATAACATTTAAAGGTCCCTGGCATTCAATTTTTTTAAAACGAATTAAAAATACATTGGAGATATTTTGTTTTTACTGACTTTACAAAAATCCCTGATTAACATGCCAGATGCCACGGTTCTTCGAGCCTGATGAAGGCTCCCTGGAGTTAATGTCCTTTCGGCAGTTGTTGCCAAAGAACTGAAGCAGATTGTGCAAGGCTGTGTAATCATATGATTTTCCTCCTATTGAGGAACTACTGACACAAGAAAAATCAACTGCCTTGATGAAAACAGTTTAAAATAATAAAATTCTGGATAATGAAAAATTTTAAATGCAGGTCAGTAGTATGGTATCCTTTGACATTCTAGTTCTGAAGCTTGTATTTCAGTTCCTTCTCATTGAAATGAAAATCATACATTTTATCTCCATGGAACAAAAAAGCTCTATAGCAGCCTGGCTAAAGAGAGAGATGTTTTAGTTGGTACAGGTTGTGTGTGTGGATGATATAAATAAAAATAGGAGATAAGGAAAATTAAATTGCTTGAGAAACTTTATTTTTAATTGAATTCTCACATCCCTTTATGTTACATATTCACTAATTAAGGCTATCACAAATAATCATGGACATGAATCAGCCAATGAAGCAGCACATTTGCACCTAAATACAGAGAGAGTCACAGAAACCTATTTCACTGTGCCACTGGGGTCAAAATGGCTGACTGTGGAAGACACTGTTCATTCTCCCTTCTTCTTTGCTAACATCATGATTTTATTTAGGGAAGCAGTATGGTACCCTAGTGATAGATCATGATAACAAATCATGACCGTATTTTTCCCTGATTTCCCAACCTCCCCTCAAGCTAGGATGGCTATGGGATCTAGCTTTGGCCAAAAAAGCTTAAAAGGATGTCTGCTGAAGCTTTTTCTTTCATGATAAAAAGGGATATATGTACGTAGCAGAACACTTTTCTCTTCAGCCATTATCCCACATAACTTCTGTATTCAAGGTAAAACAAGCATGAGATTTTCCAAAGAACTACAAAGACACTGGTCCTCATATCACAGAGTTCCTGAAACAACTTCAGCCACTATCTACTTTTAGGAGTTTGTTAAAAAAAAAAACCAAACTAGGCATTTACCACTGCAAGATAGGTTTTCTACTACTTGCAGGCAAATGTTGGCATATTACTTTATTTATATTACTTCCTGGTTAATATGCCAACTGTTCAGAATTGCATCCCACTCTAACAATTCTTGTTAGATCCAGGCATCTCTTGCCTGGATCAGCTACATGATCAGTCTTATTGCCTCTAGTTTAATCCATTTGCCATCACATCATCTTTCTATAATCTAAAATCTGTTCATCTCCTCTTTAAGACCTTTCAGTGGTTCTCCAGTTCTATTTGGATAAAATTCAAAAGCCTTATCATGACCTGAAAGACTGGTACATGATTGCTTCTCCAGCTTCATTAATTCATTTATTAATTTTTAATTATTTATTTTATTTTTAAATAAATAAAAAATCTAAAGAATTTTATATTATTTTAAATTTATCATATATTTAGTAAGGATCTAATAAATATGGGGCCAACACAAGCCTACCTCTATGCAGTTTCCTTTTTAATCACAATTTCCCATTCTTTGGCCACAAGTATGTACCTTGCCCCAGATCCCATGTTTAGAAGCCTTAACCACGCAGATGCATGAGCTCTAGTCTTAACTCATTATGTGTAGATACAAAATAAATTCCTGGTCTTCTGTGTCACGGAACTCAAAATAATTTCAAAAAGAATTTAACAAACATTTCCATAACATATAAGGATACTGAGATCTAATCTGGCTCATCAAAATTACAGAGCAATCATTGAGGGTCAGCCAAACCTCCATTTTCAGGTTTTTTCACTTGATTAGTCATTTCCCTATGAGAAACCAATAAGTTGCACGTCGAATTATCCACTTGTTCCCTTATTTAACTACCTATAACCGTAAGTTAGCAAACTTTGTCAGTACATATGGCTGTTTTTAGAACTGACATTAGTAAAGCAGTAGGACAAAGGTACAAACATGCCACTAACACACTCAGTTGAAAGGAACAATTGCAAATCTATTTTGGTTTTAATCGAAACAAATCATTCCCAGAAACACACCCTGGTAATGCCTCAGCTAACATTAAGCAGTCACAAAATGATATACACATCTAAAGCCAGTTGGCATATATAAGATAAGATAAAGTAACCAAAACTGACATTGACACGTTTTCAGCAATTTAAAACTTTCATCTATACTCTTGCACTTCAGACAATGTAGAGTAGTAACCTTCTATACACTTGAAGATCATTATTCTCTCATAAATTTTATATAAAGATATTTCAAAAATAGACTCAATGCAAGAAATACATTTATATTGGGTACATGTATAGACAAAATTAAATCTATGCTGTCTTGTAGAAACATGCAGATTACCAAGCTAATGTGTATTAAAAGCTTATTTTGCATACAAAATGATAAAATCTACTTCTTTTCTTCAGCTTTATCCATGAGCAGATCATCCATCACAAGACCTATAAAAATCATACCAGGTATTGGTATTGTATTGCCTTGTGCTTTGCAGTGGTGAAAGCTTTGTTTGCTCCTGCTTTCTCATTTTATCCTTACAACGAATCTGTCAATACAGATATTTTTCTCCCTGTAGAGTGGATTCCCCAAATATTTTAACTGAACTGGACAAAATAGCATTCATACATTATGGACTTAAGTCTTTGATGTTTTATTTAGCAGCTTTGTATAATGTAAAATCAGTCATTGGACTCAAGTATACCCATGTTTGAATTCTGGTTGTGAAATGCTTTAGCTTCCTGATACCATCTAACTTTTCTAAATAAAAAGGGAGTTGGCAAGATTTGTTGACATTGTTGACAAGATTAGATAGGTTGTCTAGCACAAGGCCTGAAATACAGCAAGCACTCAAGATGTTCCTCCGCAATCCCTCTTTCATGTCCTCTCTCCTTTATCTTCCTTAAAGACATGACCGTGGGTTTGAGAAAAGGAAGGCTGAAAAAATAAGATGAGAAGCATTTTCTGCTTCATGGAAAAAATGGCAAGTCTCTTCAGTTTTCCTGAGTTTACCCTAAGAATAGATTTCAGTTATTGAAAATCCATTGTGCTGAACCCATAGCCTAGTTTATAAAACCAAAAGACAAAAATAATTTACAGGTGTTTTGGTTACCTATTACTATGTAACAAAGTACCCCCCAAATTATCAGCTTACACAGACATGTATTAACACAATTTAAGAGGTCAGGAATTCAAGCAGGGCTTAGCTGTGTGGTTCGGGCTCAAAATCTCTTATGAGATTGCAGTCAAGTCAACCAAAGCTGCTGTTCTCTTAAGGGGCTGAAAATCCATTTCCAAGTTCACTCATATGACTTCTGATGGTGGTTCCAGTTCTCTACCAGGTGGGCCTCTCCTGCTCTCACAATAGTATGACTTTCCCTAAAGCAAGTGGTAATTAAGAGAGAGATTGAGAGAGAGAAAGGTCCCAAGACAGGAGTGCCAGTCTTTTACACCTAACCTTGTGACATACCAGCACTTCTTCTAATTGCTATTGATCACAGAGACAACCCTGGTGCCATCATAAAGGTATGGATACAAAACTCATTGGGCACCATCTTAGAGGCTGGCTACCAAACTGCCATGATCCACCTTGAAAGCTGAGCCAGACTTATGCCAGTGGCCCAGACAAGGTGTGCTGAGCAAGCAGGAAATTTTAGAGGCATAGGTTTTATTCTAACCGAAGAGTATAATGCAAAACCAGCAGAGATGTCTAAAAGCTTCACTGTTGCAAAGTTGAAAGAGTAGAATATCACAAAATGTTAGTTTAGCACTATGCAGCTCAGTTGTTACCAAGTAAGTAAATATTTATGCAAACTTTGTATACTATGTCATGTCTATTTAAGTCTAGATGCTCTTGGGGGTTCTCCAGTTTAGTCATATTTACCCTCTGGAAGAAACATCCTTTCCCTCTGTGCCCTTTAAATCTCTGAGCTACAGAATCCATCTCAGTTGTACAGAAGCTTTCCAAACTACATGGAATTTTTTATTTCAATGATATAACTTGATGAGACTCTAGCTGATATTTTTAATAATGTTATAGTTATATTCTGATTTTAATAATTAGAGTACAAGCACACAGTAATTGGCACATGTTAGGCATTTATTGATTAAATAAATACACTTTTCTACCTGTTTTTATATATAATAACAAAAGAAAATATGGTGATATGTTAGATTTTTTTGTTAATATTAAAAAGGAAAGTGGACCTTCTTAGAAAAACTATAAATCAATAAATATACACATAAATTTTAAAAGAAGCACATACACAAGAAGCAAATATTGCTGTCAAACTAAAAAATTATGTATCCAAATACCTATAATTTGAAGAAATTGAAGTTTTTTGTATCTTTTTAAAAGGTCAACATTCATAAAAATAACAACAAAAACCTCTTTCCTTTATTATAGCATGTGTATCTAGTTTCAATGAAAATTATATCAGGACCCAAAGCTGAAATTACGGTAATTTAAAACCACTTCAAAGATGTTATGAACTATCTCTTTTTCAGTCTTGTCTCATAGATACTTCTATACTGTAATTTATAATTCATGATTCTGGAAAGAAAATGAAAAAGTGACTTTGAAATATTTTAAAGGCAATTTTAAAGTGACTTGTTCAAAGATATGATTGAGGAACTTAAATATTCATAAATAATCTCAAGGTTTAAGTTATAATAACCTATACTTTAATAATAATCTGAACTATTCAAACACAATGAATAAAAGGCTAAGAAGGTGGCTAACAAATTCTTAGAAATATTACTTCATAATATTATTGCATTAAAAATGTAGACTTGGAGGGAAGTTTAAGAGAAATGCTGGTAGGTGATGATTAAACAATGCTCTTCCTACCACTGAACATTTATTTTTAAAAGTAAAGCATTTTCTTTAGAAAATAATTGTTAGGGACAGTTTAAATGTGTTAAAAATTAATAATTAGAAACCTCAATTAGAGTCAGGAGACCAGAATGGGGAGCTCTCACACCCTTTAACAATAGCAAAGCCCAACGGGAAGAAGAAAGACTCTCTTCTTTCCTGGCAAGGTCTCAGCCAGTGAAAAGCCATGGACTCCGTTTGCAGCAGCCCTCACAACTTCCTTTTCCCCTCTATAAAAGCGTTCTCCTTCCCTTGCCATGGTATTATTTGCACATGGCTGGCCATGGTTGTATACCTTAAACTGCAATTTTCTGCTGATGCCAAGTAAACCCAATTTTGCTGGAGAAATATCTGGCAATTTATTTATTTTAGGTCAACAATGACCAGAACAATTAAGTTTCTCAAATTAACATACTAAACATATAACATAATAAACATAAACCAAAAGCCCAACTTCTTGAAGTTTATTCATTCATTTGCTCTGCTTTCCCCGATTTATTCATTTGCATAGTGATTATACCACCTAACCTATTATATATTTATTCTTTTATTGGTGTATTGTTCATATCTACCCACTAGATTATGAACTCTATGAGCAGAGGACTCTCTCTGTAAAATACACAGTTCTCAACCCAGATCTTAGAAAACTTCCAAGTTTATATTAGGTACTTTATAAATACTTACTGAGTGAATGAATAAATGGTTATCATGTGCCATACACTGAACCAGGTGCCAAAGATGCGGTAATAAACAATATAGACATGATCCCTATCATAAAAGCACTTAATTTTACTGAAGGTACAGACAAGTATACAGTTACAGGAACCAATATCACAAATACTGTGGGAAGAGAGAACAAAGCAGCAGTACGAACTCTGAAATTGAAGGAAGGCTTTCTGAAATCAAAACTCAGACCTAAAAATGTTTGGAGATTAGCCAAGTTTTTAAAAGGTAGACACAAAAGAGAGAAAACTGTTCAACATGGGGGAGCTATATGTGCAATGAACCAGAAAGGAGAGAAGGAGTGACCTGAATGAAATTCTGTACAATTCTATTGTAGAGTTTAAATTAAGGGTAAGAGGTATCAGTTAAGATGCTTTCAGCACCAAGTAACAGAAAAATCACTTCTAAATCCTCAGATGGGTGTGCGAACAGTTACACTAGGGCCCAGTTTACTCTTTACTTTTCTCAAATCTGATACCTCGCCACGGATTCGCTCTTGGCAACCCAGCACCTGCACTGATAGTCTTGAAGTGGCTATCAGCAGCTCTCCAAATCTATTTCCTTCCTCTTCCCACCCAGCATTTAAAAAAGGGAAGGCGAACCCTATTTACAGAAAAATCCTGACATTCACATTGTTTGGGTCAGTTTAGGTCATATGAAAGCTAGGTATTAGAATGGACTGACTTGTCTCACCCAGGTCAATGCTTGGCTCAGTGCTTGGAGCCTGCGTGGAATCAATATCCCTAAAACCACAGGGAACCAGCAGAAACCAAGGGTTCTGGGGTAGGAAAAGGAAAATTGAATTCATGGGCAGCTGGGCTGTTGTATTTGCCATGTAACATTATTTTATCCTAAAAGCAACTAAGAGTCATTGAATTGATCAAAGGAAGAAGGCACTCAGATTTTCACGTTAAAAATATCACTCTTTCAATGTGAAGAACAGAGTGAATAAAAGCAAGCTTAGAAACAGGGAAGCTAGTTAGCAGGTTGTTGCAAGGTGTTATCAGTAGGAACACACTGACAATAAAAGATTCAAGAGATATTCAACAGTTAGAATAGGCAGATGTTGGAGAAGATTTGGATTGAAGAAATGAATGAGAGAGCAAAGTCAAGGATGAATCCCGTGTGTTACAACTGGTCAAGAAAACGTATATGGTGGTACCATAGAAACCAACGAGGAAAAACAACTTGTGTGGGAAATGATGAGTTGGCTTTCAGATATAAGTTTGACTTTATCTACAGGTTATAACCTTGAAGTTGTTTGAGTTCTCAGGAGATGTTAAAGATGTTGTGTAATTCTATAATAGAAGTAAAACTATAGAATTAGTATTAAAGATGTTACATAATTCTATAATAGAAATAAAACTGTAGGATTAGATATAACATTTACTAATTATCAGCAAAGGGCCCATTTCCTTTTTGTGTTAAATTCTTGCTCCATGATTGCTAAATCTTGATGGTATTTGTCAAAGCCAAATTAGGAGATAAAATGAAGAGACCAGAAACATATAATAGTCATCTGTGTTTTCCTATAACAAGAAACATAAATGCTTATCAAATACCACCTGCTATAATGGTATGGAAATCAAGTAGAATAAGAATTAGAAATGTCCTGATTCAGGAAACAGAGGAGCAAACACTGGATTAGATAACATCAAAGTCAAGTAATGACACATACAAAGAGAAAGTAAAGCAAATTTTTTAAACCTCAAGATGAAAAAACATTATTATTGTAATATGGATGCCCTAGATGCTTGCAAAAAGGGGGGCATCTTTGTGTGGGACAATATCTACCTGAAACATCACTTGGAGGAAGAGGGCTAGGCAGTAAGATTAGCAGCTGCAGCATGGAACTGATTCAGCAGCAGATGTGAAGCAAAACTCCTTGTTTCCAAATTTGCTAGAGGGATGTAACCTCATTAGGGAGGAAGCTGAATCTAGGTTATACAATAATGAAGTAGACAAAAGGCATAGCTAATCGAGCTTCATAATAAATCGATGAGAATTTCAGGGTAAAAGAGCAGAGAAGAAAGAAGAAAGGGGGAGGAACAGAGGAGAAGGAAGATGAGAAGGTGGGGGAGGAGGAGAATGGGGGGGGATTGGTAGGGGGAATGGTGCAGAGAGGGGAGGGAAGAGGGGGGGAGAGAGAGAGAGAGAATGAGAATGCAACAAAGTAACTAGAGGAGAACTTTCTCGTGGCTAGAGAGAATGTTTTAGAAGAAAGAGAACTTAATATTCAATTATAAGCTATTTTCATTGATATAGCATTAAACCCCACATTTTCAGAAAAGTCTGATACATTGAAATGTCCACATGTGGTGATATTGAGGAGAATAACAGGAAAAATGACAGGAAATGTGGTCATCCTATCAGTGACCCCTTCTACCGATTCTTGGATAGATGACCACCATCTTCTCAAGAGAAAAGTTAGACAGGTGTTCCAGGTTCCATATGTCATGGCAGCTTCCCCTGTGATTAGATTTAGGTTTCATTCTAAATGAGTTCAAAATGAAATTATGTTTACATAACATTATTCATTCATGTATTCAAAAATACAACCAAGAGGAGACTGAACGACTGCATATAGCGTAAATGAGTGTTTCAACAAAGAAGCTACAGTGTAGAACTGAGAGTGACTGTAATACAAATACACAAATTACTAGGTGAACTTAATTATATTAATGACAAATGAGCCTCAATGAGACAAGTCTAGCATATTTGTTATAGTAGAATAAATAAAGGACCATTTTTCTCAACATCCATCAATATTATATTTTTTAAGGACATTAGGACCAAGGTCCTAAACTCACCTCTGATGCTATATGTGTGATTTTGAGCAAGGTACATGGCATAGTCAGAGCTCAGTTTCCTCATTTTATCTTGAGAGCTTTGATTGGATCATCACTCAAGTTTTTTCTGAGCCCAAAAAGACTATGGTTCTCATGCCAGTTATAGTATCACCTTTTTTGAATGTGGCACTTCTACTATAGTTATTTTTCTTAAAAGATTTTTACTGTTATTTTTTAAAATAAGACAAAATTAAATATGTGCCAACCCATGAATGACCTTTTTTTAAAAGCTATGCAACTTTTTTCCAGAAAGAAAGGTAGTCCCAATATGACCTCTACTGAAAACAATGATCTTTTCTAGTCAGTGTCTTTAGCTATCATCCTTCTTATTCGTGGGATTTCTACACCTTCCCAAATATGACTGTTCTGTTAGAAAAGTAAAAAAATACAATTCTCTTTAATTGCCATGACAGATCCCCATGTGATAAAGCTTAACTATAAAATCACTTTCAGGAAATTTATTCATTTACTTATTCAAAAATATATAGTATGTAATTATCAGGAGTAAGAGCTGGTTTTAGCATGATCCAAAACATCATATATTTTCACTGTACAGGAAGCTCATAAATAAGATCTGAACATCCAAATCATAGAAGATATTTTACAAGAAAACAGTAGAAGAGTGTAGAAAGAATGGCAGGATCTACTCTGGTTGAATCATAACACTTCCATAAATGAAACAAGAATAATAACTAACACAGAGAGTTGTTGTGGGTATCAAATAAGATAATGTTTGTGGAGCACTTGGCACATGTAATTGATTAGTAAATTATTTCACTGCGTCTTCTCCAAAGGTCCGAATATCCCAATTTTACAGATGAGGAAACTGAGGCTAAAGTCATTAGGCTAGTAAGTGGTAGAGCTGATATTCAGACCCATCAATATGACTCCAGAGGTGATAGACTTAACTCATGTACTACAACACCTGCCAAACATACTATTACCATGCCCACAACTTCGAGCACAGGGCAACAAAGGGTTTTATTGATAGCTAACTATTGGATGAGACACTGAGAGACAGTAGAGCCCTTGAAGACATACATTGCTGAGTAATTGGAGTAAACTAACTTTATCACTCCAGTGAACATGGTCATCAACTGGTTATTTGTGTTTATACACAGCAGAATTCTTTGCAGCAGATGGTGAATCTTAAGAGTTCATGCCTTAATCCAGTATGGGATGTCGGCACTAGAATGACCGAACTAGGTGAGGAATTAGACATATTCAATGGAGTAGGGAAAACCTGTTACAGGCAGCAGTCAGAAGCACAGGCAGGCTGGTATGGTATTCACAGGTAGGTGGCAATTCAGGCAGGTGATACCTGCATAAAAGGTTATAACAGATGTTGTCAAGGCAAGTATAGAAACAAAAGCAGGAATTCTGGTGTCAGGAAAAAATGAAACTGTAATAAGAGTTAAAATATAACAAGTACAGTTAAACTCCATCATAATACCACATGTAAGATCCGAAACATATAACGTGTACAATGTGAAGTTAAAATATTGGAAGTTAATGAAATGACTGGGTAAGACTGCTGCAGAGATTGGAAGCTGATTGCCAATCACATTTTATCCAAAATTGCATTGTTGCAGGATGCATTCATCTGTGTTTCACTGTGCCTACCACACACCCAGAAAAACTAAGTACTTTATTTGTACTAACTCATTTAACCATCAACAGCTCTGAAGCTAATATTGTTTCCTCCTTCACAGAGATGAGAAAACAGAAATACAACGAGGTTAGTAACTTTCCCAAGATTAATCAACCAATAAAGGGCAGAGCTAGAATTCACATCCATGCTGCCTAGCTCAAAGCTCACACTTAACAACTACTAGGCAGTCCTGTCTCTGCAAAGTCAGGTATCAACCAGCTAACATCAGAGACTCTGGCGGAGGGTAACAAGATTCATGTCACAAGGTTGGTGATCTAAAGTGCAGGATCAGAGCTCTAGTCTTTATGGCACAAGTGAAGCAGTTAGAATAGTGTCTGGCCTATAAAAAGCACTCAATGAATGTTAGCTATGAAAATAATATTAATTGTTGCTGTTGTTGTAAAAAGGAGAAGAAAAGATGGGAATTTTTGTAGGCTGAATTATAGCCCCCCTCCAAATTTATATGTTGAAATTCTAAACCCAGTACCTCAGAATGTAACTGCATTTGGCAATAGAGTCTTTAAAGAGATAATTAAGTTAAAATGAAGTCATTAGTGTGATCGCTAGTCCAATATGACTGGTATCCTTATAAAAGCAGAAAATTGCAACACAGGCATGTACAGAACACAATACAGAGGAAGGACCATGTGAAGACACAGGGAAGAGACAGACATCTGTAAGTGAAGGAGAGAGGCCTCGGAAGAAACCAGCCTTGCCGACACTTTAATCTTAGACTTCCAGCCTCCAGAACTGTGAGAAAATAAAGTTCTGTTGTTTAGGCTACCCACTTTATGGTGCTTTGTTATGGAAGCTCCAGCAAACTAATACAGGGACCAAAAGGTGGGAAATACAACATAACCAGAAAATATAGTATAAGGTCTGTGTTGAATTCAATGTGAAAGAGATTGACGCAAAACTGTGGAAGGGACCCACCTAGGAGAGATGGACTTCAGGCAAGAGCTCAGATGTATGTAGGCTCTGAGGCAAAGATTAGAGCATGACTAATGGCAAAAGTAGTTAGATGCCAAGCTGTTGCTTTAAAGCTTCTTGAATATCCTCTGCTAAGGATATTGAAGGAGCTTGGGGATGGAGCAATATTAATTCTAAATCTTTCCAAATTAATGGTAAGCCTAAGTTTCCAATATAAGTTAAGCCTAAACTAGGTTACTACAGCTGCATTTTGTCTATAATCTTGCTTATTTCAGTGATGAATGGCCCAAAATAACGATGACATTTTTCTAAAAATAAGATCCAGAAATCTGTAAGACATGTAGGAGACAAATACCTACTTAGAACTTCCTTTTCATCTATTCATCTACTTTAAATAGACACTAATTTTTCCGCTGTTCACTTAAATGTTGTTACTTTTTTGTAAATATCCATATATCTTTTACATTAGACATGTCTAGATGTGGGTAATTTGCAATTGGGTTGAATTGATGAAATTATTCCAGAAGCATGGTATCAATAATACTAGTTTTCTTTCCTGGTTGACCCCACACATACACACACCTACTGCATTTAATAGCAACAGAATTTAAAAAGCAAATCTGTTACTGAGATCATTGCTTTGCATTCTTCATTTATAGTTCGTATTGCATGCGCACAACATCAAAATAATTCAACTAAGTACAAGTGAACTAAAAGTCAATTAGTGATGTTATAACCAGTAACACTTTCAAGAAAGACTAAAAAGCATACAGTGTGGAGCAATTGACATTTGAAAACATCTTGACGGTAGAGGCTTTCAGTTATCAAACTTCAATTGCAACAAGAAAAGCAGCTAAAAGACACTCTCCCTTACTTTTTGAGTATATTCCACCTTTACAGATGATTCAGTGCACAGGTCTGATGGTGAGATTCAGTGGAAACAAATCCCATTTGCCAAAAAGTGCTCTCCATTCCAGATTAATGAAACCTAAAAGTGATGATTATTATAACAAAAGCATAGAGGTCATTGCCACTGTATCAATTCCTAAGTAAGAAAGTATTTAGGGAATTATTTTAAGCTATATTGTTCAAACAGTGATTATAAGTTAGTAGATGGGGAATTGCTATGCCTATTAGTCATCAGCAATCAAGAGAACAATAGCTGTTGTCCAGCTATGGATTCTTCATAGTGCAACTCATTTATTTATTTTCCTTTATTCCTTAGAGAAGGAAACAAAGTAGACTCTAAAATCAGCTATATGTTGCCAGTTAGCATGATGTTACTGTTCAGGTTGAATCTTTGTGATAAAGAAAATCATGACATGCTCTGGGAAGGACAGTTTTGCACTTATTATTGAAGCTGACACCATCTTCATGGGTATCTGGGACTTCGTGGGTAGCTGGGACTACAGTGGAAAAGAGCAGACTCCTCAATTTATGTCAGATCATACTGACAGTGGCTCTCCTAATGCAGTCCAGTGTAAGGTGAGAAACATGTGGGCAACATTGTAAGATACCAGTTTGTGTCATTATATACTAATGGCATTTTAAATACAAAAACATTTAAAAGATTTTTTTAATTTAAAGGAGTACATATTTTTGTTATTTTAAACTCAAATTCAAATAAAATTACATGGACTTTCTTTTATTCTCCTCCAGCATATGCCAAACCTCTGCAGAGATGTTTCTAGCTTTTAGCTACAAAGGAATTATACATTTTTCTCAGGCAGTGGTTATTTTAAGATAAAATACGCTGGAGAGTAAGGGTTTTATGTATATATAAAAGAATAATATTAGCCCTCAAAGACTTTCCAAGAAAAGGTATAATATGAACAACTCAGCATATTTTTTATTAATATGAGTTAGAGTCCTACAGATAAATTAAATATCCAACATTTTCCTGCTTGTTATACACTGTACATAACTTAAGAATAAAAGGAAAATTAGCATTTTTCTACATGCTTTAAAATATTTAAGTTCTGTTTTCTATAATCTTTAAGTCTTTGAGAGTGCTATTTTTAAGATGAAAAAAATGTAAATAGTGCAAGGAAATTAACCCCTCTAATTTCACTTTTAGCTCTTCTAGTGGGAAGTCTCTACCCAGATTTTTCTCAGAATCTTCAAGGCCTCTACATACATAGGGCAGATAAGAAAATCCTAGGAACTTCTATACAGAGCCTGGCAGGCTCCAAGGCTGGAGCAACATCCATATGACCAATCAGTTTTATTCCAGTAAAATCAACTAAGTTCTACAAAAACTTATTGGGCCCCTACTATATATAGACACTAAGCTAGATGCTGGTGCTTGCAACCCCAGTGGTTCCTTTCTTTGATAAAGAAAAAATAAAAAAGGACAGGAGACAAAGTCTACATATTTTCCAGCACCAACCAGGGTAAATCAGGGCCAGGACTTACTACTTCTAAAATTAATTTAAATCACAGTATAGTCAGAAATTATCAATTAAATGACAAATTAAAGCTCTGCAAGCAGAAAACCTAAAAAACTTTTTTTCATTCATGGATTCATTAATTAATTATTCATTTATATGTTCAACTAATATGTATTAATTATATATATCTGCCAGTCACTCTTCTAAGTAATTTACATGAATTATCACAGCAGTGTTATTTAAAATCTTATGAGAAGTATTATAATGTACACTTTACATTTAAGGGCTAGGACCCTAAGTTAAAATTTTGTCATGATTAATTAATCTTTCATGTGTGTGGCAATCAAGTTCCAAACCATTCATTCTTTGAATATTTATCAAGTGTTTGGTACTGAGGAAACAGTGAAGAAACCATACTCTTTCCTACCCTCTTGGAACTCATAATGGACACCAGTAACTCCTTTAGATCCAGGCAAGTGGGGCCCCTGCCTCAGGCTCTGCTCTTCAGGCGGCCCTAGATATTGAGGATCTTTCTCAAAATTGTCAAAGTCCTCCTCCTATGCCTGGGCCAGATGAAGCCTGCAGTGATATCCAGGTAGAGAGTTTCAGGCTTAGATTCGGACCCGTGTAGTCCTTGGTCCCTGTGTCTCCCCTCCAGGCACTTTCCAAATCTCAATCCTATGCATGGGTTCAACCAGAGACCCCAAGGAGCTCCAGGACTCAGGCCTATGAGGTCATTTCAGGGCCCCCTGGGCTGGGCCTTATTTCCTAGGGGTGGTCTAAAGAAACAATTGCTCCCTGCAAGCCAGTGTATCATTTATTTCACAGGATTATTTATAGAAGATTGAGCATCCAGAAGGGCCCTGACAAACTGATTGTGTGTGATGCTCACTGACAAGGGGGCACATGGTGAGTTCAGGGCTCTCAATAGCACACTGCTGACCAACCCTTTGGCTTGAGCTCATGTGTTGGATCTTATGTTGGAATTATGTGCCATAGCTTATACATCTGTGTTCTGGCCATTGTGCTGCAGCATCTGAGGGTGATGACAGGCACACTTTCCTTTGTGTGCTGCTCACTGCTGGCACCCAGAGAATCACTACCCCCTCCATAGGCGCTATGCCATGTATGAGGGAGTCCTCTGCGGTAGTTGCACCTAATCCATCTCCAATCTTTTCTTAGGTATTATAATTTAAGTTTTTCATAATTTTTCTGCTCTCTAATTTTTATGTTCACTGGGTACATCTGTTCATGTGCTGATAGCATCAGTTATCAAAGATGACTTGCTAAATAAGACTAGTATTTGGGAACTGAGAGCTAATAGTTACCTTGTATTACATCAAAAATAGTTTCCAGTCTCTCAAAATTATAATTATTCGCTCCTTAATTTTCTACCTATCTAAAGAGTGGGTCCTCTAGAATCCATTTCATATGATGTGAACATGCTTTCAGATCACATGAATTGACTCAGTATGCCCTTTTCCAATAATTCATAATGAGAGAAAAGAGAGAGAGAGAGACAGACAGACAGGTGAGCTGGGTATTATCTATCTACCAGTAACTAACTCTATGGATTTTCTGTAATTCATCTGTCCCCACTAAACCCTACCTTCCTGCATAAGCCAGCTTGGGTTCTTACATTCACATCCAAAAGATCACTGAATTCCTCACAAATAAAACATTGTCCCGTCTAGAATCCTGATAGAAACAAGTAAGTTTCCCGCTAAAAATTCCTGAAGTCCTGCCATCATTATAATTTCAGGGAATGAATTCCATATATTTATATACACATATATGTGTGTATATATATAATTCCATAGGTGCCTAATAGAAGCAAATATTCAGTTGCATCCCATAGAATTCCCATAGGTAAATCTCTCATGAAAATAAGCATAATATGCACATTTCCATAATATAGGAGGAAACTAACGTGGATGAGAGTCAGGGGAAGCAACACGTATGATGATTACTCTCGTGAATTTCAGATGCTATAATTATTAGTTTAAAATTTTACATGGGTATTTTAAATGATTATACAGATAAAATTGAAAATATGAGAAAGAAATCTATAGAAAGCAAAAGCAGACAACTTTGGAAAAGAAGCCAAAGAACTTATATAGAAATTGAAAATGTAGTCACTGAAGTAAAAATAAACTTCAGTGGCCTGGTCAAATAGTAGACCAATTGCTCAAGAGATAATTATGACACTGTGTTGTGTAACAGGAGCTAACAGCGTATTGTAAGTCAGTTATAATTCAAAAACAAACAAACAAACTCATAGACAAAGTGATCAGATTTGTCATTACCAGAGGTGAGGGATGGGAAAGAAGGGGAATTGGATGAAGGTAGTTAAAAGGTATAAACTTCCAGTTATAAGATGCATAAGTACTAGGGTTGTAGTGTACCACATGATAAATATAATTAACACTGCTCTATATTATATATGATAGTTGTAAGAGAGTAAATCCTAAGAGTTCTCATCACAAGAAAAAATATTTTTCCCATTTCTTTAATTTTGTGTCTAAAGGAGAGAATGGTTGCTCACTAAACTTAGTGTGATAATCATTTCATGATGTATGTAAATCAGACCATTTCACTGTTTACCTTAAACTTACGCAGTGCTATGTGTCAATTATATCTCAATAAAACTGGAAGAAAAAAAGAGATAATTAGTAAAATGAAAGTTAGAACCAAAGAAGTTATCTGAAATGTAGCAGGCAGAGATAAAGAGAAAAGTTTTCTAAAAAGAGATTAAGGACTCTAAAAGACAAATTGTAAAGCTATACAATGTAAAAAGTAGAGAGAGTGGGGGAAAATGGCTAACAGATATATAGAATTGATAAAGGATATCAAAAATAAGCAATCAAGAAGTATAAAAACAATTCAAGAAAAATGAAACAAAACCATACCCACACTTTGACACATCAAAGTGAAATTGCAGAATGCTAAAGAGAAGAAGCAGCAACCGAAGAGAGAAAAACAGATTATCAATAAAATAATAACAATTAGTAGATGACAGAACTCTCAACAGCAACAAAAAGATTCATAAGACAAAGGAATTATACCTTTCAATATCTGAAATAAAGTAAGAGAATTTTATTTTATAATACAATTATATTGTTTTATAACCAAACTATCATCTAAGCGTGCTTGTGAAATAGAGGCATTTTCAGACACATAAGAACTGAGGAAGTTTACCTTCAACAGACCCTCACTGGAGGAAATTATTTCTAGTAATGCATTTCAGGAATAAGAAAATTGATCCCGCAAACAAGCAAAGATTCAAGAAAGAGTACAACTCTGCCTGGAGCCAGCTCTGACCTATAACAGGTATTCAAAAATCACTTGTTAAAAAAATGAATACATTATTTTAATTTACAATTTGAAATAAAAAGTGGTTACCAAGTACAAATTGTTCAGGACAAAAGGAACATGACACAGTCTTTTTTTAATTACCAAATTCTGAATAGAAAGACTACAGATCAGACCAGAGAAAATTAATTTTTTCCATTCTGGTTAAAAGTTTTCAGTTCCTTAATGTGGAAAAAACTAGTGATGATAATGAGAACTTGTTATACATCATTTTTATATTTCACACACATTTATATGTTTCACACACACACACAGAAGTCTTCAGGCACTGTCAATCTTCCCTTACCATTTTAAGAATATTATCTTGCCCACCATTCATGTCCACATCAATTTATAGCATTTGAATGAGTATTCATTGTTAGTACCCAATAATAAGCATTCAAATAAGAATTTGGGGAAAGTTTAATGTGTGTTAACTCTTCCCTTCTTAATTAAAGAACAAGATAATTCTAAGCAAACCTTTCTGTATCCTTGTGTAAGTCATTGTCTAAAATACTAAACAGAACAAGACAGAGTCAATGTTTTCATGCTTTGTATTTCTTGAATCTCTCTCATTCAATATGATTCCTCAAAGATTATGTTTGGTGCTTTTTTTCTTAAATCCTCTCACTGCCCTAGCATATAATTCAGCTAGAGTAGGCCAAGATGCAACTAACTCATTTGAGCAGCTTAAACTATTAGTTCTCATATATCCTGAATGAATTATTTTCCACTGTGAAGATAATTTGTCTTAAAGGAGAAGTTCCGTCATCTCTTGGATATTTATTAATACTCTTCTTTCAGCTGGTTCCAAGCCTAAAATTCTCTATCTCCTTAATAAAAATGTAAATGTAATCATCCTTTTGGTATTTTTTAGACATTTTCAGATGCATCAGCTCATTTAGGGTATTAGTCTTCTTGATATTATTCTTAAAATATAAGTTTCTAAAAACTTTGTACACATATTCTTTAAAATTTTGAGCACAAGGGAAATTTTATCTGCACTTTCCATGCCTTACTTTGATCCTATGAATAGTTTAAATCTTATCAAGAAAATCCTCATTTAGTGTGCAGAATGGCTGGCCCCTAAAGATGTCCATGCACAAATCCCTCCCCTTTAACGTGAAAAAAAGGACTGCAGACATAATTAAAGTTACAGACCTGAAGAAAGGATGATTACCCTGGGTGATCCATGTGTACCCAATCTAATCACATGAGCCTTAAAAGCAGAGAATTTTCTCCAGATGGAGTCAGAAAGATGCAGCAGAAGTCAGAGGACTCAATCTGCTGTTACTGAAAGGAGCCACATGAAAAGCAGGAGAAGGAACACAGGCAACCTCTAAAAGCAAAGACTAGCCCCCGGCTGACAGCCAGCAAGGAAGTAGAAAACTTCAGTACAATAACCTCAAGGAAATGAATTTGGTCGACAGCCTGAATGAGCTGGGAAGCGAAATTTTCCCCAGAGCCTGCAGGTTAGACTCCAGCCCAAACAACATGTTAATTTTGGCCTTCCAATGCCTTGAGCAGGGAATCCAGTTTAGCCACCCTGTGCCCAGACTTCTAACCCACAAACCTGCGAGGTAGTGAGTGGGCATGGCATTAAGCCATCAGTTATGTAATGATTTTGTCCTAGCAGCAATAGAAAACCAATACACTCACAACTCTCTTCCCTGGTAGAACTCGATCTCTTGGAAGGGAGCGTATTTTCCCCCGAGTTTTATGGAGTTGGCCTTCACAGTATCTAGATTCTAGGTCAGTTTAGGCCAAGTCTTCCCTTCATGGCACAATAACTTACAAAATAATATTGTTTCTTTTCCTCAAGACTTTCCACCTCTTTTATTCCACCAGTTCTTTTGAAGAATTGGAATAGCAGTTTCTGTTCTTGCTTTCTTTGCCTTTTGGGAGATGAAGTCACCAGCAAAGCAAGTCAAGAACTTGTCAAATACTCTGATTTTAGCCAACTGAGACTTCCAGCAGATGTCCAGAAAGTCCCTCAATTTGCCTCTGTGCCAGTTTTGTAGTCTGTGTCAGGAATTCATCATCCCTTCCTTCCATCTGTTAGTCTGTCACCTTCAAATGTAAGGATTATAGAGAAGCAGAATTTACGTATTTGGCTCTGAAATGGTAATGATGTTGCCTCAGCACTTCTCTCCTTTTACCTTCTCACAAATTCTCCCTAGGTTGAGGTGACTTTAACATTAAATCATAGAAACTTAGATTTTGCTAGCTTATTAATCCCACACACCTGACTATAGGGCTTCAGGTCATCTTTAGTTCAAGTAATAGCACTGCCTTCAAGGGCGCAATTCTCAATCAGACTCACACAGAATAAGTCTTATTCAGCACTGAGCTTCACTCCTAATTCACAAAGGTCACAAGAAAAGAGCTGCAATCAATGCCGAATCAAAATGTGGAATGCCCTAACCCCATCAGATTCACCTCCCTAAAATCCCTGCCACTCTAAAATGTGTTTTAGGTTAGAGTGACCAGCACTAACAAAGACTGTTGCAAATATTACAGAGAAGATACTTTGTTTCGGTGTCTCTCAGGCTTTATATCCTGTTAGTCATGTAACTACAAAGATTATGTGACTAACTTCTCTTCTCCAGTAGAGTCATGTCTCCTAAATCCATTGTAGGTTTATTTATAATAAACAGTCCTAAAAAAAAACCCAGAAATTATCTGCTAAAAGGATACCTGGTCAGTATACAGAGGCTTCTGAAAAACCTTTATTTATCTTCCAACTGGCAGATTTCACCAGAATATTCACAAGGAGATCTGGTCCAGTCAAAATTGTCTTCCTTGAGGGAAATGGGAGGAAGTGAGTTACAGACTCACCTTTCTTCCAGTTCCCAATTATAGTCAAAGCCACTGCTCTTCTTTGATGAGCAGCAGTTTTCTTTCCTTTAAAAGAATTCTTTCTCAGGTGCCAAACATGCCACTCCCAACCCCCCACTCCGTTATAATTTGGCTTCTGCCTCAGTTCACCAGTAATGCCTATCTAGCTGACACCCAAAGTGCTGAAAAAGTCAAGGCTTGTTTGATTTTTAATTCGTTTCATTTTTCTATAGTTGATGTTGTTTTCTCCAAGAGGCTCCTAACTCCATGAAGATAAATGGATGTAAAAATATGTATACTGGCATTAGGAGCAGAATGTACTCACATCTGCATATCAGTAACATCCCCAATCTGCTCTACAATCCAAAACATGGTAGCATATGTCTTCCTGATGTTGGTTACTGCTGGTTCTCCTCTCCTGATTTGTATTTGCTTTCCTACTAGCGCCAACTACTTATTTCCTTTGTGAATCCCTCCAAGTACTCTTTACGGCATCGAGGTTAAACATTACCACCTTATGCTATAATCTCACATTTACTTTTTATATTACCCCATGCTAAAAATTGGTATATTTGACATCTGAGACCATAAATTTTATTTCTTAGCCTCTTCTAAATAAATTGTTTCTGTTTATTAATAGCCAATATTTCTATTCTCCACAGAATTCTTGCATTCAATTTTGTTCCTTTATTTTAGAATTTGAATCTCTCCTCCCTATTCAGTTCAGTGCATTTTTGGACAAGTCATGTAGTCTTCAGGCAAAAAGCAAACACATTCTTCTGATTCCTGTGAGGTGAGCTAATTTCTTAGCCGAGGATTCTGACATTATGATTGAGACTCCAAATGTCCTTTTTCAGTACCACTTGTAATATCTGAATTCACTTAAAAACATCACTGTTCCTTGAAGTACTTCAATTTTCTGTTCAAAATCACTTTGCACAGTACTTTAAGATTTTGGGGAACCCTCTTCTGGAAATATCATTCAGCTCCTTATAAATTAGCAGGGACAACTAACATCCAGCAGATTAGATTAAGGAGGGGCAGGCTGTCTGTTGCATCCCATTCTCAATGAGCACATCTCCCAGTGGATCATGTTAGGTCTCCAACCCTCAGCTGAGTGTCAATAATCAGCCATCGGTACTTTCCAGGTACTATACGGAATTCTTGGAATCAGTGGCACTCAAGGGATTTCTTACACTGTTACATTGTTTTTCCCAGAAATGTAGATTTCCTATAACAGAACACACTTATTGATTTTAGAGCTCCAGTAGAGCAGTTTGTTTCTCTACTCTCTTACATCACTTTTCTAAACTTTCTATCTGTGTGACTTTGTTTTGACTGCCACACATTTTCTCCACTTACTTCTCAAAGCATGTTTTCTCCATAGTGTCTCTCTTGATGCAGCAAGTTTCATGTGTGTTAGGAAGTTACAGAGTTGTCCTCTTCATTCCTGAGTTGTCAGTCTCCATTCTCTGAATGTTTGCTGTGGACTTTTATATACTCGATTTCCTTAGACTTTTGTACTATCACTTCTTTCTCTAGTGGTTACTCCATTGTATAATATGAGTCATGTTTGGCAAAATGAACGCCTATCCTAGGAGCAAAACTCCACAGATCTGATGTTCTCTACAAATGTGGCTCTGGGCAGGTCAAAACAATCTTGAGCACTAAATTTCTCTAAAAAATGGGAATAACGATTTCTATACCTCAGAGTTGTGAAGTAAAATAAGATAATACATGTGATTTTTGAACTCTAACACACTACAGCAATCCTTGGTATTCATAGTTTGGTAACCACTCATTCATTCATCCATTCTTGTATTCAAAAATATATATTAAACTTTATATAATATCCTTTTCATTCCACTCCAAGTCCTCCACACTTCCTTGTCTTAGAGATTTTTGCTCACTGAAACAGAAACTATTGGAAGACAGTGCTTTTTCCTATTTTAATTAATAATCTATTTCATTAAAAGTATCATATTTTCAAAGAGTATGAAAATAAAAGGAGATAATTCCCACAGACTAAAATAAATTTGGAGGATAGAAGGTGCATTCCATCCCTAGGTACTTTAGAGCAGTAGCTGGGGAGGTTGGTAAGACTCTGAAGAAATACTTGCTCTATGCACCTAAAGAATAGGCACTCAGGAGTGCTGTAATGGTTAATTTCATGTGTGAATTTGACAGGCCTAAGGGATGCCCAGATAGCTGGTAAAACATGATTTTCAGGTGTTTCTGTGAGGGTGTTTCCAAGAGAGATTAGCATTTGATTCAGTAAACTGGGTAAAGAAGAGCCACCCTCACAAATGTGGGTGGCATCATTCAATCTTTTGGGGAACCCTAATGGAAAAAAGGCAAAGGAAGGGCAAATTGACTCTCTTATTGAGTGGGAGCATGCATCTTTTCCTGCCCTCAGATATCAAAGTTCCTGGCTTTTAGGCTTGGATAGGACTGAATTATTCCAGCAGGTTTTTTTGTTCTCCAGCTTGCAGATGACATATTGTGGCACTTCTCAGCTTCTATAACCACATGAGCCAGTTCCTATAATTAATCTCCTTACATTTATCTCTATGGATCCTATTAGTTCTGCTTCTCTGAAAAACCCTGACTAATACAAGTACCAATCTTTCAGAGTAATTTTTTTTTAAATTTTATTTATTTATTTATTATTTTTGGGGGGTACACCAAGTTCAATCATCTGTTTTTATACACAATATCCCCGTATTCAGAGGAGCCACTGTAGGCTGGACCAGTGAGCATTATACTTCAATCAGCACTTACATGTAGAAAATATCTTGATATTGCACTGGACTATGGAAACATTGCATACCTGGGAGAAAGCGAAGTCCTAATAATGACTGAATTTATTGATAACCCAGAAAGATAGATGTAGGTTAGATTCAGATTTAGTTATTAAAAAATAAATGTTTATTTCCTCATGTCTTGGTTTTTGCCTGATTAATATATACAGTAAAAACATAGCATATGTCCAGACAACACTAGACTTGTTTCTTTGGCTGCATAGGCCATCATTTTGAGACCCATTCCTCCTGGATTCTACAATGAATTTCAGGGTAAATTGCCCTTTTGATTAACTTTTTGCTCCTGGTTATTTCTTAAACCAATATACTCCACAACCATATAATAGAATACTGTAGTGCCACGAAAAATAATCCTCTGAAAACTAAAGATGGAAAATGCTGAGGATTGATTTTTAAATAGAAAAAAGTAGAATTCAGAGCTGGAAAAAAAGAATGATTCTAGATTTTTAGTATAAGTGGTGGTAGTGGTGGTTGTGGTGTTTATGTACATATCAGGATATGTAAGGAAAGATGATGGAGAGTTGAAAAATTCGCTAAAATTATGCAAACATTATTCTTTTCTCTTAATAAAAGGATTGTGTTTAGATTCTTACTTTTTTTCTTTATATTTTCTGAATTTTTTAAAACTTTCAACTATAAGCATGTCACCTTTTATAATCAAGCAAAAACAATAAATGTTATTTTTGTAGTTCCCTTCTGACACTTTCTTATGTTATCTCCCTCCAGTTGTCAAGGAACAATTGGTTGCCAAATACCAGGAAATTAACAGCAATTATCACCAGCTGGCTAGCTGCTAGGAGTAGTCATTGGACTGTAATCCACCCAGCATGAGAGAGAAAACCTTGAAGGAAGAAAGTCGATGATTAAACAAACTTGAAAAATTAACTTCCTGGGATAGCATATATCAAGATGGCTTACTCACTGAGCACCGGACGTCATTCCTGAAAGGCCCATTCTAATGATTTCAGCAGCATCAGCCCTTCAAAACAGATTGCTAATAGTCCACTCTATAAAAAAGGAATTTCATATGTTTGAGATAACTTCTAAAATTCTAGCTAACAAGGAAATATTTCATTGTCTAGGAGGTGACAGTAATATTTATATATAAGATTTTCTTTATTTAATCAGCATTGGTTTCAAGAGCACAGAGGGCATTACTGAATTGCATACTGACTTTACAAAGATAGAGAACTATCATCCTTCTCTCTAAATCTCCTAAAATCCAGGCAGATAGACTACATGAGAGCATATATGTTAGTTTTGAGATTTTGAGGAGGGGCAGCAATAGCACCCTTCTTTCCTACTCAAATTCTGATCAGGTTAAAATATAGACAAAATGTTGAGGCAGCTACAAGACCAAAATCAGGGAGAGCACTTCCATTTGTGGCAAAGGAGGCATTATTATACTGACCCAGAAGTGGACAGACACCAACCATGTTAGAGGTGACCCTAGTGCTGACCCTACCACAGGGGCAGAAGCTGCCTTTGCATAATTGTTAGCGGTGGAGGAGCAGGGCAGAATGTGTGCTCTCTTTGGGCAGAGTTGTGCTACAGCAGTGGTTCTCAAAGTGTTGTTCCTGGCCTAGCCCCATCAGCATCACCTGGGACTTTGTTAAAAATGCAAAGTCATGGGCCCTCCTTAGACTTACTGAATCAAATCTCTGGAAAGGGGGCTCAGACATTTTTAAAGAGCATCTCTAGGGAATTTTAAAGTCACCTGCATTAGAGAGATAGAGAGAGAGATTGAGAGAGCAAGAGAGAAGGAAACTAAAATAAAATGTACACTACCTCTTTCCAAGCTCTCCAATAAAATAACTCACTTCACATCTGGGAAGAAGTGAGTGAGGAGGAGCAGGAGAGAGGCTAGGAAGGTTACACTTTTTGAACTCCCTCCAGATAGAAGGAAATATCAAAAGTAGGGAAGAAGCATCCCCATACTAATCTTCTTAATTCTCCTAACATATTGAGTTTAAACAGTAAGCATATGGTTAAATGGGGGTTTACCTGTCCGCTTTGATGGAGATTACAGGAGAATCATGACAGTTTGTTTTCCTCTTTCATGAAGCCACTTCTCCCTTTACCAAACTTTACTTCTTTTAGTACCTTCTTGAGATCATTGGTAGACAGTGCAGATCTTGTTTCTCAAAGTTTCTCAAATGATTTAAAATACCAATTAATTAAATTCGTTGAAAAAATTTTAGAATTATGCCTAATCCCTCTACAAATGAAAAGTGTAGGGCTAATCTAATCATTATTAAATAGGTGTATTTACAGGCTGATTTTGATGACAAGTAAGAAAAATCTTTATTCTTAGCTCTAGAAATTTTTAAAAACAACTCAGAAGATTTATCTAAAAGTCCCATAGCCAAACTTGCAAATCAAACTTGAAGAATCTACTTGCACAATTTCAGCTAATGACCTACTTAGCCAGGCAACTATCCTTTTTTATTTAATCAGAGAAATGATCTGTGGTGCAAAATACTTTTAGCAGTCCAATCATTCATGTGATAAGTAAAGTTATATAACTGTATAAAACTGCACAGTGTCCAAACTGAAGGCACAGGACCATCACAAGTTGAACTTGATGATTTTCTCCTAACTAATTACAGTGGAGGATTGCTTATTTCCTGTTCCACTAGGAATTAACTCCAAGGCCATTTTGTACTTAAAGCCAACAGGACACACTCGCTTCTATTTCCCATCTCAAATTAAACTCACTCGTATTGTCCAACATAAACCAGCTAAAATTCTACAAATAGAATCAAATGTCAAATTAGGATATTCCAATAATAATGACCAGTAGAGATTCCCAAATTTGAAATAAATTTTCTCTCAATTTTATATTCCAAGGAAGAAATTGAGACAAAAATTAAAGACATCAAAATCCAAATGAATTAAATGGCCTCAAATTGAGCCATCTTGTTCTTTTTTAAGTAAAAGGCGTAAAGAAATAAATTCTTCTCAAACTTATCATGCTGGGTCTTAGAGAGGGTTATTGATGCTCCTATGGAATTGGGGCTCCCTCACAGACACCAAGGAAGTGGTGTAGCTCCTTTGGGACCACAGAACATGAATCTGTCTCTCATAAGAACTATTTTAAAATCTCTAAAGAAACAACAGAAGGACACTGTGCAATATGGCAGATATCTGAGAGGCTCTCTCCTCAAAAACACTTCCAGATAAAACATACTTTTTAATACATTGTTAAATTTATAGGAACCCAGAGAAATCTCCATCTCACCCCCTCTCTGTCCAAAATAAGAACAAACAACAACTCATGAGCTGAAACCTGAACAGGGAGTAGCTAATGGTAAGTGAAGGTGAAAGAGGGGGTTGCTCATATGTTTCTTTTTGTTTGTTTTGTAAATTGATTGATTAATTGATTGATTGATTTTATTTTATTGGCTGCGTTGGGTCTTCATTGCTGCATGCGGGCTTTCTCTAGTTGCGGTGAGTGGGGCTGCTCTTTGTTGCGGTGCACAGGCTTCTTATTGCAGTGGGTTCTCTTGTTGCGGAGCATGATCTCTAGGCACGCCAGCTTCAGTAGTTGTGGCACCTGGGCTCAATAGTTGTGGCTCACAGGCTCTAGAGTGCAGGCTCAGTAATTGTGGCGCATGGGCTTTGTTGCTCCGCGGCATGTGGAATCTTCCTGACCCAGGGATCGAACCCAAGTCCCTGCATTGGCAGGTGGATTCTTAACCACTGCGCCAGCAAGGAAGCCCCCATATAATTGTTTAGACCAGAATACTGAACTTTGGGTCTCTGGTGAGCTCTCAGGGGCTGAAATTGAGACACCTGCATTACATCTGGGACCTGGTTCCAGTAAAACTTCTCTTTCCCTCCAGGAGAATAACTTCAATTCTGGTACTTAGGATTCCCACCCATTAAAAGCAATCAGATATGAGTATGTCACCAAAGATGACCAAAACCAGAAGAATTCATTAGGAATAACAACAAATGTAGACCTACAAAGACATCAGGATTTTTTTTTTCAAATTTCAAATTTATTTTATTTATTAATTCTTACATAATAAACCACCCCAAAAGTTTTGGGCTTAAAATAATTTTTTTTTAAACTTCTGTGTGTCAGGAATCTGAGAAAGTCTTAGCTTTCATCTCTGATCTACTTGGGATCAGTTGGAATCACTGGGGCTGGAGGAGCTACTTCCAAGGTACTTTCTTTATTCATGTGTCTGCTGCCTCATTGCTCCTTGGCTTCTCTCTCTCCAAATGGTCTCATCTTCCAAGTCCTGGCCACTCAGCTTGGGCTCAAGGATGGCAATTTCATGTTAATCACACTTCTGGTATGTCTCTTGGCTTCAACTAAGTTTGCCATATTCAGCAAATACAAATAGAGGACACCCACTTAAATTTGAATTTCAAGTAAACAAAGAATTTTTATAAAATATCCTAAATGTTGCCTGGGACACACTTACACTAAAAAAATTATTAACAACCTTAATCCTAAGAAGTAGTTAAGTGGAAGAATTTCAAGCCATTTAAGGACCTTGCTCAGAATTGAAACAGTGTCATTTCTACCATAGAGTATTGGTCAAAGCAGTTGCAGTGTTCACCCAGGTTTGAGTGGAGAGACAGTCTCACCTCTTAATGAGTAAGTGGCAAGGTCACATTGCAGAAGGGCACGTGGGATGGGATATATTATGATGGGCAACCATCTTTGAAAAATATAGTCTGCCAAAAGAATAAGCACACATATGTGAGAAAAGGTTTTAAAATACAGTGTTCTAATGCTGGCCTTGTAAAATGCATTTGGAAATGTTTTGTCCTCTTCAATTTTTTGGAAGAGTTTGAGAGGGATTAGTATTAATTCTTCTTTAAAAGTTTAGTTCACCAGTGAAGCCATATCATCCTAGACTTTTGTTTTAGGGGAAGTTTTTGATCCTTACTCATTACATATTGGTCTGTTCAGATTTTTTATTTCTTTATGATTCATTCTTGGTAGGTTGTATGTTTCTATGAATTTATTAATTTCTTCTAGGTTATTCCCTTCTTTGGTGTATAATTGTCCGCAGTAGTCTATTATGATTCTTTGTATTTCTGTAGTATCAGTTGTAATGTTTCATCTTTCATTTCTGATTTATCTGTCTTCTCTCTTTTTTCTTGGTCTTGCTAAGGGTTTGTCAATTTTGCTTATCTTTTCTAAAAAGTAACTTATTTTTATTCATCTTTTCAATTTTTTTTCTATTCTCAATTTCATTTATTTCTGCTCTGATCTTTGTTACTTCCTTCCTTATGTTGACCTTAGGCTTAGTTTATTCCTTTTTTAATGCCTTGAGGTGTTAGTTTACTTGAGACCTTTCTTTTTTCTTAATTTATTACAATAAACTTCCCTTTAGAACTAATTTTACATCCCATAAGTTTTGGTATGTTGTGTCTTCATTTTTGTTTGTTTTAAGATATCTTTTGATTTCTTGTTTAACCCAGTAGTTGTTTAGGGGTGCTCTGTTTAATTTCCACAATACTCAAAACTGGACAAAACATCATTTTAAAAACTATATTATAATATCATTGACAAAAATAAGGGAAGGAAGAATTAGAAAAAAACAAAGCTTTTAGATGACTATAGATGATGAAAAGAAGCACAAAAATGTGGCCAAAAAGAAAAAAATAAGGTTAAAACAAGTCCACAATTATCAATAATAACAATGAAATTAAATGCACTGAACTTGCCAGAGATTCTAATATTGGAGGGGAAATCATTCTACCTATATGCTCTTTATAAGATGCACCTAAAATATAATAAAATGCAAAGTTTCATCTAAGAGGCTAGAAAAAGATATACCAGGAAAATACTAATGAAAAGAGAGCTGGGGTGATTCTCTATCATACCAATTTGACCTTAAGCCAGTGAACTTGGTTAAGGTACAGCCTGAGCTGCAGGAACAAGTGACCTTCAAATACAGTTGCTGTATCATGTGACAGTCCAGGGGCAAGGAAAGACTCAGAGTCCTTCAGCTTTATTGGTCCATCACCATCGGAAGTGTTGTTTATCGTTTTTTTTTTTTGAATGCAGGAAGCTGGGTCACCAGCATGTCCATGTCTTGGCTGATAGAACAGGGAACAGGAGAGAGAGAAAGAAAGCAATCACCTTCCTTCTAACATAGGTGATGAGAAGTTGTTACACTTTTACTCCTATCTCATTGGTTAGAACTTACGTACATGGATACAGCTGGTTGCAAAGGAGGCCAGAAAAGGAACTCTCTTGCTAGGAAGCTATGTGCCACCTAATTCAATAAAACAGAAAGATATAATAATTATAAACTGAAAGCTCTTGATAAAATACCTTCAAAATATAAAGCAAATACAGAGGATGAATCTGATGAATTGACTATTATAATGAAGTATTTCAATATGCCTTTCTCTATGATTGATGAGTCATGCAGAAAAAAAGTCAATAATATACTGTTTGAAAAGCACAACTAACAATCTTTATTTAATGAATACATACAGAGCTCTGCACCCACAAATTAGAAATACACATTCTTTTCAAGCATATATGACTTATTTACACAATCTACCACACACTAAACCATAAAACCACTCTCAACAAATTTCAAAACTCACTCTTAGTTATACATTTTGTGACTACGATGTTTTTAAATTGGAAGTTAATATCCAAAAGATACATTTGGAATACTAAAAATATACCATTCAAAACTATATGAGTCAAAGAATTTATAATAAAACTCCCTAGGAGGCTAGTTTATTTGGGGCCTAAACGAATCCATACAAGAAAGATTGAAAACGTGTGAAAATGAATGTCTTCTCACAAGAGATTGTAGATGCTATTTCACTAGACAAAGCCCACATTTTAATGAATACTAAGGCTCCTGAAGTATGGGGCTCAAGGAGGAAATGGAACTTAAGATATATTTAATGTAATGGATGAGGGAGACCCAGCAATTAGATGACCTCCCTTACAACTCTTACATTTTGCGAAGAAGAGGTAGTAATAGCTTGTATTGTTCCCAAATATGACTCCTACTTTCTGTAAGTGAATTACAAATCTCATCATTGCCATAAGACTTGCAGTGTCTCCCATGAAAGAGTATACTTATGTCACATCGATGTTGTGTTTGGCCACGTCACTTGCACTGGTCCAACAGCACGTGAGCAAATGTGATATGCATCATGTCCACGCAACAGCTTTAATAGCCCCTGCTTTTTTTTGTTTTTTTCCTTACCATCTCTCTTACTCTTTTCCCTCTGCTGTGAAAACAGCATGTTCCAAATAAGCAAGGATTCTTCAGCCTGGATCCTGGAATAAAAAAGAAATGTGGAACAGACCCACAGGTGATCTACAGTGGCTAGCAGCTAACATGTTTTTTTAAAAAAAAAGACTTTTTTTTAACCACAGAGACTGTGAGATAATTTGCTATAGCAGCAGACTAAGCCAGACACTGTGCCTGACACCTCACTTATCAGGCATAAACAGGAAGCGCGAGCATATTGTTCCTAGATATGATAATGGTGTGATGCCAAAATTCACATTCTAATGTGAGAATTTCTCTTATTGTGTTTAGATTCACAGTCATGAATCCCACATTTCTGGTGTAAACTAACTAGGATCCTAGTGAGACTAAACTGTGGGGGTAGAAGATTTCCCTATTCTACTTCCCTTCACTCCAATAACTGAGGCTTTCCTAATGGCTCTTGGCAATATAATTTTGCCTGAAATAACTTATGTTGAATGGGGAATGGTTACTTTTCTAAATTCTATAGGCTTGGGAGCAGAGCTATGCTTATGTGTGTTCTACGAAGTATTTGGACTTTTAAAAAGTGAGCCACTTAGAGACTTGGCATTCAATTAATTAACATCTGAGTTCTCCCAGGGTGCAGCTGTTGAAAAAGTCCTAAATCACCCCAAACACAGGAAATCCCCCCAAGCCGAGATAAAAAGGGTAAACTTTCGATTTTAATTCCTTTGAAATTCAACAACCAGGAACAAGAGTATTTGATATTAAACTTCAATTTCTTTCCATTTTTACGTTATAAAGTTTAACATGCAAGAGGATTTAATTTCCTTGAATGTCAACTTCTCTCCAGTGATTGATAGTATGAAGGGGTTCATGTTGAAATTTGGGGTATATCCATGTTGTCTTCATTATTTGAATAGCTTAATGTTGTCATTTAATGTTGTCATGAACTCCTGATAGGCTATGTTAGAACAATCTGGGAAGGGAAATAGACATGGTAATGAATTTTCAGTGTTTTATAAGTGTGACCTAAATGTTAATTTACTATTGAAAGTTGTCCAATTTCAGAGCCTTGTGGCAACAAAATTGTACTGCCCATCAGTTGTCTGAGAAAAATACCCAAAGGAGCAGTGATGTATGTAGAAGAAGTGATCTCATGAAGGTAGAAGCAGGACTCTTTTGTAGGCTAATGCTTTCTTCCCCAAAAGGGAACACTGTTAATCCACGAGCTTATTAGATAAACCCAGTAGACTAATAGAACAAGAGCAGCTAGATGTTAGGGGAGTTGAGCTCTTCTTCACACTCTTGATATTTATTTATATGTAGCGAGAACACTGTTGTATCTCTTCACTCATTCCACCCCCACTGGCGATCCATGAGTGGGTGAAAGGAACTGGGAATGTTTAGCCCAGCCATTTGCTGTCCTTTCTCTCTACACAAAGAATGTGTTCTACTCTGCTGCCCCATTCCATACATTGTGTACAGGACTAGGTGGGAATGAGTTTTAGTTTTGTTGAAATAGGCATTGCTGAGGTAAAATCTCAGTGACTTCCTGTATCAAAGTCAGCTTGGATCAGCAGCTCTCCAGAACTACTCACTTCCAAGCAATGAGTCAGAGATCCAGTCAGCTTATGTCTTGCCATTGTACCATTTGAGCATATGAATTTCTGGTAATGTTGCTAAGGTGAAGACAAAACATTGCAAAGCAGATTTTAGATGCTTTACCCTGGAAGTGACATACCATATATGTCATAGCGCATTGTCTAGAACTCGTCACATTCTTCAGTTTAACTGCAAGGGAGCTAGGGAGTATTGAAAGTGTGTGCAGATTTGGTAAGGAGCTGATATCTCTGCTACAGTAGATTTATAATATTCTGGTGAACACTGTTAGTAAACTTGTTTGCCCGTAAGATATTTACCTATATCAAGTTTGTCAGCAATGAAGGTAATATTTTTTATTACCTGTCTGCCCCCTTTGTCTTGTTTTTTAATTGCTTCAGAATTTGGGTGGGGTAAAAGTGTGATTTTTTATTGCCACCCCCAGTGACCTCAACAATGAGTACTAAACAATTAGTAAAGATAATACAAGGTCTCAGAACAAAGAAAGATTATGGTAAATCAGACAAAGTTCTACCTACTGGGAAGTAGGTAGAACTTAACCTCGGATTTGAAAGATAAATGAGACTTAGAGTTTTAAAATAGAGTTATAAACATTTTTATTATCTCTCTTTTTCTTAGTAAAATCAGAAAAAAATTTTCTGATACTGTGTCTTCTTCATGAAATGACGACAAAAGAGATACGGAAAAGTCAATGAGCTAATCAAGAGGTTCTGACAGTCTTGAAGTGCTAAGTCCTGAAATGTAAGGTTCCTTGTAATAAGAAACCATTATTTTTCATCATGGCTTAACAAGGATGTGTTGACTCTGTGCCAGATCCATGCAAACACAGACATATTCTATTAACAATGTGGCCGTGAAGAGGCCCTGAATGAGATCCAATATGGCATTATGTGCTAGCAACGTTTTAAGATACTCAATCTGATCCATTGTAAGCCTTCTTCTTCTAAGTCCTTTTTCTTGCAAGTGCACAAAGAAAACTTAACTTTGTCAGTTACTTTGTGTCATGTTCTATATTCACTGCCGTAGTAATCATCCTAGTAGATTTTCCACGAATCTTGGTAAATGCCAAGATATCTTCTTTGAAAACAGTTATCAGATAATTACCTCACTCCATTTGGCTGCTGTGAGTCTGCAAGTATGTCAGGTATTTTTAATCATAAAAGTCCAAGCCTCCAAGGTTCCAAACTTGGTATCCTTTTCCTTTATAAACATTAATCTGATGCTTATGAGGGGAAATCAATGACTTTTTCTTCAGTGATTGATTCTTCTCTAAACAAGAAGCTATAATTTACTGAAATTCAATTAATGACATTAAACTTCAATATGTGTAATACACGAGTGAATTCCTTGAATAAATGTTTACCACATAATTATTTCCTTCGTAATAAGCAGAAACAAGTTCAAGAAGCAAGATAAATTTGTTATATGAGCAGGCAGTGTTTAGGGTGATTTTTGTCCTAGAAATAATTTGTATTAAGCAATATGTGCTACTGTTTCACAGGACTGATTCAATACTACATAAAAAGAAGCAATTAGCTCTGATCCCAGTTCTGTGTCTACCCTAGCGTTAGTCCCCATTCAAATCTTATAAATCTATATTAAAATTATTATTATTCTAATTTCTTCATTATGTATTGGTCAAATGGCAAGTGACAGAAAACCAATTTACACTAGCATAAATAAAAGAAGAGAGGACAAAGAAAAGAAAAAGGAAGAAAGGAGAAAAGGAGGTGAAAAGAGAGGGAGGGAAGGGAGGAGGGAAGACAGGAGGGCAGAAAATTAATGGCCTGCTAACTAAATGGTCTAGGAGCAAATTGTGCTCCCTTATGGCATAAAGAGATTTAGATATTCAAATATTATCACCTCTCTCTCTCTGTCTCCCTACCCCCAGACCCTCTGTCCTTGCTCTCCTTGGAGGATGGTTACTAGTGATATAACACCTAAGCTTGAATCCCAGCTTAAGAAAAATAAAGTCCAGAAATAAAAGAAGTCCATAGGAGACTCTGATTGGTCCATTTTAGATCATACATTCAAACAAAGTCATTAGTGCAACCAGAAGAATGGAATACTCTGTCCAGGGTCGGCATCACTGAACCACCTCTGTTACCACATTTAACAGAGAAGTGAGTAAAGAAAACATGGTTAATATGCTAAAATAATATGTAACACTACTGTTTTATTTAGTGTCGGGCACACTGCTTGATATAATCTCAAGGATTAAATAATATAATAAGCCTAACACAGAAGTACTGTTGTTATTCCTCTTTTACAGGTGAGGTAACCAAGGGCAGAAGGACTGAGAAAGTGACAGAGCAATGAGGCGCAAGTTCAAGACACAATTCAGGTAATCTGACCTTACAATACAATCATTAAATATACATGGTGGACAGATTTAAAATATATATATATATATATATTTTTTAAATATATGTATATCTAATATATATCTCTCTAATATTTTTAATATATATATCTAATATATATATTTATTATATCCTCCTACAAACTGCTTTGTCCAAAAATAATGATTCCTGCAAAATCTAAAACTCTAACTTTATGTTCACCTTTACTGGTGAGCTTTTCCATTTTGTAATTTTCTTATTTCTAAATGTGGCCTTTTCTTTTCTGCCTAGAGAAATTCCTTTAGCATTTGTTGTAGATCTGGTTTGGTGCTGCTGAATTCTTTTAGCTTCTGCTTGTCTGTAATCCTTTTGATTTTTTTGTCAAATCTGAACGAGAGCCTTGCTGGGTAGAGTATTCTTGATTGTAGGTTTTTCCCTTTCATCACTTTAAATATATTGTGCCTCTGCTTTCTGGCCTGCAGAGATTCTGCTGAAAAATCAGCTGATAACCATATTGGAGCTCCATTGTGTGTTATTTGTTGCTTTTCCCTATTGCTTTTAATATTTTCTCTTTATCTCCAATTTTTGTCATTTGACTACAGTGTGTTGTGGTATATTCCTCTGTGGAGTAACCGTGTATGGGACTCTCTGCACTTCCTTGACTTGGGTGACTGTTTCCTTTCCCAGGTTAGGGAAGTTTTCAGCTATTTTCTCTTCAGATATTTTTTCAGGCACTTTCTTTCTCCTCCTTCTGGAACCCCTATAATGTAAATGTTAGTGTGCTTGATGTTGTTACAGAGGTCTCTTAAACTGTCCTTGTTTCTTTTCATTCTTTTTTCTGCTCTGCGGTAGTGATTTCCACTACTCTGTCTTCCAGCTCACTGATCCATTCCTCTGCTTCATTTATTTTACAATTGATTTCTTCTAGTATGTTTTTCATTTCAGTTATCGTATTCTTCAGCGATACTTTGGTTATGTTTGACTGTTCAAACATCAAAATGTCTGCAAATAATAAATGTTGGAGAGGGTGTGGAGAAAAAAGAATCCTCCTACACTGTTGGTGGGAATATAAATTGGTGCAGCTGCTATGGAGAACAGTATGGAGGTTCCTTAAGAAACTAAAAGTAGAGTTACCATATGATCCAGCAATCCCACTCCTGGGCAGATACCCAGAGAAAACTATAACTCAAAAAGATACATGCACCCCAATGTTCATAGCAGCACTATTTACAATAGGCAAGACATGGAAGCAACCTATGAATCCATCAACAGATGAATGGATAAAGAAGATTTGGTACCTATATACAGTGAAATATTACTCAGCCATAAAAAAGAACGAAATAATGCCATTTGCATCAACATGGATGGACCTAGAGATTATCATACTAAGTGAAGTAAGTCAGACAGAGAAAGACAAATAACATATGATATCACTTATATGTGGAATCTAAAAAAATAATACAAATAAATTTATTTGCAAAGCAGAAATAGACTCACAGACATAGAAAAGAAACTTATGGTTACCAAAGGGGAAGTGAGAAAAAGGGATAAATGAAGAGTTTGGGATTAAAATATACATACTAACTTTATATAAAATAATCAACAAGGACCTGCTGTATATAGCACAGGGAACTATACTCCATATCTTGTAATAAGCTGTGTTGGAAAAGAATCTAAAAAAGAATATATATATATATATCTGAAACTAACACAATATTGTAAATCAACTATATTTCAATAAACATTTTAAAGATAAAAAACTCTAGACTTTAGACCTCCAACTATTGTCACCTATATTTCTTTTGTCTAATGTATGGCATACTTTACTTTATACTTTTCCACTGTGCCCGTAGGAGGAAACACTTTATATTAATCTCCTGACTTTAACCATAAAAACCACATGGAGAAAAAATCCAGTACCCCAAAGAATAAGAAATATTATTTAAAAAATTTCAGAAAGGAAATTGATTTTATGATACATTCACTTTTGGATTAACAGCATCCATACCCAGCAATGTTCTAAACACATCAAGCAACTCAGCTCCACTGGCACCCCTTTGGATTCCTATCAGATGTGAAACAGAGGTGTTAGGACAGTTTTGAAATCATTTTTAAAAAACTACTCTATTTGATCCCAAATACACATACTGGGTGATTATTTGCTTTCATCCTTCATCACAGTCTCCTTTTTATTTTCTTTTTTCTCAACATTCACCAGGAAGAGAATGAATATCTATCTTTGAGATTATGTTTGAAGCTGGAAGTATATGAGCGTGTGGTTTTTTATGAAAAAATTAACAGCATGTAGAACAGCAATTCTTCATCAATGTGTTGTCATTTATAGCAATCTGCTGTGTTGGTGAAAAAAGTGGGGGAAAAAGAAAAAAATAAGAGCAAACCTCTAAATGGTGTGTGAGTCATCTAGTTTTCTATAAACATTATAGGCATCCCAATAGCATCTTTTATGGCATTCTTTAAAAATCACAGTCAGTGTAAATAAATAGATGCAAAAATCTAGTTTTCATTGTAGAAATATATTTCTACAAGAAATATTTATGTATATTACTTTATATATTAAATACAAATACAAAGAATACTATATACAAATATAAATTATGTTTATTTCTGTAAGGAATATGTATACATTTTTATACATATATGCATATATTCATGTTATAAGCATATGACTCCTTCCATAAAATAAGTATAATTGATAGGTATTTTATAAATATGTTGCTATGGACTGAACTGTATTCCCCCCCCATTCATGTGTTGTAGCCCTAACCCCCAACATAACTGAATCTGGAAGCAAGGTCTTTAGGAGGTAATTAAGGTTAAATGAAGTTGTAAGGGTGGGACCCTGATCAGATAGGACCGTGGCCTTAAAAGAAGAGGAAGAGAGAGAATTCTTTTTGTCTCTACTATGTGAGGACACAGTGAGGGGGCAGCCAACTGTAAGCCAAAAGGAGCGCTTTCATGGGAAACAAAATCAGTTGCACCTTGATCTTGGATTTATTAGCCTCTAGAACTGTGAGAAATAAATTTCTATTTTCAAACCACCCAGTCTATAGTATCAATATTTTGTTAAAGCAGCTCAGACTAAGATATATGTATGCATATATAATACTGGTAACAATGGTCAACACTTTTTTAATGCTTACCAAATGCCCCAGGTGCTATTTTGAGCTAGTTGCATGCATAATTTCATTTACTTTCCACCACAATTTTGTGAGTTACGCATTATTATTATATCAGTGTCATATGTTAATCAATTGTTCACATTCACGTAGCTGATACTCAGTGGAGCCAGGATTTGAACTCGTGCAAGATAAATAAGTTCAAGATAAACTAACAATAGCAAAAAAGAAAAAAAGAAGAAGAAATTGGTGTAAATAAACTATTGACCATAAAATATATTTTTTAAAAACTGAAAGAAAGGCATTGTAGAAATTGAGACACAGAGAAAAGATATTTTTTGTTTATTTTTAAAATCATCCATAGATGTCACCTAATGGTAAAAACTGGTGGTTGTATAAATTTTTAAAGATAGAATTTTAAGAGTTTCCTTTTGAAATCTATTTTATTAACTTATTACTTACCTCCTTCAGTGCTTTACTTAAAGGCATCTTAGTGCTTTTATAAGTAAGTGCCTGCCATTTCAGCACAAATGCAAGTGTTGAGTATTAAACCAATGGAAAATATTATCCTGCTAAATACCATGTCTTCTATTTTTAGTATGTAAACAGATTTCTTCTGCATAATGTTACTGAACACAATATTCTTATCATTTGCTTTTCTTATCTAATAAACATACTCTTAGACTGAGTTATTTTTTTCCAATGTATAAAAATATCATACTGATTTGAAAATCTTTGGTGATTTTTCCACTTCAAATGCACGTCCTTCAAATACACAGACACAGACACACAAACACACACCATTATCAGAAAATTTATAATGTTGAAAATCTATTTAGCATTTATAACATGGGAAAGACTAATAATATGAGTAGGTCAAACATAAACATTTCCAAAATATTGACTATATAGTCAGTCCTCAAATATTTACACTGATAGTGGAATACATTGTTTAGTTAATTAAATATGCTGCACAAATTTTATGAGGTTTAAAAAGCTAATTTTATTTTCTGATGTGATGAAATATGCTTAGATATGAATTCATATCTACCAGTTATCAACTGAGACCTAAAAAGCTTAAGAAAAATTAAAGAAATTCACATTTAAGGAAAATATATATTTATTTTAAACTAAAAATTAAAATATTTTTGTTTTATTTTGTTACTATGGAAAAGCATATTAGCTAGGATTAATTTTAGCTTCTTATGAAGAAAATTCAAAATAAAAATGGCTTTTAAAAAGACACAGAGAGCACCAATTATAAAAGGAAAAATTGATAATTTGGACACCAAGAAAAATTTTAAACTTCTGTTCATCAACATCCATCATTAAGAAAACGTACAGGTAAATCACAGATCAGGAGAAAATATTCACAACACATGTATATGACAAATGACATATTATGTATATATGATGTATATATCTTATATACATCATATATATGTTTATCTTTTGACTGTTTCAAAGATAAGCAGAAGATTTGAGCAGACACTTCACAAAAGAACATATACAAATGGTCAATAAATACATGAAAAGTGTTCAACATTATTAGATACCAGGGATATACAAATCAAAACCACAACAAGACATCAGTATATTTCCACCAGTGTAGTTAAAATAAAAAACATTGATAGTACCAAATGTTGGCGAGAACGTACAGCTACCAGAACCTCCAACCTTGCAGGTGGGAATACAAAGTAGTACAACCACTTTGGAAAACTAACATTTTCTTTAAAAATAAAACATATTTACCCTATGGTCCAGCACTTTTCATTGCTACATATTTGTCCAATGGGAATGAAAACATATACCTACCAGATACTCTTAATAACATGGATAGATCTCAAAAGCCTTAATTTGAATAAAAGAAGCCAGGTACAAAACAATACATAGTACATGACTCTATGTATATTAAATTCGAGAGTCAGTGAAGCTGATCTACAGTGATAGAAATCAAATCAGTGGTTACTTCTCGTGGAGGTCAGGGAAATGATCAGGAAAATACAAAACGAAAATTTCTTGGTTGATGGAAGTGTTCTGTATTTTGATGGCTGTGTGGGTTACATGAGTGTATGCTTGTCAAAACTAATTGAACTTTACACCTACAATCTCTGAATTTTACTGCATATAAACTATATCTCAATAAAAAATTACTTAAGGAAAGACAGACTTTTTTTTTCCTGTCTCTTATACAAGGAAGTCCAGGGGAATAGAATGTAGCAGTTCACTTCCTCTACCAGAAAGCAGATTCTGAGACAGAGTTTCATAGTTTCACGTGAAGAATTTTTATTTGGGAGTTCCTTTGGGATCAACACCTGTGGAAAGGAGAAGAGGGAAACAGGATTCAACCGCAGAAGAATTTGAATGTAGTGGAGTCCCAACAGCATCAGCTGAGCCCACCGGGATCACTCAAGCTGAAGTGTCCTATCGGAGTTGTCCCTGTTGGGTCAAAGTGGCCACTTTTATCTCTCTGCTCCAGTGAGTGATGGGATGTGAGACAGTCCTGGAGGAGTGTGAGCTCAGTTGAGCTGAAGTCTCTGTATCTGAGGCAGTCTCTAAAAGGGCCAACAGCTGAAGACATCTACTAACAGCATTCCCAGCACTGGAGACAAGTCTTTTGATGAGACACTGGGGAGGCACACAGGCATACCCCATGTCCACCAGAAGTAAGGTTACCATTTTTAGCAAATGAAAAACAGGACACCTAATAATTTTTGTATGAGCATTGCATAAAATAATGTTATAATAATACTAAAAAAAAAGTGTTGCTGTTTATTTGGAATTCAAATTGTACTGCAGCTGGTCTCACTCAGTAACTGACACTTATCTCTTATCATCATCCATTCTAGATTCCCCTCACGCATACCTACTACCTCTGCTGGTTTACATGGTGGCACAACTCAGACCATACCCTCATCCAGAGAGGGCTGAGCCCCTAGCTGCCAAGATCTTCTCAGGTTGGGGATGTTAAACTTAGACATTTACCCTCACGAGACAACAGAGTAACAAGAGGCACCTAACCAGATCACGTGTGTGCCAAACATGGTCTCACCCCCACTGAGTAACAGCAGCCCTAACTCCTCCTGATAATTGGGGCAAATAACCGCTGCAAGAATAATTCCTCTTCTTGCCTGCTGGTCCCTGGACATAAACATCCTAAAGTGCCAAGTGGCAGACATAGCTTAGAGTTCAGTGCTTCTCTCATGTGTCCCTTAGTGAAAGTGTTCCCTCCGTGGATACCAGGACTCATCACCATGCAGAGCTCACAGTTGTTTGCACAGGCAGCACACATTCCCCAGGTGGGCCATTGGGAGTTAGAGAGTAAACATGGCTGGTGTCATATAAGGATCTTTGATCCATGCCATGCACTGTGCCATGGAGTATGGTGTCCCTTCACTGTAAGATATCAACTCCAAGCTGCTGCTCCAGGTATACCTCCAGCAGGACATTCCAGTGCTCAAAAAGGTGCTGCATGGTGCAGTATGTGTTACAACTAGTGGATCCCATGATCATACTACTCACTTGTGATAAAGTGGGTCCACTGGTTTGATGCAATGTTATGTGAGATCCTAGGCCAGAAATTAAATACTCCATAAAGTCTCAGACAGTGATATTGGTTGAGACTCCACAAGTAGGAAAGGCGAATCATACTCAGAAAAGGTATTCATTCCTGCTAGAACATATTTCTGGCCTTTCCAAGAAGAAGCCTCATGTAGAATGGTGCCATAGTGGAGGCTCAAGAATGGTCTCTGCTGCTGTAAACTTGGACGTCATTAGCTAAATCAGACCTCATGTTGTTGGGCTCAAAATAGCCTACAGTATTGCCAAAGTGACTTTTTTATTCATGCATCCATGGTATAACACTGAAGTTAACCAGTATCAGGGGCTGGCTCATACCAGCTGGCTGAGTCATTTCATCTACATGTTTAGTGCCTCATCCACGTTAGATGCTCTCTTGCAGGGATAATACATTATATAAAAATCTTCAGACTTTTTCCCCACTCCCATGTGTTTATGAATATGCCTCTACCGTAGTCCTTTTTTGTTCCTGATCTTCCTGTTCCCTTCAGGCCCCTGACAAAAAGGCCCGGCTATTTGTCACTGCCTACATGTTTTCTATTCTCGAGCCACACACATGCAACTGTGCAAAGGTCCACCTATTGGGAATATTTTCCCCTACCATGTCTTTCAAGGCCACCCCTAAATGAGATTATTATGCCGCTCTGCATGTTTTACTTGCGCCCAGATACCAAGCCAGTACAGCTCAGGAATTTTTCTTCTCTATCGACTGCTTCTAAGGGGTCCCCTTAATGGCTGTAGAGGTCAGCTGAGGAAGGGGACCAGACAAGAGTGCGAGATGATGTGGGGGTCTGGGCTACATGCTAATGCAGATTGCTTGTGCTGTGGGGTTCTGCTCATGTTCAGTTTGGATTTGGTACTTCCATCTTCTAAGATTAGTACTGGTGTTGCCTGATCTTATGACTTGGTAGATCTCATATGTCTCACAATGGACAGTTCTGGGTGAATGGTCACTCAGACACTCTCTCAGGGATCAAATGCATTTCAGAAACTACCTTTCAAAAGGCATGTAATTATCCACTGCATGTGGCATGACCTTATTTCAGAACTCCAAGAACTTTTTTTTTGTGATTCTCCAACTGGGGCTTCCCATAGACTCAACAGAACATTTTTTCCCAACACGATTTCCTTATCATAGGGCCTGACTGTTACAAGTGTCTTTACTGCTTTGTTTTTTCCACATTGGTTCATCTTGTTTAGGTTTTTAATGTCAGGCATTGTATTTGAGAAATTGTTGGTAGAAACAATTTGGATACAAAAATTCTATTACCTTCTTCCAGGAGGATTAAGGTATGCTGTTTCTAGTTTCCTAAGGGCACAGGCACACTGAGGTCATCTTAGCCAGATTTCAGAGGTTAAGATCATTCAAGCTAAGCTGTAATTCCCAGCAAGGACCTCTTTACTTCGACTTTATCCCTACATCTGTAGTGCAGCCCTTAGAAGTTCTGATGTGTATATAGGTGGCTTCAGAACTCTAATATCTTTCTTCATATCTCTGCATGGCTGTTAAAAGCTCCACTAAGCACGTATAGTGCATGACACACAGTATACACTCAATATATATGTGTTAAATGAGTGAATGTGTGAATGACTGAATGATGGATACTTAAGTACCGATAGTGATAATTGTAATTGATAGGCATCACTGACCAAAAAGACGATAGTTGGTTCAAAACGTGTGTGTGTGTGTGTGTGTGTGTGTGTGTATGGTGCATGTATGTATGTGACTGAATTGCAGCAGTGCAACAGTTTTCTCAGGGAACATTCATTTTCTGAGTAACTCCTGCTTAACCTTTACTACATCCAAAGACACAAGCCTCTCCCACCATAAAATACACACATATTTCACTAAGAAATCTTAATAGTAGAAGAATAAAAAATAATACTCATTGGGATATTTATATAATTATCTATCAACATTGATTTTATCCATTTTATATATTCACTACAAACACAAATGTATGTGTATGTGAGAAACTATTAATATAGGTTTGATAGGAGAATTTTACATGTATTAAGTTTAAATTTGATGAGAAGGGAAATCTTTGGACTGTGAGCATGGGTATGGCCAATCTCCACTTTGTTGCTAGAAAGTTCTAGGGCCTCAGTCCAGTTACTTTATCTTCTAGACTTGTTTCCTAATCTATAAAATGAGAATGTTTGACTAGGTGACTTTTAGATATCTTCTAGTTCTCAGATGGTTTGATTTTTATCAAATTATATATTTGGACCCTGGAAATTTCTCACTGTAACAGTAGAAAATCAACCAAGTGTGAGTAATCACTAACAAACATTTTTAATCCTCTTATTTTGTAACTCAAAGACAGAGTGGCACTGGCATACATCAGGAAGTCACAAAGGTGATTTTATTTTTTAAAATGTTACAGTATCGTGAAAGAAAGGCACACATACCACTTCCAGGGGAAAAAAAATCCAACAGAATGCTTTCCTGGTTATTTGGTTATTTTAGGTAGAAACTTCCTGTTTTCAAATGACTGATAATGTGATTATGATGTAGGCAATGACATTTGTTAGACATGTTATAAAAGAAGATGCTTTTTAACATATAATTTCTTTGATGTAACAAGGATTAATTTACAGTGAACTTTTAAAAATAAAAAGATTAAGATATCCTAGTATAATATTCAGAGACTGAATAAGAAAATCGTGTAATGCTATGATGGAAAATTAACTTTAATGATTTGTGAACATTTAAATGATGATTATATTCACATAGATTGTCATATGCCACATTATTCATTTGGTTTATGACTATAATTCAGCTTTTTATTCTGGTTACGAGGAATTCAGTACAATAACTAATTGAACCCAAGTCCAAATTTGTATATGAGGAAGAAAAACAACCCTAACACCTAAATTTTGCATCGACTACAGTATAGGCAGGAAAAAAGAAGCAAGGTAAAAGTGCCTACATTACTTGTGTCTCCTGTTATTGAGTAATTGCCCTTGAACACTCTTCATTCTCTATCTAACTTAAATATCTCAACTAACTGCACACCCAAAATTCCATCAAGCAAGACACCAAGAAAATATCCACCTTCACAAGAAGGAAGAGATGATGTTCTTAGATCTGTCCTCCTTTTCCTATGAAATTTTAAAGCACTACATTCAACTAATTCATTTATTAGAAACTGTGGCAAAAATTCCTACATGCTCACCCATTTCCTTCTCCTCCTGGATAGGTAGTTATGTCACATTCCCAGCCTCTCTTGCATTATGACTAAGTTCTGGTGAGTGGAACATGGGCAGAAGTGATAGCCTCCATTCCCAGGCTTAGAAAACAAAATCTTCCCCATATTCTCCCCTTTTTCATTCTCTTCCTTTTATTTTTCTTAAGCTCTTTATTGGAATATAATTGCTTTACACTCTTGTACCAGTTTTTGCTGTAGAACAAAGTGAATCAGCTGTATTATATGTATATCCCCATATCCCCTCCCTCCCACGACTCCCTCCCACCCTCCCTATCCCAGCCCTCTAAGTCATCACCCATCATCAAGTTGATCTCTCCCTGTGTTATGCAGCAGCTCCCTACTTGCTATTTTACACTTGGTTGTGTATATATGTCAATGCTGCTCTCTCACTTCCTCCCAGCTTCCCCTTCACCCCCCACCCTGTGTCATCAAGTCCGTTCTCTACATCTGCATCTTTATTTTTGCCCTGTCGCTGGCTTCATCAGTACCATTTTTTTAGATTCCATGTATATGAGTTAGCATACGGTATTTGTTTTTCTCTTTCCGGCTTACTTTGCTCTGTATGACAGATTCTAGGTCCTTTTAAAACCCTAAGTTCCACGAGAGTAGATACTGTCTTTCTTGTTCACAGGTGTATTTTGGAAACTAATCTATGCCAGTGGATTGCAGATGACTTATTTGTTATTTGGGTGCTTCCATGTGTCCATATTATAGTCTGGGGAAATGTCAGGAAACCAGGCCAGTTAGGTATATTGTGAAAACATTAAAAAAGTCTTTATCCCCGGAGAACTATCAAAGGTTTTTAAACAGAGAAATAGTGGATCAGATTTGTGATTTTAAAAGATGTCCTTGGCAATAGCGAGATAATATCTAGTGAGGGGCAAGGCTTCAGTGTTTTTTGTTTGTTTGTTTAATTTTTAATTATGAGACTAAAAGACATGTTTGGTTTTTGGTTTTGGGGGCTTTTTTTGAGTCAGAAATTTCAATATTCTTACATCCGTAGAATAGGACTTCACACTTCATGTATTTTCTAAAGCATAAATCAACTCATGTCACTCCTTTATTCTCAAAATTCCCATGGCTTCTCAGGACGCTTAGAAGAAAATCCAGAAAAAAATCTATGATATAGAAGGTTTTGCACATCCAGTTCCTGTCGCCTCTCAGACCTCACTTCCTCTCTCTCAGTCTCATGCACAATGAGCTCCAGCCAAGCACAAATCACAGTTCAGCCTTAAAGCAGTGAGCATAGTTCTGCCCCAGGGCCACAGTTCTTCTGTTTCTTCCTCCAGAAATGTTCCTCCTCATTGGTACTACTTAGGATACAGTTTCAACTGATGTAATAAAGACCCACAATTAACAATGTCTTACTGCAAAATGCATATTTAAATTTTATCTCATGTAAATGTCCATGTCAAGAGTTCAAGGTAAGTATACAACTCTGCAATTAATAGGGACCCATTTCACTCTGCCATCCTTATACAACTTCCATCCACCTGTCTAACATGATAGTTCACAACATCATATCTGCTTCCACCAGCAGAAAAGAAAGAAGAGCACAGGGAAGGCACACACTTGCATGTTGCCACTGACACAGTAGTTGGACGCATTATTTCCACTCACAAACCAGTGTCCAGCCCTTGGTCACATGGTACATTTAACAACAAAGAAGCCAACAAATAAACTCTTCATCTGGGGTGATGAAGCATTTGCCTAGCTAAAAATTCTACTATTGTACAGTTAAGTGAAAGAAAAAAAAAAGATATTGGGAGCTAATTAATAATCTATTTCATAGTCCATTATTCTGGTAACCTAAATATTCATGGGCACCCTGCTCTCAGCAGATAAAATACACTTGCCTCATTCCAAGAGAGGTAACTTCCCAAATCCAGTGCATTTAGTGCATTCATCACAAAGTCCAGGCTCTCTGGTTTATCAGTTTTTTCCACCACATCTGGTGGTGGCTGCCCAAAGTCTGATGAGTAGTATTTTTAAAGATTGTCTACCAAAATTTCTCACCCAGATAATTAACATACAATGGTAGAGTTGTAACAGATACAATAATGAAGCCCTCCATTTGGAAAAGGGAACACAGAAAATACCACTAGTTACTGGTCCATAATAGTTATCCATTCCTGCTCTTCAAGAACGGCAGACACATCTAGCTATGGAGTAAGTCCTTGAATAGCTCATTTGGCACCTCCTGGCTCTACTCTCTGAGAGAATTTCCTTCTCACTGTCCTCCATGGCTCCTGGCTTTGCATTTAGAAGGTTCTTCCTTGTTTATTATCTTTCATGGCTACCTCTGAAATGTGCTTAGGAGAGTATGTTCAGTGTGTTATTTAAAGGAAAATGTGTAGACTTCGATGAAATAATTACTAAGAAGAAAGCCTAGAGGAGAGAAAACTCAATATCATTTTGAAAAATTAGAAGGTATTTAAAAGGAAGTATAAAGAGAGATAATAAGGATAGAGGCTGAAATTTAGGAAATAAAAAACAAAAAATGTAAAAGGGGTAAATTAAAATCAAGGGATTCTTCTTTTTCTTTTGGGGAAGACCAATAAAATACTATACCAATCAAGCATTTGAAAAATCAGAAAGAAAATATAAGTATGGAAAAAAGAAAGGAAACACACAATCACAGAGGGAGAGAGAAAATTATGAGTAAATACTACATATAAATATGTGGCAACGTTTCAAATTCAAATGATTGTTTTCTTGTAAAAAGCTACACATACATACATATATGTGTATATGTATACGTGCATTCACAAGCTGCTACTCAAGATGACAGCATCCTGTCTAAAATGCACTCAACTCTATGGCTGTTTCCTGCTTTATTTCCCTTCACTATACTCATCATTGCCAGATATTATGTTATGTATGTATTTGTTTTTCTATTTATTATCTTCCCACAAACACATATTTAAGTTGCCTGAGGGCTGGCAATTCATTTGTCTTGCTCACCAGTTTTTCCAGTAACAGAGCAGTTCCTAACACAGAGTAGGCACACAATGAAATACGTATTAAATCAATGAAAACACATCCTTTGTGTTTTCTCATGCTTTTTTTTTTTTTGAAAAAAGTTCTTTCCTATCAATTGACACATCGTAGAAAATAGTTCATGTGTAATTTAAAAGCCTTAATTTTGTAAAACCAGCCTCCAAATTGAGATATGAAAGAAAATTAAGAATAGACTTCTTCAGTTCCCAAAGAGAGGTTAAAATCATATTTTACTTGAATTTTTCTTTCCATATATAATGTAAGGGCACTGTTCTACACAGGCTAAAGCAAGCTGCTTCACACCCCAGATTGGAGAATTGAGCCTATTTAAGGGAAGGAAATCCATTAAGTGAGAAAGTTAGTATTGTAAGGTTCATTTCTTGCAGTTAAAAATAGAACTACTGTTAAAGTCTCACAGAAAGCATATTCCTAACAAGAATTCTGTAAACATTGCTTCCAAAAGAATTCAAGGAATTTACTAGACATGACCTTCATTATAAATAAGCATTAATGCCCACAATTCAGCATTCAAATGTGTTGTTTGTAATATTTTCTTTCAAAGAATTGCAAGACTTAACTTACTGAAAAGGGCACTACTTGAAAATGGGGGGTGGGGGGGTTCTCCCCTATTAAAATGTATAAAATTTTCTTCCTTTCAGAATACCTAAAAATAGGATAAAACAGGTAGATAACTTAATAGAGAATATTCACTATCCATTTACCCACAAAAAAGCAGAAAACAGTTACTGTTCTTTCTAAATGAGTGATAAGGATGATGGCTGTTTTAGGTCTTGGACAAGGCCAAATGTAATCCCTCTACTTTACCCCTCTCAAACTAACAGGTTCCAGTGCCTGGAAGAGGTGAACAAGGTTGTGGGTGCCAATGGAATCCTGAAGGACAGAGATGTATAGACAAGAGTCAAGGTAAGAGCAGCAGAGAATTGAACTGAGAATTAAAGCCAACTCTTTTTTTTTTTTTAACGTATAGTACTTGATATTTTTATTTATTTATTTGTTTGTTTTTTGGCTACGTTGGGTCCTCATTGCTGTGGTCTTCATTGCTGCGTGAGGGCTTTCTCTAGTTGTGGCGAGCGAGTGTACGCTTCATTGCAGCGCGCGGGCTTCTCATTGCGATGACTTCTCTTGTTGTGAATCATGGGCTCTAGGCATGCGGGCTTCAGTAGTTGTGGCATGTGGGCTCAGTAGTTGTGGCTCACAGGCTCTAGAGCACAGGCTCAGTAGTTGTGGCACACAGGCTTAGTTGCTCTGCAGCATGTGAGGTCTTCCCGGACCAGGGATCGAATCAGTGTGCCTTGCATTGGCAGGTGGATTCTTAACCACTGCGACACCAGGGAAGTCCCTAAAGCCAACTATTGATTTCAGAGAGAGCCTGGATTATACCTAGTCATGGTAATGTTTGTTCCTTGGAAAATAAGTTAATTTCCCCCAAAGAACTGAGAAGCCAGATGGAAACAAGTTGAGTTCTCTTTGTTATTGTCACTGAAAGAATACCAACTTTTGAGAAGAAAAGGGAACACACAATGAACAAACTGCTTGCAAGTGAGCCACTGGCCCATGAAAATAGCAACCTATGTGCCTCTCACTGTAACTATCAGTGATGTTAAGGCACTCTGGCCATTAGGCAAAAGACTTGGAAACTGGAAAGTGATCCTGCATCCAAAGAGAGGCAAAACAAACTTATCCTCAAATAATTTAGATTGCTCGGGTATGAATGTACTATCTTAATACCCTCTATCCTCACCTCCCCTCAAAAGTTGCTGGAAATTGAAGTTCAGCTCACAAAAGGTTTGGAAAAATAAAGCATATCTCAATTTCTATTCAGTACTGCACTAGCAGACATAGTCAGAGCACTAAGGCAAGAAAAGTAAATGCAAGGTATAGAAAATAGAAAAGTTGAGAAAAGAAATCTGAAAAATCAGAAAAAGAATGTAATATTATTTGCAGATAATGTGATAGTATTTTATAAATTTCATAAAATCTACAGAAAAAAATTTTAATCCATAAGTAAATTAAGCAAGATTGCTGGACAGAAGATCATTTTTATAAGTATTGTATTTCTATGTACAATCATCTCACATTACAAAGTAAAATATTTAAATGGTACCACTTAGATCTGCATCAAAAATCAAATACATCCATAGACTATACAGCACCAAGAGTAAACCCTAATGTAAACTATGAACTTTAGATGGTAACGATGTGGTCAATATAGATTCATCAATGGCAAAAAATTTACCACTCTGAAGAGGATTAGACATCAGGGAAATTAAAATTAAAACCTAAATGAAACACAACTGCACAAATACCTATATGGATAAAATTTAAAAGATTGACAATATTAAGTATTGGCAAGCTTGCAGAGCAATAGGAGCTTTCACACTCTACTGGAAGGAATATAAATTGGCACAACCACGTTGGAAAACTGTTTGGTGGTATGTACTAAAGCTGAATATGGGCATGCCCTATGACAATGGTATTCCGCTACTACATATATACCCAGAAGAAATTCACACATACGTTCATCAAAATGTATGTAAGTACATTTATAACAGTATTATTTGTAAGAGCTAAAAACTGGAAATAAGTCAAATATCCATCAACAGTAGATTAGGTAAATAAATTTTAGTAAATGTATTCAATGAAAACTGGAGAACAATAAAAATAGAGAAATGTATTAACAAAACTTTAAAAGAAATAAAGAAACAATAGATGTGGTATATAATTTTATGTAATTAAAATATTATCTAATTACAGAAACCTGTTATATAATGTATAAAATATTGTCTATTATCATAGAATATGTTTACAATATTATAATTATATACATTTCAAAGATTTTTTTTCAACATTGGACAATAATAAATGCTAAAAAAAAAAAGCAAAAAATTATGAAATAGTCAAAGGAAGGCTAGATTAGCCTGACGAATTATTTAAATGATTATACTGCCTTACCAGGTGTCAAAATTAATATAGTGAACTATGAGCTGTTGGTATGAGAATATGCAAGTAAATCAGCGAAACAAAATAGAGATCTCCCAGCACCCAGCAATAGTATCTTAATTCAGCGAGAAAGAAGATAGTTTATTGAATCAGAGGTGCTGGCAAATTGGCTTTTTTCCCTCGGAACTCCAAATCAAAGCATAATCCAAAAAAAAAAAAAAGAACAGATTTATTAAAGACTTAAATGTAAAAAGAAAAATGTTAGAAGAAAACTTAAGAAACTGTATTTGAAACCTAGTGTCTGAAAAGATTTTTATAACCAAGACAGGAAAGAGATTTTTTGCAACTTGGTATTAAAAAATCAAAAAGGAAAGATGTGAGAAAGTATACAATTAAGAAAGAGTTTCTCCAAATTGATGCTATTGACATTATGGACTGGATACATCTTTTTACAGGAGCCTATATTGTCCAGCATAGGATTTTTTGGGATTTTTTTGGTCACCAAGGTTACTTTATTTTTTTTTAAAGCCCCTTAATGAAATATAATTGCTTTAAACTGTTGTGCCAGTTTTTACAGTACAACAAAGTGAATCAGCTGTGTTTATATGTATATCCCCATATCCCCTCCCTCCCATGACTCCTTCCCACCTTCCCTATCCCAGCCCTCTAACTTATCACGCATTATTGAGTTGATCTCCCTGTGTTATGCAGCAGCTTCCCCCAGCTATCTATTTTACATTTGGTAGTGTATATATGTCAATACTACTCTCTCACTTCATCCCAGCTTCCCCTTTGCCCACCACCCTGTGTCCTCAAGTCCATTCTCTACATCTGCATCTTTATTCTTGCCCTGTCACTGGGTTCATCAGTACCACTTTTTTAGATTCCATGTATAAGAGTTAGCATACGATATTTGTTTTTCTCTTTCTGGCTTACTTCACTCTGTATGACAGTCTCTAGGTCCATCCACCTCACTACAAATAACTCATTTTTCATTCTTTTTTATGGCTGAGTAATATTCCATTGTATATATGTGCCACATCTTCTTTATCCATTCATCTGTTGGTGGGCATTTAGGTTGCTTCCATGCCCTGGCTATTGTAAATAGTGCTGCAATGAACATTGTGGTACATATTTCTTTTTGGATTATGGTTTTCTCAGGATATATGCCCAATAGTGAGATTACTGGATCATATGGTAGTTCTATTTTTAGTTTTTTAAGGAACCTCCATACTGTTTTCCATAGTGGCTCTACCAATTTACATTCCCACCAACAATGCAGGAGTGTTCCCTTTTCTCCACACCCTCTCCAGCATTTATTGTTTCTAGATTTTGTAATGATGGCCATTCTGACTGGTATGAGGTGATACCTCATTGTGACTTTGACTTGCATTTCTCTAATGATTAGTGATGTTGAGCATCTTTTCATGTGTTTGTTAGCCATCTGCATGTCTTCTTTGGAGAAATGTCTGTTTAGGACGTCTGCCCATTTTTGGATTGGATTATTTGCTTTTTTGATATTGAGCTTCATGAGCTGTTTATATATTTTGGAGATTAATCCTTTGACAGTTGTTCGTTGGCAAATATTTTCTCCATTCTGAGCATTGTCTTTTCTTGTCTTGTTTATGGTTTATTTTGCTGTGCAAAAGCTTTTAAGTTTCATGAGGTCCCATTTGTTGATTCTTGATTTTATTTCCATGATTCTAGGAGGTGGGTCAAAAAGGATCTTGCTTTGATGGATGTCATAGAGTGTTCTGCCTATGTTTTCCTCTAAGAGTTTTATAGTGTCTGGCCTTACATTTAGCTCTTTACTCCATTTAGAGTTTATTTTTATGTATGGTGTTATGAAGTGTTCTAATTTCATTCTTTTACATGTAGCTGTCCAATATTCCTAGCATCACTTATTGAAGAAGCTATCTTATCTCCATTGTATATTCTTGCCTCCTTTGTCAAAGATAAGGTGCCCATATGTGCATGGGTTTATCTCTGGGCTCTCTATTCTGTTCCATTGATCTATATTTCTGTTTTTTGTGCCAGTACCATACTGTCTTGATCACTGTAGCCTTATAGTATAGTTTGAAGTCAGGGAGCCTGATTCCTCCAGCTCCATCTTTCCTTCTCAAGATTGCTTTGGCCATTTGGGGTCTTTTGCATTTCCATACAAATCATAAAATGTCTTGTTCTAGTTCTGTGAAAAATGCTGTTGTTAATTTGGTAGGGATTGCGTTGAAAATGTAAATTGCTTTGGGTATTATTGTCATTTTCACAATTTTGATTATTCCAATCCAAGAACATGGTATGTCCCTCCATCTGTTTGTATCGTCTTTGTTTTCTTTCATCAGTGTCGTATAGTTTTCTGCATACAGGTCTTTTGCCTTCTTAGGCAGGTTCAGCATAGGATTTTGAGCAGCATCACTGGCCTCTACCTACCAGATGCCTGTAGCAGTTCCCAGACTTCCTATAAGTCGTAACAACTGAAAATATCTTTAATCATTGCTAATGTGCATTCAATGCATCATAGGATGTTAGCTAATCCCAAAAAGAATGCGTTAGCTTGCCTGATAATATTTAACTGACTCAGATGGAATATCACAGTGCAAAAGTACTGTAATGTGAGAAAAAATGAGGGAAAATATCTATAACATAATCTTATTTTTGTATCAGAAAGGAAAAAATGAGTGTGTGTGTGCGCGCGCGCGTGCTGTTTTCAGCCTTTACGTTTGTATGTTTAAAAAATAGGTAGTAATTACTGAGTTCTTTGTTTTTAAAAGAAGAAGCATAATATGAAATGTCAAGTTAAAGTTTTGGGGTATTTTTTTAGAATTCAAAAAGAGGGTTTTTTTGGAAGTTCAATTTTGAAAAAGTAAGTTGACCAGGAGTTAGTAATGACATTCTAGCTAGATTCTTTAATTGGTTTTTGACAGTAAACCACCACCTATTTTGGGGAATAAATATTTTATGTCCCAGTGATCTCGGGTTGCTTCAGCCCACAGTGGCTTGAAGCAGGGTTTCAGTTCCCAGTCAGGTCAGTGATTTAGGTTGGGTCGCAGTGGTGAGAGCACCGAATCCTAGCCACTAGACGAGTGGTCAGTGACAAGGTCCTGGCCCTACAGCTTTGCAGAAAAGAATTCCCACAAAAACAGAAAGTAGTGAAACAAGTAAAGTGTTTATTAGGGAAAAATAGTACATGTGGGTAGACACACAGGCGGGCTCAGAGAGAGAGAGTCGTGCCCTTGTGGCAGTTTAATCACTTATATGGGGCATTTCTTCCGTGTTTCCTTTGACCGGTCATTTTGATTTGCCTGGTTCAGAGTCCATATTTCCCATGTGTGTGCATGCGCATCTCTTAGCCAAGATGGATTCCACCGAAGACGCCTATGGGTACGTTTGGCCACTTGGCATCACTCCCCTTTTGACCTTCAAGGAGGCTTTCTGCGCATGTGTGGTCAGGGGAGGTCAGCTGACTTTGAGAATGAGGAATATGTGGTCTCTTATCTTCTATCTGGGCGGGACCCAGCTTCCTCTCCCAATTTTCTTGTTATTCCTGTCTCAGAGTATTGGTCCACAGGGAAGGAACTCAGACCATTTGTCCTGGGGGCCCATGCGTCTCCTGCCTCACTAGGGTGTCCAAAACAATCCCATTTAATCCTCCATTAGATTGTGTTTCTTTCAAACAAAGAATATTTAACTACCAAGTGTTTTGATACTTTAAAACTATTTTTATAAATAAATTCACCATTTAGAAAAAAAATCCTTTATCGTCATGATCCCTATTTTGACCCAGAAACAGTTATTACCTAAAATTATTTTAATATACTTGTCAAAGTTCTATAAGAAGACATCAAAACATTTGCTAACATTACCTGTGAACAAAAGATGTTCTTAAAAGAATGATTCCTTAAAATTGCCAACGACATTTTTACAGTCTGTCATGTATCATGATTTTCTCAGACAATCTCCAATTTTCAGATGAAGGAAGTGAAATTAATAAAGGTTAAATAACTTGCCCAAGAACACATACTTAATAAGTAAAGGAATTGTGATTGCTACCTAGTTCTGTCTGCCTCTAATGTATAAATCATTTTATTAAACAAATATCATGACAACAAGCATATTAGTCAGATTCTTTGTTCTCACCCTATCAGGATGGAAGAATATCCAACAAAAAGAAAACTTTAATAGAGAGGTTCCAAAACCCTCAGGAACCACTTGCAGTAGTGAATATTTGCAGACTGACTTCCTGGCATCCATTCTTCCATTCCACGTTCTCAAAAGCTAATTGCTTTTGGGGAAGTATAGTAGTTTCTAATTGTTGCGTTTAAAAAATGAACACAGGAGAAGCTCTTTCAGAATGTCAGAAAAAAAAACCTTTCAATATCCATTACTCCATCAATGCAATGAGAACAGTGTCAGAAATTTTCAGAATCTAAATTTCGGAACTTCAGAAATTAAACGGAAGGTTTGTAATAATCCAAGGAGCATGTATTCAAGGAAAAGGGCTGAATCTCAGTGAGAACAGCGAGTTTCATACCCTCTTGACTTGCTTTATTCCCATGACCGTCTTTTTAGTTCCCCCATAGCCTTGAAACTAGCAGACTCACACCATGGTAGGTATGAAAGCCAAAAGACTAGCAGGCACTGGAGGGGAAAGAATTGTTTCGATGCTTCCTTAGAAGTCTAATTCCCAGAGAATTGTCACTATTTGACATGTCTGGCATCTCTCGGGAAAAGCCCCATTCATAGGACTCATCTGTATTTTACCTAAGCTTGCTCAGTGGACAGAGCCGTATCTTCAGGGAGTTTATTAAAAGCAGTCAAATGACAGTAGATAGTAACTGAAATCCACGTGAAAAAATAAAGAACAGTAAAGATAACTACATAGGTAATATAAAATACAATATATGTGTGTTTTTGATTGCACTCTTTTCTCCTGCTATCTGATTTAAAAGGTAACAAGCCATAATTATAAAATTGTTAATGGGCTTATAGTATATAAATAGTATTTTGCATGACAGAATAGCACAAAGAAGTGAGGTTAGGAAAGGCACTATTTTGGAGCAAAGTTTTGGTATACTATTAAAGTTAAGTGTTATTAACGTGAAACAGATTAAGATGCTAATTATAATCTCCAGGGCAACTATTAAGAAAATAACTTAAAAATATATAGTAACAGAAACAAGAAGTAAAATAGAACACTAAACGTTATCTACTTAATAGAAAAGTATATGATGACTTCTTAGATATGTGCTCTTCTACAGGTTTTACAGCTTCACGTTTTACATTTAGATATATGATTCATTTTGAGTTAATTTTTGTGCAAAGTGTAAGGTCTAGGTCAAGGTTAATTTTTCTGCCAATCAGTGTCCAGTTGTTCAAGTGGCGTTTGTTGAAAAGGTTATTCTTCCTTGAATACTTTTGCTTCTTTGTCAGAAAGAAATTGTTCATGTTTGTGTGGGTATATTTATGTTTTCTGTTCTATTCCACTACTACATGAGTTTATTCCTCCACCAATGCTACACTGTCTTAATTACTATAGCTACTACATAGCAAGTCTTAAATTTGAATAATAGGATTCCTCTAACTTTATCCTTGTTTTTCAGAATGGTTCCAGCTATTTTAAGTCCTTTGAACTCTGTAAGATTTTAAAATAAGCTCGTCCTTATCTACAACTAGTGACATTTTTAAAGACTTTTCCTTAAAGAATGAAGAGGGAGTATAATACACATATAATTTTCAGCATCTTGATGTAGAAAGTAGTGTTGTACATTAGAAGGGACTTTAACAAAAAGCTGGTCAACTGAAGATTAAGATCTAGTTTTGTCACTTGTTAGCTACCAGGATTTGGGCATATAATTTATTTTCTCTGATTTTCAGTTTCTTTATCTGGAAAGTAAGTACGTGGTAGTAGGCTTATAAAAAAAAAAAAAAACCCAAAAAACAAACAAAAAAACCCCTGAGCTCCTGATATGATAGAATCAGTTTAAATAATATCTGTAGATGGATGGTAATCGACAATCCCTCACAGCTGCAGCTGAGGTCTGCCACAAGGTACATTAAGCTTGTGTCAAAGTATTTGTGAAAATATTTTGAAAGTAGGTTAAATGCTGAAGCAAATAGATTGTGATTAGAAAATAAAGAACAGCAAGCCAGGCATGGAGGGAAGCAGACTATTCACTATTAGTGTGGAGAATATTTGCATAAGGCTACCTGCTACCTCATTTTGTTGAATTGAAAATGCCAGTGATGGCAACAGCACTATCAATTTTATGTTCCACTCAGAAAGAAAAAAAAATATTATCAATTATAATTATAAAACATCATCTAATTTTTTCAGGTGTAAAAATGTGGCAACAATTTGTGCAACTTGAAATCAATGACAAAATACAATTCCTTCAAGCCTTCAACCCTGGCCTTACAGTAGATCAGACAAATTGAAATCGTGGCTCTGCCACATATAAGTTGTATCACCTCTGGAAAGTTATTTGATCCCTCCAAGCCTCAGTTGTTCATCTTAAAAAATGAGGATAATAAGAGTAGACCACTTCAAAAAATTTTACAGATCAAACAGTCAGTGCCTTCAAAATGCTTAATTATAGGGATGTAACGAACAATAGCTAATTCACTGGTACTTTAAGAGTTTTTACTAGAAAGAACCACTATTATTGGGCTTTGGTACAGTTTAGTAGTTTCTCTTACTAGAAGGTGGGCATGTTTTTTCTATTCCTTTATCTCTGTCAGAGCTCAGGACCTCACGCATTCTCACTTCCTCAAATTTTTTAATTTCTAGTATCTCTCAGAAATCTAGCTCTAGCCTTTAAAATACTTTAGATAAATATCTTAAGAACTTTATATCTCTTTTCAATATTTTTTGGAGTAACATTTAGCCCTCAGTGAAACATTTAGCACTCTTACGTGTTTTCTTACTTGAAACCTTCATATAAACAGGAAGTAGCTATACGAGTATTTCATAGGAGATTGTCTATGCTAGCATTTCCCAAACACCGATCTTTCAACTCTTCTGACTTGCTGTAAATACAAATACAGATTCTGGGAGTACGCTACTTTAGCTGAATAGGATGAAACTCTAGAATCTTCCTTTTCTGAAAGCTGGCCAACTGACCTTGCTGTGTAGTCATGTCATATCCCGGAACCCCTGGTTTAGGCCTCCCAGGATCTACCCTCTAAAGTTCCTGGACTACCTGAATCAGAATCAGCTAGATTGATAAGAACATTTACAAGTCAGAGTGTTGGCTTCAGAGCATGTACTATATTTTTATGATTGTGTATGTATTAATATTTGTTTACATATTGTTTGTATCCACACTGGACTGTAAGCTCCATGAGGATAGGGACTATAACTGTTTTATTCACTAATATCCTACCACCTTTGCTCTAAGAAGGAAAAGGTGTGGAAAGGGAGTTAGAGATAGTGGCACAGATTACCCAGGAAATGTTTGTTCATAGGAATCATCTTTTTTTTCCATAGAACGAAATCTGCAACTTATTACCATATAACTTATACAATGAGATACAACTTAATAATACTAAATTAAATAAATCTGAAGCATACTTTTCTAAAAGAGAAGCCAAATTTTGTTTACTGTTTACTAGTTAGTCCTCATGATAATAGAGCTTAGCAATTAAGGCAATTGGCTTAAAATCAGAACTGAGTACATTTTGGTCACTGTGACTTACCAGCTGTGACCTTCAGTTTTTTACTTAAGCTATCTAAGCCTGAGTTTGCATAGTCTTTAAAAGAGACCTATAGGTTAAAAATCACATGATCATCTCCACAGATGCAGAAAAAGCGTTCGACAAAATTCAATACTAATTCATGATAAAAACTTGACAAAGTGGTATAGAGGCAACACATCTCAACATAATAAAGGTCATTTATGATAAACTCACAGCTAACATTATACCCAGTGGTGAAAAACTGAAAGCTTCTCCTCTAAAATCAGGAGAAAGACAAGGATGCCCACTCTCACCATTTCTATTTGACATAGTATTGGCCATAGTCCTAACCATAGCAAACAGACCAAAAAAAAAAAAAAGGAAATAAAAGGCATTAAAATTGGAAGTGAAAAGGTAAAACTGTCACTATTTGCAGATGACATACTATATATATAGAAAACCCTAAAGTTTCCACCAAAAAAAAACTATCAGAACTAATAAGTGAATTCAGCAAGGATATTATTCAGCCATAACAAAGAATGAGATTTTACCATTTACAACATGGATGAACCTGGAGGCTATTATGCTTAGTGAAGTAAGCCAGACAGAGAAAGATAAATACTGTATATTTTTGCTTATATGTGAAATCAAAAAAATAAAACAAATGGATTAATATAGCAAAACAGAAACAGACTCCTAGATACAGAGAACAAACTAGTGGTTACCAGTGGGGAGAGGAGTCGGGGGAGGAGCAAGATAAGGGAAAGATATTAAGAGGTGCAGACCACTAGATATAAAATAAATAAGATAAAAGAATGTAAGGTACAGCACAGGGAATATAACCAATTAATATAATAACTTTACATGGAGTATAATTTATAAAAACATTAAATCACTATGTTGTACACCTGAAACTAATATGACATTGTAAATCAACTACATTCAATTTTTTAAAAATAAAAAAAAACAACCTGTAAATGATAACTTATAGGCCTGTTTTTAAGAATCAAATAAAATAATGCATATAAAGAACTAAGCATAGTATCTGGCACATGGTAAGCTCTCAAATGTTATCTTTTATGATTATCCATGCTGGAAATTAACATATTTAACCATGCTGAAATTAAGCATTTTGACCTTTATCTTAATTATCAGCATTACTCATTCTAATTGCCATCACAAATGTAATTGAGTGGTGGTGGAATTTCTGAGAAAAGAGTTTAAAATGCCAAGGCAATTTGAGATTACTTTTTTCATAGTTTATTTTTTGAACTGTTTTTCTTTATGTACATACTATTAACAGTAGAAAATTTGAAATCACTGACAACTTTTTTTTTTGCCTGGGGAACAAGAGAATTAGCCAATCTGATAATTATTGCTGTTATAACTAATTTTGTTCCCAAATGTAGATGTGTGCTACTGTGTAAAGAAAAAGAAAAAAATGAAGAAAAACAAAGAAGGAAATAAAAAATGAGTAAAACCAGTTAAGGGCACCAAAGATTCACTGTTTCCAGAATATATCATGAGATATTGTGGATCTTTTGTTGGGAAAATGAACTCCATTTGCAGAAGACACCGTCTCAGCGTGGCCACTGCAGAGGAAATAATAACAGAAGCTTTGCATTTTCATTTTACAATATACTAAACAGAATGAAACTCAAATAAGTGACCCAAAAATCTGCTCATTCCACTATAAAGTAATTTTTCTTTTAATTCAAGAGCCTGTGTTGTGGGAGTCAGCCACTGTAGAATATTTTACTAGTCACTTGGTATTGATAAAATTCTCCAGTGAAGATTAATTGCCACTAAAATGTTCACAATTTATCAGATGTGATGGATCCAGCTACTTACCAAATCTCTTATTTTGATTAACCTTACATCCTCTAACTAGGTATAGTTTTAAGAAGTTGAAACTAGTTGGCCATGTAGTCGTATAAAAGCAGTAGCTCAATTTCTATCTTATTGTAGTAGGTTGTTACACTAACCACTCCCAATGAATCACATTTACCAATATTCATAATCCTGTGTGGTCCCCCCATTGACTCTGCTCTTAGCCATGTGACTTGCTTTGGCCAACAGCATAGCAGCAAATGTAACACAAACAGAGGCTTAAGTACTTATGCATGGAGCGTCCCCTCTTGGAATGCTACCTCCACCATGTGAGACAGAGACCAGCTTCCAGTCAGTCCTTAAGGTGAGTACACCTACATGAGTGAACCACAGGAAACCAGCAGAAGAACCACCCACCCAAACCACGGAGTCATGAAGAATAGTTAAATTACTATATTAAGCCACTAAGATGTGGAGTTATTTGTTTGCAGCAATAGATTACTGATACAGAATTTGGTACTGCAAGTGGGGGACGAAACTTGGAACATGTGACATTACTTTTGAGACTGGGCAGTGGGCAGAGGCTGCAAAGGCAACAGAGAAACAGTATAGTTGAATGAGCCATAAGGAATCCTGTGCTATAGACTGAAAGCATGGTGAGCTGGACTTTTGTAGGAGTAAAACAATTGGTGAATTCATTTTCCACAGTAACTTTAATGTATAAAATATTCCTGATGAACTTGAGGACTGAAGCTGATCAATTTCCAACCGGAATGTTGGAACTGTCCGTTAGCTTCTTTTAGCAACATATGATAAAGGAGGAGAGAGAAGAGCCCCAGGAAAGAACTGCTTAGTGTGTGAACAGAATTTGATGCACCATTTTAACTAAATTTTAAGCATGGGGTTAAATGAATGCATTTAATTCTGGCCCCAAATCCTCCTGAGGTCAGGTTTCTGGTTAGGAATTCTTAAGAAATACTTTTTTTCCACTCCACTAGAACAAATCCCAAACACAAACAGGCAACTATCATCCATGTACCTGTTTGTAGTGTGTTTTTGGTTTGGGGGTTTTGTTTGTATGTTTGTTTGCTTGCTTTGGATTTAATCGATGAAGATATCACCTTTAGGGATGCTGACTTTGTGAAGGGATGTTCCTATCTAACGTCCATCCAAAGTGTGCTGTGTCTCTCCCCACCAAGGCAACAGAGAATGCACAGATGTTCCCAAGATGAGTTCTGTTGTAGTGGTATTCACCTTTCTGGATTCATAGCTTTTCCATGTATATTTCCTCAGAGATTTTTTTTCTTATGTTCTCATTCACTTACCTATGAATAGATACAGGGAAGGATTACTTTGATAGGACCTGAACGTTGTGTAATTTGGAGGAGACTTGTTAAGAAAAAGAATACCAAAGAATAAATACAAATTTACTAGGGCCTTAGAAGGGGCGCTGAAACTCAGGCTTTAATAAACTTCATGGTAAATCTCCCTCCAGTTCAGATTGTTTTAATATTTTATTTATAAATTTTAGGTTACATATGAAAAGGTTTCTCTAGGCTTCTGATGTATCATGTCACTGGAAATGGAAGTATAGTCACTGTTCAGTATGTATTTTCCCTGTTTGTAGCTCTGTAAATATAGCAGCTGGGACTGTCTAGTTCACTGATATGTCCTCAACACTGGATGCTCAGTAAATGTTTAATGAATGAATGTTTGAATTGACAATAAGTTGAACTTATTTTATTGGTAAAATATCTCTATACAAAAAAAATGAAACGGAAAATAGGAGTACAGAATTAAATAATCAAAGGTAAAAATTAATTCAACAACCCAACAGTAGATTATACCCCCTGGGAAGTTGGCAGAATTGAGTCGAGAGGCAAGTCTTTTGAAATCAGATTGTTCTAAAGAGGCCACGCTTAAATTCTTATAACTATGAAATCAGTCAATAATACATTCCAACGTTCCCCATCCAAATTTTCTTCCATATTATAAGATTAGGAATTCTTGAGCATAAGTGAGAATATGCCAGGTGCTTTTGTAGAGGAAAATAGGCCTCTGTAGACATGCCTCCTACCCATCGCCATGACAAAGTGAGTTGGCCCTTTGTTCAGGTAAGAATATTAATTCAGGTTTTAGAATCATAGAAGAATGACAGTTTTGCCCCTTCACATCTGATGGCTAAAGTTGTCAAGGGCACTTGTTAAAGGCTACCTTAAAATACAGATGTATGAGAATGACAGTTTCATGAGATGGTAAGTCTCCATTCATCTGGATTTGGTCAGTTCTGTCTGTAATAAATTAGACATGGGTCACATGAAGTACGTAAACCATAATAGCTTAGCGTCCCATAGAAATGCCTTGACTGAGTTATTTGCTATTCCTTCCTCTCATTTAATGCTCTGCCTTCAACCTTTGTAAGAGGTCAAACAAAAACTCTTTACCTGAACAGTGTTTTTATTTCTTTGGTACAAACAAAAATGAAGACATTATCAACTGTATAGGCTGCCCATTATACATAAATGTCCATGAAATATGTCTCCCTAAATTTATTTCCAAGGAATAATTTGCCCCTGCAGAGGAATTTTTATGCCTTTAATATCAGACATGAATATTACTTAGCTCAGTATGTTTCTTTTTTTGCCTTAGCTGCCAGGAAACTAAGCCAAATCGTATGCCCAGCAGTAATAATGAGGTCATCTGAGAAATCTGGTGACATAAACTCCTTATGCTTCTCTAAGCTTGTCTCTCTCCTTTTTTTATTCTGTTATTGAATTTGACATAATCTAAAACTGTGTATTTCATGTCTAAGTCATTTAAAAGTAGGTGAGGTTGAGATAAGAAAATAAATAATACACATTTTAAAGAGCTACATTAGCCATTATGTCTTCTGTTAACATAAAATACAGATGAAGTGTGACCAGCAGTTAAAATTTTCCTAATGTAACAATTATATCTCAGATCTTTATATTAACATTAGGCATCAATCCATTCTTTCAAAAATAATGAGAAACTACAGGAGGCCAATTTAAAGAAGATTGTGCCACATCCTATAGTGGGAAAGTTATAAAGGTACTATTCGATCCCTAAACTAAAAATCTAGTCAATCTAAAATTTAAGTAACACTAAAGGCGTATAACTATCAGCCAAAGATCCATCATGTTCCAGGAAATGAGTGCAGTAATTCAGTCAGCTCTGTATGGGGTCATTATTTCCTAGTCCCCATGGAGATGTATACCTGACACTGGAATTTATCCTCCAGTCAACAAATTATGCTTTTACTGGCTTGTGGCTTTATCTTTTCAGTATGTTTCAGAGTTGTCCTAATGATAGAGCCTGTTAGGCCTAGAGTACTAGCCTTATTGACCCGGCTTGAATTAAAAGCTTGTCTGAAAGAAAATAAGATATTAGTTGTAAAAAGAAAGACACTAGCAGAATAAACAAACCACATGGATTGGCAAGTGGCCTCTCAAACTGAGGAAAGCATGATATGAGTCATTGACTCTCAATGAGGGAGAATCTGGATGGACTAATGTTTATTCTACCATATAGTGCTTTGATCAGGGTTGTAACAAATCAGCTCAATAGTGGACAGAAGATGATGCAATATGTCTATGTATGACAGTATGTGATGATGTTTTATTGTCCTTTATTAGCTTGCATTCCTGTCCCCCCCCACTAGATAAGGAAGGAAGTATTTTCCCCAGTCTTGCTCAGGAGAGCATCCCTAATGCCTAGAACAGCGGAAGACTCATAGTTGGTAAATGCTGTTGATGGAACGAATTACATGCTAAATGATTGATACAAAGAGTAAACAATGCAGCAGTCTGGAAGAAAAGAGGATTCTACTATCCTGGAGTGTTGTCTTGGGTTAGATTCCCCACATATAGGTAAGAACTTGAGAGTAAATAGTGCCTTTGGGAGGTGATCGCAAGAAGCACTGGTAAGGAGGCAGAAACGTGAGATGGGAAAGAGAGGGAAGCCAAGAAGGGGTATGTTCATCTGATAGGTTCCCATGGCCAGTTACCACTGTGATCAACGGGGAAACTCTAAGAGACACTAGATTGTAACTCAGAATTATTCCTCCTGAGAGGTGAGAAAAATGGAGTGTTTATCTTCCAACTGCCATCCAACCTAGGCTAAGGGTGGGTGCTGGGAATATTAACCACCACGTCCTCCAGGATGTGATTCCTGCCCTGTGTAAACTGAGAGGGAGCTCTGGCAGAGAACCAAAGTTTCTTGGACTAGGATGCAGTAGGCATACATCGAAATAATGAACACAAACAAGATATGAGTGGGGTACCAACAGTGTCTACTAAAAACATTAACAAAATAGAGAAGTTAAAAGTAGCAGTGTAAATTGACTAACTCAATGCAGTTGAAAAATGAATAGGATTCAAATCGACAAAAGAAGAGGAAAGCAAGAGACAAAGAACAAGTGAGACATATTTGGGAAACCAAAGAGAAAACCAAACCTCATGGACTAGAGGATTGGTGAGAATTAGTTAGATTGGTTCCAAATCATGAGGATCTTAAAGGTGACCAAGGACTTCGGACTTTTTTTATCCTGTAAACAACGGAAACCCTGGAAGATTTTCAAATATAAGAATAAAATGAAGAAAGAGAATAGCAAGGATTAATTTGTCAGCTATAAACAGGAAGAAATGGAATACTGTGCTCTTGAAGTGTTGATCAAATGATATTATAATTCAGGTTTGAGGAGCCTGACTAGAGTGGTGGAATTAAGGCAGGAAACAACAAAAAGGAGAATAAGACATAACAGATTAACTAAAAAAAAGATCAGGGAAGAAGAAGGAGCCTCAGGAGGAGCCCAAGATTGTCAGAGTTAAAATTAGTTGGTCACGGCAATTGTACTTTCTTGAATTATTTCTAAATTATAGGACTAATTAAAACCTAGCTTTTACATTGAGCATTTTTTTTTACATTGAATATTTTTTAGAAATTTTACTAAATTTGTATAAATTGTCTGGTTTTGATATCATTTCAAAAAGTTAAAGTATGATTTTCACAAATCTAATAATATGACTCTGGTAATTAATTCACAATAATGACAAAATGATTAAGAAAGTTGGTTCCGAACTATTTTTCTACATTTATTTATTCTGTTGTGCTTTTAATCCATGTACTCCCACCAAGGATTCTTGAGATGTGTCTTATATTTGAAAATTAAATTATTTTGAAATTCTTGAATAAGATTATAAAACTCTTTATATTTACCCTTTTTTAAATTGAGAAAACTTTTTTTTTTTGCTATTAAGTTAAGAAACATTAATTAAATACCTACACTGTGGCAAGCTCTATGCTAAGTTATAAAGTCACAAATGCATTGCTTGATTGGTTGATAAGAGAGCTAGTTGTTAAGTATTTAAACACCTCCACTGAATAATTGGAAGCAACTATTTAGAAATTGCAACTAAAAATTCTCAGATGCAAAACTATGAATGGTAAATGCACTATTGCATTTTTCGAATGTTATTTGGGATGAAGCAAAACAAGTGGTTCTGGCTTTCCAAAATGCTCTTTAAAAACCACCTGTTGTATGCATCTGTTATTGTATGTGTATATTTGTACATTTTATAGGTAAATATGTACAAGAAATACTTATATACACGTTTATACAAAGTACATATTATCCTTTTCCCTAATTTTCAAGGTGTGCCAAGAAGTGCAACTAATAGTTTTTGCTAAACTTACATCATCTACCTCAGAATATCCAGGCATTGTCATTTGGCTATGTTTTGTGTTTTCAGTATTATTGACAATTTTCATTTTTTCATTTCTGTCTTTATAAGTTTTTATAGAGGGGTGGGGAGAAGTTGCACTGGGAGCTTCTAGCCAGATACCATTTCAAATGGCATATAACTAGCAAGTCTTTTTCATCTCTTTTAAATCTAAGGAAAATTTTTGAGTAAGGCAAGCATATTAAATTTTAATTTAGGTTTATATTTGGCGTTGGTGAGTTTAGTCTGTGTGTGCACAGAATTATTTGTTGCCAATCTATTGTGTCATAAAAATGAATATTTAGGGCAAATAAAAGATTGTGTTCTAAAACCCCTTTATGTGGTGAAATTAAGTTAATGAGTGATCCTACTGTGCTCTATTATTACATTGTGGACTGTTAGCCAGCAGCCTAAACTGTAGCATTGAGGTATGGTAATATTCTGTCTGCATGCAGGGTACAGAGCTGACACCTTCTTACCTCTCCCTTGACTCTACAGCTAGTCTTTCAGGAAGTCACAGATAGCATGTCTTGAAGAGACACTATTCTATACTTTATGTGTATTAGCACATTTCATGCTCCAAATAACCTATCAGGAAGTTGCTAGTGTCCTCATTTTATAGGTAAGAAAATTGAGACAAATAAATAAAAATAGGTTTTCCCAAAGTCACACAAATAAAAAGTGGCAGAACCACATTCTCAACCCTACTTGCCCTTTGCCTGAGCAAATGAGGTCTAACCTAAGGATAGTAATTGGTAAACTCATTTTGAATGTCCTAATATGGCTGACTCCTCCATTTATAATGGGGAAAATGTTGAAATTTGTGGATTCTATGAGACTATTACTGAGGAAGAAGCAAACATTGAAATTTAAATCCCACCTTCTTTTTTCTTGTAAGTACTTTTGAGCTTTGTCAGGTTTACATTTTTTAGATATTCCTAGAGTTTGTTTCTATTTCATCTTTCCTCTTTGAATTTTCCAAAGTATATACAAACATTTGGAAAAAGTCAAGATTTAGTTGGTCTGAGAGCTAAAGTCACCATTGTAAGTTCCTCCAGCACGTACATTTTGAAATCCCCATACCACCACGAAGAAATCTTTGCCCTTTCCCTAAGATCTATAGAGATAAGAGTGTTGAACCTGGCAGAGTGACAGAGGAGAAGATCCTTAAAGGCCATAGCAAGTAACTTTTAAATATAAAATCTATTTCCTTAATCATTTTTTCTCCTCTTTAAAGGTTAGGAAATTGCTTTTGTTGGATTACCTATTTAGTAGTTATAATAACCTAAGCATATATTGATTTCCTTTCTGAAATGATATATTATAGAATGCTTCCCAGAGTCTGTAACATTTAATTTCCACTCATCCATTTTATAAATCTAAACTTAAAAAAAAAAAACCTTTAAAAAAGCACTTGATATGAAACCAGAATAAAGTCACACTTGTTACAAGACTATATGTACACAGCGCTATATTTAAAATGGATAACCAGCAAGGACCTACTGTATAGCACAGGGAACTCTGCTCAATGTTATGTGGCAGCCTAGATGGGAGGAGAGTTTGGGGGAGAATGGATGCAGGTATATATATGGCTGAGTCCCTTTGCTGTGCACCTGAGACTATTATGACATTGTTAATCGGCTATACCCCAATATAAAATAAAACATTAAAAAAAAAACTACATATATCTAACACGTCTGTTGGCAAATCTTACACTGCCATTTACTTATTTTACATCTTTTGTGTTTCTTTACAATATAACACTTCAAGTGGTTACTCAACAGCAATCTACTGACAAACACTATGGCCAGGTACTTTGCTTAAGACTGAGATGAGAAGAAAAGTAGAACCCACACCCCACTTCCAAAGATTTCATGTTCTCATAAAACATACAGACAAGTAAATATATGATTATAATACCCAATTGTGGTAACAGAATAATGGTTCCCCAGAGCCATCCATGCCCGAATCCCAGAACCTGTGAATGTATTAGTCACATAACAAAGAGGAATTAAGGTTGCAAGTGAATTAAGATTGCTAATAAACTGACCTTCAAGTAGGGAGATCATCCTGGATCACCCAGATGGGCCCAATGTAATCACAAGGGCCCTTCAAAGTGGGAGAGGAAGGCAAAAAAAGAGACCCAATCATAATAAGTGACTAGAGAAGAAAGATATGGAGAGATTCAAAGAGGGAGAAAAAAAGCCTCAATCCAAAAAATTTGGGTGGCCTTTAGAAGCTGGAAAGGACCAGGAAGCAGATATTCCCCTAGAGCCTCTGTAAAGGAATACAGTGAACCTTGATTTTCACCCAGTGAGATCAGTATTGAACTTCTATCCTGCAGAACTATAAGACATTAAATCTGTGCTGTTGGGACTACCCTGGTAGAGCAGTGGTTAAGAATCTGCCTGCCAGTGCAGGGGACATTGGTTCGCTCCCTCGTCCGGGAAGATCCCACATGCAACGGAGCAAATACTAAGCCTGAACTCTAGAGCCTGCAAGCCTGGAGCCTGTGCTCCACAACAAGAGAAGCCATTGCAATGAGAAGCGCAAGCACCAAACCAAAGGGTAGCCCCCACTCTCCACAGCTAGAGAAAGCCCACGAGCAGCAACAAAGACCCAACGCAGCCAAAAAATAAATAAATGTATAAATTTTTTTAAAAAATAATAAATCTGTGTTGTTTTTTTTTTTAATTTAATTTTATTTATTTTTTTGGGGGGGGGTACATCAGGTTCAATCATCTGTTTTTTTTTTTTTTTATTTTTTTTATTTTTGGGGGGTACACCAGGTTCAATCAACTGTTTTTATACACATATCCCCATATTCCCTCCCTTCCTTGACTCCCCCCCCTCGATTCCCCCCCACCCTCCCTGCCCCAGTCCTCTAAGGCATCTTCCATCCTCGAGTTGGACTCCCTTTGTTATACAACAACTTCCCACTGACTATTTTACAGTTGGTAGTATATATATGTCTGTGCTACTCTCTCGCTTCGTCTCAGCTTCCCCTTCACCCCCCGCCCCCTCCCATACCTCGAGTTCTCCAGTCTATTCTCTGTATCTGCATCCTTATTCTTGTCACTGAGTTCATCAGTACCATTTTTAGATTCCGTATACGTGAGTTAGCATACAATATTTGTCCTTCTCTTTCTGACTTACTTCACTATGTATGACAGACTCTAGGTCTATCCACCTCATTATATATAGCTCCATCTCATCCCTTTTCATAGCTGAGTAATATTCCATTGTATATATATGCCACATCTTCTGTATCCATTCATTTGTTGATGGGCATTTAGGTTGCTTCCATGTCCTGGCTATTGTAAATAGTGCTGCAATAAACATTATGGTACATGTTTCTTTTGGGATTATGGTTTTCTTTGGATATATGCCCAGGAGTGGGATGACTGGATCATATGGTAGTTCTATTTGTAGTTTTTTAAGGAACCTCCAAATTGTTTTCCGTAGTGGCTGTACCAACTTACATTCCCACCAACAGTGCAGGAGAGTTCCCTTTTCTCCACACCCTCTCCAACATTTGTGGTTTCCAGACTTTGTGATGATGGCCATTCTGATGGGTGTGAGGTGATACCTCATTGTGGCTTTGACTTGCATTTCTCTGATGATGAGTGATGTTGAGCATCTTTTCATGTGTTTGTTGGCCATCTGCATGTCTTCTTTGGAGAAATGTCTATTTAGGTCTTCTGCCCATTTGTGGATTGGGTTATTTGCTTTTTTGGTGTTAAGCTTCATGAGCTGCTTGTATATTTTGGAGGTTAATCCTTTGTCCATTGTTTCATAGGCAATTATTTTTTCCCATTCTGAGGGTTGCCTTTTAGTCTTGTTTATGGTTTCTTTTGCTGTGCAAAAGCTTTTAAGTTTCATGAGGTCCCATTCGTTTATTCTTGATTTTATTTCCATGATTCTAGGAGGTGGGTCCAAAAGGATGTTGCTTTGATGTATGTCCTAGAGTGTTCTGCCTATGTTTTCCTCTAGGAGTTTTATAGTGTCTGGCCTTACATGTAGGTCTTTAATCCATTTGGAGTTTATTTTTGTGTATGGTGTTAGGAAGTGTTCTAATTTCATTCTTTTACATGTTGCTGTCCAATTTTCCCAGCACCACGTATTGAAGAGGCTGTCTTTTTTCCATTGTATACTCGTGCCTCCTTTGTCAAAGATAAGGTGCCCATATGTGTTTGGGCTTACTTCTGAGTTCTCTATTCTATTCCATTGATCGTCCTTTCTATTTTTGTGCCAGTACCATACTGTCTTGATCACTATGGCCTTGTAGTATAGTTTGAAGTCAGGAAGCCTGATTCCACCAACTCCATTTTTCCTTCTCAAGATTGCTTTGGCTATTCGGGGTCTTTTGCATTTCCATACAAATCATAAGATTTCTTGCTCTAGTTCTGTGAAAAATGCCATTGGTAATTTGATCGGGATTGCATTCAATCTGTAAATTGCTTTGGGTAGTACAGTCATTTTCACGATGTTGATTCTTCCAATCCAGGAACACGGTATGTCCCTCCATCTGTTTGTGTTGTCTTTGATTTCTTTCAGCAATGTCTTAAAGTTTTCTGCATACAGATCTTTTGCCTCCTTAGGCAGGTTTATTCCTAGGTATTTTATTCTTCTTGTTGCAATGGTGAATGGGAGAGTTTCCTTAATTTCTCTTTCTGCTCTTCCGTTGTTCGTGTATAGGAATGCAAGAGATTTCTGTGCATTAATTTTGTATCCTGCTACTTTACTAAACTCTTCAATTAGTGCTAGCAGTTTTCTGGTAGAGTCTTTAGGGTTTTCTATATATGCTATCATGTCATCTGCAAAGAGTGACAATTTTACTTCTTCTTTTCCAATTTGGATTCCTTTGATTTCTTTTTCTTCTCTGATTGCTGTGGCTAAAACTTCCAAAACTATGTTGAATAATAGTGGTGAGAGTGGACACCCTTGTCTTGTTCCTGTTCTTAGAGGGAATTCTTCCAGTTTTTCCCCATTGAGAACGATGTTGGCTTTTGGTTTTTCATATATGGCTTTTATTATGTTGAGGTAATTTCCTTGTATGCCCATATTCTGGAGAGCTTTTATCATAAATGGATGTTGAACTTTGTCAAAAGCTTTTTCTGCATCTATTGAAATGATCATATGGTTTTTATCCTTCAATTTGTTGATATGATGTATCACGTTGATTGATTTGCGTATATTGAAGAATCCTTGCATCCCAGGGATAAACCCCACTTGATCATGGTGTATGATTTTTTTAATGTGCTGTTGGAGTCTGTTAGCTAGTATTTTGTTGAGGATTTTTGCATCTATATTCATCAGTGATATTGGTCTGTAGTTTTCTTTTTTTGTGACATCTTTGCCTGGTTTTGGTATCAGGGTGATGGTGGCCTCGTAGAATGAGTTTGGGAGTGCTCCGCCTTCTGCAATATTTTGGAAGAGTTTGAGAAGGATAGGTGTTAACTCTTCTCGAAATGTTTGATAGAATTCACCCGTGAACCCATCTGGTCCTGGGCTTTTGTGTGTTGGGAGAGTTTTAATCACTGCCTCAATTTCCGTACTTGTGATTGGTCTGTTCATGGTTTCTATTTCTTCCTGGTTCAGTCTTGGAAGATTGTATTTTTCTAAGAATGTATCCATTTCTTCCAGGTTATCCAACTGATTGGCATGTAGTTGCTAGTAGTAGTCTCTCATGATGTTTTGTATTTCTGAGGTGTCCGTTGTGACTTCTCCTTTTTCATTTCTAATTCTGTTGATTTGCATCTTCTCCCTTTTTTTCTTGATGAGTCTGGCTAATGGTTTATCAATTTTGTTAATCTTCTCAAAGAACCAGCTTTTAGTTTTATTGATTTTTCTTATGGTTTCTTTCCTTTCTTTTTCATTTATTTCTGCTCTGATCTTTATGATTTCTTTCCTTCTGCTCACTTTGGGGTTTCTTTGTTCTTCTTTCTCTAGTTGTTTTAGGTGTAAGGTTAGGTTGTTTATTTGATCATTTTCTTGTTTCTTAAGGTAGGACTGTATTGCTATAAACTTCCCTCTTAGAACTGCTTTTGCTGCATCCCATAGGTTTTGGGTTGTTGTGTTTTCGTTGTCATTTGTTTCTAGATATTTTTTGATTTCCTCTTTGATTTCTTTAGTGATTCCTTGGTTGTTTAGGAGTGAATTGTTTAGCCTCCATGTGTTTGTATTTTTTGCAGTTTTTTTCCTGTAATTCATATCTAGTCTCATGGCGTTGTGGTCTGAGAAGATGCTTGCTATGATTTCAGTTTTCCTGAATTTGCTGAGGTTTGATTTGTGACCCAAGATGTGATCTATCCTGGAAAATGTTCCGTGTGCACTTGAGAAGAAAGTGTAGTCTGTCGTTTTTGGATGGAATGTCCTATAAATATCAATGAAGTTGAGATGGTCTAATGTGTCATTTAAAGCTTGTGTGTCTTTGTTTATTTTTTGTTTGGATGATCTGTCCATTGATGTAAGTGGGGTGTTCAAGTCTCCCACTATTATTGTGTTACTGTCGATGTCCCCTTTTATAGCTGTTAGCATTTGCCTTATGTATTGAGGTGCTCCTATATTGGGGGCATAGATATTTACCATTGTGATATGTTCTTCTTGAATGGATCCCTTGATCATTATGTAGTGTCCTTCCTTGTCTCTTGTAATAGTCTTTACTTTCAAGTCTAATTTGTCTGATATGAGGATTGCTACTCCAGCTTTCTTTTGACTTCCATTTGCATGGAATATCTTTTTCCATCCCTTTCCTTTCAGTCTATATGTATCCCTTGGTCTGAAGTGGGTTTCTTGTAGGCAGCATATAGAAGGGTCTTGTTTTTGTATCCATTCAGCCAGTCTGTGTCTTTTGGTTGGAGCATTTAATCCATTTACATTTAAGGTGATTATTGACATATGTGTTCCAATGACCATTTTCTGAATTGTTTTGGGTTTGTATTTGTAGGTGTTTTCCTTTTCTTGTGTGTCCTACTTAGAGAAGTTCCTTTAGCACCTGTTGTAAGGCTGGTTTGGTGGTGCTGAATTCTCTGAACTTTTGCTTGTCTGGAAAGCTTTTGATTTCTCCCTCAAATCTGAATGAGATTCTTGCTGGGTAGAGTATTCTTGGCTGTAGGTTTCTCTCTTTCAGGACTTTCAGTATATCCTGCCATTCCCTTCTGGCCTGCAGAGTTTCTGTAGAAAGGTCAGCTGTTATCCTGATGGGTTTTCCCTTATATGTTGTTTGTTGCTTTTCTCTTGCTGCTTTTAATATTTTTTCTTTGTGTTTAATTGTTGTTAGTTTGATTAATATGTGTCTTGGTGTATTTCTCCTTGGGTTTATTCTGTATGGGACTCTCTGTGCTTCTTGGACTTGGTTAATTATTTCCTTTCCCATGTTGGGGAACTTTTCCACTAGAACCTCTTCAAATATTTTCTCAGACCCTTTCTTTTTTTCTTCTTCTTCTGGGATGCCTGTAATTCGAATGTTGGTACGTTTAAGGTTATCACTGAGGTCTCTGAGACTGTCTTCTAATCTTTTTATTCTTTTTTCTTTTTCCTGCTCTGTGGCAGTTATTTCCCCCATTCTATCTTCCAACTCACTTATTCGTTCTTCTGCCTCAGTCATTCTGCTGGTTATAGCATCTAGAGTATTTTTAATTTCAGTTATTTTGTTATCCATTGTTGTTTGTTTTTCTGAGTTCTTATGAACTGTTTCTTGTACTTTCTCTATTTTGTTATCGAGATTTTGTATCATTTTTACTATCATTACTCTAAATTCTTTTTCAGGCATTTTTCCTATTTCCTCTTCATTTATTTGGTCTTGTGGGTTTTTTTCCTGCTCCTTTGCCTGCATGGTGTTTCTTTGTTTCCTCATGGTTGTCCAAACTTTTGGGGTTGCTTGTCCTGGCGATAGAGGTGTTTATAGAAGACTGTCCAAGCCTCAGACTAATGTCCAAGTATTGGATTAAACGAATATTAAGTCTAGGAAACACATACATATATAAGACACACAATTACTGAATCCGTTAGGACATAAGGCTCTAGAAAGACCTGACAGAACCCCAGTGTGCGATCAGATATTCAAAGAGAAACCCAACAGAAATTGACAACTGAAACAGAACAAATCAGAGACAAAAGCAAAAGCAAACAAACAACAAATAACACCCTACACCTACAAACATCAATCCAGGGAGATTTTGTAAGCTAGGATCAAATATAGAAAAGAGCTGGAGTACCACCAGAGAGAATGGAGATTCTCAGAATGTAATTAGACAACTGTACTAAGAACTAAGATAAAGACAAAAGCCTAATATTAAATACCACGGCAGTGCGTCATCTGGAGAATAGAGCAAGGAGTCTGAGCAGACCAATAGTGTTGCTTATAAGTATGTTAAGATAAAATAAACTTAAAAAGGCTGGAAGGAAGGGGAACAGAAGAGCGTACTGTGGTTGGAAATATGCAAATAAAAAGAAAGGAATAGAAATGTATAAAAAATAGGGATGAAAGGAAAGTATGGGAGATATTTTGTCCGTACTACCAAAAACTTAGCTAGATATAGAAGTATATAAAAAGGCAAAAAAAAAAAAAAAAGGAATAAAAAATATCATTAAAAAATTGTTATAAAACTTGTAGATCCCTTAGGGCTAAGATCATATTTAATAAATCAAAAAAAAAAGAATAAAATATATCATTAAAAAATTGTTATAAAACTTGTAGATCCCTTAGGGCTAAGATCGTATTTAATAAATCCAAAAAAAAAAAAAAAAAAGAGAGAGAGAGAGAGAAAGAAAAAAAAAGAAAAATCCAGAACTGATCCCAGAATGGACCTGTTCAATAGGTATTGATACTACTATTTCTGTTTCCTTAGCGTCTCAGCTGTAAGTGTCCTTCTCCTTGCCTTGGGTTTTTTTTGCGTTATTCTGTGACCAGCAGAGGTTCCTTTATTGTTCGTCTGTAAGCCTCGGTGTGTGGGGAGGGGGAGGTTACAATAGTGGCTCCTTCTCCTGGGAGTGAGTGAGCAGTGGCACACTGTTGTTTCAGTCAGGCTTGGAGGTGCCTGTTGCAGAGGGCGCTGGTGGCTCAGGCATAAACAGAAAGTCTTAGAGTTGGGCCTCTCTCGGGGGTTTTTTCTTATTGATGCTGTTGTTTTTTTTTTTTTTTTCTCTCGGCAGCCTCCCTGCTGCTGGCTTGCAAGGGGTTTTAATCTAGCCCCGCCCGAGTGCCTGAGGGTGCTTGTTCTCCCTGAGCGCCTTAGGTGGCCCGCAGGGCGTCTCTCCACTGCCTGTTGCAGAGGCACCGAAAGAGAGGGAGAGGCTATGCGCGCGGCTCCTCCCCCCCGCCCGTGAGCCTGCAGCCTCCAGCCGCCATCATGGCCGGGCAGCTCTCAGGGACGGGCACTCCTCTCCGTGGACCTCCTCCCTCCTGTGCTCTCAGTCGGTCACCCTACCGGCAACAATGTTTCTCCCCCTGAACCAGCTCTCCGGTTCCCACGCTCCCGCTCCTGGACCCTCCGTTCAGCCGCGGATCGATGTCTCGGTCCGGGAACGCTGAGCTGCGCTGCGGACCCTCCGTATGTCTCTCACTCCCTCCCGTCTGCCACAGCTCCGCCGCTTCACCCTCTTTGAGCCCTCGTAGATGGCTCCCTACCGGCTATGTCGGGCTCCCCGCAGCCCTTTCTGGTGTCCGAGGCCGTCTGCTGGTGTTCAGCTGGTTCTCTGTGGGAATGACTGCGTCCTTCCGTGCATTCCCAATGCATCTGTGGAGAGGGATGCACTCCACGTCTCTCTACTTCGCCGCCATCTTTTTCTCCCTAAATCTGCGTTGTTTAAGCTGCTAAATTTGTGGTAATTTTTTGTAGCAGCAATAGGAAACTATACACCAACGAAAACTACTGAAACAAAGAAACCTTATATAATGCTAAAGGAAGCCCAGGGGGAGAGCTCAGTCTGGAATGAAAAAGTGAGTGTCCCCCAAAAGAAATACAGTAAAGACCAGAGTCTTCACATGTTCTTCTCCCGGGTCATCAAAATGCCTACATAGTCAAGGGCACAGAAGGAAAGACTTGACCCTTTTACGAAGCCCTTGTTGGATTGTTACACATTTAAGAACTAGCAGGAGAGCCAAAGCCAGACAACCTGAGAAATCTTACTCCCTTTTCTTTTTGAGAGATAATGGCAAAGTATGTCAGGAAATTAGACTATGATGGTGGAAAGTGGTTTCAGTAGTAAAAGAATGGAAGAGGTGTTTTTCTTTCCATCCGTTAAATATGGAGAACGAGGGTCTCTTGGACATTTTAATTTTCTATATAGGGGTAGGTATTTGACTTTGTGTAATTTTTGAGTGTACATTCTTTGGGTCTTAGACAAATACTAAGTCAAAGCACGTAGGTACTTATGTGCCAATTCCAAGCACAGAGGTAGAGGTACACATGGCACAAATTTAATCAGAGTCCTCAAAAAATTAAAAATAAGAGAAACAGCACTATGACTGGCTTATAGCCATACATATACTGAGTGAGTTAAAGATTATGCATGAATATTACAGAGAAAGTGAAACGCAATTGTGTCTGTTATTGGCGCACGCCACAGCAATGCAGTAACATTTTTGCATTTGAAGAAGTCACATCTATGGGGGATCAACTACATGCCAGGTATAGGTATAATAAAGTTTTTTTTTTTTTATAACTAGATGGTAAATACTGGTAAAGCAGGGGAAGATCCCTTTCTCTCTTTCTCTCTGTCTCTCATCACTTAAATATGACATTGTTTGAAGGAACAAAGGGAGTAATTCCTGTGGCATGGCCCTGTCAGCAACTCAAAGAAAACACCCCAGAAAGAGCTATAGAGAGAACTGTAAAATGGCTTCCAGATGTTAATCTGTAAAATTCAGACAGGCCATGATTCAGATGTCTACTCTAGGAAAACTGTGAGAGGCTTACTGTGAATAAAAAGCAAAGAAGCTAGGAGACTGCCAGTGAATTAACAGTGACAGCTATATTTGTATAAGCACCTGCGGTCACCTCTCAAAAAGAGCTATTTAGGAGGTCCTGTGACTAAAGATCTCAAGCTTTATCAATTAATTGCTGGTTAAATTCCCATCTCTTCTAGTAGAACATACCTCTGAAAGCAGGGACTTCAGGTACTCTTATCCTCAGCATAGATATATAATACCTGGCATATATCAGTAATAGATGCTTAATCCATATTTGTTGAATAAATCAAGTAATTATTTTTTTAATTTTGAAAAATACTGGAAGACATAGAAGATTGCTTTTAGTAAAATAATAGCTGGAAAACTCAGGATTCAGGTACTCTCTGATCCCAAATGGGTTAACACACATACATAGCAAAGAAATTCAAAATGTTAGCTGCAAATATTTCTGAGTGGTAGGCTAATGAGTGTTTTTCATTGTCTCTTTTATACTTTTTCTTTGTTTTCCAAACTCTTGAAAGTGATCATGCATTACTTGTATAACCAGAATTTCTAAAGCCATATGAGTAACAAAGAGATTCCCTCATAGGAAAGATATGCCTTGACTGTAGAGTCTCATATTATTATTTTGGGTTTTTTCACCCTACGTAATTTCCAGTCATTTTCTGCGTAGGAACTGGAAACCACTAGTTTGTATAGACTAAAATAAGCAACCTCTTTCCAATCCTACTTTCTGTTCCTATTCAAGGTTCTGAACTGATACCAAAAACAAAGATTCTTGTAGATTCAAGGCATTCTTTATATGGTTCTACGATCAGGCGAAAAATCTCCCCTGTGATTTGAAGCAATTTAGAGAGCGGTAATCCTGAGAAGGCATTCATTCAGCCATTCACTCACTCATTCAATCACTGATTTATGGATGTAAAATAATGCACCTTCAGTCTGTAACGTAATGACTCTGTGACTGAAAGACTCTTCCATTCCATTACTACTCCAGGGCCCCATTTATACTTGGTCCAGGATCTCAACATTTCTGGCCTAAATAACGCAATTAGTTTCCTAACGGGTCTCCCTGTCTCCTGACTCTCATTCTAATCTATCCTTCATTATGTTTCTTGAAGCTTTTAGAAATACAGATCCATTGGATGGCATGTTATAAGGAAATTATGACCTTGGGGGTCAGAGAAGCCTGGATCAGAGCCTGATTCTTCTACTTATTATACTGGTCATGAGTATTATCTTTGGAGTCATATAATCTCTGTTTTTCAAATCCTGTCTCTGATTCTTGCTAGCTCTGTGCCCTTGGGGAAGTTATTCACTCACTCTAACTCTCACTTCCCTTCTTTGTAAAATGGGGGTAATCACCCCTACCTCACAGTATTAACTGACATAATGCATGAAAAGTCTTAGCTCATTGCTTAGCATCTGTATTTCCTACTGCTGATGTAACAAACTACCACAGAATTGATAGCTTAAAACAACAGAAATTTATTCTCTCACAGATCTGGAGACCAGAATTCCAAAGTCAGTTTCACTGGGCCAAAACCAGTGTTTCAGCAGGACTATGTTCCCTCTGGAGGCTCTGTGGGAGAATATGTTCCTTCCCTCTTCCAGATACTGGTGGCTAATATTTCATGGCTTGTGGCTGCATCATTCCAATCTCTACCTTCTTGGTCATATTACGTTCTCCTCTTCTGTCTGAAGTATACCTCTGCCTCTTTGTTTCAAGGACACTTGTGATTGAATGCATTTAGGGGCCCCCGTTATACAATCCAAGATAATCTCCCCATCTCAAGATCCTTAATTTAATTGTATCTGCAAAGTCTTTGCCATATAAGATAACATTCACAGGTTTCAGGGATTAGAATATGTACATCTTAAGGGGCATTCTTCTGCCAGCTATAGAACCTAGCTCATAATTAGTTCCAAGAGATGTTGATTATTATCCACATTATGAGACATTGGGCTACCCTCTTATTTTTAATGAGTTTCCTTATTAGTAACATGAGAATACCAATGTACTGATACCTACCCCACTACCCCAATAATGGCATAAAAGATCATAATAATTGTTTACTAAGTGCATTTCCCCTTCCTTAAACATCTTTAGTGTGTAGTGTTGAGGGTGTTGAGCAACAGGAGCACTTATGGAGTCTAAATGGATACAAACATCAACCATTCCACTCATAGATACGCACTCATCAAGCGTTCCATTCATATACATATTCACCAGAATACAGGTACTAGAATGCTCAGAGAACTACTTCAAAACAGCCCCAAACTGAAAACAACCTAAGTGTCCAACACCAGTAGAGTTGATAAAATATGGTATATGTATACAATAGAATAATCTACAGAGATGGAAATAATCTACAACCACTTATAGCAATGTGAATGGATCTTTCAAACATTAGCAAAAGAAGGCAGACATGCAAAAAGTACATACGGTGATTCCATATCTAAAAGACATAATCAAATTAATCAATGATGTTAGGTGTCATGATAGCGGTTACCCTTGGAGTACTGATTAGAACAGGGGGCAAGCAGGGGCTTATGGGGTGCTTGAACACTTCAGCTTTTGATTTTGATAGTTGTGTTGAGCTTATAAAAATTATCAAGCCATGCATTTATTGTATATGATCTTTAGTATATTGTACTTTAATTAAATGTTAAAATTGAAAAAATATTCTTTAGGAGTTCCCTGCCCCCAAAATATTGTCAGAATTGTTTCGGTTGGCACACAAGCCTGTTCTCAGTCTCACTCCTCTCCATTCTGTTTTCCCAGCCTCACTGTTTGCCATTTTCCCCCATCACAGGCTTCTAAGTACCAGTCCCTAAAACAATGCACATCCCCTTGCATTTGTACTTTCCATTCCCTCTTCTTAAATGCCATTTTCTTAAGGACAGAGACCTTCTTATCTTCATGTCATCTAACAGTAAGTGTTCAACACATTTTTATTAGACTAAACTCAACTCTCTGCTCTACTACATTGGGAGCTATTGTGCAAAGGAGCTGGATTATTTATTATTAACTCTCTGGCACTTGTCTCAATGTCTGATACATACTACGTTCTCAATACATTTTTTGTTGCATAATGAAGTTATGCTATTTCAAATTTTGGATTATAAAATTTCTGAATTAATCCTGTTTAGTGGTCATTACATGACTTTTGAATTATAGCTTGCCTTGCAGAACTTCATCTGTGGAAATTTAAGCAACAGTGATGAGACATGCCTTTATAGATTGTATTACTTATGAACTTAGAAATATTACCATGTATTTGGGGAAACCTAAAATGGAAAAGTGACTCAAATCAATACAATTAATTTAATTCAATAAGCATTTGCTGAGAAACTATTTAAAGTATTCTGCTAGATATGGTGGGGGTATACCAGATACAAAAATACTGCACCTGACCTCGCGGGATTCACTGTCCTGTGAGACAGATAGGAGAGCCAGCCTGCATAATTCTAGCCTTGAGCATCTAAAACATAGCATCCTGTGATATAAGAGATAAAACATAGCTATTGGAGAGAGCAGTGCTCATGAGGCAGGTGATATGAGCTCATTCTTATAGGATACATAGACTTTTAACATGTGTATCAAAGATCCTGCAGTCCAAGAGAGTAAATTATTTTCACTGTTTTGCAAGGTAACCAGAAATGTTGTTAGTCATTGAGGGGAGATGAAATGGAGAGATGAGGGTGAGAAACAATATTAAGAAGTTCAATCGAGTTCAAATTGTTAAGAGTTTTAAATGACACTGCGGTATTTGGACTCTATTCTATATGAAATTATAAGCTCACACATGATTATCTTTGGTAAGATTACCACTGGATGACTGTGTGCTAGAGTTTGAAGAAGGGAGACACTGGGAGCAGGGGGACACCTGAGGAGTTTGCTGCAGTAATGCAAAGAAGAAGTAAAGAGAGTCTGAACTACAGCAGACATTGTGGTAGCAGGAAAAAAATTGAACTCTATTGCAAAATTAGAATTGGTAGTAATAGACAACTAATTGGTAGTGAGTGGTAATAATTGGTTAGGAAGGAAATATAAAAGTGACACCAGAAACTAACACAACATTGTAAATCAACTATACTTCAATAGAAAAAAAAAGTGAAATTTTAAGATAACTCAAATTTTTCTGACATCATTATATTGTCAAAATCTCTTATGAAATTGTTTATTAAAATATAGTTAACTTACAATGTGTAGGTTTTAGGTACACAGCAAGATGATTCAGTTAAACATACATACATATATATATTCTATGTATGTATTCTTTTCCAGATTCTTTTCCCTTATAGGTTATTACATAATATTGAATAGATTTCCCTGTGCTATACAGTAGGTCCTTGTTGATTATCTATTTTATATATAGTAGTGTGTATATGTTAATCCTAAACTAATTTATCCCTCCCCCCATCTTCCTCTTTGGTAACAATAAGTTTGTTTTCTGTGTCTGTGAGTTTCTGTTTTGTAAATAAGTTCATTTGTATCATATTTTAGATTCCACATGTAAGTGATATCATATGATATTTGTCTTTCTCTGTCTGGCTTCACTTAGTATGATAATCTCTAGGTCCATCCATATCACTGCAAATGGCATTGTTTCATTCATTTTTATGGCTGAGTAATATTCCACTGTATATATGAACCACATCGTCTTTATCCATTCATCTGTCGATGGACATTTAGGCTGATTCCATAGCTTGGCTATTATATACAATGCTGCAATGAACATTGGGGTGCATTTATCTTTTCTAATTAGAGTTTTCTTCAGATGTATGACCAGGAGTGAGATTGCAGGAGCATATGGTAGCTCTATTTTTAGATTTTTAAGGAACCTCCATCCTGTTCTCCATAATGGCTGCACCAATTTACATTCCCACAAACAGTGTAGGAGGGTTCCTTTTTCTCTACACCCTTTCCAGCAAAATAGTTTTTTATTTCACTAAAGAAGAAAAGAAAATGGTTGTTGAACATGCAACAATTTCTTGGCCAGTAAGAAGGTACAAGTTGAGCAAAATTACAGAAAGGCAGGATATTCGTAATTTCAAGCTTAGCATATCAAACCATTGGGCCAGAAACCAAGGTCCTGGACCCCTTAGTCAAAATGCACAAGTTACACCTTCCTGCAACTTTATACCATGGAGTTATTATCAAATCACAAGCAAGCACATGAGGCAAAGAAATCCCACCTCAAGAGGCTTCAAATATTAACAATGCTTTAAGGAAATTATCCAAGTGAAATGCCAACTACATTATAAGGTTTCTCCTCCTAGTGGTTAGGCCTACAAAAGCCAGTGTAAGCCATGATATTGTTGAACACCAAAATGAAAAATATTCTTCAAATCCCGGGTTAAACATACATAATATTTGATCTGCAAATCTCCACATTAACCTCATAACAAGTTCCAAAAAGTCTATGGAAATAATGCATGAAGACGTGAGGATCTGAGGTCCTTGAAAATAAGACAATTCACACCAAAGAGACAATAAGGACTTCAGAAATGGCTTACAGAGATTGTGGAATACTTGAGGGAAAGAAAGAAGTTCAGCTGAGTTCCTCCAAACTGACTTCAGGTAGTGGCAACAATCTATTTTAATTATAATCCTCACAAAGCAAACCACCTCATCGTGTGAGTGAAAAACAACAACAAAAATACAGGATCACAGTAATAGTCACAGAGAAACATAGTGTTTTCCTGTCTATATGCATACCTATCCTTCTGGACTGTGAATAACTCCCCCACCGTTACCACCACCACCACCACTACCACTGGCATTAACATGCCTCCCATATATTCTTGGAATCCCCAAAGGATTGCTCTTCTATGCTCCATGGACTAGTCCTTTCAGCAAGCCTGAAGCATTTTATATTTTTCTTCCTTTCTACTCTGACACACTGTGGTGACATCTCCTGTCACTGTCAAGACTGCAGAAATCTCTGCTGCTGCTGCTGCCTGCTGATGCCTCTACAGTGGCTATCAGTGCCCCCTGTCTAAAGGACAAGTAACTCTCAATCTTGTCTTATCCAAAGCATTGCTAATCGCTGAGGAAAATCCTAGGTCAGTCTCCTGTAGCTTCATAACCTCCAAGCACCACTTTCTTGACCTAGAGACACGTTTACTATAGCCTCAGTCCTTTGGGACTGAACCGAAGTACAAGTTAAGTGGCAGATTCTCTACTTAGAATCACTTTTCTCCTTCACTCTTAACCCCTAGTACATGTAATAATACTCAGTAATTGTTGCACGTTTGCTATGAACCATGCACTATGTAAGAGACTTTAAATAGACTCTTATTTAACCTTCATGGCAATCCTATAAACTAGATATTGTTATCTTCATCTTACAGATGAAATAACTGAGATTTTCAGAATTATCACAGGTATTGACCAGTGGCTTAGTATCCAAGTAGTCTCATGGTGGATTACTCTTAACTGCCTCTCATTTCTTAGGATAAATGGGTCTGACTCCTTTTTTCTACAATGTGATGACTATGCAGGCAAAGGACATATGAGCCTAGAGCAGTTCCTTCTTGACTCTATTTGGGGCACGTATAGAAAATTATGCCTTCACTGATCAATTGCATGGATTGGCTTTTCTGGAAGAGCCTAGTTCCTATAACTATGACCAGAATGGCAGGTTTCCCTCTTTCCTGGATGGTAAGAGATTAGGTTTGTCTTTGTCAAAAAAAAAAAAAAAAAGAATCAATGCATCCCAGCATGTTCCAGAAATGGGAGGCAAATTTCTGTCATCCCTCCTTTGACCCTTTTACTTTCCAGTGAACAGATAATTTGTCTGATCATAGTGCTTCTATAAGTCTAGCAACCCCTTGCTGGTATAACTTCCCTTCAGTACTAAGGGTTAGTGTCTGAGTGTAAAATAGAAAGTAAGTATCAGTGAGCCTGGAATATGTGGAGCTTCTGGCTTCCAGAGAAAAGTCTCTGCCAGAGAGTTGACCTGCTGAATATGCAACAAAAGGTGATGTCAAATTGCTCAAAATTGGTGTTTCTCCTTGCTTTATATAAACTGAGTTGTTATGTGGATCTTAATAGCAGTTGTCTGAAAGAAAGAGACCAAAATAAATATAAGGAAAAAAATGTAAGTAGAGACAACATAAAAAACAGAAGACGATTTACCAAACAAAACCTGTTATTCTCAAAGAGATAACAGAAAATGATACGTCCTTAAAGAAAGAACAAGATGGTAGACAAAGAAACAAATCATGGGGAAAAACTCCAATTATATATGTATTTGTATATATGCGTATCTGAGATTCAAAATGTCAAAACAATGGCTTGAAAGTCATGCTAAGAATATTTCCCAAAAAGCAAAGTGAAGGAAAATAGAAGAGAAAAAGATGAGAAAATTAAAGTATCATAGTGGTTCAACATCAGATAAAAGAAACACCAGAAATGGAGAACAGAAAAAACCTTAAGAGTAGCTTGTAAATAAAACCAAAATACTAACATAAATTTACCCAGAACTGAAGTACCTGAGTCTCCTAAGTAATTGAACTCACAGAATATCCTGCAGAAAAAGAGAGGGAGAGAAATAATAAAAATAATCTATGCCAAAATGCATCATTATAACATTTCAGAATATCAGGGAGAAAAAAAGACACTGAAAACTCCTTAAAAGTTAAGACAGGCACTCAAGAAAGCATAAAAATAAGTTTTTCATTGGACTCTATGACACTAGAAAGATATTGTAGCGCTGCTTTCAGCATGCTAAGGGAAAATAATTTTTAATCTAGAAATCCAGATGCCTCTAAATATCAATCAAGTGTAAAAGACTGAAAGCAAATTTCTCCATCATTACCCCTTCTTAGGAACTTACTAGGGGATGTGCCCTCTAGGAAAGACAGAAACTAACAAAGAAAAGAGGAAGAGATAATTTCCATGATGAGGACAAAGAGGTTCCAAAAGGCAGCTATACATCTAATTAACCAGTCCAGTCCAGTTGGGAGTGAAGGACTGAGTTCTCTGGGAGGATGACCACTATGAAAACAGCAAGCTGATAGTGATTTGATAGGTTGACATTTTGGAAAATACTGTCAATATGTTTATAATGGCTCCAGTGAAGCACAGAGACAAAGCTTAAGTATATAGAAAACCAGGCAAATAAGAAAAGTATTAACTCTAAGAAAATCAAAAAGTTGCATGAGAAAGAATATATAAGCACTTCTTGACCCTGCGTGAAAGTCCTTACTTTGTTTTTAAATGTAAACATTAATGAATGATGTAGCCTAAACTATGATATAGCCATATTAAGAAGGTGAGAAAGGAAATAAGTGTATGGAAAAAGAGTTACAAACAGAGATCCAAACTTTGTGCAACCAGAGAGTATTAATAAATATGCAAAATTGTTAAGAAATTTTGGAGGGACCAAGAAGATGAATACCTAGGGAAATAAAAACAGATAAAAGAGTTGTAGGTGTCTGTCTCTGGGAAGAAAAATTGGATGATAAGAAATGATACAGGACATAATTGTTCCCTATAAACCTCTGAGAATTGCTTAATTCAACTCTGCCTCCTTTATTTGAAAAAAAAAGTTTGTAAATCTGTAGGCTGCTATAAAGACTACTTGCCTATAACAGGCAAGTCCAATTTTTTTTATTCACTTAAAAATTTAAGGCCTTTACAGTGAGTGGTGTATTTGATGTTGCCTTAATTTGTTTTTACTTCCTAGATTATTTTTGACCCTCATGAAATTTAAAATTGTAAATAAAAGATGCTAAAACTTATAATGCTTAAAAATAAGAGTTTATCAGGAATAGGGAAGCATAATTTAGAAGGTAGCTAACTGGGGGCAGGGGCAGCAAGATGCCAAAGAATGAATACAACAACTACATAATATTCAAATGTAATGTTAAATTAGTTAAACAAGACCATTACACTGACATGGCCTAATGCCTTAGTAGCCTATGTAAGCAAACCAAAATCTAAGCCTGAAATGCCTCAAGATTAAGAAATTGAAACCTAAGGACGGTCAGTCACAAATAGTGAACTAGGCCTTACCAATCAATCCAACCACCTAAGCTGTAGTCAATCAAATAATTTCCTAGCTTTTCTAACACTTCTCTATAGAAGTCCTTCCCCTGCCTCCTGTGGGTGGAGTGCTCCTAACCACCTCCAGTTTGGCACTGCCAGATTGAAATCAATTTTTACTCAAATACACTCTTAAAAATTTTAATATGCCTCAGTTTATCTTTTAACAGTAGGTACTGCAACTATGTTACTGTGTCACTATCAATATTACTTTTTTTCTATTTGAGTACTAACCATATACCAGGCATCATACAAGATCTTTTACCTACATAATTCCCACAATAGCCTGAGATAGATACCTCACAACTCCCCTCTCCCACTAGTGACTCTCTACCACATTATCTCCTTTTATTGTCTTCGTAGCAATTACAACTCTCTGAGTTGATAATATCTTTTTGTTGGAGATGGCTTTTACTTATGTATTGTCTGTCTACCAATGTAAGCTTCATGAGAACAGACTTTGTGTTATTCATTACCTGGACCATAATAAGGGCTAAGTAAATTTTGCACAAAAAATGAATGAGGTTGACAAAATCAACTGCAAAGAGGTTAAATACCTACTTAAGATGAATATTTAAAACAGAAATATATTCAGATACAGAAAGATATTTAAGAAAACTGAAAAATTGTTATGAAATCATATAAAATATTGCATGGAGTATATGTATATGTATGTGAAATATGAAATTTGGGGAGTGTATAATACAAAACATTAACATTATATATCTCACAGTGAAAGTTAAAATTTTTCACTTTGCTTCTTTGCTTATTCTGACTTTTTACATTAAATATAACTTGTATGATAAACATAATAAAATGTTTTAAAAGATCACATGGGACAAGATACATACGCAAGATACTAAAATAACATACTGAACTAAGTCCAAGGACTAAGCTCTTTTTAATGATTCTGTTTAAGGAATGCTCATGTGCCCAATGCTGAATTTAACTCTTATATGATCGAAATCACCTGTGAAGTTTACAACCTTATGTATTATTTGGACGCAGAGGTCACAAATAGCTATGGACAATATTTGTCCCAATAGACCTTGAAATATCCAAAGACATTCCCGGTTCATATTCCATTTTCTCCTTCAAGTCTAAATCCATTTGCTGTAAGCTTTCTTTTTTGGTTTCATTTCAGTCCTTTTGGTAGTTTGGTTTCTTTTTCCTGCTCTTCCTCATTCTCTCCACATCTCTTCTCATATACAAAACTGCCATCTCTTGGGACATAAATGAACTGGTTAGTGTGGTCATGAAAATTCCCTTATATCCTTCCTGTATGAATCAATCTGTTTCTTTCTAATGCTTTTTTTGATGGCCCAGATTCAGTTCGCCATACACTAATAGAGAGATTGTTTACCTAATGGACTGAAACATAATAAAAAATTTCCTCCTCACCTCATTTGATCTGCAAGTAAGCTTTCATTTTCAGCTTTCACTTATTTATATTGCTTTTTTTTCTTGCTTGTAATAATACAAATCTAGTTATGACTAGCTGGTGTGTCACATCATGTTAAGCTATTCCATCTCTTAACATATGCTTTTAGATCATTAAAGTGGTAGGAAACATTTACCTAATGTTATGTATTATTTCATAATTAATACAATTAAGTGTTTGAATGACAAAAATATGTATATAACTCGGGTAGGTGTGGGAAACACTACTATGAGCTATGTTCAATTAAGAACCAAATGTCATGTAAAAACATAACAGATATATTTTCACAATTCACTGAAGCTTATTTTCTGATAAATACATACAACATCATATAAAAATGTAACATTTCTGAAAAAGCTGGGTGAGAAGGCATAAAAATAATGTAGCAGCCTCTACTGGTATCCATGTAGAGCAGCTGGGTGATCAACTCCCCACCTGCCTTTTGGGAGTGAAGCCCACTCTGGGATCAGGCATACCAGGTGATAACCTAACAGGACTCCCTCCTACACACCATGCTAAAGCACAGACAGCATCACCTAAAACCAAATGAAATAGCAGGCTGGGTGAAGAGAATACTATTAAACGAGCAAAATAGAAATGACCATCAGGTATCTTTCAGGAAGTCAGTCTTCCAGTGGCCTACCAAGTAAAGAGACATAGCAAACTGAACATTTTCCTCTTTTTGGTTTCACTGAAGTAGCTGCCTCTTCTCTTCTAATTATACTATAAGCAATTCAGTCAAATACTATGTATTAAGCAGCCTAAGTACATGATGCACATGTCGATGAGACTTGCTTTCCTTCTTCAATATTATTTGAGAGAAAATTAAGTGGCTTGAGGAGAGGAGAATACAAATAACATGTGCATTAAGCGATAAAAACTACTATGTATAAAATAAGCAATGAGAATATATTGTACAACACGATGGAAATATAGCCATTATTTTGTAATAGTTTTAAATGGAGTATAATCTATAAAAATACTGAATCACTATGTTGTACACCTGAAACATATAATATTATAAATCATCTATATGTCAAAAAAAGTAAAAAGTAAAAATTTCAATTAAAAAGTTAAAATTAAAGAAGTGCATAAAAAATCAAAAAAAGTGAAGCAAATAACATGTGCAGTGAAGTAAATCTGAGGTGGACCACTAAAGGTACCAAATAGAAAAACCAAGTCCAAGTGCCATTATTTCCTTCTTAGGAGCCAGAGTACATACCAACATTATTATTTATTTTTCCTGTTCAGACATTGATATTCAGTGGCCTACAGCATGTAATAACCTTTCTACTTTAGTATCTTTATGCAGAAAATTGGTATCATATATTTTATTACTTTGAGTTCATCACTAGAGTGGTGAGAGGATTAATTAATTAATACATATTAAATACATTGTGTAAAAGTCCTTTTGAAATTCTGCCAAGAACCAGCCTTCTCATCTTTGATAATCAGTTGTTGTTTTTCAAATGGTTGTGTAATATTTTAAAATTTCTTTTATTTTTTCAATGGTAAACAAAACTTCCGTAGGAGGATCTTGAATGCAGCTTGATTAAATCAATGCTAATTTCTACAAACAACAAATTTACTTAAATGCCTATTTTAATTTTTATTACAATAACATGTAAATTTTAGCAACTACAAATCAAGCAGTCCGGAAATTAGGTCTGATAGATTCAGTGCATTAACAGGTTTGGTGCATTGTTCAGCATATTTCTTGCAGAAGGCTAATCTTTTTCCTGGTATCTCACACAAGCATACAGCTAGAGCTAAAACGAACATGCAATTTTCTGAGGCTTTCCCAAAGGGACAATGCGTATCACATAGCAACATCTGCCAAGGAGAAAACTACACAGCCAGCTTCAGTTTTTCCCTCTTGCAGAGATGATTTCACCCAATTGCAGGAAATGTATGCAACATCAATAGCATTTTAAACATACTTTACTATGCAAGTCTATGTTATTTTATTGGGCTCAATAACCATTATCACATCTTAAATTTTGCATTTCCAAAGAGTTTTCACATCTACCTAACAACCCTGTCAGGGAAGGGTTGATCATTCTAGTTTTGCATATAGAAAAGCTGATATTTAAAGGAGGTGGTATCTTGATCAGGGTCATAAGACTGACCTTATATAGTACCGGGACTGGATTCACTACTCGGTTCTGTTTTCATTATACCTGCCATAGCTCATATATATGTGCACAAAAATAATGAATAATACAAGTACATAGTTGTGCACTAGCAGTCAATTTTATAATCTACTGGGTCATATGTACTGTGAAGGGAAACACTACGACTATTGATTGCTCTAATTTCTATGTAATCATAGTGCAGTTTGGTTTTTGTCTTATAAATGATGGTGGTTTGGAACAGCTGCAAATTGCTAATGTTCCTGGATACATTTGGCAGCAGCCTGAGGCAAGCAAATCCACAACAAGCAAATTAAATCCTTATAGTAATTTATCTCTAAGCACTTACAGTATGAATAACAAAGGGATTGTGGGCCCCAAACAATTTAAATAGAAATATAAGTGGTTATTTATTTATTTATATAAAGGGACCAAGAAGTTTAGAGCATATGGTACAAAGGACAATAAGCAGGAGAGTCAACCTCTTGCTGTAGCTGAAAAATCATGAGCTTTGAAGTTAAAAAAATAAAAATAATCACTAGAATTTGAAAGATTTCAAATTTGATATCAAGGTAAAAGATTGATAATCAGGCCAGAAGGGCATTCCTGGCAGACAGCACGGTGTGGGAGATGGAACAGAGGCAGATGTGACATTGATGGATCAAGGAGTTTAGTTTACTCAAAAGCTGCACCCCTCTTATTAAAAGAAACAGAAATAATGGTCAGGCAAATAGGAGATACCATTGTTCTCTGATGTACAGCTCTAGAGTACAGTTAGCTACTTGGCACTTTGCTTTTTCTTTCATTCATTTCTTTCATTCATTTTCCTATGCCATGCCTACCCTCTACTCAAGGCCAAAATTTACCCACACATTTGGCTATTTCTACCTCATGGTTCTAAGCTGTTGGTGGTGAGCCATGCATAAGGTAGACAGCTGAGGAACTAGTACAAAAAGGATATTTAAACTGTTAAAGAGAAATTATTCATGATACTTGTTAAAGATAGTAAGGTGGACTTTATTCAGGGGGACTATCATGACAGGCATAAGGACCACTACATTTGGGTTTTGCAGTAGGGGACAGATATTGGGCCTAACTCTGAATATAACAAGGAAAAATGGCAGTTTATAGCCAAAAAGCCGGCGGGGGGGGGGGGGTGTCAGTGGATGGAAAATTACAAAAGGAAATATCAAGGATGGGGAGGATGCTGGCTATAACAACCCAACTGGACTCTTGCTGAAGGCAGGTCGGTGTGATCAGACATTACCCGGGGAACCGTGGAGGGTGAGGAACTTGATCAGATACCGAGGGTGGGAGATTCTGGCTAAACTGACTTAGCAAGATTCTTGCTAAAACTGGACAATGCAGATATGAACACAGAAGCTCAAAAGTCAAGGCCTGGTTGAGAAGAGAGTTTAGAGGAGCCTGACGAGAGTTTGGTCAAGAAGAGAATCTTTGTCTACACACATACACACACAGCCTCTATTCATTCAGTCTACAGATACCTTCCACAGTCATCAATTGCTAGTGCCTCCATCTTGTCACATTCACTATCCCCCATCCTACCCCTATACCTGTATGCACGTTTGCCAGTTTTAACACTGTTCAAGGGAGCTTTTCCTGACCCTTCCAGACTAGATAACAAACCCTGCTAAATGAGTTCATCATCCCATATTTGTCTCTCACAGCAAATAGTCATTATGTAATTGTGCAATTGTAATTGTGTGTCAATGTGATTCTTAAATAAATATCTGTCATACTTCAATAAAATTCCTGAGTTTTTTTTAATTTGTTTTATTTAGGTAATTCAAGTATAGTTGATTTACAACGTCATGCTAGTTTCTGCTATACAACAAAGGGATTCAGTTACACATGAATATATATATATTCTTTTTTATATTCTTTTCCATTATGGTTTATTAGAGGATGTTGAATATAGTTCTCTGTGCTCTACAGCAGGACCTTGTTGTGTAGCCATTGTATATATAATAGTTTGCATCTGCTAATCCCAAACTCCCAATCCTTCCCTCCCCCACCCCCTTCCCCCTTGGCAGCCACAAGTCTGTTCCCTATGTCTGTGAGTCTGTTCCTGTTTCTTGGATAAGTTCATTTATGTCATATTTTAGATTCCACATGTAAGTGATATCATATGGTATTTGTCTTTCTCTTTCTGACTTACTTTACTTAGTGTGATAATCTCTAGGTCCATCCATGTTGCTGCAAATGGCATTATTTCAGTCTTTTTCATATCTGAATAGTATTCCATTGTGTATATATATATATACACCATATCTCCTTTATCTATTTATCTGTCGATGGACATTTAAGTTGCTTCCATGTTTTGGCTATTGTAAATAGTGCTGCTATGAACATAAAAGTGCATATATCTTTTCAAATTATAGTTTCATCTGGATATATGCCCAGGAGTGGTATTGCTGGCTTATATGGCAACTCTATTTTTAGTTTTTTGAAGAACCGCCATACAAAATTTCTGAGTTTTCACTGACTGTAAGTTCTGTGAGGGACAGTGACAGGTATGTTTTGCTCAACACTGTAACCTAGCACTTTGCATAGAGTGGATCAATAAATACTTATTGAATAATTGAGCCCTTTCCAAGAATAATTCTCAAGTAGAGAGAGGAGTAGAAGTCTGTAGAGGAGATAAGAGCAATTAAAATAATGAACAAGAAAACCAGATTTATTCACCCACTCATACATGTAAAACTGTCCATTCAATCGCTAGTTCACTGGTTTTAAATCTAGCAAATTTTAATAGTGAGCCCCTTTACTTATTTGCTTACTTAAGTTCATTTATAGGGCTTAGAGCATAATTTCCCTACTTTGCATGATTATAAAAGTTTATAGTTGCTGTATGTTAATGGGTTTACTTGTTATATGTGTTGTTTAGCCCTTAGTTAAAAATAAAAACCAAAATTATGACATTGCTTCTCTGAAAAGCATGGTTTGTGATCTTCATAACTGTGATCTTCATGAAAATGTGGCATCCATGTATTCTCTACAAAGAATAGCAAGAAATATTGGGAAAAATGCAGATTATCAACTATAAGGCAGTGTGAAGTCCTTCAGAAGCCTAAACTAGGGAAAAAATATGTAGAAAAGATCATTTTGGAAATTAAGGGAGAGGTATGAGACTTGGGTAATATAGCTCAAAAACATGGGTTGAGAAAGTTCTACAAGTAAGTTTAAGTGTAAAACCTTTAGAAAAATAAAAGTAAGAAACTAATCCAAAGGCTGTATTAAGTTCTTTTACATGCATGCTCAATTGACATCTTCTTAACCTAAATCCTTAGTGCCAATTTGTTTAATACATGTAAGGTTTTCCTCTGAAATGGATCAAATATGCTACCTCAAAATATGTCACTTTAGCATAAGAATTACTTTGAGCTGAGGGCACTGAAGAGACACAAGAGGAAATCTCTGCACTCTGCCTTTCTGCCTAAAAGTAGGACGTAAATTTATCTTAGTAAAGGTGTTCTGCCTCCCCTCTCCTATACAAAGAAGAGGACAATGACCCTTAAACACTAAAGACAGCTCAACTGTTATCACTGGAGGTGGGCCATCTCTGATCTGTGTTACAGACCTTACTAAACAACAGTGATCTTCCATCAGCTTTCCTCGTACATTTCCCTTCCCACAGTTTACTACCCTTAGAAGCCCAGACCCCTTTTTTCTCTATCTAGTCACCTCTCCAAGTTTTATTGCCCTTTGTTAAAATGATATATAAGCTCTCAAGCCTAACCACATCTTTGGATTTTCATTTCTTTTTTTATTTTTATTTTTGGAGGCCCCATGTGCGTGCGTAATAAAACTTTTTCTGTTAATCTATCAGTTGCCATTTTAATTTGTAGACTCCAGCTACTGAACCTAAGAGGGTAGAGCAAAAGTTTTTTTTCCCCAGCCTTACAGCTCCCATCTCTAGTTTTTCAACAAAAGAAATGGGCACTTTATAAGCTGCTATCAAGTAAGGAATCCTTTAAACTGTAGACAATGTTGTTTGGACAGCATTCTAAAGAGGAGTACCTCATTCACTGCATCATTCATTCACTGAAAACATATTTATTAGGAACCCACTATATATCAAATATATAGATATAAAGGTTTGACTAAGATAGACACAGTGATTATCTTCGTGGATCTTATATTCTAGCAGGGAGAGACAGGAATTAAGCACAGAATTACGCAATTAATCACTTGATAACAATAGTGTTAACGCTGTAGACATGAGTAGAGGGCATCATGAAAGCATAACTACTCAAAGCCCTGACCTGGCGTGGGAGGAGGGGTGACCCACAGAGACATCCTCGAGACAGTTATACTTCAGCCGAATGCTGAAGAATGAGTAGGAATTAACTAATATTGTTATTTGGCCAGACAGCAACTATTATGAATCGCCTTATTTGAAAATTTACCATTTAATGAGTTTTTGTAGGTGCAAAGTCCACTCCAGTGAAAAGAAGTTAAAAATACCACATACTCATTTTCACAGCATCGTTTGCAGTTAAAGTGCAGCCACATTCATATATGTATATGAAAGACTGAATTGAGAACAAGAGACAAAATGAATGGGAAATGGGAGGGATGTTTTCTGTAGGTATCAGCTGATGCAGCAATAACGAGTTGCTTGGGCAACAGACTTGGCAGGATAAATAGCCACATATGGGGCTTGGCACTGAGGACCATGATGTCTGCACTGCACCAGGTCTGGAGTGATCTGGGATGTGGTTCCGGCAGCACGGCCACAAGCTTTGCTCTTGAGAGCCCTCCTCATAATTCTGTGAGCCTCCAAACCTCTTTTAATATTTTTTTTCCTTCTTAAATTAGTCAGAGTTGGGTTTTGTTGGTTACAACCAAGCAAAGAAGTGGGAGAGAATGAAAAAGAGCTCCCTGGTGGAGGTGAGAGTGAGTGTGAACCATCTGAGTTGCTGGGAGGGAGGATGTGACAGAGAAGGCTAGTGAAGTGGACAGCAACCACTGAGACAGGGCACTGAGGCCAAGAGAGGAATTCTTTACCTTATTCTAAGAGCCGTGAGAATCAGTAAAGAGCTTTAAGCAGGCAGGAGACATGATAAAATTTGCATTTTTAAAGGTCACTCAGTGATGGGAGACTCTATGCCAGAAATTATTGTAGCTAGATAAAGACTACGGCTGTGGAAATGCAGACAAGAAGCTGGATTTTTGAAATTCTATAGAGTAAAATAAATAGGTTTTGGCAAGAGGTCAGAAGTGTAAGAGTGGAACATTTTACTTGCACAACAACCTGTTACTTGTTCAACAAAAGCGGATAACAGATGGAGTAATTCCAATATACATGCATTCTCCGGCTGGTCTGATTTGCATATGTTCTACTAAACCAAATATAGTGAGTAGAAGCACACAGTTAATACACACGGCTGATATTTCTTTCCCCATCCTCTTAACCGAAAATGATTAAATTCAGTTCCTCTGCATTTCATGTTCTTCTGTAGTTTATAACACTATGTCATCTTTTCAATATCAACTTAATCTTTTTTCATGCATTTTGAAAGGAAATGAAAGCATACACTTGTTCTAGAAATGTAGGAAAGAAATTCAGAAGCTAGGTAAATAGAAGGGTTGAGAATTAGTTTGATTGATACTTGATGTGTCACTAAACAATAAAATCCAATTATTAATAATAAAAGAAGATAGAAATTACTTATCCATACTATTCAGTAAAAATAAGCAAAATATTCTAATAGTTGAAAGTCCTTTCATTGTCTTCTAATGATAATGCTGCAGAACTCAGCATCTCTGTTCAATAGGTATTTGTGACTGGTAGTAGAGTCCAGTGCTTCATAAAGTTCTGCCACTGGGATCTTTTTTTTTTTTTAATTTAACTCTGTGCCCGCCTCTGTGTTCCTGTAGAACTCCAAGCAAGACTCTAACACACACTTGCATAGGCCATGACAGGGTTGGGTTAATGCAGTCTACCTGCAGCTCAGAAATCATGGATTCTATCAGATAAGATGCAGCTTTTCCAACACTCATGGGTTCAACAGCCTTAGTCATTGTACTGCATGGTTCATACGTGCGTACTCTGGGGCCACATTTTTAACTCTCATCATCTACCCTTGGTTAAAGCTAACACCCTGCCTGTGCACTGTGACTCCTCACCTACTATCTGTGAGTGTGACCGATGGCCTGCTTGTGCTTGTTGTTTGATAGCATGCTTGCCTCTGCCAACAGTCTTGATCTGCGGTACAATTCTCTGGTACCAATTTGTGACGTTTCCATGCAGCTATTGTTATAAGCCTTAAGAATTAAAATTTCTAGTTATTATTGTTAAGCTCTTTCAATATATACTCAGGCCACAAACCTTAAAATGGACCAAAAAGACATAATTGTAAAAAGTAACATTCCATTCAGAGAGAAGGAGGGATGAACAGGTGGAGCAGAGAGGACTTTTACAGCAGTGAAACTACTCTGTAGGATACTGGATGGTGGGTACATGGCATACATTTGTCAAAACCTGCAGAATGTACAACGCGAAGGGTGAACCCTAATGTAAACTATGGACTTTAGTTAGTAATAAGGTATAAATATTGGCTCGTCAATTGTAACCATTGTACCACACTAATGCCAGTTTTTAATAATAAGGGAAACTGTTAATGGGGAAAAGGGGACATGCCATCTGGGAACTCTGTGTACTTTCTGCTCAATTTTTCTTTGAACCTAAAACTGCCCTAAAAAAATAAAGTCTAATAATTTTCCCTCCCGTTCATACCCCTGCCACCTAATTCCTTTCCCTATAGACAATACACGAACAGACTGTTTTATATACTATCCATACATTAAAATATATAATGATGATTAGCTACCAATTATAGGTGCTGCTTTTAAATTGAAAACATGGTTCACTATAAGGAAACCAGAATGCCCCTTGCCACTGTTCTTTTCAGTTCCATCTCACTTCAAGTTCCTCTCTGACCCAGGGGGTTTGTTTTTGCTTTGTTTCCACCTGGATAAGTTTTTGCAGGCTAAAGAAGAATCCATTATTCACTTTCACTGTTCATAATTATTTTTTTGATAGTACACATTACAGTTAATCACATATCAATTGCATAATTATTTTGTTTAATGTCTGCCTATCCCTTTAGTTTGATAAACTCATCCTTGATGGTAAAGTTTGGTTCAAGTCCGTGTTTTAAAAGGCATGTAGTAGGCAAATATAAATGCTCTTCTTAATCATGATACAAGCAGTTTATTATGCCTATTGCACAATAACCAATCTGCTTTCCCATTTATGTTACTGTCTGGTGGTTTCTTACAGACATTTGATCTGTGACCCCTGGATGCTAACATCAGCACAGTGTGGACCAAGAGTTGCATCTGTAGGATTCTAGGTGTGTCTTTCCTCAGTTCTTTGCACTCTGACATCATAATGCAGGTCAACTGGTGTGGCATAGTCTCAAGGGGTTCCATTCACATAGCAACCTAGAGCACAGCTGGCCCTACCTTATGAAGCAGTCCTGGAAGTTGGTCTTCAATAAATGTCTATTACATATAGTCATTGTACAAAAGGGCTGAAATTATTAAACATTCATGCTGGCTATTTTTTAAAGAGAATAACATAATGCTTATTTGATTCATTGTGTGGTTGAGTCAACATTGTTTTTATTGTATAATATGGTATGTTGGGTCTTTGTTCCCAATTCTTCATTACGGCCCTCCAGTAGAGTCACATCCATACCTTTTGGCATTTGATTTTATGGTACCTTCCTTTGACATGGTACGTATGTCCCCACCCCAATAACACTTGGCTTAGGTATTTGACCTGCCTTTGCAGATGTGATATAGGTGAAGATACGGAGGGCTGTAAAGTTGATTGTGTCATTTGACTTGGCCTCTTGGAATTTTCAGCCTCTGCCAGAAAAATGTATCCAGTGTAGCTCTTTGCCCCCTGAATCCTGGAACAGAGCATGTGAAGTAGAATTGAATCCAAACCAAAGCTGCGAGTTTAGCCTACACTAGCTCAAGCCGAGGAGCCCAGCCAAGATCAGCCAAACGGCAGTTGACCTGGAGACCCATGAGGGAGGAAAATAAATGTTTGCTGTTGGAACCTGTTGAGATCCTTGTGGTTGCTTGTTACCAGCATTATCTCAGTGGCAACAAAGCAAAACCAAACAAAACTGAGTAATGCCAATCTGTGTTTCAAAATTATTAATAGTAATAAGTAAAACATCCAGGCATCCTTCCAGTGCTACCAGAAATGTTAAATAGCTGAACATTTATCTTTGATTTTGGTGAATTAAGTTTTTTTAGAATTTGCATGTTCATTTTTTAAAAAATTTATTTATTTATTTATTTATTTATTTATTTATTTATTTATTTATTTATTGGCTGTGTTAGGTCTTTGTTGGTGCACCCAGGCTTTCTCTAGTTGTGGTGAGCAGAGGCTACTCTTTGTTGTGGTGTGCAGGCTTCTCAGTGCAGTGACTTCTCTTGTTGTGGAGCACGGGTTCTAGGTACACAGGCTTCAGTAGGTGTGGCATGTGGGCACAGTAGTTGTGGCTCATAGGCTCTAGAGCGCAGCTTCAGTAGTTGTGGTGCACGGGCTTAATTGCTCCATGGCATGTGGGATCTTTCTGGACCAGAGATCAAACCCATATCCCCTGCATTGGCAGGCGGATTCCTAACCACTGTGTCACCAGGAAAATCACTGCACATTCATTTTTAAGAGCAAGTCACTATCTCCTTGCTATTAAAATAAAACTTCCTCCCCACTGCACAATTATTCCAAACCATATCATTTTGAAGGATAAGAAACATTTTGAATGATCACACAATGTCCATCTTTTAAACTATTTAGTTTTATCATAAGCACCAGTGAGTAAAACATCATGTAGGTCCCCAAATTTAGTGAAAATAGCAGTATGAAACTTTCTAAATTCACATTAAATATATTTGGTGAATACATACAAAATAAAAGAATAAAATCCAAATATAGTTGGAAGTCATTTATCATTGAAGGTAATTACCAGGCTTGGTGTAGGTATAGAGGTGAAAGCCAAAATAACAATGACTTCCATTTACTGTGACAGGTAGTATCATAAAACATTTACAGATATTTTTTCTAATGTTCTTAGTGCAGAGTAGGCACTATTATCTCCATCTTAGAGATGAGGATACTGAAGCTCAAGGAAGTGAAGTGATCTGCCTGAGAGCACACAGCCCCTAAACCAGGCTTCAGACAAAAGATTTGTTTGATACCGTAACCACAGTGTTACTCACACAGTGTCTTCATCTTTTTAATACTCCAAATACCTAGATACTCATAAAAGTGTTTGCTGAATTGCATTGAGAAAGAACAGTTATTCAATTCTACAAGGGATAATTCAACAAAAGCAGCCACTGTATCTCTTTGTCTAACTTCCCTCTATGGCAAGAGTAAAATTATTCCAAGAGTATCAAGCTGTGACCAATTTTGTTTTGATTCTATGTTCAATTTGTCTATTCTTGTATGAAATATAGGAAACTTACTAGATCTTCAGCATCCATACCTTAATGGCTCCTACATTGGCCAACTTCTTAACCTAGACATTCTGCCTAATAAGAATAGTTCTGCAACCCAGCATGGAATTGTGATTTTCCAGAAGCAATCCCTTTAGACAATTAGAAGGATCTTCTTTATGATTTTTTTTTCTCATATTACATGCTGCCATATGGCAACAAGAATCTACCCAGCAGAGCATATGGAAAACTTGCCATGCATGGGAAAACATTAAAGGAAAAATATGGAAACAAGAGATGCTGCCTTTGCTCATACCACTGCATAAGAAAGTTGCTTGCCACTCGTGCCAAAGCATAAGTCGTTGAACATATCTGTTATGTGTGATTTCTATTTTATGTTTAAGTCTGGCTTACCAAGAAATACCCTGTCAGTGTTAATCCCTGTTTGCATGCCAGTTGGATAAAAATGTTTTTCTATAGAAGCAGTGATCTAGCACAGCTAATCCAGAATGTTCTCTGCTTCCCACCTTGAACAGCCTCTTCTATTATTAATTTTCATTTACATCACCATTGAATCCGTTTCTCAGAATGAATGCTTCCAAACCAGTCTCAGTTACTTCCTCTCCCTCACCTCCCATATCCAACTAGATACAAATCCCATGAATTTTATTTAAGAAATACCTTTGAATCTGGTTTCTATTTTCCATCCTTACTGCCTTTATATTTAAGCACTTATTTCCTCCTTGAAAAATTGCAATAACTATCTCTGTTTTCTCCCTTCTAGACCTAGTTTTTCTTCCTACCAATCTATCTTTCAACTGCTGCTGGAGTTAACATTCTAGAACATAATTCAGATTAAGTCACTTTTGTAGTTCAAAGTGTCTGTTGGTTTGACAGAGTAAAGAATGAGACCCATACTTAGCTTAACACCTCAGGGGCTTCACAGTCTATGCCAATGAATTTCATCTTGGTGAATGCTAGTCTCTAGCCACACAACTTTTTTCTCACCTTTTCCTCAAACACATCAGACCCTTTTATATCTTCATGTCTCTTGCAAACTAATCCTCCTGCCCAGGAAGGTTCTTCCTGCACTATCTTTACCTTGCCAATTACAACTCAGTGTGAAGTAGGAGATACTTTGATGCTTCCAGAGCTCTTAGTGTATATTGCTATCTGACACTTAAAAAGACACTTAATAGTTGTTGAGTAAATGAATGAAAGGTTCAGTGTGTCTATTTTAAGATCTGATTTTCAACACATGCAGAGTTCTATAAAGTAGACTTTGGAAATTGTAAAAAAGACTCATTTGAGGGAAAAAAACAACAACAGAGATATAGGGGGGAATGTTTACATATGAAATATCATATAATAATTTGTCACAAATAAACCTAATTTCTTAAGGGGATTCCCCAAATGCAATTTAATATCAAACCAGGATATTCTGAGTCTTCGTCTAGGTAGTTGTGACTAGAAACGAAGTCTCTTTCCTGATCCTTTAGGATTATCACATGTTTTCTCACTGTCCTCTTATTTAATATGACAGTAGTCCTTACAAGCTGTCTGCTACAGATTGCTGGAATCCTTCTGAATTTCAGCTTCAACTTCAGATATTATTTGTTGAATGCTTGCCATGTATCCTACGCTGTGCTTACTACTTTTACATACGTGTTTATGTTTAAGGAGGTAATTTTTTTTTCACTACTAGTCCTTAATAGTAATTTGTTTTTTTTACATTCCAGGTCTCATTATTGCTATTATTTCTGCTGCTGCTTCTGTGTTGCTCTTGCAACACTTCATCATTACCTGACACTATCTTATGTTGGATATAGTTTCCCTCAAACTCCCATCTTTCTGTTTCATTCTGCAAGCAATCTTAAGGCTAAATGCTCTCTCTTTGGGCCGTCTGCTCTGAACATTAGTCAGATCCTCTCGATCTAGAAACTCAGGCTTGGCCACATCCCCACGTAGTTCATGATGTTATTGATCATTTCATCCTTTCTGGTCTTGCTAACAACTCTGGCTATACTAGCTCAACTTGCTGCTCACTAATTGTCTAGCTCACTCCGTGCTTATCTGTCCTACAGCCTGTTTTGACAGCATCCCCATCTCAAACATCAAAGGCTAACTGAAATTATAAATAAGCCTCAAAGCCCTTTTTAAATCTTCTTAACGTCCTCCTTAATTTACACTAATCGCCCTCAATACATAAATTGCATATGTATCTACCAAGTTTCTAATTTTCTTAGCCCATTTTCAGATAATCAACATTAATTATCAATTATTAATAATTGATGAAGGTAACTGTCCTAAAGGAAGAAATTATAAACACCTTCTATATGTATTATTCATCCTTTATAGTTCTGTGTGAGCCTCAAGAAAGAGAAATATATTGAGTCATACATAGAGGAATGAAAAAAAAAAAAAAAACCGCCGAGGCTACATCAACCTTGAGGCTGCTAAAACAACTATCACAATAAATAAATGTCATTGTCTTCTTTACCTACTGAACAAAAGTGTCTGGCAAGGCTGAAAGAAGATGCTTATGGTTTATATTTAGACATTTCACTGCTGTTCAAGATACATTCTTTATTTTGAGCAAAATACCAAACAAGTAAGTGTATCAAAATTTAATATTTTCTTGACAAATATATGTAGCCCACCATTTGTGAGTACAAGTATTTTCCAAAAGTTTGCTTATAACATGTCTATTTGGAACTTCATTTCCCCAGAGAACTGTTTGTCTCCACCTGAAAAAAGTCAGTTTCACCACAATGTGGCTAAAACAAATACTAATAGCATTGATTCAACTCTATGAAGCCCTAGTTCATATTTTTTTTCATGGAAGTGTATATTTCAGGTTCAAATTCAGGTGACAGAAATATGTCTCCCCCTGCTAAAATACTGGTGGCAGTTATTGTCAGGGAAGACAGGGTAGCAAGCAGGTGGTCCTGCACTCCCCAACATCTGACCTCTTAGATACGTAGGACAGAAGGGAACCTTATATGTCACTCATGCCCTCCCCCCTAGGATTTATAAATTAAGCAACAAATTCTTGGAGTCAAAAGACTTTCCTGATACCACTGTGATTCTATTGCAGATGGATCACACATCCATACGTTTGAGGAGAGAGAAGAGAGGCTTGTCTATTTGTCATTTCAAGCCAATATTTTTTAATATTCATAAAATTAAATTGAAGTTCCAAATCCAGACAGTTCAACTTTGGAAATAGTGTATAGATAGATATATAGATAGAGAAAAAGGAAACCATAGATCAAGTAACCATCTTTTCATTTATCTTTATGCTTCTAAGTCCTACTTGATTTTCAAAACCCAACTCAACTGCTAGCTCCCATCTAATTGAAAGGGGAAAGATTTATATCTGCCTTCCCTGGCATACAGTAGGTGCATAGTAAATATTTGATTAATTATTAATTAATCTCCTGCCCCCAAATCTCTTCTAATCTCTAATAATTTCTTATTCCTCTGAATTTCCATAATATTTTATCTATACCCTCTTCAGTTTTTTCCACCTTCTGTGAGTTAATTGTTATTTATGTGCATGCCCTATGTTCGTCATATATGATTTCTTTCAAACAGGGTTTATTTATGATTATTTTTCACATACATCAATTAATAAGTAGTTTTGAAAAGAATGAACGTCTGGACTGTGTAAGCAAATAGTTTTGCTTTGTTTTTAAATACTGGTGCATGATGGGAACATAGGAATATGGAGAATTTTCCACCCATATAGCACTCTTTTCAGATTATAGACAAATCACTGTTACAAAAGGAAGATTTAAAAATAAAATTCTATCAATACTTCCTAAGGACAAATAAGTTCTAAAGTAGCAATTTCACTCTCCAGAAATGCTTTGATAAACATGTTATCAAGACTTTTCTAAGATCTATAGAGTTTATATGTTTGCTTTTATTTTGCAATCATAGAAATGACACCTTTAGGAATGGTAATAAATCTCTAACAGCTTTTAAAGAATTGGAAAAAGAATAAAATAAGAATTTTCCTCAACCAGTATGTGTATGAGACTGGGCTAATTACTTTTTTGCTATATCTAGCATGAAATATAAAATCAGAAAGATGCAAGAGGAAATAACTCAATGTTAGACCCCAACTCACAGAGAAGCCAGGTTATAACTATTGGAACCATAACAAAACATGACACATGAACTTAGTGACCAAACTGCAATATGAAGTCACAATTCAGTTTGTTCTTTCATAAATAAGAACATCAAGGATGTTTCATCCAGACAAAAATTTAAGAGCAAAGAAATGCTATGAGTGTTAGGTCATTAAGAATTGTAGTATTACCATGTCATACTAATCACTGTCAACTCCTCACTTAAACACACACACACACACACACACAAATTGATGAGTGCGAAATATGTAACATAAAAAACAAAGTTCATGATGAGAAAATATATTATTACAATAAAATACTGTGTGGTGCACATATCTTTTGGTATAGAAAATTTATTTAACTTATTCTCAATCTAGGCCTTTCAGAAGTTGATTATCCAAGTTGGGAATTATCCAGAAAACTCCCTCCTTATTTTCTTTGGCCCTTCTAGTAGAAAGTGAAAAAAGGAAGGAGTGGGAAAAGGAAATAATTCCACTTAGTTTCTTTGCAGCAAATTTGTTAAATATTGTTAGGAGAGGAAATTGAAACTTGTAATTAAATTAGTGTTTTTGATTACCAGTGGATTTCATTTTTTCTGACTCTAAACTCAATTATTATGGATAATTGAGATTCATCTTTGTGGCATTAAGAAAAAATGCTTCTCATCAGATAGTCAGTTGGAGGAGGGGAGAAAACTGAGGAAATTGAAAGTCAGGCAGTCCATCTCCAGTCCCCCCACTTCCTTCTCTGGCTCAGCCCCACCACCTTTCCTCTTAGGAGGCTGCACAGAGCTTCCTCCTGTACACAAAGTGAGAAATAGAGTATGATAAATGTCATCTGTGTACTTCAGAATTACGGGTTACCATGGTTGCAAAGCACTTCAGGTGTACTGATGAAATGTGTTTGGAATTGGAATATTAACCTAAAGAACCTAATGCTGTTTCTCTCAGATTTAGAATGGGGGGGGGGGGGGGAAGCTTGCCAGTAGATCTATAGCAGTCGGGCTAAGCTTAACATGGAAGTGTTTAGATTGCCTGTCAGGAAAACAATTGACAGGAAAACCTATGCACTTACAACACCTCTACTAAGAGATCTATGAGCATTTATTTAGTTGAAGAAAATCTAAAACTGTCAAGAAAGCAACTTTATGACCATAATCCCTGTCTTGCTGAGAAATCATGCAATACTTTCATCAAGGACATCATGTTTTCTCAGATGTTCTATGAACCATCCCACTCTGGTAATTATCTGCTGCTAAGTCCTTTGCATTTTATTCAAGGATGTCCCCTTAAGAACCCAACCAAGATGGCTAAAACAGATTATCTTCTCATCAGTATGCTTTGAAAGTAATACAAAAAAAGAAAGAAAGAAAGAAGAAAGAAAGTAGTACATAACAAATTCCACTACTCCCTAAGTTTTTTCCTAGGGAGGTTATACCTGAATCTAGAAATTACTGTGGCATCTCCAAAGTCAAAAAACATTTGTAGAATAAGTCAGTTTTTCCAGGAAAGGATACAGATTTTGGTTTCTCTGGAATTTGGTTAAAAGCAGTCTCTCTAGTTGGTGACATTGTTCTGAAAGATATTTATAATATGACTCACTTCAAGAATTTCAGGGTTTTCTTTACTGTAAACAAAGTTTTTTTTTAAAAAAGGTTTTATTTTATTCTAGTACTTTAAAATTATGGAGGATCATATGGTTTATAACAATCAGAATAATTGACTTGCAAAAGCATTTCATTTTCAACCATGATAGATAATACAATTTACTGAAATTGATTGTAAGTACCTCTGTATATTAGTCATTGGTGAGTTCATTAATAGCTATTCATAACCATTATGATTCAGACCTGTTCAAAACATTTATTAAATGCCTTTCATATGCCTGCTTTAATATAGTAGATGACTAACTAAACTGAACTGAACATTATGTACCGAACATTATGCCAGGACTTCTACCTCATAAGGTGAAGTTCTGTCGGGGTTGTATTATTTCCTTTCTTCTGTTTTTCCTTCTTTCCTTCCTTTTCGCCTCCCTTCTACACTCTTTCTTCCTGGCTTTCATTTACATGTTCAAGGTAAGAAATTTAGTGTAAAATATATTTGCCAAGCTTTGGTAAAGGACACAAAAAATGAATGAAATCTGCGCTTAAACTTTGAGGTGTCCATGGCTGAATCCCTGTGACCTGTGAATATGGTACCTAACACGGCAAAAAACAAAACAAAACAAAACAACAACAACAACAACTTTGCAAATGCAATTAACATTGTAAACCTGAGATGAGGAGACTACCTTGGATTATTTGGGTCAAACCAGTGTAATCACATGAGTTTTCAAAGGCAGAGAAACTTTTGGCTACAGTTAGAAATGTGATGACATCAAAGAAATGGCAATGAGAAGGATTCACGTCTGTGTTGCTAGTTCTGAGATGTAGGGGGTGTTTAGGAACCAAGGGCAGTCTCCAGCTGACAGCCAGCAAAGAAAAGAGACCTCAGTCCTACAACTACATGGAAATGAATTCTGAATGATCAAGGAAATGAATCATTCCCTAGAGCCTTCAGAAATACGTTGACCTCTTGAATTTAGCTCTGTGAGACTGGTACTAGACCTCTAAGATAATAAATTAGTGTTTTTTTAAGCCGCTAACTTTGTGGCTCTCTGTTATAACATAGAAAACTAATGCAAAAGTGTTGTAATCTACTGGATAACAAGAAATATAAGCACGTTAAAATGTGATGTGGCAAATGTTTCAGGAGTGGTATGAACAAAGCACTGCAGGTGTTTTATTTCCTGGGACTGCCATAACAAAGTACCACAGACTGGGTATCCTAAACAATAGAAATTTCTTATTCAGTTCCAGAGTCTAGAAGTCTAAGATCAAGGTGTCAGCAGGTGTGGTTTCTTCTGAGGCTTCTCTCGTTGGTTGCCTTCTCACTGTGCCCTCGCGTGGTGTTTCCTCTGTGTGCACACGTCTGTGTCCTAATCTAAGGAAGCCAGTCATATTAGGTTAGGGGCCACCCATATAACTTCGTTTTACCTTAATTACCTCTTTAAAGGTCCCATCTCCAAATACAGCCGCTTTCTGAGGGTTAAGACTTCAACATAGGACCTTGAGAGGGACACAATTCAGCCCACAGTAGTGGGATTACTGAGTGAGGAAAAACTTGGGGAAATTGCCATAAAGAAGATTAGGTACTTGAGCAGGCTGCTATTTTTCAGGCAAAGAAGAGGTAGAAGAGCATTAAGCTTAGGTGGACTACCATATGGAAAGGCACAGATTCTTTAAAACTACTACTGTTTTTTTGATACAAATAGTTGATGAGAGAGTTTTAGAAGAAAATTCCAAAGTCAAATTCCCTCCACAGACTCTCTACCATCTGACTTCAGACAAGAACATAATCACTGTTAACGTATTATTGTATTTTCTTCCATGTGATTTTAATTCATATGCAAGTATGTGTTATTTATAAAAATGCACATTGCTGGGCTATTTGATTTTCATAACTTGAAAATACTTCAGAGATACATTTTTTTGTAATTACAGTGATTATGATATTCCATTTTAGGGATATATCATAATTTTCCAGTCCCATATTTATGGGTATGCTTTGCTCCTCCAAATAAAGTTGCAATAAACACTTCTTATACACCCATCTTTGTCTGTAAACTGGTTTATGAAATAGACTGAACTTCATGGATACAAACAGAAAGATTGTGCTGTTGTTGTTTTGTAACATTTTACTACTGCCTTTAACAGTGGTTCTCAAAGTACGGTCTCCAGACTATCAATATCACCTGTGTCAACGAAAATAATCAATAAACAATTATCAGGATCCTTGCTGAGACAGGCATTCAAGTGTGGATTTTCTGGAAGAGATCCACAGCCATCTCTAATTTGAACGGTTCCATGGGACGGGTTGGGCACTCTCTGACTGACCTCTTGTGGCTTCCCACCCCACCAAACCCCGTCTTCCGCCTCTCCAGCTTCTGCCCTTGGCAGTCTACTGCTCAGCCTCTTTTTGCTAGAAACCTCTTGCTCCCAAACTCTACCCTCTTGATTTTTTACTGACATACAATAAACTGCATATATTTAAAGTGTACAATTTGATGTCTTTTTTCTTATTAGTCATCTGTTTCATACATTATATATATCAATATATATATGGCACTTGCAATCTCCCAATCCATCCCACCCCAAAACCCCTGCTCTCCCCCCTGGGTGTCCGTATGTTTGTCCTCTACATCTGTCTTTATTTCTGCCTTGCAAACCAGTTGATCTGTACCATTTTTCCAGATTCCACATATATGCATTAATATATGATATTTGTTTTCCTATTTCTGACTTACTTCACTCTGTATGACAGTCTCTAAGTCCATCCATGTCTCTACAAATGACCCAATTTCGTTCCTTTTTATGGCTGAGTAATATTTCATTGTATATATGTATCACTGGGTATATGTCCAAGAGTGGGATTGCAGGATCATATGGTAATTCTATTTTTAGTATTTTAAGGAATCTCCATACTGTTCTCCATAGTGGCTGTCTCAATTTATATTCCCACCAACAGTGTCGGAGGGTTCCCTTTTCTTCACACCCTCTCCAGCATTTACTGTTTGTAAATTTTCTGATGATGCCCATTCTAACTGGTGTAAGGTGATACCTCATTGTAGTTTTGATTTTCATTTCTCTAATGATTAGTGATGTTGAACAGCTTTTCATGTGCCTCTTGGCCATCTGTATGTCTTCTTTAGAGAAATGCCTATTTAGGTCTTCCACCCATTTTTGGATGGGATTGTTTGCTTTTTTGATATTGAGCTGCATGAACTGTTTATATATTTTAGAAATTAATCCTTTGTCTGTTGATTCATTTGCAAATATTTTCTCTCATTCTGAGGGTTGTCTTTTCATCTTGCTTATAGTTTCCTTTGCTGTGCAAAAGCTTCTAGGTTTCATTAGGTCCCATTTGTTTATTTTTGTTTTTATTTCCATTACTCTAGGAAGTGGGTCAAAAAAGATCTTGCTGTGATTTATGTCAAAGAGTGTTCTTCCTGTGTTTTCCTCTAAGAGTTGTATAGTGACCGACCTTACATTTAGGTCTTTAATCCATTTTGAGTTTATTTTGTTTATGGTGCTAGGGAGTGTTCTCATTTCATTCTTTTGCATGCAGCTGTCCAGTTTTCGCAGCACCACTTATTGAAGAGGCTGTCTTTTCTCCGTTGTATATCCTTGCCTCCTTTGTCGTGAATTAGTTGAGCATAGGTGCATGGGTTTGTCTCTGGGCTTTGTATCCTGCTCCATTGATCTATATTTCTACCCTCTTGATGGGCATTAGGTTGGGGTGGCTCAAACCTAGTTATGTTCCACAGCAATCAATTAATACACAGAAAACTCCTGCATCTGTGTCATGCTGGTTGTTAGGATATGGACAGTTGCTCTGTAATCCCTTCTCTTTTTCAGCTGTTAAGAGTTTGAGAGGTCCTAATAAAAAGGTATCCTTTCCCTATCTGAGATCAAATCAAACTACATGACAGATACAGAAATCAAAAAAAAATGGAGATGGAAATCAGATATGTGTTATTCTTTTAAACAGCTTGTTTATAGGAAATGGCTTAGAACTGTGCCCATACTGCTTCCTAATACATCACCCCAAATGAGATGGAATGACCTAGCCAGTCATAGGCACGGCTGAAAAACAGTAGTATTCTCCCCCCAGAAGCATGCTCCTTAATCTTTGGCAAAAAAGCAGATGATGAGGCATGCTTCTGGTGGACAGGCTGCCTCCCAAAGAATGGAGAAAGGAAAAGACTGAGCCAGAGTAGTCAGCTCCTTTTCCCAGACTTAACAGATAAATTATCCTCTTTCCAAATAAAGAAATGAGTGAGTAAAGAATAGAGAAGCAAGACTTTAGGCTAGTTCAGTGTTGTCTAATCGAAATACAATATGAATCACAAATGCTAGTCACATATACAGTTTTAAATTTTTCAGTAACCATATTAAAAAGAAAAAATTTAAAAACAGTGAAGTTAATTTCATTAATATATTTTTATTTAATCCAGTATTCCAAAATCTTACCGTTTTATCCCATAATCAATATTTTAAACTGATATATAGCTCTCTTTTTAAACACTAAATCTTCAAAATCCTATTTGTATTTAGCACTTTGAGCACATTTGAGTTAGGACCAGCCATATGTCAAATGCTCAGTAAAGACATGTGACTGCAGGCTACCATGTTGGACAGTGCAAGTCTAGCTTAACTCTTTCAACATTAAACATAACTAGAAAGGATTGTAAGCCTCCCCTACGATCAGCCAACTTCCAGATTTCAGAATTCTCCAGGCGTGAAGAAGATAGTGGTTTCTATGATCATAACACCTTTCACCACTGCTCTTCACTCCAAACACCACAAGTTATGAGTTAGTAACTCCTCAAATTTTCTACTATAAGAACTAGGATAAACCTACAAATTTCTGCAGCTCAGCAGCATGCTGCTAAGAAGTGAGCTCTCAGTTTCCTGAAATTCGAATTCACCCTGATCACTCCAAGCAGATCACACATACTGTCTACATACTGTGTCCTAAAGCTGTCAACCCCTGCCAGGATATATCATTAGTCAAAAAATATTTTGAAATAATTTATAAGCTGTAATAACTATATTTATAAGCTAATGCTGTGCAATCACCCTATTATATAGTCTATGTAATAGGTATAATATATATAAAAGTATCAGAGCAGCCCACTTTAACACAAATACTGTATATATGACTTGTCTTAGACAGTGGGGAGATATGCGACTTAAAGTCAATGAATAAACTTTGCCTGTAAAAGTCACCTAAATTTTCAAGAAATTTAGGACTGTACATACCTTGAGGATTTGACTTCTCTTGATCTTGCTCAAACAGAAAAAACTCCTAAGTTAGTATTATTTGGTGTACCATGTTATTATTGCCAAGATTTTAAAATCCTACAGGCTAAAAGTAGAATATTTGCTTGTTGCAAAGCAACTTCTTTTTATCTAATGGGATCATGAGAAAAGTCTCTTTATTTTAAGGATCTTTATCTCACTTTTCTTTCACTTGGTACAGTTATATATGAACTGAAAATATATTCAAAAAGATTACAATTGATTTATATGCTATGAGGCCAGAAATTAAACTTTTACAAAATTAGTTATCATACATATTCAATTTACCCTCATTCACAGAGTCAGCATTCACGTCAAATCTGTTTTCTAGCATACCCTATAAATATACACAGTTATCTATTAGGGGTATTACTGTTTTCTTAGAATTTTACATTATCTTACATTAACAACAGTGCATAAAATTGAGATGGTTGGAATATGATTATTTTGAAAGTGTGGTATGATTCTCTTAGCGATGTCATAATTATCACAATCAGAACCTCATCCCTGCTGATTGTGATGAGCACGCAATCAGCAACAACAAGGTAGCAACTGCCTGCTGCACCAACAAATACTGAACCTAGATAATAAGTGGCAGTTCCTCGGGACTGTCTCTGTGAGGAACTCAGCCCACTTATATGAGCTCCTCCTGTGTGGGCTTTTGTTATTTCAGAACTTCCCTCAGCTCTTGTTCCCTAGATCATTGCTACCTTGAGCAGAGATGTCCCTGAAAGGTACATCAGATTTCTGAATGGTGCATGTTCTCTTTTCTTCTTCCTCTTAGTCCTTTAGCTCAGGGACTAGACTTGTCCCCGCTCTTTCCTAAATAGTTTTCAAAATAAATATCTCTGGATGGAACTCTTTCCAAAAGTATGCTTCCACACCCTCCATCATGTACTGCAGAAGCCAGATCCCCAAAGTTCTCCATCATTTAAAAACTCCCCTAGGATCGTTATGTTTGCCAGAAATAGTCTAAATTTGACATATCCCTATTTAAACCAAATAGGTTATTTTTAGTCCCTTCACTGGAATTAATGCTTTTGCCCTATTGTGTCCTATAGTGTGTTAATTCCGAACCCCCTCTTCACCTTTATTTTTTTTTAATTTTATTTATTTATTTATTATTTTTGGGGGGGTACACCAAGTTCAATCATCTGTTTTTATACACATATCCCCGTATTCCCTCCCTCACTCGACTCCCCCGCACTCTCCTTCGAGTCCCCCCCACCCTCCCCGTCCCAGTCCTCTAAGGCATCTTCCATCCTCGAGTTGAACTCCCTTTGTTATACAACAACTTCCCACTGGCTATCTATTTTACAGTTGGTAGTATATATATGTCTGTGCTACTCTCTTGCTTCATCTCAGCTTCCCCTTCACCCCCCGCCCCCCGAAACCTCGAGTTCTCCAGTCCATTCCCTGCATCTGCGTCCTTGTCCTTGTCTTGTCACTGAGTTCATCAGTACCATTTTTAGATTCCATATATGTGAGTTAGCATACAATATTTGTCTTTCTCTTTCTGACTTACTTCACTCTGTATGACAGACTCTAGGTCTATCCACCTCATTACTTATAGCTCCATCTCATCCCTTTTTATAGCTGAGTAATATTCCATTGTATATATATGCCATCATCTTCTTTATCCATTCATTTGTTGGTGGGCATTTAGGTTGCTTCCATGTCCTGGCTATTGTAAATAGTGCTGCAATAAACATTATGGTACATGTTTCTTTTGGGATTATGGTTTTCTTTGGATATATGCCCAGCAGTGGGATTACTGGATCATATGGTAGTTCTGTTTGTAGTTTCTTAAGGAACCTCCAAATTGTTTTCCATAGTGGCTGTACCAACTTACATTCCCATCAACAGTGCAGGAGAGTTCCCTTTTCTCCACACCCTCTCCAACATTTGTGGTTTCCAGATTTTGTGATGATGGCCATTCTGATCGGTGTGAGGTGATACCTCATTGTGGCTTTGACTTGCATTTCTCTGATGATTAGTGATGTTGAGCATCTTTTCATGTGTTTGTTGGCCATCTGTATGTCTTCTTTGGAGAAATGTCTATTTAGGTCTTCTGCCCATTTGTGGATTGGGTTATTTGCTTTTTTGGTATTTAGCTGCATGAGCTACTTGTATATTTTGGAGGTTAATCCTTTGTCCGTTGTTTCATAGGCCACTATTTTTTCCCATTCTGAGGGTTGCCTTCTAGTCTTGTTTACAGTTTCTTTCACTGTGCAAAAGCTTTTAAGTTTCATGAGGTCCCATTTGTTTATTCTTGATTTTATTTCCATGATTCTAGGAGATGGGTCAAAAAGGATCTTGCTGTGATGGATGTCCTAGAGTGTTCTGCCTATGTTTTCCTCTAGGAGTTTTATAGTGTCTGGCCTTACATGTAGGTCTTTAATCCATTTGGAGTTGATTTTTGTGTATGGTGTTAGGAAGTGTTCTAACTTTATTCTTTTACATGTTGCTGTCCAATGTTCCCAGCACCACTTATTGAAGAGGCTGTCCTTTTTCCATTGTACATTCGTGCCTCCTTTGTCAAAGATAAGGTGCCCATATGTGTTTGGGCTTACTTGTGAGTTCTCTATTCTATTCCATTGATCGTCCTTTCTATTTTTGTGCCAGTACTATACTGTCTTGATCACTATGGCCTTGTAGTCTAGTTTGAAGTCAGGAAGCCTGATTCCACCAACTCCATTTTTCCTTCTCAAGATTGCTTTGGCTATTCAGGGTCTTTTGCATTTCCATACAAATCATAAGATTTCTTGCTCTAGTTCTGTGAAAAATGCCATTGGTAATTTGATCGGGATTGCATTGAATCTGTAAATTGCTTTGGGTAGTACAGTCATTTTCACGATGTTGATTCTTCCAATCCAGGAACATGGTATGTCCCTCCATCTGTTTGTGTCGTCTTTGATTTCTTTCATCAATGTCTTAAAGTGTTCTGCATACAGATCTTTTGCCTCCTTAGGCAGGTTTATTCCTAGGTATTTTATTCTTTTTGTTGCAATGGTGAATGGGAGAGTTTCCTTAATTTCTCTTTCTGCTCTTCTGTTGTTAGTGTATAGGAATGCAAGAGATTTCTGTGCATTAATTTTGTATCCTGCTACTTTACTAAACTCTTCAATTAGTGCTAGCAGTTTTCTGGTAGAGTCTTAAGGGTTTTCTATATATACTATCATGTCATCTGCAAAGAGTGACAATTTTACTTCTTCTTTTCCAATTTGGATTCCTTTGATTTCTTTTTCTTCTCTGATTGCTGTGGCTAACACTTCCAAAACTATGTTGAATAATAGTGGTGAGAGTGGACACCCTTGTCTTGTTCCTGTTCTTAGAGGGAATTCTTTCAGTTTTTCTCCATTGAGAACGATGTTGGCTTTTGGTTTCTCATATATGGCTTTTATTATGTTGAGGTAATTTCCTTCTATGCCCATTTTCTGGTCTAATGTGTCCTTTAAATCTTGTATGTCTTTATTTATTTTCTGTTTGGATGGTCTATCCATTGATGTAAGTGGGGTGTTCAAGTCTCCCACTATTATTGTGTTACTGTCAATGTCCCCTTTTATAGCTGTTAGCATTTGCCTTATGTATTGAGGTGCTCCTATATTGGGGGCATAGATATTTACCATTGTGATATGTTCTTCTTGGATGGATCCCTTGATCATTATGTAGTGTCCTTCCTTGTCTCTTTCAATAGTCTTTACTTTAAAGTCTAATTTTTCTGATATGAGTATTGCTACTCCAGCTTTCTTTTGACTTCCATTTGCATGGAATATCTTTTTCCATCCCTTTATTTTCAGTCTATATGTATCCCTTGGTCTGAAGTGGGTTTCTTGTAGGCAGCATATAGAAGGGTCTTGTTTTTGTATCCATTCAGCCAGTCTGTGTCTTTTGGTTGGAGCATTTAATCCATTGACATTTAAGGTGATTATTGACATGTGTGTTCCAATGACCATTTTCTGAATTGTTTTGGGTTTGTATTTGCAGGTGTTTTCCTTTTCTTGTGTGTCCTACTTAGAGAAGCTCCTTTAGCAGTTGTTATAAGGCTGGTTTGGTGGTGCTGAATTCTCTTAACTTTTGCTTGTCTGGAAAGCTTTGGATTTCTCCCTCAAATCTGAATGAGATTCTTGCTGGGTAGAGTAGTCTTGGCTGTAGGTTTTTCTCTTTCAGGACTTTCAGTATATCCTGCCATTCCCTTCTGGCCTGCAGAGTTTCTGTAGAAAGGTCAGCTGTTATCCTGATGGGTTTTCCCTTATATGTTGTTTGTTGCTTTTCTCTTGCTGCTTTTAATATTTTTTCTTTGTGTTTAATTGTCGTTAGTTTGATTAATATGTGCCTCGGTGTAATTCTCCTTGGGTTTATTCTGTATGGGACTCTCTGTGCTTCTTGGACTTGGTTAATTATTTCCTTTCCCATGTTGGGGAAGTTTTCCACTATAACCTCTTCAAATATTTTCTCAGACACTTTCTTGTTTTCTTCTTCTTCTGGGATGCCTATAATTCGAATGTTGGTATGCTTAATGGTATCACTGAGGTCTCTGAGACTGCCTTCTATTTTTTTTATTCTTTTTTCTTTTTCCTGCTCTGTGGCGTTTATTTCCCCCATTCTATCTTCCAACTCACTTATTCGTTCTTCTGCCTCAGTCATTCTGCTGGTTATAGCATCTAGAGTATTTTTAATTTCAGTTATTTTGTTATCCATTGCTGTTTGTGTTTCTGAGTTCTTATGAACTGTTTCCTGTACTTTCTCTATTTTGTTATTGAGATTTTGTATCATTTTTCCTATCATTACTCTGAATTCTTTTTCAGGCATTTTTCCTATTTCCTCCTCATTTATTTGCTCTTGTGGGTTTTTTTCCTGCTCCTTTGCCTGCATGGTGTTTCTTTGTTTCCTCATGGTTGTCCAAACTTTTGGGGTTGCTTGTCCTGGTGATAGAGGTGTTTATAGAAGACTATCCAAGCCTCAGACTAATGTCCAAGTGTTGGGTTAAACAAATACTAAGTCTAGGAAACACATACATGTATAAGACACACAATTATTGAATCCATTAGGACATAAGGCTCTGGAAAGACCTGACAGAACCCCAGCATGCTATCAGATATTCAAAGAGAAACCCAACAGAAATTGACAACTGAAACAGAACAAATCAGAGACAAAAGCGAAAGCAAACGAACAAACAAATAACATCTTACACGTACAAACACTAATCCAGGGAGATTTTGTGAGCTAGGATCAAATATAGAAAAGAGCTAGAGTACCACCAGAGAGAATGGAGATTCTCAGAATGAAATTAGACAATTGTACTAAAAACTAAGATAAAGACAAAAACCTAATATTAAATACCAAGGCAGTGCGTCATCTGGAGAATAGAGCAAGGAGTCTGAGCAGATCGATAGTGTTGCTTATAAGTATGTTAAGATAAACTAAAAATGGATGGAAGACAGGAGAACAGAAGAGCGTAGTGTGATTGGAAATATGCAAATAAAAAGAAAGGAATAGAAATGTATAAAAGATAGGGATGAATAGAAAGTATGAGAGATATATTGTCTGTAGTACCAAAAACTTAGCTAGAAATAGAAGTATATAAAAAGGCAAAAAAATAAAAATAGAATAAAAATAGCATTAAAAAATTATGTTATAAAACTTGTAGATCCCTTAGGACTAAGATTGTAAGTAATAAAGGAAAAAAAAATCCAGAACTGATCCCAGAATGGACCAGTTCAATAGGATTGATACTAATATTTCTGTTTCCTTAGAGTCTCAGCTGTAAGTGTCCTTCTACTTGCCTAGGGTTTTTTTGCATTTTTCTGTGACCAGCAGAGCTTCCTTTATTGTTCGTCTGTAGGCGTTGGTGTGTGGGGAGGGAGAGGGTACAATAGTGTCTCCTTCCCCTGGGAGTGAGTGAGCAGTGGCGCACTGTTGTTTCAGTCAGGCTTGGAGGTGCCTGTTGCAGAGGGACGTCGGTGGCTCAGGTGTAAACAGAAAGTCTCAGAGTTGGGCCTTTCTTGGGTTTTTTTTTTTTATCTTAGCAGCCTCCCTGCTGCCAGCATTCCAAGGGGTTTTAATCTAGCCCCGCCTGCGTGCCTGAGGGTCCTTGTTATCCCTGAGCGCCTTAGGTGGCCCACAGGGCATCTCTCCACTGCCTGTTGCAGAGGCACCGAAAGAGAGAGAGAGAGGCTATGCCCGTGGCTCCTCCCCCCGCCCGTGAGCCCGCAGCATCCAGCCGCCATCATGGTCGGGCAGCTCTCAGGGGCAGGCACTCCTCGCCATGGACCTCTTCCCTCCTGTCCTCTCGGTCCGTCAACTTACTGGCAACAATGTTTCTCACCCTGAACCAGCTCTCCGGTTCCCCCGCTCCCACTCCTGGACCCTCTGTTCAGCTGTGAATCCACGTCTGGGTCCAGGAACGCTGAGCTGCGGTGCGGACCCTCCATTTGTTTCTCACTCCCTCCCGTCTGCCACAGCTCCGCCGCTTCACCCTCTTTGAGCCATCGTAGATGCCTCCCTACCGGTTATGTCGGGCTCCTTGCGGTCCTTTCTGGTGTCCAAGGTCATCTGCTGGTGTTCAGCTGGTTCTCTGTGGGAATTATTGCGTCCTTCGGTGCATTCCCAATGCATCTGTGGAGAGTGATGCATTCCACGTCCCTCTACTTCGCCGCCATCTTTTTCTCCTCCCACCTTTATTAATTATAAAATGTAGTATGGTATAGTAGTAAAGGGTGCCTGGGTTCAACTTCTGACTTGGGTATTTATTATCTGTGTGGCTATGGCAACATTGCTTAAACCATCAGCAGCTGTTTCCTCATCTGTAAGATGAGGATAAAAACAGCATCTACTTCATAGGGGTTTTTGAAGGAGTAAATGAGTTGATACTTGCAAGCCCATAGAAAATATCTGGCACATAGAAAGTGCTCAGTAATGCTGCTTACTAATAACCTAATATAACATGAACCCAATATAATGTAATATGAAAACCACAGAATGTTAAAATAATAAAAATTATTTGGATGGAAAGATGCCATAGAACTAACTGGAGAAGAAGGAAGAAAAAGAGGTAAGTGATCTAGGTGTCCAAGACAAGAAGAATAAGAAGCAGGAGGAGATGGGATAGGTTAAAACTTTTGAAATTGTTGTTTTTACAGCTCAAATATTGATAATTTCTTATAGATCAACAACGTAGAAAAAAAAACATTAAGCAAAAGACTAGTGGAGAAATTGCTGGATGAGAATGAGCACCACATTATGTTGATGCCATATACCTGAGTGAAATAAAGAGGCAAACACCTGAAAGAGAGGATTATTCAGGCAAAGAGCAAAGACAATAATTTTCAAACACCTTAAATCCAATACGCCAAATAGGGAAAGGAGGGAAAACGGTGCGTTGAATTCAGGTGCGGATACCACATTTTGACTAAGTGCGTGGAAGCTCTTTGCCAGACTGCAAAGCATGATATAAGATTAAAATGATCTTTACCAAAAAGGTGTTGGCAGTTCAGCATTGTGATAAATTAAACTCAAAAAATACAGTAAGCTTTCAGGAAAAACTCATTCTTCCTAAAAATATGTGATCCTACAACCAATTAAAAGTTGGAAGGGCATCATGATTATCACTATTATTGTCATGTTAAAAATTGAAACACGGTGTTAATAGACTATTCAAGGCATAGGGTAAATCAATTTTAGCTCAATTTCCTACACCTTAAATTCTTCCTTAGTCTATCTCTCCAGCAGAATCCAAACTCCTTACCCTCACCTTCAGTATCCTTCATAATTTGACCCCTGCCTCCCTTTTTAACTTTATTTCCTACCATTTCTCTTTTGTTTACCCCATTAGCTGGAGAGACCATATCATCTACTATCCAAACTGAAACAATTTTTAGGGTGAATATAGATCTCTAAAATAATTATACTAATATAAAGATTTGAAATATTATTTGCTTGCTGAAAGTTTCGTTTTATTATGCTGGTGGATGTATAAAATTTTATTGAAAGGGCTTCTCTGGTGGTGCAGTGGTTAAGAATTCGCCTACCAGTGCAGGGGACAGGGGTTTGAGCACGCGCCACAACTACTGAGCCTGTGCTCTAAAGCCGGCAAGCCACAACTACTGAACCCACATGCCACAACTACTGAAGTCCACATGCCTAGAGGCTGTGCCACCATAATGAGAAGCCCATGCACTGCCAACAGAGATTAGCCCCTGCTCTCTGCAACTAGAGAAAGTCTATGGGCAGCAATGAAGACCCAATGCAACCAAACATAAAATAAATAAAATTAAATAAATTTAAAAAAATTTTATTGAAAGATATTTTCAAAATTAAAATTCTATTTAGATAGTAAAGATAAAATGTGTTTAATAAAGGAGGAAACTACTTTATCTTGATTATCAAAATACTAAAAAATAATGTAAACAGCAGAAATACTACTGGTACATAGGCAAATACTTTTAATCAGTTCCTTAGTTGTATCTATCCCAATACCATATCACTGGTATTTTTCTAAAAAATGTATTTTTAGTTGTCTCATTATTTAATATTTTTATAAAATTCTCTGCAGTCTTCTTCAAAACCAAATAGAGGTTTAATAAATTTGGCATTCTTGATATCTACAGTAGAATCTTTTCTGTCATCACAATGCTTTTCACTAAGAAAATTGTCTCTCTACAGAACTGGGATAAATGATAAGCTCAAAGCAAATTCTGCTAAATAGAGGATATTCTCAGTGCTAATATTTTTTATCTAAATGAGTAAATATTCATGGTAAATATTTGCATAAGTGCATCATTTTTACCTGCAGTCAGAAAATTTATCTCTGACAAAGATTTTTATAGGAAAAATTTATCAGGTAAGTTATCTCTGTTTATAATTGCTTTAGATGTTTTGCCAAATTTAGATCTTGCAAAATTATAGGCCTTCTTAGCATCATTCCATTCTTGTGCAGAATCTAAATTAACCAATGAAAAATGAGATCTCTGTCAAATTCAACTTATTCCAAATGCAATTCTAGAATTTCAAACTAAATCTTATATACTGTTTGAACTCCTATCATTTAATTTCTGCTCATCTTCATTTGCTTTTTATGGATAAATTTCCATGTCTCTCTGTAAGCTTCATTTTTAATAACTAGAATTTTCCAAAAGCTTCAAAAACTAGAGACTCTTGGCATTCTGTTCGTTGAATATTTAAAGATTCCTCATTGATTTTCAGTGAAATGCAACCAAGATTTAGAGAAATCGCTTATTTAAAAGTTCAGTATCATGGTACTTACCATTTAATTACAGATAGTTCTTCAAAGGCTCCAACATTTCTAAATTCTGAATGACACTGAGCGATAGAAAAAAAGTACTCACTGCCATGCTGAAGTATTTAGTTCTACTTGACATCAATTTTGTCACAGACAATTGGTTATTCAGTTACTCTAAGTATGTATATGTTTTTTAAAAAGTCATAAATTTGGACATTGTGTACACCATAACATATCCCAAGTACATTTCCACATTGTAAATTTCTTAATTTAGTTGGTAGCCATCTTCTTATAACAACACTGTACTCTACCCAAAAACTTTTAGTTGCATTATCAACCCCAAAACTTTAAATTTAGTTCTTAACTTTTAAACTAAATTTGCAATAGCAATTTAATAATGCTAAATATATCTCCTTTTCCAGCATAAGCTTCCAAAAGATTTACTTTGATTCCATGCAATCAGTATTTTGTTTAAAAAGCAAGCCATTATAAAAATTTAACCGATTTCCTATTTTAAGCATCTAATGACATTTTTGTGAAACTGGCATAATTTAACTATTTGCTAAATTCTGCTACTTCTGATGGATCTAATTCATTAAATCTAACATATTTTTTTGTATATGAAAAAGAAAATCTGGGATTAAGAATGAGCAAAATTAACTTCATTTAATCTAAATGTGCCTTCCACAGTCTCAAGTATCTGATAAGTTTTGAAGCAGGTAATAACTCATGCTTTTTTAGAAGATTTCGTTTTTCTGGCTTCTGGTTCAGTTATATCATTATGGTCTCCATAGTGTATAAAAAGTGTTGACCAACATTTTATATAGTAAACATATTCCTCATCAACCTTTTAAATAAGAGACAATCAGACTGTAAGTTTTCATTATACATATACTTTTTTATCCCATTGCTATCAATATGATTTATTCCAAAATAAGAATGACTTACCAAATAATAAAATAAACGGTTAGATATATACCATCTGCTAAATGACAAAGGGTCATTGAGAGAAATCTGCATGCAAATTACAGGAGGATAATCTCTAGTGCTTCCAAGATGATCCCTCAGTGGTTGCAGAGGTCTTCAAGTGGAAATCTGCAAATATTTTACACAAAATTAACCCACAACTTTGAAAACAAAATAGCCTTTGTATTCCGCCAACACTTGGAGGTGGGAGAATTTTGCTAAAATTTCTAAGTATGTCTCTAGTGCCTGTCATTTCTGTTACCAGTGTAAGAGTGAGACATGGTCAAGAAGAACCCAAGCCTCCTGCTCCCATTGAACACTTCTAAATAGATTTCACATAGGCTGTGAATTTATAGCATGTCCAGATCATTGCTTATGCTCAACATAAGCCTTGCTAAAGAGCCAGGGCTTTGACAGTAACAAAAATTTTACCTAGTTTCATGTTTTCAGTGTGGGGAATTTCAACTTACTGCTCCAGGGATAACGATACTCATTTTCCTGGGACTGTTATTATAGAACTTTGAAAGTTGTCCTGTAACTAGAAACTTTTTCAGATTACACTCAATCCTTAACAAAGCAGAGAGAGACAATGACATTTAAATTCAAATGAGCAAAATTATCTGTTTGACTTGACTAAGAATATTTTCATAACCATGAGATCCACACCTTCTGAGACCCCTCAACTGTCACCATACAAAGTTATTGCATGTCACTATATGAGGGTGGGTATTTCTCCTCTGATTTTCTAGTCTAACTTACTTTAGTCAGACATCAGCACATGGCAAACTACTTCAAAGAACTCATGCAGTATATTTAGTCTTATCATCAACATGGACAAGCTGCCTTTTTTCACATCCTCTCAAACTCTACATGACAGAACTCAGATACTTTGTCTTCTGGAAAAGAAATAAGATGGAAAGTGCCTTGGAACTATTTTGGAAACAATTGTAAGGTCTGTAAGTGTAATAGAGATAAAATACAAGCCATCTATTTCCTGTTTTCTTCCTGAGACTTAACTCTGTGAAAGTTTGGTTATGGAGTCTATCTATTACAAATGGACCTTGGCTGTTTGTTTCAGCCAAGGTCCATTTGTAACCACTAGCACAACAATTAAAATCCATGGTGTAGATCCTAAGATTCATGAGTCTTGGCTGAAGAGATGCAAAGTTTTATAATTCAATACCTGGACTGCCATTCCATTGAGATATTTAAAATAAAGGATTCTTAAGAACACCTCAGAAGCAGATAGTCATCAGAAGGAGACTCATCAGCCAAGGGCTTCACATCAAGAGGACAACGGCAGGATGAAGACAACATGCACCCAAAACCTGCAGGACAAGATCTAGTTCACCAGGGCTACAGATTGTCCTGCTTTAATCTTCATGCCTCTGTTCTTTGTTTTCCTAAATGATTTCTGTCCTCTGCTGGATTAAGTTTTTGAATTTTGACAAAAATATGTTTTCTTTTTTCTTAACCATAATACTTACAAATTTTATACTTCACATTGCTTTCTGAATCTTCATATACTCCTTGGTATGAGTCCAATCTCTGGTTTCAATCTTTTCATGATTCAAACAAACTATACAATCAAAATAACTGTTTGCTTTGTGTACATTTACCTCTGAGTGCCAACCAATTCCCTTAAGTATCAATCCCTTGTAAAAATACATTTGTTCTCCTCAGTAATTGGACTCAAACATGACATGACTTTTTAATCTGGTAAATAATATAATAGTCCAGATAATCAAAAATATAAAACCTCCTATCATAAAATATCTATAAAGGAAGGTTTCTGCTCCCACTGAAACAACAGCCAAGGCCCATTTGTAATAAACAGACTCCATAATCAAGCTTTCAGAGTTAAGTCTCAGAAAGAAATAGGTGGCTTATATTTTACCTCTATTACATTTACAGACCTTACAAAGAAGACTTACTATGTAAGAGTCTGATTCCCCATCAGATCTAACCATTCATCTATTTAATCCTCTACTTAATCTCCACTTTATAATCTCCTGCCTAGCACCCAGCTACTTCTGAATGGCGCTGAAATCATGCAGTGAAACTGAGATACCCCATAGGGATATTTTAGCCAAGACCACATCACTGGATAGACCCCCAAAGCCTGATATTGAATTTATGGCAATAATAATAATAATAACAACAACAACAACAACAACAACACATTGGATACTCTCAAAAAACTGGACAGGGTCTAGTTATCTCAGTAAAGTGATGTCTGTCTTCAGGAAGATCTCTGATATCATGCAGGGTCCATTTTGGCCCCCTATTTCTCCTTTTTTGAAAAAGAGCTCACTTTATAACTTGGTACAAGAAAGAGAAAAACTGGGCCTCAATTTGAGGTTCAAAACCTTAATCACTCAATGGAAATTCTAGATAGCTTTGTTCTGTCCTCAGGACTTTTCATATCATGCTTTAAAGGAGACGCAGAATGTAAGGAAGCTCCTCCTTGCCATGGTTCAATGATTGACAGAGGAGCTAGACAATCTCATTAATAAATTCATGAGATTGGAAATATGATGACTTGAAATAGAGGAGGCCTAGACAGAATATTGGCCTCTTGAGGTTGTCCATATGCCATTTGGGGGAAAAATTGTTGTTACTTTCTTTAAAATAACTAAGGAGATCTGAAAAACCAATGAAGAAATCATAAAATTAATTGAATGGCTAATACCTCCAAATCTGGTTCTGTAGGCTCTTCAGAATGAGGACAGGATTTGTTTGCTTTGTTTAATTTAGGTACTCTCAGATTTAGGCTTAAATGTCTACAAACTCCGATTATAATTATGCTCCTAGCATCTGTCTGAGTGGCATAGTTCAAATGTGTGATCTCCAACATCTTATACTCTATTGTACAGTCACTATCCTATCGAGTGATTCCCCCAAAATGATCATATTACAAAGAAACAAGAAAACCTGATATGTGTAGCAGTTGAAATAACTACCATCAGCAACTCGCTATGCAATCATGACTTTGCAAAAGGTGGTATAGATCTAGACTGATTGTTTCCCCAGATAATAACGATCTATCCTCCAGCCAGGGATGAAGAATGAAGACAACTGGGAACTGAGAATTGAAGGCATCTGTGTCACTATGACTTAGAAGAGACTGTAGATCACCTACATCAACCTTAGTTGTTCCAAGAAATTTTGCAGAGCAAACAATAAAGCTGTAAACCAATAAAAAAAAATTCACTGTTTGCTTCCAACATAGTTGCCCCAGTCTGCAGCTAATGATTGTTCTAGCTTTAGATCAGAACAGCTCCACTGTGATAGCTTATCATAGGGGCAGTGAGGGGCATGCCCCTCTGCTGGTTTCCCTGGTAACCGATGAGCCAACCTGACGTCGTTTCTGCTATAATAGGTAACCTCCCCTCCTCCCAGAGGGAAGACTACTGCCACATCTCGCTGATTATCCACACACAGTGAAGTGTTGCTCCAGGACCTTGCTTCAGACAAGTAAGCTCCCTGTATCCATTAAACCATTGATGTCTATGCTGCTGACTCCGGGTTCTTTCTTCAGTCTTGAAGTTGGGCAAATATAGGGCTTGCGGGTCTGCAAGGTGCAGCCCAACAATTGGTGGAGCCAGCCAGGAGACTGAGGAAACTCCCGTGAGCACTGAGATGTCGGGAAATAAGTGTTGAAGGAAAATGGGGTGTGAGAGGATGGTCACATCCCAGCTCTCGGGTGAGTCCCTGGGACAGGCCACAAAATGAGGGTCCTTGGCTTCAGGCAGGAAAAAATTCAAGAGTGAGTCATAATAAAGTGAAAGCAGGTATATATAGAAAGATAGATTATCTGTAGGCAGAATGAGGTTTGTCTCAGAAGATGAAAGGGGCCCTGGGCTGTGGGGGTTGTTCGTTTTTATGAGCTGCGCAATCTTATACACTAATGAGTAAGAGGAATATTCCATTTTGGAGAAGGGGCAGGGATTTCCAGGAATTGGACCACTGCCTACATTTTGGCCTTTTACTGCCAGCCTCGGAACTGTCATGGCACCTGTGGGTGTGTCATTTAAGATGCTAATATATTACAATGAGCTTAAAATGAGGCTTAAGGTCCTGTGGAAGTCAACTCTTCTGCCACCTTAAGCCTAATCAGTTCTAACTAGTTTTTGTCATATCCTGTTATTCTTAGTGGCTGTGTCATTCTTTTAATGGTTGCTCCCTGCCCCTGCCCTCCTGTCTCATAAGGACAGGGAATGGAAAGTTGCAGGGGCTGTCCACTAGCCCGTGGGCCCTGCAAGTTGTGGGGATAATCCCAAGGTGGCTGTCCACTAACGTGGGGCTGAGAATTGGCAGGGGTAATCCTGTGGTGGCCGTCCACTAGTATGTGGGCCCCTCTGGTGGCTGTCTTTGATGAATGGGGGCTGCCAAGAGAGTACAGAGAACTCACAGACACCCCTAAGGCTGTTGTAACTGGACACCATTTCAATGGGAAAAAAGAAGATAGGCAATAACGTGAAGCCTGCAGCTGTGGGCTGGCTATTGCTTTCTATGTTAAGAAAGGCCACAGATGCTGAGCTAACAGCCAAGGTGAAGGGTAGGTGCCCCAGCAGTGGGATGACATTATGTTAACTGGCCAGGAAGTGCTAAAGATGGCCTCCGTGACTAGCCACCCAGCCCTGTGGCAGTGCTTATATGGGACCATCAGTGAGGATGAAGTGATTTCCCTGCTGCCTTGGGTAATGGCCACCTGTTGCATCACCTGGCCCAACAGAGGGGATGAACCTACTACTCCTCTACCTTGGTGAACCATGGGAGAACTACAGGATGTATGAATAGAACTAGGCATGAAACATGCTGTATATGCTTAGCTGTATCTGGGCCCAGACAGTGAGTTCTTCATAGCAGGAATGAAGGACACGAGACTACAGCCCACTCCTAGAGGATGGTTTGGGGCTTTAGTTTCCATCCTGAGTCCCTTAGTAGGTCATCCAGTTGCTCAGGCTGCACAAATCATAGTAGACTTAGGAGAAAGAGAAGAGATATAGTGTTGGGGTGATCAGAGCTCTGTTCTATCTTGTAGTGCCCCTAGGGCAACAGTCCCCAACCTTTTTGGCACCAGGGACCCGTTTTGTGGAAGAGAATTTTTCTGTGGACTGGCTGGTGGAAGGGGGATGGTTTCAGGATGATTCAAGCACATTACATTTATTGTGCACTTTATTTCTATTATTATTACTACATCAACTCCACCTCAGATCATCAGAGATTATACCCCTGCCCTAGGGTATATTTTGCAAAACTGTGAGCCCTTCAGCTATGCTCCCATGAATGAAAGAAAATAATATTTTTATTGTAATGCTTTTTGGCTTCCATACGCCTTAAGACCTGGAGAACAATGCCTCTAATGGTTTTGCTAGTGTATCAAAGTGAGCCTTTTGTAATTGGTTTGGCTTTTATCTTGAGTTTGTGCAAGAGTGCCTTGAGTTCAAATCCTATTCTCTCTCCCTGTTTTGACCCTCATTAGGGGGTCCTAGTAACTTGAAAGCTGATTCATGTTCCTCTGAAAGTGAGGCATGTGAATGCGAGTGAATGATATGTTTTATTGTTTAATACTGTTATTTGTTTAAACCGAATTGGCTATTTAAAAACTGGAAAAAAAAAATCCCTGAAGATGTCCAAGATGGAACTCTTTTCACATTCTAAAACTGGTTTTTGTGTATGCTGTTAGAGGAAGTTAGCTTTCTAGAAGAAATTGGTATTTCTCTTCCTGTGCCTTTGAGATGTAAATGATCTATCTGGGAATCTCAGGGACTTTCATCTAATCCCCTGAGAGTGAAGGAAAAACAAAGAGCAGCCTTTTTAAACTCTAACAGTATCTATATGGATATATGTGTGTGTACCTTATAAATATGATGTGCCTCTGCCTCCAGATGGCGTTGCCAAGACTGGTTTGTGATGAACTCCTCAGAGTCATCAGTGTTAAGTATAATAATTCTGTTGTATCTCAGTTTATTAAGGGCAAATAAGACCTCATAATATCTGTTGCAAATTTTTAGCAAGGAAAGTGACTTGGTATGATGACACTTTAAGTAAATGTAAATAAGAGCTTTTAGGTAAACTCTATACAAAAAATTATGTTTTGGGAATGTCTATCTAAAACAGTCTCTCCAGATTTTGTTAACCTGAAACTAAACCAAGTTAAATGAAGAGAACTCATTGACTATCTGGGTCATTTCAAATAGGATAAAACATTGGAACATTAATTGCTGGGAAGGTCTAAGTTTACCTACCTTTGCCTTCTTAGGAGAGGAAGATGAAAACATAAGTTTTCCAATCAGGAAATGCTAGTATGACAAACAGTTCACAATTACTTGCTTCTTGGTTTTGGCCAGAGAAAAGGGTTAATATTATAATCAGCCATAAAATTAGTTGTTGCAACCAAGTTTCTTTATCGATTACATTGTAATCAGGTATTTAACCGTGCCTTTTAAAGTCTTTTGTCATTCAAGAAAAACAAATAAAAGGTATCCAAATTAGAAAGGAAGAGGTAAAATTGTCATTATAGACAGATGGCGTGATACTGTATATAGAAAACCCTAAAGACTTCAGGCAAAAATTACTGGAACTGATAAATGAATTCAGCAAGGTAGCAGATTACAAGATTAGCATACAGAAATCAGTTGCATTTCTCTACACTAACAATGAAATATCAGAAAGGGAAAGTAAAAAACAATCCCTTTTAAAATCTCATCCAAAAACAAAAAAACAAAAAATTTAGGAATAAACCTGACCAAGGAAGTGTAAGACCTATATGCTGAGAACTATATTGATAAGGGAAACTGAAGTTTCAAAGAAATGAAAAAATATTCCATGCTCTTGGATTAGAGGAATTAATACTGATAAAATGTCCGTACTACCCAAAGTAATCTACAGATTTAATGTGATCCCTATCAAATTACCCATGACATTTTTCACAGAACTAGAGCAAATAATCCTCAAATTTATATGGAACCAAAATTGCCAAAGCAATCCTGAGGGAAAAGAACAAATGAAGTCATAACCCTCCCAGACTTCAAATAATTCTACAAAGCTGCAGTAATCAAAACAGCATGATGTTGGCATAAAAACAGACATATGGATCAATGGAACAGAATAGAGAGCCCAGAAATAAATCCACACACCTATGGTCAATTAATCTTTAACAAAAGAGACAAGAATATAAATGGAGAAAAGACAGTCTCTTCAGCAAGTAGCATTGGGAAAGCTGGACAGCCACATGTAAATCAATGAAGTTAGAACACTCCCTCACAAAAATAACACTCCTATACAAAAATAAACTAAAAATGGCTTAAGACAAATATAAGACGTGATACCGAAAAACGCCAAGAAGAGAACATAGGCAAAACATTCTGTGACAAAAATCATAGCAATGATTTCTTAGGTCAGTCTCTCAAGGCAATAGAAATAAAAGCAAAAATAAACAGGGGGACCTAATCAAACTTATAAGCTTTTGCACAGCAAAGGAAACCATAAACAAAGTAAGAAGATAACCTATGGATTGGGAGAAAATATTTGTAAACAGTGAGACCCACAAGGGATTAATTTCTAAAATATGCAAACAGTTCATACAGCTCAATAACAAAAAAAAAAACCAAACAACCCAATCAAAAAATGGGCAGAAGACCTAAACAGACATTTCTCCAAAGAAGACATACACATGGCCAACAGGCACATGAAAACATGCTCAACTTCACTAATTATTAGAGAAATGCAAATCAAAAATCTACGAGGTACCACCTTACACCAGTCAGAATGGCCATCATTGAAACGTCTACAAATAATAAACACTGGAGAGGATGTGGAGGAAAGGGAATCCTCTTACATTTTTAGTGGGAATGTAAACTGGTGCAATCTCTATGGAAAACAGTATAGAAGTTCCTATAAAAACAAAAAATAGAGTTACCATATGATCCTGCAGCTCCACTCCTGGGCATATATCCAGAGAATACTGTAATTCAAAAAAATACATGCATCCCAGTGTTCATAGCAGCGCTATTTACAATAGCCAAGACATGGAAGCAGCCTAAGTATCCATCGATAGATGAATGGATAAGGAAGATGTGAGTTATGTATATATACACACACATACATACATACATACAATGGAATGCTACTCAGCCATAAAAAAGAATGAAATGATGCCATTTGCAGTAACACAGATGGACCTAGAGATTATCATGCTAAGTGAAGTAAGCCAAAAAGAGAAAGACAAATATCATATGATATCACTTTTTTGTGAAATCTAAAATATGATATAAATGAACTTATTTACAAAACAGAAATAGACACACAGCCAGAAAACAAACTTATGGTTACCAATGGGAAAGAAAGATAGAGGGATAAAGTAGGAGTTTGGGATTAGCAGACACAAACTGCTATATATAAAACAAATAAACAACAAGGACCTGCTGTATAGCACAGGGAACTATATTAAATATCCTGCGATAAACCATAATGGAAAAGAATATGGAAAAGAATATATATATATGAATCACTTTGCTGTACATCAGAAACTAACAACATTGTAAATCAGCTGTGCTTCACTAAAAATAAATAAAATAAGGGCTTTTGTCATTTATAGACAGTTATTGTTGTCCTCTGATGCTTTTGTAAAACTGCTTCATCTTCAAGAAGATTCATAGCAAGGACCTTTTGTCAAGTACAGGTCTCTGATAAATTTCAGATTATACTGCAGAACTGGATAAGAAATTAAAGAATCCTAGTGGAAAACCTGATGACTTCATTAAAAGTTAACAAAAGGATTGGATACTGAGTGAACTAGTGAATATGGTTATAATTTTTATGGTTTCTGTCTAGAATATTACTGGCTTTGGTCTGTGTTTTCCAGCTATAGGGAAGCCCTTCCCCTCAAGTTAGTTATGACTTAGAGCAATTTGATAAACTACACCTGTGGGTACAATTGAAATATGTTCTTTTCTCTGTGCCTGGTGTTCTCACTAGTCTAGAGTGTCTTTGATGAATTTTTTTTAGAGACATTTAGCTGGTAAGTGGCAGAGCCAAGATTTTTAACTCAAGATGAAATTCAAAGTCCAGAGGCTTTCTATGACTTCATACTCTACTCCTCCCTGACCACATTCTCTTACAATTTCTCTCTCGCTGTCCTGCAGTTTTACTGGCCTTCTAGTTGCTCCTCAAATATGCCAAGCAAGCTCCTGCCTTAGGATTTTACACTTTTTCTTGCCTTGGCCTAGAACCTTCTTCCTCAGAATCCTGCAGGGATTCTTAAGTTCTCTGCTCAAATGTTACTTTAGCATAGAGGCCCTCTCTGACCATTCTATTAAAAAATGGCACTTTCCTGCTGTCATTCTTTATATACTAAACATTTTATTTTTATTTATAGCATCAGTTACTACTGGATATACTATACAACTATCTGTCTACTTATTTGTTATCTTTCTCCCTCAATGAGACTGTGGTTCCATGAGAGCAGGGATTTTGTCTGCTAGTCATTTCTGTGTCCCCTGTATCTAGAACTGTGCTTGGTACATAACAGATGAAGAACAAACATAAGTAGATGAATGATGCCATTAAACCATATTTTCCACAATAACTTTCATTTCTGTTGTGTATTTTTATAAACAATATTTCTGACAATTCATTTTTAAAAGTATCAGAGCAGAAATTTGTTACTATTACAATAATAATTGTCCCCATTTATTTCATAATAGTTCCCATCACTTTTTCCATAAACACTCCATTCTGTAAAAAAAAAAAATACATTATAACAAAGAATATATTTATTAAACTTTGAACAAACAGGGGTGTTTTTCATCTGACTAATAACATTTGCTTACCTAAATAAAATTGTTATGTTCTAGCTACAATAATCATCATATAATGAATTAGCAACCACTCACTTACTAACAGAGTTACAGAATCCTTTTTTCCCTCCCATCTATCTCTGAGAAGAAAAATAGAAATTATTTTCTAATTATTTTAAAGAGTCTGAGATGGTGACTTTTACTGGCCTGAAATATACCCCACTTGCTAGCTAACAAGTTCCTGCCAGTTTCATAGATACTGACATAAGACACAAGATTACTGTTCAGAGACAAAGAATTTTATTACTATAGAAATGGCAGTAATGAAAGTAACAGCATTTGAGCCAGTTCTCTGATCCTGGGTTTCCAAAGAAGGAGGCCACGTGATGCCTACCCATGCAGTGTACTGCACTACGGAAGAGAAACCCTAAACTGAAGGACCTTGAATCTTTGATAATAGGCAGTAAGTGAGCCTGACCTTTGTTCAGAAGGAGATATTACTATAGTGGATAATAAACAAACCTGTCCTTTGTTCCAAGAAGAAAACGCTACTTCCATCTTGCAAAGCTATTCACCACATACACTCTTGAAAAGATAGTCTGGAAAAACAGCAGTTAATGTGTCTGCTCACAGGATGTACAGAAATGGGAAAACTGTCTCTCCACAGGCACAATTTGGCATTAACTCCAGTATGGCAATAAAGTTGTTAATGCACCTTGAGAGCTGTTCGCTGAAGTGCTTCCCTTTTCCAACATGCCTCCATCGACAGCATTTGCCTTTCTCCTAATTATACTTTAGAAATCAGATTGTAAGTTGCTTCCTCTGGGGAACCTCCCATGGTTCCTTGAAGTTGAAATAGGTGCCCCTTGCTCCCACAGAATTCTGCACATCCCCTAATTTCTATATCACACCTTATTCTGTATTTTAATGGCCCATTGAATTGTCTTTTACCCTCTTAAGCCATAAGCTTCTTGAGGGCAAGGGTTGTGATTTATTAATCAATGTGCTCCTAGAAACTTAAAACAGGATTTGACCCATTTTTAATACTCACTAAATATATCATCTTGAGAGTTTGGGATAGTTAAGGAATTTTCATAAAATACAGAATTTTTGAACTCTTTATTAATGTTAGGCATTGTGCAGACTACTTCCTGAGATGCACCTTCATGAAGAGGTGACATTTTAGTTAATTCAGAAAAAAAGGTAAATTTTTCAATTGCAAATTAAAGAAACCTGATAAAAACTTGATGCCACTAACATTAATTATTCAGGTTAGCTAAAGAAAATGTATTTTAATAGTCTGTCACCATTCTCCATTAGTTAGGTGCAAATCTTTGACGAGCAGATGCAGATTTTGAAATCTTGTACCTTTCAACCCTAGACAAAATTTTGTTATTATTAAAGAATTAAAGAATGATCTATTCTGAAACCAACAGTCTAGGGCAGTTTTACATTTTCTGCAAAGTAGAAAAGGAAAAAAAAAGTCTCATATTCTTTGATATTTTTAGTTAAATCTAAGCAAATATTCTTTGTTTTTTTTTTCTGGTTTCTTGTCTGCGAATAGAAATCTCATGTAGGTGTCTGCCCCGTGGAATTAAGTGTGTTGTATTAAAGACAAGTACATTGCATACTAAGCACTGTAGGAAATAAAATTTTCATAATAAAAGTAAACAAAACTTACAGCACATCTTTCTTTTTAAAAACGGAAGCTACCATAACAACAAAGTAACCTGATGGATCCAGTAGCTCATTATTCCAATTAGGTTTATTTTTTCCCCCAAGAAAACAGAGTATTTTGTTCTCCTTCAAAATTTGTAATGTACTGGGCAAAATCAGCTTTTATAACTGATTTTATATAAGTTAAAATGAAAATATCCAATTAGAACAATGCATCTTTTCGAAATAACATCTGCCAGAAATTTCAAAATCCTGCAGAGAATTGAAATTATTCGTTCCTCTACTTAATCCCCAGGCATCTTGAATTTCAATACTTTTAAGTAATTTCTCTGACAATGCCAAATAGAACTAAGGGTGAAATGGCAACAATTAGCTATGAATTGGCATTTTGAATGACAATGCTAAAGCTCAGCATTAGTTGGGATTTGGCCAAAAGATCATAGGGTTAAGAAATGACATTCTTTCCTTATTAATTAGGTAGTTCTAATACTGCACACTATTTTAGGAATTTGAATAATTATTTTTATTAAAAATGTTAATGCAGATGCTGGTTTTCAAAGTTTCCCCACCAATATTGCTTCAAGGGCATGATCATTCTAAAATCCCATAGTGCTAAAAATTACATTTAAAGAGTTTAAAATATATTTTAGCCCACTCATTTGTGTTCTGAATAAAAGAGAATGTGAAGGTCATTCAATCATGACTATTAAAAAACAATACAGAGAAAAATATTTTAGACCTTTGTGTAATTCTCATTTATCTGGTTAAATACATTGGTTTCTACATCAGTTTCACTAAATTCACTCGTTCTATGCCCAGGATTTTTGGAACTGGTTCCCTTCATAATCCTTTTTGAGAATATATATATCAAATATAGTTTAAAACATCAACAATAATGAACCCCAGTGGCAAAAATTAAGTTGAGCCCAATTTACTACCTTTCCACATTTGATTAGAATCACTAAGATACACTGGGAGTTTCTTATCACCTTAATCTCTGTCAGTCTAATGGAGAAGACATTAGAATATGAATAAGGAATTAATATAGGCAATTCTACTAATTTACTGAATTTCATTTGTTTGTGAATATAACATGAGACTTCATATAGCTAGATAAATATTAACAGTTAAATCAGTGACTATTACACATAGATGTGCTTTAAAATCTGATGGCTAAGCAGAAATATACAGTGTGCAAGCAGCATTGAAGCTAACCTTTCGACTCTGAGAGGAACACGTTGTTCTAAGTTTCTGTCTCATGATAGAGTTTATGTAAAGCTGTTACTAGAAAGTAGTTATTGGATAACAGTCAATGATATGCTGTGTGCCAGGCACTGTATTTTATAGACATAATTAATCCTCACAAAAATACTGAAAGTAATATTTTCATCCCCATTTTACATGGTGATGAAACTGAATCAGAGAGGCAGAGCATGACTAAGGATATGCAAAGAGTGGAATTCTGAGCAGTGACTCTGACCCAGTCCCAGGGCCTGAACTCCAAGCCACATGTTACAACCCACTGGTTTAGTTTTCTCTTTACATTTGTTTTTGGTTGGCATTTTAACTGTAGGTCAATCTATCCTAAGAGGGCTACTATGCTCAGAGCTTGACATTTAGCAGCTCTAGGGTGTCCTAAGATACATTGGTCATATGGTCCGAGGCAGCACTGGGAAAGGGACAAGAGGGGAAAAGGTTAGTGACACTCCCTCCCATTTAGGGTTGTCCAATTTAGCAAATAAGAATACAGGACACCCAGTTACATTTGCATTTCAGATAAACAACAAATAATTTTTTAGTCTAAGTATGTTCCAGGCAATATTTGAAATTCAAATTTTGTCTGAAATTCAAATGAAACTGAGTGTCCTGTATTTGACCTGGTAACCTATTCCCATCTATCCCACACACAGCTGTGAATAGTCACTATAGCTCAAATTCCAAATGAGAATTTTGAAAATACATTAGCATTAATTTTTTGAAACCATCATAGGGGACAGCAGGGTTGAGGAACCCAAAATCCATGTAGAAAAATGTTGTTAAATGGAAAAAGATTGTGAGTGAACATATAAAAGACATGAACTAATTTTACATGTGCTAGAAGTACAAAAATACATTTTAAAAAGTACAGAAATGTACAAAAAAATAAACTAAGAAAATGGCAATAGAATGTTAAATATCTTGTATCTTACTGTTACAAATAACTTTGTAACAATACGTATTAGAAATTTCCTTTCCTTTCATATTTGTTCTTGAGACTTTTATGAGAGAGAGAGGACAGATGCTATTGTAATAGTATTTATAAGAGACAAGAATCATATAAACTAGATTCCCAAAGTCCGTTTTTGTGTTTGTGGCTTTAACAGGCTTCTAACTATTGACTTTTCTTAAGTTAATATGTGGTTGAGTTATTCAGAAAATGTATCCCTGCATTCCACGCTTTCACTCATATTGCTTTATTTTTGAGAAAACCTAACATTTGAGCTAAGTACCTTTTCTAAAGTTCTCTTTATCCTCTTTATAAAGTTGTAGCAAAATAAATGTCTCTTCTGTAGGTTTAGCCTTAGAATATGATTATACACATGCTCAAGATACAAAGTTCTTGTACTAAATCTTTTTCCAGTTGATTTCAAAGAAAGGCCTTTCTTTCCTTCATTATAGTCTCCGAAACCACACCTGGCTTCCTTTGTAAAGCTGCAGCCCACTTATTCTTTAATCTGAAATACTCTGTGACTGAATTTTTTCTGGAAGCTGAATTTCCCTGGCCATTACCAGTGTTCTGCACATTTTAGGAGTGGAAGAGGGTTGTTTTTTCTTTTTTCTTTTCTTTTCTTTTTCTTTTTTTATGTTTTTACCACAATGAGTCACATCCTACTTGGTGTCCAAGAAAACATTATGTAGACCCATGATACTTCCTATCTAACACCATTAAGCTCCAGCGGGAGCAGTTCATTTTCATTACTAATTATTCATTTAATGTCCGACAGCATATAGACTACACAGGCACTAATTATTCATTGAGGCCTGCAGTCCATTCACTCCTCTTCGATACCATTATCTGTTGCCTCGTTCTGCCTTTCATTCCTTACTAAGTTTATATGCCTTGATTGTGATTATCTGTTCTTGAAGACATCCTCCACTCCGCATCCTTCCCTCCCACTGACATTCATACACATTTGACAAAACTCCAAGTTTGATTGAGCCCAGGTATCTGCCTTCTGCAAACCTGATATTAAGAAGCTGAATGTTGCTGAGAAAGGCACATACCTGGGCTGACTAGTTTCACTCTAAATTCATGATTGTAAACCTCAGATAAGCATTCAACTCTGCCTAGTAACCCTATTCTTTTCCTGGTAAGTTTGCTTCCCCACTCTGAAAATGGCAATTGTGTCCTTTACCCTCTCTCCTCAGATCTCATACATTCCTTTATTGCCCCACTTTCAAACAGCAAACTCACTTCATACCTCTTTCATAGGCTTCAGATGAGAACTCCCCCTATCTTCCCACTCTCCAGTCCACCAGCCTACCACAGCAATACTTACAACATAAGCAGTACTTCCTTTGGCTCTCTTTCCTTTGTCACAAAAGTCCATCCTTTTATCAAAGGCCAATTTTCCCCCCTAGACTTTCAACCATGTGACCTCTAATGTTTTCATGATTTTGCTTCTGAGCTTATCTTCTCTCTTTCCCCTTATTGCCAATTGTTCTCTACATTAATTGTTACCTTCAACATACATGCTATACTATCGCCTGTCTTCAAAGATTCCTTAACATATATCCACCTACAGCTACCACCTCACTTTTTAGATCTGTTGCCATAAAAAAGTCCAAAAATATGTTTACGTTCACTATTTCCACTTCCTTACTTTCTGTTCACTCTCTTAACCCTCTTTCAGTCAAGCTTTAAATTACAAGGTCACAACAAACCTCCGTGTTGTAAATCTAAAGGATAGCTTTCAACATATACCTATCTTACACAATTTGATAATATTTAGCTTAATTGATTACTGGTCCTGCTTGAAATTTTTCTTTGTTTCTGTATTAGTCTGGTTACTGCATTATTCTATACAACATGTTGCAAAATTATATTGACTTAAGAAAACGAGTAACTATTTCTGATTCTAGTTAGATGCCAGCTTCTGTTCTTTGCAACCCAGAGCTTTGCTCCAAGTTTTACTTTGAGTTCATATCTGCTACATGTGTCTTCTCACTCTGGGACCCGGATCAAATGGGCAGCTTCTCTCCGGAACATACCCAGAACATAACCTTCCCTTCGCAGAGGACTCAAGAATAAAAGACCTGGTAGAAACTTGCATTGCTTCTAAATCTTCTCCTGGGACATGGTGTACATCATGTCTGCTCATATTCTACTTGCCAATACAAGTCATATGACTGAGTCCAAAGTAGGGCGGTGTGAAATTATCCTTCCCTAAGACTTGTAAGGCAACAGGCAGGGATGACTAATCTTCTTACAAGACAGAGAGAGGATAGCTATACACAATGATACCATCTACTAGTTTCTGAGATATCACACTCTTCAGATTTTGCTGCCATTTCATCGACTCCTTTTTCTTAGTCTCTTTTCAGTTCCTCATCCTCTTCATTTTTGATGTTGAAGAACTCCTAAGATTATTTCTGGGAAAAGTTTTCTTCTGTATGTATACTATCTTCTTACTTTGTATCTACCATTTCAGTGGCATTTAAATATTAACTGTAATTTAATGACTCCCAAATGTACATTTCATCCCTGATCAACTGCTCCCTTAATATCTACAAAACAGTGCTTTTGATACACACACACACACACACACACACACACATACACAAATGCAGTATCCCTTATGCTTCCACATCTCACTGAATAGTTCCAGTGGTCCAAGACAAAAACAAAGGATTTATCTTGATCTACTTCTCTCATCTGTTACGTCTAATTCATCAGCAATTTCCAAAGTTTTGCCTGTAATATATATTCAAAATTGTTTACTTCTCTTCATTTCTACTACCTGTACCTCATTTCATCTCAAAGGAACCAGGATCATGGTAGGTTTGGGAACTATATTTTTTTAAAAAGTAGACACAATCTCATTTCTCAAAGAGCTCTCAATTTAACAACATGGAACAACACACGTATTTTTTTTAAACTGTGGAAGATCACATAGGTCATGCTAAATTTAAGGAAAGTACTTTTCTGCTAAGGAACACATATAAGAAGTAAATTCTAGTTTTGGTAGTAGGAGAAATTAACCATGACAAAACTATCCATCTTTTTCTTACAGGATTGGTAGAATTTTATCAGGTACATTCTGATAATGGCTATATCTGTGTTGGTGGAGAAGATTTAGGGGAAAGTAATATTAACACAAAAGCTAGTAAAGAGAAAAAAAAAGTAAGCTAGATAACTGTTTAGGAAGAAAGTGAGCAGTTCTGAGAACCCAAACTCAGGTATTAAATATGGAGATTGAGAAAAAGACAGAAATTCTGTAGATAGATGTTTACCTCTTTTGAGCAACTCAGTTTTAATGATGAGAAGAGATGAATGCCTTTACACCAAGGTATGATAAAAGAGAAATCACTCAAGATATTCATAAATCATGGTGGCTTCCTCTATACTTAAATTTTGTAATGTATTTCAATGTCAGAATAAAGGAAAAAGTTATAAACCTATTGCTATTCTAAAAATATTTTGTTCCCTGTATACATTTTTAAAGTGTACCAAAAATTTCAGAAAATGAAAAAATCTCACTAGATATCACAATTATTTACTAACTTAAGCAATACCTTAGTCTCTAAAACTTGGGTTTGTTTCAAGTTGAAGATCAATGAAAACCCTATTGAACTAGCATCTGAATATGAAATGTACCTTCACCCAAGCTATAAATTCAGAACTCAGATTATGATTGCTCTATAAGCCCAAAGCCAAAGGCTGTTGTAGGAATCTGAAAATAAAATTTAAGATAGGGCTCCAAGATATGACTTATTCATGCTTCTATATTTTTAGTATCAGCACTGAAGCTGAAATTTTCACTATTTTGTTGGATTTATCTTGGATGTACTTTAAGCATCAAGAATAAAACGACAGATCCCACCAGTTATTCCAAGACTTTAGTCTATAAAATGACCTGTGAGGTTTCACATATGTCCATAGAAAGACAGTAATGTGTTCTCATAAATATACGTAACAGATTATTCCCTTTTGTCTTCTGCCAGTCCACTAAACAGATGCATCCTTGGCCTCCAGAGGCGTATGTAAAGTGACATGTTTATGTATGCCTTAAAATCCCTGTTTGCCGATCCATCCTCTACGCTTCCGAGACTGAGGACAAGTTGGGTAACTGGAAGGAGGAAAACTGTGCTGAGAGCAAAGTAAATATAAATAAATCCCACAAGAGTTCTGATAAAATCAAGTTTTCTTTCCTAACTCTCCACTGAATTTCTGAAGCTTTGCTTAAAAACTACCCATTTTGATGCCAGAAGCCATATGTTTTCGTTTGGGCTTTTTAAGTAGATGTTTCTAGACCCCTTACCCTATTTGTCAGATTTGTTCATTCATTGTTACATCTAACTGCACATCCAATTTCACTGCCAAATGACATCCCATTTTATGGGTATATCATACTTTTTAAAATACATTTTCCTGTTGATGAACATTTGTGTTGCTCTCAATTTGGAGTTATTTTTAAAACCTGACAGTATAAAATTTTTTACAGTTATCTCCTGATACAAACACGCGGGAGATTTTCTAGGGAATATATTAGAAAAGGAATAACTATTTTGCATATCTTCAGCTTTTCTAGATAATGTCATACTGTTTCCCAAAATATTTACCAAAAAAACCTATACTTCACATTCTTGCCCCATAATTTTTTTTTAATTTTACATCCTCCTCTGGTGAGTAATGATGTCTAGTTATGACTTTAATTTGTATTTTTTAAATAATAAATGAGACTGAACAGCTTTTTATTTATCTAGTGACCACTTAGGTTTCCTGTTGTGTGAAGTCTCTGTACAAGCCCTTTACCCATTTGTCTATTAAAATGTCTGGCTTTCCTCACTAGTTTGTTGGAATCTCTATATATTATGCATATGAGTATTTTATTGCTTATATATGCTGCAACTTCTACTCAGTAATTGTCTTTATTCTTTTTATGTAAAGAAATTTTAATGTAGTGAGACTAATGATTAGGGGATTCCACATCTTAACAAAAAAATATTTCTATATATCAAGTATTACATAAATATATTCTCCTATTGGATATTCTAAAATCTTAACTTTGTCACCTGCAGTTGACTTTTGTACAAATGAAGAAAATGGTATGAGAAACTGGTTATAATTTCTGTTTATTTCTTGACAAACATTCAGTTACCTCACTACCATAAATTTAAAAAGACGTCATTTTTTTTTCCCTAACTGCAATGCCACCTCTGATATATATGCCTGGGTCTGTTTCTCAACCCTGTGCTCTATTTCTTTGGTCTGTGTATCTAAACTTGTTCCAATACAACATTTTATTTTACAGCTTTATAGGGAGACTTAATATCTGTTAGAGCAAGTTCACCAATAATCATATTCTTTTTCTTCAAGAAAGTCTTGATTCTTTGCATTTCATGACAACTTTAGAATTAACTCCTCAAATTCAACAACAGCAGCAACAACAAATTTATAGTGACCTCAGAAATGAATCAAATCCACAGATTAATTTGGGAAGAACTGACATCTTTGCAAAACTGTTTTCCAATCTGTGATCATAATATATCTGTTTATTTACATGTCTAATGACCTTCAAAAATTGTCATAATTTTATCCATAGAGAGCTTTCACACTTTTGTTAAATTTGTTCCTAAGCACTTGATATTTTTGCTGCTGTTATGAAGGTTATGTTCTTTTTCTTTTAAATTTTATTTATTTATTTATTTATTTATTTATTTATTTTGGCTGTGTGGGGTCTTGGTTGTGACACGCAGGATCTTCTTTGAGGCATGTGGGATCTTTCGTTGCGCGCACAGGCTTCTCTCTAGTTGTGACATGTGGGTTTTCTCTTCTCTAGTTGTGGCATGTGGGCTCCAGAGTGTGTGGACTCTGTACTTTGCGGTACTTGGGCTCTCTAGTTGAGGCGTGTGAGCTTAGTTGCCCTGCAGCATGTGGGATCTTAGTTCCCCCACCAGGGATTGAACCCGAATCCCCTGCATTGGAAGACAGATTCTTTACCCTGGACTACCAGGGAAGTCCCATGAATGTTATATTCTAAAATTATATTTTCTGTTTGTAGCTGATATAGCATTGTATATTGATTTATTGTTGGGTATTAATTTTGTATCCAGAAACTTTGCTGAATTTTTTCATTATTTGCATAATTTATGTCTATAATGTCAAAGAGAATTATATTATTTGGCATCCAGATTGCAGACCTCAAGAGAAAGCTTTCAACATCTTATGAAAAGTTGGTATATGGTAATAAAATTTCATGAGCCTTATTAAATGAACTAGAATGTTTCCTCCAATTCTAGCCTCTCCAAGAGTTTGCATGAGATAGGAATTTTGTCTTATTTAATCTGATAAAAGCCATCTGGGTCTGAGGTTTTCTTTGTCAAAAGGTTGTTAATCAATTCATTTTATAAACTCATTTATAGAACAATTCCTATTTTCTCCTACATTGACTCACTTTGGGAAAGGTGTATTTTCCTAGGAATTTGAACATTTTTTCCATACTTTCAAATTTATTGGCATAAACTAATCATAATACCATCTGTCTGTTTACTGTCTGCAGCACCTATGCTTATGCTCCTTTTTGCATTCTTTATATAGATTATTTATGCCTCCTCTCCTTTTTTCATGATCAAACTTGCCAAATGTTTATCAATTTTAATTATCTTTTCTCTTCAAAACAGCCAACTTTTGCTTGGTTGATACTTCCTTTTGTATATTTGTTTTCTAGATCATTAATCTTTGTTCTTACATTTATTATATTCTGTCATATAATTTGGGGATTTATTTTGCTGTATTTTTCTAACTTTTGGAGACATGTAGTTCATGTTAACATTCAGCCTTATTATCTAAGATAAATACTTATGGCTCCAAATTTATAATTATTACATTAGCTATGTCCCCTTAGATTTTCTGTTTAATATTGGTTATTATAAAGTTTAAAATAGCCTCTAATTTCCTCTCATTTCTAATCAGAATTTTCACTTACGATTTTTTTCTTGAAACCATGAATTACATAAACATAAAACCATGTTTCCTACTTTCCCATTTTGTGGAGATTTTCCTGTTAACTTTTAAAAATTACTTTCAATACTTAAATGCACTTTTGTGAGGTAGTATGTTGCACATCATTTCAGTCCTTTTAAATTTTTTGAAACTTTATTTACGGAACAGTTTATTTTTATAAACATAAAAATTTTCTTGTATATGCTTTAAAAGTATGTATATTCTTGAGTTTCCAAGTCTACTAGGTCAACAATATGCTAATCATATTGTTCATATCCTACTTACTGTTTGTTCTGCTTGTTGTATCAACTAATGAGAGATGTCTGCTGAAATCTACTACCATGGTTAGAGAAATGCAAATCAAAACTGCAATGAAGTATCACCTCACACCGATTAGATTAGGCATCATCAGAAAATCTACAAACAGTCAATGCTGGAGAGGGTGTGGAGAAAAAGGAAATCTCTTGCACTGTTGGTGGGAATGTAAATTGATACAGCCGCTATGGAGAACAGTATGGAGGTTCCTTGAAAAACTGAAAATAGAACTACCATATGACCCAGCAATCCCACTACTGGGCATATACCCAGAGAACACCATAATACAAAAAGACACATGCACTCCAGTGTTCATTGCAGCACTATTTACAATGGCCAGGACATGGAAGCAACCTAAATGTCCATCAACAGATGAATGGATAAAGAAGATGTGGTGCATATACACAATGGAATACTACTCAGCTGTAAAAAGGAACAAAATTGGGACATTTGTAGAGTCATGGATGGACCTAGAGACTGTCATACAAAGTGAAGTGAGTCAGAAAGAGAAAAACAAATATGATATATTAACACATATATGCAGAATATGGAAAAATGGTACAAATCAACCGGTTTGCAAGGCAGAAATAGAGACACAGATATAGAGAACAAACATAGGGACACTAAGTGGGGAAAGCGAGGGGTGGGGGAATGGTGGGAATGGGATGAATTGGGAGATTGGGGTTGCCATATATACATTACTAATGAGAAAAAAATATCAAATTGTATGCTTTAAATATATGATTTTATTATTGTATGTCAAAAACAAAACAAAATAAAATAAAATCTACTACCATGACTAGAGATTTATGAATTTATTGTTGTAGTTCTAAAAATTATTCCTTCATATATTTTGTATATATGCCTATATGGATACTTGATATCCATATATGCATAATTTTTATAGCTTCCATGAGAATTGAATTTTTTAATCTCTATGAAGCGGTTGGCTCTATCACTAGCAATCCTTTTATACACAGTTTCATCTGATAGTAATAGAGTTGCACCTGTTTGCTTTTGGCTAGTATTTGTATGGTAAACTATTCATGGTTGGAGGATTATTTTGTTGTTGCCTTTACTCCCCAAGTGATGAGAATTTTTACTATAACTCAATTCAGAATTCCACATGTGACAATAATTTCTAAAGGTTTTTTTTTTTTTTCTTTTCTCCTGCTCTGCTAAGTGGCAGAGAAAGTTTTTTGTAAAATCGTGGGGATGAGAGTATGGGTAGAGGCACGTTTAGCTCCTTGTTCACGCTTTCCCTGAAGTTGTAGGCCTTTGGGGCCTCAGAATTCCTGCATGAATCCACACCCCCAACCCACCATGTTTTATTGTATCCTCAGCTTTTACTGCATGCATAGTTCCTCACAAGGTCATCAGATCTGAAACTCAAGATCGCCTAGCCCAGCAAAAGCCCTCAGGGCAAAAGCCCCTTCAATGCAGCCTATCTTTCAAAGTTATTGAGATTTTAATTTGCCACTCAACACATTTGCTATTCCTCTAAAACCTTTATAATTATTCTTTCTATATCTTAATTGGAAAGACTCTAGAGTATAATAGCTAAGAATGCAAATGCTAAAGTCAAGGTAACCTGAGAAAATCCAGTCTCAACTATCACAGGTGGGAAATTTTACTTCACACATATGTCCAAAGGTTAGTTTATTCTGTGGTTCAAGGACATTATCAATGATCGGGGTCTTTTTATCTTTCTTCCCTGCTCTACTTCAGTATGTTGGCTTCTTCCCACCATGATTTCTAGATGACATTGACTTCTTCAGCCATCTTTTCTTCATGGTAACATCCAAAGACTTAAGAAACATTCTCTTTGTCATGTTTCTAAGAAACTTTCCCAGCCAACTCTCCTTAAAGCTCAAAATATTCTCTTATGCCCATTTTGAAGCCAATCATTGGTAAAAGGTATAGAGGCAAGATGATTGTCTTAAATCAGTCATGATTCTGGGGCTGGAGGTGATGTTTTTACCATTGAGCACATGACTGCTATAAAGACAGTTAATAGCTGAAGAAAACCAGGGTCTTATTAAAAGGAAAAGGAGAGTGTTCACTGTGGATAGAAATAAACTTATTTTTCTTACTTTTCATTATTATTATTATTATAATTATTCAGCATATTAATTGATAAAATGTATTCCATAGAGGACAGCCAGAGCTGAACCCTTAAACACTGTTAGAAATTCTCTTATATGTTTACACTAATTCATTAATCTGGACCCTTTCAATAGTGCTCCCTGATCAATTACTTTTCTAATTAACTGTTCAAGCATCTGTCTTTTTTTTTTCCTTTATCTTGTTCACAAGTATAAAAGAACTTGTCTATTGACTTACTAAAGTTCAGGAACACTATTCCTAATGATATTGGAGGGGAGGGTGTGGGGTTGATCATTAGTCTTGTATTTCTGTCACATTTCTGTCAAAAAATTTTACTTGGACTGATATGATTCATTTGAAATGACTCCATCTTAGCTCCTGACGCCACTTTTTCTTTTTTTACTTTCTTTTTCTCTTTCCTTTTCTTTCTTTTTTTTTTTTTTTGATCAAGAATCAAAATCAAGTCATAAGGTCTCAAGGTTATTCTATTTTCTTCTCTTCAAATATTGTTATATCAATAACTTTCTTCAGCCTTCTAGGTCCTCTCCACAATTCCTCACAGATTATAAATATTAATAGTGGAGGCTGTTGTAACAGTGCAGATAACATTTTGGAGCAACTTGCTATATACTAGGCTTGTGCTAGAATCTTTCAATGTACTAAAGGCATCTAATCCTCAGAGCAATCCTGTAAATTTGGCATTGAGTTATAGAGAAGACAAGTTACTTGCCCCAGATAAAAGCATCTTGAATCTGGAGCCCACACTCCTGGGCTACTGTGCAATAATGTAATATAGCAGGCAGTCCCTTCAGTTATACTCTAGTCCTATAAGGAATGATTCAAAATATGGTCATTTTAATCTTAGTTCTTACCAAGATCACACCAGGTTTCTGCCATACTAAGTTTGATCACTTTCTTTATCCACCTAGCATCTCAACCTTACTTGGATTGGTAAATAAATTCTTAGTCACTATCTTATTAATATGATTTGTTTCTATTGATGCCATAATTTCATGTTTGAGATCCCCTTAGAGCTGTAATTTATGCTACTCTCACTGCTTCCTAATGCTAAACCAGTTTGTTGGATCTTATGTTTGAAAAAATTCATAAAACCTTCACATCAAGAAAAACTGAAAATGTCAACAAAATATGTCTGAAGACTTACAATAGCTACACTATAAATAACCAGAATGACGTAATAACAAAAATGAACATTTTCAACATTATTTTTAGAACGGGAAACATTTGATTACCTTGCCCTAAGTAATGTCTAGATGTTAGCTGGCTTTAAGGGGAAAAAAGTTTAATATCAACACATAAAATTCTCTGTTAAATTCACACACATTTTGTGAACTTAGAACATTTTTATAGGAATTATAAATATAGCCCTAGACAATTAGTTGAAATGATCCCATTCCATCACTTTTTCTAAACATAAAGCGTTTTCCATGTATAATGTATTGTATCACTGTAGTCACTTTTTTAGTACAGCTTTGGTTTTCATTATAAAATGGCAGTCAGTGAGCTACATCATACGTCCAAGACATCATTTATATTCTGTCTGTAGCTTTTTCTAAGTCCAGAACATTTTTCTATTCCCATCCAGATGTCAGTGCACAGTTGTATTTCCTCCCAGTTTTCTCAACTGTATGTAACTGCTTCTTGGTTCATCATAATAAAATACACTGTATCAATATCCATATGTAGCAATGTTAGCAAATCCAGACTGAGCCTCAGATGTCATAGGCAGTAATGCAAATACCTTTAGGAGGGGATGAGTAACATACACGGCACTCTCAAGTTTTCTCTTTCCAATTGTCCTCTCTCTTTATCTTTCCCCTCTTTTACTGGATTTCTTCGGATTTCTGACCCTGACTATTTAGATAAGGCAATGTCTTATTCTTAAAAGTGTGGTTTGATGTCTAGACATCTTTGAAAAATTAGTAAACTATGCACCATCTCACTAAAAAAATGCCATATGTACACCTGTACATATACGCACACACAGAGGCAAATTAAATGTAACAAATCATCTAGTTATTTTGATACTGTGCATTTAAAATTCAAGTATATTTTCTCACCTGCTAATGAAGAATTCCGATTAGATGACCTCTAGTCTGGCAAGCTGTGAAAAAAAAAAAAAAAGAAAGAAACAACTTCTCATTACGTAAATCTCCCACATTGGAGGTATGAAGCATTGTAATCGTCTCTCCTTTATCAGAGACTTTGGGGAAATTGATGAAAAAAGTATTTACACCTGAGGAGATAGCAAGTGATGCCACTAGTAATTAAACCATAGGACTTTATTTTCTTTTTCTCAGTTTCCTCCCAGTTAAGGCAGAATGACCCTTTCCTAGGTGTCATGTTGGTCTCAGAAGGTGGCCTTATTACTAAGAAAAAAAAGTGCCAAACATTAATTATGGAGAATTTTTTTTTCACTTTTTGGGTACCAATCTTAACACTTTATTCTATTTGTATTTATTTTAAAATAGACAACTACAGCAAATTCAGCATAGAAGTCTATGTCACATGCACAGTCCAAAAATGTGGCTTGCAAGTTCTCAACTGCTCCAGTTTTCTTGGTTTGGAGTGGGATTTTCTTCTACACGTATTTTCTTGTCCTCTGATGAGTTCGTGAAGAGCTATGCCTTTTGCACGCCCAGCTACCAAGTTCCTTTCAGATGCCGCCTCACTTTTCTTGGTGGCAGAATCTCTCTCAGGGTTTGATGCATAGCCCGAATCTCTGGTTGTACATTGATGGGAAGGAACTAGTATGCAATAGAGTTACGAGAATCTCAAAGTCGATATTCAAACATAGGCAGTATATAATGAAGGGGTGAAAGAGGGAGTAGGGTCACAGACAAAATACTCGATCTGTGAGTGCAATAATGACCAAAGTCTGACTCAGTCCTTGCCCACCTGAAGCTTACAGTCAAGCGAGGTAAAACACATCAATCAGATAATGCTACAGCAAAGGAAATGTACATGGTGCCTTGAGAGTTTGCATCTAGGGAGCTGAACTAGCCTGAAAGGCCAAAATGGCTTCCCTGAGAAAGTGATTCTTGAGATCTGATGGATAAATGGAAATTCAGTGGGCAAGGGAACTCTGGCCTTCCACGGCTACCAAGCAGCAGGAAGAGCTTGTAGCTGGAGGAGACATGGCTCATTTGAGCAAATAAAAGTTCACTGTTACTGAGGGTTATTGAAATAGGGCCTGGAAAAGAAGGTGGAATGAGACCAGAAAGAGCCTTATAGACCTAGGATAAAAATTTTGGTCTTGAACCTGAGAGCAGTACAAAGAGATAAAGGTTTGTGTTTCTGTAAAGGTACAAAGTCATGACATTAACAGATTTATGTTTTCAAAGATCACTCTGACTACAGTTTGGAGCTCTATTCTGCTCAATTCTCAGCTTTCTGCCTTCTTTAGAGCTCAGAGTTGCTGCTGCAGAGGATTAAACAAATTACTCTTCCATCACACTGAATACATGAGAGTACATAGTGACTTGTTTTTCACATCTATATCAAATTAAAGGTATTTATTCCCACCTCTCATGCCTAAAGCTGTTTAAATTACCATGGAGATGGTTTGTCTACAGTCATACCATCACAGCAACTAATCTTAAGTGGCAAGCTTCTTTTGGTGGTGTCTCCTTTTGGAATTTATTAAATGAAATCTACATTTTTCTTTCTAAGAAAAATGCAAACTCATATATTTATTCTGACACCTATCTGATTATTGCATTTAATTATATGCAAGAATCCCAGTTAATACACAGGCATTTTATGTGTAACAATTTTAAATTGTATTGATAAGACTTTTGCACTGTTTTTGAGGTATATCTTAATCCATGGAAATAGGAAATAACTATGTATTATCCCATGCTCAGTAAGTAACACACTTAAGATTTCTGAGATAAACATGGTAGTCTGCTTAAGGCATCAATTCAAAGCAATATATCATACCTTTAATATCAGCATTACCCAGTTTCTAATTCCTTTGAGCTATTTTATTTCAGTAATTCATTATCACTTTTTCTCAAATCTTGATGAAAGAAAAGCTGAAATTGCATAATTTATGAGACTAGGAAATTAGCAAATAAGCTAAGGAAATACATAATCAAAACACAATTAATTCTAGAATACTTTCTTCACTGGTCCTCTTCTTATGAGCTGAAGACATTTAAAATGAAATAAAGTACCAACTGTCCTGTCTGGACAAGTCTTGCCAATCTGTCACGTATCTACATCCCCTGATGCCATTTGTCACTTCTCAATTTGTAGAAGTTCAAAAATACAAAAAGACTTTCTAAGAATAGTAGCATTAATATCATGAAACAGCCATGCTATTTTTAAGTTTTGTTTTCTGTTGCTCTTTTCTGGTAAAAATAGCTCCATGCTTCCACCCAGTGGGGTTTCTTCACAAAGGATTAAAGAAAGAAAAGGAGAAAGAGAAGGAAGGAGAAAAAGAAGAAGAGGGCAAGGAGAGCAGAGGACAAGGAGGAGGAGGAAGATGAAAGGGAAGAAAAAGAAAAAAGCACTTTTTCCTTTCAAATCTCATAGTTGGAAAACCTGAGTGTCTAACTTTATATTTGACCCCAATGCCATTTCCCCAAGGATATCCACTGCGGAGCTAGACCCAAAAGTGTCTCACTTCTGTTTAACAAACTGTGATCTTGCTAGGGGCAGGAAGACTAGTAATACAAATGTCTGATTAACAATACTAATCAAATATTGCATTTGACAATATTTCATTCTAACTCAGCAATCTAGAAATACATGTATTTGAAGCTCCAATTTAATACTGCTTGAAAATATGTTCAGAATGAGACTGCTTTAGTGCCTTCATATTTTAAAATTTCTTTCAGAGGCATTATTTTAAATGGATACAGAAGTATTTTATATAGGAAGATATCTAAAGAAAAATAATTTGTGTAATTTTCCCCAATAGATACAATTTAAGTAGATTTCCAAAACTGGCAAATCTGTAAAGACCATTGATGCATTTGTTCAGTAAACAGTTATTGAGCATCTACCAGTGGTGGGAATATAAAGTAATAAAAGGAATGTGCTGCCCTCATAGAGTTTCCTTTATTGTGAGGAGACAGGATACAAATAACCATAGAATATAATGTCAGACAGTGATAGAGTCAAAGAAAAGTAAAACGTTAAAAGAATATTGTAAATAAGCTAGCCAGGGAAAGTCTCTCTGAGGAAGTGACATTTGAGCAAGGAACAAAATGACATAGAGAAATAAGATGTTGTTGAAGAGCATTCCAGAATGAGGGGATACAGTGGGAAAGGACTGTGAGGTGGACATGGATTCAAATAATATCACAACAGTGAATTGCACTTTTGCCAAGTAAGCGTAAAAGACTGAAAATCATAAAACGTTTTGAAGGCAGTCACTGATTTCTTATAAAACACAGTTGCAGTTTAACCAAACACCTTGAGAACCATCCATATTCTCCTAATTAAGTAGCAAGAGTTTATTAATAGTTTTATTTCAATTACTTAGAGGTGGTTATGAATTTTCAAGGCCATGTCCCTGGATATACAAATGAAAATTTTTTGTTTTCCTATAACGCACCTTCATCTCCATTTTGAATCAACACTTTTTCTGTTGGAGAAACATAATCTTATTCAATTCCAAGTCAGTTATTTCAGACCCTCTCCCTGAATGACATACATTCAAGAAGGCTCACACAACACCATGACATAGAGGTAGGAGGTTGGAGGGAGAAGTAGGAAGTAGGAATGTTTTATTTTCTCACCTATGGAAGTTCAAATTCCTGCTTGGTTTTTCGATATGTTCCTTTTCTTACACTGGCAGCTGTGGAGGAATTCTGCCTTCTCACTAAGTCGACAACCACAGAACCCATGGTTGTTTTCTGCTCTGTATCATTGTGATCATCTTAGAGATCCTTTAGGTTCTCATCATTCTCAGACGCAAAAGAAAACAATGGCTGCTTCCCCTATCCTTTGGGAGTATGTGTAGATAAAAGATGCATCCCCAAATCTCCTTCCAAAGGAGTGTCTGGGGCCCAGACATAAGGAATGTGGTCAGCAGACAGTCTCTAGCTGTCAACCCCTTCCTACTCAGTCTCAGACCCAGTGAGGTCACACATATTGCTGGGTGATCCATAATCAGTGAAAGAGCAAGGTGGGGAGATAGAAGCCCAGCCATTTCAGCCAGTCTAGGAAACTGACCGGCAATTCTCGTTCCAAAGCTTCCCATGAGCTTGGCCAAGGCTGTATCACAGTTAGACTTCTGTCCTGTCCTGTTTCTTCCCTCCTTCCTTTCAAAGATATTAAACCCCTAATAAACATCTTGCATCCCAAACTCTGTCTTAGCATCTGCTTCTGGAGAACCTCACTTGTAAATGGGTTTATATGAATTTGTTGAGCCTGCCACAACCTCTTCTGCCCAAGCATCTGATGCAATTGTTCTGGTTCTATTTTCACACACCATGGTTATCAGAGAAATGTGCCTTTCTGCCACCCAGGCAAACCAGGGGGAGAGTCTGCTTTAATCTCACATGTCCAAACTCAGGGGGTAGGGTGGGGTTGACTTTTACCACCCAGCTTGGAACTAACCCCAGAATGGGAGGCAAAGCATGAGGGTCCTTCCTCATGAGACCATGCAGTCTCAGCAGTTTCTTTCTTCTCTAATTGTTCTCTCATGAGACCTCAGAACTGTAACTGTAAAAACTGATTTAGCAAGAATTCTGCTGCACATGTGGTCTTATGTCTGAATAATGGGCCTTTTGTCTAAGTTTCAAAGTAAAAATTCATATTTTTTTCTCTGTTCCAGGACAACTTACCCCCCACCCCCAAATGATGGATGAATCATGTTTAGCAGCCTGAGCTAATGGGAAGGGAGAAGGTCATAAAGTAAATTCAAAACAAAAGAAACATGTGTTTCCAGTGAGATCCAACCTCCATCTCCTTGGGACAGTCATAGGACACACAGCTAACCAGTCCTAGCCCTTCCCTGGGTTTTCTAATAACCGGAGCAGAATGTGGGACAAAGTGTTTTAATACCTAATGACTAACTTGCAAACAGCCCTCGAATTTGTTAGGCATCATGTATACACCTCCCCTGCTCCTGGACGTAGAAAGCTCACCTGCTTGCCAAACATATAGAAAAGATAAGATAAAAGATATAGGAGATCACCTTCTTTATCCATTTATCTGTTATTGGGCATTTAGGTTACTTCCATGTCCTGGCTATTGTAAATAGTGCTGCAGTGAACATTGTGGTACATGTTTCTTTTTAGATTATAGTTTTCTCAGGGTATAAGAAGATGTGGCACATACATATAATGGAATATTACTCAGCCATAAAAAAGAATGAAAAATGAGTTATTTGTAATGAGGTGGATGGACTTAGAGTCTGTCATACAGAGAGAAGTAAGCCATAAAGAGAAAAACAAATACAGTATGCTAACTCATATACATGGAATCTAAAAAAATGGTACTGATGAACCCAGTGACAAGGCAAGAATAAAGATGCAGATGTAGAGGATGGACTTGAGGACACAGGGTGGGGGGTGAAGGGGAAGCTTGGATGAAGTGAGAGAGCAGCATTGACATATATACACTACCAAATGTAAAATAGATAGCTAGTGGGAAGCTGCTGCATAACACAGGGAGATCAACTCAATGATGGGTGATGACTTGGGGGTGGGATAGGGAGGGTGGGAGGGAGTCATGGGAGGGAGGGGCTATGGGGATATATGTATAAATACAGCTGATTCACTTTGTTGTACAGCAGAAACTGGCACAACAGTGTAAAGTGATTATATTCCGATAAAGAGCTTTAAAAAAAAAAAAGATATAGGAGATCAAACAAAACCATCCTGATGACATTCAAGCCCCTGAATCAGTACCTATGGCCCCCAGAATTGTCCTATTCCTGCTTTCTTGAAGCTGATGTTTGGCTCCACCTTGCACTCTAAAAACTCTCCCAGAATCCTTCCAATGTTTTTTTTCCTTAAGTTGATATAAGCTGAGGTTCATATGTAACCAAAATAGTATACCGTACAAAAATCATCGGGACGTTGGAATGTCCAGTGATGACCTTTGCCCTGTGAAATGTACCCACAATTTTTCAGGGGTTGTTTTCCCCACTCCAACACACACACACACACACACACACACACACACACACAGACTAGGCCAAGAAATAATCTGCTCTCTGAATGACAATTTAATCAACTTAATACATTTATATACTCCCAACTCAGAAAATTTATTTCAACCTGTTAATCCTGGGCCATTTGTGTCAGTATCATTTGCTTATAAGAGCTGAGAAAGATGTACTTGATTTTCCTAGTGTTGAGTGTTATATCTATTATACTTCCTTAAAGGAGTCCAAACATTTCTAGAAAAAATTAGTATTATAGTAATGCACTTACCAGTAAGGGCATTCAGTGATTCCGAAAACTTCTGGTTCTTAATTTTGGTTCTCATTTCTCATTTTTAACATCACCTAGTCCTTTTCGCATATCCCCTGAAGAAGAATTCATCATTTCAGTGATTCCTGATAGCATAATATATTCTCCTGTGTCTGTAATTCAAATTTCACTTTGAAAACTTTCTCAGCCACTTGTGATTGAGATTGATGGACCTAAATGACCATGGCTGCTGTGGAAGCCCAGAAGAACTCTAAATTTTGGCTTTAATTCCTATGAATGTGATTCTTAAAGGAGCTCAGTCCGACAGAACATAACTGTTCACTTCGTGTGGATAATGAAACCTCAAGAACCACATTTAAGGTGGAATGTCTTTACTAGGAGGGTGTGTATGTCACAGTATAACAAATGCAACCAACTGCCACAGCTTAACATTCCATAAGTTGTGTAGTTAAGTGGTGACAAAGATGGTGATTGCTGCTCTTTGTGTATCTCAACTCTAAGACTATTGATAAACCTAGAAATCTAACCTAAAACCTAGATATCTAAGCCAGATATCTAACCTAAAAATAAGAATATCTGACTGTGCTGGAACTGTCGATCCCTAAAAATAGTCTTTGCCCTATTTCCGAATGAGGAATTCGCCATCACTCAGCCTACCTTGAACCTCATCTTCCTCACCTGCCAGCAACAGAAACTGATCTAGTTGCCTAACTAATTCACTGATATTCACATGAACTCCTATTTGCACCCATAAACATATTCTATTACTGGTATTCTTCAGTATGTGCATTTCTGTCTATAGGTCCTTTTCGTGAAAGCCCATGGACACGTTGTGGTGATGACACAGGCTTACCTGGAGCCATCACACACTCCACAATATCTGTCTGGACTTTTCTTCACCTATATTTGCCATCTGGTAAGTACTAAGTGTGATGTCCATACATGGGGAAAGACTACCCTGAAAAATTCCAAAGCTTTTCCTACTCATCATGCCAACATACATGGCACACCCACAGGGGGATACATTAGTGAACTTAATCACCTTTGTGCCAGTAAAAGGACTCTTTCAGCAAAAAGACCCACTTGATATCCTGCTTGAAATCAGGCATTTTGAGTGAAATCAGTCAAAATGTTCTCTAGTTCGTATGATAGATCTGAATACACAGCCTCACAAAGTAGATAATTAGGATTACAGGAAGGGTCATTTTCTATTTGTGAAAGGCTCTCATAAAAATCCAGACTGAAGCTTCCCTATGACACCATAATGCCTGTACCTTCTACCCAGTCCTAGGCACACAGATAACAGCTATTGAAAATGATAATAACCATGACAGTAATAATTTGAAATACTCACCATATATTTACTAATTGCCTACAATATATCATGCTAGAATATAGAGAATCAATAATAAGGAAATAATTTGGGTGTCTATTATCATAGATTTAAAGACTAGCAAAAAAGACCAATGAACGATCAAGTGCAAATAAATGTTATTTTAGTGACATAATAGAGGAAATAAGAAGTACAGGATGCTGTAAGAGCATGTAATGGAAATGCATTGTGGGAGAGAGGGTCAAGAGAAGCTCCTTGGAGGAAGTGATGCTTAAATTCAATCCTGAAAAATTAGATAATTATCAGATTCACCCCAATTATCAGTTGGGGTGAAGGGGAGAGATGAGAAAGAATCTGTGTTCCAAGCAGAGGGATCAGTGTGGTAAAAAGGCCGGAGATGAAAAACAAAACGACAGACTTGGAGAACTTAAGGAAATCCATTCTAGCTGCACAGAAAACCTCATGAGAAGGAAAAAACTGGATGGTCAACAGGGGGCAGATATTTGAAATTCATTCAGTAAAAGACATGCTAAGAGAATTAGAATTCATCCCAAGAGCAATGGGAAATCACTAAAGGGTTTTTATGCAGTAGTATAATAAGATTTGTGATTTAGAAAGAATGGCATGGATACAGTGTGGAAAATGTCCTGTAAGAACACAGAACTATCCTTATCATTGCCATAATAAACTCTACTACTTTTTGAATCCACTTTCTACTGCCCATTAATGTAAATGCATTTCTTGCAATATGGTAAAGTAGAAAATCTAAAAGTCCTCAAACTACAAAACCCATGAGACAGTGAATAAATTAAAAAAACATTTTTAAATGCATAGTAGGTCAGAAGAAAATATCAACATTTCAAGGAAATTTGAAAATATGAGTAATTCAAACATGAAGAGCAAACCAAAATCCAGAACTGTAAACACCAAGTTGGTGCTGTGCATGGGTGGAATGTACTGCTGCTCTAACCAAGAGCCTTATGATTACCTGCCTTGAGCTCCTGCCCCTCCCCTATAAAATTAGAATCCTCAGAGGGGGCACCTTCATGCAAAATAGTAAGCTATAAAAATACATCCATGAGAGGGAAGTGAAAAGGTAGCATATCTGTTCTTCCAGTCTGGTTCTATGAAAGAAAGGAAAAGAAATCTGTGCTGAGAATTTGTGATCACAGGCCTGACCTCAGTCCAAGTTTGGTGTTTGAATTCCCATCAGTTGCTGAAACCAAATCTCCAAAGCTTGAAATTAATATAAAATTTTGCCTAGTGGCTGATAAAGTTTTAAGACTCTTGATAGAACTAAATGCAAAAGTCATTCTTAAAGGATACACCCCAAATCCGAGCAACAGAAAATTGCCTGCCAAAGATGAGCAGTCCAAAATTAGAAAGCACACAAGGAAACCATCCACTGAGAGCAAGAATCAGCAGATACTATAAACAGCAGGGTAGAGCCCCAAGACTTAAGATAATGGGACAATCTTATATAAAATACTAAGTGTACTTAAATGATTAAGTATATAAACAAGGGAATAGAAAACCTAAATAAAAATAACAATCAGAAAAATCCAAGCAGATTTGGAAAAGAGCCAAATATAAGTTCTAGAAATTAAAATTTTAATCAAGAGTAAAAACAGAAAATTAAATGAAGCTGAAAAAAATGGTTAGTGAATTGTTATTGCTGAGAAAATTACCAAGAAAGCTATGAATATAAACAAGAATAATGTTAATTTAGGGGATATATAGTCAAGATGGACCTAAAAACATTTGATCACAATAACATGGAAAACATGATGGGAGTTAATAAAGAGAAAACATTCTAAATCAGTTTTATTCTTTGGGAAAAAAGCAGAAATTTGGATTTCTTTAAACTTGCTTAAATTTATATGTTAAAATTTTAAGGGTAGCACTTAAAAGAAATAAATAATCTCATTTCAGTGGAAATACATAATTTTCAAATGAATAGAAAGATTAAAAGACTTAAGGTAAATTCTATCAATCCAATAGAACACATAAGAAGGAAAATGTAAGCATAAGAAAAATAGTATAAAATAAAATGGTCAAAATAGATGAAAATAAGAATTACAATAAACATAAATGTAATTTTTAAGTCCCTAAAACATATGGACCCCCAAAAGAAGCAGATTAAAGGATAGAGAAAAAAAAGACAGCAAATACTATCAAATAAAAACAAAGTGCTAATCAAAAGAAAACTGTCATAAAGAAAACAGAATTTATGGACAAAAGAAAAATATGTAAAAGTGTTATCAGGCATAAAGAGTGATTGAATGATAAAAAAGGAAGATTTGACAGGAAGATGTTATAGTTATAAACTAAACTATATGTATGTACTTAATAACATAACTTCAGAGCATTCTAAGTTCTCATTTAATTGGCACAACAAACTCATAAACTGGGTATTATTTCTGTGTACATTTTACAAATGGAGAAACTTAGATGCATAGAGGTAAGTAATTTGCCCAGATTCACACATCTAGTCCATGACAGAGCTGGGACATACCCATTTGTTCCACAGTCAGTCAAGATTTAAAAGGTCATGAAAAAAATAGAGAGGAAAGCAACTCCCACAACTTATGACAAAAGCCACAAACTCTTCCTTGATATTTTAGATGAAAAGTAGAAAATGAACATGTTTCCTGCATATCAAGCTACATGCTGACCTGTGAGGATTCGTGAATTCCTTCCTCTCAGCTCCTATAACACTATCTCTGCTCCCCAGCACCTTACTGTTGCCTCATATAATTAATCTCCTTAAATATATTACAAGGCCTTTGGGTTTAGAAGCCATGGCTTAGAATTCTTTGTTGCATCCAGAGCACCTTATAGAATATATTATACGTAAACTATATATACATCTTTCTGCCAATGTCTGACAAACAGTAGGTAATCAATAAATATTAGCTCTCTGAACCTCAGAGTGGGGTGGCAGAAATGAGTTTCAAAGGTCAGGCAGACAGGTGCTACTTCTTTTTTATTTATTTTTTATTTTTTTATTTATTTTTTTTAAGAACTTGTATTGAGATACAGTTAACAGACAATAAACAGCATATATTTAGAGTGTACAATTTGGTATCCCAATCTCCCAGTTCATCCCCCCCCAACCCTCCCTGCTTTCCCCACTTGGTGTCCATGTGTTTGTTCTCTACATCTGTGTCTCTGTTTGTGCCTTGCATTTCCTCTTTCATAGTTGTTAGCATTTGCCTTATGTATTGAGGTGCTCCTATATTGGGTGCATATATATTTATAATTATCTCCTCTTCATGGATTGATCCTTTGATCTTTATGTAGTGTCCTTTCTTGTCTCTTGTAACATTTTTTATTTTAAAGTCTCTTTTATCTGATATGAGTATTGCTACTCCAGCTTTCTTTTGATTTTCATTTGCATGGAATATCTTTTTCCATCCCCTCACTTTCAGTCCGTATGTGTCCCTAGGTCTCAAGTGGGTCTCTTTTAGAGAGCAGCATATATATGGATCTTGTTTTTGTATCCATTCCGCCAGTCTGTGTCTTTCGGTTGGTGCATTTAGTCCATTTACCTTCAAGGTAATTATTGATATGTGTGTTCCTATTACCATTTTCTTAATTGTTTTGGTTTTGTTTTTGTAGGTCCTTTTCTTCTCTTATGTTTCCTGTTTAGAGAAGTTCCTTTAGCATTTGTTGTAGGGCTGGCTTAGTGGTGCTGAATTCTCTTAGCTGTTGCTTGTCTGTAAAGCTTTTGATTTCTCCATCAAATCTGAATGAGATCCTTGCTGGGTAGAGCATTCTTGGTTGTAGGCTCTTCCCTGTCATCACTTGAAATATATCATGCCACTCCCTTCTGGCTTGCAGAGTTTCTGCTGAGAAATCAGCTGTTATCCTTATGTGAGTTCCCTTGTATGTTATTTGTCATTTTTCCCTTGTTGCTTTTAATAATATTTCTCTGTCTTTAATTTTTGTCACTTTGACTACTATATGTCTTGGCGTGTTTCTCCTTGGGTTTATCCTGCCTGGGACTCTCTGCGCTTCCTGGACTTGGGTAGCTATTTCCTTTCCCATGGTAGGGAAGTTTTCAACTAGAATCTCTTCCAATATTTTCTTGGGTCCTTTCTCTCTCTCTTCTCCTTCTGGGATCCCTATAATGCGAATTGGTGCATTTAACATTGTCCCAGAGGTCTCTTAGGCTGTCTTCAGTTCTTTTCATTCTTTTTTCCTTATTCTTTTCTGCATCAGTGATTTTCACCATTCTGTCTTCCAGGTCACTTATTTGCCCTTCTGCCTCAGTTAATCTGCTGTTGGTTCCTTCTAGTGTATTTTTCATTTCAGTTATTGTGTTGCATATCTCTGTTTGTTTGTTCTTTAATTCTTCTAGGTCTTTAGTAAACTTTTTGATCTTTGCATGCAGTCTTTTTTCAAAATCCTGGATCATCTTCACTATTATTATTCTGAATTCTTTTTCTGGAAGGGTGCCTATCTCTTCTTCATTTAGTTGTTTTTCTGGTGTTTTATCCTGTCCCTTCATCTGATACAAAGTCCTCTGCTTTTTCATTTTCTCTGTCTTTCTGTGGCTGTGGTTTTCAGTTCCACAAGACAAAATACTGCTGATACTGCTGTCTGCCCTCTTGTGGAGGAAGCTATCTAGGAGGCTCGTGCTTGCTTCCTGATGGGAGGGACTGAGGGTGGGTAGGGCTGAGTGGGCAGAGCTCAGTAAGACTTGCATCTGATTTGGTGGGCGGAGCTCAATAAAATTTTAATCTGCTTGTCTGCCAGTGGGTAGGGCAGTGTTCACACCTTGTTGGTTGTTTGGCCTGAGGCTACTTAGCGCTGGGGCTTACAGGCTCTTTGGTGGGGCTAATGGTGGACTCTGGGAGGGTTCATGCCAATGAGCGCTTCTCAGAACCCCTGCTGCCAGTGTCCCTGTCTCCTCAGTGAGCCACAGCTGCCCCCCACCTCTGCAGGCAACCCCCCAACACCAGTAGGCAGGTCTGGTTCAGTCTCCTATGGGGTCACTGCTCCTTCCCCCTGGGTCCTGGTGGGCACACTTTTTGTGTGCCCTCCAAGAGTGGAGTCTCTGTTTCCCCCAGTCCTGTGGAGGTCCTGCAATCCAATCCCGCTGGCTTTCAAGTCTGATTCTCTGGGTATTCCTCCTCACGTTGCTGAACTCCCAGGTTGGGAAGCCTGATGTGGGGCTCAGAACCCTCACTTTAGTGGGTGGACTTCTGCAGTATAACTGTTCTCCAGTTTGTGAGTCACCCACTCAGCATTTATGGGATTTGATTTTAACGCGATTGCGCCCCTCCTACCGTCTCATTGGGCTTCTCCTTTGTCTCTGGATGTGGGGTGTCTTTTTTGATGAGTTCCAGTGTCTTTCTGTCAATGATTGTTCAGCATTTAGTTGTAATTCTGGTGCTCTTGCAAGAGGGAGTGAGTCAGACAGGTGCTACTTCTTAGCTCTGTGACATAGGTCAGTTTTATCATTTTTTTTGAAATATGGTTATCTCATCCATTAACAGTCACACAGTAATATCCACCTTAGTGCTATAAGCATTAATGAGAATAGTGTGTGAATAGACACTGATACATAGTAGGAGCTCAATAAATATTACCTATACTTTCCCTCCACTAGAAAGTTGATTTTATACAGTCTTGACCCTAGAGTTTTGTATTAGGGTTCTCCAGAGAAACAAAACCAATGGAGGCTGAGAAGTCCCACCATCTGCCCCATGCAAACTGGAGAGCCAGGAGGCCAGTGGTATAGTTCAGTGGCCTGAGAGCCAGAGAGCTGATTGTATAGTTTCCAGGTCTGAAGGTGTGAGAATCTGGAGCAGTAACAGCAGGAGAAGATCAATGTTCCAGGCAGACAAAAATTGAATTCAACCTTCCTCTGCCTCTTTATTCAATTCAAGCCTTCAGTGGATTGGAGGATGCCCACCCACATTGGCAAGGGCCATCTGCTTTACTCAGTTCACCAATTCAAATGCTAATCTCTTCCAGAAAGGTCCTCATGACACACCCAGAAATAAGGTTTAATAAGCTATCTGGACATCCCATGGCCCAGTCATGTTGACACGTAAAATTAATCATCACGCTTTATTACAGACATTAGATCCAGAATCGACAAAAGAATTGCTCTTGTATCTTCCTGGGTATGAAATGTGAAACACAGATCTCATCAACAGTCTCAGAACAGCAGTAGTAGTCTAGGAACACCAAAATGATTTTTTGAAACACAGTTTTAAGAGACAGGATCTGAATTCAGAAGGGATGAACATAGTTATCGTGACCACAACATGTTAGCAAACTGAAGCTACTTGGACAATAAGAAGCAGCTCACACAGAAAAGAAGTGCTTCAGAAATATTAGAGGAATAAGATGCCAGAGAATGGCTAAAAGGTAGAGTATAATGCAGCCAGGTGAAAAGTCCAGCACCAGCAAGTTCTCCCTAGTGTGCTGCAATCGGACACAGAGAGTTTACTGTGCGACTATTTCAATTAGGTACGTTTAGGCAGACAGTGGATATAAAGTTGGGTTGTTGGCACTAGAAATTCTACAAATAGCAATAATAAGAAACAAAATGTGCATATTTTCAAACTGGATTTCTTTAGATTGGACCTCCCACAGCAAGACCACAGATTTACAGATTTTATGCTGAAAGAATAAACTATCCTTGTAATGAAAGAGAAGGGTCCTCAGGCCCTGAGCCTTCTGACCTCTTTACCTTCAGTCAGATCCAAGAAAGATGAGTGACTGTTTTGAAAAATAGATCTTAATCTATTTTATGAAATTTCTTTGTACTAGTGTTTGTGTCTAATACAGCTTTACTGCTAGCACCTGGCGTCATATGTAGTAGGGATGTTGCTTCAATATATTAGTGAATTAGTCTAATTATGTTAAAAATAAACATCTATACTCAAATCATTTGAAACTCAAGTCAAACGTTGAAACTCATGCTCAATAAAGAATAAAAAAATGTTGAACCTTTGAAGCAAGTTGATTATCAACCTGTCTCAACATTTCTCTTTGGTGTCCACAAATTTTGTGTTGTTCTGATTGATCACAGATTCCAATACTCCCTCTTTAAATATACTTCCACCAAAGTATAAGAAAAAATATTTATTCATGGAACTCCTGGCTTGATGGTACTTGGAAATCTCTCTCCTAGAACCCAATAATAAGGCATTTTGTTGTTCACAACTTGCAACGGTTGCTATGCAACCACATCGAGGGAAAGAGGGATTTCAAGCCATAGAATATAGGCACGTGAATTGAGGTGTTAGAATAAAATTAGTTGAATGTGTATATGTGTGTGCAGGCAAATACTGTATAATTTATCAAACAGTAATAAGCTGTAAGTATAAAGCAGTTTTTCTGTGAGGAAAAAAATGAGCCAGAAGAAGCAGATTTTCTAGTTAGAAGCTTATAAAGTTTTTGCAGTTAATTAGGCCTATCTTTTAATTTGATCACTCAGACTGCAGCACAGGCGTAAGGCGAAAAGAAAAGAACAGTGGGTGGACAGTTAGCAACTAAATTGGGCAGGCAGCACACACCAGTATAACTCTCTTTTTTTCTTCTTCCATTGTGGGTAGGAAGAGTATAAGAATATATAGAACCAGAATTTTTTACTAAACCATGTGTGACAGTCATTGTAACAAGATGGAATTCGTGATAGTCAGAACCTCACACTTTTAGGCGAGCAAAATTTAAGGATACACTTAGAAATATGTGTGAACAGAGCCTACATGATCTGTACAGGCAAAAGCAAAACGGAGGTGTTCAAATGCAAGTTTTTCTCTCCTACTGAAATAGTCTCCCCTAAACACCCCAAAGCTTTATGTACTAAAAAAAGATCTTTTCAAGTTTTTCTCTCTTGGGAAAATAGTAGTATAAATGAAATTGTTTTCCTAAAATCCGACTGGGCAATTGCACTGCCTTTATCCTTGCTCTTCAGCTAAAGACCACCAGAAACACATCTATAATTGAACAAATTGGGTTTATTATTCACTGAAGGAAGGAGGGAAGGTGCATGGGGAAATGTGGGTCATCTCGGTAAGAGGGTGTTAGACTCTGTTACAGGATCTGGGCTTTGGTTGGGTGCTTTTGAGAAGAGTCTGAGAAAGCAGGGTTTCCCTCTAGATGCTATCAGAAAGCAGAGACACTTCTGTGGTTGGGTATCTCATTAAAGCTCCTCTATATGGACCACCCACCAAAGTAAGGCTAAAATGGTAATTGGTAATGAAGGAGCAGCCCTCATGTTAGCCAGGAGAGGGGGATGCTTGCCATTTTGTGGATAGCAAAGTGACATTGTTTTTGTTTGTGCTTGAAAAGTTACGAGGTGGCCTTGGTTTATCTCACTTTGTTGTGGTCTCAGAGTGGCCTTGTCTGATGTTGGTGTTTGATAAGTTGGTATTTGATGGTTTCTGTCCAATGGGAGAGCCACTAGCTGTAAGTACCAGGCCAGCACCAAATAACTTGGAAGCCTAGAGTATCACAACAGTTCCCCAATGTCAAGTGCTACTTTTTCTTTCTCACCTCTGGATGCTTTTGGAATAATCAATCTTTACTTATTATGAAATTAGAATGTACACATGAACTAGGCTTGAGATCTTTGGGTACCATGTTGGATTTACTACATGAAGCAAAAAATTTACTGCCATACATTGTGTGATCTTCTTTTGTTTACGTTATCATGGATCTGTTTTCTCTGGAAAACAACACAATCACCTCTGCTCAGTGACTAAGCTGCCCATAAATATGTGACAAGGACATCCCTACTGATTAAATTACTACAACAGTCGACACTTATGTAGTCATTATTTACAGAAGAGCTTCATATCATCTTGTCCCTTATTCCTCAGAAAAAGAAGACTATGAATGACCTAAAGAGAGCAGATTGCTTTCCAGAAGGCACAGATTTGTGGGGCTAAAACATGAAGTCATCTTCTGAACTGAGAATCCATTCTTAGTGTGTTCACCCTTAAATTTGTACAGACTAACATTAAACAGCATGGTGGCTGAGAGAGCAGTTCTGAGACCAGGCCACCTCCATGTGCTCCCTATTTTGCCACTCACGACCTTTGTGACCTTGAGAGAGTTGTTTCACCTCTGTGTACCTCAGTTTTCACATAGTTTGAGCTAAATACTAAGAAAAGAGAATTTTTCATAGTATCTAGCTCATAGGTTTGTTTCAAAGCTTAAATAAGTCGCTACATGAAAAGAGTCAAGAACAGTGCAGACTCATCATTAGCATTTATTAAATGTTAGGTATGGTTCCAGTTCCTCAAAATGTGACTGTATTGGAGATTTGGCCATTACAGAGTTAATTAAATTGAAATGAGGCCATTAAGGTGAACCCTAATCCAATCGGAATGGAGTCCTTATAAAGAAGAAGAAATTCGGACACACAGAGAAACACCAGGGCTGCCTGTGCCCAGGGAAATACTATGTGAGGACATAGCCAGAAGGCAGCCATCTGCAAGGCAAGGAGTGAGGTCTCAGAAGAAACCACACCTGCTGACACCTTGATCTTGGGCTTCCAGACTTCAGAACTTGAGAAAATAAATTTCTATTGTTTAAGCCACCCAGTTTGTGGTATTTTGCTATGGCAGCCCTAACAAACTAATGCAGACACATTTATAAATGTTAGTCATTACTAGTGGTTGAACAATCCCAACAAATTTCAGTTTCCAGCTCTTAAAACTTGTACCTAAAGATATTGATGAAATAGCGAGAACATGAAATTACTTTTTCCACTCTTTAAGAGTTGATACCTTCTCTTAGATTTTTAAACTGTTGTGTTTTTCAACCGTCTCATAAAGATCTCTTTCCTTCTGTCCTCAGAGATTCCACCTTATAAATCACTGTATATAAAAGTATAGATTTGTTGCTTCATACATTTTAATTAGTATGTGACAAAATCCACATAGTGAGGATATAAGGAGATCAGTTAAAGAGAAATGGAAAGATGATAATCCATAAATAAGTCTGTAACTAAGCCAGACCATGTAATGAGAGCCAGACCATGGCCAGTCACCAGGAAAAGATTCCTTCTGTTAGTGCTTTCATTTTGCAAATTAGCAAGACCCAGTAAAGAGATTCCTATTAGTGTAGAGCAGGGCTTCCAACAACCCACAGCCACGTACCTTAGAGCAGGTACCCTTATGTCTACTCTGGACATAGAAAGTTAGTCCACGCGCATATTGGGAATGCTCAACCAGTTCTGACAACAAAAATGTTCTTCCAGTATTGGCATATCTGAGAAGAGTTACTTCTAATGAAAACTCTCAACCATGCAATCCTAGGTCACCTAAAACAAGACCAGCTTCTTCACATGTCTGCATATCTCTCTGTATACCTTATTTTTCTTTGCTAATCTTCTGTTCCTTCTTCCCTCAAGCTGTTAACTCTACTATTTCCACTGCTTCCACTGTGCATTCTAGCACCTCAATCCATTACTATTTAGGGGAAAGAAAGAACTTGGAGTCAGAAGAACCAAATTTGAGAACTGGCAGCTGCATGAAATCACCTAAGCTAATTATTCCTTCTATTTCTCGGCTTATTCCTCTGTAAAATCAGGGAGTGCTGGCCAGGAAATAAATTAAGAACACAAATGTATTGTACAGAAAAAATATAAAAATAATAAATATTGTATAGAAAAACATATATTAAATATGTTATATGTAAAAATGTAAATGTGATATATGGTACAAATATATATATATACAGACACATATAAATATACACACATATATGTTTAGGAAAATATAAATTTATATATTACATTAAAAAGTCATCATTAATTTCATATTTTCATCAGATCATCAGAGATAGAAAAAAGAAAACAAAGAAATAATAATGGATAGACCATGGAATACTTTGGATTCTTTTACTTATAAGAGTAAGGGTAGCCAAGAACCAGAAGGAAACCAATCAAGTTGAGTTAAATGTCTCTTGCAAAACTGCAATGTACAGAATCTTCTCCTGGTTGTCCTGGCAATAGATACCAACCCTACTCCTACTTATGGCTATAACATTAAAATAAGAAAAAGCACAAACAAATAGAGCAAGCATTAATTAGAAGTGGATCCATAAAAGAATGATGAAAGAACAGGGGAGGAGTGTAAGAAAGACTGTATCACCAATGATGTCATTATGGGGGAGAATATGACCCATGTATAAATGGACTAACTTGAACCTGTGAACTTGAGAAAACATCTGGACCTATTCCTTCCCTCACTGGCTGCTGAAATATAGAGAATGAACAATAATTAAGTGGTTTTAAGAAGACAAAAGTGTATTTCTCTCTCGTCTGATAGTCTGAAGGGAGCAGTCCAGGTCAAAAGGCTTCTTGGTCCATGTGGTCATTCAGAAACCCAGGATCCTTCCTTCGTGTTCCTTCACCACTCCTGGTCTTGAGCTTGGGAGGGAGACAAGATGGTGGAGTAGGAGGACCTTGAGGTCACCTCCTCTCACAAGCACACCAAAGTCACTACTAACTGCTGAACAACCATGGATCAAAAAAGACTGGAATCTATTAGAAAAAGATATTCTACATCCAAAGACAAAAAGAAGAAACATTAGTGACTGGTCTTTATCATATGATTAAAGTCAGGTCGCTGTCACATGAAGATTGCATCTGGCTAACAGAAGAGATTGCAGTGGCACATACCCCAGACCAGGTCCAGAAGTGGCACACATCACTTCCATTCACATATTTTAGAGAAAATGTAGTCACATGACCATACCTAACTTGGAAATAGAACTAGTTGTGGGGTTGGGGGGGTCTAGGGGAGTGCAGAATGGAATCTGCCACAATATCAAGTCCACAAAATCATGCTAAAATAATTAAAAAGAATGATAAAGGGGAATTAAAGATGTGTATCTACCTAACTTGGATTTTTTAAATTGTCAGTGTCTTTTTCGCACTGAGTAAAAGTAGGTATAATATAAAAAATGTCTACCAATAGCTAATTCACATAAAAATTCTTAGAATTCCCTAAAAACAGTATAAAGTATATTCAAATTCTTTAGGGGAAAATGTGTAATAAAGTGTAAATCATCACCACATGTTGTTTGGGATATTTAATTGAAACAAATTTTGTAATTATTTTATTTTTTCTAAATACGTAAAAATGTAATTCAAAATCTGTTTTATGCAATTCCAAATCACTTTAAATCCTGTTCTCATTTTACATATTACAATAGTAGGAATCCAAAAGAAAACTTTTCATTTAATAAATGTGGTTCAAGATTGTATGTTTTTGTGGTTACCTTGGTAATAGTTGCCATAGCTCTGGAATGTATAATCAGTTTAACATTTTATTCATAATTGGTGTTACACTATAGCTTCAGATCACTATTTTAAATGCAGTCATAAACGTGTATTAATCTGTTATTTATCAGTATCAAATATGCCTATTTATTCTATCAGGGTCAATATATCAAGTGCCAATTTACAATCTGTTCTTCCCTGCCTATTCCACTCAAGATCAAGAATTTTGTAAAATTTTATAATTGTGTATCTCTATGTGTATTGCTCTTAAAGATGCTAATAGCTATACAACTGAATTTCTATAAAAAAGAAATAACAAGTACATTTCTATTCTAAGAATATATATAGAACATATAAATCCCACAAATATTTTTAATATGAAATTCATTTCTACTAATTAGGTCAACTATAGGTCATAATTATTTAACCAACCACTCTCTATCTAGGAAAAACAAAAAACTGACTTTAATTTACATGTATAATTCCTTGATCTTTAATTATTGGATTGTAATTCATTCTGAAGTACTTAAAAGTTTCGATTGGTGTCATAGCAGGCATAAATGATTACTTCTTCTAAGCTGTTGGTAATTTTAAATCAACAAGTAGCACTGCATACCAGAGTAAGGAAGAGCCTAATGTCAGACTTGCAATCAAATTCCATGTCTGAAACTAGCTATATGATTTTGTGCAAGTTACCTGAAACTCAGAGCCTCACTTTTCTCATCTGTAAAGAACTTTCACAGGATCATTTTCAGTATTAAATGAAATAATGTACATGGAAACAAACTGATAATAATGGCATGTTGTAGGCCCATAGTAATTACTATAACTTAACTACCAATTAATTTTTCCTCTACTTGGTTAATTATAGATGCAGAGATGTAAAACTGGATGCTGTCTCAAACAAAAAAGTTTATATAATTTATATTGATACATTTTAGCTCTTGGCATCTAAGGTAGAAATTTTGCATTAACAACATTCATCCAACTCTTTTTATCAAACACAGTATTTATAAAGAGTTTAGTACTACCTATATTCTAAAACTACAACAGTAGAATTTGACTGGCTTCATAAACTCACTCAGCTATTTCAGATCTCTCACCTGTAAGAGAAAAAAAAAAATGTAGTCCAAAGAATACAATGTATTGTATCATAAAAAATAATCTCTTCTAGGGATAAAATGTAAACACACACACACACACACACACACACACACACACACACTCTTGCTCTCTCTCCCCGCTCACACACACACACACACACACACACACACCATTGCATTGCTTCTCTTTTCTCAAGTTCCAATTCTCTTTTTCTTAATCTTGCTTTCAAACAAGGCTTTCCTCTCTGCTATGAATGCAGTGAAACTGCTCTTGTCAAGGTCACCATTGATTTCCATTCTACCATTTCGAAAAGTCAACTCTCAGTTCTCATCTTACTTGATCTCTCAGCAGCGTTTGACATTTGACATAGTTGATCATCTCCCCCTTTAAACAAACGAACAAACAAACAAACTTGGCTTTCTAGGACACCACATGTCCTGGTGTTCTTCCTTATAACTGCTCCATCTCTGTTTCCTTTGCTACCTGCTCCTCTTTCTCTCTACTTTTGAATTCTGGAGTGCCTTGGGACTTAATCAAAGATATACTTCTCTAGTTACACTCACTTCCAAAGGTGATCTCATCCAATCTCATTGCTATAAATTTCATCTATCCTCAAATGACTCCCCAATTTAATCTCTACTTCTCTGAGCTTCATGATAATCTTCTTAAACTAATTGTTTACATGTCAACTAGGAATCTAATATATACTTACTCTTAATATATCCAAAACAAATTTTATCTCCCCACTAGGACCGTGAACACAGTTCTTCCCCCCATTTACATATTTCCTCAGGCCACCAGCCCAGAAGTCATCCTTGACTTCTCTCTTTTTTCATTGCCTACATCCAACTCATCAGAAAGCCACATTTTGAAAATACACCTGAATCCTACCTCTTCTCACCACAACACCACTGATACCCTCGTGCAAACCACAGTTCTCCAATGTGACTTTCATCAAAATGTAAATCAGATCATGGTACCCTCCTGTTCAAAATATTCCGTGTTACTCAGAAAATATCCTATGGTCTTCACGTTCCTATTTATTTTCCTAGCCTGTCTTCACAATCCCACCTCCTAACTCCTTCTGCAAATGCTCTTCACTTCCGCCACACTGGCTTGTTCCCATGTGAGGACCTTTTCATTGCTATCCCCTCTCCTGGAATATCCTTACCCCAGATCATCAAAACGAAGGAAGCTAACTTCCACGTTTCTGCTCCTTTATTATCTTATCCATTGCTTTCCTCACTATCCTATTCAAAATAAGCATCCCACTTTTTTTCTTATCCTATTTTTATCTAAAAATAAAAAGGAAAAGAACAAAAAGATGTTCCTCTCAGACCTCCCTTCAAGATGGGATCTGTTGCCCAAAAGTGAAGAGAGGGGTAAATTAACAGCCCACTATTAACTGCTTTACAAGCTGCCTCAGCTTTGAGTACAGGTGATATGCTTCTCTGGGTGATATCAGCCAATGTGTCAATACAAGGACCCAGCCATTTCTAATGAGAATGTTTTGCTCTGGAGTGCCTCAGTTGACTGGTAGGAATATTGTCAAGGGCAGCATCATAGCGGACCTTTGCCCAGCCCTGATTCCTTCCTTTTCTTTTCACTAGCGTTAGTCCCCAAAACCTTTTCACTCCTTCGTCCATTTCAGTGTCTCCTTTTAGAGCACCCAAGAGACACAGCAAATTATATTACATATTTAGTTATTGTATCTCTCTCTCAATGGAATGTAAGTTCTGTAAAAGCAGTGAGTTTGTCTTTTTAACTGCGTATTTATTCCCAATGGCGCAAAACAGAATCTAGGATAAGATAGGTACTCAACAATTATGACTAAATAAAAAGTGACTTTGAATGTTAATTCCCTAATACATAAACAACATTGTAGCACCCATTAATAAAATATAAATAAAATAGGAAAAATATCAACCACAATTTTGCTATCCCAATAAATCAAGTATTTAAATTATGTTTTTTTTTCTTTAGCTACATCCTTAGAAAATTATTTAGTCACAAATCACAAATACAATTTTTATTTTATTGGTTAATTTTAACTTACAAAATTTTTCTAGGTTATTATAGAGTATTCAAATTATACATTTCTAGTGGTGTGTATGTTTCATTAGAGAGATGTAGAATAATTTATTAAATTGTTGAGGTTTTTCTAAATCAAATTTTTCAGTGTTAGAAGTAACAGCACAGGACTTCCCTGGTGGTCCAGCGGTAAAGACTCTGTGCTCCCAATGCAGGGGTCCCCAGTTCAGTCCCTGGTCAGGGAACTAGATCCTGCATACTGCAACTAAAAAAATGTCCCACATGCTGCAACTAAAAATCCCACATGCTGCAATGAAGATCTGGCATACCGCAACTAAGACCTAGCGCAGCCAAATAAACAAATAAATATTAAAAAAAAAAAAAAGAAGAAATAAGAGCACAGTAAATGTCCCTTAAATGTCTGAATATTTTAGCAGTGAACAGAGCTAGATTGGATATTATATCAGTAATAGTAGGTTGGAAATAGGGAATATTTTTTTTTTATTATATGACCCCAGTTTGTTGCAATTGGCCAAAAACAATTCTGTAAATGTTAGAAAAGACTTTCTCATTTTGGACGGGCTCGGCAGAAATAATATAAATTGAAGGGAGAATAAGAGTTTTTCATGACCTCTAGAATTGTCTAAATTGTCTTTGTATGAATTCTAGAAGTGTTTTCTAAAGGGACATGCAGACTTAGAATTATGTTCTCAAGCTCTGTGCATACATGCTACAGATGCTAATTAGATGCTGTAAATAGATGGTGCAGGGTTCATACCAAGGTGATTTAACATACCTGGTCATTAGAGCACACGTTTCTTAATTTTAATAATCTAATAATGGTCTTGGAAAATTGACAATGTAAAAAAATTATATTTTTATCACATTTTGGTAATACATTGAGTAAAGTGTGATTTGAAAATGTATAATCCAATGGTACTTCCTAGTCCTTGACACAGATAAGTAAAAGCTTCCTGACATATGAGGTGACAGAGTAGGATCACTGAGAATCCTTAAGTATCTGCCACACACTGTAAGATCGGTTACTGACATTATTAAATACTGTTTCACGAAAACTCTTAAATACTCTCTAACAAGAGACTAGTACTCCAATTAATTCCTTGACCTATTTGCAAGAAAGCTTCTTAAGGACTTTATTCTTAACCTGAAGTATAATTGATATTATTATATTCAATGTAATTCCATTATGAGAGCAATACATGTACTTCATTGTATTTAGTTAAGTTAGACTAAGCTATGGTAACAAATTCCTAAATTTCAGAGACTTAACACACTAGAGGCTTTATTGCTCATGTATCAGCGTGGCTTTCCTTCATGCAATCATCCAAGACCAAGTATTTTTCCATCCCAAGGTTTTATCATTCTCATCAGCATCTGCAAGTAGTCAAAACAAGAGGAAAGAAAGCCTGGAAGAGCCAATCTACCATTGCAAAAGCCTCACACGAGAATGACAATATTATTTTACATATTTATAAATTTCACATATTTAGCCATATAACTACACTTTAATCACTGGGGAACTAATACAGTCTAAACATGTTCATTACTACAGTCTTACTAATATAAAAGGAGAGAATGATTTTGGAAGAGTCTCTTAAATGTTTATACAAAATTTAAATACTGTAAAATATACTTAAAAATTCTACTTAAGACCACTCCTTAGAGACAAGTACTGTAAAGCATTGTTACATATTCCAACTTATTGTATTCATATATTTAAATATATTTTAAATGACCCCATACTGCACCCAACATTTTTCAACTTTGGGATAAAATTAAAAGTTCTTAATATGGCTAGCAAGATGCTAAATACACAACTTCTTGGCTTCCTCTTCCCATCCGTCACTGCGCGTCAACCACATAATCCCTTCTTCTGTTCTTAGGACACTCCCATTTACATCTGCAGTTTCTCCGTCTGGAGACTTCCAATTTTTTCAGGTCTAGAGCCTTTCCTTTCTTCATATCTAAACTCAAAAGTCATCTTCTTAGAGAAGACTTCTTTCAGCATTGATCTAGGATTCTTCAATACATTGACTCTATCTCATCAACATATTTAAATCATCTTTAGCATTTATCACAGTCTGAAATTATCTTCATTTATCTTCTTTAGGAGATAAGTTCCAAAAAAAAAAAAGAAAGATGTTTATGTGTAGTCCAGTTTGTCCAGTGTGTAGAATGTTGCCTGGTATATAGTATCTGCGCAGTAAATGAAAGAGTGAATGAATGAATAATGAGTGAGTAGACACAGGAAGGTGGCAGAGGAACGAGACGTGGAGATGGTCTTCCTCCCCACAAATACATCAAGAACACATCTACCTGTGGAACAGCTCCTATAGAACACCTGCTGAATGCTGGCAGGGGACCTCAGACTTCCAAAAAGGCAAGAAAATCCCCATGTAACTGGATAGAGCAAAAGAAAAAAGGGGAAAAAAGAGACAAAGGAATTGGGACGGGACCTGCCCCACTGGAAGGGAGCTGTGAAGGGGGAAAAGTTTCCACACACTAGGAAGCCCCCTCACTGGGGACAGGGGGAGCTTCGGAGCCTCAGAGGAGAGGGCAGCAACAGGTGTGCAGAGGGCAGAGTGGAGAGATTGCTGTACTGAGGATCGGTGCCAACCAGCACTTTCCAGCCTGAGATGATTGTCTGCTCGCCTGCTGGGGCAGGTGGGGGCTGGTCACATAGGCTTGGGCTTCAGAGGTCAGGCTTCAGGGAGAGGACTGGGGTTGGCTGCATGAGGACAGCTTAGGGGGGTTAGTGCACCACAGCCAGCCAGGAGGGGGTCTGGGGAAAAGCCTGGGCCTGACAGAGAAGCAGGAGACCTCTGTTTCAGGGTACTTAAGAGACAGCCCACCATAGGAGCTTCCTGCCCCACACACTCACAGATGGGAGGGCAACACCAGCATGAGCTGCGGCTGTTATGTTGGAACCCAGAGCCAGCCACCATGGCCACTAAGGGTCCTTTTGCAAGGCAGGTCACTTTCCACACCCTCCCAGCAGCCAGTGCAGCCCGCCACTACCAAGGGTCCTGCGATGCTGGGCCAACTTCCCTAAGAGAACACATCGTGCGCCTCAGGCCCTTACAACTGTATGCCAGCCTCTGCCAGGGCAGGCACCCTCTAAACATTTCATTTGTGACTGCCATAACCCTCCCTCCCCCCAGCCTGGGTGAGCAAGTGAGCCCTCATCAGCTGCAGTTTCTGCCCCGCTTGCCTGGGAGGGGAACAGACGCCTGAGGATAGCCCACACACAGAAACAAGGTCAGGTACAAAGCTGAACCCCAGGAGCTGTGCAACCAAAGAAGATAAAAGGGAAACATCTTCTTGCAGCCACAGGAGCATACCTGAATAGACAACGAGTGTCCCCACAACTGAGGCTGTGGACTTTGGAGGCAACTGTGGACTTTGAGGGCCAGTACACAGGGGACTGAGGCAAGATCAGAGTCTGAGCTAGGCCCACAGTGCCCACAGCAGGTCCAGAGACCTACCTAGAAGTATTAGAGGACTTTCTGGGTAGGCAAGAATTGGCTGTGGCTCACTGTGGGGGCAAGGACACTGACAGCCAAGGCCACAGGAAAATATCATTCCTCTTCTTTTTCTTTTTTCTTTTGTATGTTTTGTTCTGTTGTTTTTTAATATACTTTTAATTTTTATATCTTTTCCTTTTTATGCTTTTATTTTTAATATATTTTTGTACTTAATTTTTCCTATTTCTACTGTATTTTTTTGTTATATTGTGTTTTTTCCTTGTGTTTGTTTTTTCCCCTTAGTTTTGCTTTGTTTTCATTTTATTTTTAAGTGTATTCTGTATTTTTCTATTTTTACTTTACTACTTTGTTGATTTGGATTTTTTCCTTTTGTTTTCATCCTTTATTTCTTTTATGACCATTTTTGTGTTTGTTTTATGCTTTCATTGCCTTTTCTTAGTTTTCCTTCTGCATTTGATTTGTTTCTGGTTTTATGTATTTGTTAGTTTAGTTTTTAGTTTTTAGTGTTTGCTTTCATCTTGGGGTTTGTTTATTGGTTTGGTTGCTCTCTTCTGCTTTGTTTTCACGTTTTTCTTTTTGTGAATGCGTGCATGTATGTTTCTTTGTATAATTTTGACTGTTTAGTTTTGTTTTTACCATTTCTCTTGGGGTTTTGTCTCTTCATTTTTTTCTCCTCTTCCTCTGTTTATTCCATGCCATGTGGCTTGCAGGGTCTTCGTGCTCCAGTGGGGGGATGGGCCTGAGCCTCCAAAATGGGAGAGCCAAGTCCAGGTCATCAGACCACCAGAGAACTTTAATTGGTGAGGGATCTCCCAGAGGTCTCCATGCCAACACTAAGACCTGGCTGCACCCAAAGGCCAGCAAGCTCCAGTGCTGGACGCCTCATGCCTAACAACTAGCAAAACAGGAACACAGCCCCACCCATTAGCAGACAGGCTGCCTAAAGCTATACCAAGCTCAAAGACACCCCAAAACACATCACCAGATGTGGCCCTGCCTATCAGAGGGACAAGATCCAGCCCCATCCACCAGAACACAGGCACCAGTCACCCCAACCAAGAAACCTACACAAGCCACTGGACCAACCTCACCCACTGGGGACAGACAACAGAAATAAGAGGAACTACGGTCCTGCAGCCTCCAGACAGGAGACGCTAAACACAGTTAAGTTAAACAAAATGAGAAAACAGAGAAATATGCAGCAGATGAAGGAGAAAGGTAAAAGCCCACAAGACCAAACAAATGAAGAAGAGGTAGGCAGTCTACCTGAAAAAGAATTCAGAGTAATGATAGTAAAGGTGATCCAAGATCTCAGAAATAGAATGGAGGCACAGATAGAGAAATTGCAAGAAAAGCTTAATAAGGACCTTGAAGAACTAAAGAGCAAACAAACAGTGGTGAACAACACAATAACTAAAATTTAAAATACTCTAGAAGGAATCAAAGCAGAATAACTGAGGCAGAAGGATGGATACGTGAGCTGGAAGATAGAGTAATGGAAATAAAAAGAAAAAAATAAACAAATGGGACCTAATGAAACAAAAGTTTTTGCAGAGCAAAAGAAACTATAAACAAGATGAAAAGACAATCCTCAGAATGGGAGAAAATATTTGCAAATGAAGCAACTGACAAAGGATTAATCTCCAAAATATACAAGCAGCTCATACAGCTCAATATCAAAGAAACAAACAACCCCATCCAAAAATGGATGGAAGACCTAAATAGACATTTCTTCAAAGAAGACATACAGATGGCTAACAAACACATGAAAAGATGTGCAACATCACTAATCATTAGAGACATGCAAATCAAAACCACAATGAGGTATCTATTACCTCACACCAGTCGGAATGGCCATCATCAAAAACTCTAGGAATAATAAATGCTGGAGAGGGTGTGGAGAAAAGAGAACCCTACTGCACTGTTGCTGGGAATATAAATTGATATAGCCACTATGGAAAACAGTGTGGAGATTCCTTAAAAAACTAAAAATAGAACTACCATATGATCCAGTAATCCCACTACTGGGCATATACCCTGAGAAAACCATAATTCAAAAAGATACGTGTACCACAATGTTCATTGCAGCACTATCTACAATAGCCAGGAGATGGAAACAGCCTAAATGTCCATCGATGATGCATGAATGGATAAAGAAGATGTGGCACATATATACAATGGAATATTACTCAGCCATAAAAGGAATGAAATTGAGTTATTTGTAGTAAGGTGAATGGACCTAGAGACTGTCATACAGAGTGAAATAAGTCAGAAAGAGAAAAACAAATACCATATGCTAATGCATACATATAGAATCTAGAAAAATGGTACTGATGAAAATAGTGGCAGAGCAGGAATAAAGACGCAGAGGTCGAGAACAGACTAGAGAACACATGGGGGATGGGGAGGCTGGGACATAGTGAGAGAGTAGCATTGATGTATATACACTACCAAATGTAAAATAGATTGCTAGTGGGAAGCTGCTGCATACACAGGGAGATAAGTTTAGTCCTTTGTGCTGACCTAAAGGCGGGGGATAGGGAGGTAGGAAGGAGGCTCAAGAGGGAGGAGATATGGGGATATGTGTACACATATAACTGATTCACAGCAGAAACCAGCACAACACTGGAAAGCAATTATACTCCAATAAAGATGTATAAAAATAAAATAAAATCTGCATTCCCTATTAGGTCATAATTTTAAAAATTCAAAAAGAAAAAAATGTGCTCTTCTGATGGGGTCCAAAGAGAATTAACAATAAAGAAACTATGCCTTTAAGAAAAATGAATGAGTGGTTCTATGACTGTGTAACAAACCAACCGTGAATTTAGTGGTTTAAAACAATGATTTGTTATTTCTCATCACTCTGTGGATCAAGAACTCAGGCAGTGCTCAGTTCAATGGTTCTTCTGCTCTAGATGATATTGACTAGTCTCACTCAGCTGCAGCTGCAGTCAACTGGAAGCTCATCTAAGGTGGCTTCTCATCCTTCTGAGTGTCTCTCCATGTGCCGTTAATCATTTAGTCATCTAGTCTGGACTTCTTTACATCAGGTAGGCTGAGATCCAAGAAGGGGAAGCCACAGTATCTCTTAAGGTTTAGTGTGAAAATCCCAGAATGTCACTTCCACTGCAGTCTATTAGTCTAACTAAGTAAGTCACAGTCCAGCTCACGTTCAAGGAAAGAGAAAATAAACCTCATTTCTTGGAGTCTATGCATTTCAATGAATGGAGAAAGTATTGACAGCTGTATTTGGAAGCCATATACCATATACCCCAGTATATGGAAATGCTGGCATAAAAGTATGAACATGTTTTTAAATTGATATTGCCAAACTGTCTACAAACAGAGTGTAAAAATGTTGTTCTGGAGTCTGCTATAATTCGATCAGCATCCCTCTCCCGGATAGATCACACTTTGATTCTTATAGGTAAATGAAAAGGAAATCTCAAGTCCCCCCAAAACAAGCTAAATCAAATGTCTTCAACCTGTCATTTAGTCCAAATTAAGCATAATGTACCTAAATTATTTGAACATGACCACTCTGATTTTGGATTTCTGACTGAAGGTGGGAGTCTACCCCTATGAAAGTTCCTGAGCTCCAGAGATATTAGAAGGTAAATGAGGAAAAAGGAGAAGAGGTGCTCTGATTCATTATTATTTTCCCTGGACAGAGATTGATGCTGCTGATGAAATTTAGACCCCATCCCCAGCCTTATTCCCTTTAGGCTTCTGCTCAAGCAAAATCTCATTAGACAAGCTTAGATAAGAGATAAATCCTTTTCTCTCCATTAAGTAAGGTAGGTTGTCAATTTTTCTGAACAAATAGAGACTCAAGAATGGGCTATAGATTTGTTATTCACTCTCTCTATTAGGAAAGGTGAGGATATATACTTATGAAAGAGATCTCAACCTAGTATATATTAGATTTCACTGGGAAAAATTTGTTTAATTAGCAATGTCTATGCCCCTCTCCCAGAATTTTTTACTTGATTGGTTGGGAGTATTTTCTATAACTTCCCCAGGAGTTTCTTGTGTGTAGCCTGAGTGAGAACCTCTACCTTAGAGAAAAGAGTTTGGTAACAAATGGAAAACTTTACTTATAAACAACATCTGTAATGTTGTTTTTATCCAGATCCATTGAAAGAAAAAAAAATGTACACAACTGATGTTAGAGATTCTCCTGAAAATTCCCCCACAAGCAAATGTTTGTTACTTCTACCCACAGTGTTAAAAAGTGTCTACTTCCTCACACCCCGCCACCATTAGACATTATTAGTATACTTTTTGCTACCTTTTTTTAAACTAAGTAGAGACAACCACTTAAACATTGTTTCAGTCTTCAAAGATGTATAGAAAATAAATATACACAATAATTATTTTGCTCCTTTAATTCTTTAGGTTAAGACTGATGCTACAAATCTTTTGCTTGTAATAAAGCAATGTGACCTTAGGAAGTCACTTAAATACTCTGTCTCAAATTCCCTATCTCTAAAATAAAGATAATAAGATTTCAAATTGTTGTTACAAGCATTTAGTGAAATAATATATGAAAAGTGCTTAGCAAAATACCATACATAAAGCCAACACCCATGAAGTGATAGGTGTTTTCATTCTATTATTGTTTTTACCTTCTACTATATATTTTTTCATAATGTATCTTTCTTTTTTTTTATTTTTATTAGAGTATAGTTGCTTCATGATGTTGTATTAATTTCTACTGTACAGCAAAGTGAATCAGCTATACACATACATATATCCCCTCTTTTTTGAATTTCATTCCTATTTAGGTCACCACAGAACACTGAGTAGAGTTCCCTGAGCTATACAGTAGATTCTCATTAGTTATCTATTTTATACATAGTATACTTTCTACTATATATATATAATGAGACCCATGTTATCATCTGATAATTTTTTTCATTGTGTTTATAGGTAAATTCACCCTAGTCAGGTTTTGTCTCCACTGTTCCATAGATACCGTTTCTGTCAAAGTCACGATGTCTTACATGAAACCAAATTCTGTCTGCTCTTTTCTGATCTTATCTATGTTTCTGTCCTTTTCCCACTTTACTTTACTCTTCTGTCCTCCTACCTCTTACTTTATTCTTTTTTCTGTCCTCTCACCACACTTGTGACTCTATCTGTCTCTTTTATGACCCTTTCTTCTCTTTTAAACCTCTAAGTTTTAGGATGCTTCAAGGCTCTGTTTCAAGTCACCTTCTCAATCTGCTCATAAAGTAATATTTCTAGCTGATCTCATACAGTCAGTGGCTTTAAATATGAACTAAATCCCCTTGGCTCCAAAAAGCCTGCATTCAACCCTGTCTTCTCTCTGGAGCCCTGGTCATCAACTTTGTACCTGATATCTCTACTTGGATGTCAAGCAAATATTTCAGACCTAACCAGGAGAAATCAGAACTCCTGACCTAGCTTCCTAATCCCACCCCAACTACATCCTGTCCAAACTGCTTATTTGTTTATTTCCTCCCACTAGTGTAAGCTCTATAAAAATAGGGATCTTCTAACCTTTGTTCACATCTCAAAGAACAGAGACTAGTATTCAATAAGAATTTGCTAAATGTGTACACAAACTTATTAACTCTCCTTATGACAGAAAAACTAAAACTTGAAGAAATGCCAGTGCAAAATATTTCTGGGGAAAAAATAAAAGATGAGTAACCACTTTCCCTGAAACTTTGCATACATCCTTTAACTGCTGCTAAGTAAATTTGTCAATCAATATTTATTCAATTGCTAATTAAGTGTTGTCTGGAAATAAACAACAAAACATTAGGCATGATCCCTAATATCAAGGTGCTTTAAATTTAGATGAGAATGGCTGTATACATAAAAAGTTAAATACCAGGCAGCAAATACTAAATGGTAAAGGATGACAAATATGAATATGGAGAAATAGTTTAAGATTAAAATGCATTTACTTCACAGGATAATAATCAGAAATAGTTATTTTTGTTTTCTTCATTGTTGAAATGTAATTGCATTTTCTAAAGATTTTGATGCCCAACTGAATATATAATCTAATAACAAAATTCTGAGAAACTCCTAAAAAACTATTTCAGACAATTCAGGAAAAACACAAACAAAAATGTTATGTGATGCTCACTAAGAAAAATAACTGAATTAAAGTTGTTTCCAGGAGGATTAAGTGTTTGGGACAGAGGGAAAAGAAACTTGTACTGTTCTGGGCAGAAATTGACATGGTTGTTCTGCCTCATATACATATTTGAGGAATTATTTGAAAGCTAACTATGTGTTTCATAGTTATAATTTTAAAATAAAAAGTTAATTGTATATTTCAGCCTGCAGAGATTTCTACCACATTTGTGTGTTTCCAAAAAATAAATAAATTTTTTCCTTCAGAGTAACTGTCTCTAAAGTCATGACTTTTGAGTTTGAGTCTAAATAATGCAAATCAAAAAAGTGATATGATTTTTTTTAAAAATCATAGTGTAAATAAGATTATCAAATTAGTTTATTGTTTGTTAGGAAGATCTGAGGTAATATAAGGTCATCAAATGCCTAGAGAAAAAAAAAGGATGCTATTACTGGGGAAAAGGTCACAGAAAAAGAAAATGTAAAAATAAATGTTACCTACTTAACACTTTTGAAAATAGTCAGCCTGGTCTTCCACCAACAGTAAAGTTCTTTAATTATTCTTAGAAAAAATGGCAGGGAAGGTCAAGTTTAAGCATAACCTATCAGCAAAAGACAACAGTCCTCAATTCTCCACGAAAACAACTCAGCAAGATGTAGTCTTGAAGTCATCCTGTCTGGCCATATCACCATGGTAACCTCCAGCTCAGGCTGGATGATGTCTGCAGAGCAGTAAGAACATTCCTTTAAAGAGAGAAGAATGCATGTAGGTCATACACACACACACACAAATACGATGCAAGGGAATAAAAGATTTATTTACAGGGAAGTGCAAGCTGCATGTTGTAGGCATGCAACGTTTGGACAATAGTCTTTTATTATATGAAACATGCAAAAATTTAACCCCAAACTACTGAAGCTGGGAGCACCTCTGATATGGCAAGAAGGAAATATCCATAAAATAAGATGTAAGTAACAGGGGGATATTTTTCCTGGCTACATAATCTGGAAAATTATTTTCCCCAACTAAAACCAAGGTGGGAGAAATCTCATTTCTCCTCCTCTGGAGGTACAAAACACCTTTCTTGGAAACCACGTACCTCTATTCCCAGGCATTACTGTGTTAGATATTAGTGAAATATATTTGCGTATTAGAAAAGCTGCATTTCATTCATTGTTAACGATAATACATGTATCTGAGTAAGAAACAAGCACAGACAAAAGTAGAAATAATAATATCGAACACCTTTATAGTGCTTTTTATTTAATAGATACTTTACATATATTGACTTTTTTAATTCTTCCATCAACCCTGCAGTATAGGTGCTATTATTTTCCCTCTTTATAAATGAAAAACTAAAAACACAAATAGGTTAAGTAATTTTCTCAAGGCCACACTGCTAATAAGTGACATCCAGAATTCAACCTGAGGCAGTTTGGCTCCAGAGTCTGTATTCTCAATCACTATGATAAGCCTATATTACCACACAGAATTCTTTTTTCTGTAGGTACAAACGATAAAATGCCTCACGTCTGCTGTTGTGTTAGTTACCAATTGCATCGCAAATGGTTTAAAGCAATAAGTACTTATTATCTCAAAGTTTCTGCGAGTCCGATTTCGGGAGTAGTTGGCTGAATAGTTCTGGCTGAGGGTTTCTTATGAGCTCTCAATTAAAATCTTAATGAGGCTACAGTCACCTGAAGGCTTGGCTGGGGCTAAAAGATCTGCTTCCAAGATGGGCTCATTCTCGTGGCTGTTGGTAGGAGGTCTCAGTTCCTTACCACTTGGACTTCTCCATCTAGCAATTTGGTTAGCCTTACCACAAGGCAACTGGCTTTTCCCAGAGTGAGAGTTTCTCCCAGGAGAGAGAGCAAGGCAGTAGCCAAATTGTCACATACCATCACTTCAGACATAATCTATTGGTCACACAGAATGCCATATATTTATGAAAGCCATACACAAAGGTATGATTATCAGGAGCAGGGGATTACAGGGAACCATCTGGAAGACTGCCAATCATCGCTGTAATTTGAATTTCTTTGATTAATGCAAAGCAGGGCTGGGACAGAAGCAAGGCACGTGAGGCATCTGTGGGGTAAAATTTAAGGAGGCACCATTCTCAGGGGCCTACCCTGCACTTGTACGATCCAGACAAGGAGTCCTATATGTTTTGCTCCCTAGGCATCTTTCTTGCTTCACCCTCGTACCAGCCTTGGTACGAAGGATAACAGGTTTCCATGTTTTAATTTACTGTTTTTCCAATTATTTATTACTGTTGGTTTGCACTCCCAGGGGCTTCCCAGGTGAAATCCAAAAAGGGCCCTTGTATAGGGAGAGCACGGAGAGATAGAAGAAAGAGGCGGCCACTCCAGATGGGTAGGTGGTGGGTTTAGTCTAAGTAAGGGAACACGAGGCTTGTCTTGGGCCCTGCAGAATGAGTAGATCTCTGCTCTGCCTGGCAGAATCTTAAGAGTTCATACAGAGGCCTTAATGCAGTTCAGATAGATACCTGGTCACGTGGTGTCAACAACACACTGGTCTCTCAAGGCTGCGTTCTTGAAAACGGCTTCCACTGTGCAAATGGTGGGCAGGATGTATATTCCAAGGACAGGGGAGAGGTGGGGAGCCTCCAATTGCCCTGGTCCACCTTGCAGGTCAAGCTGTGATCACATCCTTTCCATGCCCTCCCCAATAATAACAAGATCAGAGTCATCACTCATTTATCTGGTGGAGTGTTTATCTTATAATTTTGCTTCTCTTTAAAATTTAAAGATGTTAAGCCTATCTACATTCTTGTCATAGTTTTTAGTGGTGCATTTTGCCTCTAACAATAAATGCTTCTAATACTCATAGTTCTGTACTCTATCTTAGAGGACTAGAATGGAAATGCTTTGTTAAAAGTGATCTTAACCTGGAGTCCCATGGGATTGCTCCATAAACAGTCTGATATTGTGATATTTGAGTTACATTTATGCCAGTTTTTCTGGGGTAGTGGTTCATGATCTTACCCCCCCAGAAATCAAACTACTTCTTCATCACGAATTACTGCATCATTTATTCATTTGCAGTATTTGCTCTTGTTTGTCCTACAAAACTCTGTCATCATTTTTAAATGCAAGAATGTGACCTTCAGTACTAATTGTAGTTCGGCAATAAGAACGAGAACTAAATTTCATTTTTTGAATTTAATTTCATTTCACTGAATTTTATGAGGAAAGAATTGACATAACAAAAAATTTATAATGTAAGCAATAGTATAAAGTAGCAACAACAACAAAATAAATAGTTTATCCCTACTGTAACATACAAACTTCTTTTTTAACCCATTTTCTCCTAGTCATGATCTAGTTGCACACAATAAGTCCCTGTGAAAATATACTTGTTTAGTTCTTCACGTATATGCTAAATATCTATCTATGTATTATGCACAAAACCTCTGTATATGCACAGTTTCTATATAATTCTTACAAGTATCATTTCACATCTTGTTTTCAAAACCTTTTTATTTCAGTAAATTTCAATCATGTGGGAATGTAGAGATATTGGAATCGTAAACCCTTTGTACCATAACCCAGCTTTGACAATCATCAGTCACCTAATCAATTCTAAATCAGAAACTATTCAAACCTCACTAAATTAAATTAGATGTTTAGCTTGACACATAAGTTTTTAAAGCATTTCTCAACTCCATGAGAGACTTTCACTATTTTACTGGTACCTATGAGTAGCCTACATCACCTTGAAAGGATACTTTCCATGGACTGAACTGACAACAGAGACAAGAATGAACCAAATGTCTTTCAGTTGCCCAAAAGGCTGGAGTGTATTAGAAAATTCCAGGCTGCTATATATATTTTAATAGATGCAAAATCATATTAAAAGAAATTGAAAGTCACCCCAAATTGAAAATTAGCAAAGCCTCTAGAATCATCAATTAATGATGACTTGTTTATCTTTTTCAATTGCTTCAATCATTGTTTTAAAAAAGTAATTTTTAAGAAAAGAAAGAAGTTTGAGAAATAATAAATCTGGAGGGAAAAAAAAGAAAATAACAAAATGTATTTTGTTATCTGAGACCTGGAGAGAGGAGCTATTGACTGCCGAGTTCAATTAAGTTTCAGAGAAGAAAGTTCGAATTAGCAAATCCTTAACAAGCCACTCTGGCAGGAAGTTAATTTTTGATTAAATAACATGATTATAGAGTGAGGGAGCTTAATTCATAGGGAGATATTGGATGACATCCAAATATATTACTTATTTCTAAGAATTAAAGAACAACTTGAAATAGCATAAAATGATCTTTTAAACAGCATTAAGATAACAAAATTGATAGCAACTAGTGGTATCTATTTACTTAACACTTAAATATTAAATATTAGCATGGGTTTGGTAATGTAATTCATACTAATATATTTTTAAACTCTTGCTTAAAATATGGCAAAAAAGTTTCCATTGTTGATTTGAACACACATAAAATAGGTAACAATGAAGCCCACACTCCAGACAGTTGATTGCAATTGCAAAAAGAAAACTGGACTAGGTATCAAAAGATATAGATTCTAGCTTTAACTCTTTCTCTAAATTTTTATAAATTTGGACCTCAAAATAGTTTATGTAAGAAGTATTGAGCTGAACTAAGTTAAATAGATGATTAAGCTAAAATTTAAGAAGATTCTCTAACATATGCAGTATAAAATGATAATAATTAAATATAAATGGTAGTTCTGTTTAAGGTTCTATTTTCAAATCAAAATTGATAGAAAAGCTGCAAATGATCTGTCTCTGCTGAACTTATATTCAGACAGGGAGAAAAAAGTGTATGTTACTGTTTGGTAATGTTACTACATAATGTCACCCAGACAGGCTTTCTTCCAAAGCATAAAAATAAAAATACATACTCAATATAACATAGCCATTCTAGTATACATTACTAATTATTGGATATTATTAATGCTGCTTAATATACATTTTGTTGTAAATCCATTTAATATTCTCCATTTGCAATGCAGCACTTAATGAGTCCAATTATTGAACTTTTGAGCAACGATTGTAACTGGTCTGGATTATTTGACAGACTCAGGGACAAGGCCTGTTTCATTACAGATTCATACAGGAAACAGAAAATACTCTAGATCTCAAAGTGTCGTCTCTGGTTCAGCAATCCAGGAACTTCTTATATATTGATATTCTTGGATCCTACCCCCATGCCTAATAAATCAGAAATTCTGGGAGTGCAGCCAGGTAATCTATGTTTTAACAAGTCCACCAGGTCACTCTGAGGCACACTAAAGTTTAAGAACCACTGCTCAAGATATTTTATGTAAGAGTAAATGAAATACAGTTTAGGTGCTTACAGAATCATTGAGGAGACTGCAAGAGCAAGCTCTGAACAGGGTCTCCAGAAATAAAGAATAGAACAGAACTGAGTCATTAGGTAACTACCACCTCTGGGTCCACTCCTGGAACAACTGATCTCAAGAACATATGCTGTAACTTCAGGGTGTATCAGGATGCTGAAATTCAGAAGCCACTGTTACTGCTTCCACCTATGTGCCTCTCAATACCAGAAGCTGGAGAGTGAAGCCTGAGGTGCAGCACCAGGAGCACCTCACATCTCCATGACTTTATTTCTCAGAGAAAAACAGTCAAAGGGGACAGGAAAATTGCCTCTGCTTCCCAGATCTCACACCAATGCACATGGAGAGATCCCCTGTGCAACCAGAAACATGGCTACGAGGGAATAACTTAGTGCCAACATTGGCATCCAATAGGCAACATAGTTCAATCACTACCTGGATGCAATCGATACTGTTTTGAAGTATGTAACTAGCATTATCATTTGGTTTCATTAGTGTGTTAAAGCATAATTTAAGAGCTACCGAGGAAACAAAGGTCTAGAAGCATTTAGAATTTTTAAAAAGAATCACAACTAATTTGTTACATGCCACTATCATCATTTATGAATTTGTACCCTTGCATATTCATTGGCTAACTTGAACAAGGAAAACAATGACCAGCTTTACCTTGGGAAAACACACCTAAGCAATTTACATAAAGATGAGAGATAGATTATTCATTGATAGATAGCAATAACTTATATTTGTATAATATAGTACTTTACTCTCTATACACTATAATTAAGGTAGGTAGAGTATAGTATATACATTTGCATATGAAGGAACTGAGTCTCAAAATTATAAATTGCCACATGATCATAGCTGAATAATAAATAAAAGAATGTATGTCTTCTAACTCCTAGGCCAGTGTTTATTCCAACATACTTTAATGCCCTGTCTATATGTCCTCTGACAATTCTTACAACACACAGTATGATAGAAGAAAATGGGTACTGAGCCAGGGACAGAAAAACAGTATGCATGCAGGACAAACAGGAACAAAGCAGGGGCCTAGGGCAGAGTTTTAAATAACGATCAAATTCAAATGAAACTATTGCAAATCTAATGCAATTCTAGACATATTTGTACATTCGCCAAGAGAGGCTTAGCTATGCTGAGATAACGACCTCAATATCTCAGTGATTTAAAACTATAAATGTTTATTTCTTGAGGGATGCATGGGAACCCTAATCTGGCGTATCTTCATTCAGGAACTCAAGCTGATGAAGTAGCCATTAACTGTAACATTGCAGATCATCCAGCCAGAGGAAGAGCACACTCTAGAGAGTCTCTTACCCAGCATTTCAATGACACACATCACTAGCTCGTACCTCATTGACCAGGATACAGCACACGGTCTAACCCAACTACAGTGGAGCTAGGAAGTGCAATCCTATTACATGCTTGCAAGGTGGAAAAAGAGCCATAAATACTTGGGAAATAGCATGAATGTCTACCACAATGTCAAAGCCAAATTAGTAAAGTAAGTTTTTATCAAGAACTTGGAATTGAAGGTCAGAGAAAGCCAATTTGGGTAGATGAAACAATGTTGATGTAAACTTGATATCTGTGAGTAACTGTTCTTCCATTATCATCATGGGGAAGTAGGAGAAGCCAGTCTACAAAGGAAAAAAAAGTGAGACAGATGTTTAGAGTAAAACAGAGAAAAGTGACAAACTGTAGATCAGAGTCCCAATGGCTTTCTCGATCTTGACTATAGTGATTTGAGAACCCTAACTGCTCTTGAGTGCCATTGGATAACTCAACATCTATCATTAAAGTTCCTATTTTTCCAAAATTCACTCAAGTTGGTTTCTGTTTGCAATCAATAGAATATTAATTAAGGCAATAATGCAAATTAATTCCTTAGTATTTCTCTATCAAATAAAATACAATATAGAGTCTAACACAATATACTAGTTTCTCACATTAGTGGGCCTTTATTTTCTTTGCATACAACATACTGATACAGAAAATTATTTTGATTGGGATTGCTATCACAATACTAAAGAAAGGAAGATAATGGTATTAAAGGATTTGGATATTTTTCTCAAAGTTAAAAAATTGAATCCCATTAATCCTAGTGGACTCCAATGAAAATAAATTGTAAATTTTTAAAAGTTTTTTGCCAAAACAGAAACAAACAACAATAAGAAATTTTTTAAGAACTGAGAAAGTGCCAAATGATCAATCAACTCTTATCTAAAATTTAAAATGTTGAAATAAAATTCATATCATCCAGAGAACAAATTATTAGAATATATAATGATATTCAGACAGAGAAATGGGAGACAAAGCTTTAAAAACTGTTCAAATCAAGCAAACAAAATGTTCAAATTCAGAATGAAATGTAAATTCCTCCTACCAGAGAAAGTAGAATATAAAAGAGAAAGTTCCTAAAGTTCTTAATGTGGTTCTTCCAGGAACATTTCATATCAGCTACATATGTCCTTGAATACAGCTGTGATTTTCCATATATTCTCAAGTTGCAAAGTTACAATTGTGAGACACAACCCTTTTTTTGTTAACTTCATATGCAAGAAAATCATTTGGTTCATACTGTGAAAAAATTAGACAGTCACGAACAAAGGCTGTCAGATAGTCCAAACTGTCAGTTTGGTTTAAACATTTCTGAAAAGACGAAGGAATTTGACCAGAACTGCCAAAAATATGCCAACTACTTTAGTGCATGCTTGAATAAACATGAAACAATATTTGGATATACTGATCAAAGATAAGATTTTGTTATATATTTATAAAATTTCATTCAAAAATGTTTTCTCTTAGTAGGATAACCAACAGTGCTTTTAAATATTAAACAAATACTGGAATCCATTTCTTAGAAAAATTAGCATAAATGAGTATGACATTAATCACACAAAAGTTGTTTGATGGTCTGAAGTAAAACACATATTGCCTACGATAAGATTGTGATTCAATCATTATATCTTCCTGCATAATACTTGTCTACACACAGTATTTTACAATATTTTTCTTTTGTTTACGTAGGTTGTAAAAACTGTGATTTTCTTATCATTGATAATCTCTAGTCTCAAGTAGGTTCAAAAATACTGATCAGTCATAAACATCAGCAGACAGAGAGCCAGTGGTGAGTGGCTCTCTGCAATATGGTGGTATTGATTTATTTTAAAAATAGTTGAGTGTCTGCTCGGTGCCAGACATTGTTTCAAATGCTTGGGATTCAGCTAGAAAGATGACAGGCAAGGTCTCTACTTTAGTAAATGTTAATAACCAGTTAGAAAGCTATTTTAAAACAAACAAAAATATGTGATATAAGTGCTATGAAAAAAAGTTAAATAGAGTAAAATGACAGGCATATAATGCACCAATGTCCCTGCTCAGGACTCAGACTGGATGTTCCAACAGCCTCTTTTAACCTCACTTCATAACCACGATATCACAGTATTTGTTTATCTACAGCTTAAAGATGTATTTTTAACATTAGTTTTTCCTCAAAATGGAGCAACAGAAACTTTTTTATATTAAAAGTGACCTTAAATGGCTGGCCTAGGTCTGTGTGACACAACTAGGACTTGAACTGAAGTGCACTGAAGAAAATATTATTGCAATTCTTTGCTTTTCAGGCACATGATGGATATTATAACAATGAATATGGCATATCCCTGACTTGAGTGCTTTATCCAGGATATGTTCACTGTTCTTAACCCTTGGGTAGAAGCAATCATGCTTCTTCTAAAATTAACCTAGAGGGCTTCCTAGGTGGCACAGTGGTTAAGAATCCACCTGCCAATGCAGAGGTCACGGGTTCGATCCCAGCTCCAGGAAGATCCCACATGCCACGGAGCAACTAAGCTCGTGTGCCAAAAAAAAAAAAAAAGTTAAAATTAACCTAGAAAAAAAATCTAACCCATGGAAAACACATGATCCTCAAATAAGTCAAAGGTTTGGTCTCAGACATTCTTCATTCTGGTAGATGTGTGTCTTATCTCCAAAAGCTATCAGAGATTGCATGCAAAAAATTCAGGTTTTCCATCTTAAAATTTAACCTTCCCTTTTAAAATTTATAAATATCACCAAAGATAAATGGAAGAACCAGAGAGCAAATGCAAGAGAGAACATTAGCAGAGATTTCCTTGTGTTTCCCATGTGTGACTGACATAGTCACATTGGAAGACTGAGGCATGGGTTCCCTCAACCCTAGTGGTCATCAGCAGAGTTGTACTCAGCATCCTGTGCAGGACAAGGGAAGTGCTTCTTCTTACCAGCTTAAATGTGATTTGATACAAATAGCTTCTCAGGATCATTGATGTGCTAAATGGCTTTTGGGGAAATGGACTTAGAAAGCTAACTGAGAGGCAATCCAATAGATTTCCCTAGAGGTACACTAGTAGATTTTCAAAGTGATGAAAAGGGTTGCTAAATTCCTGGAGGTTTCACCTTTTGAATGAGATTCAAAATGGAAGTGTTCATGTTGGTGCTAAAAGACCTAATATTGGCTAATGTCCACCATAGGATAAAACAGCAAATTTTTTAAAATGCTTTCATTTATGCCTCCAATAATATAGGTGAGGTTTGCAAATCACCTTCCTTGCATCAATGAATTCATGTTATTGATAAACTTTTTAAAAGTGTATTTGACTTTATTGTACTCTTTATCTCAGGGAAATCCCTTACAGATATATCACTTATCAAAACATTACAAATTGCATAAACATTACAAAGCATTTAAACATTAGAATTAAAATAGCAAAAGGGGAATAATTCACTGTTTTTTAATTGAATTCTCTATCTTTATCCTCCTCTCAGAATTATGTAATGGATATGGCCAATTACCTTGGAGAATATGCTTCTTTGCAGTTTTTTTGCACTAGGACTCTGGTTGTTGGAGGAGGTCATTTAAAGGATATAACCACTGCTTGACCCCAAGCTGGCCCTAGGCAATTGTAGACTCTCCACTCACTTCCCTGTTTTTAAATTGTACATCCTGTACATCATTCCCAGAGTGGGAGCAGTTTTCAAGAGTGATGCCTGGAGAGAGCAATGTGTTGTTGAGACCATCGGGACTGTGTACCTGACTGAATCCAGTTCAGGCTTCTGTAAAAACTTTTAACATCCTGATGTGTGGGTGTGGAGATCTATCCTCTCATCTTGCAGACACCCAAGACAAGCCTCATATGTAACTTCCCTTGCTTATTAAAACTGCTGCCTACCAACATAAGTACTCATGAATGGATGAATGGATAAAGATGTGGTATATATAAACATATACACATACACAATGGAATACTACTCAGCCATAAGGAAAGATGAAATCTTGCCATTTGCAAGTGTGGTTGGAACTGGAGGGTATTATACTAAGTGAAATAAGTTAGATGGAGAAAGACAAATACCATATGACTTCACTCACATGTAGAATATGAAAAACAAACAAACAAACAAACTAAATGAACAAACCAAACAAAAACAAACACATAGATACAGAAAACAGGGTAGTGGTTACCAGAGGCGAAGGGGGGTGGAGACAAAATAGGTAAAGGGATCAACTGTGTGATGACAGATGGAAACTAAATTTTTGGTGATGAGTACACTGTAGTGTATACAGAAGTAGAAATACAATGTTGTACACATATATAATATGTAATGTTATAAACCAGTGTTACCTTAAGAAAAAATAAATTTTAGAAAAAGAGAAAAAAGCTGCCTCCTTGCATTTCTGTTGGGACAGGCAGCGTTCAAATTTCACCTGGGAAGCTTCCAAGGTTGCAAACCAACACCAGTCAATCAAGGTGCAAGTAAATGAGGACAAGACCCCAGCAATCTCTTAACAATTTTGTTCTCAACAGTTCCCTCCAAGGCTCCCATGCAATCCTGACCTAGGCCAGACCCTCATGTGGAGCCTCTTGTTCTCAGGAGACACAGCCATGCATGTGCTGTGAGGCTGGTGCACAGGGGACACTGGTTCTCAGGCAGCCCAAACACAAGCCCCCAGTTTGAGCGCCTGCACCCAAACAGCACGGATAATCTTCCAGATTCAAACTCCTGGCTTACAGAGCTTGGCACTCTAGGAGCGCTCCATGAGTACCTATGTAATTAATTAACTAATGATGAGAGAAAGTGGCAGAATCCAGAAAGTGAGCATAATAGTGTCAAATTTTAAAAACAAGGAAAAGAAGAAGAGTCAAGAAAAGATGATGAGACTTTCCTATTTAATTTGTATGCCTTTGATGAATCACAAAATGTGCAATATGCTGAAACTGACAAAATCATGTCGGTTTAGACTGACTGAAGGGAGTCTACAGTATATAAGCCCCACTCCCTTGTTCTCAGGTGAACTTCTCAACTTTCTGACAGATTGGTTCTCTCATCTTTTCTAGAAAACCTCCAGGGACAAATGACTTCACAGCTTCCTGAGCAGATTGACATAAAAATTTCATGAGAATAAACCTAATGGTGTTAGACGTAAAATTGGTGATTAATCACTGTGTCATCTTGAAACTTAATTTTTCTTACTTTCCTAGTAAATCCTTTATAAGGGCTGTTTCTATTTAATTTTTATTTACTTTTCTGATAATAATAGAATTGTAAATATAAAAATTAATGTCTATTTTACTTGTAGAAATTTTGGAAAACTGAAAATCATGAAGAGAAAAATAAACCACTTGTATTCCTGACAACCAGCATTCCAGCATTAAATTCTCCTTATTTGGTACATTTCCTCCTGGACGTTTTTGATTCACAAATGTAGGTAAGATTAGGGTTACTTACTTAGTGTATGTGTGTCTGTAGCCATATGTCTATACACAAATACACAACATATATTTAAATTTTTGCATCATCATTCTTAATTAGACATTATGTCATTTACACAGCACACAATAAATACTGACAACAAAAAGGAGGAAAGAATGTGGAGCAAAAATGAAATGGATATATCAAACTCGGAGTAATAGAGTTACTCTGATAGAGCATTAAATTTAACACTAAGCTTCCTGGCTGAAAAAATATTTGATACAACAAAATCAGGTCTACCTCTGCTCTCACATAACAAGTGGCCCACAGGGCTTTTGTAACCTTCGCTTGATTGAATTACTGCTACTGAGTGATTCAGTGAAGCATTTTCTACTTCATAGCAGTCTCCATCATTCTGATATTTATAAATATCAAAGAGCAGCAGCCTCCAGACAAAAACGTCCATTGGAATAACACAGCTTTTTCAAACTATCCAATATAAACTAGTCCATTTATAAGTTCCTACTAAATCATCAATCCCCTTTTATCTTACACGTTTACAGTGCTTTCTAATTTCTCACACTTGAAAGAAATGAGCACATCAAAAATGTTCAGAAGCATTATTCATTCGAGACTTTCATGTGTTTATCTGTACATTCTAGCATTATAAACGTGTGCTCATGTGATCAAAAATAAGTGACAAAATAATGCTTAAGTATTCTACAGTCACTTTCTCTGAATTTTTCCTGAGTTTGATTTCAAGAGTAAGTCGGAATTACATTTACTCTACTCCTTACATGATTTCAGTTTTGTGGTGTCTGCACTGTATATACAAATTCATGACAAAAATTATCCTTGTTCGAAAGAAAATTTAGGTTCTTCTCTAAACTATGTGACTTCGGCCAAAATAATAATAATAAGAAGAAGAATTTAAAAGTGGGAAGTCCCTGGAGGTCCAGTGGTTAGGGCTTCACACTTTCACTGCGGAGGGCTTGGGTTCAATCCCTGGTCGGGGAACTAAGATCCCACAAGCTGTGTGGTGCAGCCAAAATATTAATAATAATAACAATAATAAAATTATGTGACTTATGGCCAGCCAACAAATATTTAGGCAAGTTTTAATTATATAGGCATAAACTTTTAATAATGAAAATATTTGATGGAATAAATATTTTGAATTCTTAAATTTATTCCCTAAATCAGTAAAAGAACACATTTAAATGATTTTTAATTCCTCACTAGTAAAACAGTACCTTGTACACCCTCTGCTGGATTTAAGGAGTAGTTTAACTTTTAACAGACTCACATATTTGTATAGTAATCTAGTATTACTATAAGAAGCACTTTATATAAAAAACAAAAGCACTTTAAATGTTACATAAAGACTTCAACTATAATAATAATTCAGGTAAAAATAAGCATATTTATTCTTTTTTCAGACAAAATTTACAGTAGTATCATAAGAAGTGAGTGTTGAAAGTATCTTAGCATAAGATCACAGTAATCAAAACAGTTTGAGGCAGGCACAAGAAAAGACAAAAAGTGTAGAGGGTGGAGCATCCAAAAGACTGTATTAGGAATTTACTAAATGACAGACATGACAGTTTAATCAAGTGGGGAATGAGGACTTTGATAACAAAGAATGGTGACATAATTAGTCACATTTCTGGAAGAAAGCAAAGATAAACCTTTACCTCATACTCTATAGAAAGGTAAATTCCAGATGAAATTTTAAAACTTTCAGTGTAAACTCTAAACCCATATAAACACTAGAATAATATTTGGAAATTTTCATAGTTCTCAATGGGAAAAGTCTTCCTCAACAAGACAGGAGATTTAGAAGTCATTAGGGGAAAAGTAGTCCTACTTAACTACACATGCATTGTCATAAGAGGAAAAGACCATAAAGTCAGAGGCAAGTGACTGAGGGCAAATATGGCAACAGATATGATAGGTAAAGACATACATTCCCTAAGACACAAAAAGTTTTTATAAGTTGGTAAGAAAAATAAAAGGAAAATAATAGAAAAAAAAAGTAAAGTCTTACTCTAAGGAAGTTCATAAAAGAAGAAATCCACATAGTCAATAAGCATACAAAAAGTTCCTCATACTCCCTGGTAGTTGAAGCAAGTCAAAGTGAAATGCAACCTCACATCTGTTAGAATGCCTATTATCAAAAAGATGGGGAATAACAAATGTTGCAGAGGATGTGGAAAAAAGGGAACCCTCATACATCGTCAGTGGGAAAATAAGTTGGTGTTGCCACAGTGGAAAATAGTATGGAGATTCCTCAAAAAATTAAGAATAGAACTATCATATGACCCAGCTATTCCACTTCTGGGAATTTATCTGAAGAACAAGAAGACACTAATTCGAAAAGATATGTGCACCCCTATATTCACTGCAGCGTTATTTACAGTAGTTAAGATAAGAAAACAACTTGTGTTCCTTGATGGATAAAAGGATAAAGATGTGGTATATATACACAATGAAATACTACTCAGCCAAAGAAAGAATGCAGTTCTGCCATTTGAAACAACATGGATGGACTTTGAGAGCATTTTGCTAGATGAAAAAGACAGAGAAAGACAAAATACCGTATGATTTCACTCACATGTGGAATCTAAAAAAAAGAAGAAGAAACAAAATAAAATGAAAACAAACTCATAGATACAGAGAAGACTAATGGTTACCAGAGGGGAAAGGGGTTGGTGGGTAGGTGAAATGAGTGAAGGGTGTCAGCACAGGGTGATGGATGGATGGACTTGTGGTGCTCACTCTATAGTGTATACAGTTGTTGAACCATAATGCTGTACACCTGAAACTTTTATGAAAAATGAAAACTAAATACACAGTGAGGGTTACAAATCATGAATAAGATCATTACCATCAGCCTTGTGCTAATTTGCAAAATTTTAGAATACAGTAACATACAGTGCAAGCTGCTGCGATCTTTTTAAAAATTTTGGCAATATCTATAAATCAAATACACACACAATTTTTGATGAAGTAATCCTACTTGGGGGAGTCTATCCAATAAAAATAATACTTCCAAAGTACAAACATATAAGGCCATGCATATAGTGGCATTTAATGTGATATATTTGTGATGGCAAAACCAGGGAGCATCCAAATATCCATCAAAAAACTTTGACGCAGTCATCCTATTATGCAGTTATTTAAAGGAAGATGTAATTACACACATAGATATTGATCAGAAAGAAATATGTATTGATCATAATGAATCATTAAGATGAATTTAAGAAAAGCAACAACAGTAATAGGCTTTTTATATATGATTTTTTTATGTTTGTGTGAGCATAAAAGACTTCGAGGAAGAAGAAGAACTAGGCTGTTAAGAGTAGCTACCAAGTTTAGGAATGAAGAGGGTGGGGGCGAATTTTAACCTTTCATTAATATATCTTTGAACTTTTAATTAGTTAAAATGATTACCAATACATTCATAATTTGAAATTTTAATAAAGAAGATAAAATTTGAAAGGAAAGAATTACTACGAAGCAGTCATGTTTATCTTGCAGGACATAAAGCACACTCTACATATTTAAGTCATAGGCTCTATCTTAATTCCTCTTTGTTTTTCTCTCCTAGCCTCCTCCCCTCAAAAAAGTAAAAGAAATTCTATCCACCCATCAGTGTGTGTCCATGAAATCTGGGTGGAGAGAAGTGAAAAATGGCAGGGGAATTTTCAGTATGCAGTAGGGGAACAGTGACACGCCACGCACACATATTTGAGAAAACTCCCCCAAGAGATGTTGAACTCCAACCCCACGCTGAGAACTACAACGTCGCTGACTAGGTAGAGAAAACCTCATCAATTGCTTCCCGAGTTTCACCGGGTGCTGGCTGTGATCACAGGTGCCAGCAAGACTGACTTCCAAAATAGCTTCAAAATTATTCTAGAAAAGTAGTGCAGTACTTTGGCTGCGCAGTAGAATCGGCTGGGGAACAAACAAACAAAAGAATAATGTGCTCAAGCTGGTTGAATCAAAATCTTGGCATCTGCTAGTGCGTTTTAAAAGCTCTCCAGATGATTCTGAAGCAGGGGGAGGGTTGAGAACCATTCACAGGGTGAGTGCCTTCAACCTGGGGCTGGGGCCATTAACAGGAATCCGCCTCCTGCCTCAGCCAGACAGCCTGAAGGAGGTAAGAAGACGGTTGTTGCCAGGTAGAAGAGAATTGGAAACCAGGAACTTTTGACACACTGCTGCATTTTTTTTCTTCCCCTGAATTTTTTTTTTCCCCTGAATTTTTTTAAAGTTTTATTGTGGTATAATTTGGGGGCTATTATGGATAATGATATTGCTATAAACATTCCTATATAAGTTCTCTTTTTGGATACATGGTAGATACCTTGGAATAGACTCACCAAATTGTATTGTAAGTGTATGTTTAACTTTTTAAAAACTACCAAATATTTCCAAAATGTCTGTAGCATTTTACATTCTCACCATTAATGTCTGAGGATACTAGGAGACAATTTTCATGTATCTTTCGTGTTTCTGCACATTTTGTGAGCAGAGCAATTGACTGATCTTTCGTCTCAGGCTATCTCTTTTTATATAAAGTGCCTTCGTATAGCAAACAGCCTTGAAGAAACCAAGGGCGTTTTTGCTTACTATCTAGTATAATAAGATAATGTCTCCCTCTGGGGCAAAGATCAGCAGATTCGAAGATTCAGTTTCAGACCATTCAGATTCGCTAAGCTCAGGGCTCTTCAGCTGTGATAAAAGCCAACCGCACTCACAGCATCCACCCGGCCCTCACTGCCATCACCCTGTGGGAAGTAGGGCTCAGGGACCTGATGCAGGAAAACAGTACTCTGGCTGTGGCTATTGTTTTGACCAGTAAACTGTCCTTTGTCTCAGAGTCAGGAGTCTTATGTCTTCTGCCAACATCCACAAAATGTGGAAGGCTAATTTGTTAGCTTTCAAGTAGTGTAAAATCTCAGACCTTTCATGGTTTTTGACAGAGAGTTCCAGTTTCACCACATCTTTATCAACCCTTGGCATTTTTCCCTTTTGGATTTTAGCCAATCTAATAGATATGATTTTAATTTGCATTTTCCTAATGACTAACTAAATTGGGCGTATTTCCATGTGCCTATTGCCACCGATATTTCTACTCTGGTGATATATTTATTCAAATCCTTGTCCTTTTTTAAGTGAGTTGTTTGTATTATTAAGTTGTGGGCTTTCTTTATGTATTCTGGACCAAGTCCTTTATCTGCAAATATTTTCTCACAGTCTGTGGCTTGTGTTTTCATTTTCTTAATGATGTCTTCCAAGGAACAAAATTTGTAATTTGGTGAAGTTGAATTTATCATTGCTTCCTTTTTTGGATCTTGCTTTTATTGTCATGTCCAAGTAACCTTTGCCTCGGCCAAGGTCACAAAGATTCTCCTGTGTTTTCCTCTAGAAGTTTTATAGTTGTAGCTTTTACATTTAGACCAGGAGCCATTTCAAGTTTTATATAGGTCAAGGTTCTTTCTTTCTTTTTCCTTTTCTTTTCTTTCTTTTGCATGTGTGTGTGTGTGCATATGGTTATCCTATCGGTCCAGCACCATTTACTGAAAAGAGAATCCTTTCTCCATTGAATTATCTTGTCACTTATGCAAAAAAAAAAAAACAAAACAAAAGCAAAAAACCCCAAACAAACAAACAAAAAACCCTGATCATTTCTACATGGGTCTGTTTCTGGGCTGCATGCTATTCCATTCATCTTCTTATTTTTTTTTTTTTTTTTGGCACACACGCTTAGTTACTCCGTGGCATGTGAGATCTTCCTGGAGCTGGGATCGAACCCATGACCTCTGCATTGGCAGGCAGATTCTTAACCACTGCGCCACCTAGGAAGCCCTTATTCCATTCATCTTTATGTCTATCCTTATGCCATTTGCAGTATCAGTAGGTGGGAACCTGGTTTTATGGTCTATTTGATAATCTCGCCTCGTTTTTATATTTTTGGTTGTTCTAATAAATTAACTGCTTTCATTCATCAGTCTTATCAAATGATAAGTTATTTCCTTTCCTACTTTCTTGAAGACTCTGCTATACATTACATACAAAAAATTGAGTCAGTCTCAGAGATTCATTGAAAGGGACTATACCAGGTAATCGTTCTAGAAACAAACCCATGGTTACAGGCTTTGGAGTTTAAGTGGACATTGCTCAGACAATTTTCAGGCAGCCCAGAGGACTGGATTATGATTTCCAGGAATCATTTTTGTTCAGAAGCAGGAGATTTCAAGAAAACAGATCCAGAAGAATAGGAATTAATTACATAGAATCAAATACACTAATGAGGCATATTGTGGTTATTTCTTTTGGCATACTGTTATTATTTCTAGAGATCTGTTTTCTGATGGGCTTAAGAGGATGCCTTTCCCTTTCTTATTGATCCATCTCTAGCCCTCAATTTAGTAAACTATGCTTTTGAAAATTGAAACCTTTGAAAAATGATCTGATTCTCACTGACCTCTAGAATTCAGAAATAGATGCTTTTATTGAGTCTTTCTATTCATGGCAATTCATTTATTTCATACGTTCAATAAAAATCCATCTTTCATTTTACTGGGACATATTTGACAAATTGACAATGCAACCAAAGTCATAATAGAGTATTATACTTGGTAATAGGTCTCAGGAACTCACCATTAAGTAATAAATGTTTCACGTTCACTTATGGAACCACTGTCCACAGCATCCTCATACCAAACTGAACTGGCATCTATTACGTGAATTACAAGATCCCAGTCCCAAACTGAAAAGAAAAATCACTTCCCGGTAGGACAGGGCTCTTAGACTATTTGGGTGATTTCAAAAAGAGAGTTCACCCAAATTCATAGGTACTGCAAGATATTTTGTATAAAGAGCCTTTTGTGCTTGGTTTTCTAGATTCAAACTAAAAGAGCAAATAAAGATTTTAAAAGTCCAATCCTACATTCCTTATGAAATTTCTAGACAAAAGTTTATTTTCTAGCCTAAATTTGCTCAACCCTGTATTTTCTATGAGAGTTTATTAATTAGCACTTCTCAGTGAACCTATGGAAATAATCAGGTCAAAACACGACACCAACCGTTTTTGTTGGTCAGGCATAGTCTTTGGAGATTACTTATGTTCATAAAAGGACAATGCTTGAGAAAAACTGTCTAAAATTTAGAAATAAGATGATGGGAAAGCAGTATAGCCTTTCAATGTCATATTGGAATATTGTTTAACAGAGAAATCCAAAGAATATTTTATTACCCAGAGGAATCAATAATTCTCTTGTTTGTCTGCCATTATCACCTATCAATCTAAAGACCCAGACTGTATGATTTTACATGTTAACTTGTGTATCTTTGTCTGCTATTTCCTTTCAGTAGAAAATATAATCCCCCAAATTATGGTTCTATTGCTCTGTAGGATATTAACCAGTTTTGCATCTAACCAGAAAGCTTATTTGGTATTGTTTTTCCAATGACAATACAGTGTCTGTTCCTTTGAACAAACTTAGCCTTCCTGCTAGTTACCTCATTAATGAATTGAATACATTTTGATGAATGTTCATTCAATATTTTATGATAATAATATTCTTAAACTTTAGAAAAATATACTCTGACTTGTCCATGGCACAAAACCAGAACCCTTGCTCTAGCTAATTAGGGAAGTCAGAGAAGTCTATCTATGAAATTGATAACTCAAATTCATTTATTCATTCAACAAAATATTTATTTGAAAGATAATATATATATTTAGAATACTTATTAAACATCTATCACCTATGAGCCTCTCTTCTAGACATTATAGACATGGTGGTAAACGTGGCAGACCATTTCCCCACCTTGAGGAAACTTATATTCACCTGAAGAGACACACAGTAAACAAAATAAATAAGATACATGTAACTTCAGGATAAATTTTTAAAAATAAGACAGAGGAGGGGGATAGGAGATATATATTTGGAGGAAAATAATTGCAATTTTACTTCTGATAATCATCATAGGTGATCTCTAATAAACACCTAAGGAAAGTTGAATTAGGGAGATGTTTGGCTATCTGGTAGAAAAATGATCTAAAGACTGGTTCTCAAATTTTTTTTTTATCTCAGAACCTCTTCTTTTTAAACTCTTACGATTTATTAAGGAAAGAAGTCTTTTACTATATGTAGACACAGACACATGTATCTTACCATTCACTGTATTATAAGTTAAAACCACACAATTTCAGAATATTTATTTATTTAAAATTAATAAATCAGATAGTAGAGAGGCTTACATGCTAAGTCATGCAGTCTGTGAGAAATAATGATTTTCTAAAATTAAAAATATACTAAGAAAATACTCCATATTTTTGCAAATCTATTTTTTTCAGACTTAGTAAAAGACAGCTGGGATCCCATATATGTTTCTGTATCCAATTTGTTGCAATATGTTGTTTTGGTTGAAGTATGTGAAGGAATTCCTGCTTCCAATAAAGTTGGGGAAAGATGATTTATTTTAATAGCCTTTTGGGATAATTACTTTAATTAATTTAATTTAATTAATTTAATTTTTAATGTTGGCTGTGTTTAGCAACCAGTTAACAATATACCACACCTACCAGGCTGGCAGCCTCCTCAATAATAAATACATTTCTTAGAGCTTTGATGAAGGAAGTATTCTCAAGTGTTCCTCTTTGGGGTGTGGTAGGAAAGGGCTGAGCAGACTCATTCCAACGTATATTGGTTTGAGCATGTGAAAAGTCATTAATGACTTTTCACATGCTTAAACCAATATATTAAATTTCATATTCTGGCTGAATGTATCCATGACAGTGTTTCAGCCTGATTACACCTTATATTTTATCCTCCTTGGTCTAATCTCTTAAAATCCATTCCCACACACACATTCTCTAGTTTCTTGCCAATACAGATTGGAGAGGTCCTGAACCCCTTTGGGTGTGTGGGCCATCTCCTCATAGAGGAACCCTTGTGCTTTTCATGTGTGCTAGGTCCAGGAGCAGTGATGGGTGTGTTGTGAGGGGAATTAGTTTGTGATGCAAGTGCAGTCATTGAAAGGCTTTTATACAGAGGAGTGGGTTTTTTTTTCCCTCTATATATCTTATATTTGAGTGAATTGATGGTGGGAGTGGGGAGAACACCAAAGTTTCCAGCTTCATCCTTGTACTCAAATGACCCTTTCTCATGGTTTAAAACTCCATCCCTTCCACCACCAATACTTTTCTATCAATGTAAGAGATTTGGTGCCCTTGAGAATTTATTTGAATTCTGAAATCCTCAGAATTGGACCCTGGACTTGATTCTCACCCTGTGGCCATGGGAAATGAGGAACTCCTTCAAAACTTCTTTTTAAGCTTTCTGATCATCCCTGCCAGATATTTTTAGTTTTCAATTGTTCATTTTCCACATATACACTCTCTAGGGCCATCAGAAGGAGCCAGGTGACACCACAAATTTTATAATCACTTTTTAAAAGTAGTAACTTTTAAAAGCTGCTGTAGCAACTGAGTTTTACATTCACTGGAATTCCCAATACTGTTGCCTGCCCATATACTTTATCACACGCTAAAACCAGTGATTATTTGAGTAATCATAATGTCACTGCATGTCATGGATTACGCATTTCCATTTCTCCCCAGCACTCCTCAAATGTGTGAGCAATCTATTCCCAAAATTTGAAGTTCTGCTTTCCAAGCCCATGTTGGGTACCAATTTTTGTACCACTTAAGGTCCTGGCAGAAAATGGATGACATAAACTGGAGAAGAGGGTCATAGGGAAACTGTTTACACAGGTCCAGGCAAGGTGTAGAGAAACCACAGGATATGATACAATATCATTTCAAAATTCTTACCCTCCAAACCTGCCTTAGGATTTCATTTCGCTATGTCACACAAAATACAAATTTGGAAGTCATCCAAGGTTATCCTTTTTCTATTACATCCCATTTTCAATTAATCAAATACGAAGTCCTCCTAAATGTACATCTAAAATATCTCCTTTTCCCTACAAGATTGTTCCTACCTAGTGTGACATCATGGTTCAATTCTTACTGAATCATGAGAATTTTAATACAACATAAATTGCAAATACAGGAGCAGCAGGAGAGGATGTTAAAGAGATAAGAAGGTAGTAGGTCATGGAGAAATCCATTGCCATAATGAGGTCATTTTCTTTAGCTCACAGCAAAAGGAAGAAAATGAGGATAACAGAGTCCTTTATATTTTTATATTATAGTTGTCGCAGCTGAACACTCAACTTGAGAAAATGCATTAATACATCAGCACAAAAGATGTGAATTTTAATATGTAGCACTTCCAATTACAGCATTACAAAGAGAATTAGGAGAAAAGCAGCTATAAACATCCAGCTGCAGATTTTAAGCAATCTCATGCTGTGACTTTAGAGAATGCAAATTTTATGTTCTCATTTCATCTTAGAAAACAAAATGCATTTTATTAAATAATCTATATTATAACCTGGGAATTATAAACTTTAACTCAATTCAGAGAACATATAGACTTGGTTCTTTATTTTGAGCAGAATTACTGGGGAAATGTCGACTACATTACATGATATGAAGAGGGCCAACCTATCTAAAGGTCTCCCTATCTCAAATATAGTACCATTTATTAACTATAAAGTATCAGGGTGAAACACATCCACAGTTCTCCCTACCTATGCTGTATTGCCTATTTATTTTATATAAACTATAATATAGTATAATATATACCTATGTTAACTGTAAGATGTGAGGGTAAAGAATAACCATTGGTTGCCATATAAAGAGTGGATTGCTACATTACTTGCAAATTAAAGGTAAGCTAAATTCATGTATTTTACTTAGTCCATAAGGAATTCTTCAGGCCAGACAGCCTTTTACAATTGTCTACCTTTGGTTCAAAGAGGACATATCTGTTAGAAAGAAAGAACAAATGTCATGTGTTCCAGAAAAGGGCTCAGAGAATCTCAGGATGATAGCTGGACTTTTCTGTTGTTCTGAAATTAATCATTACATTGTTAATGGTTCTTTATATGCACAGGAGGGGAAAAAATCAGACTTCAGAAGCATATAGTCCAGGTCCCCATTCTTCCTATAACCTCTACCCATCACACCCGCATTCTGGGGTTTGCCAAATTGGATTTCCATCCTTTTTTTTTTTTTTTTTTTTAAAGTTTAGGGCACTTAAGATTTCAGAATGTCATTTTGAGACCTAATGTTAATTGCTTTAAACCACACACACACACAAAAATATTTGCTGAAAATATATTTCCTTCCTGGAATATCTGGATAAGACTGAATCTTCTAGAGAACTGAAAGTTTCTAGAAGCATAATACAATATATCAGGACAGTATTGGAAAGGAAAGTGGTAATTATTTTGCTTCATGTTTGTTTTTTAATGAACTATAGTTGATATATAATGTTGTGTTAGCTTTAGGTGTATAGCAAAGTGATTCAGATATATATATGTATTCTTTTTCAGATTCTTTTCCATTATAGGCTATTAGAAGATACTGAATATAGTTCCCTGTGCTATACAGCAGGTCCTTGTTGTTTATCTACTTTATATATAGTAGTGTGTGTCTATTAATCCCCAAAACCTAATTTCTCTCTCCCCACCTTTCCCCTTTTGTAATCATAAGTTTGTTTTCAATGTCTGTGAGTCTATTTCTGTCTTGTAAATAAGTTCATTTGTATTATTGTTTTTAGACTCTACATGTGATATCATATGATATTTGTCTTTGTCTGACTTACTTCACTTAGTACGATAGTCCCAAGGTCCATCCGTGTTTCATTCTTTTTTATGGCTTTTTTATTCCATTGTATATATATGCGACATCTTCTTTATCCAGTCATCTGTCAATAGACACTTAAGTTGCTTCCACTTCTTGGCTATCGTAAATAAATTGTAAAATAAATTGTAAATAGTGCTGCTATGAACACTGGGTTGCATGTATCTTTCTGAATAGAGTTTTCCCCAGATATATGCCCTAGAGTGGGATTGCTGGATTATATGGTAACTATTTTTAGTTTTTTAAGGAGCGTCCATACTGTTCTCCATAGTGGCTGCACCAATTTACATTCCTATCAGCAGTGTAGGAGGTTTCCCTGTTCTCCACACCCTCCTCAGCATTTATTATTTGTAGACATTTTGATGATGGCTGTTCTGACCAGTGTGAAGTGATACCTTAGTGTAGTTTTGATTTGCATTTCTCTAATAATTAGCAATGTTGAGCATCTTTTCATGTGCCTGTTGCCTATCTGTATGCCCTCTTTGCAAAAATGTCTATTTAGGTCTTCTGCCCATTGTTTATTGGGTTGTTTCTTCTTCTTCTTTTTTTTTTTTTTTGGTATTAAGCTGTATTATCTGTTTGTATATTTTAGATATTAATCCCTTGTTGGTCTAATTTTTTGCAAATATTTTCTGCCATTCCATAGTTGTCTTCTTATTTTGTTTGTGGTTTCCTTTGCTGTGCAAAAGATTTTAAGTCCCATTTGTTTATTTTTGCATTTATTTCCATTATGCTAGGAAACGAATGAAAAAAAAAATTTTTGCGATTTATGTCCAAGAATGTTCTGCCTATGTTTTCCTCTAGGAGTTTTATAGTATCTGGTCTTACGTTTAGGTCTTTTAATCCATTTTGAGTTTATTTTTGTATGTGGTGTTAGAGAATCTTCTGATTTCATTCTTTTACATGTAGCTGTTCAGTTTTCCCAGCACCATTTATTGAAGAGACTATCTTTTCTCAATTGTATATTCTTACCTCCTTTCTCATGATTTAATTGACCATAAGTGTTTGGATTTATTTCTGGGCTTTATATCCTGTTCCATTGATGTGTATGTCTGTTTTTGTGCCAGTACTATACTGTTTTGATGACTGTAGCTTTGTAATATAGTTTGAAGTCAGGGCGGTTGATTCCTCCAGATCTGTTTCTCTTTCTCAAGATTATTTTGGCTATTCAGGGCCTTTTGTGTTTCCATACAAATTTTAAAATTATTTGTTCTAGTCTGTGAAAAATGCAATTTGTAATTTGATAGTGATTGCATTGAATCTGTAGATTGCCTTGGGTGGTATGGTCATTTTAACACTATTGAGTCTTACAATTCAAGAACACAGCATTATCTTTCCATCTGTTTATTTGTTTGTTGTCTTTAATTTCTTTCATCAGTGTCTTAAATTTTTCAGAGTACAGGTCTTTTGCCTCCTAAGAATAAATTCCTAGGTATTTTATTCTTTTTCATACAATGGTAACTGAGATTGTTTCCTTAATTTCTCTTCTTGATATTTCATTGTTCATGTATAGAAATGTAACAGATTTCTGTGTATTAATTTTGTATCCTGCAACTTTACCAAATTCATTGATGTGCTCTAATCATTTTCTGGTGGCAGCTTTAGGATTTTCTGTGTATAGTATCATGTCATCTGAATCCAAGTGTTGGAGCTTCATGTTTTTTGGAGCCTATTTTTTCATGTTTTTTGGAGCCAATTTCATGAAGTGATTTTTTTTCTATCTCCCATTTGTACAAACTGCCACTTCAAATTAATTAAAATAAAATATCCTTTGTTTTAAAATGGGGGTTATTATTATAGCTTTATGATAATGTAATTAGGAGTTTTCATCTTTCAATAAATCTATGTAAGAAGGGGTTGGAAAAACTAACCATATTTTTTTCACTCTCTTTCAGATCTGAAAGATATACAATACTATTTTTCTACATTTTCTTTCCACTAAAACTGAATATTTGTGTGATCCAAAAGAGTTTTTTTTTTAAAGCATAAAAAGGAATACTTTGCAACATCCACCTGATATGTATTTATGGTGATAGTTAATATGCTAAAGTTTCCAAAATGCTTAGTTTAACATAAAATGTGTTATAAATTCTTGTATAGATATTTTATGTAAGACAGACATCTAAAGAAGATTTTATTCAAAGTGTTTAAACGTTTTTATACACAAATTTCATTACATTGTTTTTTATTTTAGGATAGTCATAATCTAAAAGTCAATAATTTGCAATTAATTAGATTATGATTCAACATTATATTAAATTTTATTTACCTATAAATAATTAATATATGGATGTATCAGACTATTTAATGATATAAATATATGTTTGTAATATAGTAAGTGGAACATAAACACTATACTGGGAAGATGTATACCAATGCATTAGCAGTTCATAGTTTTATACAATTTTCCTTTATAAAAAAAATCTGCATTTTTATATGACTCTAATATTTAGGAAAAAATATAATATTCATTTGCTTATACATTTTTAAAATGTACTGCTACTTGGCTTATTCTTTAGCATAACTCATATTGTACAAAAATTTGTTGGCCACCAGATAGCTAAGAGAACCCTTTTGTGTATACACTTGACACTGGAAAGTAAGAAAAGATAAGTATAGATATTCCTTAACTAAAATTTTTTTAGAAACATGCTATATGTGAGTTTGATAACCTTTGAACATCTTTTCTTCATTTTTATAATTGTAAAATGAGTCACTGGCTTACAAAAAACTCATCAAATCAGTAATAAATATCATTCCTATTTGGAAACAAGATGCTTGAATCAATTGAAGTGCAATTTTGAAAACTTTTTTCACAAAGAACAAATTTTGAGGAATTTAATTGGGGTGAATACTATTCTCTGTATGAAATGTATGAAGCATGGCTTGCACATCAATTTATTAAATCTTAATATAATTTTGGGTAAGTGACCATATTTTATTGCAAACAAGTTGATTTAATTGATGTGTAACATCTCAAAGAAAAAATGAGATACACATTATTAAAATAATAATTAGGTAACTTACTATGTGTCAGTTACTGGTATAAGTGCTTTGCATGAAATAACTTATCTATCCACTTAAATTACTGTGTGATTTACATACTACAAAAGATCTGTGATCTTTCAGCTATAATTTTGAAAGGCAAAAGTCTGTGAAAACTTTTTGTTTTGTTTTGTTTCACACAGGCAGAACTCTGACCTGAATTGATATGAGGCTATTTTTATTCTTGAATTTCCTCTTAGTTTGAATATTTATTCATTTTGCTGCAGCAATTTTAATATTTTAACATACTATGTGATACCCTACTGTGACTGTTATGTAAATATATGATGTTTGCACCAAATTGCCTATCTAAAATCCAAAACATTCTGAATTTGAACACTTTTGGACCCAAGGGTTTTGGAAAATAAGTTATGAACCTATATTATCATGCTCATTTTATAGATAGGTAAACTAGGGCACAGAGACAATAAGTTACTTTGAAATGTCACACAGCTTGTAAGTAGTAGACTTCTGATTAATTTCCATGTACACATTTAATATGGTTTTAAATGGTTTTCTCATCATTTCTTCCTTTTCCACTGACTCCAAAGTCTCAGATGTGGAATGTTAGATAGACACCTGTAGATACGAGTATCACTTTAGAAAGAAAAAAAAAGCTAGCTAAGAAATCACTTTATATTCTAGAGAGGAGATTATACTGGTCAACTCAGAAGAGTCAGTTGAGACTGGACATTAATTTCTTTGAGTGTGGGTGTGTGATGGTTATTCCAAATGGGTGCAAAATGCTGTGCCAGTATGTACCGTCAGCAAAAACAAAAAAACAAAAACAAACACAAAAACCAACCCATCGTGGCTTACTGTATAATAATAAGTCTGAAATGTGGAATTACAGAGCAAGCAAAGTTCTCAAAGGACTTAAATATCTGTCTTGATTGAAATTTCACAGATGGAATTTCTAGAGTTATCCACATAGCAGCTTGGGGTAGATGTTAGGAAACTGAGTTTCTGTTTCTAGCTTAGAAACCAAATCGTCGTGTGACCTTGAAAAAAATAAGCAGTATTTTACTTCATAGATTCCCCCTTCTAAATTCTAAATTATATTTAGAATTCTGTTTCTATGAAATCTAAATGAAATAAATGTACATGAGTACAGTTAATTGAGCCATTTTTAGTAAGGCCTAAAAGTAGTATTTATTACTGTTTCAATGTGTCATCTTGAAGCAGCTTGTCCCATTTCATAGTATCAGAAGCCAAGCTCGAAGTTGTCATCTGCAGTGTGTCCCAAGATTGAACATTTAAGCTAGCTCTCCAACTCTTTAGTAATTTTCTTTAAAGTGGCAAAACAGTAATAATTCTGTAATCACAGCTTTAAACATAGATTCCATCCTTAGTCAAATTGTAAATATGTAAGTTGATAATTCAAACATATTTGTTCCTGTCATACTTTACATAAATTATTAATGTTTCCCAGCTTCAGCCATTATTGGGACAGTAGGATACTGCAAACTCAAACTATTTCAATCAAGAGTAAAGACCTATTCTCTCTTTTCCCACTAGATTAGCGGTTTCTGATTTTGAGAACAATACATATTCCATTATTGCTAAAACCTCTTTGTATACAAAGAAGTTGTTATCATGACTCCCGTGGACGGCTCATTTTTTAGGCCTCTAATGTAAAAATAATCCTATTAAATCAAATAATGTGGATAAGTGTTTAGAGTTGATGATAGAGTACACACCCTGGGAAGCATATAGAAATATCCAGAATTATAAATTGTATTCATCTATATTGCAGAATATATCTCAAAAAATAATTTTAAAGGGCTAGGCATGGGTTGCTGTAAATTTTAGGCCTGTTCTCTGATTCAAAACAGATTTGTTTTTTAATTAACTTAATAAAATATATCAAAAATAAATTTGCTTGGAAAAGCAGTTTGTGGGTAAGATATAATAAGTAAAGTTAGTAGTAGTTTATCACTTTTTAATAAAGGAAACAGTTATTGTGAATGTTTACAATTTAAAATGGTACACTGATACTACACCAAATTATACAAAGATTAGGAAAAAAGAAATCCAAACTGTTGTCTCAAAAAATAAGCATAAAATTCAGGTCACACAAATATGCTAATGTTTTTTAAACAAATTCAGGTTTTAATCTACATTTAAAAGCACAAAAAGTCACTTTCAAAACCTACTGCCATGGTAATTAACTCAAGCAGAATTTCTCAAAGACTTTCTCCTAAGGATGGCAAGCAGGAGTAGTTAGTATTAAAGGTTTACTTGACTTTTTTTTTTAAGCTCTTTATTGGAATATAATTGCTTTACACTCTTGTACCAGTTTTTGAGGTACGCCAAAGTGAATCAGCTGTATTTATACATACATCCCATATCCTCTCCCTCCCGCGACTCCCTCTCAACCACCCTGTCCTGGCCCTCTAAGGCATCACGCATCATCGAGTTGATCTCCCTTTGTTATACAGCAACTTCCCACTAGCTCTCTATTTTACAGTTGGTAGTGTATATATGTCTATTCTACTCTCTCACTTCGTCCCAGCTTCCCCTTCACTGCTCCCCCCCAACCCCATGTCCTCCAGTCCATTCTCTGCATCTGCATCTTTATTCTTAACCAGTCACTGGGTTCATCAGTACCATTTTTTTTAGATTCCATATATATGAGTTGGCATACTGTATTCGTTTTTCTCTTTCTGGCTTACTTCGCTCTGTGTGACAGTCTCTAGGTCTATCCACCTCATTATATATAGCTCCATTTCATTCCTTTTTTATGGCTGAGTAATATTCTATTGTATATATGTGCCACATCTTCTTTATCCATTCATCTGTTGATGGGCATTTAGGTTGCTTCCATGTCCTGGCTATTGTAAATAGTGCTGCAATGAACATTATGCTACATGTTTCTTTTTGGATTATGGTATTCTCTGGGTATATGCCCAGGAGTGGGATTACTGGATCATATGGTAGTTCCATTTTTAGTTTTTTAAGGAATCTCCGAACTGTTTTCCATAGTGGCTGTACCAACTTAAATTCCCACCAACAGTACAGGAGAGTACCCTTTTCTCCACACCCTCTCCAACATGTATTGTTTCTTAATTTTCTGATGATGACCATTCTGACTGGTGTGAGGTGATACCTCATTGTGGCTTTGACTTGCATTTCTCTAATGATTAGCGATGTTGAGCATCTTTTCATGTATTTGTTAGCCATCTGCCTGTCTTCTTTGGAAAACTGTCTATTTAGGTCTTCTGTCCATTTGTGGATTGGGTTATTTGCTTTTCTGGTATTAAGCTGCATGAGCTGCTTATATATTTTGGAGATTAATCCTTTGTCCCTTGCTTCATTGGCAAGTATTTTCTCCCATTCTGAGGGTTGTCTTCTTGTCTTGTTTATGGTTTCTTGACTTTTTCCACTTCTGTGAAGCCAGCCTCTTCTACTAGTTTCTCCATTTCTGTTGTATTATTATATATACTACAATAATAAAATAGTATATGATAAAATAATTTTCATATGCATGTATATAATAATAAAAGACCAAATATAGGAGGCTCTCTTAAAAAAGTTTGAGGAGATAAGAAAGGGAGTTAGGTCTTCTATAACCGTGAGATGGTGTACCATCTCTGTTCCATATTAGGAAAACAAGGTCCATTGGATGGCTCTATCTGGATTGGTGGGTTAAGTAAGCCCTAGGCTGGGTAGAGTGTTTGTATAGTGCCCATTTTAGGATTCCACCATCAAAGCACCACTACTTTACATGTGATTTCCCCAATTTGGGATTATGGCATTTGACTGCCTCTGCTATGTATGCAGTGTGCCCAAGAGGTCAAAGTTCATCTGTCCCTTCTTGCGGTTATCCCTGTATCCCAGAGGAGGAAGTTCGACCATAGGAGTTCAGTCTACTGTAACATAGAATCATCTTTGAGTGTCACTATGTATCAGAAATTCAGCAATAGAGCTGGTTCATTAAGATAACAATTCTCTGAAACCTATACAACTGCACTATATTACCATAAACACAACCACAAGCAGAAATTTTCCTTAATCCAGGCAACCCTTCCAGCCAGTGATGAACTATTTTTGGTGGATGCAATATTGCTTTGCCTTCACTGATGTATTCTGTACAATCTGTAAGGTTGACATAAGGTAGGCTACATTTCTAAGCCTAATCAGTTAACAGGTAACATGCAACAAGCCCTGGTTTTACCAACCCAATGTAGGGAAGAGGGAGTTACTCAAAATCAATCCTTAGGAAACTTGCACTAAAGACCCTTGGTATTGTATCCCCCTATTGTTTTTATATTATTTTTTATCTCTTGAACATTGCTGAAAGTGACATATATTTGTGTTAACCATTATCTGTTATTGTTTTTAGCCTCTGAAATTGAGTTGTAACAAATGTTGTCACCACTTAGACCCCATGGTCTGTGTGGTTTTTGATCAGGCAAACTGGGCCTCTGCAAAGAAACACAGAAAAGGTTTTCCAAACCTCATGTTGGCTCATGGTCACCGGGTACTAGAGCAATCACATATGCCTTGCATAATAGCTAGAATTACCAGATACTGGTAGCATGGAGCTATTCTGTATATAAAAAAAAGAAGTTCTCCTATACCCAACCATTTCTGTGCTATATGCTCTTGCAAATGCACAGGTTAACTGTAACCACGTATTTTGAATACACCAAGAACTGAATATGGTTAAACTCAACTATGCTGAGAGAAAACAATGATGTAGTGATATTTGGGTTAAATGACCAAGAGTACCAGAACAATAATTACAATAAGAGAATGATTGTTTTAAAGAAATTCGTTCAGCTATGTCTTATTTTGTCAGTCTCAGGCATGGGCTGTATATCCACTGTCATCTCCTTTGTTCAGAGTTCTTGGTTAAAGTGACTGCTTCTTGTCTGCTTCTGGAGACTTTTGACTCAGCCTCAGTTGAAGATCTCATGTGAGTAGAAATCTACTGATTTGGTGGTTGATAGCTTGGTTGGTAGTTTGCTTGCACTGTGACACATGAGCCCATAGTAGGACTAGAAATTGTGTTCAGTAATGTTGAAAAGCCTTCTCATGTTGATATGTCTTATGGGTTGAATTGTATCCCCTAAAAAAGATATATTGGAGTCCTAACCACCAGGACCTCAGAATGTGACCTTATTTGGAGGTAAGGTCTTTACAGAGGTAATTGTGTGAAAATAAGATAATTAGGGTGAGTCCTAATACAATATAACTGGTGTGTTTATCATAAGGGAAATTCGGAAACAAAGGCATGAACACAGGGAGGACACTACATGAAGACTAGAGTTAAAACATGCCAAGGAGCCAGAGGTAGAAGAGGGACCTGCAGCAGATCTTTCACTAGTTGCCTTCCCAGGGAGCATGGCCCTTCCAACACCTTGATTTCAGACTTCAAGCCTCTATCCCTGTGATGGACAATTCTGTTTTTCAGAAGGTTGATCTAATTGCTGTGAGTCAACTGTAACTGGCTTAAATTGAGCAAGTATCCGTCCGAAGATTTGGTAGGGAAGGACATCAGCTTAGTGGGGAGAGAAGCATCTCATATAGCCCGGGTGGTAAAAGCTGCTCGTTTAGCATGTAGCCCCGCAAGGGCATTGCCATTGGCTTTTGGTCTGCCTATGTGCTTCTATCTTAATAACCATTGTTTCTCTGTGTGTTTTGAATAGCTTCTACTAAATCATTGATATCTTTCCCATAGTTAGTCAAAATATCTGAAGAAGTCACAAATCCTTTAGGTTTCATGACATTTCAAAATCATGAACAATTCTAAAAGCATATTTTTTGTCTTCTGCCACGATAAAAGCTTCAGTCAGAGCTAGTAATTCTGCTACCTGGGAAGATCAAATATTATGTAATGGAGCCCCTTAATGGCTGCATTTTCAGTAGACACAACAAAAGAGGATGCCTTTGTAATTTCTAAAATAAAATCCATCTATAAACCGCATTAAGCCAAGATGAATTTAAAGGGGTTCTGTAAGATTGGTCCTGGGCATGTTTTCCTTAGTTACTGCTGTAGTCACATGTTTCCCCTTAAGAGTGAAAAGGAATCAAGTTGCAAGAGTAAGGTTTGAATTATGTTAAATAGTGATATGTAAAAGAGATAATAAAAGGGCTTCATAAATGGGAAGGTTGCTGATAGAGAAATCTTGAGTGTTGTCTAAAGGTAACAATGGTTGTTCAGCAGGTGCAAACTATAGAGTTAGTGAGACGCAAACAACATATTGGCAGAAGCTTCAACCAGTTTGGCAGCTGCTGCCACGTTTTGCAAGCATGAGAAGTATGCCTCAGTTATTAAGCCAAGGAATAGGCTAAGAGAGGCAACCTGCAGGCTCTGGCAAGTTAATACTCCTAATATATCATCCTGTCTTTCGTGACCAAAAGAGAAAAGGGTTTGACATGGTTAGGGGTACCCAAAATGGGAGATTGTTGAAGAGAAGCAGTGAAAGAGGAGAAAGCTGCTTTCACCTCTGCTTCCCATGGAAGAGACTCAGGAATTTTTGCCTGAATAAGCTCACAAGAGGACCGAGCTATTTGTTTTTAATGAGGCATTTATTGCTTGCAATAACCAGTCAATCCCCCCCAAATTCTTTTCATTGTTTTTTTAGTTTAGAACCTTGATAAAATGGAATCATCTCTGTTCTGGTAAACAGAAAACATCCATGGCTAACAGATTGTGATCCAAATAATTTGTACAATTTCTTAACAAAATTATAGCTTTTTTTCTACATTTTTTTCTAAAGCTTTTCCACTAATCTTGAAAAGAGCTATATGAAGTCTTCCTGCAAACTACTTAGATTAAGAAGGCACAGTAATCTACATATTGTACAAGGATGAACTCTCAAAGAAAAATTAAATCCTTTTGTTTAGACTGACTTGTTTAGATGGAAGGAAATATGAGAATTCTATAAATCCCTGAGGTATAATCCCTGGGAATACTAATAATTTTCCCACAAAAATAGCAAATATTAACTGTCTTTCTCAATGTGTCTAGTAAGGAAAGCTGCATATAAATTGACCACTGTGAAATATTTACTTTTTCAGGGGATGGAGGACAGGGCACATTTGTGTTGGGAACTACTAGGAATCTAGGGATCACAATTGTATTGCCCACCTTGAGATCTTGAACAAATAGGGGTAGTCTTTTCTGATAGCTTCTTAACTGGCTGTGTCAGAGTATTGCAAGGACTGAGATGTGGCCATCTTTATTTTAATAAAGAGTCAGTAATGAATTTTATTCCTGAGATTTCTTCAAGCTTGAATGGATATTGAGATGACCTCAGTGGGTAGTTAGAAGGATCCATTTAAATCTTAGTAGGTCAGTTTCCAATATTCTACTCACGTCAATAGAGTCTTTAATCCAAAGAGTAGAAGGAGTCTGATCTAACATTGCACCAGGTGAGGACAGTACTGTGAAGAAACTGCTATAATTTGGGTTGCTCTGATGTGGTGCCACCTGGCAAACATTTAATTTCACGATGCTGTTACAGAGCAAGTCTCAATTAAGCTTGCTGGAGCAGAGGCACAAAGTGGAAATTAGTAAAAGCTGCAAGACTAGTAAGATCATAAATTTCAATGTCTTTGGGAGACAACCCCCGCCTCCCCCCCCCCCACCCCCAGTTATTTTATTAGTACTACAAGGAACAGGTTGTGATAAAGTGGTGAGATTTAAAATAGAAAATGTAGCATCTGCACTGAAAGGCCTGTGTACAGATAGATATAATGCAGACGATACTATGATATCTTGAGTGTCATTGTTGGGTCCCTAATTTGACTTCATAAGCTCCTTTTTCAGTTTCAACAGGTAGCCACTTTTCCAGTGCCTAATCTCTTTGGAAATGTCACACTTCCTAAAATGTTATATACCTACCATATGACTGAATCATTTCCCTCCTAGGCATTTACCCAAGGGAACTGAAAGCATATGTCCACACAAAGACCTATACACAAATATTCATAGTCACTTTATTTGTGGGAGCCCTAAACTATAAACAACCCAAATGTCAATCAACAGTTAAATGCTGATACATCCATACCATAGAGTACTTAACAATAAAAAGAAACTATTGATAAATGCAACAACATGGATGAATCTCAAATTTGTCTGACTGAAAGAAGTCAGACAGAAAAGAGTACATGGTATATAATTGCAATATTATAAAATTTTTGAAGATGCAAATTATCTGTAGTAACAGAAAGCAGATCAGTGGCTGCCAGGGACCTGCTTGGGGAATCCCCGGTAGGATTGATGACAAAAGGCCATGAGGAAACTTTTAGAGGTAATGGTGATGGATTTGTGATTGTGGTGATGGTTTCATGAGTGTATGCAAACTCACCAAATTATATATTTAAAATATGTTCAATTGATTATACCTCAATATATCTATTTGTAAAACCCAGGGTCACTAGGCCCATGAAGTGTGTGTCTCTGATGTAAGGCTCTCAGCGCCATGCGTGACTCAGTCAAGTGTTCTCAATGGCAGTTATCCAAATACTTAAAGAACCCAATGTTAAACCACCAGTAAAATGCTGATGTCCCACATTTTAGTACAAATATTTCCCCTTTCAAACTCCTAGGGAGAAAATGAAGTCTATATATTAAATTACCTTTCAAGTTAATGTCCAAAGGCAAAAAATTTAAAAACCAAAATCCAATTCTCTTGCCCTTATAAGGTAAAAGTCCAACAAAATTAAAATCCTTCTCAGTTTCTTATTTTGCTCACTTACAGCCAGAAATGTTAATGCGTAGATGGATTCCTACAGCAGCTGCAGGCTGTGTGTTTTCCTTGGAAATGGATGTAGCTCATTCTGCTCCTCCAAAGCTAAATTAATTCAACATCAAGTTCAAAAGGTTCAAAGAATTAATAGAACATCCAAAGTAATCATAACTCTTGCCCCACACTCACCAAATTTACACAGCAGTTATCCTGGACAAAATTATGTTCCCAGAACCCAGTATTTTTTATTGTCAAAGATGATTTGTAGCAGGAACTCTATAGTAGAAACTCATGGGCCTGTAGGAAGGAGGATGACTGGGGATGGCCTTAGCCTCATCAGAATGCCAGCCAGTTTATGCAATTATCAGGAGTCCATGCCCTGCATACTTCAACTAAATTGGAAGAATTTTTCAGCAAGAAGTTAGATTTATCAGTATGCACTGGCACACTGTATCTTCTCTCTGGCATTTCAAACGCTGATGCTGTCTTGCAAAGTACAGATTTGCTGTGGTGTAGTCCCAATCACCAGGTCTCATTTGTGGTCCTGATCTTTCCTATCTAGTATAATCAAAATTTCTTTATATTCAAAATTTGCTTTTATACTGCATCTTATGCCTGGCATGAACAATTTAAACCATGAACTTCTCTAGAGCTCTGTATTGCATATGTGTCCTCTGTCTTAAGGTTTAAAAGCAGCAAATACTGATGTAGTCATCAATGTTTAGCATATCTATGTTTTCTGTCATCAAATTCCTGCCTCAAATGAAGTTGCATTCTGGTGTCTCTGCAGCCTCTGATGACGCGTTTGATGCTCATACATGAATTTAAATGTAGTTGAAGGTCAAACTGCCGCAGCCTGCACCCTAAGGCTGTCTGCACATGCCAGTGCTTTCATTAAAGCCAGCACAGCCAGAGTAGCTCGATAAACCTCATCTTCGCAGGCATCAGCTGAGGCCATCCAGGAGGCCAGCATTTGGGTAAGCCCCATGGCCTCATTCTGTGCCTTTGCTGAAGCCTGTGTCTCTCTCACTTCCAGTCCCCTCCCTGCTCCTTTGTTGAGGCCTACACACTTCTGCTTAAGGCCCCAAATCACACCCTGCCTCTGTAGAAATAACCAACTTTAAGTGGACAGAGCTACTCAAAACTTCAGCTCAAAAATCCCACATGCCTCAAGGTTTAAAGCCTCTTGCCAAAGCCACAGCAATAAAAAGCCTACTGCACATTTATAAAACTCAAATTAATGGTACAACATAAGCCTCTATAAACTGCCAAGATCAAAACTCTGTACATACACATTAAAGTCTGAAACCACATGGTGTAGCCACCCAAAGCTTCTCTACTTGTATATTGGTTTCCTTCAAATTGCATTCGTTTTATTCCCTAAGGTACTGACTCATGTAGCACAAACTGGAGTTTTAGATATTACATTTCCAAAATACAGGCCTCTCCCCTGCTCTGCCTCCATCCCCCTTCTACCCTTCATCAACCCAGCCTGTTCTTTGCAATTCTTGGTGTAAGTATAGCAATCAAGAGTACATGCACTGTGGAGGCAGGCCAGGTCCTCTCCCAAACTGATCGTTTACGTAAGTCACTACCTCCCTGGGCAGAACAAGAACAGTAAGGAGGCCATGAGTGTTAGGCTGAGGATGCCCCCTTCATGTGTAAGGAAACATCAGTAATGGATGGATAGCCCCCATCGCTAACGATACACGTCATAACTATTTTTAACTTTATTAAACTTTTAAATACATCCCAAGTTTTCTTCCGTTTGTAATTTTCCTCATGCTGTCTTCACCTCTAATTCTCAATCTTGAAGGCTTTTCTCACATGCCATCTCATCCATGAAACTTCCCCTTATGTCTTCAACTGGAGAAGACTAAGGCCCTGGTCCAGTGCTTTCCAAAAATGGTCTGAGGACCAACCACAACAGAATCACAGGATTGCTTGTTAAAACATCTATTATTGAGCCCATCAGTGCTACCCAAATCTCAGGGTAGGACACCTGAATGGGCATTTTAAGCTCTGTGGGTGCCTCTCTGGTGCAGAGAACAGAAGGGTGGTGGGGAGGGACAGACTGGGAGTTCGGGACTGACATGTACACAATGCTGTATTTAAAACAGATAACCAGGGACCTACTGTATAGCACAGGGAACTCTGCTCAATATTCTGTAATAACCTAAATGGGAAAAGAATTTGAAAAATAGGAAAAAAAGTAAAAAAAAAAAAAAAAAGGCTGCACCCTTTGCTTTGTACCCAATGGCCACTGATTGCTTTTTGTTCTATATTATTTGGCATTTACTGCCTTATATGTTCCTTGAAGAAGGAATCTTCAAGAGTAACTCCTTAACATGGACCTTGCATATATAGCAGCTGATGAATAAAAAGTTGTTAAAATGAACTTAACTAATTTTTACCCATCTCTAAAAAAAAACTAGATCTGTTCCCATGTTTTGTCCTACCTTGATAGTCTAGAAAACATGTAAAACCATTATAAAGCAATTAATTAAAATATTTTATGCTGCTTCATAGTATACTATCTTCACCAATATAGCCAAAATTAGGCCAAGTTGCTCATTTTAAATGCAGTATAATGTACTGCAAACTTTTAAGCATTGTTTTTCTCTGCAATAAAGAATTCCTCTTCATCAGTAAGTTGTGTTTCCTCGGCATCTCCTATCCCACTTTTAAATGCAGAATGCTCAGTAGAGTGGGAGAACTTACCAAAACCTCAATATAATATTGGGCTGCAATTGTTACACTTATAAAGGACTGCACTTTACTATGTATGTAATGTTTTACGAATATTATTGCACAGTTCTTCTGTTTATAATGATGATAACCAAGCCTTTCTCATTTTGTAATATTGCAAGAAGCAATATTCCAGTACTTTCCCTTGGCTCACAAAGGTACCAACAGAGACAACAATGGTAAAGTCCAGTAACAATGTCCTTACATGATAGGTCCCACAAGATTTGGAAAACTTAACACTTGCCGTGACACTGCTGGATTGCCATCACCATTCAAAAAATATTACACTAACAAGCTATGTACTTCCACTTAAGGGAATGATTATAAATATCAAATTCTGCTCTATAAAGACCACACTATAATATGGTAGGGGCAGAAGATAGAAACCTGCTGGCAGGTTTCTGGAAAGTCCATCCCCCTAAAAAATGTACTTAATTTAAAATCAAAGGGAGTCTCTGTCTCCTTCACCATTCCATTATTATGGAATTTTAAAATCATAATAGTTGATTGCTAAATTTAAACACTTCATTGAAATGATTTGTTGAAAGCTCTGCTGCCTTATTCTCAACACTTTATTTCATCTGAATTTCATATGGTATAAAAGTATTACATGCTTGAATCTGTTGCTCATATAGCAGGTTCTTTCAGTTTTTGTTTTTTTTTTTCCCAGCTGCGCCAAGCAGCATGCAGGATCTTATTAGTTCCCCGATCAGGGACTGAACCCAGTGGGATAGTACCCATTCCCCCTGCACTGGGAGCATGGAGTCTTAACCACTGGACCGCCAGGGAAGCTCCCTCTTTCAATTCTTAAGGCCAACCTTCCTTCAGCGGCAAATAAATAAGAAACAAATCACATATAATGTAGAGCATATACAGAAAATTTTCTTTTACAAAAACAAAAATATTTGGACATTTTATATTTGGTACTGCTTAGCAATCCAGTTTCTGTTGACATATAGTTAATTGTTAAGAGGGACAGTAGATATACAAAAGAATTCAACAGTCACGCAGATATTTTAACCCTTGATTAATCAGGTGACGTCTCAATTTTTTTCTTGTATTTTTTTTAGAAGATACTCCATTTGTAAATTCAAGTTTGGTTGGCCCTTTTTAGTCTTTTTGCTCAATATTTTGAACACTTCCATTTTCTTCTTTTTGTAGAGCCTCTGAGCTTCTTCTTTCTCTTGTTTTCTCCTCTCAAATTCCTAAAATTATTAACATGTAATTTTCATTAGTAACAAACAACAGACATCGTTCAATAATTCTGTTAAAATAGTTATCACCATGCAAGCACTTTAAGTTTGTCTTATATTTTGCAAAATGTGAAGTGTTACTTGGAAGTGCAGTACTGTACCCTCTTTGCCACTATGACATAGAATAATGTAAAGTTATTAAACAATTTTAATTATTCATATACAAATAAAATTAAAGCACAGAGGGAAGGCACATTTATTTAATGATTTCGTCATTTAATTAGATCCACTGAGGAGTCAAGTGACTTTAGAGGTTATCCAGTCTATGTAACACAAATCATTTCCAGAATATCTGGTATTCGTTTAAATTTGCCATCTGACAGATTTAATTCAAGCATTATTTACCAACTATAAACTGCATATATGTAAAATATTGTGCTAGGTATTATGACTGATTATTTAAGAATTATCGTGCTCATTTGATTTGCTAAGATAAAGACTCAAATTCATTTGAGTTTAAAGACAAATAATTCAAAGTTATATAGACTTGAAAATCACTACTTGAAATGCAAATTCTTAATTATAAAAAAGTTCTTAAACAATGTAATATGTGAACTTTTTCAATATCACCTGTAACACATATGGCCCCCAAATGACACAGCCTTACATTTGTATGGTGACATAATTAAGTGCTTTCATATACATCATAGCATATTCCATTCTTTTTTTAAATTTTATTACTTTTAAGTTAATCAATTAACTAATTAACTTATTTATTTTTGGCTGTGTTGCGTCTTTGTTGCTGCGTGTGGGCTTTCTCTAGTTGTGATGAGCGGAACCTACTCTGCTGTGCATGGACTTCTCATTGCAGTGGCTTCTTGTGGCAGGGCACGGGGTCTAAGCATGCAGGCTCAGTAGTTGTGGCTTGCAGGGTCCAGAGTGCAGGCTCAGTAGTTGTGGTGCACAGGCTTAGTTGCTCCATGGCATGTGGGATCTTCCTGGACCAGGGATCAAACCTGTGTCCCCTGCATTGGCAGGTGGATTCTTAACCACTGTGCCACCAGGGAAGTCCCATATTCCATTCTTTTAAAACTTTTTATGCTAGGATTTATCTTCATCTTACAGATAAGAGGCTGATGCTCAATATTCACAATTAGATATAGCATTTATATACACATAAAGGAAATTTTTTTGAAATATTAAATGTTTTTATATGGTCCTTTATAATGGTCCTTATTTCACCTGGTATACTATTTCCAAAGCTGGCAGGTATCAGAAGATTGGTTAAAAAAAAAAAGCATAATGTAACAAGCTATGAAACAAAGATCCAGTTTTTCCATGGAGAAATGTTCCTGCTTTACCCTAGTCTGCCATCAGTGTAAGAATAATCATATGAATTTTAGATGTTAAACTTCCAGATTTCTTAATTACACAATATGTAAAGCTAAGACATAAGAGAAATGATATGTCAAAGCCATCTTTGGGGTATTTTTGATTGATGTGCTATCCTTTTTAAAGTGATACATTAATATAACTTCAATATAAGAAATAAGAATTAATCACAAGTAAAATAATTTTGTTGAAGTTATGGATAGTTTTGCTTTACTCATCTGAAAAAGGCTATTATGATTCTGGGTTTCTGAATAACAAAGAGTGGTAACTTTTGCTAAGTTAATCTAGTAGGGCTTTTAATAAGCAAGACCAACTCTTTAAAGAGTTATTTTATTCTAACACCTCCCTTTGACTGTAACTTGCTTTGATGTAAATTTATGAAAATCATCTACATTTTTTCTTGAATTAGTAGTTCCCAAATTTTATTATGCATAATCTCTTGAGGCACTTGTTAAAAAAAATGCAACTATCTGGACCATACACTTGAGAAACACTGTCTCAGATGCTCATATTATTAACCTATGGGCAGTACCTTTAAAATCCTATTCTTGACTACTACTATCACGTCTCAAGGTAATATAAACAATCAAGGAATCTGAATGTTGAAATCCTACAGCTCTTATCAGATTACTCATTTACTCAGCAAATATCTACAGAGGGCATACTATATGCCCCGTATAGTAAGAAAAGCTTACAGGTACAATTATGATAAAGAAAAATGAATCTTAATGTTTTAAAAGTAGATCTTACTTGTTTCTTAGCAGCACGCTTAGCTTGTATCTGCTCATATTCTTCCTGTGCTTTCTGATTTGACGTTTTCTTTTTATTTTTCTTTGGAATAGTGATGGAGCTTTGCAAGATAAATGGAAACAAATCACAAGTATTAAAAATAATATAACCAAAATTGACACAATTATGTCAAATATAGTACTAGTATAGTCAAATCTCATTAAATGCAACTTAAGAGGGGGGGAAGAGAGTTTGAAAGAAAGAGAACATTAATCTTATTAGTAAAATGTCCAAATGACATATTAAAAATTTTGTCACAGCTTTCAAGGTACAGAAAGTGGTAAATGGAAAGTCTTGTAGAAATATTTTGACCAAGGAAAACACAGAAAGCTCTGAAAGATCCTAAAACATTTAAAAACAGGAAACCAGCATGTGAATGGTAGAAATGACAGACTGAAAAAGGCATTAAATTGAAGGACATTATGAAGGACCTTGTGGGTGTACATGAACTTTAATCCCAAAGTTCTTTGACCAACTTGTCTCTATTCCATTTGTTTTTTTAATTGCAACTAAGTGTATGTTCTCTGGGGGAAAAAAATCCAGATTAATAATAGTAGTGGCAGCAGTTAACACTCACATAGAACTTCCCATGTATCTTATGCCTTTATCAATACCTATATAAATGAACTCATTTAATCTTCACAACATCATGAGATAGGTCAAAGATACCATAGCCTGTAAATAATCTATCCTGTGGTTGTGCAACATGGCAGCTCTAAATTACATACTTATTATTATCTGCATTTTAGGGAAGAGGACATTGGACACAAACATATTGGTTTTTTTTTTTTTTAAGAACTTTTATTGAGATATAATTAACATACAATAAGGACACCAACATGTTAAAGCCAGCTCCAGAGTCCATGATGTTAAGCACTACACTATAATATGTCTCAAAAGTTAGATTTTTTTTTAATGTACATTAATAAAAGGAGTTAACCATAGTCCAAGTATGTTAAATGTACTTGAGAAGCTGAAATCTAAAACTCAGATCTCTTAATTCCCACTCCATTACTTCTTCTATTAAGCTACTTGGTCTAATTCAGTCATTTAAGCTAACATGAAAGCCTCCATGAAAATATTTTCACATAATTACCTGTGACTTCTAAAATGCCTTAAGAAAGATTCCAATTACTACAAAAACTGTCCTATAATCTCTTTCATAAAACCCTACTTACATCTACAATGAAACATTTCAAAATACAGTAATACATACTTTATTTTTATGCTACATTGTTCTTCTGGCTGAGGCTGCTCAATGCTACAATATTCTTCAGACAAAGCCTGGTCAGTGCTACACTGCTCTTCTGGCAAAGGCTGATCAACTTCTTCTGACAGAGGCTGGTCAATTTGTTCTACCAAGGACTGGTCAGCTTTTCTAAGCTGCTTCCTGAGTCTTTCCTCTTCAGCTAAATAGAGATGTTTCAGATGATCAGGGTACCGATCTGTGAACTGGGATTCCCGTGAGGTTTGAGCCTTCTTTTCCCTCCATATCAATTTCTTGTAATTTTGCTGAATTTTTAGTTTTCTTCGAAATGCAAAGCCTTGTCCTGTTGAAGAATATATTAGTCATGAATTACTTTCTCAGAAAATAAGTTGCATGAAAAACGTAGTTGTTATTTAAAAATTAAAAACTTTTTACATCATCATCACGTTCAGATGCTAGAATTACATTATGTTTTGCTTTAAAATATTATTTCAAGAAAACGAGTTTAAGCTAACGGAATGAACAGGATGTTGGTCCTTTGCAAAAAGACCAGGCTAACAGTAGTTATGTAGAACTAAAGTAAGAATTTCAAAGAAGGAAAAACGACTAGAGTGTTGCACTACTCCAATTTATTGTACTCACAAATCAAACAGATCCCTTAATTCATCTACATTTAATCTAGGTCTTCAATAAATACCTCGGGGAAAAAAACCCTCACATCTATTATTTTACGTTAGAGAAACTACTATAAAACTGATTTTCTAAAGTAAGTCAACACAAACGAGGGAAGACGGTGTATGACTTTCTCAACAACAATTATCAGAAAACTGTACTAAAGATTTATACATTCCAAATGGGATTTAAGGGTAAAGACAAGACAAAATGAAAAATACAAACTACAGCGAAGCAAATACACGGTAAAAGAAAACTGGAGGGCTCTAGGGTATTTGTTATCAGCCAGAGTGTGGGGTAGTACATTTCTGGCCTCGCTTTCTATCTTTCACTGTAATATATGTACAAATGGACTCGTACATGCTCTGCTCATGGCTTCACGGACAAGATGTAGAGGGAAAGAGTTCTGAACAAAAATGGGATTAAGCAGGGGAAAATGTGAGCAACACTGCCTCGCCTTCCAGTTCCGAGTTCTGAGAAGTCCACGGCTTCACGGGACTTAAAAATAGATTTCTCTGCCCCATACTGGGCTGGGGCTGGCTCCGAAATCCTTCCCAGCTTGGGCGGATCGCGTATCCTAAAATTTCGCAGGCCCGAGAACTTGTATTATAAAAGGCTGCCTTCTAACACACATACCCTCGCGAACGCTCCCCGCGAAGGCTTGCGGATGATTAGGTCGCCACGTCCTTCGTTTCACATTCTTATTTCCGAATCCGAGCAGTGAAACTCCTTCGCCACCTGTCCCAAAACTCCCTATCCTCCCCCTTGCTGGCGGCCTTACCGGCGCCATGGCTTACCAACCGCGGCGCCAGAGAAACATCACGGACGCAGTCAAAGTACGTCATCAGGCAGAAGCAATCAATCGTCCACCCAGCGTCCAGGTCGGAGTTCTACTTATCCGGCCTATGCTACCTTTTACCGAGCCCTTGCCCTGCGGCCACGTGTGCGCCACCTACAGCCGGGGAGGGTGGGCGCCATGGCGGCTTCTCGCCCGCTCCCGGTGACCCAGGATCTGTCCACATTGCGTGCCAAGTTGCAGGGACTGCTGCGGTTCCTGAAGGAAGCCCTGTCCATTTCCAATGCACACACGGTGGACTTCTACACGGAGTCCGTGTGGGAACAGCTGGTCGACTTGCCCCCGGAGACTGTGCTGGCGGTGCTGAGGAGGTCGGCGGCGGAGGCGGAGGCCCAGCCCTCGGAGGCGCGCCCCCTGGTGGCAGCGGAGAGGGAACCAGGTGAATGGCGGGTGGGCGGGACGGGCAGGAAGGCGGAGAGACGTCGGGCGCAGAGAAGCGTGCGCCGTAGCGGAAGTCGAGCGGAAACAGGTGCGCCGCTGGAGCCTGGGGGCGGGGCTCTGCCTGGGCCGCAGCGGAGCCCCTTCTCCGCTTCCGGGAGACGTGGGGTGGGGGCGCTCCTCCCGGACCTCTCTATCGTCTCTGGGTGCTTATGTATTTCCACATTTTAAAGAGACCAGGAAACATTGCCAGGACCTTTCTTTACTTAGTGATTCAACAATTTTTTTTTTTTTTGACTGGAGGGAAACAGGGGGAACGGTGCTTATAGATTTCACGTCGAAACAGCGAAAGATAAATCGACACTTAACGATCAAGATCATTTCAACAATATGTATAAAACAGGGGACTAATAAGGAAAAAAGTAAAACAATAACAGCACAGATCATTTAGAATGGTGGTTATGGCCTAGAAGAAAATAAAACCAGCCCAGTGTGATCGCGATTGTGTGAGGAGGCTGCTGTCACCCAGCTAGCTGGGCATGAGCTTGTGAAGGCGCCGGCCTGCAGGGAGCCGCAGGAAGGGACCGCAGGCCCACGGAATCGCCGAGGCCCTGGGGCAGGAAAGAGGCTCAGATGCCTGCGTGGCTAGAGCCCGGTGCCGGACAGTGGCGGGTGCTGCCGGGGAAGTAGGCAGCGCCTGATCGCGCAGGACTCTCTGGGTCCCGGAAGGATGCTGGGTTCGAAGTGTGTGGAGATACTTTTGGAGCCATTTAGTCAATATAGTGACTTAATACACCTTACATTTGAGAAGATCACTCTGATAGTTACTTTGAAGAACAGACTAGTGGGGCAAATCAGAGGCCAGCTAGAAGGCCGTTTCAGTAACACAAGGAAGAGATGAGGGGATCGTGGGCTAGGATGGTAGTAGTGAAGACTGGAATGTTTGCTATCTCATTTGAAAACTGTTTATAAAATATTTACTACTGAAACTTAGATTCTACTAAGGCAAGTAAGTAGATTTTGGAAGTAGTATGATGAGAAGACCCCAGCAGGGTCATGGGATTTCTCCTGCTGTGCTTCCAGGCGGTCCCAACCTTGCCCTTGCTAGTGAACTTTATTCACTCAGCATTCTCTGAATGCAAAGCACCACTAGAGGGGCCTCCTATGATAGGTCTTGGTAAATAATGGTTTCTTTAGTCTGTGTTTATTGTTGGAAAATTAGGCGCTTCAGTTTATTCTCATAATACCTAATACTAAACTCCTAATACTTAAACTCCTTTGGAGTTTAAGATCATGCCTGTCCTGCTGTATTCCCAGCACCTAGTAAAATACCCAGCATTAATAATTAATACTCAGTAAATGTTTGTTGAATGAATTAATGAATGACTTATTCTGACTTCTAAAAAAGTAAAAAGAAATGTAACTAAATATGAAGCTCAAGACTTTCACATGGCTTTAGCCTAGTCTTCATACAGTGGATGAATTAGGTTGTTTATATATCCTAATAATAACAATAATAGGATTAATTGATATTTACTATTTTCCCTGCAGTGTGTTGTTTGTTTGCATATTTTCTCTTTTAATCTTTACATTAGCCTTGCAAGGTGGGTTCTGTTTTCCCCAGTTGTGAAATTGCCAGTTGAGGAGGTAATTGACTAGGGGCACAGCTTGTAATGGAGATGCAAACCTGGGCCATTTGACTGTACAGAGTCTGAGGTTGTTACCACTGTGATAAAGGTTTTTCTGAATTATTTAGGAATGAATTACAAAGGCCACTTATTATCAAAACTAACATTTTATGACATGAATGCATTCCTTATTTTTTGTTTTGTTTTGTTTTTATTGTTTCCCCTTCAAGAATGTAAGAATTGTTTTGTTCACTGTTGTATCTTTAGTGCCTGAAACAGTGCCTGGTCAGAGTAGGTGATTGATAAATATTTGATGAATAAATAAATGAATAATGCCACTTATTTGTTCTCTTAGCTAGGAATAAAATACATCTTTTGAGAAACCCTTATAACCAATTTTGTGTCTATTCAACAATAATGGACTCTAGACTAAATTATTCACCTTTGGAGTGTCTCTGACCCTGCCAAATTTTTTATACAAGATATTGAATTGTACAAATAAAATGGTCAGCTGCCTCCAGTGTTTGTAATGTATGCTTATAAGGAATGTCAATTTTCGTTTATGTAAAGATTATGTAAAAATGGACATTTTCTCCATTACTATATGAAGTCTATTGTTTGTGTCAGAGAAGAGCATTTTTTGCTCTTTGACCGGATTTGTATCTTATTAAAGAAATGTTAGTTGCTTTGTAAGTATAAATTAGCAGTTAAATTTTTAGACTGTTTAGTCAGACAGGGTACAAATTCCAATTCTACCAGCTCTGTGATCTTGGGGAATTTCATTCATTCATTCATTCGGTCATTCATTCATTCAGGGAACATTTACTTGGTGTCTGCTGTGTGCCAGTACTTTTCTAGGAGCTAGGGAAATAGCAGTAAATAAAGCAAATAAAATCCGTATCTTTATCTTGCTTGTATTCTTGAGGGAAGAGATATAATTTTTTAAAAGTGCCACAGAGAAGAATCAAGTAACAAAGAGAGGAGTAAATAAGGGGACTGGCAGGAGGAAGGTATGTTCATGATTGTAAATAGGTTGTTCCAGCAAAACGTCGTAGAAGTAACTATGGATAAAAAATCTCGGGAGAAAATTGAGTCATGAAGATATCTGGAGGCAGAGCGTTCCAGATAGAACAGGGAGCACAGAGGCCCTGATGTGGGTGCGGGCACGGTGTGTTCAAGGAGCAGTGAGGAGAAGCATGGTTTTCTGCCAGCTGGATATGAGGAGTTTCAAATAAATACAGTTCCCAGAGCTGTACTGAGTGAATGCACAGTGTGTGAAAGTACACCAGCATGTGTTTGGCATAATCATGTGGTGTTTTATGAGACCAAGTTGTTTCTGAAAATCCTCATTATGGCCATTTCAGTAGATTTCTCTTGACAGGTGATGTTCTGGCCTGGTCAGAGCCCTGAAAGATTCTTCTCTGTTCATCTAAAAAGAACTAGAGAGAAAACAATCTTAATTCTCTCCAATTAAAAGGAAAGATGTTGAAAATCACTTTATTTTAAGGGCATGAATTATGGGTGTTGCTGATTGAATTGTATCTCTCCCCCCAAATTCTTAATTCAAAGCCATAATCCCCAGTGTGACTATATTTGGAGTTAGAGTCTTTAAAGAGGTAATTAACACTAAATGAGGTCAAGGGTGGTTCCCTAATCCAATAGGAAGAGGAGGAAACACTGAGAGGGCGCACACAGAGGAAAACTATATGAGGACACAGAGAGAAGGCAGCCATCTGCAAGGCAAGGAGAGAGGCTTCACCAGGAATCAGCTCTTTCAACACTTTGATCTTGCACTTCCAACTTTCAGACAGTGACACATTTCTGTTGTAAAAGCCACCCAGTTGGTGGTATTTTGTTATGGCATCTTGAGCAGACTGATGCAATGGGCTTTACAGACAGACTGCCTGGTTCAAGTTCTGGCCTCACCAGTTACTCTTGTGGTTAGTTTGGGCTGCAACTCTTTGTGCCTCAGTTCCTCATCCATAAAATAGGGATAATTATAGTAGCTACTTGATGGGGCACTCTGAAAGTTACACGAGTAAATACAGGATAAGGGTTAAGCATAATGCCTAACAAAGAGCAGCACTTAACCCATGCATTCACTTGACTGATGTTTATTGAGTGCCTTCTGCCTACCAGGCCCTGTTGTAGACCCTACCCTTATGATACTGAACGCTGTGTAATCCCTGCATACGTGGAGCCTATGTTTTAGTGAAGATCAATACACAGAAAACTACACACACACACCACCCCCTCCAGGAAGGGAAAGTGAAAAATGGTGTATCTGAGGGAAGAGTATGTGTCAGGCCGACTGGACAGTAGGCACCAAGCAGGAACCTGCTGGGTGTGTTGGGAGCACAGCAGAGCTGTCCAAATGAGACTGATCAAAGATGAGGTTGGAGAGGCGGCCGGGGGCAACTTCATGTAGGACTTGTAGACCATGCTGAGGGCTTGGCTTTTGCTCTAAGTGGAATGGAACACTCTTCAAGGACTTTATGAGGGGGTGTGCTATGTGATTTATGTTTTAGAGGGATGATTCTGGCTTCTGTGTGGAGAAGGTGAGGGTGGAGGAGGTGAGGGTGGAGCAGAAAGACAAGACAGAAGGCTATTCAAATAGTCCAGGGTGGACTTCAGGGAATGGCCACTTGAGGAGGTCAGGCAGTTCCTCCAGCAGGTAACAATGACAAACACTGACCGGATTATTAAAAACAACTGTTGGGGGGCTTCCTAGGTGGCGTAGTGGTTGAGAATCCGCCTGCCAATGCAGGGGACATGGGTTCGATCCCTGGTCCGGGAAGATCCCACATGCCGCAGAGCAACTAGTCTGTGCGCCACAACTATTGAGCCTGAGCTTTCGAGCCTGTGAGCCACAACTGTTGAGCCCATGTGCTGCAACCACTGAAGCCCACGCACCTAGAGCCTGTGCTCCGCAACAGGAGAAGCCACGGCAATGAGGAGCCCATGCACCACAACGAAGAGCCCCCACTCACCGCAACTAAAAAAGAAAGCCCGCACATAGCAAAAAAGACCCAACACAACCAATAAAATAAATAAATAAATAAATTTATTAAAAAATAAAATAAAAAAATGAAAACATAAAAACAGCTGTTGGAAGGTTCTGGAAGATGATCAAAGGGGGACCGAAATATGAGAAGAGTTTGCTGTTGAAAAACTGCTACTGATCGGGAAGAACTGTGAGTTCATGACTTTCCTGCTGGGCGTGCTCCAAACCCCACTAGATCTGGCAATGGAAAATGACATTCTTCGCAGCTCAAGGTGGCCACGACAGAGTTCAGAGATGAGAGCAGATGGAAGTTTAAGGAGCACATTCTGGAAGGAGGGCCACAGAAGGGCTGAGATCTAAGATGTGAGTATCAACTCTGGCTAAAACCCTGGATGAAGTTTAGACACCCCCGCCCTCCCCTCACACACGCATGCACGCTTGCATGCGGGTGTGGGAGACCTAAAGAGTCCAGCAAAAATGCTGACAAAACTAGGGAGATGGTGAACCCTTGAAAGACAGAGCTGCTGGCGAGATGTGCAGTTTGCTACACCTTTGACAGAGTGTATTCCCCAAAGTGTACACAGCTTGGGTGGCAAAAATCAAAAGCCTGATTGAATTTCTGTATCAACGGGCAGAATTCAGGGCTGGCAGAGCAACTGGAAATTTAGGCTTGGGAGCCTTGGAAACAAAGGTAACCACAGAGAGGGTGAGCCCCCCAATCTGACTATCAGATCTACTCAAATCTTTATCTGCCTGCTGGACTACATAGGCTCAGGGATACCCTCAGGGAACAGGCAAGTAAATCAGCAGCTAAGCAGAGACACCAGCTGGTGCACGCTGAAGGGGAGATAGATTTCAGTTTGAGTCCAAGCACGTTAACTTCTTAGTAGAATAACAACAACAAAATCCTTAGAAAAACAAAATAGATCCACTACAATAAATTATCCACAATTCTGCTTTTCAACCAAAAACTACTAGATGTTCAAAGTAACAGGAAAGTGTGACTCATACTCAGGAAACTGCTTCCAAGTGAGCCCTGATACTGGTTTTAAGTAGCTGTGTTCAGAGAATTAAAGTGTGACCCAAGGGGTAAGAAAATGAGTTAATAGGAGCTGATCCCTATTGGTCTCAGATGTTGGATTTAAGTGGCTATTATGAATATGTTCAGAGAAATAGAAGAAAATAGCCTAAGAATTAAAGGGAAACACAGGATTTAATTGTATAACCTCCCTTATAATGCTTTTAATTGAAAGAGAATACATTCGTTGACACACAATTAATATTACACATTAATGTTACACATTGTCTGTTGCTGATAACACCCTCTCACATGGTTTCTGTGAGTCAGGAATTTAGGAGCAGATGAGCTGATGGGTCTGGCTTAGGGTCTCATGGTTTCACAGTGAAAATGTTGGTGGGGCTGCAGTTGCTGAAGGCTTGATTGAGGTTGGAGAACTCGCCTCCACAATGTCTCGCTCACATAGGTGGCTAGTTGGTTCTGCCTGTTGACACAAGGCCTCAATTTTTCACCATGTGAGCCTCTCCGTGGGGCTGCTTCCATGGAAGCTGTTGTGTTTGCATGATGTTCTTGTTTTCGTCTGTGCTCAGTCATGATTGTGGACTTGGCATGTCCCGACTTTGTCTGATATTGGTGTACTACTGTAAACGTTTTCATGTTTCATAGGGAAGATTGTGGTCTGTGTGCCAGTGTCACCCCAGCTGTGAGCTGCTGTCTCTCTGTCACAGCTGATTGTTATTGTTGTTATTTTTTTCCTTTTTCAAAATTATAACATTACCTATCTTACAAAGTTGTGGTAAAGATGAAAGATGATGTGATATGGCTCCTAGCATAGAGCTGGGAGTATAGCATGGATTCAGTACATTGCGGCTAATAAATGATGAGGGTTGTGGCAATGATGATTTTGATGGTGATGGTGTAATTTCGGTCTTTCTTTCCTTGGAAAAAATAAATTGTCAAGAACTTCTGGAGATGTATGTGCTCCTGTAACAACCTGTATACGCTCCCGTATTAACACGTATCATCCTGTTGTCATTGTCCACTGGCTTGTTTTTGTCTGCAATGAGATTATAAACTCTCTAAAAACAAAAGTACAGTGTTTATCTTTTGCAATTTTGTGTTCTTAGCATATTGAACAGTTTCTGGCATATAGATAAGTAAATTATTCTTGAAGAATGCAGTGAAGCATAGATCTATAAAGAATGTTATTGAAGGTACCAATGGGAATATGGTACTGAACTAGATAGCTATTATTTCTGGTGTGATTTCTGTCCATATTATGTTTATCATCACTGTTTTTGTATGACTCGATCCAACTAATAGGTTTCTTAACTTAATTTGAAGAGATATAAATCAGTTCCTATTCTTTCCCTTTGTGAAAATACAGTACTTCATTCAGTACATTGAAGATTACAGAAAGATACCCTGAGAATCTGGAGATAAAATCAAGGCAGGCATCATTTCAGGCTAAAATTTCTAAAAGTTTATTACTCATATAGGTGAGATTAACCATCTGCAGAAAAAAGCCAGTAGCGATAGCTTCTAAATACTGATAAAACAAACAAGGCTCCTATATCTCATCTCAGGGATTAAGATTTTGTTTTACTCACTTCAAGGGAACCAGCCTTTGTCCTTAGGAAGTAATGACTACATATATAAATCTGTAATATTCTCAAGTGAATTATCTTTTGGTCTTCAGGAGTTAATTGATCTTCGTAAGTATAGAAAAATCTTCCAAAAGGCAAACAGAAGAGATATTGAGTTAGGATAGCCAAAATATTTTATGAAACAAAAATAGATCAAGACTACACAGGCAACTCAACCAACTACCCAGCTTGACTAAAATTATCTTTAAGGGACTTCTGTGATGGCACAGTGGTTAAGAATCCGCCTGCCAATGCAGGGGACACAGGTTCGAGCCCTGGTCCAGGAAGATTCCACATGCTGCAGAGCAACTAAGCCTGTGAGCCATAACTACTAAGCATGCGCTCTAGAGCCCGTGTGCCACAACTACTAAGCGTACGTACCCAGAGCCTGTGCTCTGCAACAAGAGAAGCCACTGCAATGAGAAGCCTGTGCACTGCAATGAAGAGTAGCCCTTGCTCTCTGCAACTAGAGGAAGCCCACATGCAGCAAGAAAGACCCAACACAGCGAATAAATAAATAAAATATTTAAAAATTTTTCTTTAAGGATATCTGGCTTTATTTGTTCTAGTTGTAATTCTAAAATTAGGAGACAATGTCCTATCAAATGAATGATATGAGTTTTTGTTGTAAATATATTTCTCAATGTAAATCAACAAATTTACAGTCAATTTCTTGTAACTTTGCTTAGAATCAATTGTGGAAAACCTACTCAGCTCTCAGGAAATCCAGTTTCTGTGCCTGCAAAGCCATCCTCTGTGACTTTGCCAAAGCCCAAGCCTGCTCTAAGATTCTGCCTGAGCCTCCAGGGCCTCTCTTGACTCTCTTCTTTCAGCTTCTTGAGGCCATATGCTGCTTCTCCTGTTTCTTGTTATCGTCACTTACATGATCCTTACCGGGATTGGGTGCTGAATAAATGTTTAGAATTGGTTCCTTTTGGTAAGCATCTGCATAATTAATTTACTCTCATTTTAATTGAGCAGCACAGGAAGTTTTTGTCTATGATAGATTAATTCATTGAGGTTTCTCTTAAATTCTTTTTATTGCATCCCCATAGATTACATTGCTTCTTGGCCATTCTAAGTGTTTTGTTGGTGATGGTGGTGATGGTGCTGATTATGGTGCATTGAAATTGCACTCACATTTAATCTGAAACACATGAAGCCAGAAAGCATGTTGGCAATAGAGTGAGAACAACCGAGAAATAATGTCGTCTGTTTTACGCTGCTGTATTTAACTTTTATCCTTTCACTTTCCATATGTATTTTCCTGAACTCTGTTTTCCCTTTTTATTTTTTTCTGGGTCTATTTAGGAGACTTCAAGTCTGGAAATAATTTCACATGACAAAAAGATAGTGGCCAGTGTCAGCCCAGTTCCTGGGTTGCTGCTGTAATCATGGGTAGGGGTGAACAAAAATGCAAACAAATCTTTGGGAACTCAGGATAATTTGTCATCATATTTTACTTATTTGATATATAGAATGTGCTTCCTGATTGTTCCTTTTAGATGAGACCATCTAGAACTTGAAATTATACTCTAGTTTTTAATGGTTACCCCCTCAGCTTCTGATTTCCCCCATATCAATTATTGAGAAGTTTAGTAAAACAGAGTTCATGAAGATTCCTCTTATCTGGGGCAATTTTTTCCCTCATTCTACTTAAATTATACTTATATTCAGCCCATCAGAATAAATCTGAGTGTCTTATGTTTGTTTAGATATTTGTTTTATGTTTGTTTAAATTATGTCAAATCATTAACCTTTCACGGGAAATTTGTTGTTATGATAACCTGTCTTCATGGTTTTATCAGGGTTTAAATTCTTTCCCTGAATTAAAAAAAAAAAAAAGAACTTGCCTACAAGGCTTCCTGGCTACTAGGGTCTACATGTATTTTTGTTTTTTTACCTCATCACTTCGGTGGTTAAAACGGTCCTTCATAAATGGCATTAACATTCTTCCCATTATCTAGGCTCATAATGTGCCAATTCTTCCTCCGTTTCTCTTGCATCTGCTGCTTCCCATTTCCATAGCAAATAGTTCAGCTCCCTCCTTTTTAAATCTCATGACAGAATTTTAGCAATAATTTCCAAGTTGTTCTTGTTTTAAGACTATTTCAGTTGCTTCTCCATTCAAACTGCTTTCCAGTTGTCTTCCAGAATCCTAGTTCTGGTCTTGTCATTCCTTTATTCAAAAGCCATCAGTAGGTCTTCATTTCCTGCAAGATAAACTTCTAACCTTCCAATGTTATCTACTATCTCCTCTCCAGCTGGAACCTTGGCTATTAATGGTAAGCAAATAGATGACAACACGTAAAGAATATGGGTATTGTGGTTGTCACATGTGGCTTTGAATTCTGGCTCTGATACTTCGGTGCTGTGTGATCTTGTGTAGTTAAGCTTTTGAGCCTCAGTTTCCTCATTTGAAAAATGGGAATCATAATTCCTGCTTGAAATGGTTGTATAGAAATAAATGAGATATATGTTAAAATCTGGCACATAAATAAGTAGGTATTTAATAAACATTAGCCATACTTTCCATATTCTGCTTCCCTCTGAAAGAGGCCAATAGGCTGAGAGGCAGAAGGCCTGGTTCTGATTCATTTTTGACTCTGAATAGCTGTGTGTCTTCTGCAGGACATTTAGCTGTAGAGCTCAGTTTCCTCATCTAAAAGAAGATGCTTAGGGTGTGCATCAATAACTGAGGTAGAAAAATAGCCCATCTCACATGGCTTATAAATATCTCTTGAATGACTGATAAATATTTACTTTTCTTTTTTAGCCAACCCACACAAATCTGGAATTGCAGCTTCTCTTGAAATAAAGCAGAAGATCTGGCCATTTTGTTGCATATCTCTGTGTGGCAAATAGCTTCCTTTATGGAGGTGTTCTTCACAAACTGAAAAATATGCCTGACTTCCCAGAGTACTAGAGATTATGGCTCTTGGTTGATGATCTTCAGTCAGTTTCCTTGTACCCCCTGAAAATGAATTCAGGAGTTTGCTTCACATTCTCAAAGGAGACTGAGAACCAGAAATAGTTATGGATCATCTGGCTAAAAGAGATCTAGGGTTGCTTCTAGTGTTCAAAATATAATGATTTAAAGTTTTTATCTCCAGACTTTTTCTTAGTTCCTGCTGTTAAAGTCATGATCATGTTGAAAGCATGGGTCAACATGAATCTTGAGATGAAAAAGCCTATAACCAGTCATCACTGGGTCATCCAAGTCAATAAATGATTGAGCTTCCTTCATGGTCTGATTCCAGATCACCTTTGATTATGAAGATGGCTAAAATAATTTGCTATCAGTTCTTCATTTTTAAAATACATCTTCAACCAAAGGTGAAGGGAGGGAGTATAAGGGCATGGTATTACCAACATTTCACTTGCCATTCTCTCTCCACCATGTACCTAATACTTCAGCTGTCTTATTTCCTGAATATGCCAGCATTGTTTCCCCTCCCTAATTTTTTTTATGCAATTCTCTTTGCCGTGAAATCTCCCACATTATGTATTTAGTAAATATCCATTATTATTTCTCATCATCTTTCAAAGTCCAGGAAACTTATACTAAATTGATAATAGAACTAGTCATTTATATATTGTTTTATTTCTTTATTAGAGCGCTTAGCCTGTGGTATTATAATGACATGTTTCCTTTGACTCTCCCACTCTGTGAGTTCTGGTGTCTAGTAAATAGTGAGTGCCATATAGTAGACTCCCATTAAATGTTTGTTGAATTTAATATGGTTGGTTAGATAAAGAGTATATGGGCATTCCAGGTAGATAGAGCAGTGTAAGCAAAGGAGTGAAGGTGGAAAACAGTAAAACACAGACAGTAAGGACCATGAAACAAAGTATTCATAAATTTTTAAATAGCTAAAAATAAAGTCAGAAAAAAATATTGCAGCCTGTATCTGGAGACTAGTCTGTTAAACCGTTTAGAATCATCTGTCCATGCAGACACTGCTTAGGATCCCTTTGTGGTAGTCCAGAGATGAAGGATGTCCCTGGGGCAAGATGATGGCAATGGAAATGCAAAGGAAGTGATGGTTTTAAAATATATTGTACAAAAGAAAAAAAAAAGATAATAGAAAAAAAAGAAAAAAAAAAGAAAATATATTGTACAGAGAAAATTGGTAGATCTTGATAACTGATATTTATATGGGGTTCAGAGAAATGGAGAAATCAAGGATAATTCCAAGAGATTGATTGTGGGAATGTCTTGAAGAATAAAAATGAATGGTACCATTTGCAAAATTAGGAAAATCATCAGAGGGAGCTGGTTGGGGAAATAATGCATTCAATTCTAGATATATTGTGATTGAGGTCACCCGAGTAGATACATTTAAGGATTAGCATTCATTGCACCCTCCCCCCAACCATTCACATACAATCTTAAATTTTTAGAATTAGCTCACATGTGTTATTTGAGTAGTATAAATTATCACTGCTCTGGGCTACAAGGACCAGAAGTGACTGTGTTGAATCTAATTCTACTGATATTTGAGAGGAAGGGACAGGCAGTCCTTAAGCATCTCTTGTATGACCTCTGCATGATCAGTATTCTTCAAAACTTGCTGTGGTCATTGATAGACTTAAGAATAGGTCAGTAGTCTCTAAACCTTATGACCTCTGGGTGCCTGATTATTTTTATATACTAGTTTATTTTTGCAAAAATTACTTAGCATCTTTTTAGAATAACGCAGTGCTAGGTGTTATGGGTGAATACAAAGGTAAACTAGGTATAATCTGTGTCCTCAAAAATTCACATTCCAATCAAGGAGGTAAAAGATGTAGTAATTGTAGTACAAAACAAAATGGGAACACGAATGGAGTATTCCTTTCTTTTGCAGAATTTAACTCTAGTCTCTTCCCATTTGATGTGGTCTGACAATTAACTTATAATCTTTTTAAATGATACATGAAAATCCTGTGTTCTGAGCATTGCCGAAGAAAATGCTTTTCAATCGTTATGGTTTTTTAAAACAATTATTTAATTTCCAGCTATGTAACACTTTTTACCAAACCTAGTTGATTTCATTTTCCAAATAAATTTTTCAACATTGTTTATATTTGAAATGTAAGTGTCCAGCTGTATGTACTTCAATTGTTGTATTGTTTCACGGGTTAATATTTATAATTCTCCACAATAAAATTCTAGTTCTACCCTTCCCCTTTCCCTGCCCCTCACGTGTCAGGCTGTTTCTCATTTATTGTTTATAGAGATCTACCAATGAATCTACCCACCAATGAATAAAAAAATAATTTTAGGTTGTTTTAAATATTTTAAATGATCTCTAGAAGCCAAAGGAAAAATACTTAATTGAATTTTCTGTTATAATATTAACAATTGGGCAAAGTAAAAGGTGAGGAAACAGTAAAAGATAGTGATTCTTAATCTCTTAGGTCATAAATCCCATTAAAGACTAATTCAAATAAATCCTGTAGTACCTCTTCCTTTAAAAAAAAGGCATATATGCTCACAAATAGAAGTAAAAGTTTATAGATAGCTTTAGGTGGTTCATAAGCTTCTTTAGCATTTAGACCTCAGGATAAGAACCACTGGTTGAAAGCATTATTAGTACTACAAAGCTCTTTGACTTCATCTTGATTTAGACCAACACTTATATTCATTCTTCTTTTTTTCGTGTGACTTCTTGTTCCTTATTATGATATATGTTTTCAAACATTTCTTTAACTAACCTTTATGGAGTTCTGAAACTTCCCTTGTGAGGGAAACTGCATTTCAGATATAGCCACAGAGTATCAGACCAGTATCTTTAGGCAACACCAATGACAATTACTAAAACTGAATTCTTCCCTTTTCCTTGATCATTAAAATCAGAATGGCTATGTAAATGTAAAGTTTAGATGGGCATTTTATTTGTTTATTCTCTACACAGCAGCCCCTAAAGAATAAAATTGATCTTATTAATTATACACATCATTTACAAAAATTAAATAAGTAAAGAGTAAGGTCTGCTGGAGGTACAGTAGGAACTAGAGAAAGTGTATATTTAATGCAAATTCCTTTTGCGTGTTTGTTTTACTTGGCAAATGATTACAGCTGAATTCAATTAAGAGATAGAATTGACAACGCATCTATTTTTTGTTAATGTTGAAATATAGGTAATGGAGTTTAGAATAAGAATAGCAGATGAAATTGAAGTTAGTGAAATGCACAATGGGAAAAAGTATAGTTTTAAGAAAGATGACAATTTTACTCTCTCAAAATCTCTTAATAGTAATTTAATTATACTTACAATTACTGTTTACCTGGAACAAATGTCCTTTATTTTTCCTGCCTCAATAATAAACAAACTAGAAACTCTTTTTTTATTCCTGAAAGCCTGGAAGTCTAGGCCCAAGTCAGTGTGTATATAGAAAGGAAATACTGATGTTCTCAGTAAGAGATCAATGGCAGTGTTAGTTACTAAGATCCTGCCATCCTTGAGGCACTGAGGGGCAGTGGAGCCTACAGTGGTGTTCAGAAAATGACAGCTGAAATAGGAAATGAGATGTCTGTGGTAGGAACAAGAGAAGAACAAAGAGGTCGATTTCACTGCACTTACTGCACTGAAATAGGTTCGTTTTCAAAGTATTCTTTACAATTATAAAGCAATTTTTAAAGTTTTAGAATCTAGAATTTTGTATTTAGGTAACAAAATCGTATTTGATTTATTAAATTGAATTTAGTTTTCAGAAAATATTTACAAATATTTAACTTATTTTTCAATGCTTCTAATTTTAGCTGGAGTTTGAAGTGGTGGAATTTCTAGTAATCTATCTCTTGATTTTGGTTATTTGCTGAAAATAGACTTCTGATATAGGAAAATAAAACACTGTAGTAAAGCAAACTTGAAACTATTAGGTCTTTAAGGCATGGTCAAGATTATAACCTATCTACTGAATTTCACATCAAATTCAGTAAGAAATATCATTGGTAATAAAATTCTCTCATGAGCTTTCAAGCTGATTCTAGGACATTGTGCCCGCTGCTAACCACTGGGCTCCCAAACAGTGAGAAATTCTTGCTTTCAACCTGCTTGCACTGTAGAACCCAGTGTTGGCTATTGCACTTGCACATTGTGTCTCAAGTTGCAGCTTACCTGTCTCTAGTCATGCTTTCATTGTAACAATGGAGGGCTTGCATCCAGTTTCCAGAGCCTAAACTTCCTTTCTCCCATCAGGACCTGCGTTTAGAAACTGAGTGTATTGAGCAGTTTCAAGTTCTTCTCTGGTAGCCTATATGGTATTCTGGGCCTAAATGCTTGAGTATTTTCTGCCGCATATTCTTACGACAAAGTCCCAAGTACTGCATTAGGACATTCAGTTACTTAGTTTGGACTTTGTAGTTTAGGAGTTGCCTGCTGTGTTCTAGGCTCTGTTTTAGGATGCGGTGTGTGAATGTGTGTGTGTGGCTAAATACTTACATGTATATATGTATATGTACATATTTACATATATGTATATGTGCATAAATGTGTGTGTTCCTTAAAATATTGTATTGTTGAAGATATCAAATCTTAAAGCAGATAAATAGACTGTTCATGGCCACAGAGGAAGAGAGAGTCTGAGAACCAGAATTCAGACCTAGTTCTTGCTCTTTCATTTACCCATTCATTTGTTGAATACCTGCTATGACAGACATCTTTCTAGGTTCTCAGGATATAGCAGTAAACAAAAATCTGTGTCCTCTTGCATCTTACTTACTATGTCAGATGGTAAGTGCTGTAAAGCATTGATGAAAGATCAGCGAGGAATGAGAGTTGAGTGAGGTTGCAGTTTTAAATCGGGTTATCAGAGAAGTTTTCACTGAGTTGGTGACATTTGAGCAAAGACCCGAAGGAAGTGAGAGAGAGAACCATGGAAATATCTGAGAGAAGATGGTCTCAGGAAATAACAAGTGCAAAGACCTGAGTAAACACACCCCATGTGGCATCTGAAAAGAATTCTAACTGGAAATTGCTGAGCCCTCTGGAATCCACACTGAACATTTGTTGTCCACACAATTTATAAATAAAACACTATATCCCGTAGATGAATCACAAGTAGTTAACAAATTAGCTTTATCAGGTTCAGTTATTACCTTGCACATAGTAGGCATTCCAGAATTATTTTTTTAACAAGTTTATTTTTTTGTGTATGAAGTCAATTTTCTAAACTGTTTCTTTGTATGATTTTTTTGTTTTCCTTCAAAATAAACTATGCAAAGGGTCTGTTAGAGTAGTAATACTGTAGTTAGATTTTCCTATTTTTATATATAATTTCACTTTTATAAATAACTTAATTCAATGTGAAAAGGTTTTTGAAATGGTTCCATGTACTTTATGCATTCAATGTGATATTAATATTGGCACAATAAGGATATGCATGTCAATTTTTTGTTAATTATATCATTCTTTCTAAGAGTGTGGTTTATGTGTTGAGATAACTTTTTTTCATTTCATATGCAACCATAAATTATGCTGGAGCTTATGCAAAAAGTTTCCTAGCACATAATTGAGTAATATAAATTGATTTATTTTAAAAAGCAGCAGTATATATTCTGTTTCTTCCTTACATAGATTATAGGGTTGTGGATATATATAAACATTCATAAAATTTAATACATCCCATCTATAATTTTCATAGTTCAGCAAGACAGCTTTAACTTTTGATTGAAGTCAACTAAACAAGTGTAAAAGATTGAAGCTTAAAGTCAACTGTTATAGAAGCCAAAGCCTTAAAATGTGTAATTAAACTTGCCTTAAATATAAGTAAATTTCCGTTTTAGAAAATGTGTTCAATTCAGCTCAACCAACACTTATTGAAGATTGTACTATGGGAGTTTTATTGGTAAGGAAAAAAAATCACTATTGCGGTAACACTGGTGATACTAATAGAGCTTGAACGATGGTGGTGATGGGGGGTGAGGAGGGGGGTCCCCAAATGAAAGACATTTTTACACTAGGGTTAATGGGCGACTGGATATATGGATTTAGGGTATAAGGAGCATTTAAGATAACGTAAAATACTTTTAACTTCAGCACTAGATGACTGGTGACACTATTAAACAAGATAGGAAATAGGAGAAGGGAAAGGTTTGGTGAGCATGAGAATGTTCAGTTCTGTTTTGGGCCTTTTGAATTGGAAACATCTATAGGACATTCAAGTAGAAATGAGTCCATAACATTTCTGTGTCCTTGTGAAGATTGTTATTAAGAGGGCACTGTTGATTTCTTCTTGAAATTCTGGACCATAGGACATTTCTAGGTTGCATGATAACAACAGTAGTCACTTTTGTCCTGACCCCTGTAATACAGTTAAACATCCAAGTTTAGCATGTAATTGTATTTTATCTTAGATCACATTCTAAATGTTTTAAACGGCTTTTATCTCACCTCGCGATTGTATACGATAGGGCCGAGATGAGGTTTTATGCTCTTCTAATAGACTCAGTAGTACTATTGAAGTCCCCGTAGTGGCCTCAGTGATCACTACTATCCAAGAATCTTAGAATTTGTTTTTCCCAGTGTACCTGGTGATGCTCCAATAGTAAATGTGTTGAGGAATTGCTTTCATTCATCCATTCATTGACTTCCTACTTACTGAACACCTGCTATATGCAAGGTATTATTGCTTTACAACTGGGCATGAAGCAGTAGGGATGCTTTGTTTTGTAGAAATACAAAACCACAACAATGTCTTATAAAAACTTTTAATTTCCTTTTCAGAGACTTATCAGTTGTTTTAAATGTAGAAATTCCTCTTTTAATTTATTGAAATCTTAAAATCACTTCTGGTAAAGAGGGAGGTGTTGAGGGGAGTGAGGAAAGTGAAAGAATTAAGAAGATAAATGAGTTTGAAACTATCTTAAGGTATTACCATGTATTGATCTCTGCCAGAGGGAATTCTTGTTAGACCTAATTCTGACAGTCACATCTGCCTGGCACTTTTTTTAACTGCTGTCTTTCCTGATTTCATTTGTTGTCCACTGAACTCACTGCTGTGGCATGTTGATCAAATGTAGGAATTAAGAGCAGGGTCTGGGTCACATGACTTGCTACTTAGTGTTTGTCGAACCTGGCTAAATTGCAGCCTCTCTAAGTTTTCGTTTCTTTCTCTGTAAGTGGGGATAGGAGCACGATGTAACTAGCTTATAAGGCTATTCCATTAAATGTCGACTGTTTGGCACAGTGCCTGGCCCATAGTATATGTGCAATAAATTTTAGCAATAATAGTGGTGAGATAATTGTGAATCCTAATAGTGTTCTGTCTTCCTTACAGTGCGAGATAATATTCAAGTAAAATACCAGACGTTTAGTTTTGAAATTTTATTGTTTTAAATGTTAGTATATTCATTGATTGTTTCTATTTTATTTTTAGCTTTGAAACATTACTATTTGTTTCTCTACCTTGAGATTTTCATAATCCAACATGTGTATGTATAACCTTTCTGTCTTTCCTTGTATGTTGATCTCTGCTATAAAAAAAAAGATAATGATATCCTGATCTCATATTTAATAGAATTAACTTCTCCGCTGCCTTTGACCAAATAACCTATCTTGTAAGAAACTTCTGTGGATGTACAAAAAATAAAAGTAAAGAAAGAGCGTGTAATAAAACAGAACAGGTACTTCCAATAGAGGGAGGTATTAGCACAATAAAACCACATGATGCATGGGTGCAGTGCACATCAAATTTAAAAATGAAGCTTTCCCTGTATAAAAAATTTAACTAATTAAGAATTTAAATAATAAGTTGAGTAACACTGTGGTTTTTATTTTGCTAGTTGCCAAACTCAGTATGCAAGTGTCTGGGAATGCACTATTAGGACTACGGACACCATTACCATCACCGTGGAACTTTGCTGTTTTGGAGATAGAAGTAAAGACAAGATCATTGACACCTCTCTCTCTTTCTCTGAATCCCTAAAAATCACAAGTAATGGAAGTTACAGGCTGGATCATTTGAAAACAAAGGCTATATTTTCATAATTAAAAAAGATTTTTTTTCACAGAGTTCTAGACTATCTAAATAAACTGATGTAGGCTTAAATAATATGAACCAATGGACTGAGTCAGAACACTATTCTTTTTATATAAATAAGCATTATTAAAAATGTAATATCTTTGCAATTTAGATCTCCAAATTTCTGAAATTACTAGGAGGCCTATAATTAGAAGCAAATTAACAACATTAATTTGGCTTGGATTGGAATCTTTTCAAGTATTTTCAGTAGGATAGTTAAATTGCTTTGAACCTTTACTTTTCCAGCAGAAACATCACATTTCTTTCTGTTGGCAATATTGTCCAATAACTGACTACTATAATAGTCCCTCTGCACTTTGAGATTTAATACTCTTATTCTATCACACTCCAAGAAATTGCTGCCCTGGAACTTGGGGATGTTGAGACTGCCCTTAAACCTGAGAGGCTCACTTAATAGTTGACTGAGTTTTCCCCTCTGTATCATGCCTAAATATTTTGATGTGAATTTTATTGCTTTTTGGCTGCATTAGTAAATTCAGTTTGTAAAATGTCCGAAGAACTTTATATGATACACAAAATGTTTCTTAAATAAACTCCCTGTAGTAATCTTGTAGTTTAAATTTCTATTTGACTCAGAAGTGGAAGTTATACATCGATACTGATTTTCTTATGGTCAACATTACTACCATCAACTTAATACATATTAGCTTTCAAAAGGTACTGTCTTAAACATGTAGTTTTTAGTTATTTAGTTAGCCTTGTGCAATCTTCGGTTTTCTTGCTTTCAATTTTTGCCAGGGAGCAACATTATTTTTTGTGTTTAAGTAGGTTTTTATAATTTCATAGGTAACTTTGCAGCATCAGCTATGCTAGAATGAACTTCATAGCATATAGTATGATTTTTCTGGTAGAACCTAAGTTGTTCCCTGAATTGCACAAAGCTTTTGTAAGGTGAGCATTTTAAGTACTTTAACCACTAGATATACTTTTTTTAATTATTAAAAATAATTTTCGGTACATAGACTCAAAAATAGACTACTCCATCCAAAGAGTTTCTTTGAACCACTGCATACAAATCAGAATGCCTTTTTTTAAACCTTCATAAATGAATTAATATGCATTAAAAATGGCTATAGGAAAATGAAACTGAACAAATAAAAAGCAAATCTATGCTGATGTATATCCATTAGAATAGGCAAGATTATGCTACAGTAATAAGCCTAAAAACTCAGTGACTAACAGCAGTGACGTTTACCATTCACGTATACTGCATGTTCATTGTGGTTTGACAGCAGTGATGTTTTTATTGTCACTTGGGGACTCAGGCTGAGGCAGGTTCTATCTTGACACATGTTTTAACAATTCAGTTCTGGGCAAAGAAAGTGTACTCTTTTGATATTTTTAAAACTTCTCCCTGAAAATTGCATAGTTCACCTTGGCGAGATGTAACCACATCTGAATTCAACAGGGTGTATGATCCTCACGCAGAGGGGGACACTTGATGTTGCAAACAGTGTGCAGTTTACTCTTCTAAATGAGTGAGCATTCAGCAACTATCAGTAGTTTCTATGTGAAGCTTAGACAATGTCTGGTTTACAACTGACCATGGTAAGAAAATGAACTGTTTTCACCTACTCGTAACCTGATTAGTTTTGGAACTTGTATTGACATTGTGTTGAACACATATATACCTTCCCCACACACGCAATTCTACATGATCCAAATGATGCAGAAACTGTTTTACAATAACATTTATACCATTGAGAATATTGCCATTGTTCCATATGCTGTGTGGACAGGAAGTAACGGCATTGGATGGACTGACCCCCTTTAAATTCACAGTTGTATGTCAGCCAGGACCATTCATAAATTTAGTGACTACATTACAATTTAGCATGGTTTTAAACTCTTCTCTTTCTTTTTTTCTTTCTTCTTTCTTCCTGTTTCTCTATTTTTTGGGTTTTGAAACAACAACAACAAAAAGGCCAAATTTTAATTTGGAATCTAAGTATATAATTGTATAGTGTATTCAAGAGAAAACTGGTTGCTGCAAATAGCTAATAGTGTAAATAACAAATATAATGGGACCATTAGTGATATTGTCAAAATTCACACCAAAGTGAAAATATTATAATTTAAGATCAGCGATTTTCATTTATTGGTTTTTAAATATCAACAAATTAGCTAGTTATTATTTATTTTGTTGCTAACCTTTCTCTTTTATCTTAATTTTTTAGATATTACTGATTTTCCAAAAATATTTTGTGAAACTTCCCAGAAGCTGGTGAGTGTGGAAGCCTTTGCTCTGGCTGTGAAATATTATTCTGTGCAAAACTTGGGATTATGTACTCCTTTTGAACAGTTGCTGGTAGCCCTTCGTGGAAATCAAAAACAGAGAACTGGTAGGTGTGTTTGTGCAATATGTTTTTTAGGCATTTAGAAGCAATATATTGTTCATATACGTATATATTTCCAACAGGTTCTTAGTTTATTGTTAGACCTTATATCTTGAACCCTAATAGACTGATTTGTTCTAAATAAGTAGGTTTTCTTATGCACCATATTAAACAAACAACATAGTTATAGATCTCCACTTTTTTTTCCTACATCATAGTCTAGTTATCAGTCTTTTCCTTTGTAATTAATTGTTTTATGTTTCAAGGAACATTTTTAATAATGTTATATGAGTCTTTTCATTTTATTAATTCAAATTTGATTCATAGCAGCTAAACTAATAGAGAGCTATCATACAGACACCACGATAGGATCTCTGTATTATTTTCATATTTAATTATAGAAAACATGAACATCAACTGATGATTCTTATTGTTTTGTTTCTTTAGTAACAGTATTTTAATTTTGTTTTATTTTTGTTCAGGTGAAAATGTGAAGCCAGATGAGTTTATGAATTTGAAAAAATCTCATGAAGTTCAGGCAATGTCAGAGCTCATCAGCAGTATTGCCGACTACTGTGGAATAAAGCAGGTAAGAGTACCTCCCTATATATTCACGTGTTAAAATTATTGCTACTTTGGGGGATATCATTCAAATTTCCTTTTCTACTGTCACTGTCTAGCCTTTAAAATGTCATTAAGTAATAGTTGATGTGAGATATGTCACATCATATCTGATCCTTTAAATATGCTCTCATTTTTCAATATACTGCAATTATAACAAATTTATACTAAAAATAAGATACAACTATTAATGTCTTGCTACCAATTTCACTCTTTTCAGAGTGGATAGAAGCTATGGTAATTCTCTTTTTCTTATGTTGTAACTCCAATCTGAGGCAGTGTTATAAAGATGACATTCTGCAAAATTGTTTACCACTAGGTGTTTTCAAGAACCTAAATTACCAAGCTGTGGTCTGGGGCACCTGCCTCATGATTGTAACACAGAGAAACTTGGATTCTTTCATAGTGTCAGAATTATAATGCATTTTTGTTGTGAAAAATAGCCTTTGTGAAAGGTAGTAATGTCTGAAAACAGATGTTAAAATAAAATCAGTGATTGCCTACATTGGCCTATAAAAATAGTAAGTTATTTTTCTTATCCCCAGAAGAGCTTCTATGGGGGTAATGGAGGATTTTCCCTTCTTCAGTTTTTATTAGGTGTTAGAATCTTTTCCATGTATTCTTCCATACTGTGGAGAGTTTGAGGATGATTAGAAAATGATCACAGCTTTGGCCAGGCATGTAGAACCACTTATGGCAACATAGATCTCTAGGCTAGCAACTAAAAGCAAGAGCTGAGGCACTAGTTTCAACCTTTTCTCCAGTGTATTGTACCTAAGCAGTACCTATCAGGATCAGTAACAGGCTCACCATGACAGTTATACTCAGTCGGAGCAAAGGGGCAAGTACCCAGTAAAACTTAACAAACTGCTGCTGTACGTAACACATGGATGAATACTAGAAACATAAAAATGAATGGGAAAAATAAGCGATTTACAGAAGACTACGTATTTCATGGTACCATTTTTAAAAAGCTCTTAAGCAAAATAATGGTATATTCTTAATGGAAAAAAAATATGCAGAAATCCATTAAAGAAGCAAGGGAATCATAAACAATAATTTGAGAATAGTTGTTACCTCTAGTAGGGAAAGCAGGGAGATGGGATATGGAAAGAAAACATAGTTATATGGAATGGAAATACTAATATTCTAGTTCTTAGGATGGCTCCTGGGTTCATGCTTAGAGCAGATGCTACTGGACGCCTTATCCCAATACTCTCAGGCCTTACCACTTCATGGTGTGTCAGGCTGCTTTCTACCTGGCAGTTTCTACTGCCTGCTGAAGTATGGCACTGCCTACATATAAATTCTGGGGATTAATTCCTCCCTGTGAGCATCCTTGAATTAATGATTAGTGCAAGTTGATAAACAAATACATCAACTCCTGGACTTTCCAGGTGGGATGACTGTGAGGTATGTGTTCTACACTAGCTCTTGGAGTTTCTCAGTGCGATTAAACCCAGGTTGTCCGAAAGTGGTATTTTGCTTAAGAACATACCTTTTATTGTGCTGCCTTCCTTTCTCTTTTTTCTCTTCTCTATTTTCCTATCAGTGTTTTCTTCACCTCTCAAATAAATCACTTATACTTAAATCTTCAAGGGGTATTTATTGTTGTGCTTTATGACTTTATATTTCAACTACATTTATTTTCTTTGTATGAAATATTACATAATAAATAACTTTAAATTAATAAAGCAGATTTATTTTATTTCTAAAGTGCAGAGAAAAAAATTTGAAATAGCATAATGTTTCATGTTAGACCTGCCCTAAGGGAACTTTTTTCATAGTGTTGGTGATTTTTCCTACTGAGTGAAGTAACCTGAATTAGAGACTTACAGGGTCTTTGTCTTGAAATTACTTAATAGCAACATTTGATTCTCGAAATAGTTACGTTTAAAATATATTATGTGTGTACTATTTTTACTTTTAAAATGCAGATTTAATAAATATAGATTTCAAGGGAGTAGTTGGAAACCCAGATACTAAAATCTTAACTTTACTAGTGACCAAAGAGAACTAGAGGAGAAAAAAAAAAACAATTTATTTTTGCCTCAACCACATTGCTCCCTACATGCCAAAAACATTTGCCTGTCTCATTCACTGCTTACTTCTTCATTTTTATTTCTAAAATGTGTTCATTCATTCACACTTGCATGCATGCATTCATTCATCAAATATTTCTTTGGTTCCTGCCATGTGTCAGGTGCTGTTATAGATGCTGAAGATACAGTAGTGAACAAAATAAAACACATCTTTGCCCTTATGGCATTTATATTCTAATGAGGAGAGACAGGTAAATATAATATAAAATCATTTTATTTTATTGTATATGTTGATATACTTTAAAGAAAAAAAATAAAAAGGAAGTAGCTAATTCAGAGATGGGAGATTAAAGCTTTTGATTATGAAAGGGGGGGCAAGTAAGACCTCATTTTAAAGATAACATTTGAGTTAAGACCTCCTTCAAGACGTAAGAGAATTGTCCATTAGAATATCTGGGTGAAAAATTTTTTAGATGGAGGGAATAACACATTCCATGGCCCTAAAGTGGTGATACACTTGGTGTATTTTTGAAACAGCCAAGAAGCCAGATTAACTCCAGTGGTGAGAGCAAGGGCAGAGTAGTAGAGGCTGAGGTTGGGGTGGCAGAAGCAGGTCATGAAATTGTAGTCTTAGAGGCCGTTGTGATGATTCGGGCTTTTATCCTGAGTGAGATGGGAAGCCATTGGAGCCACTGGAGCACTCTGACTGCCTTGTTGAGGAGTGTTGTGAAGCAAGCATTTCCATTATCTTTGCACTCTTCACCACAGTCTTTGTGAACATTCAGTCTGGTTCTTTTCAGAAATTAGCTCGTACGTAAGCATGAGCTTCCAGAGTTGAGGCAGATAGCTCGGTAACGAAGGAGGTTAGTAGCAGGGAAGTGATGAGAGATTTTACTTAGAGGGGTGGTATGATCAGTTTCTGTTTTGCTCTCTTGAGAATAGATTCAAGGGGGGAAGGTGAGAGCAGGGGATCATTGAAGAGGCCACTGCGATAACCCAGGACTTAGGGTGCAGTTGGTATGAAATACCCTTGGAAAGACTATGAATTTGTTCACAGTTCAGGGGGGGAGGGTATGAGAGAAAGAAAGGAATCCTATTTTCCACCTGGAAGTATGGAGATATTATTAACTATGATGTAGAAGGTTATGGGAAGGGCAGGTTTTACAGAGACTATCAAGAACTTAGTTTTGAACATGTTAAATTTGAGATGCTTCTAAGATATTCAAGTGGAAATGTTAGGTTCACTGTTGGATATGAGTATGAAGTTCACGGTAGAATTCCATACTGGAGTTATAAATTTGAAAGTCATTAGCCTATAATGGTAATTAGATCTTCAGGTCAGTCAACAAAATATAACTCTTCTATCTGAGGTATAGTACCATACTAATACTAATATTAAGGAATGTAATCACTGTGTGTGGCAATATTTCTGTGAGAAAATCTTCTCAGCAGAATTAGGAAAGTAGGAAGATACCTCCCACCAGGTATTACACTGGAGACTCCTCTGTCTTCACACTTGTAAGATGATCCAGGAAGGAAAAGATTATTGAGAGTAAGGGGTAAGAAATGAGGATTAAGGAGATTTTGCTACTCAGTTCAGAGAGTTTGAAGGCAAAAATATGTATGATTTATGTAACCTTGAATTGCAGAGTTTGCCATTCTGTTGCTAACACTGTATATGTTACTGAAAGGCTGATTTGGGGAGGGATAAAAAATCAATTTGAGTCAATAAGATATGTCAGTGGATAGATTTTTTCCAGGAAAATTTGCCTATTACTGAAAAGGTTTCAAATATTATATTGTGAAGACATGATTCTTAGAGTTTCCACAGCCATCTTGCGACCAGAGGGATTACAGATAAGTTGGCCCAAAGGCCATATGTGGTTGAGCCTCTGGATGGTTCAGCTACTCTACTGCCAGATTTCTTAAGTGAGGTGAGCTGTCCTCATTGTTGGAAATTTGATGTTGTGTTACTTGCAGCCAGAATTTTCCTAATTCACAAGTGAAATCGTTATATACACGTCTGGGAACAAACTCAGTTACCTCTTGGTAAGAAAACATCTGTATTGGTGCTTACAAGCAAACCATTGGTTGCTAGCATTAAGCCTGTCATTGGCATCAGTGACTGTGTTTTGTAGAAGGAAGGGCATGGAGAGCTTCACTTCCTCTGGAGATTCAGATATGGGGAAATTGAGTTTCTGCTCTATAGCCCTTGTATTCATGAGTATGGTATCTTCAGTTAGATTGTAGTTCCTTAAAATCAAGATATATAATGCTTCTGTATTTCCTATAATACCTACCCTAGAGATTAATGTTAAAAAGGAAGCATAGGAAATTATAAGCTAGACACTTATTTAGCACTTATAAAACTCATTTATTGGAGTTTTACCTAAGAACTGTTTGAATTGCAGTTTTGCTTGAATTGAAATTTTTGAGGATTTAATTGATGATATGCATTATTTCAAACATAGGAAGTTTTCCTTGAGTGGCTCATGTTTGTGTCAGGATTTAATTGATTTTAGGAATTAAAGATTAGATATAATGAGATTAGATAATGATTTCTTATGATAATATTTCTGTAAATGTCCATTTATTTCTTATGAAATGACATGGCATTACAGTAAACAATCTTGGTAATTTTATATGTCTTTTACCATTTTTAGTTTTATTGAGGCATAATTTTTATATTCACCAATTCTAGGTGTACAGTTTGATGAATTTGGTAATTGGATGCAGTTGTTTAGCCATCTAATAAAAAATATTTCTGTCATCATAAAAATTTCCTCATACCCTTTTGCAAGGTATTGCCTCTTCCATTCTCAAGGAACTCTGCTTGTAGTTTTGATTTTTCTAGAACATCATATACAAGGAATCAAATAGTATGTAGACTTTTGTGTTTGTCCTTTAGCACAGGGATCCCCAACCCTTAGGCCACTTTCTGGTCCATGGCCTGTTAGGAACCGGGCCACACAGCAGGAGGTGAGCGGCAGGCAAGCAAGCCAGCAAAGCTTCATCTGCTGCTCCCCATCGCTCGAATTACTGCCTGAACCACCCCCCTAATCCCGGCCCATGGCAGTATTGTCTTCCACGAAACTGGTCGCTGGTGCCAGAAAGGTTGGGGACCACTGCTTTAGCACATAGTTTTTAGAGTCATCAGTATTATTATGTGCATTGACTCTTTATTCCTCAGTTTTGGGTGTAGTGTGCTGCAGTATGGATATATCACAGTTTGTTTCTCAACTCATTGGTTGATGGATATTTGAGTTCTTACCGTTTCTTTCAGCTGCTATGAATTTATTCATATACAAGACTTTGTGGACATGTTTGCATTTCTCTTAGGTAAATAGCCTGGAGTGGGATTTGTAGGTTGTATGGTAAGTGTATGCTTTAACTCTATGGTAAACTGCTGATGTTTTCCAAAATGACTACCATTTTACATTTGTGTGTATCTCTTTATGATTTTAGTTTACAATTCCCAAAAAAGTAGTGATATTGGGCATCTTTTTATAGTGGTCATTTGTATGTCTTTTGTGAAGTGTGTGTTCAAATGTTCTGCCCATTTTTTAATTGGTTGCTTGTCTTATTATTGAGTTCTTTATACGTTCTGGATACAAACCATTTGTCGGATATGTGTTTTGCAAATATTTCTTACCCTTTTTAACTATATATTTTGAATACAAAAGTTTTAACTTTAATGAAGTTTCAATTATTTCTTTGTAGTTCATGGTTTTTATGTCCTACATAAGAAATCTTTGTCCCTCCCAATGTTACAAAGATTTTCTCATGTTTTCTTCCAGAAGTTAATAGTTTTTACTATTACATTTAAATCTGTGGTCCACTTTTAATTAATTTTTGTGTTTGGCATCTAACATGCAAAGAAATTTTTTTCCCATACAGACATCCAGTTATACCCGCACTATTTGTTGAAAAGACTGTCTTTTCCTTTGAATTACTTTAGTCATTTTGTCAAAAACCAGTTGTATAAGTGTGGGTGTATTTCTGGACTCTGTTTATTACAAGGATTTATATATCTGTTTTTATACCAGTACTATGCTTTTTTGATTACTGTAGTTTTATATTGATTCCTGAATCAGTGTAAACCCTCAAATTTTTCTTTTCAAAATTGTTTTGGTTATTCTAGGTACTTTGCCTTCTCATATAAATAGTAATATCTGCTTGTAAAAAACCATGCTGGGATTTTGATTAGGATTGCATTGAGTATGTTAGTTTGGGAGAATTGCCATCTTAATATTGAGTCTGCTATTTCATGAAGGTGGTATATCTTTATTTAGCGCTTTTAAATTTTTCTATACAATGCTTTATAGTTTTTAGTGTATAGGTCTTGCATAATAACCCTTGTTAAATTTATTCCTAGCTTTCTCTTTTTATACTATTTTAATTCAATTGGTTTTAAATTTTATTTTCTAATTGTTCTTTGCTACTATAATGCATATGTTCTAATGGTTCATTATTAATTTCTTTTTTTTTTAACTTTTTTATTTTTTTAATTTTTACAATAAACTGCATATATTTAGAGTGTACAATTTGGTATCCCAGTCTCCCAATTTGTTCCCCCCGCAACCCTCCCTGCTTTCCCCTTCGGTGTCCATATGTTTGTTCTCTACATCTGTGTCTCTATTTCTGCCTTGCAAACCAGTTGATTTGTACCATTTTTCTATAGTCCACATATATGTGTTAATATACAATATTTGTTTTTCTCTTTCTGACTCACTTCACTCTGTATGACAGTCTCTAGGTCCATCCATGTCTCTAAAAATGTCCCAGTTTCATTGCTTTTTACAGCTGAGTAATATTCCATTGTATGTATGTACCACATCTTCTTTATCTATTCATCTGTTGACGGACATTTAGGTTGCTTCCATGTCCTGACTATTTGTAAATAGTACTGCAATGAACATTGGAGTGCATGTGTCTTTTTGCATTATGGTGTTCTCTGGGTATATGCCCAGTAGTGGGATTGCTGGGTCATATGGTAGTTCTATTTTTAATTTTGCAAGGAACCTCCATACTGTTCTCCATAGGGGCTGTATCAATTTGCATTTCCACCAGCAATGCAAGAGCGTTTCTTTTTCTCCACACCCTCTCCAGCATTTACTGTTTGTAGATTTTCTGATGATGCCCATTCTCACCAGTGTGAGGTGATACCTCATTGTAGTTTTGATTTGCGTTTCTCTAATAATTAGTGATGTTGAGCAGCTTTTCATGTGCCTCTTGGCCATCTGTATGTCTTCTTTGGAGAAATGCCTATTTAGGTCTTCTGCCCAATTTTTGACTGGGTTGTTTATTTTTTTGATATTGAGCTGGATGAACTGTTTATATATTTTGGAGATTAATCCTTTGTCTGTTGATTCATTTGCAAATATTTTTTCCCATTCTGAGGGTTGTCTTTTCGTCTTGCTTATAGTTTCCTTTGCTCTGCAGAAGCTTTGAAATTTCATTAGGTCCCACTTATTTATTTCTGTTTTTATTTCCATTACTCTAAGGGGTGGATCAAAAAAAGATCTTGCTGTTATTTACGTTGAAGAGTGTTCTTCCTATGTTTTCCTCTAGGAGTTTTATAGTATCTGGCCTTACATGTAGGTCTTTAATCCATTTTGAGTTTATTTTTGTGTATGGTGTTAGGGAGTGTTCTAATTTCATCCTTTTACATGTAGCTGTCCAGTTTTCCCAGCACCACTTATTAAAGAGGCTGCCTTTTCTCCACTGTATATCCGTGCCTCCTTTGTCATAGATTAGTTGACCGTAGTTTATCTCTGAGCTTTCTATTCTGTTCCATTGATCTATATTTCTGTTTTTGTGCCAGTACCATACTGTCTTGATCACTGTAGCCTTGTAGTATAACCTGAAGTCAGGAAGCCTGATCCCACCAACTCCGTCTTTCCATCTCAAGATTGCTTTGGCTATTCGGGGTCTTTTGTGTTTCCATACAAATCGTAAAATTTCTTGTTCTAGTTCTGTGAAAAATGCCATTGGTAATTTGATGGGGATTGCATTGAATCTGTAAATTGCTTTGGGTAGTACAGACATTTTCACGAAGTTGATTCTTCCAATCCAGTAACATGGTATGTCCCTCCATCTGTTTGTGTCGTCTTTGATTTCTTTCATTAGTGTCTTATACTTTTCTGAGTACAGGTCTCTTACCTCCTTGGTTAGGTTTATTCCTGGGTATTTTATTCTTTTTGTTGCAATGGTGAATGGGATTGTTTCCTTAATTTCTCTTTCTGATCTTTCATTGTTGGTGTATAGAAATGCAAGAGATTTCTGTGTGTTAATTTTGTATCCTGCAACTTTTCCAAATTCATTGATTGGCTCAAGTAGTTTTCTGGTGGCATCTTCAGGATTTTCTATGTATAGTATCATGTCATCTGCAAACAGTGACAGTTTTACTTCTTCTTTTCCAATTTGGATTCCTTTTGTTTCTTTTTCTTCTCTGATGGCTGTGGCAAGGACTTCCAAAACTATGTTGAATAGTAGTGGTGAGAGTGGACAGCCTTGCCTTGTTCCTGATCTTAGAGGGAATGCTTCCAGTTTTTCACCATTGAGAATGATGTTTGCTGTGGGTTTGTCATATATGGCCTTTATTATGTTGAGGTAGGTTCCCTCTATGCCCACCTTCTGGAGAGATTTTATCATAAATGGGTGCTGAATTTTGTCAAAAGCTTTTTCTGCATCTATTGAGATGATCATGTGGTTTTTATCCTTCAATTTGTTAATATGGTGTATCGCATTGATTGATTTGCATATATTGAAGAATCCTTGCATTCCAGGGATAAACCCCACTTCATCATGGTGTATGATCCTTTTAATGTGTTGTTGGATTCTGTTTGGTAGTATTTTGTTGAGGATTTTTGCATCTAAATTCATCAGTGATATTGGTCTGTAGTTTTCTTTTCTTGTAGTATCTTTGTCTGGTTTTGGTATCAGGGTGATGGTGGCTTCATAAAATGAGTTTGGGAGTGTTCCTTCCTCTGCAATTTTTTGGAAGAGTTTGAGAAGGATAGGTGTTAACTCTTCTCTAAATGTTTGATAAAATTCACCTGTGAATCCATCTGGTCCTGGACTTTTGTTTGTTGAGAGATTTTTAATCACAGTTTCAATTTCATTCCTTGTGATTGGTCTGTTCATATTTTCTATGTCTTCCTGATTTAGTCTTGGAAGGTTATACTTTTCTTAGAATCTGTCCATTTCATCCAGGTTATCCATTTTATTGGCATATAGTTGCTTGTAGTAGTCTCTTATGGTGCTTTTTATTTCTACGGTGTCCGTTGTAACTTCTCCTGTTTCATTTCTAATTTTATTGATTTGAGTCCTCTCCCACTTTTTCTTAATGAGTCTTGCTAGAGGTTTATCAATTTTATTTATCTTTTCAAAGAACCAGCTTTTAGTTTTATTGATTTTTGCTATTGTTTTCTTTGTCTCTATTTCATTTATTTCTGCTCTGATCTTTATGATTTCTCTCCGTCTACTCACTTTGGGTTTTGTTTGCTCTTCTTTCTCTAGTTTCTTTAGGTGTAAGATTAGATTGTTTATTTGGGATTTTTCTCGTTTCTTGAGGTAGGATTATATCGCTATAAACTTCCCTCTTAGAACTGCCTTTGCTGCATCCCATAGGTTTTGGATCGTTGTGTTTTCATTGTCATTTGTCTCTAGGTATTTTTGATTTCCTCTGATTTCTTCAGTGATCTGTTGGTTATTTAGTAGCGTATTGTTTAGCCGCCACGTGTTTGTGTTTTTTTACAGTTTTTTTCCTGTAATTGATTTCAAATCTCATAGCATTGTGGTCAGAAAAGATGCTGATATGATTTCAATTTTCTTGAACTTACCAAGGCTTGATTTATGACCCAAAATGTGATCTATCCTGGAGAATGTTCCATGTGCACTTGAGAAGAATGTGTAATCTGCTGTTTTTGGATGTAATGTCCTATAGATATCTGTTAAATCCAGCTGATTTATTGTGTCATTTAAAGCTTGTGTTTCCTTATTAATTTTCTGTGTGGATGATCTGTCCATTGGTGTAAGTGGAGTGTTAAAGTCCCCCACTATGATTGTGTTACTGTCGATTTCCTCTTTCATAGTTGTTAGCATTTGCCTTATATATTGAGGTGCTCCTATATTGGGTGCATATATATTTATAATTGTTATCTCTTCTTCTTGGATTGATCCCTCAATCTTTATGTAGTGTCCTTTCTTGTCTCTTGTAACATTTTTTATTTTAAAGTCTCTTTTATTTGATGTGAGTATCGCTACTCCAGCTTTCTTTTGATTTCCATTTGCATGGAATATCTTTTTCCATCCCCTCACTTTCAGTCTGTATGTGTCCCTAGGTCTCAAGTGGGTCTCTTGTAGACAGCACATATATGGGTCTTGTTTTTGTATCCATTCAGCCAGTCTGTGTCTTTTGGTTGGTGCATTTAGTCTATCTAGATGCAAGGTAATTATCGATATGTATGTTCCTATTACCATTTTCTTAATTGTTTTGTTGTTGTTTTTGTAAGTCCTTTTCTTCTCTTATGTTTCCCACTTAGAGAAGTCCCTTTAGCATTTGTTGTAAGGCTGGTTTGGTGGTGCTGAATTCTCTTAGCTGTTGCTTGTCTGTAAAGCTTTTGATTTCTCTGTCGAATCTGAATGAGATCCTTGCTGGGTAGAGTATTCTTGGTTGTAGGTTATTCCCTGTCATCACTTGAAATATATCATGCCACTCCCTTCTGGCTTGCAGAGTTTCTGCTGAGAAATCAGCTGTTAACCTTATGGGAGTTGCCTTGTATGTTATTTGTCATTTTTCCCTTGTTGCTTTTCATAACTTTTCTCTGTCTTTAATTTTTGTCATTTTGACTACTGTATGTCTTGGCGTGTTTCTCCTTGGGTTTATCCTGCCTGGGACTCTCTGCGCTTCCTGCACTTGGGTAGCTATTTCCTTTCCCATGGTAGGGAAGTTTTCAACTAGAATCTCTTCCAGTATTTTCTCGGGTCCTTTCTCTCTCTCTTCTCCTTCTGGGATCTGTATAATGGAAATGTTGTTGCGTTTAACATTGTCCCAGAGGTCTCTTAGGCTGTCTTCAGATCTTTTCATTCTTTTTTCTTTATTCTTTTCTGCATCAGTGATTCTCACCATTCTGTCTTCCAGGTCACTTATTTGTCCTTCTGTCTTAGTTAATCTGCTATTGGTTCCCTCTAGTGTATTTTTCATTTCAGTTATTGTGTTGCATATCTCTGTTTGTTTGTTCTTTAATTCTTCTAGGTCTTTGGTAAACTTTTCTTACAACTTTTTGATCTTTGCATCCAGTCTTTTTTCAAAATCCTAGATCATCTTTACCATCATTATTCTGAATTATTTTTCTGGAAGAGTGCCTATCTCCTCTTCATGTAGCTGTTTTTCTGGTGTTTTATCTTGTCCCTTCATCTGGTACAAAGTCTTTTGCCTTTTCATTTTCTGTCTTTCTGTGGCAGTGAATTTCAGTTCCACAAGATGAAATACTGCTGATACTGCTTGATTCTGCTGTCTGCCCTCTTGTGGAAGAATGTGTCTAGGAGGCTCATGGGTGCTTCCTGATGGGAGGGACTGATGGTGGGTGAAGCTCAGTAAAACTTTAATCAGATTTGGTGGATGGAGCTCAGTGACACTTTAATCTGCTTGTCTATGAATGGGTGGGGCTGTGTTCCCACCCTGGTGGTCGTTTGGCCTGAGGCGACCCAGCGCTGGAGCTTACAGGCTCTTTGGTGGGGCTAATGGTGGACTCTGGAAGGGCTCATGCCAATGAGCACTTCTCAGAACCCCTGCTGCCAGTGCCCGTGTCTCCTCGGTGAGCCACAGGCGCCCCCCACCTCTGCAGGCAACCCTCCAACACCATCAGGCAGGTCTGGTTCAGTGTCCTATGGGGTCACTGCTCCTTCTCCCTGGGTCCTGGTGAGCACGCTTTTTTGTGTGCCCTCCAAGAGTGGAGTCTCCATTTCCCCCAGTCCTGTGGAGGTCCTGCAATCAAATCCCGCTGGCTTTCAAAGTCTGATTCTCTGGGGATTCCTCCTCCCGTTGCTGGACCGCCCAGTTAGGAAGCCTGACATGGGGCTCAGAACCCTCAGGACTTCTGGGGTATAACTGTTCTCCAGCTTGTGAGTCACCCACCTAGCATTTATGGGATTTGATTTTAACACAATTGCGCCCCTCCCACCATCTCATTGTGGCTTCTGCTTTGTCTCTGGATGTGAGATGGTTTTTTTTTGGTGGGTTCCAGTGTCTTTCTGTCAGTGGTTGTTCAGCAGTTAGTTGTAATTCCAGTGCTCTTGCAAGAGGGAGTGAGCGCACGTCCTCCTACTCTGCCATCTTGATTTTTACCCTCATTATTAATTCCTAATGTTCTTGTATCTTGACACACTGCTAAATTCACTTACTAGTTCTGTTAACTTTTGTGTGTTTTCTTCAGAATTTTCTGCAGATACAATATGTCATCTTTGAAGAAAGAATTTTATTTCCAATATTTATGTCTTTTACATCTTTTCCTTGACTTATTATTATACACTGCTTAGAACCTCCCTTAAAATGTTGAATAAAAACAGTGAGAGTTGTTTTTTAATAGTAATCAAAAATTAAATACAGCAAAAACTGGCACAACAATGTAATGCAATTATATTCCAATAAAGAGCTTTAAAAAAATTAAAATTAAAAAAAGCATAACACGTTGTATAAATTATACAACCATTCCTTTACTTGCTTTTTAAAAAAGTATCAAGAATGCTTTCTGTTACCATCTGACTAAAATCCTTTTAATTCATTCTCATTTTCTTCAGATAATTGACCTGGGTTCTGGAAAAGGTTACCTAAGCTCTTTTTTGTCCTTGAAATATGGCTTAAAAGTTTATGGCATCGATTCCTCAAATACCAATACTTATGGAGCTGAGGAGAGAAATAGGAAACTGAAGAAACATTGGAAAATCTATCAGAGGCGGTCAAAATTAGATGTCAGTGGACTGGCATTGCAAGTGGCAAAAGAAAGAAAACTGCAAGATGAAATTAAATTTAAAGCAGGTATTGAGGGAGTATGTAACAGCAGTACATCAAGAATTGCAAGTCAAGGAAAGATGTCGACCTCAGACTTTTTGCCAGATTTTTCAGGCTCTGTAATCTCTAACATCAGAAAACAAATGGAAAACCTGCATGTTTATTCACATCAAAAAGAAAATCTGTGTTTTGAAAATGCCTTTTCTCTTAGAGACCTTTTGCCTGTTAACGCCATAGAACCTACTTCTTCATCCCAAGTACCCAACAGAAAAATGTCTGAAGCAAATAAAGAGAGAAGAGAAATGACATCGAAACCAAATGAATCAAATATATATTCACCTTTAACATCTTTTATCACTGCTGATTCAGAGCTACATGATATTATTAAAGATCTGGAGGTAATTTCATTTTTGAATTCCTTAATTTGATTTAACTTGATTTATATATAAAGGCTTCAAGACACAGAATTAAGTTTTAATAGTAGCTTACTTAACCTGCGTATCTTATTTGATTACATTAATCTAAAGGACCAAGAAAATAAAAATATATTCAGGCTTTCATGGTTTCCACAGCTATCAAAATCTAACAGTCTGACAGTTATGATTTTCCAGAATGGAGTACCCTCCACTCATTTCTAAGCCTAAATTAAGCAGAAGTACTAATACAAAAGCTAGTCAGCTAAGTTCTCATTATGTAATTAATGGATTGTTAAGATTCCAATCTAAGAAAGCTCTTACATTTTATTTAAATTTGAAGTAAATATGTACCTAGGGCAGTATTATGTTTAATGTTAGCCTTAGTAACCAAATTCGCAATTTTCTTGAGCAAGAGTAACTTCTGAGTATTCTTAAAAAATTTGAACTTTTTCTAAACTGCAAGTATGTCAAGTTATGTATTGCATAGACATTATAGCTTAAATGCAACAGTGTATGGAAAACAGTATTGTAGAGGAATTTCTAGAAATCATTTGGCCTAACTCATTGTTTTAAAAAAACAAAGTCGCCTTTGAAGTTATGATATTCCCCTGTTGTTAATTGTTTTAAAAATTCTTCCCTAAAGAATAAATAAACAAAAAGTACCAGAATTCTTTATAAATTTAAATCCTTGTTTGGTAGCTAACCAGTGTTTTGTTACTTTGTCATTTTAGAATGGGGAATTTTTCTTTTTCCTTAGATAATGTTTTGGATTTCACTAATTATGGGAAACTGGTTAATCCTCATTAATTGTTTTTCCTATATATGAAATTAGTAATTAAGTTACAGCGTAACCTTCTGTTAGGCTTAAACAACCCCAATTACTTTAACCTGACTTCAAAATATATACATTTTTACTGCTTATTATCATATATTTATATTTTTAAGAGTCTTCTGGAAAGCATATTATCAAAACTATATGCAAACTTTTATAAGAATTTAATTTATAAAAGATATGCTGGGAAAGTATTTCTTGAGTCCTTAGTTAATTAGCAATTTAATAACCGGAAGTAACCAATACCTCCCATCTCCTCCCCACTACCCACCCTACAACACACACATACATTACTTAAATATTTTACTGTTAGGATAATATGCTGATTGCATTTTTTTGTTTGCCACCTGCTGATATTTTTAACTAACTTTGTGTAATGAATACACTAAAGAATGAGGTTAAATCTTTAGGGAGCACTAGCCTAAAAAAGAGAGATTTACACCCTTAATTAACAATGTACCCTTTCTCTCTGAATTCCTTTTTATGTGTAACATTATAATGTCTAAATAAAACCTACCCAAACTATCTAATCATTGAGAAAAGCAAAATAGTTGCACAACGCTCCAGAAACTGTGCTTTGAAGAGAACAGTGGTCAAAGCAACTTAACCGGTACAATTTTTTTTAGAAAGATAACACTTCAGCCCTGTCTATGTCTAGATTGTATGGGCTAAAATAACATTTTTGGTAAAATAACTTAAGTGAAAAAATTGTACTTGTTTTGAAGATAGTTATAAAAATATACTTGGTTCACAACTTAATGTCTATTATTTTGAATTTATAACAACATGATGATGATGATGTAGGAATAGAAAACATTTGCTGAATTTTATTGTATGCATTTACCAGTGGTAACTTATTAAGGTCTTGCAGTAAGCCATTGAGGTGAGATACTATTTTTAGCCTCATTTTAAAGATGAGGAAATTAAGGAACTGCAGAGTTAAAACAAATGGTATATTGTTCAAGATTCTGTGAGTGCATGCCTAGGCACCCATTCTGCATATGTGTACATTTAAATTAGGCTTTGGGTAATTAGGAGTACATTTCATAGAATTTTTACATAGAATTCATGTTATAAAATTTAGAACAAAAATTTTATATTGAATTTAATCTTGTCATATTTGATGCAGTGAATGAACTAAGTAAACTTTTTTGGTGTTGGAGTAGAAATGCCAACTTAGGAACACTTAATTTTTTTTATGACAGTGTTTTATGTTTCAGTGGGTAACGGGTGAAGAAGTGACTTTAAAAAATTGAATAGTAAGGTATTAATGTGTCTCAGATCACAAGTTTCTCCTAGTAATGCATGCTACATTTTATTGATCGAACCTTAATTTGACTAGTCGTTGAGCAAATATTAGTTGTGTAAGAAACTAGAGAAAATTCAAATGAATAAGTAACCAAAATACTAGAAAATCAACTGAAAAGTATGTCAGTCTTGATAAAAGGTCACAGTCATTTTGCCTATAAAGGAAATAATTATTTGTTATGAAAATAAAAGACATGCAATATTTTCTAGGTAAAATTTCATCATTTTGAAAAGCTCTTCATATTCTAATGAACATTTAAAGGTTTTTTAACCCTCCTTTTAATTTCCAAAATTTATTTTTCCTTCTCATTTTTTTTTCTTCTCATTTTTTTCAGGATTGTTTGATGGTAGGTCTGCATACTTGTGGTGATCTTGCTCCAAATACTCTGAGAATATTTACTTCCAAGTCTGAAATCAAGGGAGTTTGTAGTGTGGGTTGTTGCTACCACCTCTTATCTGAAGAGTTTGAAAGCCCACATAAAGGTACAAAGTTCTTCATATCCCATAATTTTATTTATTTGAGCATAATGGCTGCTTTGTATCTCGCCCTCCTTTTTTGTTATTGACATTATTGTCACTTTGAATTAACATTTGAGATAATATCTGATATTCTTGCAATTTTAGAAATGTTACATCAAGTGAAATTTGATGAACTATCACTTGTATTTATTATAGTGTTTTTAGTCATAGTATAGTCTTAATGAATGCTGAAAACTGCAAATATGTGAAATTTTTGTGTGGTATATGTTTTAGAGAACTTCTGTTTAAAAATATTTGTAAGATATACATTTACTAAGATAGTAAAGCTAAATTATTTTGTCATAAATATAGAATTGGCAAGGTTTGCTTTCATTTCCAAAGCCTTCTCAATTTTGTAAGAAATATTGATATTTATCCCCCAAAAAAGTTTCTGACTGTATTTTGAAGGGTCAAAATACTATGATTTAAAAGAACTGGAAAACTGTCAATCATATTCAAATAATAGTATTCAAACTCTGCTCCCTGGACTGAGAAGGTGCCTGAAGAGCAAAGCACAGAGTACGCGGACAGGACTTCAAGCACCTACAACCCTTCATCCCGAGCAGCTGCTGAAATTCCTCTGTTTCATCCATTTTATGTATCTCTTTATTAGACATGGTTTCAAAACCAGTGGTTCAGATTAGATGGTTGTTTAGTCTATTAATATTAGCAGTCCTCTTTTCTCTTAGTTTAGTGAAGTGGCTTATCAATAGCCAGTGTCCCTTGCTAAGAATTTTAAGTCAGGAAGTTGCGTGAATATGGATAGTATTGTTTGCTCTTTTTCTCAGTTTTAAAACCCAGATGAATATGAAAATTTGATTATTTGTCATTTAGTCATATCCAAGAGGTAAAAATTATGATCATATGATTCTAGTGAAATTTGCCTAGGTGAAATAGAAATCATCCTTAAAACTGGCAAAGGTTTTTGTGGAAAAGAGTTATTAATTGCATTTGAATTCTTTATGTCAGGGTTCTAAAAAGTATCTTTTAAGAAAAGTACACAGAAGTAAAATTGTGACTATATAGAGATACACAGAGTGAGAAAAAGAAAGCAAATTGGCAAAAGAGTTAACAATAGTTTAATTTAAATGGCAAATATATGTTTGTCATGCCATTATTTCCACCTTTTCTCTGAGTACAAAAAGTTTCAAGATAAAAATTTGGGGGAAAGGGAGAAAAAGTGAACCTAGAAAATTATTTATTCTAAAGTATATACCCAAATATTTACATTACTTTATAGCCCTTTTTGTGCATCTTTCCTAAAAGAAATGAAAAAAAAAAAAAAAAGAAAAACTTTAATACAATCACAGTTTTACAGATTTTAAAATATTAAATACAAAGTGTTTTCCTGGATCAGCAAGCATAAAATTTTATGTAGAGGAGTTTTTGTTCTTAGTTCAAGAGCTTCCTGTTCTATAGATAGAATGAAATGGGGTTTTTTAATAATTGGCTTAGTCTCGGGGAGGTGTAGCCACTTGGTGTGTCTTTCAATTCAGAGATACTGTCTTACAGTGTGAGATCTTTAATTTCAGTTGTTCGCTTCCTTCTTTCATTTTATCATCATGCCCCTCCCCCAAATACCTTCCCCTTCCAAAGGGCCTCCCTCTCCTCTTTAGGTGGTACGTCTTAAGACTGCCATCTCTGGTCCAGCTGGACCCTTGCAGCTCAGTGTCATTAGGTCTCAGACCTAATCTCTGTACTTCACAGCACGAATGGGGTCCTCTCTTTTGGCAGTTTATTCTCTGTCACACACATTTTTTCACATCTGACTGTCCCTCTGGAGTGATCCTCAGAGCTTGTTCTGCTGGTTTGAGATGTTTATTTCTTACCTTACATTTAAGTCAAAATATGTAGTGTACACGTGGCTTATGAGTAATTTTATTTGTTCTCTGTCTGGCTTTTGTTGAGTATGTAAAGAAATTCAGATTTAAGTGGCTATCATGATTTTATGGCAACCAGAGAATGTCGTTGGTACATTTTTCATCTGATGTCTGGTTCTTCAATTCTGTTCTTAAATGGATTGGCAGAAGCTACTTGCCAGGGTAGGAAAAAATTAAGAGAGTGACCAGTTGCTCCTTTGCCTATCCATTTTATGTCAGTCTTTAGGTACCTTTTCTTTTTTCCCCTAGTCAAATAGTTGTTTAATATTCTTAATTACACTTATTTATACTGTGTTTCAATAAAGTATAAACAAACATAAAGGAAGATAAATATTTTTAGAGCTAAATAAAAGGATTAGAGAGAGACCTTTGCGTTGTGAGGCAACTTTAGTTACCTTTTTTTAACATGCTGTTGCATTAAATTATTTAGAAGTATTTATTGACCATGTATTCAAACTGAAATGAGAAATATCTTTGAATAAGCCATGTTCAATAGAGAGGCCTTTGCAGAATCTGAAGAAAGAAGAAAGATTAGTGCATCCACATTTTCAGCCTCTCCCACTTCATTTCTCCCATGAAAGATTTGGTAGATTTATGAGTAGAGTGTAGACACTAGTTTTTATTCATGTTTATATCTTCAGAACTAAGCACATTGCCTCAGCATGGTTCATGTTTATCCGTGTTTGTACCATGTGTGTTGATTTTTGATAATTGATAATTGAGTGGCAGTTGTCTTTGTTCACTGCATCGATAGGATGACTTTGGCTCCAGAACTCAGACAAGAAAAAGTGTTGGAATGGTTTGTTAACAGTGGTGACTGGTAGCTACAAACTCTCATTTTCCCTCCTTATAGGCAGAGTTAGTTCATAGAAAGGCCTTCCTGTCAAAAATATTTTAACCATTGGGAACCATCGAGATTATCAGGTAAACAATACTAGGCTTAAGTGATGAAAGCTAATAGTAATATCTTAATGTTATTTGATTTCCTCATAAAGACCTGAAAAGAACAGAGTGTTGGGAGTCTTGCTTGTCAGAAAAGCAAAGAATAAGCAGAAAGAAACAGGACTGACTGAATGATATGATGAATTAGGTGGAGATGTATGCAAAGTGAGTACCCTCAAATAGTTTGGAAGGAAAGAGCTGAAAAGCCAAAAGATAGGAGAAAAATGTAGAAAAATAAGTAATATGAATAACAAAATCAACCTTGGTTCATTTTGCACTTTTGCCTAGCTTTGGACTGCCACGTTTTCATATCTCACACCAGATGGCAAAAAATCACTCCCTTCTGTCTTTCCCACACCCCTGTTTCCATTTTTCTTGCTTTATCTTGGCTATAGTAAAAGGAGAGAAGATAAGAACCATCTCCTGCAATTTTTATAACAGTGTTTCTCAACTCTGGCTGCCCAGCTGGATCGTATATGACAGTTTCAGTGTCTAGGTGCCTGGGACCCACTTCCGACCTTCTACAGTATAAATCTCTTAAGAATGGGATTTGAATATAAGTATTTTTAGGAAGCACTATAGATAATTCTGATGAACAGCATCGTTGAAAACAAGTATTTGTTATGTTATGGTTCCTAAGAAGCCACACGGAATTTTAGAAGGTGTTCTGTAGAAATATATTCAAGGTTATTTGTAGTTATTTTAACTGCTCCCACTCACAGACTTAGGTGGGCTCTACTCACGTACTCGTTTGCATATCCAAACCAAAGGCTGACCCCAGAAGGGTCCAGAAGGGTATATCAGAGTCTAGAGTACAGAGTAATTAACCCACCCCCCCAAATTCCTTGAAGCATAGAGTTCAGAGTGAAAACCCAGGGAAACCAAACATAGAGGGCATAAATGCACAATCAAGGAAAAAAATCTAGAACAAGAAAAGAAGGTGCAAGATAATTATTATGAGCACCACTAGAATTTCTATAGCTTGACTTTATTGATGAGCAGTGTGTGTGTGTGTATGTGTGTGTGTGTGTGTGTGTGTGTGTGTGAAGGCAGACAACAGCGAACAGTTTGTTCTTGACTATTTAGCAATGACTATCTGAAAAGATGGACTATGGATGTGGTCTAATTTTGTCTATATAGCATATACTATATAGTCCTAGTATTCCTTACTAAAATAGAAATCCACCACTATACAATTTGATCATTATATTAAAATAACTAACTTATAGGGCAAGGTGTTTGCATGGACAAGGTTAGCATATTTCCTGTAATATATCTAGGACTATGTTCCATGGAGCTATATCTCTGAATAATCAAGTATGTCGTGTGTCTCTCCCTTCATATCTTACACACCTGCCGCTAACCCTCAGTTTGTTTGCACAGCTGTTTTTAAGTTTGGATTGGGGCAGTATTGCCCTTTGGGATGTAAATTTGAGTTATTAATAGTCCAATGTAGTATAGTAGAAAAGTCTGGTATGTACACTGCAACTTTTTATGATGATATGTACTATGTAAACACTATGTGTTTTACATGAATATGTTTAGCCAGTACGTTGTGGTAGACCATAGAGGTGGTCTGTCATGAATGTTAATTTTCAAAAATACCTCAAAACTCTCTGAGCAATTATGAATACCAAAGTTCTACCATATGTTTTAAAAATTGCTTTTAAATATTTATACATTATAAGCCAGTAGTTCCCAGGAGAACACAAAATACCAGAAACAGTTTTATTGCAGTCCATTATAGAATATGTATGTTTTCCCAAGCTTGACTCGTTTCAGTGTTTTGTCTTAATATTGATTATTATTATCATAATTAATTTGAAATACTGATTTTATTTCTTTCCCCAGAAGTTGGAGAAAGAACTTCTTTTGGTTGTTTTACCCATAAAGGTAGAAACATGCTGAGAAAACACTACTGGCTACCTATCAAGATCCACATCTCTCTTCTTCCTTGCTAACCGAACTATGATTTTGTTCAAGCATCAATTATTAGGAAGATTGAGCCCTGCGATAGCCTCAGAAATATGTGACTCTCAGTCTAAATTAGTTATGGTAATTCCATTTATTTAGGAATGGATATAAGACACAGTTCTTATCGATGAGGAGCCTATCTACTAGGGATTTCCTAGGAAACTTTTTTTTCTGTTAAAAGTGAACACAAGACAGAAACAGCCCTTTTTTTCTGCCTCTGGACTTGATCATCTGTATGTGTTTATTGAGCCTAATGTATCAACCTGCTATGTATTCTGTAGGAAATAGATGTTAGTGCTGTAACTGAGTCATTCAGGCCGGGTCTGAAGAAAGAATGGTAATTTTCTTTTCCTGTAAGTTTATATGATCATATCTGAGGCCTAGGAGTGCAGCACGACTAGAGAAAGAGCTGGGATCCTAGAGAGCCCCATCACGTGGTTTCATAGAGCTTCTTCAGTGGCCTTAATAGGAGCTTCTTCTAGAAACAGCTCTTGTCAGAGCAGAGACTTGTGCTTGACCTCTCCCCACCTCTTACTAGCCCAGTATCAGGGAGTCTGCTGATATCATTAGTGCCCTCCAAATACTGCAGATCTGCAGAGTCAAGCATAAATGGTGCAACCCTTGAAAACCTATGGCCTACCTTCATGTTTACCCCGGCCTTAATGTTTTAAAAGGCCTTAAGGAGATCCTCCCTAGAGTCCTCCATTTACTTTTCTCTTTTAACCAAAGGAGGGCTATAGATCATATTTTAGTGGCATCTTTCAATCTTGTCCTGCCATTTCTGTATCAAATAGAAATTTGTTAAGGGGATATGATACCTATCCTACTGTAAATTGTTTCTCAATTTATGTCACCAGTAGGAATTTTAAGGGAGGAGGCTAGATTGTTATATTGTTATCTTCAGTGTCTTTTAGAACTAACAATTGGTTTCATCGCTTTAAATTTAGAGGTACTTCACCTGGAAAGGTATCTGGAGGTTGAAGGAGATATGTTGAACATATTATTTGAAAATGTAACATACTGTTTAAAAATAAATGTATCATATTTTGAGATCTTTTGGATATTCAGTATATAGTATTAAAAACTCCTAAGACAGTATTAGCTAGTTAATATCAGCATTAAGCCATGTATTGTATCTACAGAAAGTTATGACTAATTTCTTAGTCAAGTAAATAGCAGGGAATTAATCTCATCATTGCAGCAATGCATACAATGGCTGTCTTTTCAGTAAAAATGTAACAGTATTTTCTATCTCATATAAGTGTATTTCATTAAACAAATTATTTGTTTGCTTTGAGCTTTTAATGCTAGAAGTTTGGAGGATGTAGAGGAGTAAAGTATGGTTTCTTTTTTCAAAAGACCATGTGTTTTACTTCCATTTCCAGCCATGTATGATTTTTCTGAGGAACTCTTCTGCTGTAGTTCAGCTAGATCCTGCCTAAATTAGAACATTTATTTTTTTAAACATTGCTGAGTGTACAAAAATAAGGGACATCTCCATGGATCAAGAAAAATCAAAACCAAAAAATTAAAAGGAGAAAAGGGGAAGAGAGAGGAAGAGGAGTTGAAACTAGAGCAGGGAACTGTGAGCCATCAGATAGCAGTGTTGTCTTGAGGCAGATGCTGGTCACATTGGGATCTGGAGACTAACATTGGGCCCTCCTACTTGGTGGGGGAGCTGGACCTGAAAAGCTCATACTAGGCCATGACCTTGAATGAGACAAAGCAGTCTTCAGTTAGTCCCACACAGAAGCAAATTCAATTCTTTGTGAGGGAATACTTCCCAAATTCTGGGCCTTAGAATTTCCACTGATTAAAATCTACCAAATGCACGCTCAGAAGTCTTTAGAAAAAAAAAAAAAAAAAAAGGCTAAATCACAAAATCTGTCTGGCTAGGTCCCCTGCCTGCCCCCCTACCCCATTCAACAAAAAATATTGAATATAATTAAATTTTGTTTCTTAAAAACATTGAAATACTGAAAAGATACATAGTATTTATCAGGTCAATATACAGGAGAATGTGAGAGTCCACAAACATGGAAATGCTGAAGCTACTAAGGGTATTTGTACCCTGGCAAACTTGAGCTTTGGTTTCAAAGCCCTACAAGGAGTGGGGTACAAATGATAAAACTTGTACTTAGGCACACACAGAGGGGGGTCCCATAGGATATACACTCATAAGTTGAGACCACAGGGATGAGGACTAAAGTTAGAGCAGCTGTAGCAGAAATAGAATAGATTGAAACACTTAAGATTATTTAAAGGAGTGGAGATAAAGGAGAAGGAATTGTCAAGGACTATTATCAGGTTTCTGTTCGGAGCCACTGGGTAGGTGATGGTACAGCTTACATGATAGGAAAAACTAAGGAAGGACCAAGTTTCAGGGCAAAGTTTTGAACATGTTTAATAATTTGAGATTGTTTTATATATGAGTGATCATATTTTGGGAAAGTTTTGTAAATACAGACATCTAAATAAATGGGAATGGAACCATTGTAGCATAATCACATAGGATTTATTTTTCTCTTATTTTCCAGAAAATCTGTAAGGTAGTAGCTGGCATTGGTTCATATGGTTCAAGGGTGTGAGGGCCAAGGTCTCTGCAGTTTTATTGGCCTTTCACTGTGGTTACATAATGGCTGCTGCTGCTCCAGCCATTACAGTCCAAATGGAAAGAAATATGAAGATGGAAGAACTTTCCCCATCTGAGACAGTTTAAAGAACTTCCCTGGAAAGTCTGCCTAACAACTTCCTCTCCTCCATAAGCCATCTCTAGAAGGCTTGGAAATGTAACCTCCTAGATGGGCACACTGCAGCTCCAAATGAAATCAAGATTCTGTGAGTAACAAAGGAGAAACTGGATATCTGTAGGCATTTAGCATTGTCTGCCTCTGTGTGTATGTGTGTGGTGTGTGAGTGTGTGTGTAGATGCTTTTGTATGTAATATTAATGCATGAATAGGGCACTTGGCAGAGGGAGAATGATAAGGAGTGTAGGTAATATAACAGTATGTATATGTAACAGAATGTAATCATATCCATTGTCCTCTTCTTTCTTTTTCATAACTCCTCTTAGTTTCAGTAAAGAAACATCACCCAGCTACCAGCTAGAGTCCCTGACTCCCATGTGACAAAATTCAAGCCAATAGAATGTGAGTCAGATAATGTGTGCAATTTATTTAAAAAGAATCTGCCTCCCCCCCTATTTTTTTCACTCCTCCTATTGGCTAAGGAATAACAATGACCTTGATACTCAAGTTGGTAGGTAACTCTTTAAGGATGGCAGTACAGCCCAAGGCATAAGATTTCTGTCTTATTTAAAGACCTGTGTTCCGGGATCCTTTGTGGTACCCTGTCTAGTAAAGATCTTGTTCTGAATGATTCTCCTTTGGTGAAACTTTTACCTTGAGACGGTAACTGTTATGCATTATGAATATACAACAAGCCAACAATAATAATAGCAACAACAAAGAATAACAAATTTTATATGATTTATAAATTATGTATGAATATATATATTATGTATGAATATATATGATTTGTAAGTAATTTCTTAGAGGTAAGAAAAAAGTATATGATAACAATATGATAAGGGTTATTCCAGCTAGAAGGTAAAAATTATTTGTCAGGAAACCAGGAAAAGCTTTGTGAAGAGAGTAACTTTTGAAATGAGCTTTGTAGGGTAGGATTTAGGTAGACAAAGATGTGGAGAGGAGCATTCCAAGTATTAGGAACAAGGTGGGTTACGTCATGGCAGGTCACTCGTTGGAGATGGATGAATATTCTAGGTTGTAACCTGATTCATAGGAAGAACAGAAATGTGATACATGGTGGAAAAGAAAGGCAGGAGTCAGTCCAAAAGGGTCTCATATGGAAAGTCCATTTTGGAGATGAGAATTTTGAGCAGAACAATAACATGACCAAAAGCAGAAGTTGTCAGGACCATGAGAGTCTCTGGAACCCTAACAGTAGGACAGTGGGAAAACCAGAAGTTGTGGGACCAAGGCTAAGACTAATGCAATAGAAACATTCATCTCAAAAGAGGTAGCTAGCTGCTTACGTTGGTATTCAAAAGGCAAACTCCAGTCAGATGTGAGCCGACATCTGTAATCAAAGGTGTTATTGGAAAATTGGAGTTTTCAGGAGTTTCTGATCAGGTATAAAACTACACATGATGGTTAATAAATGCTACAGCGAGGGCTTTCTCTGGCTCTCACAGTATATTAACTGCTGTTTGGACAGTGAAAATAAAAGAGTTTTACTTAAAAAAAATGGTGAAGATTTACTATGAGTGAAGCACTATTTCAAATACTTCACCTTTATTAATTTACTTTATTCCTCATGATACTCCTGTAAGATAATACAGTCATTTCTTGGTATTCATAAGGGATTGGTTCCAAGACCCTCGTGGATACCAAAATTCATGGATACTCAAGTTCCTTATATAAAATGGTGTCTATATATAATATGACTCACATCCTCCTGTGTACTTTAAATCATCTCTAGATTACTTATACCTAACACAGTGCAAATGCTCTGTATATATCAGTAGTTACCTAGTGCACAGCAAATTCAAGTTTTGCCTTTTAGCACTTTCTGGAATTTTTTTTCTAAATATTTTCAGTACACAGTTGGTGGAGTTCTGTAGATGTGAAACCCATAGGTAGGGAAGGCTGACTGTGCTCTCCATTTTCAGATGAGAAAACTGAATCACAGAGAAGTTAAGTAACCCACCTATATCAGTTTTAAATACTTTTGGCTACAAATAATAGCAGGTTTACTTAACAGTGGCATAAGCAATAAAGTCATTATGTCTCATAATCAGCAGTCAGGAGGTAGCAGTTCTAGGGTTGGTTCATTGGCTTCTTGACTTCAGGGCACTGGGTTCACATCTCAGCTTCCCTCTTGGGGCTACAGGGTGACTGCTACAGTTGTAAGCATCATGTCTTCATGAGAAATGGGCATGAGCTAGAGACTTTCTTCTCAAACATCTCTCTCCTTTTGTCAAGGAGGAAAAAAATCTGTCTAAAAATTTCTGAGCAGAATTGCCTCATGTTTCACTATCTAGATATAGTTCACAAGGTACCTTCTAGCTGCAAAGGAGTCTGACAAAGTGACTGTTTCACTTTTTCAGCTTCTGTTGTGGGGCAGACAGAGTAGACAGGTGTTAAAAATGATTGTTGAATAGCTTCTAAAAGGATCTGCAGAAACATTCTTTTTCTCCTTGAAACATCCCCCCCGCCCCCCGCCACCACCCAACCCTACTGGCAACTACTTCCTTCCTTCTTCCCTGTCTCCTCACTCTGTGTCCTGATTTTAGGGTTGAGAGGAATAACTAAAAAGGGGCAATGATCTCTCCATATATTCTTTTGCTTTGGTAGCCGCCACATTATTTAATCATGGGTGCTTTAGCATTTATCTCTCACAATAGACTCTGAGCTTCTCTAAGACAAAAAGCTTATCTTTAAAATTTTTTCTTTAAATGCCTAACACTCACCATAATATGTGGTATATAGTAAGTATTCAATTAAAGAAATAGCATGAAATGAAATTATAAATTAAGAGAAAACTTATTTAGCACTGGTTAAAACTAAAGAAGAAACAAAAGTATTTGGTAAGACGTCTTGAGAAGAAATAATTATATTGAAGTAAATAGTTTGGGAATTAAAGGTATTAGGCTGGCTTTGCCTTTCATAGCAAAGTTAAAGAGGTTAGGGAAGTTTTACATTGCAGAGATCACTAGAGCAAAATAATGAAAGCACATTACCCTGGTGAGACAGAGGTCTTATTTAATTTTAAATCTCTACAATCTCAGATTATAAATTGTAATTTCTTTCTTTGGTATTCCTTGAGAAGAAACTAAAAGCTTTCAAATATTCACCTATGAACTACAGAATTTTTCTCTCCCAAGCTTTAACCACAAAGCATATGATGACCACAAAGTTATAAACCATGTTTGTGGAAGAAAATTATATTTGTTCTCTTGATTATAGTAGTGATTTCACATTTTTTTTACTCATACCCACATTAAGAAATATATTTTATATCACTACCTAGTATGTATATGGATAAATAAATAAATAATACTGGTACTGAAATTTTATTACAAAGTACTTTTTATTCTTTTTGGTTAATATTTGTTCTTTGAAAGGTACTAGATCCCACAACACACAGTGTGTGCTTGTATTTTTTATTCTATTCTTCTCTATTAAATTTTATAAAATATTGATCACCATCCACTAAATTAATTTCATGACCCATTAATGGGTCATAGCCAGTGATGTAATGGTAAATGTTTAAATGGTTTGCTCTGCCCCGGGATAAAAGCCCTAATATGTAGCATTTCCTGATTTACGTGGTATAAATACACCGAGCTTGGCCAGTTTCAGGCTATCAACCTGCTGTCAATGAATGCTGAGCTGGGAAGAAATGACATAATCTCCCTCTCTCTGGAGCCAGCTTCACTGCTTCTCTGGCTTTAACCCAAAGTTTGAAATAAACATAAATTTATGTTTGTTATAAGTAAGTGAATTTGCTCACTTAAGCTGCAAATCAGCTTATCTGTAAAGCATCCTAAGCAGTGTCTGGTATGTAGCAGATGTTGAATATATATTTGTTAAAAGAATGAGTTGCTTTATTTTGACAAATATAAAGGAATATTTATGTCTTCCTTAGTTCGTTTCTTTTCCAGTCTCGCATAAGGACTTCAGTTTCTTAACTGCATCTCACAGAGATTTTTCAGATTTGTAAACTTCCTACTACATTACATGTTCATTACTTAAATTTTTTAAAGAATTTTAGCATAAAATTTGAGAAAATGAAAACAAATTATTATTAAAAACAAATTATAAGCAATTGATTATATTTCAAAATAATTCTTTGAAGAGTTAATTTATTGACGTATAGTTGATTGACACTGTTGTGTTAATTTCTGCTGTACAGCAAAGTAATTCAGTTATACATATATATATTTTTTCATATTCTTTTCCATTATGATTTATCCCAGGATACTGAATATAGTTCCCTGTGCTACACAGTAGGACCTTGTAATTTATCCATCCTATATGTAGTAGTTTGCATCTGCTAATTTCAATTCCCAATCCTTCCCTTCCCCACCCCCCGAAAGTTATAAAAACAAATATAATATATAAATGATTTGTAATATTTCAAATTAATACTTTCCAATGAACTTTCTTTTAGCCTTTCTATAAATCATTGCTGTTTGATCCAGAATCTGGATATTGCAGCATGGAAATTTTTTAGCAAGTCTAATTTAAAAGTAACCTGAAATAAAAATGAAGACTCTCTGAAATTATGAGAACATAAGAACTGATTTAGTAACAACGACTTTGGGCATTGAGAATATCAATGAACATTTATTTATTCCGCATAGAAGGTGCTGAGATGTAGGAGACACTCAGGAAACTGTATACCCACCAACTGCCCACTTTGCTAGACACCAGGGATTCCTAGATAAGACAGAATAAAGAAATTGACAACCCAACAGGAAGACAACAAAAGACAGTTGTAATACAGTGTAATAGGTGCTGTCTTAGAGTTGGATGCACAGAGAGAATAGCATGTAAATGCCCAAGGAAGTCCAAAAATACCCCATAGGGAGGAGATGCTTTGACTGAGTAGAGTTTTACTTCTGTCTCTGCAGGGCTGTGGCCTTGGATAAATCAGTTTGCCCTTGTGAATCATTTGTAAAGTAGTAAAAAGAGAGGTGTTAAATTGGATGATCTTGGAGGTCTCTCTTATGACTAATAATATGATTCTATGACTTCAACGTAGCTTTCTAAAACGTGTGTTTTATTTAAACTGAACCTCACCTGTATTTATCACAACATTTAGATTTAGTTCTAGTTTCTTTTCTTCTTAATTTTATAGGGTTTGCATAAACAAATATTTTGCTTTCCTGCTATGATTCTGCATTTGAAGGATAATGCCGAGTTTTTAAAAATCACACTTTTAAATCTGTCATTGTAATAATGGACATAAATTTTCCTAAAATTTTATGTTAAGAAGTAAAATTACCTAACAGTAATTCCTAGTTAAATGCATATTTAAGTTTTTATTTTCTTAATTATCAATATTAACAATTTATTAACTTGTTCAGAAACTCAGTAACCATCAGGAGCTCTATCTTGGCTTGAAGAAGGCATTTCTCTTGTAGTCTTAGAGCAGATAAGTAGACTCGACTGTCAACCTTGTAGATTCAGCTGTTTATAAGCTTTAGTTACAACATCACATTACTTCTCAGTATTCAGCTGGGCTTATGTCTCAGGAAACTTCTTGCCAGTTAACATGGGGTGAATGCAGAGATTTTTAGATGTACTTGGCAGTCTATGCAGAATTACCTCACACAGACAGCTGTATCTGATCTTCAGTCAGTTGTACGTTTTCTAGAGTATTGGCACTGATTTTACTTTTGCCATAGGGCATCTTGTTGCTGCCTACAAGTAGTTAGACATGGAGTTTTAATGCATTTTCCCTTTTCTTTAATTTGCACTTCATTATTTTTCGTGACTAATAGAAAGTGGTTTTAGAAGCTCATGCACATCGTATTTATTCAGCAAAACACAAGTTCTCCCTGTGCTCGTGGTAAGTAAAAGAAGACTGTAATTAAATCTAAAATAGAAAATTAATATATCCACTTAGAAGAAGTAGTAAAGAGAAATAGAATATGCTTCAACTATAAGGTAATATGAAGTCAAAGCTCATAGAAATTCTTATCAGAAAGTTTACAATCAAACTAATATAATACAGGCTTTAAAAAGAACTAGTTTACATTCTACTAGTTGTATATACAAATTTGGATTTGTATACTATACAGCAAATGATGTTGACAAATATTTTGCTATAAACATCATATTCTCACGTTTCTTTTTTTTCACATGATAAATTATAAGCAAGTTGTCTGAATTTCTTTCATCATCTGTCTGGCACAATGAGCAGAATTTTCACAGGAATGAAGTTACAGTGTGACTCATTAGTGTAAAGATGGTCTCGTTGATTTAAAGTTTCAGATATTCCATATATGTCTCAATGTAAACTCTTTTATCAAGACTAGAGTCTTGAATATAAAGAATGTATCAAGAGCAGCAGAGGAAACTTGTCCTGCACATTGAGAAGTGCCCTTGGGAAGCTGCTGTCACAGCATTTGCCAGACCAATGCATTGTTTTCTGTCAGTACCCAAACTTTGCCATTCTTATAATCATGCATAAAAATACCAAGACAGTAGTATCTAGACTGATTCATTAAGAAACAGTGTTTCAGTGTAGATATAACTCTATTAAAGCAATATATACATTTTAAACTAGGTGTTTTCTTTTGTGTATGTACTGTAATTTACATATTCCTTTGAGATTACATTTCTAGATGTGCTTTTAACCAGAGGATAAGTGAACTATTAATACACTGATTATGACTAACCAACTATCCTCTTTGGAGTATTCTGTGAAACAAAAGACCGTGCATGAAAAAAAAAAAAAAGACCCTTTGTGGAATATATATCTCAGTGACTTAAATTGAAGATACTTCCTGAAGCCAGGAGAGGGCACAGTAGGGTCTCAGTTCATATTATGATTGATTAATTAATGTGAACATATGATTATTCTTCTTTGATTTTCTTTAAATGTTTTGAATTCTAGGATCTTTCTCTGTACCTCCTTTACAATGTGAATCTTATATTGAGAGCTACACATAAATTTTATATTTTTAAGTTACCAAATTTTTATAGTAATATTTACTCTAAGCATTTTAAGAGAGTAGATCAATTTTTACAATTTACTTTTAAATTATCTAGTTATTCCTCTTCTGGTTGTACTAGTTAGAATTTATTCTTAAACTGAAGAATGTTGATTAAAATTAATCAGTCAATCTAAGAAAGAAATGGAAAATTTTATTCAAGCCAAACCTGGGAACAGCATCTCAGAAAACTCTGTGAACTGCTCTACCCATTAGAAATCAAGGCACGGTTAGGTTTTTTGAGACAGAGAGCTGTACATTAAATGGCATATTATTGGCAGTTTACACAACAGATCTAAACATCATCGTGGCCCCTACAAAATCAAGAATGAATGTATCTTTTAAAGAGTTGTCTTGTTGATGCTAGGAGAATGTTGCTCCTTATGGTTGAGCAGGTATCCCTGCCAGTGGGAGAGGTTTGGTCAATGCATAATGCAAGTGCACAATGCACAGTGCGGGGATAGAGGAGGCCAAAGGACAGAGAAGAATTCTTTATGTTTAAATTTTTCTTGTCTTGCCATAAAATATGAATTTTGTTTCATAAGAGTACAGGTCTGATTAACATAGTTTAATTATATTTATCCTTTTCGTTTTAATATATTCCAGAAACTGGTAAGATTTGAATGCTTAGGAAATCTGGGCAGTTCAGTATAATTTTAATGTGCCTTTTATCCTTAGATAATATTTTGAATACCATACACACTTAACCTTATTTAAAGGCTAAAATGAGTATCAAGAAATTTTCATAGAATTGTGCTATAGCTGTAGTTTTAAACTATAACATTCTAAGGTGGGAAATAAGTTTCCAAGCTTTTACAACTAAAAATCACATATTATCTTTACTTGAGAGTGTGTCAGTCTCTACCTGGCAAGTCTTCAGATACCCTTAGAGAGTATTTGTAAGGAAGTCTAGGGAGTCTTAGTCGATCCTTGTAAAGAATAACATGGAACAAAGACTGAACTTTAAAAACAAACAGAAGAGTTGGTAAATGATATATATTTGTACTTTAAAAAAATCAATACTTTGTGGAAAACTATAAGGGCCTATCAACCCAAATTTTATTTTTATTGTTAAAAAGCATTATAAAAATGACACATGTATGTCACACACACACACAAATTTTAATAAAGTACTTTGAACTGTGAGTAAACTAAAAATATCAAGCATTTATTTATTTATTTACCTTTTAACGTAAGTAGTACATAGATATGTTATCATTAATAAAAAATTCTGACCATGTATAAAAATATACAATAAAAAGTTAAAGTTCTTTTTTGGCAACACTACCCACAATGACACTGCCTTCTCGTTATTTCTTTCTATGCATGTACATATGCAAATATGTATATGTACAGATATTTAGGATTTAAAAAATGAATCACACTAAATGCAGTGGATTCACTAATTCATCTATTCTTCTAATAAATACTTATTGCATGTCTATAATGTGCCAGGTACTTTTCTAGGAGCTAGAGAAATGGAAGGGAAAAAAATTCCTACTTTCATGTCATGTCATTTAATCCTAGTGGGTAGAGACAGCAGAGTAATAAGCAAATATATATGCATTCTTATGGAAAAACCTGAATGAACTTTTTGGCCAACCCAGTATATATGGAGAGAGAGAGAGAGTGCGGGAGCGCATGAGCATAAAATGTTGATATGTGCTATGGGAAAAATAAGGCTAAATAAGTGAAACTGGAGGGACTTTGATATTTGTTTTATTGAAATATAGTTGACTTACAATATTGTGTTAGTTTCAGATGTACAACAAAGTGATTCAGTTATGTATATATTCGGATGCTTTTTTCAAATTCTTTTCCATTAGAGGTTACTAAAAGATATTGAATGCAGCTCCGTGTGCTATACAGTAGGTTCTTGTTGTTTATCTGTTTTATATATAGTAGTTTGTTTCTGCTAATCCCAAACTCCTGATGTAGCCCCCACCTGCCTTTCCCCTTTGGTGGTAACCATACATTTGTTTTCTATGTCTGTGAGTCTGTTTCTATTTTATAAATAAATTCATTTGTATCATTTTTTTATTTCGATTCCACATATAAGTAATGTCATATATTTGTCTTTCTCTGATTTACTTCACTTACTATGATAATCTCTAGGTCTATCCATGTTGCTGCAAATGGCATTATTTCATTCTTTTTTATGACTGAGTAATATTCCATTGTGTATATATGTACCATAGCCTCTTTATCCATTCATCTGTCGATGGATACTTAGATTGCTTTTATGTCTTGGCTATTGTAAATAGTGCTGCTATGAACATTGGCGTGCATGTATCTTTTTGAATTTGAGTTTTCTCCATATATATACCCAAGGATGGGATTGCTAGATCATATGGCAACTGTATTTTTAGTTTTTTAAGGAACCTGCATACTGTTTCCCATAGTGGCTGCACCAGTTTACATTCTCACCAACAGTATAGGAGGGTTGCCTTTTCTCCACACGCTCTCCAGCATTTATGATTTGCAAACTTTTTGATGATGGCCATTCTGACTGGTGTGAGATGATACCTCATTGTAGTTTTGATTTGTATTTCTCTAATAATTAGAGATGTTTTTCATGTGCCTATTGGCCATCTATATATCTTCTTTGAGAAATCTCTATTTAGATTTTCTGCCCATTTTTGATTGGGCCTTTTTGGGTTTTTTTGGGGTTTTTTTGTTTGTTTTTGATATTGAGCTGTGTGAGCTGTTTATATATTTTGGAAATTAATCTGTTGTCAGTTGCATCATTTGCAGATATTTTCTCCCATTCCATAGGTCATCTTTTCATTCTGTTTATGGTTTCCTTTTCTATGCAAAAGCTTATAAGTTTGATTAGGTCCCATTTGTTTATTTTTGCTTTTATTTCTTTTGCCTTGGGAAACTGACCTGAAAAAACACTGGTACAGTTTGTGTTAGAGAATGTTTTGCCTATGTTCTCTTCTTGGAGTTTTATGATTTCCTGTCTTATATTTAAGTCTTTAAGCCATTTTAAGTTTATTTTTGTGCATGGTGTGAGAGAATGTTCTAACTTCATTGATTTATATGCAGCTGTCCAGTTTTCCCAGTACCACTTGCTGAAGAGACTGTCTTTTCTCCATTTATATTCTTGCCTCCTTTGTTGAAGATTAATCAGCTGTAGCTGTGTGTGTTTATTTTTGGGCTCTCTCTCTGCTCCATTGATACTATGTCTGTTTTTGTGCCAGTACCATGCTGTCTTGATTACTGTAGCTTTGTGGTATTGTCTGAAGTCTGGGAGGGTTATGCCTGCAGCTTTGTTCCTTTTCCTCAGGATTGCTTTGGCAATTCTAAGTCCTTTTTGGTTCCATATAAATTTTAGAATTATTTGTTCTAGTTCTGTGAAAAATGTCATGGATAATTTGATAGGGATCGTGTTAAATCTGTAGATTGCTTTGGGTAGTGTGGCCATTTTAACAATATTAATTCTTCCAGTCCAAGAACATGGTATATCTTTTTGTTTCTTTGAATCATCTTCAGTTACCTTTATCAGTGTTTTATAGGTCTCAGCATATAAGTCTTTCACCTCCTTGGTCAGGTTTATTCCTAGATTTTCTATATAGACTATTATATTGTCTGCATATTATGACAATTTTACCTCTCCCCTTCCAATTTAAATAGCTTTTATTGCTTTTCTTGTCTGATTGCTGTGGCTAGGACTTCCAATACTATGTTGAATAGAAGTGGTAAGAGTGGGCATCCTTGTCTTGTTCCAGATGTTATCACGAAAGCTTTTAGCTTTTCACTGTTGAGTATTATGTTGACTGTGGATTTGTCATAAGTAGCTTTTATTATGTTGCATGTGTTCTCTGTATACCAACTTTAGTGAGAGTTTTTATCATGAATGGATATTGAATTTTATCAAATGCTTTTTCTGCATCTGTTGAGATGATCATGTGGTTTTTGTCTTTTCTGTTGATGTGGTCTATGACATTGATTGATTTGTATATGTTAAATCATCCTTGTGACCCTGAGATGAATCCAACTTGATCATGGTATATGATCCTTTTTATGTGTTGTTGGATTCAGCTTGCTCATATTTTGTTGAGGATTTTTGCATCTGTGTTGGCCTGTAATTTTCTTTTTTGATGGTATCTTTGTCTGGTTTTGTTATTAGGGTGATGGCATCTTTATAGAATGACTTTGAGAGTGTTCCCTCCTCTTCGGTCTTTTGGAAGAGTTGAGAAGAAATGGTATAAGTTCTTCTTTGTATGTTTGGTAGAATTCCTCAATGAAACCATCTGGTCTTGCAGAGAGGTTTTTTTTGTTTTTGTTTTTGTTTTTTTACAGATTCTATTTCACTTCTAGTGATTGGTCTGTTCAGATTATCTATTTCTTCTTGATTCAGTTTTGGTGGGCTGTGTATTTCTAGAAAATTGTCCACTTATTCTAGGTTGTCCAGTTTTTTGGCATATAATTGTTTGACGTGTTCTCTAATGGTTTTTTTTTGTATTTCTGTGGTATTGGTTTTTATTTCTCCTCTTTCATTTCTTTTTTTGTTTATTTGGGTTCCCTCTCTTTTCTTTTTGGTGAGTGGCCAGAGGTTTGTCTATTTTGGTTTTCCTTTCAAAAAACCACCTCTTGGTTTTATTGATTTTTTTCCTAACGTTTTTTAATCTCTATTTTATTTATTTCCTCTCTGATCTTTATTATTTCCTTCCTTCTGCTGACTTTAGTTTTTATCTGTTTTTCTTTTTCTAATTCTTTTAGGTGGTTTTAAGTTGTTTATTTGAGATTTTTCTTGCTTTTTGAGGAAGGCCTGTATTGCTATAAACTTCCCTCTTAGTACTGCTTTTGCTGTATCCAGTATATTTCATATGTTTGTGTTTTCATTGTCATTTATCTGAAGGTATTTTTAAATTTCCTCTTTGATTTCATTGTTGACCCATTGATTTTTTTAGTAGCATGTTGTTTAGTCTCCATGTAATCATTTTTTCCTTGTTTCTTTTTGTGTGCTTGATTTCTAGTTTCTTGTTGTTGTGGTCAGAAAAGATGCTCGAAATGACTTCTGTTCTCTTAAATTTGCTGAGACTTTTTTTGTGGAGGGAAACTGTTTTATATAGAGAGCCAGGGAAGACCTTGTTGTCAATATAACCTTTGAGCAGATAGTTGAAGGATGAGGGAGGGACCAATGCAGTTATTGTGGAGAAATAGTGTTCCAGGCAGAGGGAACAGCGAGAAAAAAGCCCAAAGGGAGGAGCTTGCTTACCTTTTTCAAGGAACACTACAGAGACCAGTATGGATGAAAGAAAGTGTCAAGGTCAGAAGCAGGGCGATCACTTAGGAAGCTGATCCAAATGAGAAATTATGGTAGTTTAGATCAGAGAGGAGTAGTAGAAGAAATGGTTAAATTCTGGATATGTTTTTTCTCTTTTTTTGACATTGAGAAACAGAGAGTGCTTTTATTATTTAGCAATATTTTAACATTGATTTCTGATAGGAAATACTATAAATTCTTTTTTTAAGCTCTTTATTGGAATATAATTGCTTTACACTGTTGTGCCAATATTTGAGGTACACCATAGTGAATCAGCTGTATTTATGCATATATCCCCGCATCCCCTCCCTCCCACGACTCCCTCCCACCCTCCCTATCCTGGCCCTTTAAGTCATCACCCATCATCGAGTTGATCTCCCTATGTTATGCAGGAACTTCCCACGAGCTATCTATTATTTTTAAAGTATTGCTAGCAGAAATTATTGACAGATTCAGTGGGGGTGTGAAAGAAAGAAAAAGCCAAGTGTAACTCAAAGATTTTTGGCCTGAAACAGTGGAAAAATGGAGTTGTCATTTAGTGAACTGGATATGACTGCTGAAAGAATATAATTGAGTTGGAAGCTGTTTAATTTTGGACAAGTTGAATTTGACCTTACTTTTAAATATTCAAGTGTGGAGGTTATATTATCAGTCAGATAGATAATTCTGGGTGTCTGAGGACAAATCTGGGTTAAAGATAAATCCCTGAGTGATTAACATATAGATAGTAAGTCTGAGTGAGATCACTTAAGGAGTAGAAATGTTGAAAAGTACAGAGACTGAACCTAGGAATATTCCAAAGGAGTTTGGGAAGATAAGGAGGACCAGCAAGGTGACCTAAAAAGGAAGAACAGTATAGTATTGCTCTTTTACTTAGCAGTGTATAATGGAGCCCTCTCCATTGTTAACATATGTAGATTTACTAAATTCCTTTGATACAGAACAAAGTATTCCTTGGAATAGATGTACCATATTCTATTTTGCTTCTGCTATATTGATGATATTTGTTTTATAATTATCTCCTCTAACTATAGTTTTGTTTTATCTAGTTCTATTTATTTTTGTTTATGATTTGCAAAATGGTTCTAATTTTATATTTTTAAAATGCTATTTATTGAATAAACCATGCTTTCACACATTAATATGAAATTACACCTTTCTCAGATAGTGCAGTTTTAGGTTCTCCTCTTTTCCCTTAATCTTTTGGTTCCTGTGATAACACTATATTGTTTTAATTACTGTAGTTTATTTGAATCTTTGAAAACCAGTAGAGCAAGTCCCCCAAAGTTCTTGTTTTTCAGAATTTTCTTAGCTAACCTCATGCATTTTTCTTTTTCAAATGAGTCTTATTTATTTACTTTTAAAACAGTGATAATTTTACTTCATTGGTCTGTGTAAGACACACAAATGCAATTTTATATTTTTTAGAGACCAGATATAGGGTTACTGAGTGAGTTTTCCTAAAGAAGAGATTTCAGTCAGGAAGGGCTTGCTAACTACAGCTCATTTATTGTCTGGGCTCGGCAGTGGAAGCCAGGGTAGTCAGTGGACATGTGGTGAACCGTGCCACATAGGAAAGTCAAGCAATAAGGCTTTTGTTTCATATTTTGCTAGAGCTTTTTCTAATATTTCTAGTGTAGATGGGAAAAGGGTAGACCATCTTTCAGAGAAGGAGATAATTAATGTTAAAAAAGCTTAACATTAACAATGTGGTACCATTTTAAAATTTGATGAAATATTTTATTTATCCAGAGATCTTGGCAAGAGGAAAATTGAAATGCTGATCACATCAACAATTTAATAAGGCTTAGGTAGAAAAGTTTGCTTGAGTCTTTCATTTGGGATTAAAGTATATGTGGTTTACAGTGCAAATTCATAGAAAAGTTGAAAAATGTTTCATGCTTAAAAAGAATGATTTTTAAATTATCTCATTTTCTTTATAATGTTTAGATCACAATAAACATTGCTGGCCAGATTCAAAGTTGATTTTGATGATTTGTGTGTCAAAGGCATTTTAGAATCAGATTGTTAAAATCCATTAAAAAAAAACAAAAACCTGTTGGGATTTTTATTGACATACATTGAACTTAAAGATCATTATGGGGATAAATTATGTCTTTGATATGTTTTTTCCTCTTTATAACATAAACTATGTTTTCATATATTTCGTTGTTGTTTCAGATATTTGTGTTAATCTTACCCAGTTTTAGTTTGGTTTATTCCTAAGGATTTTGTTGGGTTTTTTTTTTTTTTCTTCATATAAGAAATATTTATTGGATGCATGACACATGCTAGTCACTATTCTAGGGACTAGGGGTGGAAGGCATCAGGGAATAGAAAAACAAATAAGTAGATACATAATGTCAGGTTATAAACAGGAGAAAAACTAAACAGGGAGAGAAGGGTAAGGTATGTGAAGAGCAAAGCAAAATCTTTCAAAAATCATTTTATATATTTTTTCCTATCTTTCTTTTTTATTTATTTATTTATTTATTTATTTTTTTTTAATTTTTTGGGGGGTACACCAGGTTCAATCATCTGTTTTTATACACATATCCCCGTATTCCCTCCCTTCCTTGACTCCCCCCCTCGAGTTTCCTGTCTTTCAATAATGGTCATTGTGGTTTTAAATAAGATTGTCTAAAACCCTCTATATACAAAGGTGTAATGTAAGTTGAGTTTATTAACTTGGGTGACAAAAATTTGTGTCTCTAACAGCATAATACCTGTTTATTTTTCCTAGATAAAATTGTATGTCAGATTTCATTTAGGTCTAAGGAAATTTTTAAAGCATGTATTTTCAAAATAGAGTGAGAACATGTAGATAATTTTGATTCATCTATGTAATACTGTTGATTCAGTTCAACAAAGTTTTGTAGTAGGCATTAGAGGATGTACGGTAAGCGAGATACTCTCTTTCCCCTTAGGGAGTTCATGATGTAGTGAGGACTGAGAAGCAGTTACGTAGAATTTTCATGCATGTTTGAGAGTGATATAGTCATGGCTTATAGATCTTAATCAACTACAGATATAGATTATTGAAAAAATGAATGAAAGAAGTAATGAGTGATGGATGTATAAATCAAATGTTATTAAGACTAGAAGAGAAAATAATTTTTTGTAACTAAGGGATAAAGGAAAGCTTTCTGAAAAAGGTAACATTTGGTCTGCTTTGAAAAATCAAATTAGGGCCAGATTATGAGAGCCATGGCTGCTATACTGAGGTCTCAGAATGTTATTCAGTGGAAGGCAAAATATACTTTCTTCCATAACAATATTTTTGAGTGTTTAATGCAAAAGAGTTGTATACATTCATTTACATTTCTGAAAGGTAGTAATTTCTGGCATAACATAGATCAGCATGGAGCTAGATCAGAGACAGGGAGACTAGTTAGGGAGTGGTTATAAGAGTCAAAAGCAAGGATACTTTAGAGTAGGAGGAGACAACAATTTACCAGGACTTTTCAGAGATAAAGCCAAATGACATGGTAACCAACGTTAGGGAAATGTGGTGGGGTCGGGGTGAGGGTGGTGGTGAAGGCTAAAGATGATGGCAGATTTTTAGGTTGGTTGATTACATTATTGGGGAAGATCAGATATGTGGGCTTAGGAAATGGGTTTAATTTTGCATGTTTTTAGTTTTAGAAATGTTCAGCAAATAGTTTAAAATTCTTACGTCAAAATCCAGAAAGAAGTTCAGACTGAGATAATGTTGGAATTAAATTTAAAGGAGTAGATGTAATGGCCCAAAAACTGGAGTGAGGCTCTAAAGGCAAGGATTGACAGCAGCCACCAGAAGCTAGGAGGAGGCAGAGAGTCTTTCCTAGAGTGTTCGGAGTGAGCGTGACCCAACTGATGCCTTGATTTCAGACCTCTAGCCTTCAGAACTGTGAGTGAATATATTTCTCTTGTTTTCAGCCACCCAATATGTGGCCGTTTGTTACGGCAGCCCTAGGAAAGTAATACAGGAATCATCAGTGTGTATTGAGATATGGACAAGATTGTCTAGGGAAAGAGTATAGATAAAGCAAGAGTTCAGACTAATTTTAGGCAATTTAGACAGACTTACTATGCCCAGATTTTACTTTAAAAAGCAGTAAGACCAGGCAAATGTGATACTTGGTTACTATACAAAATTTTTAGTACCTATTATATTCTACCTAGCCACTTCATACATGTTTACCAACTGAAGACATGTGAGTTTATGAGCCTTTATTCAAAGATAGTATAAAAGGGGCGTGGGGAGTGAGAGGATTAAGCCTTAAGAACATTTGATAGACAGAAAATAATGAGCTATCAAGGGGCTACGAAGAGCTTTAGCCCACAAATAAGAGAGAATGATATCATGGAAACCAGATGAAGAGAATGTTTTAAGGAGGGAGTATCAGAAGCTCCTGAAAATCTACAGTAAGAAAAATACCCATTGGGTTTGGTCTTATAGATGCCAGTGGTGATGGAAACAAGAGCTGTTTTAGTGGCCTATGTAGATGTGTGTATTTCAGAAAGATACTGTTACTCTTAATACAGAAGAAGAACAAGAAGGGGAAAAGAGAATTTGTTAGTAGGTAATACATTTACCCAGTCAAGAGCTAAAGAAGATTGAAAATGAAAAGAAGGTATAATTAAAAGGATGTGTATATAAGAACTTGGAGGTTAAAGGAGAGAATAATAAAAGATGGTTCTAAAATTCAAACTTGTTTAAGTAAGTGGATAATAATATTATTAACAGAAGAAGGAAGAACTAGTAGAATATCTACATTTACAAGATTAATGTGCTTCTAAAACCAGCAAAGAAGCCTGAGAAATGGAATAGAAAAAAAACAAGAGACTTCATCTACTCCAAAATTATCATTTAAAGATAGCATGAAAGTGATCCTAAGGGAAAACAACTTGATTCACTGATAAGGAAGTTTAATGCCCAGTTTGACTAGATTTGAATATAAGTATATGAACACAGTTAAGTAAGAGTAGGAGACATAATAGAAATGGTGAACACTGTGACTTTGATTCAGGACGTAGGAGGGAGCCTCATCCTTCTCTGCAGTCAAAATGAAGGTGATGAAATAGATTCCAAAGATAGTATTAAATCTGTATACGAAAGGCTTTGTTTGACTTTGAAGGTGTCCCTCCTCTGTATCAGTTTTTTGCACTTTTTCTATTAGAAAATGAACAGAGCTGTGAGGCTACTGTGACCTCAGTCACAGAGGCAACTGTGAGGCAGATTCAGAAAACTTCAAGGTGAATACACAACCACTGGGTGTCCAAAAGGGTGAGTCTCAAATGTGGTTTCATATAGCCCTAAGACAAGGCCGGCAATGCCTGTAAACTGCCCTAAGGCCTTAAAATGCATAGGTGTTTGGGATGGAGATTTGGAGAGCCATGTGCGTGGAGTAAGACTGCCCTTCTGCTGTCCTTCACACTGTTATGTGAGGGTAAAGGGAGAACCTTCTCACACACAGGTTAAGGGTACCCTTCTGTAGGCCTTCACTGTGGTGGCAAAGAGTAGTTTTATGGGCCCTAATGAAGGCAGTAACCCTCCTCCCTCCTCGTCAGCTTCATCAGCACAAGTTAGGGAGCACGCTTGCCATCTTTTCGCTTCCGTTTCTCCCGTGACAGCCCCATGTGCTCAGTGTGCAACTTCTCCTCTCCTGGCTTCCGCACTGTATCATCTGAAATCAAGAGGAATTCCAGGAGTCCTGTGTATCCCTGTCTGCATCTTCCTTTTGTCACCAGGAATCAGTTGGCAAGTCCAGAGCTCTGTATTCCCCTGAAAGAACCACCCCCCACCCCCCCACCCCTGCCACAACACTCACAGCTTCACCACTATCTCTCTAGCGATAGTAAAGACTAATCCCCTCGTGCCTTTGATCCCCATTTATGTCAGCCCTCACCAGAAACCCAGCCTCACAATTCATTCCTGATTTCTGGGATTCTCATCAAACGTATCTCTGTATGTCCTTTGTTCTGACTAGTCTTCTACCTCTCCTCAATTCCAGAATTTTCTAGAATTCAGTCATTCATTACTAAAAGTGCCTTTATCTGCAGCCTATTCTCTGAAAACCCCTCTACTGTCTAATCAAAACTTCGCTCTTTTCCTGAGGAGGCACACTTCCCATCCTCCTCAAGCAGTGCATTTCTCTGTCTCAGTTCCCATGTATGAGGTAATTAACCTCTTTCATTGCTACTTCAAGACTGTATTTGTCATCTAATGCTGTTTGAGAAATCACCACAAAACTGAATGGCTTAGAGACAGAATAAATTTTATTATCTCTTACAGTTACCGTGGGTCAAGAATTTGAGAGTAACTTGGGCGTGGATTTCTTATATTAGCCTTTTTTCCTGGAAATGATATACCTCTTCCATTGTAGTTTATTTTCCAGAAATACTCTTCTCATTTCAATCTAATGTTAAGTAGTCATTTTTCTGAGTTTCCTTAGATTATTATTGGCAGAGGAAATGTCTACCTCTTTTCAGGCAAGTAGACATGCTTTTTTCCTGGCAGCATAAGGTGAATTGCAGAGCAGTGATGGTGCACGTATTATGCTTTTCGTTACAAATCCATTGCTTGTTTCTTAAGTGGGATTCTTTTCATGTTCTGTAGTAAGTTGACTTTTATCTCCTCTTTTCCACTGTTACAAGTTTGTTTTGTAGGTATTTAGTTGGGATATTAGAAGTTGAAAAATTGCTAGTTAATCATTTTAAATTGTAAAATATTCTGGTATTATGTTTTTGGAGATTAACTATATCCTGTTGGAAGCACTTTGTTTTTCATTGTCTTCCCCTAATATTTTCATGGCTTGCTTCCTCATTTAAGTCTCTGTTCACATATCACATCCTCAAAGAAGACTTCTGTATTAATTAGGACAGAACTATTCAACTAGTGTGTTCTAGATGCTATATGGGAGCTCCCGGGGTACTGCTTCCTCCATCCCATGGAACTTTGCCTCAACACAGTTATCATCATCTGTTTATTCCACTGTGTTGTTCAAAATTTGCCATATTCCCAGAGTGCTGAGCTACAAAGACAGTTTGGGAAGCATTAAATTGAGATAAAGATTTAGATGCAAAATAGGTTCAAACCCAAAGTAACAGTGACTTCAACAAGACAGATGGATATTTCTATTTCAGTCCAGAGGTAGACAGTTATAACGAGCTAGTAGGAGTTCTGTACCAAAAAGCCTTCCAAGAACCCAGAATCCTTCTATGTTGTTGTTCTACTGTCTGCTTGCCAACATGACCACATTCCAGACGGGAGGGATGAAGTGGGTTGAAAAGTGTTAGGGAAAGAGATGCCCTCCCCACCCCCCTTTGAGAATTTGCACGTATCATTTCTGCCCACATCCAGTTAGCCAAAACTTACCCTGTAGCTATCCTAGTGGCTGCATGGGGGTCTGGAAATTGCAGTCTTTAATCTGAACAGCTGAATAGCCAGCTAAAAATTGCTGTTACTACAAGGAAGAAGGAGAGAACATATGGGGGACAGGGAAATAACTAGCTCTTTTATTGGTTAGCACTTTTCCTAACACTCTCAATAAAAGAGCACAACCCCATTTTTCTAGCCCCTTACCCTTTAGAGTAAAGTTTAGATATTTCTTTCTTCAGTTGTAAGAAAAAAATTAAACTACTTACAATAACTCTTTCATTTAGCAATAATCATGTTTTAGTTAAATTGTAAAGCCTTCAGTAAAACTCAAACCACTGTTTCAAGCCATCTTGGAAATTGACAGAGGAAGTAGTCCAGGGTCCCTAGGACCTGGATAGGCTTCAGTGGCTCCATGAGTCCTGGGCAGTTGTAAGTGAAATTGTTTATGTAGCCTAGTGGTTAAGAGCATAGCCCCTGGAGTCAGACTGCCTAGGTTTAAATTCCAACTCTGCCATGTGCTGGATTTGCAATTTAGGCAGTTTTCTTAACCTCCCTGTACTCAGTTTCTATATCTGAAACATGAGAATAATAGTATACCTATTTCATAGAATTGCTGTGGGGACTAGTTAATACGTTTAAAGCTCTTAGCATTTAAAGCTAGTTAATACATTTAAAGTACTTTTAATAGTGCCTAACAATTTTAAGTGCTGTATAAAAACTGGCATTATTGTTATTTATACTCCTGGGGCAAGGTCCCTATCTTCCATCTGAGTATCAATAAGGTCTATTATAAATCTTAATTTAACACCTGAAAGAAATCACTACCACAGGCTTATGATCTGCATGAAATTTAAATTTTCTCTATTTTAATAAAAAAATCATCTGACCTTTCATAACACAAAAGTTTATTCAGTGGAATCTACCTCAAGAGTATTTTTTTTAAAGCAATTTCTTATTTTCTAGTTCTATTTTACTTTTTAACCGAATAGAAAATTTGTATTTATCTCAGTTTTCTTTTAATTTTCACAGTTTTGATAAACTTAAGCTCTTATTTTCCAGACTTTAATTTAAAATGGAAAATTTATTTCTCCGTTTCAAAATCCCTGTGTAATTAATAGTTGTGCATAAGGGGTTTAAATATCAGGAAGTTGCATGTGTAACTCTGTTAAGTGAGTTGGGCAGCAAATATGTGTGATTAAGCAGTGAATGTTGATGTTTGTTGTTGTTGTTACTTAAACCATAAATGCAGGTGAGCCAAACTGAATCACAGTTGAAAATATTACAGCCTGTTGATATAGTGAAAAAAGAAGAACCTATACAGCTGTTCATTTTCTAGAAAGTGAACATCGTGGCTAGAAAAAAAAATTGATGTTTCAACATTGTTAGGAATGAATTAATATTGTTGTATAATAAATTGCCAACTGTCACATTTAATAAATCATTTTATTAGAAAGTCGGGTCAGCAGTAAATGCCCAGTGTCTCATTACTTATCTTCTATAGTTACACTGAACATGAAAAGTATTTTCCATTTTAAATTGCTTTTGCTAAATTTTTGAGAAATAATTTAGGCAGATTGGTTGGTGTCAGACCTGGAGCTTAAATACAAAACAGCTGTTGTTGAGAAAATGCCATTTTCATAACATGAATATGCTTTCAATTAACATACTGGAATGAACTGTTAAACATTACCACTTCCATGTTTAACTACTGTTTGACTTTCAAATGACTGATTTGCTTTCTTAATACATTATTTACTTTAACTAAAAGAGGAAGAACTTTATTTAAATAATCTATATTTTTCTTCCATCTGCAGAATGTACCCAAGAAAAGTGGGGATTTCCAATGTGCCACTATTTAAAGGAAGAGAGATGGTGCTGTGGCCGTAATGCCAGAATGTCAGCATGTTTGGTATGATTTTTTTTTTCTGAACAAAGAGCTGTATCTAGATGTTGCAGAATTTATTTATTTTTTTTGCTGCATTAAATACCAAATGTTGCAGAGTGCCATTATTAATGCTTTTGTGCATTGCAAATTATGAGGAAAAAAATGGCTTTCCTTTCCAACATAATTCACTCTGCATGCAGTGTGGTAACAATTTATAATTACATTGTAATTCTACAATATAGTATTTAATTGTTGTATATAACTACTTTAATTATCATATAAAGTATACCAACAACCAAGTCTTAAACACAGAATTACTTTGGTGCTTTATCCTCAGCTTTGTGGTCTGTTTTTGTTTGTTTGTAGCAGATCATTTGGTCTCCTAATTTTTTATAAAATGGGAAAAATATTATTAAGCTGCCTGGGATATGAAGTAACTATCTGGTTAAGTGAAATCTTTATTTAAAGCGCCTGATTTGGCTCGTGTCCTTAGACCTAGAACACTTTAGCCCATGGTCTTCTCTGTTTGTAGTGTAGTGTTATGTTGGTTTAAAAAGGAACAGATGCCAGTTAAATAGTGTAAATGGATTTTGTCATCATAAATTTAAAATATATTTTTTAAGATAATGTGTTTAGTATCCAACCCCAAGATAAATTATGTGGTCATTATTTCAGTATTTTTTATATTGCAATTAACACAGCAGTATAAAAAATAGTGTTCCAGTGATCTAGGTCATATATCTGAGAATTAACTTACGAATCTATTTATGTCAAATAATGATGTCCTTTTGTAAGTCATCTTAAAATACTTTTCTGGGAATTTGTCTTGTTCTTTCATTATATTTGTAAATGATACTCATTTAGGGTCTTGTTAAGACTTGGTTACCAGAATGCTGGCAGCTTATTATTTAAATAATCTTACACCCCCTAGGCAAGAAATTGAGATAGTCTTTTGTAGGAAGTCTGACTAGCCTGCGAGTAAAGACTAAAGATATTGGCATTAGGGATTTCACAATGAAATAGGACCTTTGTGGTGAGACCCACAATTAATAATCCTCACTCATAAGCACAGCCCTTCCAATCAAGTTTGTTACCCACATTTTAATTATCAAAAGACAGCCAAGAATCATTAGTTGTCTCAGAAAGTCTAACATGGAAGAATAGAGATCAGATAAACAAATAGAGAAGCAGCAACTTGGAGGAAGTGGATACTATCCAAAATAAAATAAAATAACTATTAATAGCCCTTAGAAAGATAAAAGAATATATAATGTATCCACAAAACAAAAATGTTTGCTATAAAAAATAAACATTCAACAAACCAAAAAGAAGAGTTTTTGAAAAATAAATTCCGGAGTATAGAATTTGTCAACCATGCTGCACTTAAGAATTTTCCCCAGCCAACATCAGCTGCTCATGGAATGTCCCTCTCCTTAGCTCTATCCCTGTCTTTGCTCACTTTGACTTCTTTTTTTGATGCTAGAGTAATCTTGGAAAGTCTAAGGAACATTTCTTTTGGTGCATCTTGTTTTATTGCTTTTTGCTCCGTAACTGATTTTTTTCTACAAATATTCAAAGCTTAAGGGGCTGAGAGAGAGAGAAAGGTACACCTTTTTGGTGACACTTTCAGATAAATTGTGAAGGGTACTAACCAGGGGGAAATATTAATTATATTAGTGCAATCTCATCAGCATACTTTTAGCCCGATAAAACTGTAGAATATTTTAGATTAGTATGAAATGAATACTTGGTATGTTTATTGGCCAAGAAAAATTATTAATGTTTGTAAGAAACTGCTTATCACCTACCTGATTATCTTTTATTATGTAATCAGAATTTATCATTGGTATTTGTAAAACAAACTCATCAGCAACACATACCAAAAGTAGTCCTGTGCTATGTGATATTTTTATTGGTGCCAAGTCATTTATTATTAAAACTCTTTTCTTTCTTTATTATTGATCCTTCTGCCTTTTTTCAAAACAAGTAACACAAAAATTTAATCTGAAATGAGCACAGTCATTACTGTAAATGAAAACTCAATGTTTTCTTCAATAATATACTTGTTCTGGGTCTGTTGCTACTGAATTTAATGTGAAAATTATGTAACTATCTTCTGTATTCATAGTACACTGGCTCTAGATGTTCGTGAATGTATCCTTGAGTCAATAGAAAAATTACGTTTTTTTCTTCAAACAATTTCTGTGAAGCAAGCTTTTATATCATGAACTCATTTTCCCACTAAATCTTCATGGTGTAAGGGCATGAGAAGTAAATTGGGGCTCAGAAAACAAGTTTTTAGTTATTGTTCACCTGCTAACTAGCTGTACAACTTGCAGCAAGTTCCTTTCTGTTGTCAGTGACCTTGTGCATTTGCAAAAATTGTACTTGGGATAATCTGTACATTTTCTTTCAGTTTTAAAAGTACATGATTCAGCTGTATCTAAAAAGTATTATTTATGAAGACATAGCCATCTGAAACAAATATGAGTACTTTAAATTTGAGTAGGAAGTATATGCAGATCTGTTACATTTTACTATTTTTCTTTGTTCGAAATATTTTCTAACTACAACTTTAAAAATAAAATTGCAGTTAAAATATTATAATCCAACTCAGTTATAAAACAACATAAATATAGAAATGTATGTCTCTTAAAAATTGAAAATTTCAGAAGGCTAAGGCTCTATTCCATATTTAAATTATAACAAATCTTTCATGTATGTTAGATTATGAGTATTTATTAGAAATATTGGGAAATATTTTGTAAAAATGTTTTGAATTTTGAATAAGCATAAATGTAAAACCAGCTACATATAAAATTGCAAAAATATGTATTTCTTTTATGGCGACTTGATCATATGTGAGTTTGATTTGAATTTGCTGACCATGCAGACCAAAAATATATGTACTTTTCTAAACTAAGATTTCGGCTACAATCAGTTCAATATAATCTTGTTTAATAAAAGATGAAATTACATGTTTATAAAAAGTTGGGAGAAAAGAAGTTAAAAAGTAGTACATATATAAATATGTTTATGTATATATATATATATATATACACACACACATAATATAGCTTTGGATTTATTTGATTGTTTTAGCTACCGTAAAAGTGAGCCAAGAATATGTCACTTTATACCTTTCCTGTTTTCTGATTTCTTCTAAAATTCAAGGCATATATACAGTTGGGGTGTGTATGTGTTCGTATACATGACACACATCCATATATCATCCCTAAATTATACAAGTCAACCAGTTAACATTCCTTAATGATATTAACACTTTTAAATGTATAAACTAACATGTTATCACTTAATTAATCTTTTTAAGTGTCACTTTTACAAGCCCTTATACAGTGTGTTTATAAGTCTTATAAGATAAGACTAAATATATCAGCTGTCTTCGTCTTATTTTTTTCTCCTTAAAGGCACTGGAGCGGGTTGCAGTCGGCCAAGGGGTAAGTGAGAGTGTTTATTCTAATCCAGCTGATGAACGTGATAGTTTTTCTCAAAGTACTCTTCATACTTGACCTGCTGATGAACCTAAAACCTGATGGATTTTAATAAATATCACCTCTTCTTGTCACCTCTTCATATTCAAACTTATACATTTTCAGTAAGTTTACTTTAAAAGAGAAGCGAACTCTCAGGAAAAGTAAATTGAACTTTTAGGAAAACTTCCAAATTATACTCCTGTACTAACGTCTCATTTCTTCATATTATATTAAAGTCTATAAATATTTCTGAAGAATGCTATTGCTGACTGTCAGGCTTTTATGGGCTTAGTTCAAACAAAGATAAACAAGGTATAGCTTTCAATTTATTTTTTAACTGTAATCCAAACCACACATTTTCATTGGTTGTTTTTTAATTTTTTTCTTTATTGACTTCTTTAATCATTAGTTGCAACAAGCAAATGGGTTTTTACATATAAACAGATGTTAATTGTATCCCTCACATCTTCATATAATTGCCTTATCATCTACCTTAAGATTTATGAAGCGTATAAGGAATTTTAAAGTTTTTTTTTTTGAGTTCCTTTTAAATTTTTCACAAAAGTTTTCTTACTGGACCTAAATTTTAGAAATTTCCCTTTTACTTCTTTTCAGAGAGTATTAATATGTCAATTGCAATTTTTAAAAATAATAGTAGCATAATAGTAGCAACAAGTATCATTTACTGAGTGCTTCTTTGGGCCAGACACAGTACTAAGAGCTTTGTGTGGGTTTTTTGTAAATATTCATTGTACCTATCTAAAAATTGATAAAAACTGATTTTTTAAAGGCTTTAGAGCATATTGTTTCAGTGTGTAGGCTTTAGTCTCAGACTGCTGGTTTGCATCAGTTACTGGCTTAGTGATCTGAGACATGTCATGATTTCTCCATAGCTTAATTTCTTTATCTGTAACATACAAACAATAGCAATACTAAAAAAATAAGAGTAACAATAATACCTTCCTCATAGAGTTTTTGTGAGGATTAAGTGAGTGAAAGATGTAAAATGCTTAAAACGATGTCTGTCATATAGTAAGTGTGCAGTAAATATCAAATGCTGTTACTGTTATAGGCGGTTAATAATTATGATCATGAAAATTTTACCATAGTGCTTACCAAAGTACTGGTCAAAGTTTTCTTCATCAGTTAAAGTGCTACATACATGGCCTGTGAGATGGGGGCTATTATCCCACGATACACGTGAGGAAACTGTTAAGTAGTGAACACTGAGATTTGAGTCTGACTCTGGAGCCCAAGCTCTTAACTATAGTACAGATCAAAATAGTGGTTCCTTAGGGGTCTGGAAGAGGAAAGAGCCTTAATCATAATAATGCCCCCATGCATTTGTGCTCTGTTTTTCAATTTCCCAAGTGCTTGCTCATGTTTATAGTCAAGTTGGGTATTCCCCAAACTTTCATGAGACCATGATACACAGCAGAAGTTTATTAGTGCATTCTAGCTCAATTAATTACAGAGTTCTTTCAGCTTTAGTGCCCTCTCCACTAGACCTGTAAATGCATGTCTAATATATATATACTTTAAGGGTGTACTTTTTCTGCTCCCTCCCATTTTAAAATGCATTAAAGTGTTAAGTTGATTTATCACTTGTGAAAGAAAGAAAGTAAACTCTGAGCCATGTCTAGTTTATTCCTGGAGTAGTCAGGCACAGGCTGCTCGGGAGATGTTGACTTCCTTCCCATTTACCCCCATCTGTATTTACCAGGATGGATAGTCCTAGTTATTCCAGGAATGCACATTTGAAGGCACTTCATAACTCTCCTTTCTCTTAGGAAACAGCTGTAAAGCTCTTATTTACTCAGGGTAACTTGGGAATGATGATTTATTCTATCCTGTTTGTATTCCTCTGTGCATTCCATTTTTGTATGTTCTCTTGCTTAAAATACATTTCTTGGTCTTTTTTTGTGGTCTTTCTACAATTAGTTTCTAATAACAATATAAATATACATTTATTTCTAAAATCTAAATTATATAATTTTTCTAAAAAGCATGGGAAAGAGAAACTTTACTTTTAGGAGTTTATTCTCTGCTTTCCTGAATGAAAATATATAATAAAAAAAAATTAACGATGTCCTACTCCTGCCAAAGTGTCAGAGAGACAAAATAACATCATGTCTTAGTACTGGGACATCAGAGCCCAGCTTCCTCAGTTCAGATAACAGCTCAACTGTTTTTAGGAGTTTCATATAAAATACATAAAATGAAATTCCTATCTATTATAGCTAATCAAATAGAAAGTTAAGAGCTTTGTGAGCCATTTATAATACTAATATTTCACTACATGTAGTAATATATTTCCCAAAATGTCTTGAATTTCAGTAGAACAATATAAGAGTAGGTATTAATATCTGAAAAGGGATTTCAACATTTTTGTGAGAGAACTGAAAGGATTTGAGGAAAGTGGGAGACAGATGACAGAGATTTTGGGTACTGAAGAAAAAAATTACTCAAGATGAAAAAACGTCAAATGGAAAATATATCCAGAGATGGGAAAATCTTAATGAAATGTTTGGAGAAATCTTCAGAAAGGGAAGGTTTTAGAATTCAGAGATTTTATCTCAAGTCAAGGAGTTGTATTTGGAAAGAGATTTTACATAAGCAGTGTGCCTTTTGATGATTATAAATTTTAGTGTGGGCACTCAAGTATATATGTGTCTACTTTCAGTGAGTTATTTTATGAGTTGAGTTAGGGACTGTGGTATTCCTAACACCATTTCCTACTGTAATCACCATCCTCACTGCTCCCACCATCCAGAAAGGATATAACTTGTGTTGTTCAAGGTGTTCTGTCAACATTCTACAAGTTAGACATTCTCCAGTGACTTAAAAAGGCAGTGTCATCAGGTGAAGACCCAAGAAATAATGGTTGACCCCCAACTCCCAACTTGTGGGGTTTTGTAGTCTCAGCACCTGGGGCCCACAGGGTAGGAATTTGATGTTAGATGGGAGAGAGGGGCAGTACAGTAGGTTTTCTGCCTGAGCACACAGGCAAAATTTTATTTTCTGCTAAACTTCACCTGAATCCAGATGTGTTCTAGTTGAAAACAGATGGAGATAACAATTTGGGACTCAGAAGGAGAATAGAAGTTACAAAAGAATAACTCAGTGGATATACACATTCCACTGTGTGGGTCATGAAAGTTTATTTAAAAACTTTTACTTTTAAAACTTTTATCTTTAAAACTTTACCCATCATTGGAGAGTTTTTATTTTTTACCTTGATTTCTCAAAAGCACTTAATATTGTTGACCTCCCTCCATACTTGCTAATTTTTCTTTCTCTTTTTTTTCAATAATAACTTTGCATTGAAGAAAGGTTGTTATTGCTGATGTTTGTGGTGGATGTGGATGTGGATTGAGTTTTGGCCACTTTTTATAGTTTCTTAGTTTAAGGGGCACCCCTTACATTACTACAGTGATGCGCTCTTTCTGCTATGCATAGTACTTTCTTACCTTCTACTTCTTTGAAAGGGCCCGTCTCTCCAGCCATTCCTTCTTTCCTGCCTTTGCACCTTCATGGACACTTCCCACCTCTTTTTCCCCAGGAAATGAAGCCCTGCCAAGACTTCAGTCTCTGATCTCATGTCCTTTCCAAGGCCCTTCTTTTCAACTCTGTAGTAGCAATGCTGTGAGCTTTTAGGCCTCAGACATATTTTAGTATGTCCTTACTTGGGGTAGTACCTTCTCTCTCTGACTGTGAATCCTAGGTAATATCTCTAATCCACCACCCTTAGGAAAGATGCACATTCTCGTCTCTTTTGCATGCATCCTAGCTGTTTGCTCTCTTACACAGAGCTGACTTGATTGATCGTGAAAATTTATTTCTGCTTTTTTAACTGATAAGCACTCCATTTGGAACATTAGCTAATTTTTCTTTGATTATTCCTTTTCTTCCTCATTCGCTACTATTTCTTTCATAGTTTCTCCTGTTTTCTCAGTGAGAATTAGCTTCCAGGTATATTTTAACTTAGAATAGAAAAATTATAAAATTATCCCTTATATTTAGCAACAAACTCAGGGTTCTAACATTCACTGTGGTCCCAACTCTCAAGTACTGATTTGATTACTGTTTTTTATTTGTTTCTTGTGCTCATATATATCTACATTTTTTTCAGCTGCCTACCGAATCACTCTTCTATCGTGCCGTACTTCAGGATATTATTAAAGATTGTTATGGCATCACCAAATGGTATGATGATTTCATTTCAAAATAAGAATAACTATCCTGTATCATAAGTGAAGTGACCTTCTAGTTTTCAGGTGAATTTATTCAGGATCACTGTTATTAGTAGAAGAAGCTTTGAATTTGAGCATGATTTCAGTAAGGTAACAAAGAACTGTGCAGCAACCGTATCTTAGGTTAATCATTATTAAAGTAAGGGCTCTAATGATTCCCTTTTATCCTGAAAGGTTGTTGTGAAGATAAAGAAATATATGTAAAATGTAGTTTAGAATTTGAGATGTATTGACATGTTATATGTAAGTAATTCAGAGAATATAATATTATAATATGAGCAGGGGTTATATTTACAATATTTTACAACCACTACAGTGTAAACACTTAACTAATTAGAACAGATATCAATCTTGAACAGCCATTGTGGCCATTCATGTCTGTGCTGCTAGATTAGTAGCCCTGCATGTTTTGTTTTGTTTTTGTTTTCCCCAGATAATAACTGCCCGTACAGAAAGGCAAGGATTAGGAGAATTTTTGATAATATTGGTTTAACGACTGCCATACTCAAGCATACATCTGCAGTCCCTTAAGGTTTCATGAATGTTTCTTCTTACTAGTTGTAATTTTAAGACTCTGATTGCCATTTGGTTATAATAGGATTATTCTTCGAATTAAAATAGGGTAGTTTTCAAGTTCTTAAAAACAAATACAAACTTAGAAATAGAAGCATCTCAGATTAGGTATAATGTCTCTAAGAAAAATAGTCTATTTTTTTACTAAAAGAAATTATAACATACAAATATCAATACAATATACCATTGATTTTAATTGTCATTTCTATGTAGATAACTCCCAAATCTATATCCCAATCCATTCTCTTTTCCATATATTAATCTTCAAAATGTCTAAGTGAATTTCTCATGGTTTCCTGACTGGTTCCTTTCCCAGAACTCACCCCAAGATGCTAAGCTTGTTGGAAAAAGTCACAAAATTGTACAAATTCATACTCACTCAAATATTGACTGCCTACCTTCCTTAAACACCTCAAATCTGTTTTAATGTGTCTGTTGTTCTCTTAATGACCACTTAAAATCATCTACAGTCTTTCTTAAACCTTTCTTCTCACTTAAAAATTCAAATCTCTCCAACCCTTCACATTCTTGCCTGCCTTTATTACTCAGTAGATGTTATTTATTATAAGACTTCTTTCATTCCAGATCTTTATTGACCTTTCAGCACATTTGATCATGTGTGATAATTGTTTTTCCCAGACTCTCTTCCTCATCATCTTCCAATTAAGCTGCATTCCTTTGTTTCCTTTTCCTACTCTGAACACTCGTCTATCTTCTGTAAGCATTTTTCTTCTTACTCATCCCCTTGGTGTATCTAGAAATTCTCTAGTGTTTTGTACTCAGCTGCTGTCTCTTTATATTTCCTCTTTCTCTTAGCAGTTACCCTTGCAAGAAGTAAATCGTGTATCCAGCTTCCACCTCTTTTTTGACTTTCAAATCTACATTTCTCAGTTTCACCTGAACAGTGTAAGTACCTTAAAAAATACACCAGAGTAAGCCACAGCCAGAAAACAAAGTCAGCTTCGCACCAATTCTGTTCCTCTTTCTTCCATCTCTTGAGTTCTTTTGTCATTTCGGGGGCATTGCATGACCATTATCAAGCTTTGGAAATCTTAAAATCATATTTGATTCTTTTATTTTCTCATCATCAAACCACACATTCTAATTAGTTGCCAAGACTTGCACGTTATATTTTTTTTAACCCAGCGGTTGTTTATTGTGGGGCAGGTAGCCCATGAGGTTCTGAATGCATAGGATATAATGTCCACACAGGAGTCTTCCATATTCTAGTCAGGATGGCATGTGCAAAAATTAAAGAAAATGATAGAAACCCACTTCCAATAACAGCAGACGAAGTAATTAGGGCTAACCCTCCTTCTGAGAAAAGCTAAAAATGCTAGAGGTGTGTATTTATGCAAGTGTGTGGTGTGTCTGTACAAGTATATATGTTTGTGTATATGCATGTGTGTGTGTATTTAAATCTGTTTTTAATTGGTTTAAGAACATTAGAGACTATCAAGGAAATTAAAAATTACAAAGCAAATATCCAGGAGAAGATGGAAACCAAGAGAAATGAGCCCAGCTTTTAGGGCTTCATTTCTCTCCAGATTCCATTTTTTAAATACATAAAAGGGGAACTCCCTGGTGGTCCAGCAGTTAGGACTCGGCACTTTCACTGCCCAGGCCTGGTTTCAATCCCTGGTCGGGGAACTAAGATCACACCAGCCACGGGGCACGGCACAGCCAAATTAAAAAACAAAATAAAATAAAACAACAATAACAACAACAAAAAGAATGATCAACAGCAGCGATGTTTATAAGAGCAAAAGTCTAGGACTAAAAATTTCATTACTAGGAGAATGGATAAACTGTTGTGGAATACTGTGCTGTAGTGAAAATGTATGAATCACAACTACATGCATCAAAGTGGATGCATGTCATGAATCTAAACGTTACAGAAAAATTCCTACAAGATGGGTCCATTTATATAATTTGGAAACAAACACAACTGTGTAATTATTCAGGAGTATAAATATGTCATAAACAATCAAGAAAAGCATAAGAATGATATTCAGTGGTGTAGTACCCTATGGGAGGGAGGACAGTGGAGTAGACGGGGTGATGAGATCGCGAAGACAAGGGGCATATAGGAATTTCTAGAGACTAGTAATGTTCTATTTCTCAAGTTTGGTGTTGCATATAAGGGTTCATTTTATTGACATTCTTTATACCTTATACATAGTGATTTTTTGTTTGTTTTTTTAATAAATTTATTTATTTTATTGGCTATGTTGGGTCTTTGTTGCTACAGACGGGCTTTCTCTAGTTGCAGTGAGCAAGGGCTACTCTTTGTTGTGGTGTGCGGGCTCCTCATTGTGGAGGGCCTTTCTTGTGGAGCACAGGCTCTAGGCATGTGGGCTTCAGTAGTTGTGGCACATGGGCTCAATAGTTGTGGCTCACGGGCTCTAGAGCGCAGGCTCAATAGTTGTGGCACACGGGCTTAGTTGTTCCACAGCAGGTGGGATCTTCCTGGGGCAGGGATTGAACCCATATCCCCTGCATTGGCAGGCAGATTCTTAACCATTGCGCCACCCAGGAAGTCCATACATACTGTTTTATAAATACTTGTTAGTTTGTGTTCAACAGCAATGAAACTGTAAACTCATTTCAGGCTACATCCTAGGGTTAGTTGAGCTACATATTATACTACTACTATCTATTTCAGTCACCTCATTATAGTAATAAGGAAAATTAAGATAAAGTGGTTAAAAGCTTGTCTTAAGTCGTACAGCTGAAAAGAACCAGGGCTAGGACCAAATTCATAGTCCACAAAAGTTTTCTTTTTGCCGTCCCATGCTTCTTTTTAGTTTAAATTCTTTGGGATTTTTTATTATGAGTTGAGTTACAGGTTTCCTTGTATTAGCATTGTAACAAAGTTAACTTGGTTGGAATCTCTGGCCAGCAAGAGTACTGAAGACAGAAAATAAGATCACTTTATTTGTTTTGCATTTTGTTTAGTTTTCCTTGCTAATTAAAATAAATTGTCTTCAAGTGATAAACTTTCTTTAAGTATAATTGTTTATAGAACCCAAGATTAGAAGTAAACTTTTTTCATGGACTTAAATACTATAGCATTTTTACTCTATTAATTGTAATTGTGATTTAGCATTTAACATTTATGTTAAAACTCAATAATTTATATAATTTTTAAAATATTGTAATTTGTCCTCATGTGGAAACTTTCTAAGGGAATAAAATGCCAAAGAAAGCATTTAAACATGGAATAAAAATCCTGTAGAACACTTAAAAAGGAGCAGAGAAATTGCTGTGTATACTTTACTTACTTTATTATTCTTTCATAATGAGTACTGTAAACAGCTGTACGAGAAATACATAATTTTTGATGCCTGTAATTATATGTATTTTTATTTTGCAGTAATCAAATAGGTATATGAAAAACCAGATCATGAAAACTGGCTCACAAAATTAAAGCTAATTATTTCATCTACAATGTGTGGCCAAATTAACAAGTCTGTGTCTTTTAAATTGAAGAGTAGTTTGAAGATTTTTGGAACTTTCTTAAGTGATTGCTATTTTCAGCAAAATTTTATGGTTAAGTCTTAAGAAATACTTAAAGGTCCTTTAAGTATTTCAGTATGTATTAGCATATAAAAGGCACAAAATAAATAATTTTATAAATATTTTGTGATGATGGAGAAACTGAATTTTGATACTTTCTGTCCTTCATGTGCTTATTTTTATTTAGTATATGTCTACTTTACCTTTTCATAAACTTTCCTAAACTAATGTTGCTTCTTTGGAAAATGCTGCAAGGAAACCATGTTCTTGTAATCGTATTTTGGGGAAAGCATGTGGGTGGTGTTGGATTCACTTGAGTAGAATTTTAATTAGATCTAGTGCATTCACTTTTATTAAAAGAAAGAATACTAATTCCTTTTTAGCATGCTAACCATGCTTTATTCTGACAGAGAGCCCCCTTTTAATCTGTTCTTCAGGTCCCATCATTTTTCTTGCAGAAACAGTCATGTCACTTTTCTAACTTCAAAATGTTTGATAATTTCTCTTCTTTATACTCAAAAACTAAAATATCCTTATTATGGCTTTCAAGGCCATTTCTAAGGTGTCACTAATGTCCTTTCCAGCCTAATTCATCGCCTCTTTCTTCCTTCTCTACACCCCAAGCAGCTGCTCATGCATACTGTTTGTACACTGGATGATTCATCATTTCCCATGCAGTTAATTTTGCACCTCGTATGCTTGCTTGGAGCTCCTCTGCCTACCTGAAATATTTGCCTCCCCATTTCTGCCATCCTTTCCTCCCCTGACCTCTGGCAGGTGAAATCCTAGGCATTGTTTAAAACCCAGTTTAGAAGACGTCTCTGGTATCTTTCCCTTGTCCTTCTCACTCTCTTCTCCCATAGTACTTAATCTGGGATTCACTTAATCTGGAATTCACTGCTCTTATTGAATCTAAATGTACAATTAGTTGTTTGTGTCTACTCCTCTGCCACCTAGTGAGCCCTGTTGGCCAGTTTTCAGTCATATATCATAGTGGTTAAAAGCACAGATTCTGAAAATCCTCTTTGGACCCATTTTCCCCTCCAACTAATATCCTGTATCTGTTTTTTCCTTTACTGGAAAACTCCTTGAAAGTGCTGCCAATTTCTTTCCTATTTTCGCTTGAATTCCGATCAGTCTTTACTTCCATCTCTCCATCAAACTTCTGTTTTCAGGGGCGCTAATGACCCCATGTAGCTAAATCTCCTGGTCAGTTCTCAATCCTCATCCTACTTAGCCTGCCATCACTGTTTCACACAACTCACCACTTTTTACTTTCTGTCTTATGCTAGAGAAAGTCCCTCTTAAGTAGTCACCTTTTTCATTCTTTTTTTTTTTTTTTTCAGTTTATTTTGCTGACTCTTCTTCCTCTTTCAAACCTCTCTTTGTTGAAGTGCTTTTTTCTATCTATTCCTACTACCTAGGTGATCTCATCATGTCTCATGGCTTTCAATACTGTTTATATGCTCGTGAATCTCAAATGTATGGTCCAGTTAATGCCAAACATATTCTTCTAGTTGCTCAGGCCAGGAATCCTGGAGACAACTTTGACTCCTCTCTCTCACACTGCCTGGATCCAGTCCTTCAGCAATTTTGTAGTCTGTCTAATTAAATATATCTAAAATTCTACCACTTTTTATCATCCTCACAGTGACCACCTTAATCAAAGCCACCATCATCTCTCATGTAGATTACTGTAACAACCTCCTAATTGGTCTTCCTGCTTCTACTTTTGCCCCCTAGAATCTATTCTCTACGCAATAGACAAAGTGAGCCTGTTAGTATTTTTAAGTGAGATCTTGCTCACAATCTTCCCATGGTTTCTTATTCACTTGGAAGTAAAGTTAATATTTTCACTATGACCTACAAAGCCTTATATGATAAAGCTACTTATTATCTCTCTGATCTCATTTCTACTATTTTCTCATTTCTACTATTTCTGCTATTTAATCTTTAGTGTTAGACCAGCACAGGTTCTGGTTCCTTGCTGGATTCAATTCTGTCTACTTTTTTGAAAAAACCATCCAGTGATATCTGGGTAGTAGCTCTTTTTCTCTCATCACAGATGACACAGTAGCACCGGATTGCATTCTGAACGGCTGCTGAAACCTTTGTATACCATTCTACATTCAGTTCCTGTGCCTCAAAAATTAACAGTGTCGGGCTTCCTTGGTGGCGCAGTGGTTGAGAATCCACCTGCCAATGCAGGGGACACAGGTTCGATCCCTGCTCCAGGAAGATCCCGCATGCCATGGAGAAACTAAGTCCGTGTGCCACAACTATCGAGCCTGCGCTTTAGAGCCTGTGAGCCACAACTGTTGAGCCCATGTGCTGCAACTACTGAAGCCCACGCGCCTAGAGCCCGTGCTCCACAACAAGAGAAGCCACAGCAGTGAGGAGCCCGTGCACCACAACGAAGAGTAGCCCCCACTTGCCGCAACTAAAAAGAAAGCCAGCACACAGCAAATAAGACCCAACACAGCCAATAAAATTAAAAAAAAAAAATTAACAGTCTCCTCAAATAAAGAAAATCCCCTTGCCATTTCCTGCGACATGAATCTCTTCGATTCTTCAGTTACTTCTTCCTCTTGTCGCTCCACGCTGTCAGTTATTTTCACTTTTGTTTCTGTCATCGCTTGGCACTTCTTAGCAGAACCAGCTACGTCACCGCTGCTTTTACGCTTGCTTCTGGACATCCTGGGCTTGAAATAAAGATACTATACTGCTGTACTCTGTACAGCACTCTACAGTAAAATACACAAAAGTATAACCACTTGTAGAGGATGCACACACGTGACTGTACGCCACACACATGAGCTAACTCACGTGATTGGACACGGAACGCACGTTCAGCACTTGATCATTTGGTGTGTGACAGCCACCACATAGTAGATAGTTTTAGGGTATAGAATCTGAAAGAGGTTTTGTTTGGGGTAGGGGATTCTGGTTTGCTTGCTTGCTTTTTTCAGACAGAGGAACTTGAGCATTTTCCTATGATAAGAGTAAAGACTCAGTGAGTAAAGGAAAGTTGAAAATACATCAGAGGAGGCAGAACAAGATGACATCCAGATCCCTGATCTTAGGCATTTTCTTACAGAAAGCACTATATTAACTATATTAGTTATATTAACTAATTAGCAGAGAGGAGGATTTATATTTCTCTTCACACACATCAGCAAAAGTTAAGACTACAGTGACTCTGTGATGTCAAAATGTGTAATTATAAAAGGCACACTCCAAATCTTGAGTGTTGAATAATGAGAAAAATGCAATAGGCACTTACTAAAAATTAAAATTAAAAATGAGATTGCTCCATATTCCATTTAACAATCCTATTCTGCCCTTTTACTTTCTATATAGTTAAGTTTTGAGGTTTTTTTTTTTGCACCTGCCTTTTTTCTCTTGTTTCTTAATTACTAGAATTGCAGTATTTATCCTTAAAACTAGACCTTTCAAAGGCTGATGAGTGAAATATTTTTTCTTGCAGCTGCAAAAGAGCAGACCGCACTCTGCATCATAAACTCTCTTCATAGATGTTAATTTTAAGAAGATTGATTTGTAAGACACCCAGACTTTAGAGATTAGTGCCATGTCCTGCAAAAGTTACCTTTAACCTCCAAAAGTTCTAAAAGCCTGATTCATTATGCTTAATCTTGTGTTGCTTTGGTAATAATATTTAAATTGACATTCTGTTTCCTGTAAAATATACCTTTTTTTCTTAAGCCAAAATGGAGTTATTGGTACTTCTCTCTCCTCCTATACCGTGAAAGTAATAAAACCATTCTTTCCAGAATTTTTTAGTAATTGCACTCTATTTTCAAATACAGTCTTACATAGAACCAGATGAGTTTAATACATCTTATAAAAGGACTATTTCTTACACAATTATCCTTTCATATTTTATGGAAAATTGTAGACCTTTAAAATACCTCTTTGGAGTCCTTAAGGAAAACAGTTTTTAAAAAATGTTGTATTTCTAAATTTTACACATTGGCCTAGTTTTAGTATGTTACTTTTATAATCTTATCATTTGTTTTATCAATATTGCTTTTTGCAGTACTGTTGGAAACTGAGACATTTTGAAACTTAATTCCTCCTCTAAGAAGGCTTCCCTAGTCAATTCCAGTAGCTAAAACACTCCCTACTCTGCTATATTCTGTGCACCATTTTGTGCTTACCATTGAATTGTAACATTTGTTCACCTGTCTTCCTGTGTAAACTGTGGATGATTGTACCCCTAGAACCCAGCACAATAACAGGAAAATGACCACCATTCATTGAGTGTTTTTCAGACACTGAGCCAAGCATATGTATAGACTCTCTTATCTTCAACCTTCTACTGCTGAACAAAGAGAGGGAAAGAGAGGTTCTTAAGTGGTAAATAAGTGGGAGAGCAAGGAATCAAACTTATTTCAGTCTTGAGTTCACATGGAATTTGCCTACTTCTGTTTGCCTAGAACACTGAGGTGGACATTCTTCATCTGCAATTTAACAGTATCAAGTATAAATCCTATTGAAGAAATATGCCAGAGTTAATATTTAATAGTAATTAATATCCCAGATTCTGAAGCCAGACTTCCTGAATTCAAACTGTGGGCAGTTTACTTAACCGCTCTGTTCTTTAGTTTCACCATCTTTAAAATGGGGATAATAAAGGGACCTACCCCATGGAGTAGTTGTAAGGATTACATAAGTAAGTGCAGCAAAGGGCTTAAGAGTCTCTGCCACATTGTAAACATGAAATAAACATTAACTGTTATTATTTGTTTTGTTTACATTGCACTTTTCCGTATATATTTGCTCAATAGTTCTTTCTCTGTATTTTAAATCACACTTGTTTATTTGCATAGTTAAGCCTGCCTTCCTAACTCTACTTGATTAGCAAATAGATCTATTTACTGTTAACATATTTCATGTTATAGTCTAACTAGATGTTTTTGTTTCTACAAGCTGCAAGATTATTTAATTATGTAATCCATTTATTGAGATCCTGCTATATGTGAGAGTCTACACTAGGCACAGGGAATACAGTCATGAGCCAAACAGGCAGCAACTCTGCTCTTCAGCTGCTTAGAGCAGTGATCTCAATCATATTTGTAAATTTCACACCTCTGTCAGTAAACATTTTTGAGCATGCACCCCCCAAATTAATAATTACTTGTAAGTGATATATGTGTCTTTCTACTAGTCTGTTGTATAGATTTTTAAATAAACTTAAAAATTGAAACTAAAGAGGTAAAGGTAAAAATAAATAGAAATTAAAATTCTAATATTCTCTTTCCCTTGGGGTACGTTCACCCGTCTTTGGAGTCTGCTGACTTAAAATAGAGATAGACACTCAGAGAAACCAGAAAGAGTAAGCATGTGAAGGATAAGTTCTGTGTGTCAGGAACCTAATTTCATCTAGAAGGCCAGAGAAGACTTTCCTAAGGAAGCAACATTTAAGATTCAATATACTGTGATACGTAAGATGTCCTCATCTATCATATGCTATCTGTTATATATAAATATGTGTAGGATATGAGAATTACACAAAAACAAAGTATAATTTCTGCTTCTTGGAACCTATACCTATTCAAATGACTACTATTCCAAAGCAGTTTTTTGAGCAGGGAAATGGTAAATGAAAATGCTCTTCTAACAAAATAACATGACAATGTAGGCAGGAATGAAGGGACAGACATCAGCTTTAATTAGGAGGTAGCTGTAATAATTAGAACATGAGGTAATAATAAGTGTAATTGAAGTGGCCATCTAGAAATGGAGCTGAAGTTATATATTTGAGGTATATTTCAATAGAAGAATTGATAGAGCTTCATGTCTAACTAAACATAGGGATTAATATTTATACTGCCAAAAGTAAATGAGCTTTTTATTCATTGCTTTTGATACTCGGAGGTGGTACATTTTTTGTTCTCTTGATTTTTACATTATACCTAAATGCAACCAATTTGTGAGATGTGATAGTCCAGCATTGCATTATTTAAATTTAAAACCATCTCATATTTTGTTTAAACTGTAATGAAAATCTGCAGGGCATAAATGAGATCAAGTCAGACTCAACTCAGCAGCATATGGTGCTTGTTCAGTGGCTGGCATTGAAGTTCTCTTTGCACGTATGTTGGATATCACCACTATTAGCAGGTGTTGCCATGAAATGTACACTGTAATGTTGACCCAGTAAAGTGAAAATGTGCTTTGTAGCACAATGGAACCTTTCGAAATGCCTATAGTTCCCTTTAAAAATGAGGCTTTTTTAATACCAAGTTTACAACTTCTTTCTCATTGTGTCGTCTTCATAATATTGTCTTCCACTGCTGTATGTTAAAGGAATTCTCAAAAGCAGATCCTGAATATTTTTATAATATGTAAGTTAAAAGTGTTCACAAAAATATTACTGTATTTTTATCACATGTGGAGCTCGTGCCATATGCACAGAAGGTATTTAAAAATATTTCATGATCAAATTTAAAATCATCTATAATTTAAATTGGAAAAACTAAAGACTGATTCAATTTTGTTTTGCAGTGATCGGCACGTTGGTAAAATTTATTCCAAATCCTCTTCCTTTCTGGATTATGTCAGAAAGTCTCTAAAGAAGCTTGGATTAGATGAGCCCAAGGTCGGTATATGATTACCCATTCTTTTATAAGAAACAAGAGAACCTCTATGGGGTTATGAATTGAGATAATACAGAATTATTTGCCTTCTATTTTTCTCTTGCTTGTGAAAAGCTTATAAATTATATTGAAACCAAGCTTCAGTTACCTTTATTCCAGTTCACCTTTCCTGTCAATATGGATAGTTTGCTGTTGTACACCTCCAGAGTGATTTCCCTTTTAGGTTTATTCAGGTAAAAATGTGCCAATTCTCAAATCAAAATAGACTTAAAAAGCAAGAATAAATGGGAATTGTAAGTAAAGCAGGAGACGATGGTTTTAATTTTAAACTGCATGTATTTAAAGGCTGTATAACTCATTAAAATTAAATCTTAAATTAAAAACCCTTTGAATGAGAGAATCCTAGAAAGCGGTAACGTCATAGGAAGCCCAAGGTAATAATTGAGAACATATTGTTGAAGACACAAAAGGTAAGCTGATGGACTACTGGTAATAACTGTTCTAACAATGAGAAAAAAATAACTCTCAACATGATTCAAATGAGTTATTGACTAAAATATTAAGTTGAATCTGGATCACTTTGGTTTTTTGAATTGATTATAAATTGAAATAAAGAATAAAATAGGTGGTTAAAAATCCAGAAAGAATGTTACTTATTTTTCCTAATGGCTTTCTCTTCCCAGTTTATCTCTAATAATAACCATAGTAAATGTTTCTTAATATGCTTATTATATTACTGATTAGAATATTAGTAATAGCTAATATTTACTAAGCACTTACCATGTGATAGTTATTATGCTAAAGACATCATAACATTATCTCATTTACTCTTCACTAAAACCCTTACGGCTGATGCTATTATTATTCCCGATGTAATGATCTAGAAAGAGAGGCTCAGAAAAAGGCAAGTCATTTTCTCAGAGTCAAGAGCGAGTAAGTGGCAGAGCTGGAACTTGAGCACAGCTTCAGCTTACATCACAGCCTCCACTGTCAACCACCACTGTACTGAGAATTGAAATTAAAAACAAAAGGGAAAAGACTAATGTAGATAAGTATCACCATAAAAAAATCAGTCTTAAATGATTACCTTTATTAGTTAATAAAGGTAATAATAGTGCCCTGCTGATTTTTCTCTTAAAACTGTTTAGGCTCCTTTAAAGACAAGTATGTTGAATAAAATAGGTGAGGAAAAGAAAAGGAACAAGAAGCCTAAGCTGGAAGGGAAGGAAAGTACAGAACCTAATAAGGCGTTTGAAAGGTAGTGGGGTGAGAGGACGCAAATAGAAGAGTGTGTTTTGAGGGTTTTTTTGTTTGTTTTACTGTTAAGTGAGAAGAATTAAGAGAGCTGTGTCTATCAGGCCAGAGTGGTTGGAAGTAGGATCAGTTATTAAAACCAAGCTTATATTTCTAATCTAATACAAAATCCTATTTTTTTCCCCCAAATAATGAAGTATCAGTGCTAAAATGAAGGTTTTGACCACAAGCACAATAAGAAGAGATTTATGAATAGTTTTATTTAAAAAATGAAATTAATTTTCACATGAGATTTTAATTACTAAAAGTATCAAAACCACTTAAATTTAAAATGGTAGATATACCAGAATTTTAAAAGATCTTTGACTAAATTTGTAATCATTTTTAACAAAATTTTATATATAATTGAAAATGTGGTGAATACCATTGATATGTTTCTGATCTCTCAAAGCACATCTCTTCATATTCAAAACTCAGTAAGTAAGTGAAGTGCCTAGAAAATCTCCTAACGTGCTCTGATACTTTCACAAGAAAGTATCTGATAGTCACAAGAAATCATGTAAACATGTGGAAAAACAACATTCCCAGACAAATCATCATTCCAAAGAAGACCAGAACAGCATGTGCTGATTTATATGTGGTTCATACACAGCTTAAAATACTAATCCATAAGTCCTGTAGCCAGTTGTGACAGACAGCATTGGACATTTTCTCTTAGAGCAGGATTTTGTCAGACTCAGCACATTTCGATAATTCTTTGCTGTGGAGAGCTATCCTGTGTGTTGTAGGATGTTTCACATCTTTGGCTTTTACCCACTAGGTGTCAGCAGCAGCACCCTAATCATAACAATCAAAAATAAATAAATTAAAAAAGAAAAAAATCTCCAGACATTGCACAAATGTTCTAGGGGGCAAAATCACCCCTGGCGAGATCCGCTGTCTTCAAGCATTTTAACATTCCCATTATAGACCCCATGCTATTTTAAAATGCCATGTTACACCAGGAAACATAGTGTGGGGAAGAGGGGAAAAGCAGTGATTCTGTTCTTATATTTTGAAGACTTTTTATCAAAGTGATCCCCTCCTTGATTTTTAATTTTATATGGCTCTAACCATTTAAGAGTGATGTTCTTTCACCCCTGCGTAAGATACAGGTCTGTTTAAGAAGAGTGTTTAGATGTCATAGTAAAGCCGGGCCACCGAAAACAGTAAATTGTGGCAGAACATCAACTACCTTATATCAGCAAGTATACTGTTTATAATAGATGGACTGCTTAGAATGAAATTTTACAGTAAAATTCTTTGTAATTGAGTAAAGCTTAATTACTTCCTTGTAAAATATTTTGATAGAACCTTACAGTTGTCTAAAATAACAAAACCCTAGTGATTAGCTTTACCTAGACCTTAAAAAAATTAGATATTTTTCAATTTTATCTTCTGTCCCAAACTTTGATATCTCACCAAATTTCAGAAAACCTCCAAAATTGTCTTCAAGGTTTTCATACTCATGGTCCACAGCATTTTTTTCTTCTTTTCTCTCTTTCTTTCTCCTTCCACATGCATGTACTACACACAGAGAAATGCATGAGTGCACACACACATCCATAAATCATTAAAACATCAGATTTTAAAAGTCACAAAACGATTATTGCTTGCTAGACAAAGAATGAGCTGGAGCATTTGTCCATAAAAGGAGAAAATAAAAAGAGCCTACATTCTAGAGCTTGTGTGTGTGTGTGTGTTATGTACATATAATGAATATTCAAATAAATATTACTCTCAGATATTGAGAATGAAATAGACAATAAAACTGGTGATTTAATGAGAATGGGGTGTGTGCTGTTGAATGAACAGAGTTGAAAATCACTAAGCTAGAACCTTAGTGGAAGTTGATAGAGGATAATTCAGAAAATTATCTTTAAATATTTCTCCAAAACAGGCCAGAAGAAGTAAACTTTTGAGAGCAAACTCATTTACGTATTTATCAGCAAACATTGATTTTGAAGAATCTCCCATGTGCCAAGAACAGTGGAAACTCTGGAGCTACAAAGATAATTAAGACATAATCCATGAGAAAAGAAAACAAGTAATTATAGCATGAACTTACAACAATAGACATGTATGAAGTGTGTATGCCTGCAGTGACTCACTCTGCCTGTGAAGATTTCACAGAGGATATTGGTACCTTAGCTTGGTCTTGAAGGATGTGTAGGAGTTCATTAAGCAAACAAGGTGGGAAGGTAGGGAGCAAGGAATTCATTTCAGGCGTGTGTGGCGGGGGGACTAGCTTGTGCCAAAAACACAGAGATGTAAGAAACATGATTTTGGACTCAGCACAGCTGGAGCAAAGCAAGTAGAGGAGGCAGTGATGAGAGATGAGGCCAAAGGACAAGGCACATGTGGAGAGACCAAATAAACTGATCTTTGGACGTTAGATCAGAGATTAATCAGTAGTAATCATAATCACTAGGTGGTTTAAATGCAAGTGGGAGGGCAACAACAAAAACAAGGGGCTCATAAACTTTCATGCAGTAGTATTCAGTGGTCCCTCAGTATCTGTGGGGAATTGGTTCCAGAACACCCCACAGATAACAAAATCCAAGGAGGCTCAAGCCCTTGATATAAAATGGTATAGTACAGTCAGCCTTCTGTATCTGTGGGTTCCATGGCTCTGGATGCAGAGAGCTAACTGCATCCATAAATGATCTACATTTAAAGGAGGTCGTCCGACCCTAAAGAAACAGCAAATTCCTGATACAGTTTAAATATATAGAAGCCCTGTCATCTTTGGTGATATAAGAAAAACATGTGCATTATTCCCATAAATAAGTTCCTGCTGCTTTCTGCAACCACTATAGTAACACAGGCATACCTCAGATTGTGGGTTCAGTTCCAAGAGCACTGCAATAAAGTGAATATCGCGATAAAACGAGTCACATGAATTTTTTGGTTTCCCAGTGCATAAAGAAATTACATTTACACTCTACTGTAGTCTGTTATGTGTGCAATAGCATTATGTCTAAAAAAATAATGTACATGTCTTAATGAAAAATATTTTATTGCCGAAATCTGCTAACCATCATCTGAGCCTTCAGGGAGTCATAATCTCTTTGCTGGTGGAGAGTCTTGCCTCAGTGTTGATGGCTGACTGATCAGGGTGGTGGTTGCTGAAGGCTGGAGTGGCTGTGGCAATTTCTTAAAATAAGACGACAGTGAAGTTTGCTGACTCTTCCTTTCATGACTGATTTCTCTAAGCACGCAGTGCTGTTTGATAACATTTTACCCACAGAACAACTTTCAGAATTTGAGTCAGTCCTCTCAAACTTTGCCACTGCTTTATCAACTAAATTTATATAATATTCTAAATCCTTTGTTGTCATTTCAACAATCTTCGCAGCATCTTCACCAGTAGGAGATCCTATCTCAAGAAACCACTTTCTTTGCTTATCCATAAGAAGCAACTCCTCCTCTGTGAAAACTTTATCATGAAGTTACAGCAATTCAGTCACATTTTCAGGCTCTACCTCTAATTCTAGCTCTCTTGCTATTTCTACCACATCTGCTTCTTCCACTGAAGTTTTGAACCCCTCAAAGTTGTCTATGAGAGTTGGAATCAGCTTCCTCCAAACTCCTGTTAATGTTGCTATTTTGACATCCTCCCATGAATCATCTAGAATAGTGAATACTTTCCAGAGTGTTTTCAATTTACTTTGCCCAGATCCATCAAATGAATCACTATTTATGACACCTATAGCCTTACAAAATGTATTTGTTAAATAATAAGACTTGAAAAGTCAAAATTGCTGCTTGATCCATGGGCTGCAGTATGGATAGTGTGTTAGTAACATAAAAACAACATTTTAATCTCATTGTGCATCACCACGAGAGCTCTTGAGTGACCAGGTGCATTGCCAGTGAACAGTAATATTTTGAAAAGAATCTTTTTTTCTGAGCAGTAGATCTCAATAATAGTCATAAAGTACTCATAAACCATGTTGTAAACAGATACGCTGTCATCCAGGCTTTGTTGTTCCGTTTATAGAGCATAGGCAGAGTAGATTTAGCATAATTCTTAAGGGCCCTAGGATTTTTGGAATGGTAAATGAGGTTGGCTTCAACCTAAAGTCACCAGCTCTATTAGCCCCTAACCAACAGGAGATTTCAGCCTGTCTTTTGAAGCTTTGAAGCCAAGCATTGACTTCTCTCCTTTAGCTAAGAAAGTAGCTAAGAAAGCTAGATGGTATCTTCTTCCGATATAAGGCAGTTTCATCTACTTTGAAAATCTGTTGTTTAGTGTAGCCACCATCTTTAATTATCTTAACTAGATCTTGTGGATAACTTACTGTAGCTTCCACATCAGCACTTGCTGCTTCACCTTGCACTTTTATGTTATAGAGACAGCTTCTTTTCTTAAACCTCATGAACCCACCTCTGCTAGCTTCAAACTTCTGCAGCTTCCTCACCTCTCTCAGCCTTCAAAGAATTGAAGAAGGTTAGAGCCTTGCTCTGGATTAGACTGGCTTAAGGGAATGTTGTGGCTGGCTTGATCTTCTATCCAGACCACTACAACTTTCTTAATATCAGCAATAAGACTTTTGTTTTCATATTATTCATGTGTTCACTGGAGTAACACTTTTAATTTCCTTTAAGAAGTTTTCCTTTGCATTCTCAATTTGGTACCATACCCACCTACCTTGAGTTCTAGCCAAGGGTATATCAGCAGCCTCAGTCCTACCATCTACTGGTGAAAATAAGGTCAATTGTTAACCTAACTTCTCATCAGGTAGTGTGTGGGGAGAATCTCCGTGAATTATGTATCTCTCATCCATTCATCCATCCCATTCCCCCTGAAGTTGAAATATGGTCCACCTTTGCTTATCTTGACCCCCTTATATAGATCTATAAAAGGATGATTTTAATAAATAAATGGAGGAGAAGAGACAAATCTTCCATGGAAAAGAATTCTAAATAAGTTATTTGGATAGTGCACCCTCAAGGAGGTGGAGCATAACTCTTCACTCCTAAGTGAGAGCTGCAAGTTGTGACTTTCTTCCGAAGCTTACAGTGTGGAAAGGGAAAAAGGAGGAACTTTACAGTGAAGAAACCTGACAAATATTGTCTCAGCCAAGTACTCAAGGTCAATGTCTGCAGTGATAAATCATATTGATAGTACGTACCCTTGATATGATGTAAGGAATATGATACTTACTTCTGTAGTCTTCCTCTCAAAACCCATAGCCCCAGTCTAATTATGAGGAAAACATCTGACAAATTCCAGTGAAGGAACATCCTACAAAATGCTTGGTTAGTATTCCTCAATACTGTCAAGGTCATCCAAAACAAGGCAAGTCTTGTAAGTCAACTATACTCCAATAAAAATTTAAAAAATAAAAATAAAATTTAAAAAAAACAGAAAACAAGGCAAGGCTGAGAAACTGTCACACCCAGTAGAACTAGATATAATGTATCCTGGATAGGATCCTGGAACTGAAAATGAACATTAGGTAAAAAGTGAGAAAATTTGAATGAAATGTAAACTTTAGCTAATACTAATATATCATTATTGGGTCATTTACTGTAATAAATAACTGTATTGTCAGGTAGTAATAATAGGGGAAACTGGATGTAGGGTATATTTGAACTCTGTTATCTTCAAAATATCTTTGAATCTAAAACTGTTCTAAAATATGTTTATTTTTTTTAAAAAAATATGAGCAAAGCTAATGTTTGTTGAACCTTTGCTTTGTGCCAAACATTGTGCTAAAAGCTTTATGTTATCTCACTGAATGCTAAGGATGACCTTACAAAATGAATAATGTTATCCTTATTTTATAGGAAAGGAAACTGAGTCATAGGTTAAGTGGATTTCTTAAAGCCCAAATCTAGAAAATTGGAGAGGAAGGATTCCAGTGCAGTTTGTCTAACTGTACATCCCATGCTCCTTTTTTTGTCATATTCATATAACTTATTAACAGACATTGAGCTCAAGAAAAATGCTTAGCATTTTTCTAAAACTTTAGTTCATCAGACAAGCCTACGAGGAAGAATAAAGAGAAAAATCTGATCTTGCCAACAGACACAATAAGTGTACTTCTAAAGCAGATTGAAGAATTGAGGTTTGCAATAAAGGCAGAAGAAACTCAAGGAGTGATGCATCTTAATTAAAGCATTTAAAGAAGAGATGCTTATATCCAGAATTTTGATTCTTGAAACTTTTGCAGATAGGATGTAGGTGATCAAGCATTTGAAGGGTGTTGAATTGTAGGAGATATGCTGTCTAAAACATAAGCTATATTGGAGTTAAAATGTCAAAAATATTGTAAGAAAAGTAAGGGAAAAAACCTAAAGCCCCTCAATGTAACTGCTCATTTACTGGCTCTCACCCAATTTCTCTTTAGCACTGGATATCTCCCTGAACCTAAACGACAGCCAACTGAGCTAGGGCCCTGTTATACAGCTTAACTAATATTAATCCCTTTTTCTGTAGTCTAGGAGATGGGCAGCAGGGAGCAAAGGAATTCATGACCAAACCTCCCAGCTGCCATTCAATGTGCATTTCAACTTGTAAGTCTCCATGTATGTCCTTGCCTAAGGATGATCTACACCCATGCACTTCTTCAATTTTGATGCCTTCTTTATCTCTAGGACATTTGCCCTATCTTGGCTCTTACTGAGTTTAACACTCAATAATGTCATCTGTAAAATGAGACCATGAATATGTTACAGATTGATGTTAGAATTGAATAAGATACTGTCTTCATAAAATTTCCATAGATTCTCTGATCTGATCTTATGACTAGCATTTGATTGAAGAAGTTGACTAAAGCATGAAATCATATCTTAAACACTGAATTTTTCACTTGGAAACATATTAGTATAATTAAATCCATCAAACTTTTGGTGTAAGACAAGGCAGTTTGTTTTGTTTTGTTTTTTGCACACAGCTTTGCATATAGTTTTACCAGTTGGATTTCTACCTTAACTTCTGTCCAAAACATACCTATAATGCATAGTTCATAGTATCCAGCTTTGGATTACTCAAAGTAAAGCAAAAGACTTCCATTTTTTTAAAATAGGAAAGTAAAGATGATGTTCTCACCTTTTCTCTTTAAAATCACGCAGAGGCAACAAATGACAAAAACAGCCATATAGTTCTTTAAAGTAGCATATCCTGAGGAGCAAAATCAGTTCCTAGTTTGGAACAAATACAATTGATGACCAGGGTGGTGCATCTCAGTTTGACATAATGAAGTCAGAGAATATTGGAGAACCCAAGGAGGAATCTCATTGAAAAACCTGTGTTTGTAGGAAGCAGTATGCTGATGAGGCAGGACTGAAAAAAGATAGTGAGTTCTGAGTTGTCCTGTAACTGCTGATCTCATCTGACAGAAGTAAAGACTGAAGACTATAATTCAAACACATACACAATGTTTTGAGATGTGAGTTTTTGCTGGCTTGAAGTGGGGGCCTAGATCTAGTCCAATATACCCAGCTGCAAAAATTTGGTCCAGGAGGTACTCATTTGATTCAAAGATGGACAAAATTTTAAAAAGGGTTGAAGACAAGGCCATAATCTCCTTTAGTTCTATACCAAAGGGGAGATCTTTTCTGGAAGCCTACACTAGAGATTGGATGAAACAAAGCCTTACTTTTCACTGTTAGTTACCCTTTTGTATTTTTTAAATTCAAAAGAAAGAAAAAGAATAGGGGCTTTGAAAAAATATTTAGACATTTGCAGGGAAATCTGAATACAAATCCTTTAAGATTTTGGACTCTTTTTATTCAGTCTTTCATTTGTTTTGACCACAGATAATTTGACAGCAATTTCTTCTGGTGGCTTTCCTTTATCGAGCTTTTCACAAAGGCATTCAACTTATAAAGAAACAACTTTTCCTTTTGCATCTATATTTCATTGGTTCTGTAATATTTATTTATATCATTATAATAATATAACTGGAATAACAAGTTTAGGAACAAATACAGTTAATTCAGTAGGCATAAAGCTCAATTGGTGGGAACAGAAACATGCAAATGATCTAGAAAGTGACCTACTAGCCACAAGGGTTCAGTGTACTGTGGGTGTCATGTTTTAGAGAAAAAAACAGAAAGCAATGCTGCTTGGTGGATTTGTTAAGTGGATGTTAGAAGAAATTACTTTAAATTTGAATATATGTTCTTACAGTATTCCTTTTGCCTCTGAGTTATTCTTTAAGATATGTAGTTTTAGATATATTGTTTTAATTTTATTCAAAAACTGTTTGTTGAGCTTCTACCTACTATGTACCCCAAGGATATAAACAAGTGGAAGTAAATATTTCATCACTACTTGTTGAAATCAAACAAATAGGATGTTATTAGTGATTTTACTTATGATATACTGAATAACCTATATTGGTACAGAAGATTTAAATGAAAGAATTTAGTTGTATTGAGTTGCTTCATGAATATCTTTAGAGCTCTTGAGACACTTAAGGTTGTTTTAAATTATGTTTATTTTACTTCAGGGTATGTTTGATTAGAAAAAAATATTTTTAACTGTTGTTAAATTTATTATTGTTGTTGTTTTATCTTGAAGCTGTCAGAAGAAATTATAATGGACTACTACGAGAAGTATAAGCCTAGAATGAATGAGCTGGAGGCTTTTAATATGGTAAATCTCAGAATTAAACATATTAAATTGGATATGTTGCTAGACTTGAGTAGGATCTTATTAAATTTTTTTATGGGGCTAACCAACCTATGTTGTTTTTCTCTTAATGTAGAAAAACTGTTTTGGATCATTTCCTATTTTAGAACTATATTAGGTGTCAGTAATGTAATAAAGAGAACACATGGTAGATTTCTCTTAAAGTGTGTTATAAATGCATGGAAAGAAGTTTTAGAGTTCTTTGAACACATATTGGTCTCAATGCAGTTATTTCACAAGCTTTCCTTTTAATGAATTTCATTCTTAGTATCCCTTTAAAAGCTTTCTATCACATATGTGTGGTTGCTTTTGGATTTTACCCCAAAGTCACTCAAAGGACATTCTTTTCCTTTTACTATTAAAGAAAAACTTTTGATCTCTGAAGTATTTATTTTCTGAAGATACACAATGGGTATTGGAGATTTGGCCTTATAGAAGTTTCTGTAGATACGTTTTCTTAAACGTAATTGTTAAGCTAATATTTTTGTTTATTTTAAAGTACCACTATCCTCTTATTCTTTCTTTTAGTTGAAAGTTGTTCTGGCTCCTTGCATAGAGACATTGATTCTTCTGGATAGACTTTGCTACCTGAAAGAGCAGGTAAATTAGGTTAATTTTAAATGCATAACAGATATCTTTATTAAGTCCAGTAATATGGATCTGCTTATAACTGGGATAACTTTCTTTCACATAAAACTAGTAAGATAGTTTTTCTCACATTTTCCAAGTTTAGTCTTTCCATCTCTTTTGAAACAAAAACATATGTACAACAGATGTTTCCAGCAAAGCTGCTATAATAAAGTTTACATTCTTTTAATTGTATGGTAATTACTATACAGTAGACAATGCACACAAACCATCATATATAACATATTGTATAGCTAAAATTAATAAAGGGCAGATGTAAAAGATATCATTTATATATTTCATTTTGTTAAGAATCACCTTTTAATTCACTTTTGAATTTTTGGACATATGCACTCTGCAGTATAGACATTTCTTTCTGATCAGTGATAACTGCTTCTGTTTTTTCACAGTCTTGTTTGCTTTATCTATGTTGAATGGCCAAAAAAAAAAATGATTCTGGGGTTATCTTTGGGGAAGATGTGTTTTTCAGCTTCTACTCTAAGCTATGATCAAAATCATGTTTTTGAGCCATTTAAATTAAGCGCATTTGTGGATTCAGCCTTATGTTTCCAGTATAAACTCTTTATTTTAATAATTTTGTTTCTATCATATGGAGAGCTTTACTTCTTTTCAGCAAATTACTTGAAACAAGTGGATTTTAATAAATGGTATTTTTCTGGAGAAAGGTAATTTTTAAACATTTAGAGAATTATGTACTTTCCTAAGCTACTAACTGGAAAACATCACTGGAAACTTTGGTTCTCAACTTGGTAGGTCACAGAATCAGGCTTATTTTACTAAGTACTCATCATTTCTCTTCTCAAAACAATGTCCAGTGAGCTAAATAAAATAGGCAGGCAAAACAGTATGCACTAAATTTAATAGATTGATAATGAAGTGATATAAATCATAGAATTGTCAATTTTGTTAATATTTTAAATAATATTTTACTATTATAAAAGTAATACACATGTTAGAAAATTTTGAATTAAGAATATAAAAAAGAAACTTAATGATAATCTCACCTTTTAGCATTAGCTATTAAATTACTGACATGTTTTCTAGAGCTTCAAATATGTGTATGTTGCATGTATATGTATGAGCACATTATTTCTACTTTAATTAAAATTGGAATCAAATTGTAAATGCAGTTTTGCATCTAATTTGTTTAATTTGTTTTATTTAGAATTTTTCCATCTCATTAAATGTACTACGGGTGCTGAGTAATGTTTCATCATATAATTTACTTAAGTAATACCCAGTTGTTTCTAGCCACTTCCAGTTTTTCACAATTGCAGCAAAGAATGGCCTTGTGGTTCATTCTCTATGTACATCTTTAATTATTTCCTCAACATAAATTCCCAGTGGTGAAATTCTAAATGTTAATTTTGTTTGACAAAGAATAATTTTCCTTTATATAGTTTGTTTTTTATGTAGTTTTTATAGTCCAGTATATAGTCTGACATCTCTCATTTTTATCTTCAACAAATAGTTACCTATCTAAATCACTTATCAATTTGCAGGATGATATTGCATGGTCCACGCTTGTGAGGTTGTTTGATCCTGTGAAATCTCCTAGATGTTATGCCATTATTGCACTGAAGAAGCAGCAATGATTTTAAGTGAAGCAAGGTATTAGATGTATCTGTTTGTAGAATCTATTGCTAGTTTTTTTTTTTTTTTAATTTTAGCAGTATAATTTATTTAACACAATATATCCAAATGTTATTTCAACAGATACCAATATAAAATTATTAATGACATGGTTACACTCTTCTTTGTCCTACTGCCTCAAAATATGATGCACACTTTTGCACTCATAGGACAGCTGAGTTTGGACTCGTCAAGTGCTCAGTAGGCAGCATGGGGCTGATGGCTCCCACGGTGGCCAGCACAGCTGAAGATGGAGGGAGCAGCAGGAGCAGAGCCAGGGGAATGGACAAGTTTGCAGGGAGCACACAGAAGGAGCTTCAAATCATGCACAAGCTCTGTTATTGCTAGTTTTGCTTTTGTAAACATTAATGCCATGTTATGTAAATATTTGAAAAACATTGCTATATATTTTAGTCAATAAAAAATAGCTAACAATAGAATGCTTTAATCCGTTTTCCATTGTCAAAGCGTACATTAATTAAAAAAAAAAAACTCATGAAAATATTTAAAAACGGTTGACCTACATTTCTGAGTTAGTATGTCCATAGGACATTGTAATCTGAGCCTTGTTTCCTGTTCCATATCTGAGACCCTTGCTATTTGCTGCATATCACATTGTGACTTTTTACTGATTTAAAAACAGATGAAAGCTACAAGTATAGAAACAGGAAAACTAGTTGGTCCTGAAGATCATTAGCATTTTCTTTCACATTTTGGAAGGATTTTTCATGTTATCACTTAAATAAATACCCAGGAAGCAGGCCGGACATAAAAAGCATATTTTATACTGTGTTTTAATCTAAATTACATAAGAAAATATTCTGTGTCCTTAAAGGAATATACATCTTATAATTGAGACATTCACTTTAAGGATTCTTGATGCTATTTATCTTACTAAAATAAAGGATTGATTGGCACTTAATGAATCATCTGGTGTTCTGTAAAAAAAACAGTCATGGAAAAGCAGAAGTGAATAAGAGAAGACCCACACTCTGCCCCGTGTGGTACAGAGTCCTTTCATTAGCCGAAAACTTGAGGTTTCTAATACACACAGAAGAGATGGACAGCTGGGAAAAAGCTTCCTTGATCCTCAGCTAGAGACTACATAAAATTCTCCCAGAAGAAAAAGAAACTGCTTTCTTAAATTTTAGAGGCTATACACAGATGAGAATAATTTTCTGCTTTGGGTTGTGATACTGAGTTTGTAGCCAGTATACATGTGAATGATCAGGTGCTTTCTGTACTTAGTACAATATGGGGAAAATTGCCATTTTTTAAGCTTTTTATGCTGAAAATTTTAAACATGTCCAGAAGTGGAGAGTAGAGTATAATAAATCCCCATGTACTCATCACAAACTTAAGTAATTATAAACATTTACCAATGTCATTTCATCAATACACACATGAATATGCACACACACACTTGCCACCCATATCCACCTTCACTGGAGAATTTTAAAGCACATCTCAAGCAATTTGTTATTTCACATAAATACTTTAGTATAAATGGCTCAAAATGTCTTTTATATCAGTTGGTTCAGTTCAGAATCAAAACAGGTTTCACACATTTGCATTTGGTTGATGCGTCTCTTTAGGTTGCTTATTTTATTATATTTTATTTCCCTATATTGTTTGCTATATGAGTAGCTATCTCAGGAGCAGAAAACCTTTCCAGAGTACTTTCTTTCCTTTCATAATTTTAATTTCTATGTAAAATTTTAAACTTTTTTCTGATGTCCAAATATATATATATATATGTTTTATATATATATATATATAAAACATTCATTTCTCCTTATAATAAAGGGGGGAGAAAAAGAACCTTGTATGGGTAGAGCTCTGCTTATATGGGTAAAGAGAAATGAATTACAAATGTTTTCATACCCAGGGAACTATATAGTAACTTCCCAATGTTTTAAAACATTGTCAGAAATTGCATTTACCAATTAAGGCTTTCCATTTTTTATTAATCAGAGACAAATGTGATATTCTAGCCACTGATCAACATGAGATGATCTGTATGATCACACCGAGGTGATAACATTTCAGCAAAAAGCAAAGAAATAAAATATTTTGGTAGGACTTTATACATGTGAACCCCCATTGCACTGTTTGTAGACTCTCATCTCATACAAACTGCTCTTTGAGAACACGTTTACAAGCTGAGTTAAAGAATGGTACATTGGCAGGAGCACCAATTCTGACAATTACTTTCTGGGTGAGTTAAAGCAAGACTCTTAATATCTCAGAGCCTCATTTGTAAAGTGGGATTTTATTTAATATTCATTTTATAAACAATGAACACCTATCATGTGTCAGAGATTATGCTAGGTAGGCACTGGCAGTATAGAGACAAACAAGCTATGTCCCTGTCCTCAAAGAGTTCAGTGAGGAAGACAATAAAATTACTAATTACAGTGATTGGTACCATACTTACTATATAGGGCTGAGAGGATCAAGGCATAGGATTCTTTAGGGTATCTTCAAATCAGTAGACTTACAGGGAAGAAGAACTCAGTAATATTAGTACCATTAGATCTACCATTAGATTCATGTGAATTAAGTTGTTTTGTGTCCTTGCCTAAGTCACTTAACTATTTGGTGTGCCTCAGTTTTCTTATCTGTAAAAAATAACATAAGAATGGAATTTACTCATAAGGTTGTTATGAGGAGTAACAGACTAAATATATGTGATTGAACTCTCCCAAAATATCTCAAAGTACTTTGTTAATCAAGCAAAACTAAGTTTATTAGAATTCTCTTCAATAATAGAGGACTTCCCCTTGACAGGCTTGATAGTCTCTGAAGGAGGAAGTCAGGGGAGGATATTTACAGGATTTGGAAATCTGAGCTCAAAGAGTTTAAGGTAGCTTTTTGTTTGTTTTTTGGGGGGTTTTTTGTGGGTTTTTTTGTTTTTTGTTTATAAAAATGTTTATATAAGAGTTAAAAATTGGCAACAAACCAAAAGTCCAACAGCAGGGAATTAGTTAAATCCATTATGAACTCTAATTCCAATAGGATTTTTTTTAACTTTTTTTTTTAATCTTTATTGGAATATAATTGCTTTACAGTATTGTGTCAGTTTCTGCTGTACAACAAAGTGAAAGAGCCACATGTATACATATATCCCCATATCCCCTCTCTCTTGAGCCTCCCTCCCAACCTCCCTATCCCCCCCCTTTAAGTCTTCACAAAGCATCAAGCTGGTCACCCTGTGCTCTGTAGTAGCTTCCCACTAGCCATCAATTTTACATTTGGTGGTGTGTATATGTTGATGCTACTCTCTCACTGTGTCCCAGCTTCCCCTCCCCCTGGTGTCCTCAAGTCCGTTCTCTACATCTACATCTCTATTCCTACCCTGTCACTAGGTTCATCAGTACCATTTTTCTAGATTCTGTATGTATGTGTTAGCATACGATATTTGTTTTTCTCTTTCTGGCTTACTTCACTCTGTGTGACAGACTCTGGGTCCATCCACCTCACTATGAATAGCTCAATTTCATTCCTTTTTATGACTGAGTAATATTCCATTGTATATATGCGCCACATCTTCTTTATCCATTCATCTGTCAATGTTCATTTAGGTTGCTTCCATGTCCTGGGTATTGTAAATAATGCTGCAATGAACATTGTGGTATATGTATGTTTTTGGATTATGATTTTCTCTGGGTATATGCCCAGTAGTGGGATTGCTGGATCATATGGTAGTTCTATTTGTAGTTTTTTAAGGAACCTCCAAACTGTTTTCCATAGTGGCTGTATCAATTTACATTCCCACCAACAGTGCAGGAGGGTTCCCTTTTCTCCACACCCTCTCCAGCATTTATTGTTTCTAGATTTTTTGATGATGACCATTCTGATGGGTGTGAGATGATACCTCATTATGGTTTTGATTTGCATTTCTCTAATGATTAGTGATGTTGAGCATCTTTTCATGTATCTGTTGGCCATCTGTATGTCTTCCTTGGAGAAATGTCTACTTTGATCTTCTGCCCATTTTTGGATTGGGTTGTTTGTTTTTTTGATATTGAGCTTCATGAGCTGCCTGTGTATTTTGGAGATTAAGCCTTTGTCTGTTGCTTCATTTACGAATATTTTCTCCCATTCTGAGGGTTGTCTTTTTGTCTCGTTTATGGTTTCCTTTGCTGTGCAAAAGCTTTTAAGTTTCATTAGGTCCCATTTGTTTATTTTTGTTTTTATTTCCATTATTCTGGGAGGTGGGTCAAGAAGGATCTTGCTGTGATTTATGTCATAGAGTGTTCTGCCTATGTTTTCCTCTAAGAGTTTTATAGTGTCTGGCCTAACATGTAGGTCTTTAATCCATTTTGAGTTTATTTTTGTGTATGGTGTTAGGTAGTGTTCTAGTTTCATTCTTTTACATGTAGCTGTCCAGTTTTCCCAGCACCACTTATTGAAGAGCATCCATTGTATGTTGTTGCCTCCTTTGTCATATATTAGGTGACCATATGTGTGTAGGTTTATCTCTGGGCTTTCTATCCTATACCATTGATCTATATTTCTGTTTTTGTGCCAGTACCATACTGTCTTGATTACTGTAGCTTTGTAGCATAGTCTGAAATCGGGGATCCTAATTCCTCTGGCTCCATTTTTCTTTCTCAAGATTGCTTTAGCTATTCAGGGTCTTTTGTGTTTCCACACAAATTGTAAAAATTTTTGTTCTAATTCTGTGAAGAATGCCATTAGTAATTTGATAGGGATTGCACTGAATCTGTAGATTGCTTTTGGGTAGTATAGTCATTTTCACAATGTTGATTCTTCCAATCCAAGAACATGATATATTTCTCCATCTGTTCATGTCATCTTTGATTTCTTTCATCAGGGTTTTATAGTTTTCTGAATACAAGTCTTCTGTATCCTTAGGTAGGTTTATGCCTAGATATTTTAATCTTTTTGTTGTGATGGTAAAGGGGATTGTTTCCTTAATTTCTCTTTCTGATTTTTCATTGTTAATGTATAGGAATGCAAGAGATTTCTGTGCATTAATTTTGTATCCTGCAACTTTTCCAAATTCATTGATTAGTTCTTGTAGTTTTCTCGTGACATCTTTAGGATTTTCTATGTACAGTATCATATCCTCTGCAAACAGTGACAGTTTTACTTCTGCTTTTCCAATTCATATCCGTTTTATTTCTTTTTCTTCTCTGATTGCCATGGCTAAGACTTCCAAAACTATGTTGAGTAAGAGTGGCAAGAGTGGACATCCTTGTCTTGTTCCTGACCTTAGTGGAAATGCTTTCAGTTTTTCACCATTGAGAATAATGTTTGCTGTGGGTTTATCATATATGGCCTTTATTATGTTGAGGTAGGTTCCCTCCATGCCCATTTTCTGGAGAGTTTTTATCATAAATGGATGTTGAATTTTGTCAAGAGCTTTTTCTGCATCTATTGAGATGATCATGTGGTTTTTATCCTTCAGTTTGTTAATATGGTGTATCACATTGATTGGTGTATATTGAAGAATCCTTGCATTCCAGGGATAAACCCCACTTTATCATGGTGTATGATCCTTTTAATGTGTTGTTGGATTCTGTTTGCTAGTATTTTGTTGAGAATTTTTACATCTGTGTTCATCAGTGATATTGGTCTGTAATTTTTTTGTGTGTGATATCTTTGTCTGGTTTTGGTATCAGGGTGATGGTGACCTCATAGAATGAATTTGGGAGTGTTCCTCCCTCTGCAATTTTTTGGAAGAATTTGAGAAGGATAGGTGTTAGCTCTTCTGTAAATGTTTGATAGAATTTACCTGTGAAACCATCTGGTCCTGGACTTCTGTTTGTTGGAAGATTTTGTATTACAGTTTAAATTTCATTACTGTGATAGGTCTGTTTATATTTGCTAATTCTTCCTGATTCAGTCTTGGGAAATTGTACCTTTCCAATAATTTGTCCATTTCTTCAAGGTTGTCCATTTTATTGGCATATAGTTGTTTATAGTCGTCTCTTATAATCCTTTGTATTTCTGCAGTGTCCATTGTGATTTCTCCTTTTTCATTCCTAATTTTATTGATTTGTGTCCTCTCCCTTTTTTTCTTGATGAGTCTGGCTAAAGGTTTATCAATTTTGTTTATCTTCTCAAACAACCAACTTTTAGTTTTATTGATGTTTGCTGTTGTTTTCTTCATTTCTATTTCATTTATTTCTGCTCTGATCTTTATGATTTCTTTCCTTCTACTGATTTTGGGTTTTCTTTGTTCTTCTTTCTATAGTTGTTTCAGGTGTATGGCTAGATTGTTTACTTGAGATTTTTCTTGTTTCTTGAGGTGAGGTTGAATTGCTATAAACTTCCCTCTTAGAACTGCTTTTGCTGCATCCCATAGGTTTTGGGTCATCATGTTTTCATTGTCATTTATTTCTATGTGTTTTTTAATTTCTTCTTTGATTTCTTCAGTGATCACTTGGTTATTTAGTAGTGCATTGTTTAGCCTCCATCTATTTGTGTTTTTTACACTTTTTTTCCTGTAGTTGATTTCTAATCTCATAGCATTGTGGTCAGAAAAGATGCCTGATATGATTTCAGTTTTCTTGAATTTTCCAAGACTTGATTTGTGACTCAAGATGTGATCTGTCCTGGAGAATGTTCTATGTACACTTGAGAAGAAAGTGTATTCTGCCACTTTTGGGTGGAATGTCCTATAAATATCAATTAAATCTATCTGGCCTATTGTGTTATTTAAAGCTTGTGTTTCCTTGTTTATTTTCTGTTTGGATGATCTGTCCATTGGTGTAAGTGGGGTGTTAAAGTCCCCTACTATTATTGTGCTACTGTCGATTTCTGCTTTTATGGCTGTTAGCATTTGCCTTATGTATTGAGGTGCTCCTGTGTTGGGTGCATAAATATTTACAAGTGTTATATCTTCTTCTTGGATTGATCCTTTGATCACTATGTAGTGTCCTTCCTTATCTCTTGTAACAGTCTTTATTTTAAAGTCTATTTTATCTGATATGAGTATTGCTACTCCAGCTTTCTTTTGATTTCCATTTGCATGTAATATCTTTTTCCATCCCTTCACTTTCAGTCTGTATGTGTCCCTAGGTCTGAAATGGGTCTCTTGTAGACAACATATGTGTGAGTCTTGTTTTTGTATCCATTCAGCCAATCTGTGTCTTTTGGTTGGAGCATTTAATCCATTTATATTCAATGTTACTATCGATATGTATGTTCCTATTACCATTTTCTTAATTGTGTTGGGTTTGCTTTTGTGGGTCTTTTTCTTCTCTTGTGTTTCTCTCCTAGAGAATTTCCTTTAGCATTGTTGTAAAGCTGGTTTGGTGGTGCTGAATTCTCTTAGCTTTTGCTTGTCTGTAAAGCTTTTGATTTCTCCATCAAATCTGAATGAGATTCTTGCTGGGTAGAGTAATCTTGGTTGTAGGTTTTTCTCTTTCATCACTTTAAGTATATCCTGCCACTCCATTCTGGCCTATAGAGTTTCTGCAGAAAAATCAGCTGATAACCTTATAGGGTTTCCTTTGTATGTTATTTTTTGCTTTTCCCTTGCTGCTTTTAGTATTTTTCTTTGAATTCAATTTTTGTTAATTTGACTAATATGTGTCTTGGTGTGTTTCTTCTAGGGTTAATCCTGTATGGGACTCTCTGTGCTTCCTGGACTTGGGAGACTATTTATTTTCCCATGTTAGGGAAGTTTTCCACTATAATCTCTTCGAATATTTTCTCAGACACTTTTTTTTTCTCTTCTCCTTCTGGGACCCCTATAATTCGAATGTTAGTGCATTTAGTGTTATCCCAGAGGTCTCTAAGACTGTCCTCAATTCTTTTCATTCTTTTTTCTTTATTGTCTTCCTTGGCATTTATTTCTACCATTCTATCTTCCATCTCACTTATTTATTCTTTTGCCTTAGTTATTCTGTTATTGATACTTTCCAGTGTATTTTTCATTTCAGTTATTGTGTTGTTTATCTCTGATTGTTTGTTCTTTAGGTCTTCTAGATCTTTGTTAAACATTTCTTGTATTTACTCAATTCTATTTCCAAGAATCTGGATCATCTTTACTATCATTTCTCTGAATTCTTTTTCAGCTAGGTTGCCTATTTCCTCTTCATGTATTTGATCTTGTGTGTTTTTACCTTGTTCCTTCATCTGTGACATATTTTTTTGTCATTTCATTTTCCCCCCTCCTTTGGGTGGGCAGGATTGTGTTCCTGTCTCACTGGGTGTTTGGCCTGAGGCTTCAAGCACTGGAGTTTGTAGGCTGTTGAGTAGAGCTGGGTCTTGTTGCTGAGGTGAGAACCTCTGGGAGACCTCACTCTGATGAATACTCCCTGGGGTCTGGGGTTCCCTGCTGGTCCAATGTTTTGGACTCAGAGCTCCCATGTCAGAAGCTCAGGCCTGACCCCGGGCTTGTGAATCAACATCTCACAAGCTGTGTGGAGCAGGAAAAGGGAAAAAAAAAAAAAGAAGAAAAAGTAGCAGAACAGCAGAACAATAGCAAGATAAAAAATACAATAAGAATAGGAAACTAACAGATGTGTTAGAAAAAATTTTTTAAAATAGATGAAGCAACAACTGGAAGGTAAAACAACTCAATAGCCAAAGTGAGGAGGTGGGAAAAAGCAAAAGGGAAGGAAGAAAGAAAAAAGAAAAAAAGCAGAAAAGACCTTGCCTGTGGGGGTGGGGCTTAGTCAGTGGCAGGGGTTAGGCAGTGGGCAGGGCCTATGCTTAGAAAAGGCCCTGGGGGTGGTGGGGAATGGGGCTTAGGCCCATTGGGGCCAAGGGGCCCAGGGATGCCTCTGGTCCTGGGGGCAAAGGACCAGGTCCAGGTACCCAGCAGGCTCTCTGGGTCCGAGTTGTTGGGAGAAATGCTAGGCACCTCCCCCAGTCCTCAGATCTCGGAGGATGCCCTCACTCTCTGAGATCTGAGGCCTCTCTTCTTCCCTGTCTCCTCCCTCCTATTCCCCTACAACCCTCGCAGCTAGAGGGGGCACTGGAAGGCAGGAGACCAGACTCTGCCGCCCAACAGGCTTCCCAGGGCCAACTGGGCTAGGGAAATGCCTGCAGCACTTCCCCAGATCTCCCAGTCTCGGAGGGTCCCTGTCCACCTCTCTTCCTACCTCCCCTCACCCCCCCGCCACTCGCCTAGGTCCCAAGCAGCTGGAGGGCGCCCTGGACTGTAAAGGACAAGGTCCGTGAGTCCAGCAGTCTTCGCAGGGCTAGTGGGCAGGGGAAATGCCTTCCCCACCTCCCTCAATCCTCCAATCCAAGAGGGCCCGCTCCCCTACCGGCCTCTCCTCTTCTCCCCTGCTTTCCTCCTACACCCCTAGGACCAGTGCAGCCTAGAGGGGCCCTTGGAGGACTGAAGACCAGGCCTGGGAGCCCAACAGGCTTCCTAGTGCCAAGTGGGTAGGGAGATTTCCCACAGTGTCTCTGCTGATCCTCCAGTCCTATAAGGTCCCCCCCACCACTCTCTGCCTCTCTTCCTCTTCCCCTCTCCTCCCTCCCTCCCACACCTGTAGGACCCACGCAGCCAGAGAGGGCTCCAGAGAAGGAGGGACCAGACTTGGGAGCCCAGCAGGCCCCCCGGACCCAGTTGGGCAGGGGAAAGGCTCTCCACACATCCCCTGGTCCTCCAATCCCAGAACGTCCTACCACCAGTCTTCCTCTCCTCCTCTTCCCCTGCCACTCTCCTACACCCCCAGGACCAATGCGTCTCGGAGGGGGCCCTGGAGAGTTGGAGACCAGGCCTGGGAGCCCAGCAGGCTTCCCGGGCCAGTGGACAGTGGAAATGCCTTCCACTCCTCCCCCAGCCCTCTGATCCCAAGAGGGTCCCTCCCCTTCCACCTCTCTTCTTCTCCCCCCACCACTTCCCTCCTACACCCCTAGGACCAACAGCCCGGAGGGGCCCTTGGAAGGTGGAGAACCCGCCGGGGAGGAATACCTGGCAGCACCTCCCCTGTTCTTCTGGTCTTGAGAAGTCCCTTCCCACCCCCACTGTTTGCCTCTCTTCCTCTTCCCCTTCCCCCTCCTCCCACACCCTTAGGACCCACGCACCGGAGGGGGCCCTGGAAAGTGAAGGACCAGGCCCTGGGAGCCCAGCCAGCTTCCCAGGCTGAGTGGGCAAGGGAAATGCCCTCTCGCCTCCCCGGTCGGGCGATCTCAAAGGCCCTCCCACCAGTCCACCTCTCCATCTGTTTGTCCCTCCTCCCTCCCCACCCGTAGGACCCAGGCAGCCTGGAGGTGACCTCAGAGGGTGGAGGACCCCACTGGAGAGCCCAGGAGGCCTCCTGGCCAAATGGGCAGGAGAAACCCAGATGCAGTCCCCAATCTGCCTAGACCCCAAGGGTCTCTCCAGGCGGGAACTTCCCGCCTCACCCAGCCACCCCCCAGGGGCATCGGTCCTGTCCAGCTCCCACTTCTCTGCCACTCCCCTACCCCAACTTCCTCTACATCCTACCCAGTGGCTCAGGGGTTCCTGTGGTCTCTTTGGGCCTCAGGTCCCCCACCAGCGTCCAGCAACTGATGTAGTTGTGAGGAGACAGGAACTCCCCGTCTTCCCATGCCACCATCTTGACTCCGCCCCCCTAAGGTAGCTTTTTTAAGGTGGAGAACAGACTGGAATTGGGGAAAGCTCATGACATGAGTTTTATGGTTAGTATCTATAAAAAGGTGAGGGTAGCAAATCTTGATAAGTAAACCGTTGCTTGATAAGTGAACTCTTTGCCAAGGTGAGCAGATTGTTTGTCTGAGATAAATTATTATATGGGAATTTCCTGAAACAAACAATGAAGTTATTTATTGGTTTACAGTCTTATCTTTCCTGGGCAGAGTTTTCTTGTAACAAACAAATAAATCATGTTGAAACAGGTGGTCTCAGTTCTTAGACTCCACAGCTGTCATATTGACACAGATGGTTGCGGTTCTCCATGTAAAGCATTTAATTCCTGGCATGTAATACATAATATAAAAGCAATAATTGTGTTTTTTAAATGCCCTAGAGGGAGAGAAATGGCAACTTAATAATATTTATGACACTGATTTTGTAGGGAAAAAAAAAAGTGTTCTAGGTTCTAATCAAACAACTTACAAATGGATTTTCAGTGTCCCCGTTCAAAATTTGAAGAATTGTCCACATTAAAAAGTGGATATGATTAATTGATGAAGAACATTACTTTATGTTTCGCAGTTGACATAATCTATCATTTTAAGGGTAATATTTATTTCTAGATTCGTTTCTAACAGTGATTGCTCTGTGTCTACAGGTATAAATGCTGAGACTTATACAAAAGACCTTACACACTACATACATCTGATGATTATTTGTTAGTTTGTGTTTCTAGCTACTGTGCATAATAATAATTATTATTATTAGCCTCTTTAACATGCATCATTATTCCAAAGTCTTTGTCATGAGGCATGAGATTTTATTTTTTCCTAGATGGCTGTGAGCTAAATTGACTGCTTTTTTTAAATACATATTTTTATTTATTTTTTTTAATTGAGGTATAGTTGGCTTACATATTATATAAGTTTTAGGTGTGCAACAGTGATTCACAATTTTTAGAGGTTATACTCCATTTATAGTTTTTATAAAATATTGTCTGTATTTCCTGTGCAGTGCATCCTTGTAGCATATTTGTTTTATACCTAGTAGTTTGTACCTCGTAATCCCCTACCCCTATCCTGCTCCTCCTTCCTTCCCCCTCCCCACTGGTAACCATTAGCTTGTTTTCTATGTCTGTGAGCCTGTTTCTTTTTTGTTATATTCACTAGTTTGTTTTATTTTTTAGATTCTACATATGTGATAACATATAGTACGTCTTTCTCTGTCTGACTTGTTTCACTAAGCATAATACCCACCAAGTCTACCCATTTCGTTGCAAATGGCAAAATTTCATTCTTTTTTATGGTTGAGTAGTATTCCATTCCATATATTATGTATGTGTATAGATACACACATATATGTATGTAAATAATACATATATAAATATATAAAATGTTCATATGCTTTATTTTTTTCCTCCCAGTTTTATTAAGATATAATTGACATACAATACTGTTTGTTTATGGTATACAGCATAATGATTTTTTTTTCAAGCTCTTTATTGTATAATTAGCAATTAAAGTATAATTGCTTTACACTGTTGTGCCAGTTTCTGCTGTACAACAGAGTGAATCAGCTGTATACATATATCCCCATATCACTCCCTCCCGTGGCTCCTTCCCACCCTCCCTATCCCAGCCCTGTAAGTCATCACCAATCATCAAGTTGATCTCCCTGTGTTATGTAGCAGCTTCCCACTAGTTATCTATCTTACATTTGGTAGTGTATATGTCAGTACTACTCTCACTTTGTCCCAATTTCCCCTTCGTCCCCTACCCCGTGTCCTCAAGTCCATCCTCTACATCTACATCTTTATTCTTGCCCTGTCACTTGGTTCATCAGTACCATTTTTTTTAGATTCCATGTATAGCATAATAATTTGACCTACATACATAATGAAATATTTATCACAATAAGTTTAGTGAACATCCATCATCTCATATAGATACAAAATTAAAGAAATAGAAAAAATGCTTTCCTGTGATAAGAACTTTTAAGATATACTCTTAAAAACTTTCATATATAAAAAAAAAATTTCATATATGACATACAGCAATGTTAATTATATTTGTTGTGCTCGATATTCTCTAGTACTTATTTATCTTATAACTGGGAGTTTGTACCTTTTGACTGCCTTCATCCAGTTCCCCCTCCCCCGATTCCCCTCCTCTTGTAACCACAAACCTGATCTCTTTTTCTATGAGTTTGTTTGTTTCTTTTTAAAGTATAATTTACCTACAAATAACAGTGTTAGTTCCTATTACACAATATAGTGATTTGATATTTCTGTAAATTTCAAGATGATCACCATGATAGTTCCAGTTATGAACTGTCACCATACATAGTATTGCATAGTTATTTTTTTAATTGAAGTATGGTTGATTTACAGTGTTGTGTTAATTTCTGCTATACAGCAAAGTGATTCAGTCATATATATATATATATATATATATATATATATATATCCTTTTTATATTCTTTTCCATTATGATTTAGCACAGGCTATTGAGTATAGTTGCCTGTGCTATACAGTAGGACCTTGTGGTTTATCCATCCTATATATAATAGTTTGCATCTGCTAACCTCAAACTCCCAATTCATCCCTTCCCCACCCCTAGTCCCCTTTGGCAGCCGCAGTGTACATTTCATACCTATGACTAATTTATTTTGCAGCTGGAATTTTGTACCTCTTAATCTTCCTCACCTATTTCTCTCCTCCCATATCCCTGACCTGCTCTCCTCTGGCAGCCACCTGTTTGTTGTCTGTATCTATGAGGCTGTTTCTGTTTAGTTATATGTTCATTTGTTGTCCTTTTTAAATTCCACATATAAGTGAAATGTTAGTATTAGTCTTTCTCTGTCTGAGTTATTTCACTTAGCATAATACCCACCAAGTTTATCCATATTGTTGCAAATGGCAAGATTTCATTCTTTTTTATGGCTCAGTAATATCCCATTGTATGTGTGTCACATCTTCTGTTTCCATTCATCTATTGATGAGCACTTAAGTTGCTTCTGTATCTTGGCTGTTGTAAATAACACTGCAGTGAGCACAGGAGTGCATTTATCTTTTCGAATTAGTGTTTTTGTGTTCTTCAGATAAATACCCAAGAGCGGAATTTCTGTATCATATGTTAGTTCTGTTCTTGATTTTTTAAGGAATGTTCATCTGTTTTCCATAGTGGCTGCACCAATTTACATTCCCACCAACAGTGCACAGAAGTTCCCTTTTCTCCACATCCTCACCAACATTTGTTATTTGTGTTCTTTTCGATGATAGCCATTTCTGACAGGTGATATCTCATTGTGGTTTTGATTTACATTTCCCTGATGATCGGTGATCTTTTCATGTGCTCTTTGACCATCTGTATGTCTTCTTTGGAAAAATGTCTATTCAGATCCTCTGCCCACTTTTTATTGGGTTGTTTGGGGTTTTTTGATGTTGAGTTATATAAGTTCTTTGTATATGTTGGATGTTAACCCCTTATTAGATTTATCATTTGCAGATATCTTCTCCCATTCAGTAGGTGACCTTTTCATTTTGTTGATAGTTTCCTTTGCTGTGCAAAAGCCTTTCCATTTGATGTAGTCCCATTTGTTTATTTTTCCTTTTGTTTCCTTTGCCTGAGGAGACATATCCAAGAAATATTACTAAGATCGGTGTTAAAGAGCTTACTTCCTATGTTTTCTTCTAAAAGTTTTATGGTTTCAGGTCTTACATTTAAGTCTTTAATCTATTTTGAATTTATTTTTGTGCATGGTTTGAGAGAGTAGTCCACTTTGATTCTTTTGCATGTAACTGTCAAGTTTTCCCAATATTATTTATTGAAGAGACTGTCCTTTCCTCATTGTATATTCTTGCCTCCTTTGTTGGAGATTAATTACCCATATAAATGTGGGTTCATTTCTGGACTCTCTATTCTGTTCCATTGATCTATGCATGTGTTTTTGTGCTAGCAGCATGCTGTTTTGATTACTGTAATTTTGTAGTATTTGGAATCAGGGAGCATAATACCCCCAGCTTTGTTGTTCTTTCTCAAGACTATTTTGGCTATTCGGGAACTCGTGTTTTCATACAGATTTTAGAATTCTTTGTTCTAGTTCTGTGAAAAATGTTATTGGCATTTTGATAAGGTCCCATATGCTTTAAATTTAAGAATTATGCACCTAGATAACTTTGGAGTCAAAGAAGAAAGTGGAAGTCAGAAAACATTTTGACTGATGATGAAAATAATTGAATTGTAATGAAAAAATTATAATTTTTCATTACACATCGTTGTAATTTTCATTACAAATTACACATCAAAACTTGTGAGACGAGCTAAACAATGATATGAGGAAACATTATCTGTGAACACATATTAGAAAAGGACCAAAAATCAAAAGATTAGTAGTTAGTGGGAAAAAAACACACAGAAAGATAATTAACCCCTCCAAAAGTTGGTTCTTAGATAACTCATAAAATTGACACAACTCTGGCAAGAGTAATTATTTTAAAAAAGTAAAGCAGTCAAATAACTAGGGAATAGAAAAGGGAACATCACTAGAGGTCCTGCAAAAATTAGAAAGGTAATAAGAATATTATGAACAACTTTATACTGATAAATTTGAACATGTGTATAAAATGGCAATTTTTCTTAAAGAAATGCATTATGCCAAAACTGCATAAAGAAGAAAAATAAAGCATGAATAATCATAAAATTATTATATTGACTCTGCCATTAATCCTCTATTAATTCCCTACATCTCAATAAAAGTACTTCATGGATGTTAAATCTAATTCAGTTACCCACTGTCTTGTTAGTTCGCAGCTATGTGATTACAACACTGAAAGCTGGGGAGAAAGATTTAAAAGCTATTGATAGTTCCTAATCTTCAGGAGTTCATAATCTAGTCATTGAAACGTTACGAGAGGCATATGGAAGAGTTAAGAGTTAGATAATAACGTTTGGGAGGAGAAAAAGAAAGTGTCTACATAAACGCACAGTGCTTTACCATGGACTGTGTCCTAGACTGTTGACTTCTGTCCCATTCTTCCCCTTAATTATAGTTTCCTTTGGGTTGTTTCTAAATGTGGTCAGTAGAATGGCTTGTTTTCATGGAGGAGAAGACTGTTTAAGAAACAATCTGCTGTGTGAAATATGTGTTCTGGTTAACTTGTGACCAAAGAAACTGAAAGTCTCCAAACCTCCCCAGATGATTTGTACTTGGATAGTGATACTACTGGCTACATGTGTGGGAATTTATTAGTCGATGTATTTATCTCAATGGATTGCCTCATTAAGTTTGCAGATGTTCTGTCAATGAAAGACCTTTTTTTTTTAATTGGACTGTTTTTATTAGAATTTTCCAAGGCACCATCCAGAATAAGAGAGTTAACACATTTCAGCAGAGAACAAAGTAGCATGTATTTAAAACTCATGGGAGGAAAAGCCTTTAACTTGTATTCAGACAGTTATGATTGAACATGTTGGATTTTAGAAAAATAGAGAAAGTATGCAAATTCCAATCTAAAATTCAACACATTACTTTCCACTTAGTCAACATGGGATTTGGTGTGCATCAGCTAATCATGTTGAACTAAATGCACATGTATTCAGAGTTGGCTGCCCCCTCAGGAAAGAATCCAGTCTTCTAATACTGCTACAACTCTTTTAAGAAAAAGAGTTGATGGTGGTTTTCCATCCAGCAAAGTATACTCAAATAATGTGTTTCAAGGGAAAGATAAAACAATTCCAGATCCATCTGAATATAACAAACAGACATCTCTGGTGCTCTGGTGACTTCAGACTATTTCCAATTTTAGTAGACAATATAACTATGCAGGTAAACCTCTGTGAATAAAGTAAGGGCATAAGGGACAGATTTTTAAATCATAAAGAAAATATGTTAGTGCTGTATTTCCACTGTAATTCAAAAGGACAGAAACTAAAAATAAAATTGAAGGCAAAGGAGGATTCACTTTTAATATATAGGATGTTGACCATCTTTCTAGTATATAAACAATGCCTTTAAAGGCTCCACATTTACATTCACGTTACCAGCTTATACTATGTAAGAGAAATCATCCCTTCACAGCAGGTTATACTTTACTGAAGAATGATATTTAGTAGTTTTGAGGGTCAGCGTTTACAATATAAGAACTGAAAGCTTTTGCAAGGTAAATTATTTTCTTGATTCACTTTTCTCTTATTAATAGCAAATACTGTTGTTCCTCTTGAAAACAAATTTGAATTTTTTAAAATATGCTCCATATTTTAGATCTCTAGCACAGTTTTAATCTCCACTTTTGTTAATGAGATTATTGGTAATGTGTTTTCATTCTAATAAATTGGTTGCAGATGCTTAGAGAAGAAAGGACTTCATTAAAATTGCTGCTGTTAATAGCATACCTCCTACCTTTAAGATTAATGAAACAATAGTAAATTCAACCAAAATCTCCTTACTGTTCTATTATTATGAAAATTAAAACTTTATATCTCTTGGACTTTTGTTTAGTTAATAAATAAAGCAATGTTACAGAGCTTCTGAGGGTCATAGTAGCCTAGTGGAGTTACATCAAATACACATTTAATTTATGTCCTGATTTTTAGATTCTAAACTGTCTACAAGATGCAAATGCATAAGAAGGATAGGATAACTGTTTGTCAGGGCCAAAATAGAAATGCCATCTTGGAAAAATAGGAAACAGAAGACCAAATCTCTCTAACTTTTCCAAAAAACAGAGTATATGTGTTTCTGATCAAGTAAGACATATAAAGTCCAACAAAACTTTATTGAACGTATGTGAACTGGGTGTTTTCACACTTAACCTCAATTTTCAGAACAAGAAATTCAATAGCATGCATCAGGGATATAGATTGTTAGTATCAATGGACATTTAGGTTGCTTCCATGTCTTGGCTGTTGTAAACAGTGCTGCAATGAGCATAGGGGTGCATAGATCCTTTCAGGCCATGTCTTTCTCAGGATATATGCCCAGGAGTGGTATTGTAGCATCATATGGTAGCTCTATTTTTAGTTTTTTAAGGAACTTCCATACTGTTCTCCATAGTGGCTGCACCAATTTACATTCCCACCAGCAGTGTAGGAGGGTTCCTTTCTCTCCACTCCATCTCCAGCATTTATTGTTTGTGGATTTTTTGATGATAGCCATTTTGACTGGTGTGAGATGATAGCTTGTAGTTTTGATTTGCATTTCTCTAATAATTAGTGGTATTGAACATCTTTTCATGTGCCTCTTGGCCATCTGTATGTCCTCTTTGGAGAAATGTCTATTTAGGTCTTCTGCCCATTTTTTGATTGGGTTGTTTTGATGATATTAAGCCTCACGAGCTGTTTGTAAATTTTGGAAGCTAATCCATTGTCGGTCACATCATTTGCAAATATTTTCTCCCAGTCTGTGGGTTGTCTTTTCGTTTTGTTTATGGTTTCCTTTGCTCTGCAAAAGCTTTTGAGTTTAATTAGGTCCCATTTGTTTATTTTTGTTTTTATTTCCATTATTCTGGGAGACAGATCGAAAAAGATATTGCTGTGATTTATATCAGAGAGTATTCTGCGTATGTTTTCCTCTAGGAGTTTTATAGTGTCCAGTCTCACATTCAGGTCTTTAATCCATTTTGAGCTTATTTTGTGTATGGTGCTAAAGAATGATCTAATTTCTTTTTTTTTTTTTTTTTTTACATGCAGTTGTCCACTTTTTCTAGGGATTTAATTATTATCTTGAAAGCATAATGATTTCTGTGCCCAATATCTGCTTACGGATTTCCTTTTTGTTCTTTCTTTTTGTCTAGCTCTGTGGTCTCCAGACTTTGGTGGGCCAGAGAATTAAGGTGTATAGTACTGTATTCAAAACTAAACAAAAATACATATAAATGTATTTTCCATAGAAATGTGTTCTTATAAGATACATATTTAAGAGATCTTTCAGCTCAGTGTTCACAGGTTTAAGAAAAAAAGATTCAGTGGTAAAAATCCCATTGACATTCCAAATAATGTATTTTGTTTTTACTAGTTTGGATAATAGATTTATACTTAGCTTTTATTGTCTCGTAAGTATATGCTAAGTTAAAATCAGAACTTTGCAATTTAAAGTTAAAAGTTGCAGCCCTAGGCTACTTTTGAAAGAATTGAACACCAATGATAGTGGTTAGTTTTAATTTACTTAGGAAAGTCAGTGAAAACCAAGAAGCTTCCTACCCATGATATTAATTTTAATTTTAAAATAAATCTTAAGATAATTACTAAAAATAAACCTAAAGATAATTGCCAGTTATTAAATACCAACTACTTTTACATATAACATATCATATAAATAAGGGCCACCCCAAAAGGACCAGAGAGAGGGGGTTTTATAAAGAGGTCTGTAAATGAAATTTGAAAATTCCAAAGAAAATTTCAAAAACAGCTAACAAGACAGATGACCACACAGCTTAATGTTAGGACAATAACATTCCAAAAAGCTGGTGGGCATATAGCAATGCTTAAAACTTCAACATATGAGTCACAGAGTGTATCTCTTAGTTACCAGTACCGATCTTTCTGGACACCAGAGTGATGTTAAAATTGTAAGAAATTATCCCAGTGTATAATAACACTTCTTTTTACATTGAAGTCCACACCAATGGCATGCCTTCTTGTCCAAAGATTAGCTTCCAGTCATAGAAATAATATGAAAAGCAAAGATTAAGCAGGAAATTCCCTGCCTCACTTTTTTTTCCTCAAGTAAGCTGAGTTTAGAGTCTTATTACTCGAAAATGTACTCTGCGGACCAACAGCATCAGCATCACCTGAAAACTTGTTAAAAATGCAGAATCTCAGTCCCTACCCCAAACCTTCTCAGTCAGAATAGGTATTTTAAGAGCTCCCCAAGTGCTTAATATTTGAGAAGATAACCTCTTTGAGGCTCCTCTGAGATAGTTTTATGCCCAGGAACACAGAAGACCCTGCCAGGCCCCATAGTGTCTGCTACATTCCAAGGTTAGGTAGCATGCGAATCCCCACAGTACTCGCTCACAGCCCTGCCCTGAATGGAGCACATCTTGCCTCATGCAAGAGGTCTGTACCTAAGAAGATTAGATCTCCCTCTCTTCAGTCACTGCCAAAGAATAAATACAAAGGAGACCAGAGCTTCATAAATCCCTTCTGCCTTCAGCTGACATTTTTGAACAGGCATTATTCCAACAGGACTTGTTAATAAATTTGGGGATTGAATTGTGGGATTTTTTGCAGCCATTTCTCACAACTGACTATGGCTGTGTCTTTTCAATATAATGTAAAAGATTTAATTTGAAAGTAAAATTTAAGAATGTGAAAATGTTCTGTATTATCCATACATCTACCATAAAACTCTAACTTACATGTATAAATTAGGAACAACTCTTCAAAAGGCCTTCATATCTTTTGGTAGACTCTCCACATTTTATACTGTGCTTTTCCTGTTTATCTCTGGTTATGGTATCTTTCACCCGTGTGATCTTTTCATATTAATAAAGATAGCAAACCAGTTGGCATTGGTATTTGCACAGAATTTATTTTAAAAATCAAGATACAGTGAATCTATTGAGGCAAACAAATCAGTTTCCTGGGCTAAACCTCAAATTGCCTTAACATACAAGCTGTCATTTTTACAAATCCATGAAAAATGAATGAGGAATTTGGCTCTCAAATAATGTGGTTGTGCCATTTAAAGCTCTTTACTTTCTCTTTTTTTGTTTAAAAAAATAATGAAGAAAATATAGTTAAATTACTCATATTCCCACCACCAACTAGTTATTTTCAGTTGGTCCAAAGGCATTTATTGTTTATATTTGCCTTAACAGTCAACCTACCATTTATATTCTGCCTTTTACGTAATATTGTATAAAAACATTTCCCCATGATTCTATGCTGCCTTCATCGCGATCATTTTCAATGACTTGAGTCCATCCTAATGACATATACTCTGTGTACCCATTATTTTATTGTTAGATCTTCCAGCCTCTTGCTGTTGTGCCTAAGACTGCTGTGAAGGCCTTTGAGCATATGGCATGATTCTCTTCTTCAGTCATTTACTCTCTAGGAATATATTCCCAGAAGGAGAATTGCTAGTTAAAGGTTGATAATACTATTAAGTATATTGTATACATTAACTATTTAGGAACTCTGGTTTTTTTCAAGCCAGGGCCAAATTTCCCATTTTTAAACAAATATATGGGACATTTGGATTTCGTTCTTTTCATAAAAGCTGCCAGCTGGGGAAATCATTGGTGGTTAAACATAGAATCCACAGACAGCTTCATAACAATGAACTGGAAACCCTGAATAGGCTCCTGCCTCGATATTTGTACATTAAATACAAGGAAACATAGGCAAGCAAACTGCTCATGACTAGACAGAAATCAATTCAGATAACTGAAGTCTACATAAATGTGCCAAAAAATTCAATTCAAATGTACCCTCCAAAAATGCACAAATGACCAGTCACCAAATATAAGAAAAAATACAAAGAGCTTTTCTGTGTGCCCCATTTGATTATTAAAAAATAATAACCTACAATTTAATCTTTCTTGCAAACTCTGTTTTTCTCTGCCCCAAAGAATCCACCTCCAGTCTAGTAAATGCTAAAAGCATATCATTTAACTGAAATTAGGAACAGACACAGAAGGCCAATTTAAACAAATGTCATAATCAAAAAAAATTTTACCCCACTTACATATATTAGTTAATAGATGTCAGAATGGCCAGCTTGACAGGAAGAGAAGAAGGAACCACTTCAGTGATAGATTTCATGAAATCCCCCCCAATAGTTCCTCTTATATGCAGTCCAAAGGTGTTGCATAAGCCCCTTCCTGGCAAGCAGGGATACATCATCAATTTCTTTGACAGTTTTGAGAGTCTACTATTCAAATTGCTCTTTCACCATTGCAGTCTCCATGGAAGCTTCCAATATGTTAACATAATTCCAGATTCACTATTCTCAGGTGTGCTGGCATCTGAGAGCTCTCTCTGAAGGAGTCTTCTTGAATGGCCAGATCTGTTTTAAAAATTTTAGAGGTGACTCCAACTTTATATTTCTCTTATACACCTACATACCATTATACAGAGTGTCCTTGGCAACTCCTCAAATTTTAAAAGGTTTTTTAAACTCCAAATGACATGATGGATTATAATAATAATGCCAACTAAATATTTATTGAGTGCCGACTCTATGCTAGGTGCTGTTCTAAGCACTTTATATTTATTAACTTATTTAATCCTTGTAACAATCCTAAGAGGAAGGGATTGTATTATTTCTGCTGCTTTACTGAAGGAAAAATTGAAATACAGAAAGATCAAATAACTTGTTCCAAGTAGGAGGAGGCATGGAAATGGTAAGGTCGAGATTCAGATCCAGGCATCTGGCTTGAGTCTAACTGCTTAGCAACTACAGATACTGTCTTACCACTTGATTATTTGAGGGTCTTCTGTGTTGGTCTTAATTTTTTCTTTTTTTTTTTTTTTTTGGTTTCCTCTTGAGAAATCAAGATATTGGTGGATGCATAACCCTACAAACCTCAAGTAATGAATGATTTCTGGTTGTCCTGCCCCTAAAGGGTAGGTCTCATGATCTACCAATCAGATGGAACTGTTTTTGCAAATGGCTAGAAAAATATGTTTTTTTCTTAGACACCTAAAAAAGAGTTTTATTATTAAGATGAAGGAAAATATGTGCATAACTAAAATCATAAGTAAAGTGATCTTGAATTTTCTGCCCAAAATAATAATAGATATTTGCTTTATTTTTTATATTGGAAAATTAAAGCTGAGAGTTCAAGTCACTTTTCCCAAAATTATCTAACTAAAACTGGGAGGTGCTAAAACTCAAAATAAATGACAATTGTAGATAATATGCAGGGAAGGCCACTCAATGATATGTCTGGAACAAGACAGACAAGAACATTCTCAACATCTCTCTTCTAACATGCAATTGCTACTTTGTAGCAGAGACTACTCTCAGCCCACTTTAATCCTCCTGCCTTCTATATGAGAAAAAAAGTAAGACCAGTCATTGAATTTCCCTAGCTTTTTGACAACCTCCAGTTCAAAACTGGACCTCGTGTTTTTAAATCCTCCCTACAACCATGCATTGCATGGCGAAATCCTATAAGAAGCTCTTAAAGACAACCCACGATTCTGGAGTGCATGCCCCCTGGCTGTGGTAAGCAGAATAAATCTAAATCAGACTGCAGTTTTGTTCCTACTACTCTTTGGTTGATGGGCTATAAAAGTTTCTAGATTTTTTTGTCTAGGTGGAAGGTGGTGCTAAAGTACACTGAAGAGCAATATTGGGGAGAAAACTAAAAACTTCACTTTAGATATATTGAGTGCAGGATGCTTTGAAGAAATTCAAACAATCTTAAAGAAGAGCTGGTAAAAGGGTCTGTAGAACAAAGGGAAAGCCTGGATACAAATGTAGAAGTTATCAACATATAGATGGATATTGAAGATAGAGCATGGATGAGATCACTCAGTGCAAAAAGCATAAAGAGAAAAGAATGAAGAAACTAAAATTCCAATATGAAGTTTCTAGAGAGAAGGATGAACAACAAACGTGGCTGAGAAAGCACATCCAGAGATAAAGCAGAAACACCAGGAGCAGATCATCCTGTGAATCAAGGAAAAGGATATTTCAAGGCCTGTGGCGTAACCAATGGTTGAAAGCATTTGAAAGATCCAGTAAGAAGAGAATGGAAAAATTTCTGTTGAAGTCCATCATTGATATTTTTTGTGAGAGATTTTTCAGAATTTTGATGGAAGCAGAAGCCAGAATAAATGGCCGAGGAGTAAGTATGAGGTAAGCTAAGTGAAGAAAGAAAGAAGGGTCTTCCAGGAGAAGGGACAGTGTGATAGTGCTATGAATAGTGGTTCAAAGAATGGGTTCTGGAGAGAGAGTGATAGAGTTCAAATCCCAGTTGTGTCCTTCACTAGCTGTGTGACCTTAGGTTACTTATCTGTGCTTCAGTTTTTCTATCTGTCAACTGGGGGAAAAACAGTAACTGACCATATGAAGTTGTGAGCAGAAAGAGATCAAGTAGTATAGATCCTTGTATACAGTAACATCTCAATAAGAACAAGCAACAATTATTGCAAAAGCATGAGAGGGCGCAACTCCGTTAGGGGCTTGAAAGTTGATTAATATGAATGGTGAGTGTGGAGAAAAGACCAGACAGGTTAACAGGATCCCACGCATGGAAGCCTTGAATGCCATGCCAAAGAGAGATATTTCTTCTTAAGGCATAAAGGTTCATTGAGGGAGTTTAAGAGAGTGATGTGATTATAGTTCTGTTTTAGAAAAATCACTCTGACTATATAGCCTACAAGATGGTTTGGAGTAGAATCAAGCTGAAGGCCGGGACAGCAGTTAGCAGCCCGTTTCAAAAACCTAAATGAAAAGAGATAATGTCTTGATTAAGGCAGAGGAAGTAGTAATGGAAAAGAAAAACTAGTCAAAGAGGTAAAAATTATCATGACTTGGTTACTGATTGTATGTTGTAGGCGAGAGAATGAAGTCTGCGATACTCACCCTTCACCTCCACACAAGTTTTTAACATGGGTGACTAGCTGAGTAGTACAGCCATTTACTGAGAGAGAAAGTCTAATAAGGAACAAAGATCTAAGGGGTTGCTTAGGAATTACAAGGCTCATTGTTCAATTTTGGATATGCCGTGTCTGTGGAATACCCACATGTTGAAGATGTCCAATATGCAACCTAGAACCCACAGGAAAGTTTGAATTCAAGATCTGTTAATGGTTGTTTAAGTCATGAGTGTTCAGGTGGTTACTGAGGAAGAATATCTAGAGAGCAGAGTATTGAAAAAAATGTTATTCAGAGAGTTTATCTAGGAAAATAAGTTGACAACAGACAAATGTTCAGTCTTCTTGAGAATTTGATAGAAGACAAATGATGACAACTGCTATAGCTGGCTAACATCCTCAAATGGCCTTCTTTTACTCAACAGTGGAGAATTAATGATGAGAATAAGAGTGGGGACCAGGGAGAAGGCTAACCCCTCTCTCCTCCACTCAACCTCCCAGCCTGTCCTCATGGTCCATGTGATGTGAGAAAATAAGCATCCTGCACTGGAGAGATTGGTAAGTGGTTCCCTGAGAGTTAGCCAGGATTCAAGGAGGCAGGTGTTTGGTGAATAAAGTGATGGTATAGGGTCGTTGGTTTTCTCTAAAGAAGGATTTCCAGAAGCCCTTGGTGGAAAGGATAGCAGCAATGGGAGGGTGAGTGAGAAGAGGGAAGAGCGCAGTAGGTTAGATGTAAGAGCATGAGTGGGCGAGATGATGCTTTGATGAGTCGTGCACGTGATTTGTCCATTTGGAAAGGATGACGAGGTGAAGGCATGTAGTTCCAAGTTTTTGATAATTAAACAGAGACCAAGAGAGGCTTCTGATGGTCACTTTCTGTCTCTAGGCATAATTACCTCATCCCAGGCAGTAGATACTGGACACTTAGCCCATGTCAAACCCTTTGCCTTACCTTTTTGCCTGGTGAGCTTTGCTCACATTTCACAGCCCACCTTAAATATCACCTTCTTGGGAAAAACCAGGATTCTGGTGGAGTATATAATGGATATTGGAAGGATATTAAGAAATTAGTGGGAAAATGATTACACTAAAATAATATTAACAACAACATTGAGCCTTGAGTTGGGAAGCCTGTGTTCTATTTCTGGCTTTGCCAGCAAGTATGCGACCCTGGGCAAGTAACTTCACCTCTTCAGGTCTCAGTTCCCTTATTTATGTAATGAGAGAGTTTATATAATGAGAATAATGAGAGCCGGTGAGTTCTGCGATATTTTATAAGTAGCCCATGACACCATGGCCATCACCAGGTTGAGGGGCAGAGCGCAGACTGGGTGGTCTGCCCCAGAATACTAGCAGGGCTGGTGGAAACCCCTGCCAATAGATCAGCATCATGGATTGTTCCCAAAAAACTATACCATAAAGCAAGTCCACTAGCAGCCTGGCTTTCCTTGGTGAGCTGCGCTCAACAGCAGAGCCTACTCAGTCTTCAAGGACCCTACATCGGATTTTCTATGGGATCCATTTAGGATATCACAGAATCTGCAAGATCATTCACTTATCAGTTAACTCTTAGGGTGGAGGGAAGAATACAGGAGTGAAGGGGAAGACTTTGCAGAGTGGACTTCAGTACCCTTTGCCAACCTCTTACCTTTCCTACAATGTACCCACATCTCTTCTCCTTCCCTCCCTCCCACAGTCTCATTTAAAGGAATCCCTTCTCCTTTTTCTACGGGGAGTTCTATTATCTGTGCTCATAGGTCCAAACCCACTGCCCTACTACATACAGAACAAGGGCAAATACCTAAAATAATAAAATATATATATGAGAAGGGGAAAAAGGACAACCACCACTAGACTTTGTGTCTTGTATCAACATCAACCCCCCTTCCTTTCCTTTATATTATAAAGTTTGATGTAAAGATCCTGATTAAGGGGAAGCCACAGTTCTGTCTCCAGTTCCTTCCCTCATTCACTGCCAAATCACAGCATCCCAGCAACTGGCATCCATATCACCAGGTCCACAGGATACTTTCTTGACTGGTACTACGGTGTCTGCCATTGTTGAAGAATCTCTTCCATGACCTTTCTTAAGCCTAACTAACCACATTTTTTGTCCTTGCCCATATCTCCTGTCAGAGGGGGTGGATGCAGGCAGCCATGTTGTATACCCAAGACTCTCAGGACCACAGGTGATGGGAGCATGAGTACACACCTGGACAAGGCAACCTAGATCCTTGATGTGACCTGAAGAAGAGTTAGATCTGTCAGATTCTCCCTTTCTCAGGAAAATTTGAAATAGACAACAGTGTGGGGTGGGAGTTGAAAAGTCATGGTGTATGAAGAGATTCTAGGGGCAGTGTTTGACCATGCGAAGCCAAAGTTATGAGGGTCAGAGATTATGAATGAGGTCATTAGAGAGACGAGATAAAACCAATTTTACACAGAGAGAAACAGGCAGGCCATAAGACTAAAGGAGGTGGAGGGAACATCTGACCCCCAAGACTTGCTTCCCAGAAGCCAAAAGAGCCACTGCTCCTAGACTGTTCTCCTTACACTGTGTTCTCTCTCTCTGCCTTCTTTGCAGACTCTTCTCTATTTGTCCTTTAACTATTAGTCATTTCCACTGAAGGCTCTGTCCTTGGGCCTTTTTCAGTCTAACACACTTTCCGTGGGACATGGTCCTGGCTTCCAAAAGCCTATATCTGATGATTCTCAGATCTGAATTTCTAGGCTAGCTTTCTTTCCTGAATCTCTTCTGAGCTCTAGAGACCTGTTTATTCATCTGCCTGATGGGCACTGCTACTAGCAAATCAACATGTCTAAAATTAAACTTCCTGTCAAACCTACTTTTCCTCTAATACTCCTTTTCAGTGAAGGGAACTTTCAGCTGAAAACTAAAATCACCTAGACTTCTCTCTCCTTCAGATCCACTGGAACATTAAGTCATATTCACCCAAGCATCTACATTTCTCCTCAGTGCCTGTCCTCTCCAGTCCCACTGCTGCTGTCTAAGTTCAGAGCTGCATAACTGCCCTTTCGGTTTCCTTGTCATCCGTCTCCTGCCCCTGCTTATAACTCTTCTGTGGTTTTCCCGTTTTCTTAGAGGAAAATCCAGACTCCTCAGCATGGCGTCCAAATCTTCCCTGAGCCTTCCCCTGCCTACTTCATCCACATAATCTTTCTCTGCACTCCCTCTAACCCCAGTTTCAGATGTTCCAGACTTTCTGTGACTCCCCCAGCATCTCAAGTGTTGCCTCCATCTGGACTTTGCTCTCACCGATCCCTCTTCTTTGCGAACATCCCTTTCTCTTCCTGTCAACACTTTCCTGTGTTGTCCTTCAGTATTTATGAGCCTGCCCCCACGTATAAATCACTATGCTTTTATTATGCCCCAATTATACTCTGCACAGATGACTGTGACAGCATGAATATCACTTTATTGCACTTAACTTTAAAATGTTTGTATCCCTCTATTTGACCTAGAAGGGCAGGAAATCTATCATTTTTACGGTTTGTCCTGTGCCTAGCAGTGAAAGCATGCAGTACATGTTGGAGAGGAAAGGAAAGAAATGAATACACTGATCCCCTGGAGGTGGGGGGGCGGGAACTAGCTTATCCTCTGAGAGCAGAGAATAATGCCCAGTACGTGAAGTCTCAAAATGTTATGGTGATAATTTAAAGTGTCCTCCAGAAAGCAAAAACCACTCCTACAGAGGGCAAGAAAGGGCCCTGTCCTCTTTCTCAGGATAACATCGCTTCAGCAACTGGAAGCAGGAACCCCTCAAAGATGGGCAGCCTGTTTCCTATAAGGATAAACAAGCAACATGAAGCAATTTCCTGAACCAAAGAGAAACCCTCAAAAATATAAAGATTTTTCATCAACATCCCTATGTTAATGAGACGTGTGGGTGGAATCTGCTCCATTTAGACCCTGGCAAACAAAGTGAACATAGAGCCCATCACAAAGGAATGGTCCCAGTGCCCCAGCAGACACAGGCAGGAAAGGCTCTATCCCAGCTGCAAACAGTGCTGGAGAGTCAGTTCGTCCCTAATTAGCTGAGCACCCCCTGCTGCTGGCCAGCTTGAGGAAATGCTTGAGGGCTGTGTAAATAGGAATGTCTCTCTGTAATCTCTGTTTAGGATATAATAAATGACTTGTTTAATCCAGGTGGGAGAAGGCCTCCGCCCCTCCAGACTGGGTCCCCTGGGCTGAAGTGCTGAAGGAGAAATTGGGACTGTGAGTCTGTCCCCAGGTGTCCCTCCTGTTTGTACTGTGGTGTCTAAGCACACTGTCAGGTGCCACTCACTAGTCCAGGAGAGAAGGAACTAGCTGAAGCCAAAGAGGCACACTGAGAGAGCTCTTGGAAGGCACAGGAAATGGGGAGGGGCCCTTCCGGAAGGGCGTCAGCCAAGGCTTTTGCACCTGATAGCTTCTGGGGGGAGCCTGAGAAAAAGAACTTTCGCCTGCCAGAATAAAATAGTAAATGCAAGATGAATATTTTCATCAAGAGTGGGAAGCCACTTGATTTCTGCATCGTGAGAGAGATTGCCTTCGTGGACACATCCGGGGGAGTTGGAAGGCAGGCAATGCATATTTCCTCCCTTGGCCATTCCTCTGCCCCAAGGCTCCAGGCAGAAGTAAGTTTCATACTTGCACAGGTTTCCCCTGTGTGAGTCTCTTCCCATTCTGGTTAATGCTTTCTTATTCTCCAGGTTTTCTCATATGTGTGAATTCCTGTGGCAGGCATTGGCTGACATTCCACCCACACTTCCACCACCACCCAAGCGAGGGGTAAGAACATCATCTAGGTCACTTGCCATGTGGTTCATGAGAGCACATGAACAGTACATTGCCAGACCTACTTCCTTATCTTCCTGCAATTTGGGGCTGAAGTGACTCAAAGGCAGGAACCTGAGAAACACCATTGAATCTCCAGATTCTGACATGGAGCCATTGTTCAGTCTCACATGTTTAATTAAGGTTTATTGAACCCTTACTAATGATGTAATATATAATATGTTAAATATCATAATTATATATGGTATAAGATGAAATAACCCAGAGCTGGTAATATTGCAGTGTTCTAAACGGAAGCATAAAAGACACTCTGAATGGACCTCCCAGGCTGCAGGACAGTCTAAGCAGTAGGTCTGTGAAGTGGGAATACAGAGGACAGAGCTAAAGCATTCCTGTGCCAGGGACCCCTTGGGCCCCTTCTCAAGCAGTTTTTTTTTGTTTGTTTGTTTTGTTTTTTTTTTGAAATGGACCAGAGTTATTTGATTAGGTTCTTTGTAAGAAGTTTAGAACACTACTTTGTGAGGATAAATTCCATTGGTAAGAGCAAACACAGAGCGGAGGTAGCCCTGGAGCTGAGGAACAGCTTTGATTCTTCTCAGAATCTGTGAGTCCACAGCTTTCTGATCAACCTTGCGCTGCTCTGTAATTTCGTATTTCTCTCTTTCTGTGTCGAAGATCTCACCTTCCTGGTGCCTGGGCTTACGCAGCTTCTTCTTCTTTAGTAAGCATCAGTGAGATATTCTGGGATTTTCACACCATTGATATCAATTTTGGTGGAGGTGGCAATGACAAATTTCTGGTGTGTTCTACGCAGAGGAACTCGATTGAGGGACAGAGGCCCAGTCACAAGTAGCAAGCCACTGCCCAGCTGCTTCAGGAAGATGACCCTCTTGCCTCTGTGGCACCCAGTGAGGATGGTGAGAATGGTCCCAGGAGTGATGCTGGCGCGCAGTTTTCTCACATGCTTACTGAAGGGCTTTTTGCCATGACTCAACAGCTTTCGAGGCACATCTTCAGTAGGATAATACCTAGGCATTTTGCGAAGTTTAACCACCCGGGTACCACCATTCTTGTCACCACCAACTGGTTTTGTGACAGTAGCAAGAACTTCACCTTCTTTTTCTTTTCAACCTTGGATTTAGCTGCTGAGTATTTCCTCTTGTACAAGCCGGAATACATAGCCGATCGGGAATATCTACCAATTCCTCTGACCAGGACAGGGTTTCGGCTGCAGTGGGGCTTCCCCCTCTTAATCTGCTTCCCCTTTTTAACCTTGCCACCAGCATCAGCCCTCTTGGCTTCAGGTTTTTTCTCCTTAGTATCTGGCTTCTCAGCCTTTTCACCCGCCATCTTGCAAGATAGGAAAAAGCTCAAGCAGTTTTTTTTAACGTATAGTAAGATATACAATTTGACAAAGGAAGCCAATCATATATAGTTAACAACAGAGTTTTAAAAAGTTATAATTTAGTACTGTGTTTATTACTCATTAAATAACAAGATCAAGCAGCGGTACTAAAAACTACTATGATTTTGAAGTAACGATAAATGTGAGCAATATGTGAAGATATCAGCCACAACTGTAATGTGACATGAAAATATCTGCACCTTCTATTGGCAAGCATTTCAGGTACTGCCAGTCCTACTGAGGTTTGTTGTCCACATTTCTAATTGAAGGAAACACTGAATTTCAATCAGAGGTTAATGAAAATAAAGAATTAAGTTTTCTCCAAGATCCAAGATCATGGATACCCTGAATTCTATCTGTGGATCCCCTGGCTTCAGTAAGCCCTCTATCTGTGGAACGCAGGAAAACAGACCACCTAAAATAACAGCTATGAATAGCAATTCTTCCGTATTTGGAGGAATGATATCTTCCCAAATCATTCTCTACCTACAAGCCTCTACCTACACTATATGATAAACAACTATTTCAGGAGTACTTAGGCTTATGAAGGATATCAATATTCCTTTATTTATTTAAAATGTAAAATTTTATAAGGCTTACTATAAAATTATAGTAATCAAGAGTGTGGTATTTGTTTAAAGACAGTTATATAGGTGAATGAAACAAACTAATGAGTCAAGAAATAGGCCCACACATATACAGTCAGTTGATTTTTGACAAAGGTGTCAAAGCTATTCAAGGGGAAAAAATACTCTTTTCGACAAGTGGTGCTAACAAATAATTATCAAAATGAAAAAAGTCTCAAACCTTACCACATATCACATACAAAAGGTTACTTGAAATGGATTTTAGATCTAAATGTAAGAGCAAACTAAAAACATTCTAGAACAGAATATAGGAGAAAATATTTGTGACCTTTGGTTAAGGACAGTTTCCCTAGGAAACAAAAAAACAAAAATTATAAGCGAAAAATTTGACAAATTGGTCCTCATCAAATGTCTGCTCTTGAAAAGACCCGTTAAGAAAATGAAAAGCAGGAAACAGATTGGTCAGAAATATTTGCAAAGCATGTTCCTGATAAAGAGCTTATAGGCAGAGAACATTAATAGTAAAACAAAAACTCAGCAAAAAGAGAGGCAAAAGATTTGCACAAATATTTCACCAAAGAAGATATACAAACAGCAATGAACACATATAAAACTATTCAATGTCATTAATCATCAGGAAAAGATGAATTAAAAGGAGATAGCCACTACACATCCATTAGAATGGCTAAAATCAAAAGCATTGATAATGCTAACTGTTGGAGACAGTGCAGAACAACCTGACCTCTAAAGATTGTTGATGGAGATGCAAATGATACAGTTATTTTGGAGAACAATTTGGCAGATTTTTATAAAGTTAAACATACTTACCATATATGACCCAACGATTCCATAGATGTTTACCTAGGAGAAATGAAAACAGGTCCATACAGCAAATGTTAATTGTTGCTTTACCCATAGTAGCCAAAAGTCCATCAACAGCAGAATAGGTAAGAATATTGTGGTGGGACTTCCCTGTTGGTGCAGGGGTTGGGAGTCCGCCTGCCAATGCAGTGATTGCCACTGGGCTGTGGGTAAAGGGAGGCATTGCCTACAAAGGGGCATAAGGGAACTTTCTGGGGTGATGAAAATGTCCTGTATGTTAATTTGGGTGGTGAACACACAACTTGCATGTGTGTCAAAATTTATTAAACTGCATTTAAAAAGGGTGAATATTATTGCATGTGACTTGTATCTCAGTAAAACCTGACTTTTAAAAAATTCTAAAGTTTTATCAGAGAAATTATAAATGATATTTTATTACTAAAGCTAAATCGTCATGTTAGAGAATTCAAAATCAGGATTTTCCACCCAAAATAAAAGGCATTTGCCCATACTCTAAATACAGAAAGGAACAGATGTATTGGCTCAGTATCTTATTGGGTTTGTATGCTATTTGGAAATTGGATTGTTTTGACAAATTACTTGCTAGCCAGGAAAAGCATTAAGGGATTATTTGTCCACTGTGATTTCAGATTTTTCCCTAATGATAAAATCATTTGAAATAAGAAGGCAGCCAAAGTAGTTTTACTCAGGGAGATGTTATTTCATACATAGACATGTCAGAAACAGCATAAGCAAGAAAAGGAGATTACTCCAATTTTTAATTTTTTTTAACTTCGTGTTATAAATAACAGCAGCAAACAATCTTAATACTAAATAGCACTTAATTCAGATTTCCTTTTAACAGCTTCTCTACTTAAAGACTTTAAATCATTTATTAATGTGGGTGTTGTAAACTTCACATTGCAATTGAATCTTTACTTCTCAATCCACTTTAACACCTACTTTAATGCTAACTATTTGAGGATATCATCAGATTATATCGTTGTTTTTACTTGTTTATGGGCTCTAATACCTTCCTACTGTGCTATAGAATGTTTTGCTTTAATAGAATTCTATGTATTTCAAGAATTTCTTTGCAAATAACTGGTGTGTCCTTCAGTAAAGCAAAGCTTTAAAATCTTCATAAAAGCAATATTCTTCATTTATTTTTTCACAGAACATTAACATTATCTCCATTATCTAAAAGAGTTCTTTTCTCACTCACAGTTCATAGGATGAAGAACCAACACTTATTTTAAATGCGTTTTATGTAACTATCAAATTAAATGAATTAATTTTTACCTTTGTGCCTTTTTAAAGTATTGTCATAACATTGGTTGTTTTAATGAACTGGCAGTAGATAATTTAGTTTGTTTTTACATTCTATTTTTTTTGCCAGAAAGACCAACTAAACTTCTAAATTTGTGCATATTTTTGTTTTTCCATGAATATACTTGGTATCCGAGTAATTGTTTGCTGTGTTTACATGAGATTTATTCTTTTGCAACTCTAGGTCTGCTGCCATCTAACACACTAGCTGCTAGCCACGTGGGATTATTTAAATTAGTTAAAATGAAATGAAATAAAATAAAAAGTTCAGTTCCTCGCTCACACCAGACAGATTTCGTGTGCTTAGCAGCCACACGTGGTCTGTGGCCATCCTGTGGGACGGCACAGACACAGAACACTCCTATCATCACAGCAATTCTATTGAACCGTGCTGGTCTAGATCAGGGTCAGAAAACTTTCTTCTTGGAGGGCTGGGCAGTAAATATTGTAGAGTTTATGGGCCAACAGGAAAAATTGAGGTTACTATTTAGGCACTTATATAACCATTTGAAAAGTAGATCTGTTTAAAAATGGGGGAGAAAAACATTCTTAACTTGTTGGTGGTGAAAAGCAGGCAGCAGGCTGGAGTTGAGCCATAATTTGCCCGCTGCTGGTGCCAGTCATTCAGTCCTTTATTCGTTAAGAACATGTTCTTTGAACAGATCTATGTTTTAAGCACTGGACTAAATATTAAGTATAGCATAGTGAACAAGAAACATAGTCTCAGCTCTCATGGAGGAACAGGAAAGGCACTCTAACAAAAATGGCGCGGTTATTATAATCTAACAAATAATGTGAAGGAGCTAAGCAGGATTTTATGAAAGGCGGTAACAGGGGAACCTAAACTGGTGTAAAAGATTGAATTGATTCTAAAAATTATTTGCAACTAATATTATATTTTTAATGTATAGTAACTAATTAAACTTTCCAGCTGACCCATGTGAAAAGGCACTGTAAAAATTAATAAATCCAGATAGTATTTCTAAGTGGACTGATGTTCAAATATATTACATTCTTACATGCCATCTGTTTTATATATGTGAAATAGTAGTCCATCCAGTGATAGAAATTATATTTGCTAATATTACATTTACTGATGTTTGGTATTTTATTTTCCTCTACTAGCATCTTTTATAAGAATAAAAGTATATAAATTAAATGCTTCCTTGTAACCAGAAAAACTTGCCACAGATTAACTCCCAAGATGGCCCCAATTTTCTATTAATTCTTTATATCAAAATTCAAATTGAGGCCGCTATTAAACCAATGTGATGCACATAAACCTAGGCTACTTTGACAGATATTTTTTAGAGCATATGGCTTCTTTTCATTTATGAGAACTCAGTATACATAATCAGCACAACAAAACAATATAAAAATATACACTATACTGTCTTCCCATGTATTGGCAGTGTTTCTCAAGATTATATTTGATTTCCTGAGGTCTTTATTACGCTTTGCAGTTCTTTTAAATGTAGCCTCTTTCATGGTGGTGTCAAGAACTTGCTGTAAATCTAAATATTTAATCACTGAGCATGTGAGAGAGTTGAGTGAGCAGAAGCCATTCTAAATTGAGCACACACCTTGAATGACAAACAGGCCAAACTGAAATTATTTAGAGATTAACTCATGTGCCATATATCTGCTTTGTTTCAATAAATAAATCCCAAACTGTTAAATACAGCTGATTATAGATCAAAATAAGGATGAAATAAAGGGGATAAAATATTTCCTAAGGTCATGACATAGAGTTTTAATTCTTCAATTTCACTAAAATTAATAGGCCCAGGAACAAATCCTGCTGACTCAGGTTTAAGCTGCTCCTTTATGGCAACAAATGATGTGCAGCAAGAAACTAGAATTTGACGTCCCCTTCGCAGCTTCTTAGAACAATGCACGTTAGAATAATACCAAGAATAGTGGGGTTTAAAAACAAATTTAAAAATTGTGACAGAATCCGTCAAGAAAAGATTCCATGTGTGACTCACTAGCTGCAGCGCTGCTTTTCTCTCACATTTGCACAATTTCAGCACAGAGCCGCTCTGTTATTCTGTAATGCACTTTATGTAAAACTTAAGGATTCTGGCTCCTCAAGGCAAATATTCTTAACTCATCTTTACTGGGAGAGAAAAAAGTCATACATGTTTAACTCAGAGGATTGAAGGCCTAGTACAGTAATCAGGTCTTAATGTCATATTGACATTGGTGTGTTGACACGGAGTCATACTGACAACTGGCATACATTTTCCGTGCGGACCATAGAACTTCTAAGCACCCAATGGTAAATCTGTAGATGAGCTCACCCTGTGCTTCCATCTGAGGTTCCTTCAGTCCCCAGGAAGGAGCATCACTCTGCTTCACTCACACAACACCATCACCACTGAACCCCATGCCCTGCTACTGGTTTCCATTTGCTAGAACCTTGGACATAGAAATTGGTGCTGCTGGATTCATAGGAGATGATGAGGTCTGCTCCTCCCAGCATTTCTGTATAGAATCTGTGTCAGTTGGATCCCTATGTCCTAATCCTGATTCTTGAAACCTTAACCACATCAAAATGTCTTTTGGCACAATCCAGCTTCTCTACTTGCATTTCAGATGTTCCGCTGTTATCATCTGTCTTTGTGACCTTTCATGTTTCCTTTTGATTCCTCTAGTCCCAGAAGAAAACTAAAAGATCGGCTGGGATCTTTTTCCCTCAGTAGAGGCTCTCTGGCTCAGCCAAGATCAATCCTTAGAACTTAAAAAAAAAATGATGGCCGATAACTGCCAGCTTATTTCAGAAAGTGATTTTCTGGAATTTTTGTTTATGCTATTTCCTCACTTTCTGATATCATTAAAAATATGTGCCTTTTTTTGTACTTTATTTGCCCTTTTTTGGTGGTTGCAATAAAAGTGTTGTCTTGCCATGACCCACTACATCCTGCCGCAAAGCAGACCTATTTAAGTTATTTTTAACATATGTCTACTCCACCTCATTAATGCCTCTGTTTTGTACAGCAAAAGGAAAACCTGTGACAATGTAGCCTCTTTGGTGAAGGGATAGAAATGAGTATAAAAGTGTGCTTTATAAAGTCTGGAAAGAAACTATAATCCTTTTCATTCGTATATATTTAAAGATACAACCAAGAGAAATAAAACTGTTTTAAAAAATTAAAAACACACAAAAGAGCCAACATTGAAAGTTGTCCAATTACAACGACCTACCTTTTTTAACACAGGAATTCTTAATGTCTATATAAATATAATTAATATATTGTATTAATGTATATTTTTATTAATAGAATGTTTAGGAACTCACTTCCCACTCTCATTTCTGTCCTTTCACACTTTGAGTAGCAGACTGTCAATTGAGGAAAAGATGAAAGTATGTTCACACATTCCCACCTGTCCCCTGACATACACATACATCGCCCACATGTGCATACACAGATGGCACTAATGGAATGTAAGTTTTATCAGCCTACCCTATTCTGTTGTTTGCTTTAAGAGCACATATCAATACTCTTACCAGTTGTTTTGTGTTCTTTTTTCTCAAATAAGCTTTTTATTTGGGGATAACTTTAGGTTTACAGAAAAGTTGCAAAATTGAATTTCCCATATGCCTCTCACCCAGTTTCCTCTAATGTTAATAGCTTACATTCACACCACGCATTTGTCAAAACTAAGAAATCAACATTTGTACATTAGTATTAACTCCAGACATTATTCAGATTTCAGTAGTTTTCCACTAATGTCTTTTTGTTTCGTGATCTAGTCCAGGATACCACATTGTGTTGTGTTTTGTAATTTGTTTTAATTAATGTTTTGTAGAGTTTCACATTTCTTAATTGTATCCTGTTTGTGCTTCTATATAATCCTTTAGTTTTCATTTGAGAATTGTTTTTGAGTGCCAAAGTGTCATGTTTTTCATACCCCAAACTCCTAGTCAGGCCTCTGAAGACGACTTGTCCTTTATTTATGACACTATATATTAAAGTAACTGAAAATATTCAAAATAATGCTTACTTTGTGCAGAGTCCATGAACTCCAACCAGAACACATAAACGTCAAATTTGAGCAATAAATTCTGATTGATTTTGAAATTCCATTAAGGTACTATTTTTCTGTATAGAATCTCATGGGAAATATTTTAAAATATTGTTTTATAAAAAATTGTTTCCTATGAGACCTGAAAGTTCTTTAGGTAGATTTTTAGTAAAATGTCTGAACAATTTAAATACTACTTCAGATTGTCAGAATGACGAATGTTTTTAAATTATTTTATTACAGTGCTTTATCACTTGAGTTTATAGTACTCCGAACATTATTTTTTTCACTTCAATTGAACAACTGGCATTTTTCTGTTTTGTTCTTTTCCTTGTTGTGTACTCTACTCTGGAGCACTTTCAAATTTCAAAAAAGAGCTTTTATTTGGGGGCCATTAGTGAACGGGCATGAGCCATTATATTCAATGAAATAAGCATTGTGTGATTAAAGATTAACTAAGGGGATGGATCATGGTTCCATTAAAAGCACCAAGATATTCCTGGAAAAGCTATGAAAATATGCTTTTCCATTAAGGAAAGGCACTTATCAATGCTGCCAGTCCCAGTAAAGATTGTCTACTTTAATATAAAGCAGACATTTCTTATAACATGCATGAGGAGGGCATTAGGCTTGATCACAGCATAAGTATCTGCCAGGTAGGACTCGGACTTCTGAAGGTAACTTTGTAGCTCTCATCAACTACAGATGACTGCAACCTCTTGGCACCAGTTCAGAGGGGCAGCCATGCTCTGATTAAAGGTCTGAGCCTACAGCTCCATTTGGAAAGGTTTGGCATTAAGATAGGTTAGCCTAAAGAGAAAACTACTAAAGCATGGGTCCCACACTAGTGACTTGAAATCTTACTTTGGCCCAGACAGTGTGTTTTCTTTGTTTGTTTGTTTTTAATACTTGAAATAATTGCTGTACTCTTAAATGTTGTGAGATCACAATACCAAAATCTGAATGGCCCTCATTTCTACATGTCAGTAAGATGTGACTAGCAGGCCCTTTTTCAGTGGGCACATCCTCTCCTGCCATATATAGTCCCAACACACATAATTGTTTCCTTGCCCTGCAACTACCAGTTACCATCACTCCCTATACAGCAGTTTTCCTTTGATGCAAAGGCTCTGTTTCCACGGTGCTCTTCAAAGTAGGAAAAGGAACTGTTTGAGAAGCCAGTGTTCTTCATTCAGTGATGCTCCCAACTGGCCCTGAGGATATTCGACCTTGTGACCCTGGGTAAAAAGGTGACATCATGTTCACCAGAGGGCAGCATTCCACTACCCTGATTTTCACATGGGAATTGAGATACAAGTCTAACATAGTGATTTTTACCTTTAAGTGATTTTGACCATATCGCTTGCAGTCATGGCTTAGTGGTTTTATGCCCAGACACTGCAGCTAGACTGCCTCGGTTCAAATTCCCACTCTGCTTCTTATAATAACATGTACGTAGGCCAGTTACTTCAACTTTGCATTCCTCAGTTTCCTCAACTATAGAAGGAGGATAAAGCTAGCACCTACATCACAGAGTTGTTGCAGAGATTCCGTGAGTCAGTGTGTGGGAACACTGGAACCAGAGCCCAGTACGTGCAATGTGCCATGGAAAGATTAGCTGGTGCCGTTGTTATTCACTTTCTGATTGTGCTAATGTGTAATTTATTATATGTGGCTCACACTGCCTCCGATTTATGACTCATCCTGGTGTCTGGTCTTCATCCATACTCTGTACCTCCAGGGATCTGCACCAGCTCTGGGGTTTGGTGGAGTACTTGCGTATTGAAAGCGATAAATAAGACAGTGAATACAATACATTTAGAAATGAGAGGGACCTTAGAGATCATCTAGTCCAAGAGTTGGCAGACTTTTTCTGTAGAGGGCCAGACTGTAAATATTTTGACTTTGTGGCCATATGGTTTCTGTGGCAACTATTCAACTCTGCTCTTGTAGCACAAAAGCCGCCATAGATACGGAATGAATGGGTGTGGTTGTGTTCCAGTAACACTTTATTTATGGACAGTGAAATTTGAGTTGCATTTAATTTTCACATATCATGAAATATTTTTCTTCTTTTGATTGATTTTCAACCATTTAAAAAAGAAAAAACGCTTCTTGGCTCACAAGCCATAAAAAACAGGTGGAAGGCCGAATTTGGCTGACCCCTAATCTGCTCCCAAGCTTCCAAACACCAGTGCTTTCACCCAGGAATTCCACCTGGGAAATTTTGGTTGAAATGTGAAGCTACCAGGGCCCCACTCCAAACCCACTAAATAAACATCTCCGGGTGGTAGGCAGTGGAGTCTTTCCTGTGAATATATATGTGATCCCCACCAGTGTGCCTCTAGGAATCATGCTTGAGAAACTGTCTGAGGCCTTCCAATGAGTATGGAGACTTCATAGCCCTCTTCAAAGATCTAAAAATGATTTACAAACATTGACTATAACACTCACCACATTACAAAACTGAATGTGATCTAAATTATTTAAGTGTATTCCTTACATTCTTTTATTTTTTTTTTCAAAGTGCCCCGTTCACAAAGGTTATTATTTCCTTTTATTGTGTTGGAGGGATGTGGTATCATCTTGAAATTACCCTAAAATCACTGTACATTAGAGAAATCTCATCTCATGGTTTTTGTCAACATAAGTACATGGGCATATTTATTGACATCATTTGTGGTGACAGAAAAAAAAATCTGAAAAAAATTTAAATGGTCTAGCGAGTAAAATCTGGTGATGCTTACTTGAAATTTTATGCCACTATGTAGAGAATGTGTTTGAGCTACATGTACTGCCCTGGAGGAGGGACGTTAATCACATACCAAAAAAAAAAAGAATAGCAAGAGAGTAACGTGTACAATATGATCTGATGTTCATTAAAAAAGGAAATACACTGAAGACACTGGTTACCTCAGGCAGATAAGAATAGAGGGGGAGGGGGAGGATGAAGGACAATTTAACTTTTTCTTTAAACATACCTTTATTGTTTGACTTTCTGTAGGAATAATTTTACATAGAAAAATCTTTAAGTGAAAATTGGAAACAAAACCTTGAATAACCTTCATAGCCTATTTGTTTGGGACGGGAATCTATATCCCTGATGAGAAAGAGAAGTCTGCTTCTGAGACTCACCCACTTGGACAAAGTGGAAAATTTTCATTTATAATGTGAATCTGGCTGCAAAATCACACAATTATCATCTTCTTTTCCCAACTGAAGTCAGCGGTTCAGGAGAACCTTTGATGTGGAATTCCGTGCCATAAATCTCATCTAAAGTCAGGTAGAATCCTGACTTTGAACAAATCCCTGCTTTGACTAAACAGGAAAGAGGTAATCCATTCGGCTTTTCTGATCTTTATTTTTAATACTTAGAGTATAATTTTAATAGGCAGTCTGTGGTTTGTTTCATTACAGAAAGTTTCTTGTAAAAGTAATATATGTAAATAATTGCTAATTACATAGCTGCTGTTAGACTTCCACTTTGCCCTGGTATTTTTTTCAGCAACAGATTTCTTAAGAATTGTGGAAAGCACTGTTACCAAATGCTCATCTAAATTATTCCGTCTTATTTGGGCACAACTGTCATTTCCATATAATTATATTTGAACATTAGATAACTGATGCTTTCTGAAGTCAAGAGAGAAAATAGATGAATTTGTTCTAATGAAGGAGTTCCAAATTAAATACACTCAAGTTCAAAGTGAAAATTTCAAGACAAAAAGGGGAACTTCTTTTTCTAATTGCAACATCCATTTGTTCACATGCCGTTTATTGAGTGTTTACTATGTCAAGACCAGTACTAGTGAATTTATATGTGCTCTCACCCACAGGGAGCAGCTTAGTGAAGTTAGGTAACATGCAGTCACACAGTAACAAATGCACAAGCAGAGGTTTAACTCAGGTCTATGTATGTATAGACCTGATATTTAACAAACATCCTTGTAGCACAGTGCTACGCAACTGTTCTAGGTAGCTTATGAATATCAATGCACCAAATTCTCATAATAATTTCAGAGGTAGGGACTTTTGTCCATACCATGTATAGGTGAGTTCACTCACCCAGAGAGAGGTTAAGCGAATGACAGAGCGGCAATTCAAATCCAGCTCAGACTCCAGAGGCCATGCTTTAAACCAACCCCCTAGATGGCCTCTTCTGTCCTAAAGGCTTTGTTGCCCACTGCTCAGGTCTGCTTAGGAAGGCAGACAGACTCACAAGGACAGAAATGGAATGAGTTGAGTGCTGAAGTCAACAGCAGTGGCTATATAGCATTTGGAGCTCTGTCATATTAAGTGACTGAAAATCCAACCCAATGCCTTCAGAAAAAAAGGAGGACAGGGAATTTATTGTGTCATGCTTTGGACTGAATTTTATCCCCTCACATCTCATATGTGGAAGCCCTAACACCCAATGTGACTGTATTTGGAGATAGGGCCTATAAAGAGGTAATTAAGGTTAAATGACATCATAAAGGTAGGGCTATGGTATGATAGGATCAGTGTCCTTAGAAGAAGAAACACCAGAGACCTTTCTCTTTCTCTCCCTCCCTCTTCTCCCGCTTCCCCTCCCCTACTTCTCCTTCTCCTTCTCCTTCTTCTTCTCCTTCTCCTCTTCCTCCTTCTCTCCCTCTCTCTCTCTCTCTCTTTCACACACACACACACACACACACACACACAACAGCACAGAGGCTGCCTGTAAACCAAAAGAAGAGGCCTTCAAATGAAACCAACTCTGCTGGCACCTTAATCTTGGATTTCCCAGCCTCCATAACCATAAGAAATAAATTTCTATTGTTTAAATCACCTATTGTATTGTATTTTGTTATGGCAGCCTGAGCAGACTAAGACACATTATGGCTCTGAAAAGTCCTAGGGCTGATCTAGTTCAGACACAGATGGATTCCGGGACTCAAATACTAATATGACACTTTCGATCTTGCTCTCTCACTCTCTCACCGTTCCTCTGTCCCTTTCGCCCACTCTTGTTCTGCTTTTCTCTGAATTGATTTCATCCTCAGCTCAGCATCCTCTATGTGCCCCACCCCTCAAGCTGACCTAGCAATTCTAGGTCACTGGCTGATCCTCGCGATTCTTGTGCATGAGCCTAATGAAATCCCAGGGGGAAGAATGCGTCTCTTCACCCACAGCTCTAACGAAAGGGTTGCAATCAAGATTTACAGGGCTTGCTTCGGTCAGATACCTATCCCCACAGCAATCACTGTGGATTGGCTAAGCCTGAGTTACATATCTCCCCCCAGTAGCCTGGGGTCAGCCCCTTTTGAACTATTGGCTACGCTTGGAGAAGCGTGACTGCCCACAAGGAAATCAGGATGACTGCACCAAGAAAGAGAAGGGATACCAGGCCAGCAATGGCAGTAAGTCCACCACAGTGTGTGTTATTAAACGTCTACTAGGTCACTAATTCTTAGCAGAGGCTGTGCACTGAAATGACATGGGGTTTGTAAAAACTAGATGCCAGAGGCTTACCCTTAGCTATTCGGATTAGATGCTTTGTTCAGAAGCCTTTTGAGGTTGCAGGGACCAGGGCTCTCGTCTGAGATACTCTTCTTTTTTATTTGGTAACTAAATGCTGAGATTCAGCCTTTTCAGAAACAAGTTATTGGAAACTAATGAGAATGTGATATTGTGGTTAAATATCTATTTGGTCTTTGCCCCTGTTTCTGGCACAGAGCTTCTAAAACTCTTGAATCTCCTAAGTGATAAGAGTAATAAAGGTGTCTTAATATATCTAACAACCCGCTTTCAGCCACACCTGAGTTTATGTCAATAAGGTAACATGTGTAAGCACTTAAGGATGGTGCTGGTTGTCACTGGAATCAACCCAGTGATTAGAGGGTTGGAGATTTCAATCCTTCCCCACCTCCGTGGAGGGGAGAGGGACTGGAGGTTGAATCCATCACCAAAGGTCAATGATGTAATCAATCATGCATATGTAATAAAGCCTTCCGAAAAACCGTAAAGGACAGGATGGCATTTGGAGACCTTCCGGGTTGGTGAACACGGGGAGGTTTGGCGGCAGTGGAGCACTTGGAGGGCGTGGAAGCCTCACACTGTTTTCCCATACCTTGCCCTACACTCTTTCTACCTGGCTGATTCTGAGTTATATCTTTTTATTATAAATCAGTAATCTAATGAGTAAATTATTTTCCTGAGTTCTGTGATATGCTCGTCGGAACCTCCAATCTGTAGCTGGTTGGTCAGAGGCACAGGTAACAACCTGGGCTTGTCACTCACCTCTGATGTGGGAGAAGGGGGTTTTGTGGGACTGAGCCCTTCATCTGTAGGAGCTCATGCTGTTCTCTAGGGAGGGTGAGAATTGAGTTGTACGCCGTGCAGCTGGTGTCGGAGACTTGCTTGTGGGTGATGTGGAAACAGCCCCACCCCCACCCCACCCCCACACACATTGGAACTGGTGACCAGAATTTTGAGAGAGATTCCCAATTCAATCACTTTTTAATGTTTGTGTAAAATACTCCTATTAAAATGCAGCTGTGTACCCAAAATGAGATTCCTTTTCCTAAAAACTATCTAGTAAGGGAAATAAAATTGTCCTTTGAGAAACAAATTATAAAATATACAATCAATGGATTAGAGTGTACATCTGCAAAGCAAACTAAAGGAGCCAGAATGGAACTTAAGTCCAGCAGGACAACAACCATGCAATGCATTCTTATTATTTTGCTTCTGTGACTTATTTATACGCGGTACTGAAGATATTTACTTCTAACAGGAAAAGAACTACAGTGTATTTTTCATCCACATGCAACTTTCTCCCCCAAATATTGATCACTGCAAAATTTGCTCATTTTAAATAGCCATTGATATCATATTTCTTTATTTCTGGGTTTTGTTTTGTTGCCTGTGTGAGAAATAAACATGGGAACAAAATCTAAATGAAACAAAGAGCAGAGTAAGAAAGAAGAGAAGAGAGAATACAGAGTGTGACAAGGAAAAGCCCGTTCTGCTGGATTTCCTAGCTGAAGAAGCAGCCTGGACATTCAAAAATAAAACACGGAGTGCATCTCATTTGGGATAGCAGTTGTGCAGTTCGTGGGAGTGTCCAAAAATGTATGAATATGCGTATTAACAGAGGTGTGAAATTTTACTCTGAAACTGTTGGGGAAAGAAATGGAAATGAGCTTTTAAGTAGCAATAGGAAAAGAGTTGTGATATTCTCTTAGCTGTAAGCAACAGAAAGTAATTTGGGCCTTATATTTAAACAGAAATGGAGTTTCTGTAAATGAATCAAGTTTAGCTCATAGAAGCACAATAATGCCAGATAACCAGGCTTAGAATGTGGGCAGAAACAAGATCAGACCAGAGCCAAAATCATGCTACAAGCCAGTGCGATGAGATCACTACTGCAGCCTTCATGGGAATCTGGACCGTGCAGCTGGCTCGCCCAGCCTTGCACACTGGGTGTCATTGCCACATGCATTCCATGGCCTGTTTTACACACAGTCAGTGTGAACAGTGACTTCACGAACAGCAGCTCCCTCATGTAAAGAAAGTTAATTGTAACCAAATTGTATTTAATATCTTAAAAATGTGCAATTTATCAACATCTAATAAAAATGAAAATGCTTATATTTTAGCACCCAATAATTCCACTGTGGAGTATATGTCCTAGTGAAATGCACTGAGCCTGCACAAGGATCTACACATCCCAGGATGTTTGTTGGAAAATAATAGTCCTCTTCAACTTTTTTTTTAAATCAGTACCTTAAGTGTGGATTAAAAGAATGCTTACAAATGGCCAAAGCTGGGATAGAGAAAAAATAATTTCTAAAAAGTCAGTCTGAATCAGAAGAGAGATTCCAAATATTTGCAGGAGACTGGAAGCCTAGGGTAAAACTGACAAAATGGAGTATAACAAAGGTCCATTTTTTTGCTTCACTTTTTAATAACCAACTGTATGATTACAGAATAAAGAGGATGTGACTTGTGGGGATATATCCTAAGAAAATAACGTGAGAAGTTTGCATTGACTGCAGATTTCTAATATGCACATTATATGGTGGTTAAAGTAGCTCTGCCTTTAGGGTACATCCAACCTCATGTTCAGTTCAGGAGAAGGGAAATTGACAAACTGGGAAAACTGCAGAGAAGGGAGATCAAGATGAGAAGTGTGCTACATTATATAAAAAAGAACTGAAGGAAACAGAAATATTTAGGCTGAAAATAAGGAATAAGGGAAGATGTAATTGTATGCTAATACTATATGGAAGAGATAAAAAAAAACCTTAAAACCACAGAATTTCAGCTAAACAATGATCTGTATTCCTCTAGAGGAGAAAACATAAACTAATGGGTAGAAATTACATGAATGTGGATTTTGTTTTGATATAAGAACAAACTTTCTAGCATCTGTAGGTTTCTAATAGTTTAAGGAGGTAGTGAGCTCCTTACTACTGGAAGTAATGATGGCTCTCTTTTCATTCTGTTGGGTGAGAGATTTTAAATATTTAAACTTTTGTTGTTAATATTCTTTTGCATTCAATTTTTTTTTTTTTTTTTTTTTTTTTGCTTTTCAGATAAAATAGGCTTTCAGAGTAAAGAGAAAAGAATACTAATAGCTTGGTGAACATACTATGTTCAAGATTCTTTATCTAACTGATCTTAATCAGAAACCACTGGATTTAATTACAAAATAACCTGGTTTTGTCAGTCTTTCTCTCTTTTTAGTCCTGCTCAATGGGGCTATTCCTTTCCCTATTTGGATGGCATCTTGGGCCAGCCAGTGACTTTACAAGTTATATTTAGTTAACAGTCCTACATTCATTTCAAGTCACAAGCACAACCTAATTTACAATTTAAAACATCCCTTATTGTGTTATAGTCAAAGTTTAAACTTGACTTAAAGTGAAAACTCTCCTGCCTCCATGTCCCCATTGGTCTGTCTGCATTTGGTTGGCTACTTGCAGCACAAGAATGCTTGTGAAAGGAAGAATAGGGGACAGGAAAAGTTTTCCCCAACAGACACTTTTGCAAGAAGGCTGCCTGTCCTCGTTGGGAGGTTGGGGGGCAGGCGGGGCGGGGTGGGATGCTGATGCTGACAGACTCTCACGGGAACCTTTCCGTCTTTGGTTACTCGCTCCTAGATCCCTACACTGAAGCTCGCCTATCATGGGCTGGGCCCCAGCTTTAACTGAGCCTTTCTATCCTCACCTTAGTCCTTGCCCTGGCCAGGATAGTCAGGTGTGCCTACCATCTCCTTTCCCTGGCGGACAGTGTACTTGAGTGGAATCCCTTTAAAAACAACCGCAGGCTGACATCACAGCCATAGGTTCCACAGCTAGTTGCCAGGATCTGCACACATTTAACTTGCTATAGGGCAGGTGCAGTTACTGCCCAGAGGCAGCTCTCAGCTCTCTTGTCATCAGCTGCTCTCACTTCTGTGGCATGAGGTGGGCCCCAGTCCCTGGGGCCCAGGAACACCTATCATACTCTGAGTGGTTCCCTCTTACAGGTCTGGCTTGAGGATGCTGCACCACCATAACCCTTCCCAACCCAGCATGGGGGGGCCTGAAGGGGTGGGGATGTGAGAATGCAGCTCTCACCTAAGAAAGTCTTCTGACTGATCCTCTCCAAATCCCAGCCCTTTTGTTTTTTTCATATCACTGCTCTGAGTGAAGGACCCAGATAAAGGACTCATAACTTCAATGTACTCGAGTATTTACAATTTTGCATTTTGAAGATTTATTACATCTGGTAGCTACCATATCTTGGTGTCCTGGTCAAATTTTTTCAATTAAACATCCCTACTATACTCATTTATTCCCCTTAACAAACTCATTTGATAAGCCTCAGTATCCACATTTTATGGATAGGAAAAACTGAGGCACCGAGAGATTAAATAATTTGTCCAGACCATGATCATACAGCTTGTAAATTGTAAGCCTGGATACTATAAATCCAGAATCTGTTATCCACATGTGCACCATACTGTGTTGGGTTAGCTGGTTGTGTCATGTAGAAGAATCAACCTACATGTATCATTTTCCTTGTGGGAGCAGGGGGAGGAGGATTGTTGCTGCTGCACAGTTGGAACCAAACATCAATTTCCAATCATCGTATTTCAGTCAATGGCTGCTCAAAAGCTCTCCTTTGAGGACCAATACATCCTGCTGCATGCAGCCAGAGAGCCGCTGCCTGTGTGTGTCATTTGGCCAATTTAGCTGTTGTATTTATATGACAAAGGATCACAATAAACAATTATTGAGCACTTACTAAGTGCACTTACCCGGATTCTTTCATTCTTTCCTCATAACACAAAGGTAGTACATTTCCCACTTTACAGATGAAGAAAGAGAGACCTGAGCAAAAGCTCTGGGGGAAAACACTGAAGACAGAAACCAGCCTTCTTGTTCCTGTTCCCATCTCTCACCAGTGCTCAGAGTTTGCTGGTCCAATTCCACAGCTCCTTAGGGCCATATTTCTCCTCATCTATCAAATGGGAAGAGTAACATCCATCCTGTTTGCTCTGTGGGACCCTTATGGGGTCAAATGAGACAATGAATGGGGAGGAACTTTTAAAACTCACAAAGCATAGTCCACGTTCAGGGAATCATGACTGTGTTATTCCCATCCCATGAAGACAGCTGCTGTAGGTAAAACTGCCATCCATCCTCTGCCAAGTGCCCCGTGACAAGGACCACCGCAGTGTTGTCTGACATGCGTGGCAGAAGAGAGGTTGTGTCCTGAAAATCATTTAAGCAGAAGGAAAGGTAACATAATTAAAACAAAGCAACACCTTCAAAAATAGCGTAGGGCTGAGACAGGGCCAAGCTGAGAAACCTATGGGATATTTGCGTTGCTCTTGAGAACTATTATAAGGCTTGAAAATGAGAGCCAGGTGGAGGAAAAGGGAGTAAGGCCACAGAAGATGAGCGGAGAGAGAAAAGAAACACAAGCTCACAAATTTGGGGAAAGTGAGCATAACAATACAGAAAAGCGTTTTTAAATCCACTCAAAAACTGACCAGAGATTCTAAGATATGACGGGATGTTTGCAAAACACAACAGCTGCTGCATTCCACAGTCTAGCAGGGAAATAATGGAAACTTTCTTTTCTCCTTTCCAACAAGACATAACAAAAGCAGAGCTGAGGTAATTAATGAAAAAAAGATGGCTGTTTGAAACAGTAAAGGCACTGAGCAACAGAATGGAATGGAAATGAGGCCCACATTTAGGGACAATTCATTATTTATCTGCTGTTCTTTTTATGCACACCGCGTTCTGCTAATATTCGTCTCTCCAGGGAGACTACCAGACCAGGTTGGTTAGCGATACAACCATGAGTAGTTAGACGCTATGATGTAAGCAGCGGGTGCATGGAGTTATTCCTTGAATATCAATTAGCAGAGTCCATCCAACTTGAAGACGCTTACAAATGAATACTTCAACTTAATGGATCTGTTTTCAAATTCCCTTTAATGGCCCTTCTGTGACCATAATATCTACTTTTCCAGACATCCTAAGTAGAAACCATTATGGACAATGTATGTAAAATCCCCTAAGGAGAGCATATGGAGGGGTTCTGTGGATTGCCAAATTTAGCAGCTCTGGAGAGAGTGTTTTTGAATTAAACTTGAGTCTATAGGGATTACAGTTCATTTATGACTGGCAAAACATATCTTCCCAATTCTGAAAGATAAATCCCACTGATATACATGTGGATTTCACAAGTGTTTCTCAAAAACCAGAAGGCAAAAAAAAAAAAAAAAAAAATACACAAAACGCAGAAATTCTATGATAGTTTGGAATTATGATAAGTCACATGTTATTTTGGTCATATTCTTTCTGTCAAATAGGGGATTTTGTAAGTGCCGTACGAACTCTGACCTGAGGAAACTTGGTTAGTTTCATGCCTGAGATGTTAGGGTAAAATGACCATTTTGAAAAACTTAAAGGACTGACAAGGCAGTGACTACAGTCTTTGGTGTTTTAAAGATAAGTAAAAAAAACTTCAAAAGTTTGGGGAGGGGATAACCATAATATTGTCAACTTTTTCTTTTGCCAGATAAGATCAGTTTTAATTTTATTTTTACTTATTTTATTCCATTATTATCTTTTTCATAAGAAAAGATAGTTGATAGCACAAACACAAAGTTTAAAGTGCAGTTCTTTAATGTACTTACCTTCGTGAAAAATCATCTTGGTTTATCTTAATGCTCTGATTTCACTGTGGACCAGAGAAAATATTGTGGCAAACCAGAGCTGGTCTGAGGACTCACAGTTGAAAACTGCTAGCCTGATTAACTTCATTAGCATGAGCTAGTTCTCTACCCTAGGCAACCATTAAAATCTAATTCAAAAACTTCCAACATCTAGCAAACTCCTGTAATTTAGAACAAAGTGATTAAATCTCCTAGTGAATGTTTGCATTTATTGGAGAATGGTGTTTTGTTCTGTACCCTTCAGTAAATTTCTTGGAATACAATTTATTTTTTTAATTTCCATTTTCAAGGACCTGATATAGCTGGGATTTTACCCATCTTCGAATAGTTAAAACTATTATCTTACCTTGAAATGCTAGTAAACTTCTAACTTACATGCACAGAATACGTTTAATTCTAACCTTCCTTTTTTCATGCTGAATAAGAAAGCTTTTTTGATATTCTTTTTTACAGGTTAAATCAAACCATGAACTCCAAGAAGCTACTAAGTTTGCTTGTTTTTTGGCATTGTCTTGTGTTTGTGCTGGATGTCTAATATTAAATGGTCCTATAAGTGGAGAATTAAGAAGACTTATTATTCAGAGATTTTTTATATTGCAACATTTCTAAATGGAATTTGGCCTATTATATTAAAGAATAACTTAATTTTATTAATTCTGGTGGTACAGAATTACCCTGTACTTAAATTTTGAAGACCTTGATTTGGGATACTTGAATTCAAGCCCACTGAGTTCTTTGTCCCACCTGTTTGAAAATTAATGTTAGCACCCTGATACTTTTAGGAGAAATAACTGGCTAAATCTTCCCTCTGGCAAGATCCGTGAGCAATCTTCTTGAGTATTAAATTCATAAAGGCCAAGGAAGGAGAGTGTAGTTTTTTCCTCCTTGCCCTGTTACTCTGAAAGCCAATGTATGCTTAAATTTCATCGACGCAAACTAAGCCTAAATCCCAAGCCAGGTAATCCATACACGAAAAATATTTTTTTCCCATGGTAAACTAACCTGAATCCTGGAAAGTAGGACTAGGGAGGGGAAATGCTGAGGAAGAGACTTTCACTTTTTTACTGGTATCAGTTCATGAGTGTTTGGATTTTTTTCAACAAGCTTGTCTCCCTTTTGTAATAAGTAAAACTCTATCAATAATTATTTGTGAAATCTTAAATATATGTTTTAGTTACTCTATAGCAACTATGCGTTTATTCTCAGAAGTAAGTAAAACACACGTGGAAGGTGAGGGTAAAAACCTAACACATTTCTTGAACTCAAGAAATTATTGAATATAGAATTTGAAACTACATTAAAGCCAGCAGAGATGTTGTTTTTCTTAAACATTTAGTTTTCAATTCATGCTAGTAATTTTCCCTAGGCATCACAAAGAGCAGCTGCTGTTTGCTGAAATTGTCAAAGTGACTTTGGCTACATTATCTGAGAACCAGCAGAGGTCGCCACGTACCATGTTCAAGCATTTTAGGGGGAGGAAAAAAACTTCTGAAAGTTTGATTGGTTAGTTAAAAATGCACAAAGGGGTCAGAAGTTTTCAGTATGAAACTTTCCTCTTGGAAGCTTTGCATAATTGAATCAATATTCAAGTCAGGGGGGGAAAAGTGTAAATAAAAAAATGGATACAAGATGTTGGTGTTACAAAACTTCAAAAAAACAGAATTTCTTAGAAATTACATTAAAAATTCTTCTAGTTGACTTAGTTAATATAGATCCTTCTTTATGTCAAAATATTAGGACAAAAACCTCAAAAAGTTATCAAATCCCAACATGGTAAAAGCCATAGTATTTGTAAAATGGCTTTGTGGTCTCTTTCTACCACTGTGTTTGGAACTCTTAAAAATCTCAAATGTTTGTTTTTGACCCAAAATATCCTGTGACTTTCACTCTGTATATTAGATTTTTTTTTTTGTGTGTGGCTGCATTGGGTCTTTGTTGCTGCTTGTGGGCTTTCTCTAGTTGTGACGAGCAGGGGCTACTCTTCATTGCAGTGCATGGGCTTCTCATTGTTGCAGAGCACAGGCTCTAGGCACATGGGCTTCAGTAGTTGCAGCACATGGGCTCAGTAGTAGTGGCTCACGGGCTTAGTTGTTCCTCGGCATATGGGATCTTCCCGGACCAGGGATCAAACCCGTGTCTCCTGCATTGGCAGGCAGATTCTTAACCAATGTGCCACCAGGGAAGTCCCAATTCATTGTTTTTTTTTTTAATTAATGTATTAGTTTTCTCACCTAACAATAAAATGTACCCTGTCATAGAGTTAGTATAACTGGTATCACAGTTTACAAAGAATATTGAAACTTGATATGTGATTACTGCTGATGGGTTTCCCAAAGATAGTTTAAAGTTTATTTTCTTTAAGTCATGATCGATCTGTGAAGAAAAGACATTATAGTTTGGAGGTAGAATGTATAGATATCTTGAAATAATAAAAAATCAGCCCTTGGGTACTCCCTGGCAGTCCAGTTGTTAGGACACGCCGCTTTCACCACCAAGGGCCCCAGTTTGATCCCTGGTCAGAGAACTAAGATCCCACAAGCTGCGCGGCTTGGCAAAAAACAAAGCAAAACAAAAAACAAACAAACAAACAAAAAAACCCAGCCCTTTAGAAGAGAGAATAAGGTTAAGCTTGGTAATTTTAGAATGGACACATGGGTAGATATATAGGCATATGCAACTCAAACTAGGGAAATTTTTCCTATAAATGATTTTCTCACAGAGAAATGATTGCTTCAGAAGTTAGTAAGATTACCATCACTGGAAATATTCAAATGGATTAGATATTCACTTGGTGAGAATGTGTTAGAGATTTCATTTCTTAGGTTTGGATGAGAAGCTGTACTAAAGTTCTAAGGAAGAACAATTTTAAATCTTTTAAATGTTTTTAATTGGTGATAGTGTTATATTAAAATTATGTGATATTAGGATAATGCTAGCTGATATGGCAAATAAGTCTAAAAATGTTAGTGGCTTAACACAACCATCTCCTTCAAACTCATATACTGGTCCAATGCTGTTTGTTGATGGTTGGCAGTTGACTTTCCTCTATATGGACAGTCAGGGACTCAGCTTCTGTCCATCTTGTAGCTCATCATCTCCTTGGGCCTTGAAGTACTTTGCCTCCAGCCAGGAAAAGGGCAAAGAAAGAACAGGGAATGTACACCTACTTCTTAACTATCTTATCTTGAAAATGACACGGTTACTTCTGCTCATGTTCCATTGGTGAGAGTGAGTCATACAATTCCATATAGATTTAGGGAGAAAGGGAAGCAAAAACTTTGATACACGGTTAGCTGTCTTTTCCACCATCCATCCCTTTCACCACTAAACATTTGTGAATACCTTTCTTCTTACACATGAAACAAAATCATTACCCCTTCAATGAAGTCAACTCAGAGTTACATTCAGTAACTTCATCCAACTCAAATTTCAGAAAATTTCAGTGATGTATAATCCTCTCCATCAGGTGTGGACATAATTCTTCACCAGCCAGTGTCTATGTTTGTTTCTTAAAGTAGATTGCATCATTGGCCCAAATCTTGACCGCTCCTTGCATCTGCATCCTTTGCCGTGTAACTTTATAGTGTCCACTCACTGCGAATGAAAGGTTGCACCCACCCTTTGACTCTGAGCTCAGCCACATGACTTGCTTTGACCAGTGGGATGGTAGCAGACAAGTTATAAGCAGAAGCTTGCCCTCTACTACTAACATGAGGATATGCTCAAGGCTAATCTACGCAAGGATGAGAGACGCATGAAGTAGAGCCAGTTGCCCCAGTCAAAGCATCCTACATTAGTTGACAGCTAGCCAAGCTTCAGATATATGAGTGAGCTAAGCTAAGACAGAGCCACCTGGCTAAACCTGAGCTGATCCTAGACACATAAGCAATAAAGGTTTACTGCTGTAGGACACAGGGTTTTGTAATGGTTTATTGTGCAGCCTTATTATGGTAATAGAGAACTGATAACTTTCCCACACTAGACTTTCAGCACTTAGTGAACAGAAGCTTACTTGTATTGTTTTCCTGTTTGTAATGTGGATAATATCTATTACTGTGCTTTTCCATATTGGAATTCAAATTTTTGTTTAGCTCAATTGCATATATCACAAGATTTACGTAGAGAACATGCTTGAAATAATGTCAGATGTAAGCATAAACCACTTTTTATATAGTTCTAGCACTTTCAACTTTTCAAATCACTTTCAGATCTCCTTTCATTTGATTTTCATAGCAACACTGATGTAAAGTAAAACAGATATTAATTCTATATTACTGTCAAATCCCCATGACTGAGTGACTTACTCTAATGACAGCTGGATAAAGACAGAACAAGACCAACCACACTGGACTCCGTATCTCCTGGCTCCTAAAATCTGCTCGCACTCCTGAATAGGCCTCATTAGAGAATTCAGGACACAAATAATTTGTCCATTGCTGTTCTATTATAAACATGGTTGTGACATTCTTACCTCATCAGTGGATATTTTCAAGGGTAAGCTTTCTTCCTTCAGAAATCTCTGATCCCAGCTTATGCCTATTCTCTATAATAGGATGCTAACACCAATATTTTCTACATCATTTAGAGGAGCTGAAGAACTAACTGATCAGTAAATAATAATTGGATGCAAAGAAATTTTGTCCTATAGCAGAGTTTTTCAACTTCAGCATGAACATTGTGGGTTAGACAATTCCTTGTTGGGGGAGGGAGGGTGGCTGCCATGTTCATTGTAGGGTATTTAGCAGAATTCCTGCCCTGTACCTGGTATATGCTGGTAGCATTCCCTAAGTTATGACAATCAAACATGTCTCCAGATATTACCAAATATCCCCCTCCGCATTGAGAAACACAGGTCTACAGATTAAATGCAATCAGGATTTTACAAGTGTCAGATTCCTTGAACATGAGAGCTGGCATCTAAGGGATGAGTTTGTGCAAACTTTCTTTTCAACTACACCCAAGGGTTATTATGCAAGACCACAACCCTGGTTAATGCCATGTCTTTGCACACAATTAAATCATTTCATATACTTTTTAAGGCTTCCCCACTCCTCTGCAAGTGCCTCCTGGAATTTCGAATAGCCCATTCCACTTCTAACTCCTGTTCTGGGTCCAACTAATAATTTATTAGACTTCCTTTGGGTTTCTATAGGAGCTTGATCCTATCCAGATAAGGCCACAGGCATATTCTCAACTGACTTCTCTGCCTCTATAATTCACTCACACATTTGACCATATTTGCTGTTCTTCCCCAGGCCAGACCCAGGTGACAGTCTTTTTTTTTTTTGGCTCCTCTTTTCAATCTTTATTTTTAGGTCCAGCTCTCCAACTGTTCCCAAGATGCTGATTTCTTTGGCTGTCCCTAGATATTATCTTCTTTTTATCCTTTTCCACTTTTAGGCCTTCTTTAAAAACATCCTTTACCACTCCACTAGTCTAGACCCTTGGGTACCAAATGTCTAAAGGCAAGTCCTCCTCCAGCCAAGAGCACCTTTCCAACACAAAATCTGCATGTCTCCTTTTCATTCCCATCACCCTTCCAAATTCCCAATCAGGTATTCATATTTTCACTTTAAAAGACAAATTATCAATTTGTCCTTGGACTTCCCTGTTGTTCTTTCTTTGAAACACCTGTATGTACTATTTCAGCACACTAACATTTTCCCCTCACTCTCCACCTGGAGTAGCCCCTCTTTTCCTCACTGCTTTGGGGCACAGGTGTATTCTGTATCTCATTCCCTTCTTTGAAACATGTAAGGGTGCAAAACAAAATAGCTCTCTATCAAGTGAGGATTAACAAAGTCAGTCCTTTGGGAATTCTGCTCTGTGAAATGGGTGGAAAACAATTATTTGATAAGGGTGCTAAACTGCAATGAAAAGTCCATAATTAAAAAGCTTGCTATCATAGTATTCAAAGAGAAAAAATGTCATCTATCTGTATTCAAGAAATTGACTCCTTTCATTCTAGCTTATCCAGAATATAATCTGGTTTCAAATGATTATGTATCAACAAGTTATAAAAAGTTGTTACACTCCCTCTTGCAAGAGCACCAGAATTACAACCAAATGCTGAACAATCATCGACAGAAAGACACTGGAACTCACCAAAAAAGACACCCCACCTCCAGAAACAAAGGAGAAGCTGCGGTGAGATGGTAGGAGGGACGCAACCGCATTAAAATCAAATCCCATAAATGCTGGGTGGGTGACTCACAAACTGGAGAACAGTTATACTGCAGAAGTCCACCCACTAAAGTGAGGGTTCTTAGCCCCATGTTAGGCTTCCCAACCTGGGAGTCCAGCAACGGGAGGAGGAATCCCCAGAGAATCAGACTTGAAAGTCAGCGGGATTTGATTGCAGGACCTCCACAGGACTGGGGGAAACAGAGACTCCACTCTTGGAGGGCACACAAAAAAGTGTGCTCACCAGGACCCAGGGGAAGGAGCAGTGACCCCATAGGAGACTGAACCAGACCTACCTGCTGGTGTTGGAGCATTGCCTGCAGAGGTGGGGGGCAGCTGTAGCTCACCGAGGAGACGGAGGCACTGGCAGCAGGGTTTCTGGGAAGTGCTTATTGGCATAAACCCTCCCAGGGTCCACCATTAGCCCCACCAAAGAGCCTGTAAGCTCCAGTACTAAGTAGCCTCAGGCCAAACAACCAACAAGGTGTGAACACTGCCCCACCCATTAGCAGACAAGCAGATTAAAGTTTTACTAAGCTCTGCTCACCAAATCAAATTAAAGTTTTACTGAGCTTCACCCACCCAGCCCTACCCACCATCAGTCCCTCCCATCAGGAAACATGCACGAGCCTCCTAGATAGCTTCCTTCACAAGAGGGCAGACAGCAGTATCAGCAGTATTTTGTCTTGTGGAACTGAAAACCACAGCCACAGAAAGATAGAGGAAATGAAAAAGCAGAGGACTTTGTACTAGATGAAGGAGCAGGATAAAACTCCAGAAAAACAACTAAATGAAGAGGAGATAGGCACCCTTACAGAAAAAGAGTTCAGAATAATGATAGTAAAGATGATCCAGGACTTTGAAAAAAGACTGGATGCAAAGATTGAAAAGTTTACCAAAGACCTAGAAGAATTAAAGAACAAACAAACAGAGATATGCAAGACAATAACTGAAATGAAAAATACACTAGAAGGAACCAACAGCAGATTAACTGAGGCAGAAGGACAAATAAGTGACCTGGAAGACAGAATGGTGATAATCACTGATGCAGAAAAGAATAAGGAAAAAAGAATGAAAAGAACTGAAGACAGCCTAAGAGACCTCTGGGACAATGTTAAACGCACCAACATTCGCATTATAGGGGTCCCAGAAGGAGAAGAGAGAGAGAAAGGACCCAAGAAAATATTGGAAGAGATTCTAGTTGAAAACTTCCCTACCGTGGGAAAGGAAATAGCTACCCAAGTGCAGGAAGTGCAGAGAGTCCCAGGCAGGATAAACCCAAGGAGAAACACGCCAAGACATATAGTAGTCAAATTGACAAAAATTAAAGACAGAGAAATGTTATTGAAAGCAACAAGGGAAAAATGACAAATAACATACAAGGGAACTCCTATCAGGTTAACAGCTGATTTCTCAGCAGAAACTCTGCAAGCCAGAAGGGCATGGCATGATATATTTAAAGTGATGAAAGGGAAGAACCTACAACCAAGAATACTCTACCCAGCAAGGATCTCATTCAGATTTGATGGAGAAATCAAAAGCTTTACAGACAAGCAACAGCTAAGAGAATTCAGCACCACCAAACCAGCCCTACAACAAATGCCAAAGGAACTTCTCTAAGCGGGAAACATAAGAGAAGAAAAGGACCTACAGAAACAAAACCAAAACAATTAAGAAAATGGTAATAGGAACATACATATCATTAATTACCTTGAAGGTAAATGGACTAAATTCAACAACCAAAAGACACAGACTGGCAGAATGGATACAAAAACAAGACCCATATATATGCTGTCTCCAAGAGACCGACTTCAGACCTAGGGACACATACAGACTGAAAGTGAGGGGATGGAAAGAGATATTCCATGCAGATGAAAATCAAAAGAAAGCTGGAGTAGCAATAGTCATATCAGATAAAATAAACTTTTAAAAAAAACGTTATAAGAGGCAAGAAAAGACATTACATAAAGATTAAGGGATCCATCCAAGAAGAGGAGATAACACTTATAAATATATATGCCCCCAGTATAGGAGCACCTCAGTACATAAGGCAAATGCTAACAACTATGAAAGAGGAAATGCAAGGCAGAAATAGAGACACAGATGTAGAGAACAAACACATGGACACCAAATGGGGAAAGCAGGGAGATTTGGGAGGGAATGAATTGGGAGATTGGGATACCAAATTGTACACTCTAAATATGTGCTGTTTATTGTCTGTTAACTATATCTCAATAAAAGTTCTAAAAAGAAAAAAAGTTGTTACAATGTGGAATAGAGAAATAGCATCCCAGAGAGCACTCAGGTAAAAGGCAGTTGGAAACTGTAAACTCGTATCACTTCCTTTAGGAGTGGTTATTCATTTTCTTTTAAAATTATCTTGACTTATTTAAGAGAAAGATGAAGGTAGGGAGAGATTTGGGAAAGAAAGAAGCTCAAAAATCTCTGTTGAGGTTTTAGCTGGGGGCAAATAAAAACAGAAAAGATTTATAAGTAAGGATACAATTTGATTCTGCCATAGATACAGGTGCTGAGCAACTTATGCTCCAGAAGGAACCTAAAAAAAGAAGCTGAGTCCAAGATTTATAAAAATAAGGCTGAAGTGTGTGGGTATATGTAGGTCTGAATGTCACATTAGCATGCAATATATATTAATAAGTATCACCTGGAAATTTTGAAGTGTTAATTCTCAGCTCTGATTTCAAGTTATATACTTCATATGGTTTTTTTGATTTTAGGAAAAGTAATTTCCAAGCTTGAGGAGATTCTTTTGGCTTGTTATCTGCATTGAAAAGGGACAGTTTTTGTACTTATCATATAAGCAAATAATTTTTCATAACATTTTTTAAAAACGTACTCACAGCTATACGTTTTTAAGATGCCTACTGATGAGTGTTTTATTTTAAGTAGACATTGTGCCTGAGTCTCGGAGGCCACAAAGTGTGGAGGAAAGTTGATGGCGATCAAGTATATTTAGGCTGTGGTTATGAGTTTGTACACAAAAGTTGCTTTTGTGAAATTCAGCTGTTCTGGTTTGTATTCCTCTTAATGCTTCATGAAAACATGGTGGTCAAATAGTATAATTTAATTCTCATTTTCTATTTGTGAGCATTGGCAAGAGGAAAAAGGAATGAACCAGAGCAGGCCTCTGATTCCTTCCTCTCAGTGGCTGTTAGCAGGAGGCGAGTCAGTTACCCACGGCCACAATGCTGCTGTATAAATAACAAACACAACACTTCAGAGAAACATACAACAGTAAACATTGATTTTTTTCTTATGAGTACAGGGCTTGGCTGGTGTACTGCAGATCTCAGCTGGGCTCAGCCAATCTGAATTGGTCTTGCTTCTGCTTCTGCAGCCAACCGGAAGGACAGCTAGGGGCTGCCTGCTCTAGGATGGCCTCAGCAGGAGCCACTCTGCTCACCTCCAAGGTTTTCTCACTTCCCTTTAGCAGGCTAATGGGACTTGTCCTCACTGGTGGCAGGAATCCAAGAGAGCAAGCAGAAGTGTACAAGGCCCCTTGAGACCTAGGCTCAGAAATGGAATTTCTTGGCTTTTGCCAACATTCTTATGACCAGAGCAAGCCACAAGGCTATAGCCAAGAGCCAAAGCTGGGAGACAGACTCCAGGTCTTCATGGAAGGAATTGGAAAGTTATATCTCCAACAGGATTGGCAGAAAGAGGAGTAGAAATTGAGACATTTTTGCAGTGAATCCCCTACATAGGACAACAATCCTGATAGAAATGGAAACTGGGGAGGAAGGGTTTATCTTAAGGCTATATTTTCTTAGCAAGCACCCTACTTTTTTTTTTTTTTTTAATTAATTTATTTATTGGCTGCGTTGGGTCTTCGTTGCTGTGCACAGGCTTTCTCTAGTTGCAGTGAGTGGGGCCTACTCTTCTTTGTGGTGCACGGGCTTCTCATTGTAGTGGCTCTCTTGTGGCGGAGCACAGGCTCTAGGCACGCAGGCTTCAGTAGTTATGGTGCATGGGCTTAGTTGCTCTGAGGCATGTGGGATCTTCCCGGACCAGAGCTCGAACCCATGTCCCCTGCATTGGCAGGTGGATTCTTAACCACTGCACCACCAGGGAAGCCCCACCCTGCTTTCATGTAGGTTATGTATTTATTAAGGGAGGTGTGATGCTCTCTCCTTTGTGGCACCCTCACTACTGACACTATTTTATATTTTAAAGTACTGTGAAAAAGTTAGACAAACCAGTTCAAGTTTTGGGTATATTTTAGTAATTCAGAACTTCACTTATCTAAGCACATTTCACCACTACCAGTAACCTAATATTGTGAGTCTTTGATTTGTTCTGAATACATGAAAGTTATGGCTTTCTTTTCTTTAAACTTCCCGTGGAGAGTGTGATTAATATCTTTCATACTTATTTGTGTATATGTACTTCCGCTATTACTAATTCCCCTTAGAGTTAAAATCTTTCTTTTTTTTTTTTCTTCCCTTAAGCATACATTCCTCCTCCTGACAATAGCAGCACTTTGATTGTTCTATGGGGAATTACCCTCTTCCTTTTCTTGACGACTACTCATGGCTGTCAAGATACAGGTGTATAACTGAAACTAGACCAGTGGCCCCTCTGCTCAGGGAATTTTAATACTTGGTTCCTTGGCATCTTCTTTAATTCTATGAATTACTTCACAGCTTTCCAAGAAATTTCCTTTGCAAGTTATCCAGAAGTGTATTCTGTTCCTTACAATCAGAAAACACTGAAAAATACATTCCTTAAATTTTACTATGTATGCAGTTTTCCTTACCTGCAAAAATTTACAGTATATTGCTGTCACTCCAGGTTCTTATCTAAGGAGTATAACTTAGGTATTTTTACCTTTAAAAAAAAAAAGAAAAAGGCAGAAAAGTATTGAATATTTGGATGGATGAGCAGCCATGGCAGGTATTGGAATGGGGATCAGGCTGGAACATACAGTGTCTATTTATATTTGTTGACAGTAAAATGAAGCTAGAGATAGTAGAGAGGGTGTGATCTTTGAAACTAGACAAATCAGAGTTCTAATTATAGGTTAGCTACACACTAGATTTCATTCTTAGGTAAGGCAAAACATTTAGTTTCCTAACCATCAAAATGTGACTTATAAGACTATCATAGTAAACCTAATGAGAATTAGAAATAATATATAAAGTGTTTGCCACATTGTAGATGCTCAATACTTTATAAATATTAGTATTAAGCATATACATAGTGAAGAATTTATGCAAAGAGCAGTCCGGCCTTTGTCCTTGCTCCTGTCCTTGCTCCAAACCCATGGAATTTTCCATGTAATAGGAGCATCTTTGTTACTCATGGTGGGTCCCTTAGACCACACCTGATATTTTATGGTAATGAGGTGACTGTATGGGGCCCCTGGATATTTTATGTTAGCAAGATGACTAGAGATGGGAGCTGGGCACACTCAAACACCAACCTTGTGATGAGAGGATTAAGGCTTTGAGCCATGGGTTATCAGCCTGAACTCCGGGGAGTGGAAAGGAATAGACACTGAGTACAACCACATGGGCAGTACTTCAAATCATAGCTAAGTAACAAAGTGTCAGTAAAAACTCTGGAAACTGAGGCTCAGATGAGCTTCCTGGATTGGCAATACTTCATGCACAGATTACCACATCTCAGTGCTGGGAAGGGTAAGCTGTCCCTGAGGACACAGAAGCTTCACATTTGGAGCCCGCCCGGTTGCAGATTCAGCTCTGTGCATCTCTTCTTTTGGCTGGTTTTGCTTTGTATCCTTTGGCTATAATAAAACTATAATCACAGGTATAGCCTTTTCCTGAATTCTGTGTGTCATTCTAGTGAATTATTGAAACTGGTGATGGTTTGGGGAAATCCCCAAACTTGCAGTTGGTGTCAAGTCTTGAATTGACTTGGCAGTTTGGAAGATTGTGTCCTTAACCTTGAGTTTGGCTAATTCTGAATAGCATATTGTATTCAACCAAATAAAATGGATATTACCTCCTGGCAACTGAGAAAGAAAATCTGGTTTTTCTTCTAGGCAGCTGGGAATGGTAATTGGAAATTAACTATTTAAAATATGCAAATACAAGTATTACTCTTGTAATTTAGTGCATGTGTTATATGTTATCATTGTTTTATTTTGGCAAATGTAAAAAAAATTTTTTTAAGCACCTTCGTATGTTCACATGTAATATCCTAAGACCTTATCCTCCTTTCCTTAATGTCTAATATTCTTAAAGCCATTAATTCTACCAAGGGGATTTTCAGAAATATAACTGTTATATTTGGAAAAAAAACATATTTGCTGGTCTTAGGCTGCTGAGCAGAATAGACTCTCTGAAACTTACCTATAAAAATAATGGCCACTGTTGAAGGAGTCCCTGTCATACACCAGACACCATGCTCAGCATTTTGTATGTACATATTCCAATCTTTGTAACCAAGCTAGAAGGTATTTATTATCATTCTCTTTTTTTAAGTTGTTGATTACCCAAGAGAGACCTTTATAAGAACGTGTTGATTAAGCAAAGCTAAGTTTAGTAGACTTACTTCAGCAAAGGAGAATACCACTTTGACATAGTCTTAAAAGAGTAGGGAAGAGTATTTACCAGGGTTTGGAGTCCATGATTAAGCAGTTTAGTGTGGTCTTTTCAGGAAATTGATTGCAATTGGGAAAAGTTGTTTGCATAATAATTCAAAATTAGAGGACACAGCAAGATGAAGATTTTAAAGGATTCTTGATAGTAAAGTTTTCTGATAAGTGAGTTGTTTGCTCAGATGAGAAATCTCTTGTTCTGACAGAAGAACTGTTGGCCATAATGAGCAAACTCTGCCCAGAAAACTAATTTGCAAGAATTTCCTAAAGCAAAAAGTGAAATTATACATTAGTTTACATTCTTATCTTCCTGGACAAGAATTACCTGAAATAAATAGTTATGTCCTGTTGACAGAGTTAGTCTCAATTTTCAAAATGGAGAAAATTCAGTAATTTTCCAAGGACTACACCCAGAACTCAGTAGGTCCAAAGTCTCAGTTTATTCCACAGTGCTAGGCTTTCCCTCCAAATATCTTTATATATCCCTGAAAATCAGACTACACATAACTTTACCACCAAGACTAAGAACTATTAAAAATGATTAAAGAAAACAATTTAGGTGATACAAACAAACTCTGTTTAATACCTCATGAAGTGGACAGTCTCTATTTGGAGAATGGTCAGGCAGGGGAGAAATTAGCAAGCTTTTAAAGAGGAAAGAATAAGGGACAAGGAAAAGAAAAATTAAAAATGAATAAGGAACAAAGAAATAATTAAAAAGCCCAGAGTTGGCTTGGCATTTGAGGACTGGCTTGTTACTGAACCAAAGTTGGGTCGCCTTGCCTGCGCACAGCACAGCCCATCTACTGACACCAGGGTGTGGCGAAGGAAAGTACAGTGTTTATTGCAGGGCACCAAGCAAGGAGAATAGGTAGCTCATGCTCAAAAGACCTGAACTCCCAGATGGCTTTCAGATAAGGGTTTTTAAAAAGTGTTAAGGGAGAAGGTCATAGGATGTATGATCTGCTTGTAGACCTTCTCCTGACTGACGGGTAGTAAGGTAACTGGGTGATGTTTCGGGAATCTCAATCATCAACCTTATGATTCCAACTAGTCTGAGGTCTATGTGCTTGTGGTCGGCATATGATCACCATTCTCCACCAGGAGAGGGGTCTTAGTTTCTGCAGAACAAACTCAAAGATATGCATCAGATTATTTATATTCCTTCAGGAGGAACTAGGAGTCCTGTGACTCTATTCTAATCATTAACTGCCTGAGTCTGCTCTTTGGAACTCAGAGAAGGTCTGGGAGACTGAATCCTTTTTTTCTACAGACAAGAAACAGGGAACACAAAGGGGATTTTGTGCCTGGGAAGATCGCACAGGGTCCTGCTTGGTTTCAGTCCCCCCTTTTCTTTGCTATTCCTCAGTCCTGAGGGGAACAGTGGAGGGACAAAAAAGGGAATAAAGTTTTGAATAGAGAGATTAATCATAAACTCAGAGGGGGAATTCAGTTTTAGAGGGACTTAGTTTCAGGCTGACTGACTATAGTGTGTTTCTGGTCAAGCAGAGCCTTTATAAGAACACAAAAATTCTCCAAATTTTAGTTTGCTGATGTGGTACTCTTGGCAGGACAGCTCCATTTTGGGCCGAGATGGTTACTGCAACAGAACTAAAGTTGCCTATATCAATATGACTTTACCATCATTTTCCAGGAAGATAAGGCTATAAACCGGTAAATTACTTCATTGCTTTGTGGAGGAGGAAAATTAATTTTCCTTATACCCTTCTGAGTACTTGGCCAAGAACCACCCCATAATAAAAGATTAATGGGAAAAAAATAAAATTTTTTAAATTACATATGCACATAGGGGAGTGCCACAAGATATGAGACTCAAAATGCAGCCAGAGGACTGAAGCTTATATGTCATCCTGAGCGAAGGAAAGGGTTAGGGGACTGAGTCTTCAAAGATGAGAAGGCCATTCCTGGAAAGGTGAGAGGAGCAAATACTTGGTAAACAAAGGTTATCCTGCCAAACAGATAAATCTCTCAGGTAAAAAGATTATCTCTGGTAATAGGTCTCTTCCTGGTACAGACCCCTCTTCTAATGTAAATTTTCTTTATAAATGCAGATTTTCCTTACAAAAGGGTAACTTCTACTGTGTTCTAAGAATTTCACCAGTGTCTGCAGTTTCTTAAAAATAATCAGCTCAAAATAATCCTTATGCCAAAGAGGCATATTTGGGGGCGGGGCGGGGGGAGGAGCACAGTCTACATTCTACTACTCTAAAGTTTCCTTCAGGAACTTCAAGAAAATTCATTCAGAGAAAATAAGCTATTCAACCAGTCACCTTCTTAGGACAATAGATTGCTCCTCTGGCAAGATGCTTGCTATTGAAATAATCGTTTATTCATCAAGAATAATTTCAAGATCTCCACCTGTCTGTGACGACCAATCTTAAACTATTTATATCATGAAAATTTCCTAATCCCAAAGAAATCCCTGCTTTGAAAGGCTAGGATTAAATCACAGGAGCCTAGACCTTAAACCCCCATAAATATCTATCTCTGACCTCTTCCTTCAGAGACCCTATTAAGACTGTATCAAGGTGATATTCTCTCTAACACTAGGGACATAATAATATAAGAACAACAGTAGATAATGGCCCAGCTTTGCCTGATCATCAGGTCATTCTGGTGGTTATCTAGGTCTTTTGAGAGTTGGCAGTTGACATCCTTCAGGATCTGACATACTGCCTTATGGGCAGGGGCTGTTTAAAGGAATGGTAAATTATATCAATAAATAGATATACCACTTGACATAGTGCATGATGGGTTGCAAAGCACTTCAACATACATCACTTGATTTAATCATCAAAACAACTACTTGAGGTAGATATTGTTTTTTTTTTTTATGTATATTATTTCACTTACTTTTTTTTTAAGATTATTATTTTTTTTATTATTTTTTGGGGGGGTACACTAGGTTCAATCATCTGTTTTTATACACATATCCCCATATTCCCTCCCTTCCTTGACTCCCCCCGCTCCAGTTCCCCCCTCCCTCCCCACCCCAGTCCTCTAAGGCATCTTCCATCCTCGAGTTGGACTCCTTTGGTTATACAACAACTTCCCACTGACTATTTTACAGTTGGTAGTATATATACGTCTGTGCTACTCTCTCACTTCGTCTCAGTTTCCCCTTCACCCCCCATCCCCTCCCATACCTCGAGTTCTCCAGTCCATTCTCTGTATCTGCATCCTTATTCTTGTCACTGAGTTCATCAGTACCATTTTTAGATTCCGTATATGTGAGTTAGCATACAATATTTGTCCTTCTCTTTCAGACTTACTTCACTCTGTATGACAGATTGTAGTTCTATCCACCTCATTACATATAGCTCCATCTCATCCCTTTTTATAGCTGAGTAATATTCCATTGTATATATATGCCACATCTTCTGTATCCATTCATTTGTTGATGGGCATTTAGGCAGCTTCCCTGTCCTGGCTATTGTAAATAGTGCTGCAATAAACATTATGGTACAAGTTTCTTTTGGGATTATGGTTTTCTTTGGGTATATGCCCAGGAGTGGGATTACTGGATCATATGGTAGTTCTATTTGTAGTTTTTTAAGGAATCTCCAAATTGTTTTCCATAGTGGCTATACCAACTTACATTCCCACCAACAGTGCAGGAGAGTTCCCTTTTCTCTACACCCTCTCCAACATTTGTGGTTTCCAGACTTTGTGATGATGGGCATTCTGATCGGTGTGAGGTAATACCTCATTGTGGCTTTGACTTGCATTTCTCTGATGATGAGTGATGTTGAGCATCTTTTCATGTGTGTGTTGGCCATCTGTATGTCTTCTTTGGAGAAATGTCTATTTAGGTCTTCTGCCCATTTGTGGATTCGGTTATTTGCTTTTTTGGTATGAAGCTGCATGAGCTGCTTGTAAATTTTGGAGGTTAATCCTTTGTCTGTTGTTTCATAGGCAATTATTTTTTCCCATTCTGAGGGTTGCCTTCTTGTCTTGTTTATGGTTTCTTTTGCTGTGCAAAAGCTTTTAAGTTTCATGAGGTCCCATTTGTTTATTCTTGATTTTATTTCCATGATTCTAGGAGGTGGGTCAAAAAAGATCTTGCTTTGATGGATGTCATAGAGTGTTCTGCCTATGTTTTCCTCTAGGAGTTTTATAGTGTCTGGCCTTACATGTAGGTCTTTAATCCATTTGGGGTTTATTTTTGTGTATGGTGTTAGGAAGTGTTCTAATTTCATTCTTTGACATGTTGCTGTCCAATTGTCCCAGCACCACTTATTGAAGAGGCTGTCTTTTTTCCATTGTATACTCGTGCCTCCTTTGTCAAAGATAAGGTGCCCATATGTGTTTGGGCTTACTTCTGAGTTCTCTATTCTATTCCATTGATCTATATTTCTGTTTCTGTGCCAGTACCATACTGTCTTGATCACTATGGCCTTGTAGTAGAGTTTGAAGTCAGGAAGCCTGATTCCACCAACTCCATTTTTCCTCCTCAAGATTGCTTTGGCTATTCAGGGTCTTTTGCGTTTCCATACAAATCGTAAGATTTCTTGTTCTAGTTCTGTGAAAAATGCCATTGGTAATTTGATCGGGATTGCATTGAATCTGTAAATTGCTTTGGGTAGTACAGTCATTTTCACGATGTTGATTCTTCCAATCCAGGAACACGGTATGTCTCTCCATCTGTTTGTGTCGTCTTTGATTTCTTTCATCAATGTCTTAACGTTTTCTGCATACAGATCTTTGCCTCCTTAGGCAGGTTTATTCCTAGGTATTTTATTCTTTTGGTTGCAATGGTGAATGGGAGAGTTTCCTTAATTTCTCTTTCTGCTCTTCCGTTGTTAGTGTATATGAATGCAAGAGATTTCTGTGCATTAATTTTGTATCCTGCTACTTTACTGAACTCATCAATTAGTGCTAGCAGTTTTCTGGTAGAGTCTTTAGGGTTTTCTATATATACTATCATGTCATCTGCAAAGAGTGACAATTTTACTTCTTCTTTTCCAATTTGGATTCCTTTAATTTCTTTTTCTTCTCTGATTGCTGTGGCTAAAACTTCCAAAACTATGTTGAATAATAGTGGTGAGAGTGGACACCCTTGTCTTGTTCCTGTTCTTAGAGGGAATTCTTCCAGTTTTTCCCCATTGAGAACAATGTTGGCTTTTGGTTTTTCATATATGGCTTTTAGTATGTTGAGGTAATTTCCTTCTATGCCCATTTTCTGGAGAGCTTTTATCATAAATGGATGTTGAACTTTGTCAAAAGCTTTTTCTGCATCTATTGAAATGATCATATGGTTTTTTTCCTTCAAGTTGTTGATATGATGTATCACGTTGATTGATTTGCATATATTGAAGAATCCTTGCATCCCAGGGATAAACCCCACTTGATCATGGTGTATGATTTTTTTAATGTGCTGTTGGAGTCTGGTAGCTAGTATTTTGTTGAGGATTTTTGCATCTATATTCATCAGTGATATTGGTCTGTAGTTTTCTTTTTTTGTGACATCTTTGCCTGGTTTTGGTATCAGGGTGATGATAGCCTCGTAGAATGAGTTTGGGAGTGTTCTGCCTTCTGCAATATTTTGGAAGAGTTTGAGAAGGATAGGTGTTAACTCTTCTCGAAATGTTTGATAGAATTCACCCGTGAACCCATCTGGTCCTGGGCTTTTGTGTGTTGGGAGATTTTTAATCACTGCCTCAATTTCCGTACTTGTGATTGGTCTCTTCATGGTTTCTATTTCTTCCTGGTTCAGTCTTGGAAGATTGTATTTTTCTAAGAATGTATCCATTTCTTCCAGGTTATCCAATTGATTGGCATATGGTTGCTTGTAGTAGTCTCTCATGATCTTTTGTATTTCTGAGGTGTCCGTTGTGACTTCTCCTTTTTCATTTCTAATTCTGTTGATTTGCATCTTCTCCCTTTTTTTCTTGATGAGTCTGGCTAATGGTTTATCAATTTTGTTAATCTTCTCAAAGAACCAGCTTTTAGTTTTATTTATTTTTCTTATGGTTTCTTTCCTTTCTTTTTCATTTATTTCTGCTCTGATCTTTACGATTTCTTTCCTTCTGCTCCCTTTGGGGTTTCTTTGTTTTTCTTTCTCTAGTTGTTTTAGGTGTAAGGTTAGGTTGTTTCTTCGATCATTTTCTTGTTTCTTAAGGTAGGACTGTATTGCTATAAACTTCCCTCTTAGAACTGCTTTTGCTGCATCCCATAGGTTTTGGGTTGTTGTGTTTTTGTTGTCGTTTGTTTCTAGATATTTTTTGATTTCCTCTTTGATTTCTTTAGTGATTCCTTGGTTGTTTAAGAGTGAATTGTTTAGCCTCCATGTGTTTGTATTTTTTGCAGTTTTTTTTCCTGTAATTGACATTTAGTCTCATGGCGTTGTGGTCTGAGAAGATGCTTGATATGATTTCAATTTTCTTGAATTTGCTGAGGTTTGATTTGTGACCGAAGATGTGATCTATCCTGGAAAATGTTCCGTGTGCACTTGAGAAGAAAGTGTAGTCTGTCGTTTTTGGATGGAATGTCCTATAAATATCAATGAAGTCGAGATGGTCTAATGTGTCATTTAAAGCTTGTGTGTCTTTATTTATTTTCTGTTTAGATGATCTGTCCATTGATATCAGTGGGGTGTTCAAGTCTCCCACTATTATTGTGTTACTATCGATGTCCCCTTTTATAGCTGTTAGCATTTGCCTTATGTATTGAGGTGCTCCTATATTGGGGGCATAGATATTTACCATTGTGATATGTTCTTCTTAGATGCATCCCTTGATCATCATGTAGTGTCATTCTTTGTCTCTTGTAATAGTCTTTACTTTCAAGTCTAATTTGTCTGATATGAGTATTGCTACTCCAGCTTTCTTTTGACTTCCATTTGCATGGAATATCTTTTTCCATCCCTTCACTTTCAGTCTATATGTATCCCTTGGTCTGAAGTGGGTTTCTTGTAGGCAGCATATAGAAGGGTCTTGTTTTTGTATCCATTCAGCCAGTCTGTGTCTTTTGGTTGGAGCATTTAATCCATTGACATTTAAGGTGATTATTGACATGTGTGTTCCAATGACCATTTTCTGAATTGTTTTGGGTTTGTATTTGTAGGTGTTTTCCTTTTCTTGTGTGTCCTACTTAGAGAAGTTCCTTTAGCACTTGTTGTAAGGCTGGTTTGGTGGTGCTGAATTCTCTTAACTTTTGCTTGTCTGGAAAGCTTTGGATTTCTCCCTCAAATCTGAATGAGATTCTTGCTGGGTAGAGGATTCTTGGCTGTAGGTTTCTCTCTTTCAGGACTTTCAGTATATCCTGCCATTCCCTTCTGGCCTGCAGAGTTTCTGTAGAAAGGTCAGCTGTTATCCTTATGGGTTTTTCCTTATATGTTGTTTGTTGCTTTTCTCTTGCTGCTTTTAATATTTTTTCTTTGTGTTTAATTGTCATTAGTTTGATTAATATGTGTCTTGGTGTTTTTCTCCTTGGGTTTATTCTGTATGGGACTCTCTGTGCTTCTTGGACTTGGTGAATTATTTCCTTTCCCATGTTGGGGAAGTTTTCCACTAGAACCTCTTCAAATATTTTCTCAGACCCTTTCTTGTTTTCTTCTCCTTCTGGGATGCCTATAATTCGAATGTTGGTATGCTTAATGTTATCACTGAGGTCTCTGAGACTGTCTTCTATTCTTTGTATTCTTTTTTCTTTTTCCTTCTCTGTGGCATTTATTTCCCCCATTCTATCTTCCAACTCACTTATTCATTCTTCTGCCTCAGTCATTCTGCTGGTTATAGCATCTAGAGTATTTTTAATTTCAGTTATTTTGTTATCCATTGCTGTTTGTTTTTCTGAGTTCTTATGAACTGTTTCTTGTACTTTCTCTATTTTGTTATCGAGATTTTGTATCATTTTTACTATCATTACTCTGAATTCTTTTTCAGGCATTTTTCCTATTTCCTCCTCATTTATTTGGTCTTGTGGGTTTTTTTCCTGCTCCTTTGCCTGCATGGTGTTTCTTTGTTTCCTCATGGTTGTCCAAACTTTTGGGGTTGCCTGTCCTGGCGATAGAGGTGTTTATAGAAGACTATCCAAGCCTCAGACTAATGTCCAAGTATTGGATTAAATGAATATTCAGTCTAGGAAACACATACATGTATAAGACACACAATTATTGAATCCGTTAGGACATAAGGCTCTAGAAAGACCTGACAGAACCCCAGTGTGCTATCAGATATTCAAAGAGAAACCCAACAGAAATTGACAACTGAAACAGAACAAATCAGAGACAAAAGCAAAAGCAAACAAACAAACAAATAACACCCTACACATACAAACATTAATCCAGGGAGATTTTGTAAGCTAGGATCCAATATAGAAAAGAGCCAGAGTACCACCAGAGAGAATGGAGATTCTCAGAAGGTAATTAGACAACTGTACTAAGAACTAAGATAAAGACAAAAGCCTAATATTAAATACCAAGGCAGTGCATCATCTGGAGAATAGAGCAAGGAGTCTGAGCAGACCGATAGTGTTGCTTATAAGTATGTTAAGATAAAATAAACTGAAAAAGGCTGGAAGAAAGGGGAACAGAAGAGTGTAATGTGGTTGGAAATATGCAAATAAAAAGAAAGGAATAGAAATGTATAAAAGATAGGGATGAAAGGAATGTATGAGAGATATATTGTCCGTACTACCAAAAACTTAGTGGCTATGTCGGGCTCCCCTCAGTCCTTTCTGGTGTCCGAGGCCATCTGCTGGTGTTCAGCTGGTTCTCTGTGGGAATTACTGCGTCCTTCCGTGCATTCCCAATGCATCTGTGGAGAGGGATGCACTCCACGTCTCTCTACTTCGCCGCCATCTTTTCTCTGAGGTAGATATTGTTATTATGCTTCTTTTAATCCTTAACATTCTTTTATAGGTCAATAAACAAAAGCTAAGAGAGAAAGGCCAAATGCTTGGGTAAAGATCAAATAGCAAGTAATCAAGTGGGACTTGATATATAGACGGCATTAGCATAAAATTTTTTTTCAAGTTCTTTGTGTTCAGTGCTCCTATATCATGTAAACTCTCTTTTGTCCCAGTATCCTTGCCCAGTTTTCCACTTCCAGATATCTTCAATGCACTTGTTCAAAATTTCTTCACACTGATCTGCTGTTTCTGCTTCTTTGGCTCCTAATCACCTCTCCTCTAGGGGGCATCCCAAGTAGGTCATGGTGTGACCTCCCATGGTTTGTAGTTAACAAGTTAACAATTTCATTGCCTTTTTGTATTAATGTGGTTTATTTCTCCTAATCAATTTGAGGTTCTTATCTTCTAAAAGGCAGTCTCCCTAACTAAAGGACTGCTATAACTTCCTTGATAAAAGTAAATTCAGGCTTCCCGAGTCTCTCAAATGAAAACAAGCTCTATGTGAACAGGGGTTACTGAGCCATCCACTGACCCTCAGATATAGCTTCCTCTTGAATGTCAAGACGCATCATTGTGCTACTACCTTGATGACCTCAGGGGCTACTGCTTCAGCTTTGTTGGATTTTTCTCAGCCAGAGACACAGGAAATGGTTCTATAGGTTGTCTTCTGAACAAGGGCTCCCAGCAAACTGAGTTAGTATTGGTGGAAATACAGCTCACATTCCCTGGCCAGCCTTGCCTGCCTAGAGGGAGTCCTTTTTCTAACTTGCACAAAGGTAGCATGTAAATTAGTGAGGCTCACCTGGCCGGAAGTATTTGCCTAAGACTTAACTAAATGAAGATACTAGAGAAAGTAACTTGTTACTGAACAATCTAGTGCATACATGTATCTCCAACTTGCATTCTTCTCCTGAAAAATCTTCCTCTTGATCTCTGGGCCAGGATTCCCAACAAAAACCACATGCTCCTAAAACAGAACAGCATTTCAAACCCTTTGGAGTCCTTGGGCAAGGAAAATGGAAATAATAAGGATATATTGTAAAGACTGTGTGAGAAATATGGAGAGAGTTTTTAATACCATGCCTGGCACATGGCAAGTACTCAGTTGATAGCTATTACTATGATTTAGTGGCCTTGAACTTCACTTTTCCTCTTTGTCATGCCCAACTCCATATTCAAACTCATCAGCGAAAGGATTAGACTCTGAACACTAAGCAGAATTTATATGCCTTTAACCTGAATCTTGACCTTGAATCTTAACACAAAGAAATAAACACATCTTTCTTCTAAGAAAATGAAACATGAATAATAGTTATAAAATATTTATAGAATATTTATAAAAGTGCATTTTCACATATAATGTTAGAGTGTATATACTAAAAGTACCTACTAGATACACGTTATTCAAATGCCTGTATCATACTGAAACAAAATTTTAAGTGTGATAGATTTTTATTTTAAAAATAAAAGCTCTTATCTATATAATGCTGCTTTTTATAACTGCCAGTTGTAATCCACCAAGAGTCAGGGTGCCTGGCCATTTACCAGGACAGAATTCAGATTCTGTTAGAAAATATGCCTGTCCACTTTGACTTAGAAAGGGCAGGCAATCCTCCCAGATATGTCACCAGCCTAGGACTGATTTCATTCTCCTGCTTGGAAGGACAGATAGCATCTTGTGATTACATTTACTTGTTAGTGCAGCCTTTTATAAAAAACTGAAGTGTGCCACTGAGTGTCATTTAGACTCAGTCATGCTGGATTGATATAAAGTAGAATGTGTTAGAGATAAGAATGGAGAGATATTTTTAGATCTTTTTAAATTTAAAAAGCTTTACGCTATCATTAGTGCATTCATTAAAGTAGCATTCAATTATGAGATGGGTTTTTATGCATATATAATGTATCAAATTAAGCAGAAGAAAATAACTTTAAGACTTCTTATTTTAACTAGCTTTGCATTTTATAGGTTTTGGAAAAGTAATTCTTAATTTTTCAATTAATCTTTTTATTAAGGACTCCCTGCAGGACTGGCAATTCACTGAATACTTTGAGAAAAACAAATAGAGATTAGTCTAAAATAGGATATCCTGTAGGAGTCATTATTTTCTTATTCTACTTGGTAACAAGCCTGGACCCTCTCTCTTCTTCTTCATCCTACTATCTACCATGCTGTAGATCAGGATACCAAACCCAAAAGCCCAGGGAAACCAGACAGGTAAATAAACAAAGGGACCTGTGTCCAATATCATAGTTGTTACTTAGTTCCAACCGATTGAAACTGAAGGCCAACCCAGTGTTGACAAATCTGTGTATTTATGGAAATTCTTTTCCATTTTTAAATGTTGGCAACTAATATATATAATCTGTAGGTCTGTTCTGTGTGGGCCAGCGAGAAAGTAGCTATGAGCCAGAATCAGGGCATAACCTACAGGTGCAACTCTGACTTAGAGTAAAATGAAATTAGAAGACAGAACTGTTAGAAACATTAAAAGATAACAGGCAGAAAGAAAAAAAGTATCCAGAATTCTTTGGTTACAAATGACATAAAATTCAACAACAATTGGCTTTTTAAAGGGGGACATAATTATTATCTCACCTAAGTGAAAAATCCTGATGTAGGACTGGATTCAGGCAGGGCTGGATCTAGCAATTCAAATGATGTCAGCCTTGTTTCTCTCCAGTTCTTCCCTCATCCTTCCAAGGTGTCTGCTTCATCCTTCAGGGTTTACATGATGACCTCAGTATATTCAGGCTTGTGCATTAGAGTTGAAAAGTAGCTACCGTGTTCCAAACTTCACATCTTCACACTATACCTACTAAGAGATGATAGGTTCTTTAGCTCCTGCAGAAGAAAGAGTAAATCTCTCCTTCCACAAAGGGCAAAGTGTGTCTCTCTTTGTATGGAACTACCTCCAATGAGGTTGTGGGCCCTACTTTGGACCATAATGGCCAGGAGATGGAATCACCATTTAATTTAAGCCACTGAGAGTTTCAGGGGCTTCTTTGGAGCAACCCAACCCAATCATACATAGCTGAGCATAGCAAGGGTAGTTTCACAGTATTTTCTTTAGGGATTACTGCTGTACGGAAAGGGAAATAGACTCAGAGTCACAAACAGTAATTATACACAAGATTAGGGGGAAGCTATTAAAGAAACTGAAAGTAAAATACAAATTAGTAGGAACAAAAGTAAGAAAAGATAGTACCAATAAATGTGAACTATTCAGTGTGAAAGGTTGGGGATCACAGGCAATTGCTGCAGGGAAAAAACATATAAGAACAAAATTCAGAAGCCATAAAGGAGATGCAAAATAAATTTAACTACATAAAACTATGTGTCTACAATAACATAATTTTATTAAAAATAAGGCAAGTAACAAGCTGATAACATATTTGCAACTCATATAACACACAAAGAAATAATATCCTTAATGTTTAACGAATACTTACAAATCAAAAGAAAATATAAACCTAATAGGAAACTGAGTAAAGGAAAAAAATGGCTTAAAATATGAAAAGATGCTTAATTTTAGTTATAATTCAAGAAATGTAAATCAAAAGAAGCAGATGTTATTTCTTATATATTAAATTTGTAAAGATCAAAAAAGTTGGTGTTATACAATGTGGCAAATCAGTGAGGAAACAGACCTTTTCACCCATCCTTGATGGGTGCAATATTTTTAAAGGACAATTACCAGCATTGCTCAAAATTAAATTGTACTACCTTACTGCTATGCAATTTAACTTCAAGGATCATATCTATCAATGCCTTTCAGTCAAGAAGCACCAGGAATGCACATATAGTTGAACTGGTTGGATTTATGATTCATTATAGCAAAATGGAATTCATACCACAGGGAGCCATGAGGTACCTCAGGGAGAGGGTTCATTTCTAACTCCCTATTATGGGATTTCAGCTTTGATTGGATGCTTTAGGGAGAGTCCAAGGAAGTGGGACATTGAATTAGATTGGGTGCTGTCAGAAAGTTGGGACAAGTCTGTGACTATCTCAATTAATCTTATTTAGGGGGAGGGCAGACCAGAATGAGGCTGAAGCTGTAATCAGTAAAGAAACAACATCCAGTCTTATAAAGTGGAAGAGAGGCTGCTTGGTATTTTGTGGTGTTTGTACAATGACTTGTTTTTGTCTGTGACTAGAGAAAATTGTAAAGTGGTCTTATTCAGACTAATTTTATCACGGTTTCAGAATGACCTTGTTTGAGGTTGGTGTTCCGTGAAATTATGTCCAACAGGAGAACAATATGGTCCAGCTACGAGTGTCATGCCAGCTTCAAACAACACAAGCCTATCTGTAAGTGATGTCAGGGCTGCCTTTTTCTTCCTCATATCTTAAAGCTCTTATACAAAGAGCTTTATGTACAAATATGTTCAATATAGCATTGCTTATAGCAAAACATTCTAAATATTTATCAGCAGCAAAAAGGCTAAATCACTGATTATCATAGCTATATAATGGGTCACTATGCGGCTTTGAAAAATGGTGTAAAGATGTGCTGATAGGAAGAATTCTAAAACATTGTTAAGTGATAAAAGTAAAGTATAAAATAACATTTGTTTCCATTTGTGTTGAAGGTCATTGGTGTAGTGTGGTAAATACTGTTTCATCCCCTTCCAGAATAAGAATATATTTCCTGATCCTGTTGTGTTTAGATAGGGCTATTTATTTGTTCCTGTAAATGAGTTATCAATAAGACAAGAGTCACTTCTGAATTGTAACATTTAATTGTTCATCTAAGGTCATCGGTAACTTTCTTCCTTTGTCATGGCTGTTGACAGTGATCCAGATGAAGGTCTGGATCCCAGAATAGGAAAACCATGAAGCAGAGCCTCCAGCTGACCTGCAAAAGAGACACAACATGAGAAAAAAAAAAAAAAAAGCCTTACTGTTTAAGTCACTGAGATTTGGGGATTGTTAGTAACCACAGCATAATCTAGTCTATCCTGGCTAATACAGTGTTAGACCAGAAATGGCGTGCTACAGTGAGAAAGGGGGTGGGATGAATTGGAAGATTGGGATTGATATATATACAGTACATGTGTGAAACAGATAGCTAGTGGGAACGTGCTGTATAGCACAGGGAGGTCAGCTTGGTGCTCTGTGGTGACATAGTTGGGTGGGATGGGGGGCGGGTGTGAGAGGGAGGTCCAAGAAGAAGGGAATATATGTATACATGTATCTGATTCACTTCACTGTACAGCAGAAACTAACACAACATTCTAAAGCAACTATACCCCAATTAAAAAAAAAAAAAGAATAGGTGGTGTTGGGTTAAGGGCTGGGTGATTATCAGTGAGAAAACTTTGATCTGCGGCTGTAGGATGCAGATCCATATTATGCAATAACAAAATACATGGTCAAATTGTCAGCTAAAAAAATTATAAAGCAGTTAATATACCTATTAGAATTAAAGACTTAGGGGAAGAAGTTGAAAGAATGTTAGTAGCAAGTGTTAGTTTCCATTGACTGCATTTGGCAAAGTATTACAAGAAACACACAAGCTCAGAATAGAATTAGCTGTTTCATAAGCAGGAATACAGTTGCCCTTTCCACAGGTGTTTTCGAGACATCTTTTGTTCCAGAAAAGTTCTCTTGATTTGTATTTTTTAATATTTGTTCTCTTCCATTGCTTTAGTTTTTGTCCTCAGGATCCCCTTTTACGTGTGTTTAGTCTTCTTCACTTGTTGTCTATAACTATCACCATCTCTCAAATACTTTTTAACACCTTACTTCTTTTTCATTTTTCACCTTTTACTTTCTATTTCTCAAGTCTTTCGTTGACTCCTTCTTGTCGTTTTCCTGGTTTATTCTTCAATTCTGAAATGACTTTTTCATTTATTAATAATTTTCTACATTTGTGACCTCAAATTTCAAATTTTTCTATTTCTTATTCTATTCTCCAGTTATCTAATTTCTAAAATTTTAGAATTAAGATTTATTTTGTTTCATGGCTATTAACGTTTTCTTAAGTCATTTTATCTCACTTTGAAGAATTTGGTTACAGTTTTCATCTATTTTTGTGTTCAAATTATCCTGGCATGCCTTCAATGTCTGTAAGGATATTATTTTTTTCCTTAATTTCTTTCTTATTATAAAAATTTCTCCTTATAAAAATCGTTTTCTGTTGTGCTTTTCATATGTTATGAATTTTTCTGTATCAAAAAGGGAGGAATCAAGATAGCCTTCCTAGAATCATAGCTCTAGATTTTCTTCTGTAATATTCAAAATGTGTTCGAAAACAAAAGTTGACATTTTCTTGAGATCTGCTAACTTGGTTTCCTTCTCCTTAATATTTTCCTGAACCTTTTAATTTTTTTCCTATTGGAGTTCTACATTCAGTACTTGTACTTGATGCAAGACTGGAAGGGAATTTTAGCTGATTACTCTCAAAGGTTTATAAAGCCCAGATTTCTCCAGCACCATCATGCAAACCATGGTCCCTTAGCTCACACTGTGAATTAAGGTCTTCCAGTCTCCCTCCCAGTTCTAGCTGCTAGTCTTGAATTTTCTTGATGAGTTTACCAGTTAGTATCGGTAATTTGTATACTTTTTAGCTCTGGAGCCATCAGAACTTGTGTCTTTCCTCTGCTTTCTCTCATATCATTGTTGAAACCATGTGATTTTTTTCCTTGCTGGCTGTGGTTGGCCTTCACCTGCCCATATTTGGGGGTTCGTAGTTAACCTAGTGGTAGATGTTGTTCATGTGTTTTAGGTTTTGCTGTTCTGGTCCCTATACCTGTTTATATAAGATCTGGGGAAATTTAAAAATTCTGCCACCATCTTCCCAGAGTCCTCCACCTTGAATGTTTAAACACATACTTTCTTTGGTTTTGTGCTTTTAAATGTTTTTATTCTTTCTTAAATGTATATTTTATCATTTTTATATATATTCATAAATATGCGTATATGTGTATCAGTGCAGTCATGTGACATGTTGAATGGAAAAAATAGTGTAAATTCATGACATGCACTTCAGCTATGTAACTACTGTAAGTGACTCAAATCTCATTTTAATTCTCTAGCATCCATATTTTGATGTCTAATCTATGAATGTGTGTGCACACACACATACACACACACACATACACACACAGTGAGGACTCCTTGAAAAGTAGATGATGCCAAATTTTATGGCAGAAAAAGTATCAGTATGGACCTGGGCTATCTATTTGTTTGTACTAATTTTATAAATAAGCAAACTAACCTCCAAAGGATGTTACTAGACACAAGCATGCTTTAAAAATGTCAGCAGAAGTGCTGAAATAAAGGTAGGCAAATTACAGAGCCCTTACTAGTCAAATTTATACAGTTTGAGCATTAAAATAAGTTTAATGATAAATAATAGGGGGTTAACTAAACAGATTGAATCTAAGAAAGTCTAGAAGTTCCTAATAATACTCAAATAAGAAAAATTTATATAAGATCACCAAAAGGTATTACAATATACAACGAGTGTATCTAATAGAATATGTTCATATTTTATTGATCCAAATATATAAGGAATTGTTAATATACAAAGTATTAACTAAATACATACCTATAAAGTTTAGGTATGTACTTTCTATGATCAAAAGAGTCCATAGGAAAGCCAAGTTATCCCAGCAAATGCAGATTCTGTAGTAAGAAAAGGAAAGCCTGATCAGAACATATAATTAATCAGATTCAAAGGGTGTCCACAGCTAATCAGCTTCACTGGTCACACACAATAATCAAGTAAAAGGAGGGTTCAACAGAGTGTACTAAAATGATAAATTAACCAAATGTACAAAGAGTAAAGCTGACTATGCAGACACAATCCCTCATCTCCTAGGAGCTGACAATTCTTGATGGTCCAACTAATTAAAATAAAATACTAATAAGAAATATATAAGATTTTAATAGTACTGACAAACCACACTAATACATCAACGTGACAGGGCAGTGGATAAGATAAAACTTAGAAGAATTCCTTACCTCTTTGAAAGCTACCAACTCTCAAAAAATTAAAACTTTTAGGGCTTCCTAGGTGGCGCAGTGGTTGAGAATCTGCCTGCCAATGCAGGGGACACGGATTCGATCCCTGCTCCAGGAAGATCCCACATGCCGTGGAGCAGCTAAGCCCGTGCGCCACAACTATTGAGCCTGTGCTTTAGAGCCTGTGAGCCACAACTATTGAGCCCATGTGCTGCAACTATTGAAGCCCGTGCGCCTACAGCCCATGCTCCACAACAAGAGAAGCCATGGCAATGAGGAGCCCGCGCACCACAACGAAAAGTAGCCCCCACTCGCCACAACTAAAGAAAGCCCATGGTGTGCAGCAACAAAGACCCAATGCAGCCAATAAAATAAATAAATAAATAAATAAATAAATAAATTTATAAAAAAAATAAAACTTTTATAAACAAAACCAAAAAATTAAAAGCCTCACAATGCAATGATCAGAAATTTACTAGAAAAAAATCGCTAGAATTTACTACTGATTAGCAGCCCAGAAATCACCTTAGACTGCTCAGCCAATGCTGTGTCTCAACCAAGAATCAAACTTTTCATAACTTGTAACAAAACCTGATTAGGCTGAAATGATACCATTTTCTTAAAGATCTGGTAAGATTATGAAAACCCCATGTGGGGATCTTAATGGAAACCTAGGAAGATAAGACAAAAAATAATAAAAAGAAAGACAAAATAATATATACATATAATATATATAACTTTATTTCTGGTTTTAGAGTACATGTGTTTGTTAATGTTGTAATCATTGTAGTAGTGTGTTGTCCATTTTTAAAGGTATTTAAGACATTCAAAGTAACTTGAAACATAAAGTGTTTGGAAGTGTTTGGTAAAAAATATTTAAAAGTTTAGGGAAATTTGCTAAATTCTTGAACTTTTTAAATTTCTGTAAGTAGTTTTTAGAGGAATTTAAAAACTGATTATTTACTATCATCATAAGATTAATAAATTAGATACTAATAAAGCTAAATATTAGTGTTGCTCTCTCACATAAAGGTCCATTATATAACAAAAACTATTGATAATATTCTGGTCAGGAGAAAGCAGAAATTTAAATGAATGAGCAAGAAAATTTCAAGTAGTTTGAAAAAAGCAAAGTAGAGAGATGCAACAGAGCATTGGAGATGCATTACTCTGGGCTGGGGTCATGGAAGATCTCACTGAAGCTGTGATGTTTGGGGCGAGGCCTAAATGATAAGAAAACACTAGTCCTGTAAAGATCTGGGGGCAGACAGTTCTGGGCAAAAATCATCAAGAACAAATGTCCTAAAGCAAATGTCCTTTGCTATATTCAAGATTTAGAATGAAGGCCAGCGTGGCTGGAAAATAAGTGAGTGTCAGAATGGTAGGAGAAAAGACCAGATCATGTAGAACCTTGTGAGCCACAGTAAGAGGTAAGGATTTTTTTTTCTAAGCTCTTTATTGGCATATAATTGCTTTACACTGTTGTGCCAGTTTCTGCTGTACAACAAAGCGATATCAGCTGTATATATACATATATCCCCTAGCTCCCGAGACTCCTTCCCACCCTCCCTATCCAACCCAAGTCATCACCAATCATTGAGTTGATCTCCCTGTGTTATGCAGCAGCTTCCCACTAGCTAGCTATTTTACAGTTGGTAGTGTATATATGTCAATGCTACTCTCTTACTTCATCCCAGCTTCCCCTTCGCCCCCCCCACCCCGTGTCCTTAACTTTGTTCTCTACATCTGCATCTTTATTCTTGCCCTATCACTGGGCTCATCAGTACCATTTTTTTAGATTCCATGTATATGAGTTAGCATATGGTATTTGTTTTTCTCTTTCTGGCTTACTTTGCTCTGTATGACAGAATCTAGGTCCATTCACCTCATTACAAATAACTCAATTTCATTCCTTTTTATGGCTGAGTAATATTCCATTGTATATATGTGCCACATCTTCTTTATCCATTCATCTGTTGGTGGGCATTTAGGTTGCTTCCATGTCCTGGCTATTGTGAATAGTGCTGCAATGAACATCATGGTACATGTTTCTTTTTAGATTATGATTTTCTCTGGGTATATGCCCAGTAGTGGGATTACTGGGTCATATGGTAGTTCTATTTGTAGTTTTTTTAAGCAGCCTCCAAGCTGTTTTCCATAGTGGCTGTACCAACTTACATTCCCACCAACAGTGCAAGAGGGTTCCCTTTTCTCTGCACCCTCTCCCACACTTATTGTTTTTAGATTTTTTGATGATGGCCATTCTGACTGGTATGAGATGATACCTAATTGTGGCTCTAACATGCATTTCTCTAATGATTACTGATGCTGAGCATCTTTTCATGTGTTTGTTAGCCATCTGCATGTCTTCTTTGGAGAAATGTCTATTTAGGTCTTCCACCCATTTGTGGATTGCGTTATTTGCTTTTTTGATGTTGAGCTGCATGAGCTGCTTGTCTATTTTGGAGATTAATCCATTGTCACTTGCTTCATTGGCAAATACTTTCTCCCATTCTGAGGGTTGTCTTCTTGTCTTGTTTATGGTTTCTTTCACTGTGCAAAAGCTTTTAAATTTCATGAGGTCCCATTTGTTTATTCTTGATTTTATTTCCATGATTCTAGGAGGTGGGTCGAAAAGGATCTTGCTTTGGTTTATGTCGTAGAGTGTTCTGCCTATGTCTTCCTCTAGGAGTTTTATAGTGTCTGGCCTTACATGTAGGTCTTTAATCCATTTGGAGTTTATTTTTGTGTATGGTGTTAGGAAGTGTTCTAATTTCATTCTTTTACATGTAGCTGTCCAATTTTCCCAGCACCACTTATTGAAGAGGCTGTCTTTTTTCCATTGTATACTCGTGCCTCCTTTGTCAAAGATAAGGTGCCCATATGTGCGTGGGTTTATCTCTGGGCTTTCTATTCTGTTCCATTGATCTATATTTCTGTTTCTGTGCCAGTACCATACTGTCTTGATCACTGTAGCCTTGTAGTATAGTTTGAAGTCAGGGAGCCTGTTTCCTCCATCTTCTCAAGATTGCTTTGGCTATTTGGGGTCTGACATAAAGATTTTATCCCCAGCACAGTGAGAAGTCATTGGAGGGTTGGGTACAAGGGAGTCAGGAACCAATTAACTATTCCTATTTGGGGACTAGATTGTTGGGTAGCAAGAGGGGAGGATGGGAGGCCAGTTCTCTCTTTACCTGGATCCTAGTTCAAGTACTCCCTTGTCCCATGAAGCCTTCCCTGCTCACCTGAGTGGAGATAACTTCTCTCTTCTTTACAGTTGGTAACACTGCATCACTACTGTCTTTTGACATTCATTATATTCGGCTTTGTATTTTAGGAAGCTGTTATGTTTCATCTCTCCTTGAAAATCTTAGGATATAAGTTCCTACAAGGTAGTGACTGTACCTTGTGTATCTTTGCATTTGTAACAGAGCTTAACTTGGTGGCTAATACAAAATGAATATTATATGAGGATGAAGAAGTAAAAATTTATTTTGCTTATGGCAATACATAGAATCAATTCAGCTACAGTCTACATAACTATTGAAAGAATTAAAAAATAAATTACTTTTGGTATCCACATTAACAAAGTATGAAGAAGACAGGGAAAAAAGATGTCTCAACTTTTTATTCAGGGCCAATTCAGTGTCTGTTCTGGATAAAACAGAGAAAATAGAACTGGCTTTTTTTTTTTTAATTAATTAATTTATTTGTTGGCTGCATTGGGTCTTCGTTGCTGCACGTGGGCTTTCTCTAGTTTTGGCAAGTGGAGGCATGTGGGATCTCTTTCCGTACCAGGGATTGAACCCATGTCCCCTGCATTGGCAGGTAGATTCTTAACCACTGCACCACCAGGGAAGTCCTGAGAAAATAGAACTGTTTTAAAAACCTAAGTGCTTTTAAAACAAAACTCAAGGGTTTAGTTAATCTGGGCGGGAAAAATAGGGTTGAAAAGCACGATTGTCAGTTTGACTGACAAATTTCCTTTGGGAAAAAATGAAGAAAGAAGCAAATAATTTCTGTATTCTATTGAATATGTTGTTAGTGGAAAAAGAAATTAAGAAAGCACTTCATAGATAGTATTAAAGGGATGGAATATCATACATTGGAAGAGAATGAGCTGTACCAGGGAAGGCCAGGACTAAGGAAAGGTACTGAGGTCAGGACAGAATGGTGAGCGCAGGTCAAAAGGAAGAAGACTTCAAAGATGTGTGACATGAAGGCCACTAACCCATTAACTGTGCTCTGAATAGAAGCAGAGGAAACGCAGCAGGTCTATTAAACCACTAAGGTATAAACTTCTTTACACACCTGGGGAGAACTCCGTGAAGTTGGAAAAGCAGTTTCAGGGGGAAAAAAAAAAGAAAGTTATCATCTAGCCAAGCTTTGTATTTTGTAGATGAGGAAAGTGAATTGTAGAAATATGAAGCAGCACGCTGAGGTCACACAGCTAAGTGACAGAAACACTGGCGTGTGAACCTAGGTTTCCTAATTCCAGCTCTTTGCTCTTGCCAATATACTCTGCAAATTGAGTGGTTACAATCCATTTCCCCTTATTTTTGTCATAGTGCTTTAAATATTTTTGGTGGGAGGTGGGGGATTCTTTCTTGCCATTGTCTGCCATCTTAGGAGACTGTTGGTCAAGTTGTCCCCCAGCTAGGGCGTGAGTATATGACCAAATGCTGACAAATCAGACTCACTCTCTGGGATTCTGAATCCTGAACACACTGATTCTAGGACAGGAAAGGTGATGAAGCGGAATCATCGCAGCAGTGGCAAGCTGACAAGCCTGTCAGTTCAGTTCAGCTACTTGGATCCCTGGGGCCACCACATTTTTGCTCCTAGTGAGCCTGGTTCTTTCACTTTTCCTTCTATTTTTGAATTATCCCGTGTTATTCACATTTATTTTTATTATATATATATATTTTAAAGTTTTTGCTTAGCATAGCAGAGCCTGTTTCTTTTGCTTACAACTCCAAACCTTTAATTACCACTCTGCTTCTAGGAATATAAACATGTCAGGACATGAGATGAGAAATTAAAGAAACAGTGAGAAAGGAAAGGAAACGACCAAACTGAAGTTTACAAATAAGACTGAAAGAGAATTTCAGATTAAGGTGTACATATACCCATTCATGTAGATTTAATACAATTTTACTAAATATCTAATCTGTGTCTGGCAGCGGTGAGATAACAACTTGTGGGCATCCAAATGAATGCAAGAAAAAAGATCCTGCAACACGTGTCAGGCACTCAGTAGGGGAGCTGGACAGCCAGATGCAAAGAAAGTGGGACCCACGAGTAAGGACTAATAGTTTGGGGTAGAGAGCAGTCAGAAGAGGATCTACAAGAGGACTCAGCTACTTGGATCCCCAGAGGCACCTCATTCTTACTCTTGAGGCTGGTTCTTTCACTCTGCTTTTGATTCTGGAAATTCTGAAATTGATTTCTGCATCTGAGTTCATAGGCAGCTGAGTTCATAGGTAGCACTAAACAGAAGGCACAGAGATTCCTTTGCTGTCTTTCTATCTCTTACCTGAGCCTTGAAGCTCTATTAAAATGTCACTGGAAAAAATGGTCCAAGAGATGTGACTAGAATTCTTGCCTGATGTTGCATTTAGTACCCGTGAGCCGGACAGTTAATCTCGCTAGGCCTCAATTTCCTCTCCTATACAATGAAGAAGCAACACCTGCTCCGATTACCTCCTGGGTTGTGAGAAACACATAAGAAAATGGATGCAATAGCTTCGTAAATTGAGAAAAAAGATCAAGGGAAAAATGTGACTTTCCCTTCGGCATCGTTTCCAGCCTTTATTATGAACAACCATTTCTCAGCCATGGCAGAGAGAGAAGCTTTAAAAAAACAGTTAACTAAAGAAAAGGAGATTGAGACTCTGTTGCCAGTTTCAAAGACCAGCCTTCGGGTTTTGTAGCTCCTAGAAATAAGGACAGAACAGAGGTTCTGAGAAGAGTTTTGACAAAAATTGAAGTGCAAGAGAGGTATACCATGACTGGGAAATTGTGAGTATTCATTTAGAAAATACGTGTATTTCCATGAGAAATCATCAGTTTGACATGAGAATATATCTTTTATTTCTGAATCTCGTGCATCTAGCATAGGTTTATCACAAGCAAATATTCACTGAGCAAATGAATGAATGAAAATTACTCTGGCCTTGGCCCAAATGCATATTCTTGCCCCATGTGATGCTCCTGTCTCCTGAAATAGTGACATTAACATGCTGTTCAGAATGGCAAACTAGTTACAAAAGTTTGCCTACTATCCCTCTGGAGTTTTGTAATTTTACCTCACTGAAGTAAAATTATAGAAATACAGAAAAAGAGAACAAGAACGGGAATAAACTCATAGCAGTAAAGGTGAGGGACCTATACTTTATTAGGAAGTTCGCTTCCATGAAACAAGAATCAGGGAAAGAGAGAAGTAAAGTAGGGAAGGAGAGGTGGAAAATTAAAGTGGTACATCTCTGAGCTGGCCAAACATTTTTAACTTAGGCAACTGATTTCTTGGCTTCAGATAGATCTTCAGAATGGCCATGTGAACTACTATGTCCTAGAACAGTTCATAGTCAGGAAAGAAGAGAGAATTATGCTGTTAGCTCCTCGCTGTCTCAGGTCTCCCTATTCAAGTACACTCCACATCACAGCACCTCGAAACTGTGTTACCCACCTCTCTGGGAAGGTTCTGGAACCCTTATAGGTCCAGTAAAGCTAGCTGGTCAGGATCTTCTTGCCAGCACTGCCACTGTGGTTGGACCTCGTTATACTGTAGTTGTAGCAGCAACTGCAGCAAGACCTGGCTCTGTGACTGTGGGAATGGGTGAGCCATTGGTAGGGTTGCTAGGGGCAAGAGGCCAAGTAGATAACTAAGGTGCACAGGGAGAGCAGAGTGGCTGCATGGAGAAGGAATACTTATACAGAGTCTAGTATAACTCCCAAACACCTTTTTTAGGAATTGCTTTAGCCCAGCAAAACAAGGGAATACACGTGAGAGACAGGAAATAGAGAAGCAAAACTGAGGATCAATGAAAGAAAGAATGACAGGTACGGACCAAGGCTGGAGAGCAAACAATGCATATTGGAGCAGATAAATGGAAGTCTTTCTATGAAAGATGTTTGTAAAAAATGGTATGTTTAAGACATGATAAAATCCATTTATTCAAGAAAAAAGAAAGGCAATTAGAAATTCCAGAAAGCAAAACCAAATCAAACAGCAAATTCCAATAATTGATTATAGAGCCAATTATATATTCTAATAACCTTGAAAGTCTAAAGGTGAAAAGTATGTTAGAAGTTAAGCTAAGATAAAGATTTGAAGATGTGAAAGAAGGCTACAGACACTCATTCTCACCTTACAAAGTAGGTATTTGAAATGTTGGTAATCAAAAAAATGTGAGATGAATGAACATCGAGAAGAATTATTTCAAGTGACTTTAAAACATAGTAATTTGACTGTACACTCCTAACAGGATTTAGTCCAAGAACAACAACAAAAAACATCATCAAAAAAAATTGAACAGCACTGTGTAATGATATTTTAAACTACTAACTATATGCTAAAGAATAGAGAAAATAAACAAGCGTGCTAACGTCTTTAGGACCCAAGGTTTGTAAAATAAGAAAGAGAAATACAAAATCAATGAAATTAACTAAAAGCAATATGCTGTTTTTATTGGAATGTCAGCACAGCTTATTTATTTTTATCTTGCTAGAAATAACAACATATAACAGCTTATTTCATACCTTTCAATATTGAAAAGGCCTAGAAACAGTGACAACCTGGTATAAATGAGTAACTCTAGTGCCCACGTACTGGTCTCTAAATATCATTTCTCACTAAAAAGGTAGGGATCCTTTTTAAACTGGTTCCAGGTCTATGACAGGAAATATACAAGATGAACCTGAGATATCTTGTTGAACTAAAAGCAAGGAAAACTATCTGAGACTACAGGAGTTGTCTCCAAAGGTCTCAGGAGCCAACTTGAAGAAGTTCTCACTGGCATAAAATGGAAAATTTAGCATTGAAAAGAGTATTGACCACAGCATAAAACAGATCACATGTAAAAAAACCATAAATTCCTCATGATACTAAAAACAAAAAAGGCAGCCTCATTGGTTTGCTAGAGCACCACCTTATTATTCTGAAAGTTGGTAAATAAAGGAAATAAATCAAGCACTTTTCCTGCCTTTCCTATACAAACTATGTTTCAAGGTAACAAATAGTTAACGTGGAAAAATTCTTTACAGTAGAACAGAAAATTCAGAAGACTTAGGGAAATTAAAAAGGTCAACATTTTATAATCCTTAGTGAAATAAAAGATCTGGTCAAAGATCATCTGTGGCTGCTAAAATCATTAGGTATATGTTGACAGTGAACTTTATGATAGACGGATTAGACTGACATTCCCTGAACCCACTAATTAATCTTCTCATCACTCAAAGAGGAGTAACCAGATCTGACACCTCTTTTCTAATATGACACTGTAGGAAGAACACAGCACCATCCATGAAATATTATTGCAAATAATTTTTTAAGTATGAATTTAATTAAGCCTCTACATCTAACCACCAGTTTTGTAGAAAGCATTTTAAAAACTACATATTAACAACACATGACACACCCAATTCAGCTATTCTACATTTCTGTTTTCTCTTTCATGTGTGGAAAAACTGCTAGTTTGAACTACCATGGAAACTATATAATTATTCTTCTCAAGGATTACAAATATACTGTTCTTGAAGTCCAAAGTGATCTCAAGAAAGGTATCTGACTTTTATTCATTTACTTATTCAACCAAGATTTATTGGCCATCTTCTGTAGGCCCAGTGCTGCACTAAGTGCTATTGATTCAGAAATGCACATTAGAGACCCTGTCCTGGGTTTGCTCACAATTCCCTCAAAATCTAGGACTCTGTTCTTAGAGATAAATTAACTGGGCAGAGATGTTTGGAAGGGAGTAATGGAGAGAGCCCTGACCTAGTTATCTAAATACCATAGTTGGTAAAGTAGATATTAGACAGGACCCAGGGCCTTATTAATGAGAATGTTAAGAGTTTTAATTATGGAAATTAAAATATACACTTTTATATTGCATCATAACATGGCTTATTCTCAATTTGTTCATGGCTTCTTTGAAAGTCAAGTTTATATAGAATTGTTGGAATTAAAAGAAAAATCAAAAAGTCTTTAGCATTTAAATATGCACTGTTTTAAACTGGTTGGCAGGTATTTCACTTACAGATTTTTTGTTTTAAAGAAACTATTGGAGATAAATGGTTTGGGGATGAAAGTTAACCAGAAGAGCAATAAATATTTTGTGTCATTAGTCAAACACCAATTTGTAGGCGAGTCAGCTGATTCTTAAATTTTTAACAAGAAGAATAATCAAATCTCTGGTATTTTATTCTCATATGATAGAATTCAGCAAGGAATTTCCTGTAGTGGTTGCTTTCTTCATATCAAGCAGAGAGATTATCATCAGGTTTGTCATGTAATTGGAATAATATGTCATCTTTGTAGAGGGACTTGAGTTGCATCATTCTGTCCAGTAAGCATTTTTCTATCATCTTGGCTTGGGAGAAAGCTCAGGAGAGTCCCTAGTCCTTGAAATAATTTTGAAAAAGAACCTTTCATATTTTATAGAATACATTTTTCAACAAATTAACTAGAGTTATGAGAGTTTGGAAAAATAAGTCCTCTGAACTTCCTGGGGTTAGTGAGAGTTTAACTTGCTTTCAAAAAGAATCTTTCTGTTTTATTGGCCCTCTATGGGCAGCTTGAAAGACTACTTCTGCACTTAAACTTGTGTCAAAGTCTCACTTTTAGAAGAAGAGACCAATGTAACCATTTGAAACTGGCAAAAAGAACTCTTTAACTTGCATTGAGGACGTGGCAAGAAGCTTGAATGGAGAGAAAACAAAAACAATTAGGACACCAAGAGATGGACTTCCTGGTGATACCCTGAGCAACTGTATGCGAGATTCTTTCAAGGAAAAGCTCTGAACAGAGGATGTGACTCTGGTAATATAGGAAATAATCTTGAGATTATCTCCCAGCATCTCTGTCCTGGGAATTTCTTCTTATCTCAGTTCATCCCCTTGGCACTATCTTTGAGTGCCTTAATTATAAATTGTGAATCTTAAAACTTCTTGGCATCTATGGTTCTTGGTATCTATGTTTCTATATACATAAAAACTCAGAGATAACTGGCCAATAGGGACAAAGGAGGACTACTGAAGCAGAGGCATAAAAGATGAGAGAAAAGACATAGGAAGTAGAGAGAGAGAGAGTCCTGAATATTGGTATGCTGGACAAGGTCCAACAATCAGTTCCCTACTTAAAAAAAAGAAAAGAAAAGAAAAAGGACTAATTGCAGCACTGACCAATTTCTGTGGTATGAATTTTTCTACCACGACTGATTTAAAACTACTACTAATGGGATGTTACCAAATGTGAGTTGGAAAGAGATTCCTAGTAGCACACCATTACATAATATTTCCAACATACAGATACAATAAATCTAAATAATTTCAGGAGCCTATATAACAGTAAAATACCAAATAGATAATATTAAAATCAATAATAGTAAAAAAATTAGGAATTGGTGAGACCTGATTATTTAGTACCTAAATAATGTAATTTACTTAACTGTAAGTTTGTTTAATTTTTGATAATGACTGTGTTTTACAACCAGCTAACAAAACTCCTGAATTTAATAATTGACTCTGGTGAGCTGGTAGGGCTGGTTCTGGTACACCAGTGGTCTTGATAGTATTACCTGCCTGGTTTCAGCTGTCTTGTAAGTCCAGCAAACCCATTTTTGTCCCCTGATTACCTGAGATAGGTCAGTGCCTTTATAATTGGATTTTGGCCATTTATACCACAGGTAGCTGTTTTACTAGAAATTGCATCTCACTGCAATTTTAAAGATAGTAGGAAAAGGAAAATATATAAAATAAGCCTTTAATAGTGCTTCCTTTTTGCCGATGCCTTGTGTAAAATATTGTGGTTAACTTTTTGATATAAATCAACTTCGGTTTCTTTTCCTCATGGTTTCTCATACGGATTCTCCTCCCACCATCCAGGCAGCCACAATAGCTTTGCTTATGAATGCCCTCAGGGCCATCAAGAATATAACTGAGAAGAAGGCATGGCTCATCTTCAAGGTTCAAATTAGGCTTTTTAAAAAGTCCATGGTATAAGCAATAATCTTGAAAGCAAGCCTTTCTCTTATAGAAGCTAAGCTTTTTTGAGTGATAAAATGTTTTGATGCTTTCCAAAGCCTGAGATCCTTGGAGTTCTCAGGGCACAATGTTTATGCAGGAATCAGAGAATGAGCAGGGAATCTATGACAATGTAAAAGCCATTTTCTACCTCAAAGAGATAGGGAAGTTAGGGTAATGGGTAATAAGGGAGAATTACTATGGACATGACTAGACCTTAGCTTGTGGATTCCTGAAGGGTGCTCATGGGTTCCACATTTCTGGAATGGGGGTGGGCGGGTAGCAGCATAATGAAAACAGTGATAGAAACCCAGAATATATTTGAGAGGCTCCCAGAATATAAAAGACTACAGGTTTCTGCAAGTTTCCAACACGGTCCCTGAGCAGTGAAGCTGAATGCCTGAGAAGGTGTGCCAATGCCTGGCTCTAAAGGCAACATCATAGGTTCCCCAAGTCCCAAGGAGAAGAGAGGAAATGTTGAGACCAGTGGATCGGGAGAAGCTAATAGTAGGGGGAAAGGATGCAGGATCAACGTTCAAATTAACCAGAGGCTTTTGCAGCACTGGGGTCTCTGGCAGTGAATGTTACAGAAATGCCCCCAGCAGGAGGCCAGGGAGAACAGAAGATGATGGTTGGATCAGAGGTAGCAACTTGCCAGTACTGACATTACCCCTGGGAACTCACAGTGCTTCTACAGAGTACAGGAGAAAGAGAAAGCAATGAGAAATACAGTCTGAATTGACTGAGTAACCTCGAGGTGACTGTATTTCACAGTGAAAGTGCGGGAGTTCTCCTGAATTGGTTAAATTTTATTATCTACCTTTAGCAGACACAGGCCTTGTGAACAAAGTTACATTGTGTTGTATATAGAGAAACTTTAACAGTTACTTTTTTCACACCTGAGAGTCTTCAAAAATAGTTTTTTATAAGTACTTCCCATTAAAAATTTCTGGTTCAGTTTAGGGTTAGGAATAAGGATCAGAGGATTTGAGGGGTTTTTTTCTTTTCTTTTCTTTTTTTAATGGAAGTATAGTTGATTTACAATGTTGTGTTAGTTTCAGTTGTGTTATGATTCAGTTCTATATTCTTTTTTCAGATTCTTTTCCCTTATAGGTAATTATAAAATAGTGAGTATATTTCCTTGTGCTATATAGTAGGTCCTTGTTGGTTATCTATTTTATATGTAGTAGCATGTATATATAAAGATTTAGAGCCTAAGTATTCCTTGCCCCATTTTCTACCCTGAATTTTACTTAAGGAAAAAAGTGGAGTTCAAGAACAACCAAAGCACACCCTCAGTTTGTCTATGGGATTTACCAGTTACTGCGGGGCTATATTCTACTCATGTAAATTTGTAGGACCCATAAATACTTGTTGGGGCAATAGTTTCCCCATCCAATTTTGATATTTCTATCAACATTTGAAGACTGAAATAAGTCCAAAGTGAAATTTAGGATTTGTCCATTCTAAATATTTTAATCTGAATTCAGGATAAGTGCTGTTTGGTTATACATCAAATATTAGACATGTTTAAGGGAAAGAAATACAGGAAAAAAGAATCACATTTGGAGCTGCAGAAATGCATATTTCTGAAGCTTACTCTCAACTATTCTGATTCAGATTCTGGTCTAGGATGAATCTCAGGGAAGTTCATATCAACAAGCAGCTGTCTCCAGGAGTAATCTTGCAAAGAAAGGAACCAACTGCCAATCTAAGAACAAAAATGGTCTTAGACAGATTTGGGTTAGTTCACAGAATTTAGCAACAAGCTTTGTACATGCAAAGTACAGGCATTAGGAAGCTCAAGTTACCTAAGTAACAGTAATTAGTAAAAGGTTTCTGGAGTTCTTCCCTCCAAAAAGCTGAATTATATTTCTATTCTGTCTCTGCCTCAGTTTTCTGAAGATTCAGACTCCAGAAAGAGATGGGCTAAATTTGAGTCTTTTGTTCTCCACTTGGCTAGAGGAAGCCAAGGTATTTTGACAGGCAGTCCCATCAAAGGGGCAAAAGTAGGACCCCTAAATAAAAGTAGGGGCTATTGCTAGAAGAATGAAGACTTCATGATAGAAAGGCGAAACCATAGCTGTCCATCATAGTATCCAGGTAGCTTAGATGCAGTCGTGAAAATGACATACCTGGAAAGGTTGCCATTGACGATCTAGTGATGACATCTGTAGGTATTGGCTTCCTGGGGCTGCCATAAGAAATCACCACAAACTGGATTGCTTTAAACAATAGAAAGTTACTCTTTCACAGATCAGGAGGCCAGTAGTCTGAAATGAAATGGTAGGCCAGGCCGTAGGGTAGAATCCTTCCTTGCTTCCAGCTTTTAGTGGCTGCAGGCATTCCTTGGCTACAGAACTCCAATCTTCACATGGCCTTCCCCCCTGTGTCTCCGTGCATCTCTCTGTCAATTCTCCCTTTACTTTTTCCTTTGGAGCTACAGAACTATGAGCTATAAATTTTAAACCTAAGTTTGTGGTAATTTGTTATAGCAGCAACAGAAAACAAATATAGCCAATTTCAAGAACATTCTATTAAATCATGGAGCTGAGGTCAGGGTCTCTCAACACTGTTTTGTGGAGTCTCTCTTTAAAGGCAGACTGTGCAATGAGGTCTACCTGCTACAGTAAGGCCAGGCCCTCTCTCCCTTCTCACACTTTGGAACTCTTGCTTCAGTTCCCTCTGACTCTTTCCCACGTTCCCAACCAAAGATGAGTGGATGGTAGCTTATTCTACCCTAAGAAGTCCTGAGATGAACTGCCCAGACCTTGGAGGTGCTAGGCACTGAGACATATCTTCTTGCCCTTTCTGCTTCCTGAAGGCTGGAATGTGCAAAGATGTGAGCACTCTCTTTTTCTACTCAGTTTATGAAACCCTTAAGAAATGAGATGAAGAATTGGCAGAGAAAATAAATATCCCCTTTTTGTTGGGTGTCATATTCAAAATATTTAATAATCTCTATAGTAATATAAATCAAAATATAAATCAGTATTTAAAAAAGAATTCCTTAAATTTTCTAAATACACAATATATTATAAAATGCTAAATAATACCTGTAATAATCACTGATAAAATCTAATAATATCTAAAGTATTTGTTAATTTTTATAAATTATTGATATAATCTTGTTTGACAGAGTTCTAAAGAACTTATCTAAGCCATGACCTTGGAGTTTCATCAACCTTTTTGGCTTCCCAATTAAAGTTACATTCATTAGGTGGCATCTAATTTAATAAGGATTACCCATTAATTTATTTATGGTGCTATTCTCTCAGATTATGCTTTCATTTAAATAATACCAGCTAAACTTTAAAAAAAATTTAGCCTTTTAACTGTAAAAATTTTTAAACAATCTGTATAGTAATATAAATTAACATATAAATCTATTAAGTTAATTCCTTTTGTTATCTAAATTCTGTATGAAATTTTCATATAGTCAATATCTCTATTATTGACTGAGTCACAAAATAATTTATTGAAATACTTATTTAATAGGCTTAATTTCATTGATTTTTTTTTTCCCACTGCAGTGAGCAAAGTTTGCAAAGTCTATTTGGACAATTTTCAGGATTCAATAAATTGGAAGCTTCTTCTTCAGCAATTGCATTTTCATATAATTAATGGACACTCTACTAATTTCAAAACAGCAATTGCATTTTCATATAATTAATGGACACTCTACTAATCTCTACCGAAATGGTATTTTATTCTGCTTTATTTAAAACATGACTTTTTTACATTACTATAATCTCATTTGCTTCACTTTCATATTTTCCTTTAATTTTATATATTCAATCATTTTTATCATTTGTTTATTAACATCAGCATTTGTAACAAAGATATATTCTTTGTTATAATGCTAAAGACTGTACTGAATCTCTGTTAAACTCAGTTGTTGAAGGCAAATTTCTAAAACATTTCATTTTACAAATACTTAAATATCCCATTTAACAATTTCTATTAAATGCATAAATGAGGTTTTTGCAGTCTTGGCACCAAACACTGTCCATTGAAGTAAAAATATTCTTCCAATTTTCATTATTTTACTCCAAGGTCTTATGATATTTGATTCTCTACAAAGTGTGAGTAAATAAAAGTTTATCAAGAAAATATTTAAAGTGATTTACATCATCCAGCGACAACTGAATACAGTGACTGAGACTGTGCTAAATTGAAACATCTGGAATTTTTTCTAAAATTTTGCCTGGAACTCTCAACTTTCTCCCTAGCTTTCCTCTAACATTGTCTGTACAAAATTCAATAAGATTTTTGTGTCATTTGTCTCATCAAAACTGTTTTCCTCAGGTAATAAAATTAGGTTTTTTAGCTCTTGTTCTTCTAGCTTTACAAGATCAACAAAAGTACTAAACTATGTTTTAAATCATAAACTTCAGATTTTCAATAAATTTTTAAAACATTTTATGTGAAACAGTTGAAGCTTCATTAATAATTTAAAATTTTGAAATTCCATTGTCTCAATATGTTTTCTGTGCATATATTGTTAATTTACATACTTACATTATTCACATAAGTATGGATTCAATATAAAGCTCTCCTATTATGAATTTCCTGGGGAAAAATTAAGTTTCAAAGATTAAATCCCACTGAAAGTTATAGTCTAAAGACATAAATTTAGAAATCAAATTGTTTTATCATTGAGGTAAATTTGCAAAGAAAGTATAAAACCGGTAAGTTAAAGTCTAAGGGAATTAAAATTTTAAATCAAATGTACTTGTTCCTATGAATTAAAATTCAAATAAATAAAACCCAGGGCCTCAGAGTCAAAAGGTTAATAGGATACAGAATGTTCTAACAGTTCTAGACCCCCAAAATTTAGAAAATAAGCCAATCCCCAGTCTTGATGCCATCCTGCAAACCCAGGTTTTAGTGTGATCAAAGACCGTCACAGAAACTCAAGCGCTCATGAGGGAAAAAAGGAGAGACAGAGAACCTCTTGTATGTTTCAAGCTCACCGGGTGGGAATCAATCCAAGGTCAGCCACCCAAGGTCTATGCCTAGGGTCCTTAAACTTAGTTGCAAGAAATTTCCCATCTAGAGATTAATTTTGGCAGTATACACCTGGCAGGAAGTTCACCTATGCATAGGATTTTCTCTCTGAGAGAGTGACATTTTTGACATCACTGCCTTTTGCAAGTTTAGAAATTTCTTGTGGTGGTAGCCCCAGTTATCAGGTCTTAAACCGAGGTATCTTTTCTGCAGTTAATACTTAATTTCCACTTGCTCATTGATCCTGGTGTTTCTGGTCCCCCAATGCCAAACTGAATATAATATAAACTGTATCTACCACAAAGACTCTACTATATATCCAGTATTTTCAGTCCTACTACAGAAGCTTTTGACAATGCCTCTTGCTGTGGAATTGCTTAAATTGAAGAAACCTGCCTCCCGGGAAGATTTCTCCTTCATCTCCACGTTTGTTTCAGCAGAAAAGTCATCCTCAGCCTATTCAAATACTGAAGCTTCTCTTGAATCTTTAATATGTACCTTTGGGGTCCAGGGTAGACTAATATCCCTGCTGTGTGCTCCTAAGGCATGGAAATTTCTCACATTTTTAATGTGCTGAACATGCATAGCATGTCTCTTGTTATATCATTTTCTGCCTCAGTCATCTCTCAATTCTTTTCAGAAACTTGAATCTGCTTCTTAAATGGAGCTTTTGCTTCTCTAACCAATATAAAATTAGTACCGTTTACAAAATCTTAAGATCTTCGTTTTTTTCAGTTACTTTGCTTTCTGGACAGACATTTATTTTTCTAACAATTTTTCATAAATTTGGTTCAGTGAGGATCTTTCATAATAAGAAATAGGAAATGAGTGAGCTCTGGTTCTGCCAAAGCAACTATTTTTCAAATAAATCTTGGCCACCTTTACATCTATGAATTGGATATTCTCACCCAGGAGGAATTCTCCCAACAGACCAACATCTGTCCAAAGCCTGACCTTGATCTATTATTCTCTGGCTCGCTTCCCTTGAATAACTTTGTTGCACCTTCTCCTGGAATCTCAATTACATTAATTTCTTAATCAGTTTCCCCCAGGACACAGGCAATAGCTGTTGCTTCCTCACACACAGCAAGAGTTTTATTTCACTTTGATCCTCTGTAATCCTTTGAATATTTTATGATTGTCCTCTGGTCTTCCTTTTGCAGACCAGTCCAATTTATTTTAACCATTTCAAACAGCTGTCACAATCTTTAAGGAGTAATTTCCAGATAACTCTTACTGTAGATGCTAGTTGTGATTTTACAGGGTTTCCTTCTGTACTGTATTTTCCTAGGTTTCTATCCCTTCTGGGGAAGTTTATTCCAGGGAGCTTTGTGAGATCTTGTCTCTCTTTCTTTGCTAGATTCTGTCAGAAGCCAGTACAGTTTTCAGTTAAACAGTAAGTCAAATATGAGCCCCATTTCTAAATCACATTTTCAGAAAGGTTAGAACCAAACATATCTCCTTCGTGCTTTTATCTCTTTTTGTCTTAGCCTTCATGATCTCATTTTTCCATCCGTGTCTCTCTGATCTGCCTCTAAAATTTCAACTTCCTCCTAAAGAAGGAGGAGTTCTCCCTCTAGCTTAATTCTTGGTTCTTATTCTGCTGCTCCTTTTCTGATTATAAGACTGAAAGATGTTTTTCAAACTACTCTGGTTTCTTCCTGATCTCCTGAACAAAACTAATTCCTAGAACCAGAACATTCCAGGCACAAGACTCTTAGTTACTTTAGTCATTTTAGAAACCTGCAACTTAGTATGGATACCAAGTACCCCTCCACATGTGAGTTAACACGTTGTCTCCAAAATCTAAAGGCAAAGTCAGAAAACATGTCTTCAAGTTCAAAGCCAACCTGGTACCACATAATTGAAGAAATATTTAAGGGTCTGTAAGCAAATGGTGTGAAGGCAAAGAGTTAGCACATCAAACTGGGGCAAAAATCAGGTTTTATACATTTGAAGATTTATATAATTTTTGGACCCCCTTTAAAAAAAAAGAAAACAAAATTTTGAATACAAAATTAGATAAGAAAAATACATAGTTATTGAGAATGAAAAAAAAAAACACAACACAGTAAATTATAAACTTTTAAAACAGGACAAATGTCACCAAATCTAGAAAAACAGTATATTTTATTAACTGTTTAAAACATCTTGGTAATAATTTCCTCCTACATTTTAAGTTGCGTGCTTTTTGATCACCACTTCTTACAGTAATACTTGCACAGAATTTTCTGTAGAGTGTATAGAAAGATAATTCAGCCTATACTTAGGTTGATTGAATGGTTTATTACTGATAGGACCCATCAAATATTTGACTTCACACACGTATATTTAGTATTCGTCATACTGCCACAGAGTTGTGGTCTACGAGGAGAAGTTCTGTTATTTTCTACCTGAATGCCATCAATAAAAGAAAAACAATGATTATTAGGTACACTTATGAAATGTGTTTCTGATGTTTGGGAACTTCCATTTTGACCAGAGATTAATGAGAAAGGAATAACTGTACCTAATTTTCCATGTTTATAGGTGGAAGAATAGTTCACATGTTAAGCCTTGTTATTTTCCCTCTGCCCACATGTTGCTGTTCTATCATGATATGAACTTTGGGCCTGCACCTTTGTATATGATTACTCAGTGAGTCAGGACAGTGAGCACTGAGGAACTCCCAGAAGTTATTCCTACGCAGGGATGACAAGCAATAACTTCTTTGAAAGTGACTGTGAACCACATAAATATATCTCACTAAATCCAGTTCCAATGTATCTCCAAATCTATTACCCTAAGCAAGACTCCAAGCAGCCTGCAGCCATTTGTCAAAAGAAGCAGTCTCTAAGCAATTGCAGTCAAAATGTCTTTTTTAAAAAATGCGTCGGGTCTTTGTTGCTATGCACAGGCTTTTTCTAGTTGTGTTGAGAGGGGGCTACTCTTTCTTGTGGTGCACAGTCTGTTCATTGTGGTGACTTCTCTTGTGGAGCACAGGCTCTAAGTGCGCAGGCTTCAGTAGTTGTGGCATGCTGGCTCAGTAGTTGTGGTGCATGAGCTTAGTTGCTCTGAGACATGTGGGATCTTCCCTGACCGGGGATCAAATCTGTGTCCCCTGCATTGGCAGGCAGATTCTCAATCACTGCGCCACCAGGGAAGTCCCAGTGAAAATGTCTTAATTCTCAGATTCCATGAAAACATCATGTGAGCATAGTGGAAGGGTCCCATGCAATGAAGGGACCCTGAAACAAAAAATTAGCTTCAGGATGAATCTGTCCCTCTCCTCTGCAGTTTCCTCCCTGGGTCCTAACGGCAGTTGAAAGCCCAGGAAAATGGCACAGAATCCAGGGCAGCATAGCTTTTCTCCCTACCCAGGGCTGGCACAAATGACTTGAAGCTAAGAAGTTTGCACAATAGAACTCTTGTAACTCACAGAAAACTTAGTTGCTGTTTAAAGCCCTGGCTTAGGCAATTTATCTAATAACGTAAATAGAAGATATTTCTTTGGCCTCAGTTACCTGAAAGTTATTCATCAAAACTCTGTCCAGGCCACACCATCTTAGGGAGATCAGTACCTGCACATTTCAAGGTTAAATCAAAGCAGCCTGGGACTTGAGTGCGCTTTCCTGAGGCTGTTTTGGCTGTTATGCAAACTGCCTTTGCGGGTGGATAAAGCAACCAAGGTTCAGTGACAAGCCAAGGTGGAAGGAAAATCCTCACCCAAATTCTCGTGCTCAGTGTTATCTTGATCCTCAAATTCCACTAAATTCTGTTTCTCAAGCTTCATGGTTATCAGAGATGTTGGGGGGAAGGAAAGGCATAAAGAGGTCTCCACTTTCTAGCTTCTCTTAGCCTAGGTTGCTCCCTGATACAAGAGCCTGACACATAGGTTTGCAGACAGATAGTTCCTTCCTAGGCAGTGACTCTAGAGAATGGAAGTGAAGGATGGAGACTGAGCCCATGACATGAAAGAAAGTCCATACAACAGTGCATTTTTTTTTACTATATGATACCATTTATATGTGGAATCTAAAATAGAATACAAATGACTATATATACAAAACAGAAACAGACTAATCTCAAATTGTTGAATATTTAGGTTGTTTCTAATTTTTCACATTTACGAAAATTCTTGTAGAACAATCTTTGTGCATCCCCCTTAGAATAAAGTCCTAGAGGCAGAATTGTTGAAGAGTGCATGCAGTTTTAAGTTCTTTAATACATACTGCTGTAACAGTGCATTCTTGAGAAGTTCATAACTGGGAGCAAATGGGTCTTGATCTCATTGGGAACTTATGCAGATCCATGTACCTTACACCTTAGAACTGTGCCCTGTAGAGAAGGAAGTGTTTATCCACTGGCTCCTGTTCCCCCATCGGTCAAGGAATGTTCGCTTCCTTGCACATCTGGGTTGTGCATGCATGAGGGCAGGGCCTACGTAATTGCCACGCAAGCTTGAATGCTAGGAAAGTTTTCCTAGGCATCCAAAGCTGTAGAGTTAGAGAAGCCGTGGGGCAGAGAGTGAGAGAGAAGTACCACTGAGATGAACTGTTGTCAGGGCATACTTACACAGAGCTGGTTACTGCAGCGTGGCTGCTATAAAAGGAGGACCAAAAGGATACAAGGCTGACCACAAGATATATCTGACTCACTACTAAAGCTCTGAACCAAAAAGGAGATTAGACAAACTGGCCGATGGGGGAAAATACCACCTTTTTAATATTAAAGGTGATATTGAAAAATATGGCTTAGATGCATGGTGACAATGTACTTCCTTATATTGAACCTCAAACTTCAATACTCGCAGGTGACACCTGGAAACCACTGAACTGGGGCCTGCCCCTACAAAACACAGCATGAAGGAACAGATGAAAGTACATGCTTCCTGCAGGCAGCTGACTCTCAAAAGGAAGAGAAGTAGGAGTTGAGTGAGCTGCGGGGGTAAACTCAGAATTATCCTTTAGAAAGAAAGGAGGAAAATCACAACTATTTCTTGACCTAATAGGCATCAAGAATAATATTGTTTCACAAATTTTCACCTTTAATCCTTACAATAAAATTGTGTATTATCAACTTAATTTTACAAATGGGAAAACTTATACCAGAAGATATTGGAAAAAACTTAGAGATAAAACATTGAACTGAAATTTATATTGTTTGACTCCAAAACCTATATTTCCTAAACTTTATTATATCTTACACAGGAACATTAAACAGTATTAGTTTCCCTATTAAAAAAAATTCCCAAATGGATTCATTATAAAGGAAAGTATCTTCCTTTCTCTCTCTTCAAATTGCAATATCAAATAAGCTTTTAACAAAGCTGGAACTCCCATTGTATGGGGTTGTTTCCATATACAAGAGTCTGGGCTTAACATGCTATGTAATTATTTTCAGGTTCTAAAAATAAAAATCTCATGCCAGTAAAGCACATAGGGGGAAGTTTTCAGTCTTTAGCATGAGCAAAGAGCCTGAACACATAAATGACATCTCCAAAATTCTTAATATTTCCAGACAACCAAAATGCTAGCTTATACAGCTCATTTCTAGCTGTCAAGATTTCACATTGCCATTAACGAGAGGCAATGAATGCAAGATTCTTTTCTGAAAATGCCTTCATGTGGTAAGAATCAGTCAAGAATTTATGTCATAGTACACCCTTGTACTTTTCCCACCATAGGAAGAAAATAAATTGAATTGTAACGGTATCTATAGCTATCTCTAGCTACATTATAAGCTTGTCTGCCCTTCTACAAGAAATTTTCATTTTGTAAGAAGTTTTGCAATTTATTTTACTGAACTGTTTAAGCAAAAATGAGCATATTTGAGCTCTTTATAAAAGCTTAAGCAAATTAATTTTTTTTAAAAGAAGGAAAAAATATTGCTATGAACCTATATTCTCAGAAAGAACCCAAGAAGACAAAATAACACAGCAAAGGCCAAGGAAAACAAAACTAAAAGCCTGGGAAAAAGTTAAAAAAAAAAAAAAGAAAAAAGAAAAAAAAGCCAGGCACAGATCCAAAAGCATGATGGAAAGGCAAATTTATCCCATTGAAAAAATGAGAAAAGCAATAGTTCATCCTCAATCTCCTTTTTCTGACCTGCAGATAAGGTATCACATAAGTATCAAAAAGGCAAACAATAGAAGACAATTCATCCCCCAACTTCCCCTTCCCTTTCAGTCCCTCCCTGACCTCCCTAAGCAGAACTCACACCCCAGCTTCCTCCTGCCCAAGACATACATACCCCCACAATTGCCGAGAACAAGGCCCTGGGCACTCTTACATTTCGTGGTCCCACCCCACGTTATAGCAAATCTTCAAACACTTCCACATGAGGCAAAGTTGACATGATTTAATAATACTTACCTTTTTGGAGCACTTAACTTATTGACAGGCACAATCAGAACACTTTACGCCTGTTCCATTGTCACAACTATTCTATATGTAAGTGTGATGATTACCCATGTTCCACCAGCAAGGAAAAAATGACTGAATAACTTGCCCCAGGTCAAGTAACTAGTAAGTAACAGAACCAGGATTTAAGCCCAGGGCAATATTCTTCAAAACATCATAAACTATCACTGAACTATCGTGACATAATTGTATGTTCTACAGGTGTTTAAATGTTTATGTATTTTATTTTTGCAGTTGTCTTTTGATATTTTGAAGCCAGTGTATTTTTTTCAAGCATCATAATGTTTCACAGTCCCTTTAAAAAAGCATATGGTAAGAAACAAAACAAAACAAAACATATGGTCCCTTTGTTTTGAACTCAGTGACAAGAACAAGGACGCAGATACAGAGAAGGGACTGGAGAACTCGAGGTTTGGGAGGGGGCGGGGGGTGAAGGGGAAGCTGAGATGAAGCGAGAGAGTAGCACAGACATATATATATATATACTACCAACTGTAAAATAGTCAGTGGGAAGTTGTTGTATAACAAAGGGAGTCCAACTCGAGGATGGAAGATGCCTTAGAGGACTGGGGCGGGGAGGGTGGGGGGGACTCCAGGCGGAGGGAGTCAAGGAAGGGAGGGAATACAGGGATATGTGTATAAAAACAGATGATTGAACTTGGTGTACCCCCCAAAAAATAAAAAAATAAAAAAAAAAGAAACAAAACAAAACAAAACATATGGTCCCTTTGTTCTGTTCCTGTAGTGACTATTAAGTAAAACAACACTACTCCCCTTATCACATCGTGTTTTTCTCCCTTACCTGTCTCCCTTTCTAGAATATCAGAAGTTAAATAGCAAAATGTCTTACACAGAGAGGCACTCAGTATATGTTTAACAGTCAAACTGAAGAGTGGCAATAGAAGGGAGAAGAACTTAAAACTGAGTCATTTGCTAAGGACAACTTGCTAAAGATTCACTCAGGGCTGGTATTTGGAGGAGGGAAGTGCACTAGGGAAATGGCCGATTAGCTAATCATGCAGTAATAGGGAAGAGGGGGATATTGCGGCAATGGCTTGGATATCATGCTCTCAAATCAAGCTAATGAATTCAAAAGGAGGTTATATTGAATATTTTCCTAGAGAACTTCAAAAAAGGGGACAGATAATCCCCCAAAAGTTGGCCAACAAGCAGGTAATTATAATTAACATCTCTCAAGTGGTCTTATATCCCTAATATTTTGTTGTCACATGCTTGGAAATTTATATTATTTGTAAAATACCAGTGTTTAACCCCATTATTGTATTATATCAGTTATAAATGTTTCACTGAGCCCAAAAAAAGTTATATATTATTTATAGCAGTTCATTGTCTTTTCATTTATTTGAAACCATATCCTATATCTTTCAAATGCAAAGGATTTTGTTAGAAATAGTTCAGTTATTTTGTTACGGTAACCATAGAGATTCAATAGTTAAAACCATTTAAGTCATACTTATTCAGCTTCAACTATATGCTTATCATTGGCTCAGAATTGGGGAAAGACACCTCCCACTATTTCGATGAATGAAAATATACATGCATACCACTCAGTAAAATAACAGTGTTAAAACATACCATCACTGTTTATATGAATGCTATAGAAACTAAGGATAGTAGAGGAAAGAGTATCAGATTAGTAGGACTGAAATTACTAAGGGTGATCTCCCTGGGCAGAGCAACACCGGAGAGTTTTTAAGCGTGTGAATTTTAAAGCCCAAAAAACCTGGGTTCACATCAATTCCCACCTTCTATTTCCTTTGTAGATTTGGACAAAGTTATTTAATACCTCATGTCTCAATTTCCTCACCCATTACACAGAAATAACAGTCACTGAGTTGTGATAAAGATTCCAATGGGACAATTATTGCAAAGTGCTCGGAATAGGGTTAGGCTCATCCATGGCACTTATTAATGATATTGAGGTAATTAATGATTAATGATGTTGAAGTAGCAGTTGCTGTCATAGTCCCAGTCTTAGCAGTAGTAGTAGTAATAATAGCAGTAGCACTGGTAGTAGCAGGTGCAATAGTAGTAGTAGTAATTGTAGTCATAACAATAATTAGATGAGCTGACTCGTGAGTATCAGCAAAGAGTGGAGGAGAACACTCTAATAGTGGCAACAGGATGGACAGAGATTAGGAAATAATTATGAGTGTTTATTTTTATTTTTAATTTTTATTGAAATGTTGATTTACAATGTTATGTTAGTTTCAGGTGTATAGCAAAGTGATTCAGTTATACATATGTGTGTGTGTGTGTATTCCTTTTTAGATTCTTTTCCATTATAGGTCATTACAAGATATTGAGTACAGTTCCCTGTGCTATAGATATAGCAGGTCCTTGTTGGTTATCTATTTTATATATAGTAGTGTGTATATTTTAATCCCAAACTCCTAATTTACCACCCCTCTTTCCCATTTGGTAACCATAAATTTGTTTATGTCTGGAGTGTTTATTTTTAGATCAGTGAGATTACCTAGTTAAAGTACAAAAAAGATTACAAAGTAATGGGAAATAAAACAATAAGTAAATTACCACTAAATTGCAAATTATTGAGACCAGTAATATTCTTTTGTTTGGAGGTGAGAGTGGGTGGGTAATCACCAAACAATTCCTTGAATAATCTTCAGTTGTCATTGTGGTGCATCTACCTGGTTGAATGGGATGGAGGGTAAGCTATTATCTTGAATGGAAGGAAAAGAATATTTAGTGCAGTTTTGTTCTCTGTCATTTAGTGGTCAAAGGAATAAGAAACAAGCTTGAGTAAATTAGGCTGAGGATGCAGGGACGTTCTCTACCATTTGGAAGCGTGTTGGCAGATGTTTCCTATTATTCATGTGATATCTTCAAATCACTTTTGGATCATAAAGATTCCTAAGGGGGAAAATAATCTGTAAGAAAGCAAGACTTGCAGGGAGCTGGAAGTTTCTAGCCCAGTTAACAAATAACTTTATGCAAAATAACTTTCACACTAACAAGCAGCTTCAAAAGCAGCCAGCAGTGGTTGCCATGCTACCAAAAGTGAGCTCTATGCCTGTCTTCAGTTATTTCTGCTTTGGAGGGTATTTTGTGCCATTTGTGCCTCAAGGAAGAACCAGGCAGTCAAGGCTGGACTGGGCTGTTTGGTTCTCTGGGAAAAGAAGAAAAGCATAGATCACTGCCCAGGGGAACCAGGCTCATTAGGAGACAAAGGTGACAGGTGTTTGCTCTCTGAAAAGACTAGTAGCTATAGAAAAACTCAGCTGTGGTGGATTTCCAGAACATAAAAGCTGTTAGTGGAGGGCAGAAAGAATAGTCTAAGAAGGGAGGGTGCAGATAGTGTGACCTTACATCCTCGTTTGCTTGGGACTAAAGGGTTTCCCAGGATGTCAGACTTTTGATTTTGACACTAGGACAGTCCTGGAATGGTTGGTCACCTAAGTTACAAGCCGAAAACTTATTTTCCGGGCAGGCTAAAGTCTTATTTGATGGACAGCAAAATCATGCTGAACACAAATGCACTAGCAGAACCCAGAGATGATGCATCAACCTAGCCCTTAAACCAAGAGCCATCAATGAGTTAAATCATAAATAGTCCACTCAGTGTCACCAGTTGCTTCCTGCATAGGAATAAGGAGATGTGTAACATTTAAGAAATACAAATATTGATCAGTAATAGTGAATCTGAGATAGTATTCAAGAGCATAATAAATTGTTATTTCTTGATCTTGACAAAATTGTCCTCAATCACAAACTGCCCAGTTAATGATAGTGACTCCGTTTTCCTTTTTTGCTGGGGAGGCTTAACAGCACATTGACTGTGCTCGTGAGACAATATAAGACAGATCTGGCTTCAAATGATGGCTTTATTGCTTTTACACTGTGTGATCCAAGGTACATTTCTTTAGCTCTCTGTGAATTCATTTCCTTTTCTGTAAAATTGTAATACCTACCCCAAAGCATGATTCTAGAAACTGAAATTAAATTAGACCAGTAAATGGGAAATGAATAGTCAACAAATATTAAAGGTTCTCTTGTTTAGTCTGCTTTTCTCTTGGTTCTTCTTTAAGTCAGGTTTCAATCACAGGTAATAGAATCCCTCAACCTACTGTAAACAGAAGGGTGTTTATTTCAGGGAATTGGGTGCTTACAATATCTTTAGCTGGACTGAAGGAACAGACTCCATGTGGAGCACACAGAGGAGATCCCCAGTCTGCAGAACTGTTCTCCTTTTGCTAGAATCAGGAAAGCTACCTTCACATTGGCAGGATGGCTAAAGTAGCACCTTATCTGCTAAACTGGGCAGTTGTCCCTACAGCTATTGGGTCAGAACCAGCCATGCCTGCCATGATCTATGCCTGCAAAATGACTATCTCACAGCCTGATTCTCTTCCCAGAGAATTCAATGCTGACTCACTGTTCAATGAGAACATCTCGTTGGTAAATTGAAGTCACGTGAAGAGTCCTAGCTAGAAGGTTGTCTAAGAAATGTGTTTCTTTATGCTCTTAGGGGTTGGAAATTATTTCAGTTGAGCTCATCCATAGCTTCCACCACTGCCCTTATAAAGTGGTTAGCTTTATGTGTCACCTTGACTAGGCTAAGTGATGCCCGTGTAGCCGGTAAAGCTTTATTTCTGGGTGTATATATGAGTGTGTCTCTGGAAGAGATTAGCACTTGAATTAGTAGACTGAAGTGAAGAAGAGCCTTCCTCACCCGTATACATGGGCATCATTCAGGCTGTGAGGGCCTGAGCAGAACAAAAAGGCAGAGGAAGGGCAAATTTGCTCTTTTTGCCTGAGGTAGGACATCCATCTTCCCCTGCCTTTGGACATTGGTGCTCCTGGTTCTGAAGGCCTTCATACTCAAACAGGGACATACATCACTGGTTTCCCCAGTTCTTAGGCCGTAGGACTTGGACTGAATTACATCACTGATTTTTATGGTTCTTCAGCTTGCAAACGGCAGATTGTAGGACTTTTCAGCCTCCATAGTCACTTGGGCCAATTCCAATAATAAATCTCTTCTTATATCTCTATCTATCTGTCTGTCTGTCTGTCTGTCTATCTATCTACCTACGTACCTACCTACCTGTCTACGTACCTACCTACCTACCTATCTGTCTCCTACTGGTTCTGTTTCTTTGGTGAATCCTAATACAACTTACTTCAGTTTTCCATAGTTAGTGACACAAATGGGCAAAAACCACTTATAACCATGCATTGCAATTTGAGTAGAACCTTTCCTAGATAAAGCAATTCTTGGGTCATTTGGTTTAAATAGGAGAGATTCTCACTCTAAAAACATGCTAAAATAAATTTTTTGCACTGTGCTAGTGTGTGCTCATGTCTTTCTCTGATATGGGTTTACTGACTTCACTGGTGGTCTTTCTCCCTTGGTATTTGGCTAAGATTTGAATATGTCAAATCCAAAGTTAGGATAAGGGTAGAACTCGACAGTCTTCTGGGAACCAATCATATGTTCCCGGTAACCATGGTCTTTGTCAATGATAAACAAGAACTCAGGAAAAGAGAATGTAAAGCATGTCACTGGAAACCATTTTTTTGGCTTTTGTTGACATGAACATCTTGGACACTTTTACTGACTAAAGTGGCCTTATCTACAACATACATTCATGCTCCTCCCCTCAGCAGAAATTATCATCCAGAAGGATTTCAAAATAAAGAGAAATTTATGTTTGAGGGATGTAGCATCAGAACTTTATGGGGTTATTTCTAGAGGCAGTCCTTAGAGACTTGTTGCCAACAGCAGAATCCTCATGCAGAAGTCAGAGAGCTCAACGCTTAGCACTGTTTTTTATCTCTAGATTAGGGGAGTGCGATGTGATGTGAAGAAAGCTTTATGGGGGCAGATCCAAATCTGCAAAGCAGTGGCTGATAATTGGAAAGCAATAAATGTCTTCGGGAGTCCAACCAACAATGACAACATTTCTAATTGAACCATGAGTCTAGAAGGTACTGTTGGTGAGTGTTAGCCATTTTCCTGCCTCCCAGTCTTCATTGTCTTCCTTTCCTTCCAGCATCCTTCTTCATCAGCTTCCTCTTGCTCCAGAAATTTGAATAATCAGGTGCAAAACTATATGGTAGATCAGTGTCTATTTCTTGATAATTATCTGTAGCTGAGTTGAAAGATTCCACATAGTCCAAAGAACTTTGCAACTCCTCAACCAGGTAATTGCTTTGCTAAAGGAGATGTGAAAAATAGAACTGAGAAATTTACTTTCCTTTTGCTGAGTAAACGAAGGTCATCCTGGAGAAATGTGAGAAAGGAAAACAAATATATTTGAGTGACAGTTTCATTCTGAGCAGACGCATACATTTGACATCCTAAATCACAGTTAGATATGACAATGACTAGAATTAATTAAGCATCACCAGTCAAGAAAACAATAGAAACTCAAAAAACATTTTAAGGTTACACATATCTTCCAGTTAATAAACTTCTTTGTAGTGTGTTATCTATTTAAATATATACCTAAGTCTTTTCTCTGAATTCAAAAGAGTCAGCGTTTAGAAATAATGATTCTACAATGCAATGGCTCTTGAGTGCACGTAAATGATGTGTGGTTGCGCCAAAGAACCCTCATACCAGGTGCAAATGACAGACACAATAGGCATGATGACAGAGAGTTTTTGTAAAGAGCAACAGGAGGGTTACTTTATTAAGGGTTTCAGCATCCACAGCTGTTTCCCTTCAGCTGATGTGACTGAGCTACTTTGTTAATAGACCTTATAATACTCTGATTATGTTTCTTTCTCTGCTGTATTTTTGAGTATCAGGTTGATACGGCTCTGAAAAGGGACTTTAAAAGATTCTGATGGAACCTAGAAAGATTTCAGATTCAATGGTGTTTGCTAGGTGCTATGCTTTTCACTGTTGTTTGCTTTAATTTAAATGACTCTGCCCTATGAACATGAAAGTCCTTCAAGTGTTATTTTTTACGGTAGAGTGAATGAAATTTTATTTGAGACCCACAAAGCATAAGCTTCAATTGAATTTGGCAGTGACACAGGTCTTTGTTCAAGGATTTGAGTCAAATCATTTTCATCAGACCGACTGTATTTATGACTGAGATTATTTGACTTTGCACACGTTTCAATATTTGATACCACGCATGCTGACGTGTTCTCTAGGAGGGCTATTGTTAGCCGTAGAAACCTGGGTCAACACTAACAATAGCAGATCTCTCTAGGCATGTGGTTGGGTGTGCTGATTCACCATCTGAGCTGGTAGGGTCTCTTCACATACCTAGGACAGCATTCATGAATTCAAAATGGTACAAAGTGAAGAGTCAACATCAACATTTAAAAGCAGCATTTATCATCAGCCAGTTAACAGAATAAAATGCCTAATATATCAGCATTGACTAAAGCAAATTGCAATATGACTTGTTGGATACTGATGATTCAGTGATATTTTCCCCTGACCTGGGGATGGATTATTTCTTCACTAGTTTTATTAAGGTTAACAAAATAAGGAGGATGCATCCCACTGAGATTAAGGCTTTGTGAAGGTGAGCAAAAAGACACCGGCTTCTGAAATATTGTGAGCATATATATAATTCTTTCCTCAGTACATGTGTTTCAATTAATGAATATACCCCCAAAATATTCTTCTTGAATTAGGATTCAATTCAGTAATCTGATCTTTAACAAAAATTAAAATTTGAACTCAGGAATTCTGAAATATTAAGAAAATATCTGTTCAGTGGTGCACAAGAGATGACTTATGTGTTGAAGATATGTGGGAATATCTATTTTCAATTATGCACTCATATACACACACACACACACACACACACACACACACACACGGTGGGGAGCTAAAGTAGAGAATAATGCTGGAATAATGCTAATCAAAATTAAGTTTAAGTGGTTACTAAGCATCATGTCAAGATACAGTTAATATTTTTAAGGGTTATAAGGAAATTTTGGAATTCAATCTTACTCTAAACTCAAAAGGGGTAACCTCTGATAACAATTTAAGCTTTAAGAAACCATCGGCATGCTATAGACATTTTCTGATACTTACTTTCTTTAGGCTGTCTATAAATTTCTTTGTGACCAGCAAGGTCCAAATCCACAGTAAGATGTTCTACCTGCTTCACAGACTCAATCTTTCAAAAACAAGACTCATTGTCTTCTTCTCTAAAAGCATCCATCCCCTGAGTTCCCTAGCCTGGTAAAAGCTATCTAAGTCAGAAACCTAGACAGTATCACTGATTCCACCGTTAATTTCTCCCCACCTACAATCCACCACCAACTCCTGTCAATTCTAACAGGTATCTTTTCAGTCTACGCACTTCTTTTAATGCCAATGTCTACTCTAGCTCCCCACCGTGTGCCCTTGGCTTAGGGCCACAACCACTTAATAGATCTCCTTGCTCTCAATAATTATTTTATCCCTTTGATTTTCTACACAGTAACCAAAGGGACTTTTATAAAACTCAGCTCTGCCGTGCTTCTGTTTAAATTCCTCACTGGTTTCCCATGTTTCTTAGGATAGGGTCTAAACTCAATATAAAATAAGACATCCAGCACTCCCTGCTACCTTGCCTATAAATATGAATTTTGGCCTCCATATTCTTGTCCATGCAATGACATCTGCACAGAAATAATCTCCTCCCTTAGCATAACTTCCACTAGTCCTTCAGTGGAAGGTGTCAGCTGTATTAATTTTTTCTAGGAATCCATTTGTAACTCTTCCTCCAGCCCCACATCAATTTCATGTGTCCTTCCATTGTGTATCCACAGGGCTCTGTGCTTATTGCTCCCAAGACACTCTGTATAGGAATTACCTGTTTGTCTGTCTTTGTCCATTTGCTATAACCTCTCCAAAGAGAGAAACCTTATCTCCTTCTCTATATAGCTCCAGGGCATAGACATATCTCATATCTTGAACATAATGGGTGCTTAATCAACAACTGTGGAATGAACTAACGGTGTGAAAATTGAGTTGAAAAAATGTGTGGTATCATCTAAATAATCTTTTAAAGCCACTGTAAATACATGACAGAATAGAGTAATATAGATTCTTTGAACAAGGGGCTTAGGAATAAATGGTGACCACCTCTATAGGTTTACATTCTAAAGTGAAACTTGATTGCTAGACATTCCAAAATCTTGTAGTTGATAACAAAGACTTCTATGAAAATGGAGTTAAACATACCTAACCAACAGTTCCATGAAACTTAGAAAGGGTCCAAGAAAAGCAATAAACACATTAATTAGAGCACAATATTATCAGAACCTGAGTTCATGTGTGGGGCTCTGTTACTTACCAGACATGTGATATTTAGTAAATTAGTTAATCTCTTTTTTAACAAGGATGTTGTGGTCCCTACCTCGTTCTAAATTGGGAACTGGTGATATTTATGTCATAGCACTCTACTTTCTACCTTTAGCATCTAGTACATGATAGGTACCCATTAAATCTTTGAAAAATATTGAGGACAAAGCATTGACTTGCACAGAATCCTAAAATTAGTATAAAATGACAAGATAGGGAGGGAATCACTTAATGTCAGATATCCACAGAAAAGTTTCCAAAGTTATGAACACTCTTGCCATGAATGTCAATGAAAATATTTGAAATTCTTATTTTAAAATGTTTTTCATTAATTTTTCAGCAACTTTTTTGATTCAAGAAGTTTGAAAATCATAGGAACTTTCCAATCCATGGACTGCCCTAATAATTCCAGAGTTGAAGGACAAGCATACACCTGAAAAGCTAGCCATAGAATACAGAAACCTTTATAAAAGAAACACTCCTTTCTTAAAATGCATTCATGGAAACACTTTTTGTCCTTCCATTTGGTCCCAGGCACTGCATTGGCATGAAGAACACTAAAGTGAATATTCAACATTCTTGTTTGCAGGAACTACCAGTTATATGGCAGAGATGGGCTGAGAAACACTGCAATCATAGGTTCAGTGATAGAGTTATATACAGATGGAGCTGTGTGGCTGTAGAGAAGTTGGGAAAGACTTCCCTGAGGAAATTTCTCTATAGCGGAGTCCCAGTGTTGTCCAGTGTTGTGGAGGAGCATGAGGGAAAGATATTCTGGGCACAAGGGGAGGTGAAAATAGTGTGGCGTGTGTGTGTTTGTGTACTACAAGCTGTACAATGTTGATGAAGTGGCAGGAGATGACACTGGAGAGAAGACAGGGGCCAAATCCTGGAACCCCTCAAACGTCATGCTGGAAACCTTGGACTTTATCCTGAAGGCAATAGCGAATGGTGACATGTTTTATGCAAAGGAGGGATGCCAATAACATCTGTGCATTTTAGATAGAGCATGTATTATCTAAAGCAAATGTAGAAGAGATTAGAAGCTTCCTGCTCTCTGCTCCAATAGGAATTTATACATAACTCTTATTCACCTTATCAAAATGTTTTGCAAGTCTATTTGCTTGTATTATTTCCCTAGACCAGTGGTTCTCAAACCTGAGTAGAGATCAGAGTCACCTGGAGATGTTGGGAGCCTGATTTTGCATTTCTAATGAGTTCTGGGCTAATATTAATGATTCTTACCTTTGGCCATATAATGAATACCCCAGCTTTAGACTATGATTTTGGCTCACTTATTATTAATCTTTGTTTCCCAAACATCTAGTCCAATGTCTATTATTGAACAGGTCCTCATTAACTATTTTCAACTAAAAGAATGAAGGAATGAAAAAATTCCAAATATAGGGGAAATAGATACATTAAGTAGAATGATTTTGTTCCTCCTTTTCATCAGAAATTACCCTAAATGATAAAGGTGCATATGTTAGTATAAATTGTGGGAGAAAAAAGAAAGAGTGACAATAATAATGGTAAAGATGAGAGCTAAATTAGGAATCTGAAGATTTCCATTTGCTTTCTGGTGTCTACACGACTAGAGTAGCCTTGAGCAAACCATTTTACTTTCCACAGTACTATATCCATGTTTTACTTAGATGATTAAGTGGCCATTAGCAATACTTCATTGAATAGGCCCTTTGAAAAAAAATCTCAGAAAGAATTTATTCATATAAAACCTATTGAATTTAACTTTCATATAATGAATACTACAAATCAAGTAAAAGTTCCAAATGTACTGCAGCAAGCATTCTCTTACATCATGTCCATAAATTCTTTTCTACTTGATAAATTATCTTACAAAGAAACTATATATTCATTGCAGCACTATGCTGTGCTTCATAGGTGAATGCTTCAGTTACAGACTATACTTCACATGGGTGGATTCTGTTTTGATTCAGAGGTTGAAGGACCCACGCTTGGAGTTTCTTTTTCCAGGATGGGTCATGTTTATGTCAAGCAATCTTTACTTTTTCATTTCACACACAGTGACTAAATTTTTGAGATGGCAGGAATGCTTCACTGATGCTATATATAGCTGGATTTTTTTACTTGGTTAAGAATGAAATCTGTGTATCCCATAGTCTATTCCAACTAACTAGAATCAATAAGAAGAGATGCAGTGAGATCTCTCAGTTAAAATATTTTTGACAAAAATTCAAATATCTTATTGGTCATTGGATTGAATTTGCCCACACTAGAGTCCAGAAAATATCACATTTTCCTGAAATGTAATCTGCTTCAGGCTCCACCCACCTAGGTAGTAGAAAGTCCAACTTAGTCTGTTTCCAAAAGGTACTTCCTCTTCTCTTAAAATTATTAAAGAACAGGAGGATTTATAAAATCTAGAAGAAAAGGTAGGACTTTGGGTATTCAGCCCATAATGGTCATCGTTTGAGATTCTTTTCCTATCCACTGAAGAGCAGTTCAGTACCACCTCCTCCTGTAATAGCATCCATCCCTAAGGTGCCAAGATCAACCACTGACCCTGACATCTACAGAGTTGTCAACCTCCCCCAATCTTGTTGTGGTCCTTGCACTTCAGATATTTCCACAATGGAACTGACCTACCATCTCTGCCACATCCTTCAAGTCTCAGGAAATACATTCTACCCTCTAGCCTTATATTCTTCCCTCTTTCCCAACTTGAATCACCAACCTCCATCCCGCCCTCTCTCTGATCACTCCACGTTAATTCTTTGATAGGCCTAACTCTATAACAAAGGCTACCTTGTCACCTAGCTCACAGTTCTCCTTTCTTAAAATATAAAGCTTCAGTCTCAAGACATTCAATTTCTCATCTACAGTGAACCGACTTCAATCTGGATTAGTGCAATGGTCTCCTAATAGCTCTCCTTGCTGCCTCTCCTTTTAATCCACTGCTCCTTTTGTATTTGCTCTAGGTCATCTGGAGACAGAACTGATCATTTTAGCACAGGGGTCAGCAAAATGATGATCAAGTGCACAGGTCAAACCTGGCCTACCTCTTTTTAGCTTTTTGGTTTTTTTGTAAACCATCCTAAGCTAACACTATGTTTACATGGTTCAGTGATTGGAAACACATTTAGTTAAAGAGTAATGTTTTCTGGGATGTAAAAATTATATGGAACTCGAATTGCAGTGTCCATAAATCCAGTCTTCCTGGCACACAGCCAAGTTCATTCACTTGTGTGTTGTCTGCGGCTGCTTCCACATGACACCGGCAGAGGTGAGGAGTAGACACCAGATGGCATGCAAAACCTGATATTATTTACTAACTGGCCTTCTGCACAAAAAGTTAACCAACTCTCGTCTTCGAGCACTGCTTGAAAACCTTCAGTGAACTGCATCACTCAGTAAATAAAATCCAAAGCCATGATCTTCCCCATGAAGTGACCATAAACCTGCTTATTCCTCAGCCCTCCTTCCTCCTTCCATCTGCCTCTCACAATCTCAGCACTCAGTTTTCCAGTCACACAGTCCTTGCCATTCCAAAAGACTACCTTGATTTTTCATTTTAACCCACTGCTGCAACTTTTCCATTTTCCCCCATTTGTCTGGCCTATTTCCATTTATCTTCAAGACTTAGCATAAATACTGTATTTAGTCAAGTTAGAAACTTCCAACTTTCTGATTTTATTCCCCCCACCATAATTCTATTAGATGACTCATATCATTGGAATAAATACAGGTGGCAAACATTTGTTTCATCATCTAAGGTCCATCCCCTCTTCTTGTGACATTAAGATTCTGATTTTGGTTTTTCTTGTCTCTACCTCCTTGCCTCCTATGCAGACTCCATCACCTGGCTTAGCCAATGGGTGCATTCCATCCTCTTAGCCATAGTGACTGCTTCAAAGTACACCCAAGCCAGGCAAATCAGAGCTAGTAAAGTTCAATTCCAAGACTTTTGTTCTCCTATGATGTTATTTGATTTCTGTCAACCTCTCACCTGTAGGGCAAAGTAAAGGCAAAGATAAGCCTGAAATCACCAGGGGTAGTGAAACATCTGGTGTCACTGAGCCCCAGATGAAACCATGCCTGAAACCAGATGGCCCCTTGAACATCTCAATGATCTCAATTAAGATCTCAGTACAATCTCTTTGCTAGACCTAATTTGGGTCAGGTGTTCCATCACTTGCAACCAGAGGAGTCCTAACTAACACACTGTCTGCTTTTCCTCTATTTTCTGTATCCCTGGCACATGCTTCTCTCCTGGCACATAGGATACACTCAATACATTAATTTTACTTTCTTATGTTCCTGACCTGCTTGAAAATGGAAATATCCCGTCCTGAAGTTATGTGCGTGTCCTCACCGCCTTCACTTTACCACTTATTCTACTTCTGTGGTTTTGTCTGGGCTTGGAGAGCTGACCAGCTCTGAAGTGCTCCTTTAGCTTGAACTCGAACTGTGATTAGTTCAACCTTACTGACATAGGCACAGGCTCTAAATGCTTTCTCTTTCAGACATCACTCTTTCATTTCTAGTCTCGATGCTATATTCATATCAAAGCTGTAAGATGCCTAAAGTAAGAACATGGCCTTTAAAGTTAGGCAGTCCTAGGCTGGAATACTAGACTGTTACATAATACTCATGAGACCTTAGATATTTCTGAGTCCTCCTTGTAAAGTGAGGCGAACCGTATCTCTCCTAGGCTGTAACAGTGAAGTGAAGATTGGCACAGGCACAATCACGGGTACATAGCTAGAATTCAATACATAGTTTTATTATTTTAATAAAAGAAACCAAAACCTTGCTTTTTATGTTTTAGAGGCAAAGCTTATGGCATGCTTTTAAATTTTTGTAAAGAACTAGATTTTTTTTTTGCTTTGAAAAGTGGGTGTTTTTAATTATTAAGAATGATTTTGAAAAGGAAAGTCTGAGCCATTTCAGCTTCATTGTATTCACTCTGGGTCATTTTGACATTGACGCTGATTAATATGCTTACGCATGTGAATTAATATTTCAGGCTCTTGTGTGAAGTTGTAGGCTTTCAGAGTCAAAATAAATTTTCAAAAATCTAAGTAATATCATAAATCTAACCCCAAATTATATAGATCTATGCATTGATGCCTTATGAAAGTATCTAGAAAAGTTCATTGTATGATATACTTTTAATCATATGTATTCCTCTCTCTCCTTTCATCTCCTAATTTCTTCTTACTTTCTAAAAAGGACCCGAGGAAGAAGAAAATATTGTCAAATTCTTTAGAAATGTAAAAAATTTCAAGTAGTATTATTTAAACTTAAGTAACTCTCCGTAGGCCAGATTCCAGCAAAAACTGACTCTCAAAAATACTTCCCTGGTAGTAAAGTGACCACTACCACTGATCTGGAGCACCTATCCACTGCTAAATTTGCAGAAGACCAAATCAGCAGCTCCACCCCAAATTTGCCTACCTGCCACCACGGCAGAGACAGAATTGTGGATTTCCTTCTTAACACACACATCCAGCTGGATGTAAATGATTAGCACGTAAATAATTTTAAAGCAAATATATGATTTCCATAGAAATTTTATTTGAGAAGAGACCTCTTAAACATTTGCCTTCCAGGGTAATAAATCTTTGAACTTACCAAGTCTCTTAGCCAGCATGCATTAAAGGCATTTTTGTTTTGTTGTCACATATATTACTCTCACAATGTCTAGGACTGGAAATGAACTATGGATTCCCTCCAAGGATTATAGGGAAGGGGATTGTATGGGGGCATGTACAGGTAACAAGACAAGGAAGTGTTTCAGGTGAGGATGGCAGGGACTGAATAGGGGGCAGGAATACATTGTTTACCAGAAAGGGATATCTACCCTCTTTACAAGGCTTTCTTCTGAACCAGAAACTGGCAAAAAAAGAGAAATAGAAAAAAAGAATATATATAATTTAGGATTTGAGTGATCAATAGTCACCCTCAAATTCAGAAATGCCAAAGCTGTCCAAAGTCAAAGTTAAATAATACGTTCCATGAAAGTAGCTGTGAAGATGATTTAGAAAATTGGGCAAATTATAGAGTTTGTACCCCTCATTTATTCACACTACTATTTGTATTCCATTCCAAGGCCAAATTATATTCCTTCTTACATCAGTTCATTGATGTCTAGACTTTAAAATAAGTGCTGGCTTCAAAGCTCCAAAGTTTAGCTTTTGATTCTCAAAGAGCTAAACTATCACAGACTGCCTTGAGTATCATGCATTCTTAAAATTCTCTCTGATTTGTTTGATTTTCCTTAGCTCTGTGACTGTAAATGAAGTAGATGTGCTGTCTCTTTTGCAGGAGTAACTATAAATGCGATTCTCTTACATTCAATTGCTTTGATCCGTAGAAATTGCATTAAATATGTCCATGTTATAGAGAATTAGTAAAGAATAAAGGATATAGGAAGCTTCAATAGGAAAAACAGATTCAAAGGCTTAGAATATTTCTGGTTCATCTATTTTTACTTTGGATTAGATTATAGAAATAAAATCTAGAATCACACAAATATTAGAATCTAGGTAAAGCTCATGAGATCTGACCTTAAATCCTTTCACCTCTTGCAAAAATAAGCTCAACTTCATAGAAGGTCAGACGGAGCTTGTCAAAAAATCCCTGGGAAGCCAAAGGTGAACTAGCTTTGGGAAAGTAAAGGCTCTTTAAGACCCCACCATGCTTCCCTCAAGGTTTCTTCATGTCATATAAACTTGTTTCTTTCTCCTTCCATGCCCTTTCCCCTACACCCTTTCTTCCAAGCCAGACTTTTGTGCTAGATCGCCAGAGAGGAGGTTTGTGCTAGTGGACAAAAAAGCAAATGTTACTTACAGATAATCTGCTTTCCGGGCTTTAGAAACATATTAGAGGAAGGGAGAAGGGGAGAGTGTATTTTGCATAGAGCGAGGAGGAGGAAGAGAGAAAAGATGGGTAAAAGAGCAAGACACAGAGTGGCAGTGATGCCTGCAGCAAGCAAGGCCTCAGTGGGGGAGGGTTGAGAAGCCGACTTAGAGGAGCTGACCCTCGGGCTCGGGCCACCCAGCATCAGCACCCACCAGCATTGGAGCCACAAAGCTGCCTGCCTGCAAAGGGCCAAGTGTGCCTGGCTAGTGATGTCTAGCTCACTGATGTGTCCTTAGTGCCTAGAACAATGCCTGTCCATTCGTAAGTTCTCAATATTTGTTGAATGAATGAAATCAGTGGAGAACATTATGAACTGAAGCGGACACTTTCATTTCTGAGGCATTATATAAGTTTCTTGAATTTTTGTTGGATTCTGAGGGATAATAACCCCACCCCCATCCCCCAAGAAAAAAAATAGTGACTTATATTGATGTCCTACCATTCTGGCGAGATGAAAATTCAGAGTCAGACTGAATTTGATTTCTTTCACAACTACAGCTTTGGACTGGAATGTGTACCCATACAAAAGTGTATTCATGGTTGTTTCCATGTCCTGGCTGTTGTAAATAGTGCTGCAATGAACATTGGGGTGCATGTGTCTTTTCAAATTATAGTTTTCTCCAGATATATGTCCAGGAGTGGGATTGCAGGATCATATAGTAGCTCTTTTTTTTTTTTAGCTTTTTAAGGAACTACCATCCTGTTGTCCATGATGGCTGCACCAATTTACATTCCCACCAGCAGTGCAGGAGGCTTCCCTTTTCTCCACACTCACTCCAGCATTTATTATTTGTAGACTTTTTGATGATGGTCATTCTGAAGTAGTGCCATTTGCAGCAACAGGGATAGACCTAGAGATTATCATACTAAGTGAAGTAAGCCAGACAGAGAAAGACAAATATCATATGATATCACTTATATATGAAATCTTAAAAAAAAAAAGATAAAATGAACTTATATACAAAACACAAATAGATCCACAGACATAGAAAACAAATTCATGGTTACCAAAGGAGAAAGGGGGGAGGGGATAAGTTAGGAGTTGGGGACTAACATGTACACACTACTACATATAAAATAGATTACCAACAAGCATCTACTGTATAGCACAACTGCACTCAATATTTTGTGATGGCCTATAAGGGAAAAGAATCTGAAAAAAATGTATATATATATATGTAAATAAAATTTTATCACTTTGCTGTACACCTAAAACTAGCACAAGGTTATAAATCAACTACATTTCAATTTAAAAAAAAAGAATCATAAAAAACAAATGTATCCATGGGACACTAAATTCTACCTGGTGTCCAGGAAGGTAATAGAAGCAAGAGCAGGAAGAGTCTTCAGAGCCTCTTGATCGCCCTGGGAGGGCAGCTCCAGAAGTTCCACTTACATGATATTGGGTTGGCCAAAAAGTTCATTCGGGTTTTTCTGTAAGATGTTGTTACAGAAAACATGAATGAACTTTTTGGCCAACCCAATATTTCTGAGTCTTAAGGTTGGCCATCTAGTTAGAGAAAGAGGTGAGATGATTCATGAAGCTGCATTTGCATAGCGTTTCTCACATGATTAAGGAACCATCACTCATGCATATAAAAAACATAGAAAAGGGTTTGTTGGAAACGGGGACGGGAGGCTAAAGTTCTCTCAAGCCACCCTGGGTGCCACCAATGCTTTCTCCTAAGTCATGGAAAGGTGCACACACATCTCAAACACACAATCACGCTTGAACACATACACACACATGCACATACAATGGAGTTTCAACACCTTTATCCTGAATATTTTCATTCTGCTATATTAATAAAACCCTGCTGAACTGAATTAAGATGAAAACAGTATCAATTAGTTTAAGCCTACTTTAAAGATGTTTTCCAGGCCCCAGCCATGGTGGGGTGGAGTTAAAAAGAGTCCCCAAAATATATACAAATGAAATTAAAATAGAGAAAAAAAAAAAGACAAAAAATATATACAAATGACCATTTCTCAAGCATTTGAAATGTTTTGTTCTATTAAATTTGTATTTTAAAACTCTGCCACTTTCAAAATATTTTTATTGATAGGTAACTCAAGTCATCATCTTAATAACCACAAATTCTCCACTTGGAATAAGTAAATCAGTTTCTATTGATTTAATATGTTAAAATTAGTGCCCAGAATAATAAATAAAGGACTGAGAGTCAATGGGTCTTGAGCCAGATATGGTTATCTTCAAATTCTACTATATGTCAAATTTCTCAAATATTTATTGGAAAGCATGCTTCTGAATATTTCATTCATGTTATGAAATCCACACATTAACACACATGGACACTGGTTAATTCAACATCCTCAAAACCCCTGAAAAAAAAATTTGTGTTATGCTCTTAGGTAATCTTTTTTTAAATTATAATTTCCAAATAAAATAGGGTAACACCAGGTAGGGAAAGCAAAGATCACTGTAACACAATCTTATAACTTCTGCTGAACTGTGGCTCTCTCTTCAATTATGTAATAATTATGGGATGACAATTCATTGACATGCAAGTACACAAGCAATAAATAGATAGATGCATTATGTATGCTTGGGTTCAAAGGCTATAGGAAACCCAAGCTAGAATATGAAACTGGTATTTATAAATACCAGTAACAAAAATTCAAAAGGAACAAGCAATGGTATACACTTAAAATATGTAGCCAAATTTAGACATTCTCTATTAAATCATATATATTTTTATACAATGTTTTGTTTTCATAAAAAGAAACCTGGAAACACATAAAAATAGAAAGAAAAAGAAAAGAAGGATGTTTACAGCCTTACCCACCTAAACACATCCAAAGTTAATATTTTGATTAATTTCCTTTGCCTTTATATTGTTTTTAATGCATATTTGTACTCTGTTACATCTTTTTAAATTTTCTATAATATTATAAGCATTTTTCACATTATTTGTGCTTTTCATCACATTTTAATAGTTGAATAATACTCTATTTAGTTGATATATCACAGATTGCACAATTGTTAAGTCTTCAGCACTTCATAAGCCTTACAGAGCTCTTTGTTATATATATGTTTCATGTTAAGATGATATTCTTCCTCGTTCTCTCTCTCTCTTTTTTTTCCCTTTCTTCCTCCCTCTCCCTATCTCATTATTGGAATTAACAACAGAATTTTGTGCTGTTTTTGTTGTCTGCTTTTTGGTTTTCTCACCTGTAAAATGCAGAGGGAATGTTGTGTCCCCTTAGAAGAGAGCTTAACAAACCTCAGCACATAGTAGACATTCACTAAAGATTGTAGGATGAATAACTGAATGAATTCACAATTTATAACAGGAAATTCCTATTAGGTTTTAATTATTTGAATTAGGAGATTAGAGAAGGAAGAGCACATCATATAATTCTCTTATTTCCATCCTGGCTCCATCCCGTCCGTAACTCTGTCGCATGGCTGGTCACCATCCATCTCTACACTCACCTGTTGTACACTCTGTACTACTGCCTTCTTCTATATTCGCTTTAGATATTAGATACATCAAAGAGGACTCCTTTAGAGCAGCATGCAGGTACTCAGAAATGATGAAGTAAAATGAATATTGTCCATTCCCTTCAAAAAGTAGCTGGATCCTGTCTCTTCTCTTTCCTCTGACCTGAAATCTAAATTCCATTACTTTCTCACTGCAGGGAACATGCACAGCTTTCCACTGGTTGTTCTGTGCTCCCCAGACTAAGATATCGAAGGTTCCCCGATCCCGGCTACATTTCTTTCAGCTAAAGACATTAGACAGGTGATTTGGGTTACTATTCTAAGTTCATAACAAATGTTTCATCACAGTTGCAGGTTTCCCTCCTTCTTAGATTGTTAAATTATAGCTAAAAGTCCTCAGCTTCATATTATGAGTCACATTTATCATAATAAGCTCCTGTATGTAAAATATGCCATTATATCTACTATTACTTTATCACTTCTAAGAAGTTCATGTGTAAGAATTTGGACAGTCCTTCAAGATGAATTTCCTTATTAGACTGTGGTTATAAAATGCAATCAATTAGCAGAGGCTGCTGTCATCCAGCCATTAAAATGTGATGCCTGAGGCTTTTCACTTTCCTCATTATTCTCTTTTGATTCCTTTGTAAATACAGTTTGCCATTTGAACTGCTTTGCTAATTACTGGGAACCATGTTCCATTTCTGCAAGCTGGTGAAATATATAGTACTTCACTGAAATGGAAGAAGGGTAAATTTGACTCTTTAGCACCAGGATAAAATTGGCGGCAAAGATGACTTGATGGGCTAGTTGCAGCACAGAGACTCTACAGACTGACAGATTCTATGCCTGTTCCTCCACATAGACCGATACTTCTAAAGCCTCATCAAGGGATCAGCTCTCACAGACACAAAAGACATTTAGGCTCTCTGACACTGGCCCACTGAATCAGAATCTCTCTCATGAGCATGAAGTTTGAAGAATTATTGGTAAAGGATTATAAGCTTACAGGCTCTAAATTGAAAACAGAAAACAAAAAACAAACCCCCCCCCCAAAAAAAAACAAAGCCAAAAATAAAACAAACCAAAAAAACTATGTTAAAGCTCTTTGGTTTTTCTACCCAACTTTCTGATGAAAGATGTTTGAAGATCACAGACTTATTTTTAGACTCAATTTATCATTGACTCATTGATGATTTTACCAACCTAGAAGGCAAGTGATTATGCCATTCAACTGGAATAAATATTAATGGAATTTATGCACAAATGTGCAGGTATTAAAAATATCTTCAAATACCAAAAGAAGGAAAATGCAATATATTTCCTTCTGCTACACATTTTTATGCTATGTGACCTCAGCTGGGATCTCACAGCAGCTCAGAAATACTTGCAGTCATCTGAAGGATTACCTACCACTTCTCCACAGCTGTTTCTGCAGACTGTTCCTCCATCTCTCTGAGCATCTGTTTCTCTCTGCTGTGTGTCTGAGAAAATGGAGGCTCTACCAGACAAGAGCTCCCGACTTCCCTCCTCTCCAACTTCAACACTTCTCTATATCATTGTATTGACTTTGTACCTTGCGTGCATGGAAAAGAAGTACCTTCTTTCTTTCCCAAGATTAATCCTACCAGAATCCTAAAACTTTAAGTCTTTTTGAGATAAAAACATACAGGTTTCAGGAGGAAGAATGATTCCTGCTGCCTATGGGCAGATGGAGGCAAGAGAGAGATGATGGAGAGTATTGTGAATAACTGTGGGGTGAGAGGGTTGAGATGTCAAAGGAGAGCAGCTGGAGGGACAGGTGTGGATGACAGGGTCCTAGAAACCAGGATGAATCACAAGATGGAGTATGCTAGGATGTGAGAGACCAAGAGAGGCACCAAACCTGAAGCCATGGAATGAGAACAGAGGTGCAATAGCTGAATTTATAGCCAAATGGAAAGATATTAAAAATCAAGGGTGGAAATAGATTTAGTCAGAGCAACCACAGATCACACAATGTAAGTGTAAATTGTGCTGAAAGCTATTTTTGTCATTGGTGACCCAGAGGTTTTTTCTCCACCCTTTTAGGTTTTTAGAGTTCCTGTCCTCATGTGGCTGAAGAGTTACTTAGTCCTACAAAATCTTTCTATCTAAACCCTTGACCTCATCCTCTTCTGTCATTCCCAGGATGCTATACCATGTCTGTTTGTGGCTTCTCTTGTTCTGGAGCACGGGCTCTAGGCGCGTGGGCTTCAGTAGTTGCGGCACATGGGCTCAGTAGTTGTGGCTCATGGGCTCTAAAGCGCAGGCTCAATGGTTGTGGCGCACGGGCTTATTTGCTCCGCGGCATGTGGGATCTTCCTGGAGCAGAAATCGAAGCTGTGTCCCCAGCATTGGCAGGTGGATTCTTAACCACTGCGCCACCTAGGAAGTCCTAGTTTTAATTAGGTTTGTTTAACTTGAAATAGAAAGTGATCTGGCTCACCAAAATTAAAATGTGGTATAATCCTAGTAAACAATCATGTGTTTTCAGGAGATGAATAGAGTCTCAGGCTCTCCAGATAATGTTGTGTTGCTATGATTATTCAGGATTATATAATGTTCAACCCTCTGTCTTTCAGCCTGATATCTTTTGGATTCGAAGGTTTCTTCCTTCCTCTGGTTGATATGTAAAATTTCCATATTGTCTATTTTAATGCTGTGCTATTCAGGAGAGACAGCCCCAAACTACATGCTGTTCGATGAATATTTTATTAATACCCAATGTCTCTTTGCGTAATTATTCTTCCTTCATTCTTAGCCCAGTTGTTTTAGGTGGTGCTGACTGCACCCCAAGCTCCAGGTTCATGGGGCACATGACTCAGACCAATCCAATTAGAGATTCCCTGAGACTTTTGCTGAAGAAAGGATTACCCCATCCTCTGATATTGCTAGTTATAAGTATATGTAAATCTAAAGCTGCCAGTGGGTATCTTGGGTGCACTCAGTGCATATGTGAGACTGAGGCCATCCCAGAGAAAAGCAGAAATTAGAGATGGAGAAAAGGGAGTAGTTTAATGTAGACATCTTTGAACTTGGATTTACCAATGCCCAAAGTTATCCTTGCTTAGACCTTCTAGTCACATGAGGGAACAAATTCCCTTTCTTTGCCCTGACCTGGTTTAGGCTGGATTTTTGACACATGGAACCAAAATCTTGACTGACTATACATTGGCATCAAAATGTCCATGCTTATGGGTTAGTGTCAGCTATCACAAGATTCCAAAAACTCATGAGAAGAAGTGAAGCTTCTTAAATCCCATGTCTCAGGATTTGCTGAGAAAATATTAGTGACTTGCTGACTTTTCTGAAGAGACCTTTGGTTGGCACGGTGATGGAAGGATGAAGATACTTAGAGAGGATTCTGAAATATTTTTACATAAAATCTGAGCTGGGGAGGAGGCATCTCTAACGTAGCCCTGGGAGTCCCCTGAACATCATGGCATTGCTAGAACCTCCTGAGATGCAGAAACTACACCAATTTTGGCTTCTCTATGTTGCGCAAGGAACGAAAATGGTCAGCATGATTGTAAAGGGATGACAGACAAATCTGATCTTGCGTCTTTGCTAATACTCAGGGCTGGGTGTCAGGTTTCGGTACCCCCTCAGTCCTCTAGACTGCCACATATATTCTCCAGGGGTTTTCCCTCTGCTTTATAACCCTGGAAAGACATAATGCGTAAGTAATAAGGCTAGGCTTTTAGGTTTTTTCTTTTCCAAGAATTTAAGTATCACGTAAGTAGCTACAGAACTCTTATTGAAAGACCAAAAGATAGATTCATATTTATTCTCAATTTTCTAAAATTTCCAAACAATGATACCTTGAACTAAAGTTGAAATATCATTTGTGAAAATTCTGTCTATTCTGTTTAGATGTTGCTAAATTTCTTAAAGCAAACTTACAGCTCCTCTTTTTCATATAACGTCACTTGTGAGATGGTTTAGTACTTTGGTAATCGCCTATTCAAATGGTAGTTTTTTAAATTAATTTATTTAATTTTTACCTTTTTGGCTGCATTGGGTCTTTTGTTGCTGTGTGCAGGCTTTCTCTAGCTGTGGCGAGCAGGGGCTACTCTTTGTTGCAGTGAGTGGGCTTCTCATTGCAGTGGTTTCTCTTGTTGTGGAGCACTGGCTCTAGTCACGTGGGCTTCAGTAGTTGTGGCATGTGGGCTCTAGAGCACAGGCTCAGTAGTTGTGGTGTTCAGGCTTAGTTGCTCCACAGCACGTGGGATCTTCCCAGACCAGGGATCGAACCCATGTCCCCTGCATCAGGTGGATTCTTTTTTTTAATTAAGTAAGTAAGTAATTAAATTGGCTGCCTTGGGTCTTCATTGCTGCACATGGGCTTTCTCTAGTTGTGGCAAGTGGGAGCTACTTGTGGTGCATGGGCTCCTCATTGTGGTGGCTTCTCTTGTTATAGAGCAGGGGCTCTAGGCGCATGGGCTTTAGTAGTTGCAGCACACGGGCTCAATAGTTGTGGCTCACAGGCTCTGGAGCACAGGCTCAGTAGTTGTGGCACATGGGCTTAGTTGCTCCAAAGGCATGTGGGATCTTCCTGGGGCACGGATCGAACCCATGTCCCCTGCATTGGCAGGCAGATTCTTAACCACTGTGCAACCTAGGAAGTCCTGGCAGGTGGATTCTTAACCATTGTGCCACCAGGAAAGTCCCCAGATGGTAGTTTTTATAATAGAAAACTATCATTATAAACTCTGAAATATCATACACTTGGTGGGAAATTTTTTTAATAAATAAATAAATTAATTAATTAATTTATTTAATTTATTTATTGGCTGCATTGGGTCTTCATTGCTGCACACAGGCTTTCTCTAGTTGCTGCAAGCGGATGCTACTCTTCATTGTAGTGTGCAGGCTCCTCATTGTAGTGGCTTCTCTTGTTGTGGAGCACGGGCCCTAGGCACATGGGCTTCAATAGTTGTGGCGCACGGGCTTAGTTTCTCCGTAGCATGTGGAATCTTCCCAGGGCAGGGCTCGAACCCGTGTTCCCTGCATTGGCAGGTGAATTCTTTACTACTGCACCACCTAGGGAGTCCTTGGTGGGAAATTTTATGGAATTAAGATTTGGAGGTACATTTTCATCATTTACCTTTTTTTTTTTTTTTTGGCTGCATTCTGCGTTGGGTCTTAGTTGGGCATGCAGGATCTTCATTGAGGCATGCGAGATCTTTTGTTGAGACGCGTAGGCTTCTCTCTAGTTGTGGCGTGCAGGTTCCAGAGTGCATGGGCTCTGTTGTTTGCAGCATGCAGCCTCTCTGGTTGAGGCATGCAAGCTCAGTAGTTGGGGCACATGGGCTTAGTTGCCCCGTGGCATGTAGGATCTTAGTTCCCTGGCCAGGGATCAAACCTGCACCCCCTGCATTCGAAGGCAGATTCTATATCTCTGGACCACAAGGGAAGTCTCCCATTTGCCCTTTTTAATGGGGTTTTTAAAACCCACTTTATCTTTTATAAAATAGCAATTATGTTAAGAATTAAGAAATAAGTTCTTGTCCTGGTTCTACTACCAAGTAAACCTGGATGGGAGACTTTACCTCTATGAGCCAGTGTTTTCAGATGTAAAATGCAAGAATTGGGCAAGATGAGCTCAGGTCTTTTCCAACTTTGAATCTATGCTTTTATGTAATATAAGCACTGCTCACAAATAGGAATTAGCAGATGATTAATAAAAAAAATTTTCACATGCCACAGAAACAGAGATTCATTTCTAAAACTACAAGTTATTAAAGCAATTGTTTAATGAGAGGGAAGATGTGAAAGCAAACATAAATGTGCTTTGTTGCATGTTACATAAGCTACTTCTAGGAAATGTTTTAATTCTTGGACTTGATGACAGCACTAGAGGAGCTGGTTCCTTGGCCATGTTTCTGCAAAGAAAGATGGATATAGACTCCTGCTGTGTGCGGCATGGAGATGTTCTGCCTAGACCCCCCCCAAGGAAAGACTCTCTGCCCAGCTGACAGGAAGGAAGTCAGCAGACAGCCTGAGGCTTCTAGCTCCTTCAAGGACAGCCGCAACTGCATGGAGACACCGTGCCTGTCACTGCCTTCTGGGGCCAGAGTGCATTCCCTGACTGGGCTTCCGAGGGCTCAAGGCAGGACCCTCCGCAGCGTTCCCCGCTGGATTGGCCAAGGCTTTTCCTGGGCCTCCATCACAGCTTGCCTTCTCCTTCTGCCCAGCGCTGCTTCCTCCCCTTTCCCTTCATGTGTGCTGATCCCTTAGAAATATGTTGCTCCCAAAATTCCACCTTAGCATCTGCTTCTATGGAACCCAGTTTTGAACACCTGTGATTAATTTAGAAATAATAAATTGATATATTGATCTTTCATTGTCACACACTAGAGATAATGGGATTAATGCCCACTTCAATATTAATAATGGTTGTATCTAGGTAGTGGGATTTTTAGAAACTTTTTTGTCCCTATCCATATTGCTTCAATTTTTCAAAAATGATGAACATGCATAATTTATACCAAAAAATGAATTCATTATAAAACAAGAATAATAGACAAATATAGTGTTGTTAATACAATGGAACATGAGAGGTAAAGGATGAATACATAAAGAGAGAATCAGCAGTAGATTTTAAATCAGAATTACATCATATCTATTTCTGACTATTACTATAACTAAAAACTTTTTTTTTTTTTTGGCCATACCACACGACACGTGGGATCTTAGTTGCCCTACCAGGGACTGAACCCATGCCCCCAGCAGTGGAAGCGTGGATTCTTAACCATGGAACTGCCAGGGAAGTCCCTACAACTAGAAACTTTTTAGGAAGGCTGTAAACTATTCTCAATATTTGTATCTCATGTTAGTTTCCTTATAGAAATTAATACTGAAGGTCTTTGAGAAAATTATATACACTGAAACAATTTACCAAGAGATCAGATTATCATACACAAGGTGTTGCTATGGATTTAAGAATTTTAAAGTCTGACAGAGTACACCTTCTTTCTTCTATTTATAAATGAAATTTTGCCCATGTTTTGACAGGGCTCCTGTCGATAACTAGACGTATTCTACCCAGTGTGCTTGGGCGTGTCTAATATTTTGAACAGGCAGTAATTTTTGAGATTCTGCTTATCTCCATGTATTATGGAAAGAAGTTGAACAGAAATAGCTATAGGGATTATAGAACATAAAAGTCTTCCTCAGGCAAACCTCAGATGTTTAAAGTTTTCATTAGGATCATGTGTTGTAACTGATGGCCAGTTGGTCCTCTTGGCCATGGTTCCTATAACATTCTGGATTTCCAGAATCTTAGCCAATTACTGTAGTCTCGATCTCACCAGGTCCCATTCTCAGCATGACATCCTTCACTGCTAAACCAAATATTCATATCAGATAAAATAGACTTTAAAATAAAAAGTTGCAAGAGACAAGAAAGGACATTACATAAAGATCAAGGGACCCATCCAAGAAGAGGAGATAACAATTATAAATATATGTGTACCCAATGTAGGAGCACCTCAATACATGAGGCAAATGCTAACAACTATGAAAGAGGAAATGCAAGGCAGAAATAGAGACACAGATGCAGAGAACAAACATATGGACACCAAGTGGGGAAAGCAGGGAGGGTTGGGGGAGAATGAATTGGGAGATTGGGATATCAAGTTGTACACTCTAAATATATGCTGTTTATTGTCTGTTAACTGTATCTCAATAAAAGTTCTTTAAAAAAAAAAGAAGTAAAAATATCTCCTCAGCTCTATCCCTAGAGTGTTACTATTTCCTATCTATGGTATCCTCTAATTAATAGCAAAAAACAAAACAAAATAAAACCAAAACTTTGTTTTCCGAGGGCTACAGTGTAGAATTCTGGCAATAGCTTGGTGAGAAACCATCATACAAACTTTTCTTTCTCTCTTTCATCACAGACACAATTACCCATGTAACCTTTCTCTCTGTTCCCAACACCCGCCTCCCAGAATGTCAAGGGCACTCTAAAGATCAAATTCCCTTATGATGAAAACTTCTTATAAAGACACACACACACACACACACTTGTTTGGAATAACATTTGATGAATGGACAGTCCCACTACACAGAATGCAAACTTTCTTCATATTCATTTATATGAGGTTTTCAGCTGTTTGTTAAAAATAGACTAAGTGAGAAACGAAATCTCACTAATTGAAATGGATGTTCTTGGAGCAAGTGTCCAAGCTCAGAAACAATCTTTCCAAAGGCAGGAGTTGTTAATGTCTCACCGTAGCCACATTTACCAGGCTGCAGCATATATGGAACAGCTTCCCATCTTTACAAAATCAGAGTAAAGATGTGCCCAGTGGGGAAGAATAGCAATGGCTCCAAGAAGTGGCATTTCAGAGCTCTAAAGTGTATCTGAGATTTCAAGTAAAAGTCCCTACCTGCAGGTGGATTTCTTCCAAGCACTGCCCTTTGGGCCCTTGCTCTTTCACGAGCCAGGAAAATGACCAACCATCTACAGGGCTTTGTTTTCTGGGTGTGTTGTAAGGCACTGGAATAATGAATAGCAAACTCAGCTGGTGCCAGAGCTCTGTCACACAAACCTGGCATCTGGGAGTCTGGTGTTTTTACTCAGAGCAGCTGTGTAAGTTTGGAAAGACATTCCAGTTTGAAGATCCATTAACCCCTGCTTAGGGCCACACTTTAGTATGAACATTTTTTAAGGGATAAATAAGTGTTGAATCCTGTTGAACCCAAGCCCAGACTGTGCTAAAAAAAGAGTTGCACTAAATAATCTTCATGATCTCACAGACTCATGTGCTTCGAAGCTCATATTTTGAGATGTGTTGGCAGTTATCTCGATAATGTTGTTAGAGTGGTTTGTAATTCTGTGCTTTGTTCTTGTGACATGTTTGGGGGAAGATATTTAAATAATGCCCTTCACTTAGGATGTGCCTGGTCCTTATATGAATGAGGAAATAGTTTTATAGTTCCTGTGAACTATGATACGAAGCCTGTGCCTCTTAAATTCATTCAACAAATATTTGCTGAGCACGTACTATGCCAAGCACATTATTAGGCATCTTGGATTGGGCAGTAAGCAAAACAAAGTCCCTAATTATTCCTATCATTGCACATACACTAGAAGTCTCACTTCTACACTAGTTACAAGTCATGGGTATATGAAAAATAGCCACTGGGACTCCTAAAATATTACTTAAGTCCTTCAATTCTTTGGACCCATTATAAAGAGTAAATTTCTCATCTTTTTTTTTTCACTCTTGAATTTTTGCACCTGTTCCTCCTTACTTCTGGAATCTTGTCATCCCCATCTTTAATTTTCAAGATCTAATCCTCCATCAAAGTCCTATTCAAAACTCCCAGCTCTGTGCCCACCATCCAGATTCCTGAAGGTAAAATGTGTTCTTCTTCCTCTGAGCCCTTAGAGCAACTTGTCTGGACATATTCTAGGCATGTTGTATTTATCATATATAACCTTTCATCCTTCTCTCCTTTCTATCCTCCCAAACATCCAACAAACTCCACATATACATAATCACTGAGACTCAGGTGGGGTAGTCCCATTCTTTTTGGTAGATATATCATAACTTTTACACATCAACATAGATCCTAGACTACCTAATTATTCTACATAATTTTAAATTATGTAGAATATTTTGTGCCATGGTTAGAGCAAGATTTGGGGCCATCTATGTCCTATTCTTTACTATTATCAGTGAGGATGAGTCAGGAAAGCACAGCCCACATCAGATAGCTTGAGAGTGGGTGTTGGAAGAGTTGAAGGTCCGCAGGCGATGGGGAGGCAATCCTGAAAACAGCAGTAGCAAGAAGCCCAGGAAAGGAAGTAGGGTTAACCAAGCCTAAGAGTCAATGTCTCCTCATGAGAACCGGACCTTGACAGAAGCTGTCCAACGGGAGCCCATACCACAGAGGGAGTAGCTGTCTGGTGGGAACTGGAAATATGGAAAAGAGGCAGTGATTGCGAGAGAAGCTACCTGAAGTAGAGAGGAAAGGGAAAAAATACACTGGCTTCTTTGTCCGATACTCCAGTCTCCAGCCAATGCCTCCCATTGGTAGAAAGCAGCCAGAAGCAGTTGGCAAGGGAGCCTGAGAAATAAAGTTGGCAGGGTTCAGTTACCTGCAATACAGAGCAAAACAAAGGAAGGGTGGATAACAGATTTGGAAACAGTCAAATAATTAGCAGAGCCTGCTGAATCAAATATTTGCTGCATATGCTATCTTCAAATGATAGCTAATTGTTTAGTTTGTGAATATTATATCTTCAATTAGAAGCCCAACTTGATTATAAGATCTTTGAACACAGACCACTTTTGAGCTATTTGTGAGCTAGACTAGTCTCAGAAAATCATGCAGTCTAGTGTGGGTTATTTCCACTCTTCCTCCATCTTCTTTTTCAAGGTTTTCTGCAATTTGGTTTGCTCCCTCTTCTAGGTATCCTCTTGTCTTGAGTTACTTGCTATGGTCATACATACAAGTCTCTCTTTGGGCAGATTTGAGTTTTCTTTCTCCTTTCCCTGTCAGATGAGAGCATTTGATAGTCTACTGTGTAGAAAAATATAAATAGCTAAGTGTTGAAGCAAGCCTCCTAGATCGCTCTCAATGATTCTCATCTACTAGAATTCACACTCTTGTGTAGTACCATCTGCTTTGAATCAGAGTTCAAAGTGGATGTGATCGTGTGTCATTTCCAAGGTTAGGTCACAAATGGTATGCAACTTCACCACGGTCTCTTGGAGTTCTTGCTATGTGGATGCCAACTGTCATACTGCCAGGACACCGGAACCCAGTGGCCCATAGGAAGAGGGGCTGAGGCCAACAGTCAGTGCCAAGTTGCCAGCCCTGGAATGAATCACCTTGAGTAAATTTCCCAACCCCAGTCATGCCCTCGGATGACTGAATAAGCTCCAACAGATATCTGATTGCAGCCATGAGAAATCTTAAGTGAGAAGTGCCTGGTTGGGCTGAGCCCTTCCCAAATTCCTAATCCTGAGGTTTTATAAGTATAAGAAAGCTTTGGGATAATTTGTTATGCAGCATTAGATAACTGGTGACTTTTGTTACTATTTTCATCATAGTCCTTCAAGGTTTGTAAAGGTGAAGCCTTAATAATGCTGATATTCCTCCATCTCACAGTACTTTGCAAGTTGCCCACTAAATTTCTTCCAAATAAATTACATTTGTTCTTATATTAAACTTGGGAGTTAGGTGTGGTCATTTTTTAAATTAACGTTGTCTTACATTTGAGGAAAATGATACTCAGAGCTTTAAAACCTCGCCCAAGTTTTCTCAGCTGGTTAGCAGCAGATCCTGAAACCAAACCTGTCTTCCAATCCTTTTGCTGTACATTGCTGGGGATTTTCAGCACTCCAGCAAGGCAAATATGGAGACGTGGGGCTGGGACATTCTGATGATCTTCAAAATTTAGAATGTGTGTACCTGGCTGGTCCACCTCTGCAAGGAAAGAATCAAAAGTGACAATACAATGTGCAGCTGTGGAGCTGATGGCCAGCTAGGCAGGAGTGAGCTCTAGCTGTTACTACACACAACTGCTCTTGTTCATTTCCCTGTCTACTAATACTTTCCAGGCCCCCAAATCTGGGCATCTTGAAAACCTAGTTGCAGCTTTTCTTTTCCAAGGATTTGGTTAAGATTATAGACATATGTGCTTGGAACGTCCAGACTCTGTGTGCGTTACAATGTGTTTCTCATTTGTGATTTTACTGAAGATTTCAAATATCTAGAACAGTCCCATAAGGCTCCAAGACACTTAACACCAAGGCCTGTTTGATAATGAAGACATTCTTTTTGTCTGACAGCCCACAGTAAATGTACACACCAAGATTTTCTGCTGGTTATTCCTTTATTTCATAAATATGAAAATTTGCAAGCCCTGCAATATGTTTACTTTCATGTCCTTTGTCACGTCCCAACCTTAAATAACTAATTTCCTGACTTGTTCCAAGTTGGGCACTTTGTTCAAACGTGGATTTGCCGCTAGCTTGTGAAGTCCAGTGTGGATGACACAATTATACTCTACTGCCTCCTCTCCCAATGTCCTGAAATGCCTTTACTTACAGGGAATCAGATTCAAATAAATATCAAGGGTAGCATTCAAGGGGAAAAAGTCACAAAATGATAGCTTGAAAGAATTTTTTAAAGAGCAAGGCTTGGCTCAACCCCTTTACTTGGGAATGTCAGTCTTACTTCTTTGCCTACAACAGTTATTGACCACCTTGCCTGCATCTTAAAATCACCTGGGAAAGACAGTGCCAATCAGTGATCTGGGTCCTATCTCAAAGCAATTAAATTGATTCAGAATCTTTGGGTTGGAGCTCAGGCATCAGTATTTTTAACCAGTTCTCTGGTTAAAATGGTTAAAAATATACAACCAATTCCAATATACAACCGGGGTAGGGAGCACTAACCCTAAGTATGGTTTGGGGGTTGACTGAAGACAACAGAGCCTTCCCATCCCCCCCCCCAACACACACCAGCTTGCTTTCTGGAGATGATCTACCTCTGGCAGGAAGAGGCACCAGAGTCGGAAATGATCAGGTTGGTCTCCTAGGTATGCTTTATGGTAGGGCCAGCACTGAGCAACATGCCAGAGGTTTATGTTTTCTACCTTGCCCTCACAAAGCTTGATCTTGTTGACCTGAAACAAATAGACTGCCAGATATTTCTCCAGCAAAGATGGGTTTACTCAGGAATAGCAAAGAATTGCAATTTGGGGTCTGCAACTATGGTGAGCCACATGCAAGCCCCCCTGCAACACTACCCCCCCCCACCCCATGCTCAATGGCAAGAAAAGGAGAAAGCTTTTATAAAGGGGAAATGGGAAGGCGATAGCAAACAAAGAGTCTGTGGCTTTTCATTGGCTGAGAAAGAAGAGTCTTTCTTCCTCCTGTTGGGCTCTGCTTTCCTCACAGGGTGTAAGAGCTCCCCCTCTAGTCTCCTGATTGTATGTAATTGAAGTTTCTGTTTATTAATTTTTCACACTCTTAAATTTCAGGACACTGTGCACATTTTACTGTCTCCCTTTGCCTTCATTTCCCCCGAGGCGTGTGGATAAAGTTACTGAGAGGACACGGTATATTTTAGTTAACAGGCTGAGGGCAGTGATGATAATAGCTGTAGCCCATGTTCGTTGTAGCCACATTTTAGAAATAATTGTGTCTAATGCTGCCCATGTTTTAATAATAGGCAGCATATCATTATAAGGGAAGTTCATTGTTGCTCGAAAATGACTCCCATGTGCACGCTCTTGCCCCTACCTCCTTACTTAATCCTGGCAGACACTTACATGACTGTATGGATTACTTGTAGAAACCTACATTCTCATAAAGTTTCCTCTCCTGTGAGAAAGACTTTAGGGACCTTTTCCTAAACATCGCATATGTTATCAGCGGGTTCACAGATAGGTCATCATCCCCTTTGACTTTAAGCTCTAAATGTAGTGATCTGTTTTTCATAACCCTTTGTATTCAAGTGACTATACAGTAATCCGCCCATAATGGATGTTTAACAGGTGCATAAAATAAATGCATGCAAATGTCCTCTGCCTAATTTCCCCTTGTAGATGGGCAGTTTTTCTCTGTTAGAAAAAGGAAAGTCTGGTTATAGAATGGCAAGACTGTGTAACAGATCCTTTCCTGCATTGTGTCGTTTTCCAGAATTTAGGAGAAATGAACAGTATAAATTCTTGAACATGAAAATTATGTAAGCTTCAGCTTCTAAATAAGCCAGAGCATGAGAATGACAGAACCTTAAACGTAGCTGCCTTGGGAGTGCTATATTTAAACAGTGGACAGAGATAGTTAACCTCAGCTTATATGCCAGATTCCTTGGGCTAATTTAATATCTTCTAGTGCCTATACTCATTTTGTTTTCCAACTCATGTACACTGCAGACATATTAAAATTAGAAATCTAAATTGTAAATATGTTTAAATATGTCTGTTTCCTCTAAAAATTTGCTTTAAAATGTTTAACATTCAAATCCATGCACATGTTTTGGAATGTTCAGGATAATAAACAGAGGTGCTAATAGAGATCAGGGGGTGATTTATTATCTTCTTCATACTTTCACTTGAATATATTAAATTGAATGTCTCAGCAAATAATTGTCAATTGCTTTCTTTGCCATGCCCACTGCAATCTTACTCTACCTGTTTAACAAACATAATAGAAAATTGATTTTTCTCTTTTTTATGAAAAAAAGATCAATAAAGATTAAGTATAGGCTAAATAGATTGAATAACGGGATTTGACTCAGAACAAACACTAGCTACGGAGAAAAGGAATGTTATATAGAGAGTTGTATAATTTAATAATGTATCCCCAAATCCCCCCAGAGCAGGGTATTATGATATTATTCTTGCTTAAATTCCCAACTAGAAGAAACAAACAGATGAAAAACAACTATATGGTTATGCATTATGGTTAATGGGTTTTATTTCTGTGTGCCTGTTTATGGAAAGCTCTCTATTTTTCTGATCATAATTCTTTTAAACAAAATTCCTACAGAGAATATATATATCTCTCTGCGTATCAAAAACTGGTAGAAAGAGGGCATGGTTTTAGAACTCTTACGGTTCTAAGAAAAAGCTTTATAATATAATCAATGGCTTTTCTTGTGCCTGGTTAAAAATAACATGCGATAGTTTTTGTTTTAAAGAGATATCACATACACCCCATTTTAAAATTCTGTTTCACCGAGTTACACAAATTTACTGAGCACCGGCGGGACAGGGGTTGGAGGCAATGAAAACTCAAATATGGTCCTTCTTCCCATAAATATATGTTCTATAGAAACAGACAAGAGTAAGTAATCAAATTTGTAAATGAGATAATATCACATGATGGTAGGAGTTATGATAAATAAAAGCATAGTGTGATGGGCAGGAGATACTATTTTAGATGAGGTAGAGAGGAAAGTCCTTTTCAAGACGGAGACATTTGGGCTGAAAGTAGAATGTTGAGAAGGAGCTGGCCAGGCAAAACAACAAAGAAGCTTGCTTTCAAGCAGGGGAACAGCAAGCATAAGGGCCAGCAGAGAGCTGGCAGGTTCACTTCGCAAATCATTGTTTATGATGTCTGTTTGAATTCCATTCCGAATGAAAAGAGAAATGCTGCTGTAATCATCAAAGCACGACTTACCTATGAGGTCAGTCAGTACCTGTCCTGAGAACGGTGATGATTTGCGTTTAATGGGCCACTTTAATTTTCCCTTTAATTCAGCAGACACTTTGCAATTTTGTGTCCACCAAAATCTCCCTGACAAATGTAGCGTACAGATGAGAGGAAGCTTCTGATTTATCATTCAAGTCATTCAGGGCCCAAATCACAATTTTTTTTTTTCTCCCCAATAAAATAATATAACCAATTCACTGCACCGGTTGAGGGCCTTTCAGGACTCGGTCCATTTTACAATAGCCCATTTCAACAAGATTTGGCTGTCCCCCATCTGCAACATGCATTTTGTCAGGAAAAGAGTGCCAATTCCACAACATCGAACAACACAACCGTGACAGTCATGGAAGGGAACCATACCCCAACAACTGCTAATAGGTCCTTTGTGCTGCTGTTAGAATTTTTCTTAAGCAAGATCGCTTTCTAATATTAAAGCCAGAGACCGTATAACTCATTAACAAGAATGAGAGATTCATTTGTTTTTAGTTAAAAATGAGATGAGAATGTGTTTCAAAGGAATGAACGTCTAAAATAAAAGGAGGGAAGTGCAAATAACAGTGGAAACCTATCTTCAGAAATTGTAGGCAGGCTGTCTCAGCAGGAAAAGGGAAAACAAAAGAGAATAAAGCATTAAAAGTTTTAATGCAATTTCTGCTATTGTCAGTAGTTTGTACTCATTCAATGGTATTATGAATGCAGAGAATTAGAGCATATTTTCTCCATCATAGGTGTGTTATGACACATAAATAATGCAAAGTAAAATGTTATTTAGCCAATTCCTAAAACATGGGAGCATCTGCATTTACACCTCAGTAATTCTGAATGCTTCAACGAACGAAAAGTGATTAAGGGATACCTATAAGGACATAGATTTATTATTACACTTTTGAGGGTACATTCTCACTTAATTGCAATGAATAACAAAGTGCTTCCATGCAGAGGATATACAAAGGTCCAAAATTTAGGAGTGTTTGTAATTAAGAGCATCGATTATGTGAAAAGTATCAGAGAGTGTTTATAAAAATTGAATCTTCTGAAATGCCTATATATTTCCTTTATCATCTTAAACAAATTTGGTTTTGCATTTGGATACATGTAGCACCATACAAAAATTAACTCCAGTGACCATTTCTCATAATTTTGAATCTCACCAATGTGAGAATGTCAATCACCACCAATGTATTGAATGGCCATATTTCCAGAACTAAAATTAGGACAAATAAAAGTCATAAGTATTGGAATTTTGAGGACCTTAAAAATAATTTTTAAGAATAGGCCTAGCTATTAATCAAGACTGTTTGTCAACCCAAGGGACACATAATAGACACAAAGCAGTTTGGGGTGCTGACCCTCCAGGCAGTCGAAAATTCGAGTGTAATTTACAGTCAACCCTTTGTATCTGAGCGAGGTTCCTCCGCATCTAAGGATGAAACCAACCGTGAACTGTGTAGCACTGAGGTATTTAATATTGAAAAATATCTACTTATGATGCACCTGCTCAGTTTAAACCCCTTGTTGTTCAAGGGTCAGCTGTATTTTAGTTTTTAGGGCTTTGACCTACACTTTGAAATTTTCAGCCAGCTTGACATACACTTTCATAATTTCATATTTTTCTATACCTTGGTCCCACTCACTAATCTTCACTTTCAACTCCTTCACCTAGTGAATTCCTCCTCATTCTTTAAGTCCTGGCTTAAATAGAAACAAATTATATATGTTAAAATTAGCCCAACTCTACTTCAATAAAAATTTTTTAAAAAGTTAAAACAAATAGATAAAATTAGCTCATGTCTGTTGAACGGCTTCTAAGTGTGAGGGATCAGGCTTAGCACTTTCTAAACATTATCTCACTTACTATTTGCAATAAATGTGTGGTATTTTCCCAGTAAGAAAATTCAATAAATTGTTTAATGCAAGTGCTCTCAAACTATCTGTGGTAAAGAACCGTTTTATTTTTATTTTCAGTCCGTTATTGACCCAAAAGTTTTAAAATATAAAAGTAAATAAAAACATGAAATGGAAAAAAAGCTTTAAAAATACAAACCCCAATTTATTATTATACTAAAGAGACATAAAATTTCTCTATCAATCTGCTCTAAAGTTCTCAGCTTCTACATTCCCATACTTTCTCAACGCTGACTGAGAACACACACTTAGGCCAGATTTGAGGCACAGACATCCGAGCAGCCCAGTCCAGCAACATGTTCTCAAGTAGCAGGTCAAGATTCTCTTGACTCCGAGGATTTGTTCTGAATTCTTCAGCAATAAGACTTCCTTCCACACTTCAGAAATCTGGATGAAACTGCCAATAGGCCCCAGAGAGAAATGCTTTTCTCAGACACCATTTCATACTACGGCTTGCCTCATTTCCTGTCCCCATGCTAACCTTTCCCTATGTGAAGAACAGTGAGAACATTAATTAAGGAATTATTAAGGAAGCCCACCCACAAGGGTGTGGTCCTATGACTCAAAAGAATAAAACAGAGCCCTGTCTTCTAGCCAAGTTATTCAGTCTTAGATAAACCACAAACGAAGCATCAAGTTCTTCTGTCAGAGTGTCCTCTGGAGTGAGCTGTCTGCCCGCTGGTGTTTCCAGCACTCCTTGTGACCTCAGTTACAGATTTCCTGTAAACAGTTGCCTGAAGGAGAACACCCACACCTCTCTAAGACGAAGCAATAATCTCTAGCACTGGGAAGATTTTAAACATGAACATTTCTCCCAGAGACAGCCAAATCCACAGAGACCAGGTACTCAGTTTACATTTCCAAGTAGAACAAATGACTTAGACCTGAAACATCTGCATTCAAGTCATTTCCCTGTCTTCAGGATACTGTGAGGGATCCAGTTTCATACTTTCATCACGAAAAAGCCCATTGTGGTGTGTGGGTTTCC